>NC_138513.1:25815263-27044669 GCF_964252035.2 Podarcis erhardii
CTTACCATAGGTTTATTTACATATCTACCATACGTTTATTTACATATCTACACTCGGAGCATCGTAACTCAGCTCCTTCCTCTCCAGCATCAGACAGCAAAGAGAAAGAATAGAGGACAAATGTTCTACATCACAGAAACACAGTAATATAAACATCCTGTCTCTGTCACCTCCCACAATGTGGAATGAAAACATACAGTCATGTGATAAAAACAATCCCATGACTGCAACACAGGGAATGAATCCTAACAGACAGATGTGTCATCACACTACTTCAACAAGCACATCTTAGCAGTGGAGGCTTGTATGTTAGGGCAAACGAGACACAGTCATACCAACCTCAGTCTGCCCTCAACCTCCACCTTCCTGGCATCTTATTTATGGGCACTCCAGGGATGGAGGGAGATGCCTGTCAGCTTTCTGTTTCTTTGTCTCAGTGTTTCCCTTGTGGGACTCATCAGGCAGGAGAAGAAAAACAAAACTGGAATTTGTAGGCCCTACCTGTCATTGTCTCTGGCTCCACCTCCTCTCAGCCTCCTTACTTTCTGCCCTACCGTTTTCCAGTGGTCACCAGCTGCACATTAGCTGAATATATTACATCAACAGGATGTCATGAGTAGATGTTTCCAGCCCCTTTGTTTTCTAAACCAGTTGCTGTCACGTGGTTTTACTTCCCAAACAAAACACCAAAGGGCAAGTGAAAGTGACAGATCCTCAAAATACCTTTTAAGGGGTGGGGGTGGAAGGATACAGGAAAAAAACACAAGGAGATTTTATGCTGTGCTTCTCTGAGAGGCCCGCTATAGATGGAGAAAGGTGACTTTTGTCTGCCTTTGTGCCATATAGATTTTGGAACTACTCCAAGGGCTGAAACAATCCATTGTATAAATTAGAAGAACTCTTGTTGGCTCTTTTACAGGCAGCTTCCATCTCTGTGTTTGTGAAAATCACAGTTAAAATACAGGGCTGCCTTAAGTCTCTCAGGCCACATAGTCTTCTGCCTTCTATAATGCTCCATTTCTGTCCATGTAGTAGCCCGCTTCTGAGACAGAATGTACTCTGCATATGTTCAGGAATATGTGTTTCTTGAAAAATAAAAAGCTACTAAGCTATTCCAAACAGATGTTGAGTATTCACTTGAATCCCTCCCACAAAATCCCTGCATTAGCAATCTGGGTACCCATCAGAAAGAAAGAGGAACTCATTCTTCTCCCACCCCACTTACCATAATAGCATCTTGACCAGGGGCTCCCTCAAACCAAGCAGTGCCACTGGCTAAATCTCAAAATGCATTTAACATGGGAAGTGTTCAAATTACCTAGGAAGAAAGAATCACTTGAAAGCCGACAATGGCCTTGTCTAATGGGTTGCTTAACAGCAAGAATGCAATTACAAACAACAACAAAATGTGCTTCATTTACCAAGCAATATATTCTTTATCCTTGAGGAAAGACTTTCTCAGGTAGCAAGGTGGCCCGCCTAATTATGCTAATTTCAAATCTGCTGCAATGAAATTCAAGTCATGGGGGACAAATTGTCACAGAGGATGGAAGCAATGTGCACTGTGTGGCAGCATTAAAAGGGAGCAATTTAAATCCCCCCCCCAAAGTCGTTGAGTGTTGGAGGACTATGGATGGAATCATAGATCTGGAAGGACCTTTGCAGTCCAGCCTCCTGTTGAGTGTAGGAGATCCAGAGCTGCAGTGTCCACAAATAACAGTTGCTCAGTCTCCGCTTAAAGACCTCCAGCATGGGAGAGCCCACTACATTTTAATTGGCTCCATTGTCAAACTGCTCTTACCATTAAGAAGCTTTTCCTAATGTTAGACCGAAGCTTACTCTCCTGTAACATATTAACATACTTAATAGCTAATGCATATACTTGCCATGGACAAACCTCAGGGTGCCCCATTCCTTCTGTGCCATTTGCTCTCACATATTAATTTGTTCAGTATATGCCAGGGACCCAGGAGAGGGGGTCAGCGATTTATGGGGTTTGGTGCTGCCTGCAAGGCAGCAGCCAGGGCAGCAGGATATCAGGGACTGGCTGAAGGAGAAGAGATTGAGGAGGAATGGTGGAAATTGCCCCCCCCCCTTCTCCTGAAGCTTCCAGAGAAGAGGAAGGCAGTACAGTGGTACCTTGGTTTACAAACTTAATCCGTTCCAGAAGTCCGTTCTTAAACCAAAGCTTTCTTAAACCAAGGCATGCTTTCCCATAGCAGCGGGGGACTCAATTTACAAATGGAACACACTCAACAGGAAGCGAAGCATGTTCTTATTCCAAGGTAAAGTTCACAAACCAAAACACCTACTTCTGGGTTTGCAGCATTCTTAATCCAAGTTGTTCATAAACTAAGCTGTTCTTAAACCAAAGTACCACTGTATTGAATTACAGCAGTGGTTTGAGGAAGGTCACAGCTCAGGACAGGCGACAGGTTCTGGGAGAAGGGAGGGCAGAGCCAGAGCCAGGGGAGACAGAGCAGCCAGCTGTCACGCAATCACTGGTGAGTATTTCTGACCCCCCCTTCTCCCAGAACTCGGCGTTCATTGAGAGTGCAAGAGCAAAGGACTCAGCAACAACTAGCCCCTGGTGGCCACCATAAGGGGAAGTGCTGTTACTAGCAAAGGAGTGGGGAGGAGCTCAGTTTGAGCAACGCCACTAATGGGATACAGACTGCATTCCTTGTCTCTCGCTGTGATGATTGAATAAACTCATTAGTAAGAACTCTTCTTTGTTTTTCTCTGCTTCTTGCTGCCACTGGGGGAGGGAGAGAATTCCCTGACACCTGACACAGGAGGAGGAAGCGGCAGGGCAGTCCAAGATGGAGGGAGGTGCTCAGGATGTGGTGGAGAAGAAAGAGACTGTTCATGCAAGGGATGGGCTGGTAGACTCCCCACCATCCACCATCCCACTGTCTCCTAGAACCAGGAGAGGCATGCAGAGGGAAGAGCAGGGACAGCTTCTGTGTAGGCAGAGCGTCAGGTTGCACATGCACACCCCATCAGATGAGGGTGCATAAACTGGGGAGGAATGGTCGCCCTGTTGCTGCAACTGCTCCGCAGGGCACAAATCAATTGACATACAGTAAGTTCCTTTGGGGGGTGTGGCGAAAAGGGGAGAAAATTAAGGTAACCCTATGGTGTGCCAAACCCAGCATCCTGATGTTGATGCAAATCTACCACTCCCTGTTCATCTGATCAATCATTAGATGAGTGGAATGGAGCCAGCAATCCCTGATCCTCAGGTGATTTGCACAAGTCAGATAAGGAGTGAAGTTGTCTGCCTGTTTGTGTTTCTGTCTTTGTCTGTGTCTCTGTGTGCATGAGAAAGCATGGGGTGGCCACAGTCACCAGCAGCATGTGGCCTCCAGAGGGTTAGCCCAGGATAAAAGCAGTCCTGGCCCAAGTCAGGTTAGCTTACGCCTGCTTTAAGGTAATAGCAAGAGTCCCAAGTGATGCTGGCTTTCTGTAAACAGCTAAGTCATCTTGTCTTCAACCCTAGAAGAGGACACAAGCTTGTTATTTCCCCTGAGTTTCCTCCACATACACAGAATGTCAATGAACTTGATTTTGTGGCTGCAGATCTGTCTGGCCCTGAGACATACAGGCAGACGTGAAGGTAGAGAAATCCTCTGTTCACCTTTCCACGAGTGATCAACTGCAGCTTTTACCTTTAACCTTAGCATCTTCTCGCTGGTTTCAAACTCCTTGGGTTTGATTTTGAGAAAGCTTTACACCATGTTCCTCACCTAATTTCCAGTGCTCTGTTTCATTTGGATGCATTCTTAGAATCCTCCCCCGTCTGTGGCACTCCCATTATTACTGCCTTCAGCTGAAGTTGGATCCCACCTCTCACAACATGTTCTGAGTTATATGGCTGGAATGCTTACAAAAAAATCAGAACCACTTCCATGCTTGAGAAGGTCTACCATTAGGTGAACATCAGTGGAATGTCTTGGCACACGTGTTTCTGGTGAGCTAACTGTAATTATCCCATAATTACTCAATGTAGCATCACTTATTTTTAAAAATCAGACATTGAGGTTAGAAAAAACCAGGGAAATGCCCAGAGAAGTGTGGGATCAACAAATCATTAATGGGAAAATGTATAAACACTACACAAGCAGTGAGGATGAATGCTCATTGCTGTTCAACCATATTTTTCGCCGTATAGGAAGCACTTTTTCCCCTCCAAAAATGAAGGGGAAATGTGTGTGCGTCCTATGAGGCGAATGCAGGCTTTCGCTGAAGCCTGGAGAGCGAGAGGCGTCAGTGCGCACTGACCCCTCTCGCTCTCCAGGCTTCAGGAAGCTATCCACAAGCCTCGCGTGCCCGGCGGGAGGTCCCGCCGGGCGCGCAAGGCTTGCGGGCAGCAGCCTGCAGCCCGAAGCAGGGGGCCAGCTGCAGAGCCCGCCCCGTGCTTCAGGCAGATGTCGGCAAGCCTCGCGCGCCCGGCGGGAGGTGCAAGGCTTGGGGCGGCAGCCTGCAGCCCGAAGCAGGGGGCCAGCTGCGGAGCCCGCCCCCTGCTTCGGGCAGATGTCGGCAAGCCTTGCGCGCCCGGTGGCAGGTGCAAGGCTTGGGGTGGCAGCCTGCAGCCCGAAGCAGGGGGCCAGCTGCGGAACCTGCCCCCTGCTTCGGGCAGATGTCGGCAAGCCTCGCGCACCCTGCAGGAGGTCCCGCCAGGCGCGCAAGACTTGGGGTGGCAGCCTGTTCTGGGGGCCGGGGTCGGGGGGTCGGGGGAAGCTCAGGCTTCTCCCGCGCCAGCCCCCGCGCCTGGGGGGGAAATAAAATTTTTTCCCTTTATTTCCCCCCAAAAAACTAGGTGCGTCCTATGAGGCGGCGCGTCCTATGGGGCGAAAAATGCGGTACTTCCCTGCCAAATAAAAATAAAAAATCAGAATGAATGTTCAATGAACCAGTTGTCTGGAGAACCCCACAGTGACTTGGCATCCACTGACTCAGCCCTTTCAAAGTCCAGAGGTAGGAACAGGACTTGAGAGATATAAAGGTTGTTCCATTGCAGATCATTTGAAGAAGCTAGTAGTAAAGTTTAGAGTTGCCATATTTCAAAAAGTAAAATTCCCACAAAGTTGTGTTTCTGATGCTTTTTCCATCACGTTGCCATACATCCTTGTGTTCCCTGACATTTTGGTGGCTCGGCAAAATTTCCATCTGACACCCGAAAACCAGGACATGTCAGGAATTTTCCTTCTTGGAACCCTTCTCACCTCTATGCTCCTGTCTGGGGACAGACAGTCACTTCTGCTGGGGAACTCAAGGAAGATTACAATATTTTGGTTTCTGTTTTAACCCTGCTGCAGAAGTACATTTCATGGGGCCCTGGAGGGGGAGGTCAGGTCAAAAGGCAAAGTCATTTCAGCAAAAATCATGGGACTGCCAGTGATGGCTAATTATATATTTTTTATCTCCCAGATTTTTTAGTATCGCTAGTATTTAGCGGGAGGCTTTGCTTTATTCCGTAGCTTTGCTGCTTCCATTCTTGAGGCTACCTATACAAATAAAATTAAAAGACATGCTGCCTTCTGCATTAACTTGAAAAAAGAAAAACCAATCTGTATTTGCAGTTAATCAAGTGATTTTTCCCCCCTTCCACCCATCTTTACGATAGTAGCCTAGCAACTTCCTGGAGGAAAAGGGGAGTCCCTGGTGATGTTGCAAATGATTTGATTGTTATCGCCTTTGCTTGATCTGACTTTTGCAAGTGTTTCAAAGTGTCCTTCTGCATAACTGGAAAAGTTTGATGGGAAGTTGAAAGGAAAAGGATTAGTAGGCTTGGCAGAACTCCCCCAGCCGCTCAAAAATTGTTTAAAAAAACAACTTCCCAAGAAGTAGTATAGGCATCTCACAGAACACTGAAGGAAAAAACTCCACTCATATACTATGTAAAGAATGAAACTTTAACGTCTCTCTCACCCACTTTCCCCACTTCTATTTTTCTTTCTCCATTTTCTCCTCTCTCCCCCACAACCCCACATTACCTACAACAAAAATGTCTCAAACTATTATTATTATTATTATTATCATTATCATTATCATCATCATCATCATCATCATCATCATCATCATCATCATCATTATTGGAGGACTCTATGATTTGAAACAGGCACACTGAATGTAGGGCTGCCTTACTTCCGGAATTTCCCGGACATAGCTGGGATTCGTCCGTGGGAAATTGTGTCCTGGCAGAATGTTTGAAAACTGGTTAAAATGCCTGTGCAAACCCCAGTTATATGGCAGCCCATACTGGAAATCTTGATATATATATTTTTTGTGAATTTCCTTTTTTTAAAAAGAGCTTAGAAAGCTCAACAACTTTGAGGAACAAGCAGCAACTTGTCCTTTGCCTCAGGCAGCAAAATATGTTGCGCTCACCCTGGCCTAGACTTAGAGAGAAGAGCATTCACAGTGGCACCTTTGTCCTTGACTGTTGCCCTTGTCTTCTTCTCTAAGCTGAGCACTCTCTCTGTGGAGCTACACATGGAATCCTCCTCAGCTGCTTCAAATACGGCATGATGGAGCACAATGCACTCCTGGGGGTATCAGCCTTAGCAAGAAACAGCCTGCTCAAACATCGGTCCCCTCTAGAAGCAGTGCCCAAAGTGATGCAGACATAAAAGCAAGGCTATGGTTTGATTCGACATTGGAATGCAGGCAAACTCATCTCTGCAAGAATGTGGCTAATTAAAAGGCTTTTTGGCACTGGTAAAATTTCCGAGGCCTGATTTGGTCACACTCACACTTGAATCAATTGCACTGGTTTATCTGCCTTCAGTGTAGGGTTTGATCCACATCGACGGATGCACCCACCCTTGGATTTCAATTTATAACAAGCATTTAAAGGCTGCCAGTTCATCTGCTAATGGCTGCCAACTGGGACAGGGAACAATTCTGCTTTCCTTTCATCCACCTTTAGAAACCTTTCCGGGTCAGATTTTGTAGGGCAACATGGAAAAGCTTGTGCATCACTCTCCTTCTTCTGCAGGTAATTAGAAGGTGTTTTGTCTCCACTACTGTCATTTCAGCACTTTTAAAGAACACTGCATTCCCCAGGCATTCTTTTTAAAAAGGTGAGTTACATACTTAGTTCAGTGGAGGGTGGCAAGAAAAGAAATCCCTCAAGATTTTCAGAGCAAAACAGTGTTCTTGAGGCATGACTGGCTGATCCAGTGACATTAGCTATGGTACTACGAGTAGTAATGCACAAAACCATGACATGCTGATCGCAATAAATATATACTTTGCTGCACCCAGCTTAGCAAGGAAGGAAGGGGCAGGCCTTGTTGGAATGGGCTTGGTATTTGCATTGATTGATTAATCAGATCTGCAGGTGCCTTGCTCATTATTAATGTTGCGAAGGAGGATTAAAGATTAAGGATGGGGCTCCTTTTTGCTTTGCTAGATAAATAAAAAATGAAGCTGTTTGTGGCTGGTAAATGTGCTAAAGATAGCAAGGTACCACACACCTCTGGAGGAGCCTTATGCAAAACAGACACTCTTAAATACACAAAATGCATTCTCCTGAAGACAGCTGGTTAGGAGGAATCTCCCACTTTTTTCTGATTAGCTGTTCTTTTAACCTCCTTTCTAAATTGGACCTATTTATACTGCATCTGATGTGTTATATTCAATGCAGGAAAGGCAATCGTTTGCAGCTGATGATGCTTCTTTAGGGTAAATGTGGGGTGCCTCTCTCGAGCAACCCTGGAGTGGCACGTTTCACAGCCATCTGCTGTTGCATCCCCAATGCCCACTTCTGGCAGGTTGGGAACTAATGCAGATCTACACTCATGGTTTTTAATGTTAAGGAAGGGTTAAGGAATGGTTTTGATAATGTATATTGACATATGACATTCTACATTTAACGTTCATAATGCACTATTAAAATGTGACACCCAAAGGCACTGCAGAGTAACCAGTAGTAAGGAGACAGTGTTTTGATGGGGGGGACGCTTTGATTTACAAGTATGCCCTGTGACGTTTTAGAACGACATATCTAATATCGTTCTAATAATGTTAAACAGGTCAGTGTAGATCCAGCCCAGGTGTCAGAAGTTGCTGTGAATCTGTGTGTGGCTGCCCCATGTGGTGAACCCCTGAACTGCAGTTACCCCTTCTTAGTGGGTAACCTTCCACATTGACTCCGCCCACCCAGACTGACCATTGGATTTTTTGGAGCAAGAAGGAGAATAAAGGGTTCTATATTATGCCAATGTAACGTGGGAAATTCAAACAGTACCCTCAGCTGGGGCTGACATTTATTTTCCCACAATGCCGTATAATGATACTATGTCAGAGGCATTATGGGGAATATAAATGGAGAGTGCTAGATGCTAAATGTTAGGGGAGAATAAAGGGAAACCCAAAGCAAGTATTAGCTGCAAGAGGGTGAACATTTTGACTCCACAACAAAGATGTAGTCTTCAATTATAATCATTCAAAAAATCCTTCTATCTAATAAACCATAACAATACATGGGAATCCCTCCCCCCTGAAATCTACCAGCAGTGGAGAACAAAATAATAGGGAGTTGGCATGTAATCTGGACTTTCCTAGACAATGAACTGGAATTCCATTTTCCTTCCCCCTTCTCTCTATTTTAAACATTCATGGTGTCACAAAACTTCCACTATAAAATACCTTTTCCAGACTCTACAATCCGTGGAGCTGTAAATATTTTACAAGCATACTTCCAATTAGAGATATCCTTGTGTCGTTAGTTTGAATGACACAAAATGTAAAACCATTTGGGTTGTAATCCTCAGAAGGGAAGGTCAAATTGGAGAAGTTTGGATGCTGTGGTAGAGAGTTAAAGAAAGCTGTTATGATGGGCAATTTTCCTGACAGTTTGCCTGCAGAAAGATTTAGGTTCACATCTATGTAGCAGGGCTTGAGCTTCTGCTTGCTCCATGGGGAAGAGATTAAGACCACATTCACTCCACACATTTAAAGTACTATGATGCCAGTTTAAACAACAATGGCTCCCTCCAATTAATTATGGGAGCCATTGTTTGTTAAGGGTAAAGAGAGTTGTTAGGAGACCCCTGTTCCCCTCCCAGGGCTACAGTTTCCAGAGTTGTCTAATGATCCCTCCTTCACAAATAACTCTGAGGATTGTAGTTCTGGGTACTTTAAAGGTATGGTATGAATGTGGCCTAAGTAAACATGATTGTGATGGATTTGTCACTGGCATTTTATGAAGCCAGCATGAGAAATTATACCTGCAAAGTTCTAAAACCCTGACAACCAAAAAGGATGGAGCAACTCCCTATGAGGAAAGGTTATCACATTTGGAGGGGTTTTTTTTACTTACAGAGAAGGCAAGTAAGAGGAAGCATGACAGAGGTGTATAAAAGTTTGGATATTGTGGAGAAAGGGGAGAAAGAAGGGTTGTTTTCCATCTCTCATAACCCTGGGACTGAGGGACATCCAACAAAGGTGATGGTTGGGAGATTTGGGATAGATAAAAGAAAATACCGTATTTCTTCACACAGCACAGGGTTAAACTAGGGAGTTCACTTCCACAGGAAGTAATGATGGTGACCACCATGGATGGCTTTAAAAGAGGAATGGGCAAATTAATAGAAGATAACCATGTATTACCCATGATGTTTTTCCTCCACTGTCAGAGGCAGCATGCCTCAGAAACCCATTTGCTGGAAATCACAAGTGAGGAAAGAATTCTTGCATTAGGTCCTGTTTTGGGGCATCCTGCAGACATCAGGTTGGCCACTGTCAGAACAGGAAGTTGGACTAGATGGGCTATTGGCGTGATCCAGCAGGCTCTTCTTATGTTAATCATTTCCACCTCTGTATAGAAAGGTGGACAGGAATATGCTAAATAAATAAATACTTAGAATCCTAGAATTGGAAGGGACCCAAGGTTCAAGCTTGGGTTTCAGCTAAAGCATCCATGACAGATGGCCATCCAACCTCTGCTTAAAAACATTAAAGGAAAGAGAGCCCACCACCTCTCATGGGAGTCTATCCCACTGCCAAACAGTTCTTACTGTCAGAATGCTTTTCCAAAAGTTTAGTCGGAAACTCCTTTCTTGTAATTTGAAGCCATTGCCTTGAGTCCGACCCTCGAGAGCAGGATAAAACAAGCACGTTCCCTCTGCCATGTGACAGCCCTTAAGATATTTGTAGATGGATGTCGTATCTCCTCTCATCTCCACTTTTCCAGGCTAAACATACCCAGCTCCTTCAAGCGCTCCTCGTAAGGCTTAGTTTCCAGTCCCTTGATCATCTTGGTTGCCCTCCTCTACACACATTCCAGTTTGTCAACATCCTTCTTAAATTGTGCTGCCCAGAATTGGACACAGTATTGCAGGTGTGATCGGACCAAGGAGTGCTGATGTAGCAAAAACACAGGTTTGTGGCTACCTATGTTCTACTCAGTGTAGACCCACTGAAATTAAGTGATTCATGTCCATTTATTTCAACGGGGCTACTGTGAATATGACTAGCACTGGATACAACCTACACATACTGATTATAGAACTCCCTCATTGTGTTTAGTTTGGCCTTGAAAGCACATCTACAAGATAACGCTATACAAAACCAAGAGTTGATTTAACCAATATAGCTGTATAGGAACATAGGAAGACAGAAAGATGCCTTACACCATTGGTCTAGCCCAATATTGTCTACAGTGACTGGCAGTTGAGGAAATCCATTTTAATTGTTATTTAGGCACTCTGATTTAAAGTATGGTCTGCTCCTGATATAACTATTTCAGTGCAATAAACTATGATGCACTGGACAGAGAATTATTCTACCCACAAACTTCTTCTTTCTGCAGATATAAAACCAGATTTTGCCAGTTTGGACATAGGAAACTATAGTGTAACAAATCCTGGAAGTCTTCCATTATGACAAGCAACCGAAGGGAGGAGGAAGGGAAGAAGGGGGTGCAGGCACATTTCTACTTCTTGGATGATTGAATCATAGTTTATAAAATGGATATTGTTATACAAGAGCCAGACCTATATCAGAATACCTTAAGGGTGTTGATCTACATTATGGGAATCTTTATACATGCTCCCCAGTGTACTTTTCCAAATCAAAATCTCAGAAAAAGCTTGCCACATTGTATGATTCTATGCTTTTTGTGTAGCAAAGGGAAATCTTGATTCTTTAGCAATTAGATTGTTTGTTGAGAAGGAAAAACAAGCACTGCAGAACCATGGACCGATTAAAAAGTTCAGAAAACAATATTCAACTTCCCCACATCCTCTTGTCACTCCTGTCCTTTGGCGAGTTATTTAATGCTTGCTATAAAGAGCAACACTTACTTTAAAAAAGAAAAGAACACCCATACCAGATAAAGTCAAATGTTCCCATGCATTGTTCTCGTTTCATTTATTTATTTTATTTATTAATTCACAGCACAGCCTCTGTTCTCCAGCTGGTTCAAGGATATGATCAACGGAGGCATATACTAGGGGACTCTAACTGTCCTTTTTGCCGAACTGATTTATGGAGCAGCTTTCCACTTTCCTTCCACTGCCTGTAATGTAATATAAAAGGAAATATAAAATGGAGCCATAAAATAATTGATTCACTGGCATATACTATCAAATGAACCAGCAGTTCAAAAAGGCAAGGGAGCACGATAGATGATTGTCACTTCTAACAGTGACAAATGCCAAGAAAGGGTTTAGAAAATGAAGCTAATGCTAAACTTATTTGCGCAGCAGATAGGAAATATGACAGTGCCAACAAGAAGTTGCCTTCTTTCAAATATATCAATTTATTGTAGCTCCTCTTGGGTTTTATTGTCCTTGAGTCTAATAGATTCAAGTGTGGGTGGGCGCTAAGCATTTTTAGGTTGTGGCTTAAATGGATGAATGGATGGTTCATGGTTTATTAAAAGATTAGGGGTCTTTCTAGATTGATGGTGCTTTTTGTCCCACGAACCCAAACAAGGTAAGTAGAACTTCTTTGTATTGCTGATGACCAAGACCTTTAAGGCATTGCTGTGTGTAGTCATGAGAACCTAAGAGCCCATCTAGTCCAGCATCCTGTTCTCCCAATGGCCAACCAGATGCTTGTAGGAAGACCACAAGGAAGACCTATAAGCAACAGCACACTCTCCACTTCCCAGCAACTGGTATTTCGGCAGCATACAACCTCTTGACAGTGGAGGTAGTACATAAGTCATGATGGCTAGCAGCAACTGATAACCAGGTATTTGTCTAAACCAGTTTTGAAGCCATCCAAGTTGG
Organism: Podarcis erhardii; assembly: GCF_964252035.2. Classification (NCBI taxonomy): domain Eukaryota; kingdom Metazoa; phylum Chordata; class Lepidosauria; order Squamata; family Lacertidae; genus Podarcis; species Podarcis erhardii. The sequence goes on from NC_138513.1 coordinate 25,827,512, forward strand.
TCGCCATCACTACTTCTTGCAGGATTAAATTCTATAGTTTTTCTATGCACTGTATGAAGAAGTACTTCCTTTTGCCTGTCCTGAATCTTCCAACATTCAGCATAGTTGGATGGCTGTGAGTTCTAGTATTATGATATTGAATGGCATTCTCGGATAAGGTATACTGGAAGCTGCCTCATATTGAGTCAGACTTGGACCATTGAGCTAACTTACTTAGTTAATTTATTAAACCCAACCTCGATCCAGAAGAACTCCAGGGTAGTGTACAATCACAAGTACATAAAAACATAATCCAACATAATAGAAATTAAAAACAACACCAGACTACTGGCTAACAAAACCCCATCAAATCTTGACCCAGTGCCAAAAGGATGGTGACATAGAGAGGGTTTTTCCAGAGCTGGGATTCTGCCACAGAAAAGTTCCCCTCTGTTTTGCAAGCATAACACATTTCAGCAAGTAAAGACCTCAGAGAAGGACCTCAGTTGAAGATTAGTGTGCACCTGGAATGGGCAGCAGGTCTCACAAATCTCAGAGATCTTTCCCAGCCCTACCACTTGAAATCAATGAATATGACTTAGGACCATTAATTTCAATGGGTCTACTCCAAGTTACACATCTTTGAACACCACCCATTAAATGGAAAGCCTAAACCATGGGGTGAATAATCAATGAACCTTTGACCAAACTATGACCACAATAACATGAGAAACTAAGGCAGGCTAAATTTCTATGCTTACATGCTGGATTAAAACAATATCTCTTTCTATTACAATCTGTGAAGCAGCACTGTTTTAAGCAAGCTGCAGAGTTTTTCTGCTCCTTAAGACATGAGACATCAATAACTAAAGATAAGAGCTGAAACAGCATGCATCACAGATAGCACAGTTAAGATGCTAATCAATCTTTCAATAGCTGTATCCTTGCATTACTCCGAAGCCTATAAATAATAGCCTGTGCAAGTCTTCCCCAACCTTCTAGATGTTGTTGAACTGCAACTCCAATCAACCCAGCCAGCATTGTCAATGGTCAGGGATGATGGGAGCTGCAGTCTAGCAATATCTGGAGAGCAGATGAAGGCTAGTGTATGCAATACAATAGGTGCACACAAACAAAAATCAGTTTTGTTAGCCTACCAGAAAGAATAGGCTCTGAAATACTGTTTTTATTCCTGTATCTTGCCTCTCACAATACTCAGCACAAAACATGTACTTAAGAATCTGTGTTGCTTTGTTACAGCAATATTCCTCAGGCTTTATTCACCAGTAAATATGTGACAATTTTTGCCTCTTGATCTCATTCTGTGCATTAAAAAAGGCATTAGTACTTTTTTCGTTCTCAGTCTGATTGCTGAGCCCTAATCAAAGTTCTAAAACCAATTTTTAAATGTATAGTATCAGGCCGAGCGAGGACAATCTAGCTGATTGTTGTTTTCTAGCCATCACTGTCACCTCTGGATACTGGATATGAGCTGATATGAACGTTCTGCATTACATTGGTAATGTGGTCCACTGTGGCATGGAAATCATCAGTGGACTTTACAGTTAACAAGGGCCACACATGAAACTGTGAACCTACCCTGAGATCCTGCCTTAGAAGCAGATTGGTATACTGGTATACTGAAGTAAACCAACCAAGACCGTTTTGCGCAGGACTTATGTTCCTGAGCATGTTTTGGGAATGTAACTCCCACGTAAATTGGGAGTTGCCTGTACCTCTATTATCGCTAGCGCCAACTAGTGGTGCAACTGTAACTACATGAACTTTAAAACTCAGATTCCGTATACAGTGGTACCTCGGGTTAAGAACTTAATTCATTCTGGAGGTCCGTTCTTAACCTGAAACTGTTCTTAACCTGAGGTACCACTTTAGCTAATGGGGCCTCCCACTGCCCCACTGCCACCGCACGATTTCTGTTCTCATCCTGAAGCAAAGTTCTTAACCCGAGGTACTATTTATGGGTTAGCGGAGTCTGTAACCTGAAGCATCTGTAACCTGAAGCGTCTGTAACCCGAGGTACCACTGTACTGCAACACTGATGCACATAGATGGCATTTTATAAATCTTCTGCTCTTCATCTCTTAACATGTTTGGTCCAACTCACAGGACTATGAAAAGACCACAGGCAACTTTTTGCGAGGAGGGGAGCAACCTACAATAAGTCACATTCAATTTCCTTTTCTACACACACACACACACACACACACACACACACACACTGTTTTTTTCTGGGGGGACACAGGGGGACACATACCCCTAAACATTTTTTTAGGGGGAAAAGCAGTGTGTGTGTGTGTGTGTGTGTGTGTGTGTGTGTGTGTGTGTGAACAAATTATACAGGATATAAACTGAAATGATTTTGTAAAACTTACTGCAGGGTGCAAGACGGCAGCAACAGTGACCCTGAGAATAAAATGTCCAAAGGAACATTTCACACAATGTTTTGATTAAAAGAAACTGCTTGAGTGGCATGGGAAGCCAACAGAGAATAAACATCCTTTTAACCTCAATCACTCCCAAATCAGAAGCGTATGTGCAAAAAAAAGGGGGGGGGAGAAGAATGCCATTTGCCAGTTTATTTCTGTATTTTATGACTGTGCCCACAGTATTATTTTCCCAAACCCTTTGCATTTGCTAAAGCACTTCAGAGATTATGGGGAAAGTCAAGCATGGTGCCTGTTTTATAGTTAAGTAAATGGTAGCTGATGTGGTGGAGCAATAAAATTATGACCTGCCTTTGTGAGTTAACTTTTTACCTTTTACAAGTGCTTTCAAAACCAGCCCCAAATTCCGTAACTCAAAATATTTATACTCCGGGTGTGTGTGAAGGGTCACTGCGTGTGCATCTTCAAGGCATCAGTTACGTCCTTTGCTTCATGAACTCTCAGACTAATTTGTATGGATCTGAAGGAAAGGATGGAAAATATAGCAGCAGAGATTGGGGTGGGGTGGGAGAAGGTTAGATTATACAAATGTGGCAGTAAAAACTGTATTTATGTAGTTGGTTATAAGATTTCTTACCCTGCCTTCACCATAAGAGAGCCTGTGGGGTGTAATGGTTAGTTTGTCGGACTGGCACCTGGAAGACTAGGGATCAAATCCTGACTGGGTGACCTTGAGCCAGTCTCTTAGTCTAACACACACACACAGCTTTATTGTAGTCCACAGACCCAAAATACACGGTACAACAACAGTATAAAATAAATCAACAGCCATTAAGGTGGAAGGTTGGCCTTGCTAGCCATCAGAGGAGCTTTAGCCTGTACATACTGATTTCTGGTTTTTACTGCCTCTGAGAGGAATTTTGCTTCTAAGCCTAACCTACCCCACAGGGGATTAAATGAGGAGCAAGAGAAACTAAGGTGGGTCACCTTGAGATTCTTGGAGGAAAGGGTGGGTTATAAATGCAAGAAATAAATAAAATAAGTTCCCCGAGATGCAATTGTAAAAGCAAATTCAACGGTTACAAGGATAAAATAATTCCAAATGCAACAGAACAGCATAAACCTGAGTGGTGCTTGGTAGCAGTCTGTGCAAGCAAGCGGGGTGGGTTGGATCAGGGACTCACCCAGAAATGATAGGGGAAATGGTCATGCCAGTCAGTACTAGAGGAAAAAATGGCACTATTGAGGAGGGTGAATTAGCAACTGAGGAACACAAAATACAAAGCTGTTTTGAAAAGACCTACTCCTGAGCATCTGTCCCCCTACCAGCTACCCCTGGACAAAATATTTATTTCAGACCAAGAATAGATCTGTAATCCAGGTGTTCTTGGACTATAACTCTCATCAGTCGCAACCAGCATTGTGAGTGGCCATGTATGGAGAGGGTTGTAGCCCTGGTTTAGAGAAAGGGAGGGGGTAACTGGCATTTGGGATGGCAGGCCTTCTAGATGCAGGGAATTGCAAACTGGAAATGCTGGAATGACATTTCCTGATGAGGAATAGAGCGTTTGTAGTTGTCCTTAGCTTCCAGGCTAAAAGGGGAGGCAAAGGAAATTACAGATCCCATGTTCCCCGGCACAAAATTATAGGCATCATTTCCAGTTCTTAAGAGACTAGACCAACCTCACCTGTCTCTTGTGAACTCACTGTTGCTCCACAGCATCTCTGCTGCCTAAGGCAACTGCCTCATTTTGCCTAATGTTAGGGCCAGCTATGGAGATGCATTTAATTTTTTTTTTATTTTAAAGGAGCCACAGAGCTGCTTAGCTCATCCCCTGGATTATATACAAATTCCAGTAAGCTGCTTTAGAAAAATATATTTAGAAGGAAAAGTACAATTCACTTGAATGAATAAATTGGTAATATCCACTTATATTTTCTCTCTGACATAGTACAGCTTTCTTTCTTTCTTTTTTGCAGTCTGCTTTGCAATGACCCTTTCTTTATGCCACATACTCATATTGCTGACTGTATTATCTACTACTACTACTACTTATTACTACCCTCTTCATCATCAGTTTCTATACTTCTCACTTTATACAGTGCTCCTTATCTTTTGTCCTACTTTTCCGGGCAATTAGGTGAGCTGAGGCTTTTCTTTAAAAATAAATAAATATTGATTTTCTTTTTTCTCATCAAAACATACTTATATCCATAATACACAGTTTGCATAACACCTCCCCCTCCCTCCCTTTGGACTTCCCTCAATTTCCATTTCTGATTTATTATCCTCATTATTATATTCTGCTTTTTTTTTTTTGCAATAAATCATGTTTTCCCTTTGTAACAATATTTGTTCCCTGTCCATAAAATTGTGAATGTGTTTTTAAATCCTGCCATCGAGTCAATATTCTTTCTTTGTTTCTGCAAATATAATATACGGTAAAAGGTTCCCACATGTCAGGGAACTGCCATCAGCTCAGAGGCGAGAGGTGGAAGGGCAGTTGTCTTACAGGGAGCCTCCGAATATCTTGCGAAGCAGTTCTTCCTCTGGCGAGGAGGGAAGCCCCACCTCCAGCGGGGAAGGGGTGCAGGGATCAGAAGATGCTAGGGAGAACCTCAACACCGAGCCTGAGCAAAGTGGAGGGGAGGAAAGTCCCCCTTTGCCAAGGCCCACTTTGAGCAGTAGGTTTGCGCGCAGAGAGGGGAGGAGAAGGATGGGGGTCACACGACTGTTATTCTGGGAAAGGTATAAGGACCACCCACTCCCAGATTCTGCTAGCGACTGAGCAGACATGGACTTGCGACGCTCCGCACTGTAAAATAGTTTGTACAGATAATAAAGCCTGGAAAAGACAGGTTGGAGTTGTGCCTGTTTGCTCTCAAGCAACCACACCAGCACTTGACACCACTCTTTTTCAAAATCACTACAGTGGTACCTCTGGTTACGTACTTAATTCGTTCCGGAGGTCCGTTCTTAACCTGAAACTGTTCTTAACCTGAAGCACCACTTTAGCTAATGGGGCCTCCCGCTGCTGCCGCGCCACCGTCATGCGATTTCTGTTTTCATCCTGAAGCAAAGTTCTTAACCCGAGGTAATATTTCTGGGTTAGCGGAGTCTGTAACCTGAAGCGTCTGTAACCTGAAGCATATGTAACCCAAGGTACCACTGTATTGTCCTTTTCCCGTAGTCTGTCTGTCAGCTTTGCCAACTCCACATAGTTCATCAGTTTTTCTTGCCATTGTTCTTTAGTTGGAATTTCTCCAGTCTTCCAGTATTCTTGCTGCCAGTATTCTTGCTGCCATCATGGCATACATGAATAATTTCCTTTTCTCTTTCGGCAAGTCTTGCCCCAAAATACCCAACAGGAAGGCTTCTGGCTGCTTAAAAAATGTTATTTTAAACATTTTTTTTCCAATTCATTATATATCATTTCCCAATATATTTTAACACTTTTACAATCCCCGCCCTTGCCCCACTCCTATGCTTGCCACGCCCCTGGGGATGCCGCCCCAGGTTTCCTCTGCCACTGACCTGACGGCTCCCCCAGGATTTCAGCACTGGTTGCAATCCAAAGGATTCCTCATATACGTAAACTGAGATTTCTGCAGCAGCTTACAGGAAAATGTTGCAGCGTGAAGTACTACTAACCAGAATTCCAGCCACTCCATTCCCTCTTCCCGCTACCAAGGTTTCCCATTTCCCTCTGACAGTCACTCGGCTTTCTATGGCTACTCTAAGCATACTCAGTCCTCACTGGACTGTTTTTGTCCCTATTTGGGCTCTGGAGATCTTTTGAACTTCTGCAAACCTTGAGTTCCCCCCAAGCCTGTTCATATCTCCTTCTCGTACAGACACATTGCCATTTCGTCTACATGAAGGAACAACACTCAACAGTCTCCATGCTGGAAATGATTGCAAAGATAGCCAGGCCCTTCACCCCTCCCTCCCTCTCCCACCCATCTTTGGAAACCCATCTCCATTTCAAAAGTGCTTTGCTATGCAGCACAGGTTAGTGCTTTTCAAACCAAAGGTCAAAAACATCATACATATGCAGAGTGAATCATGCAGTCCTTTAGACTGCAGCCAGTATCTATTAGGTTGGATATGCATGGCTCAAATGGAATAGCAGAATACCTGATAACGACCGTATATCATGCAGGGATCTGAACGTCTTTGTATTTTATCGTTATTAGTTTATAATCCAACTTGCAAGAACACACTGTGGACAATATCTGCCCACTGTGGCATGATGTGTTATAGGAAATTAAAAGGTGTGTGTGTGTAGAAAAGATCTCTGCCATTCGGAGATGTTACCTTTCATGTTCCAGTACCAACGGTCATATATCAAATCTAACCTGGGAAGCCTTTTAAATTAAGTCCCCATGTCAGGATCAGACATGTGGATTGGAGAAAGCAATTCAGAGGCTCAGTAGCCCACATTTTTAATCATAATATAACACTCCTTCAACTGTCTAACTAATGCCTTTTAAATGTCAGTTTATTCATAGTCATAATTCTTCTTCTAATTCTCCCTAATATTTGAAAGACTTCCTCATGAGATTGCATAAAACTGCAAAACTGGTATGTGGCTTAAATTATCACAGCAGTTATTAGTTTCTTTTTGTGTATTTGGAGCATGCATTACATAAACTTTACTTTTGGAGGTGATGCTTTTTTATCATAAAGGAATGCAACATGTTTGGACCATTAATGTTAAACTGGAAAAAACCTCTTGCTGTCCATATTCTACTATTCATCTCAAATATGGAACACCATTGGGTATTTTATACCACCTGGTATTAAATGCTGGAAGTTTCAGGACAGGGGGAAAAGAATGTACTTCTCCAAGCAATGCATAGTTAAAACATGGAACTCACTTCCACAGGAAGCAGGAATCCTGGGACATCCCATTTTTTAACGCAAGAATGTGGCGGCCATTTTGGGTGTTGCGATCTTGTGCTGCGATCTTGTCCTGAAAAAGTGATTTTTGGGGGTGGGCTGCGATCTTGTGCAGTGCCCCAAAGCCCTTTTTCAGTGCAAGATCACAGCACAAGTCACATGATTTGCCCGATACCATGTCCAGGAAGATGCACGCCCCAGGTTTTGACAGGAATATGTTGGCCAATATGTACTAGCAGAATGGCTATGGTCTCCCTCCATGGTTGGAGGCAGTATGCTTCTGAATACAGTGGTACCTTGGAAGTCGATCGGAATCCATTCCAGAAGTCCGTTTGACTTCCAAAACATTTGGAAACCAAGGTGCGGCTTCCGATTGACTGCAGGAAGCTTCTGAAGGCAATCAGAAGCTGCGGAAGCCACATCAGACATTTGGGTTCCAAAGAACATTCGCAAACCAGAACACTCACTTCCAGGTTTGTGTCGTTCGGGAGCCAAAACGTTCAACTCGCAAGTCATTCAGGATCCAAGGAATGACTGTACTGTTTTTTGGAGACCGCAGGAGGGAAAGTGCTCTTGTGTTCAGGCCATGCTTGTGGGTTTCCTACAGGCATCTGACTGGCAACTGTGAGAACAGGATGCTAAACTATATTGGCCATTGGCCTGATCCAAGAGACTCTTCTTATTGTCTTATGTTACTTTGTTATTCAAAACTTATTTGATTTTTTAAAAACAATGTATACCTACCTTCTACATATTGAAGCAAAGGAATCGCCACAATTTGATTGGTTAAGGTGACACACACACACACACACACACACACACACACACACAAGCACAAACTCCCAGAAGCCTACATTTAATTCAAATTAAACCTTAAATGAATACCAGATACATGTATAAAACTAATGAATAAAAATCCTGTTTACCAATTAGTTCAATCCAATTAAAACTTAAGCTGATAATTATAAAAACCTCTGAAATTAAAAAGAAAGGAAAAAGAAGACTACAATATGTATTGGGAGATACATTTATTGGAGAAACGAGCTATTGTAAAGTGTGAAGGTGATTAGAGACTTGGAGGCATGTTCAGCCCCCATGTTACTCTTCCTTGGTGGTACGTATTGTGATGGGTTGCCAACGTAGAAAACACCCAAACAAAAGGAGAATCTCCGTTCAGAACATTTACACAGCTGTGCCCCTGGATGAGCAGATCTTTTCAAGGAAAACAAAAAAAAACCTCATTAGCTTGCTATGCTTCATGTTCAGTTTGTAAATACAGATTTCCAGCGGATAAAATGAATCTGAGTCTTGGAATCTAAGAGGTTCAAACACTGGCCAAAGCAGAACTGTATGTGATGTTTAACATGGTTGGAGCCAAAAATGGCAGCCCCGTATCAGATTTTTCTTTCTCCCAATAATGTTTACGCACATGTTGCGACGTCATGTTGTGCATTTCCATACTCACACTCTGTGTCAAGATGGGGAAGCTGTGGCTCTTCTGATGTTGCTGGAACACTTCCCTGAACATGGACTGTGCTCACTGGTCCAACAACGTATATTCTTTAGTGATCGCTCATAGCCAAGTAAGATTGCTTGGATGGGTTTTTGGAAGATGCCTGTTCGTGAATTTATGTGTGTAGATCAGTGCACAATGACCAACACACAGTCTTTGCAGTAAGGCTCTATTCTGATGGCATGAGTATCACAGTGACTGGTAGATTCTTATTTGCTGCAGCCTTCATCTGCCTTCACAGCCATTGTAACATACCACTTGTTATCTTCCACCTGTTCTGCCCTTGAGGACTTCTTGGATCATTCTTTGTCTAGCTCCTTCCCTTTGACCTTACCACCTTGGGTGACCCTGCTGGGAGTACAAGACTCCTGACAGCTTCGATCACAAGCAGGGCTGGATTTAGGTTTGATGAGGCCCTAAGCTACTGAAGGTAGTGGGGCCCTTTATATCTCCAGCTGTCCTTTGTCAACAACAAATTGTCGCTGTCGTTTGTGTTGAATATACAGTGGTGCCCCGCAAGACGAATGCCTTGCAAGACGAAAACTCGCTAGACGAAAGGGTTTTCCGTTTTTTGAGGCGCTTCGCAAGACGAATTTCCGTATGGGCTTGCTTCTCAAGACGAAAATGTCTTGCGAGTCTTGCGAGTATTCCCCCTTTTTTCCCCTTTTTCTAAGTCGCTAATAGCCGCTTAGCCGCTAATAGCTGCTAAGCCGCTAATAGCACTAATCCGCTAAGCCGCTAATAGGGGTGCTTCGCAAGACGAAAAAACCGCAAGACGAAGAGACTCGCGGAACGAATTAATTTCGTCTTGCGAGGCACCACTGTATGCTATATGGTAATTTATGCACCTAGTAGATATCTAAAGCCATTTGCACATAAAAAATAGGAGCCTACACAACACTAAACACTGTTGCTGTATGTAGGTTTTATTTTATTTGTTTTTTATCTTATATTTTGGAAATGTACATCCAGTTTTTTTCCTTTATTTTTTTGCGGGGCCCTCAAGAGAGTGGGGCCCTAAGCTATAGCTTGTTTAGCTTATACGTAAATCCAGCACTGATCACAAGGGTAATAGGAACATGCAAGCCCACTCACCACAACAAGGTGATGATCCAGGAAGTGAGCCAACAACGCATATCTAGAGGGCTGCAGGTTCTCTGCATCATTGAATGGCAGAGGTGGACAATCACAGAACAGAACAATGTCCCACCTAGATTGAACATAAGCTTACGTGTCACATTTAAATAACCTGGGCTCCTTATAAATAATTTTAATATAAATGTAATAAACAAATAACTAATACATACATAAAGTCTATGATTGTATTGCAGTAACATGCCACTGGATTTTATGAGGAAGGGCCTTAGATTTGCAGGCCTTACACTTTGTCCCCAAGCTGGACCCCCTAGCTGCACACTCGCTCTTGAGGCAGACATCCTAACCAAAACAGATTGCCTAGTTTGCTGTTCTGTGTCGAACACATTTAGAATATATGCTTTCATGGAACTCCTCAAGCATGTCAGTTCCTACCATGGGATGCAATGTTTTCCCTGCTTTCTGACTTGAATAGGGAGGCAAAGAAAACTGCAGATCCCATGCTCCCCGGCAGAAAATTGTATAGAGTGGTACCTCAGGTTAAGAACTTAATTCATTCTGGAGGTCCATTCTTAACCTGAAACTGTTTTTAACCTGAGGTACCACTTTAGCTAGGGACGCGGGTGGCGCTGTGGGTAAAACCTCAGTGCCTAGGGCTTGCCGATCGCATGGTCGGCAGTTCGAATCCCCGTGGCGGGGTGAGCTCCCATCTTTTGGTCCCAGCTTGCCCACCTAGCAGTTCGAAAGCACGCCAAAAAGTGCAAGTAGATAAATAGGTACCGCTTTATAGCGGGAAGGTAAACAGCGTTTCCGTGTGCTACGCTGGTGCTGGCTCGCCAGAGCAGCTTCGTCATGCTGGCCACGTGACCCGGAAGTGTCTCCGGACAGCGCTGGCCCCCGGTCTCTTAAGTGAGATGGGCGCACAACCCTAGAGTCGGACAGGACTGGCCCGTACGGGCAGGGGTACCTTTACCTTTACCTTTTTACCACTTTAGCTAATGGGGCCTCCTGCTGCCGCCACACCGCCACCGCACTATTTCTGTTCTCATCCTGAAGCAAAGTTCTTAACCCAAGGTACTATTTCTGGGTTAGTGGAGTCTGTAACCTGAAGTGTCTGTAACCTGAAGCGTCTGTAACCCAAGGTACGACTGTATGTCCTTTCCACTTTACAAGGAGACAGCCTGACTCTAGTGGATCTTTTCTGCTATTACCAGTCACCCCACCCTGCACACCCTTCTTCTCAGTCTTAGAAGCTGGCAGAGAGGTGCTATGAAATCAGCAGTGACTGGGTTTTTTCTTTTTCTTTAATCAGCTCTTAGCAATTATAGCTGACATGAGTTGTGGGGTGTGTCAGAAGCAACATTGTTGAAGGGAAATGTACTTTTGTGGCATTTCAGAACTTTGTGAGTAGAGCAAGGATACGAAGCAAATCCAGTGAATGTTGAATGCAGGTCCCTTTCTGCCTTTCCTTTTTAAATTTCTCTATAGCTAATTGTTTCTAATCCTAGACTACACAGAAATTAATTCCTTTTCTTTTCTGATGGGCTTTTAGGCAAAAGATCCAGTAATCCCTGTTAAATTATTTTGAATGATTAGATTCCTATTCTCCAGTTTCTCAGGCATATTTCTAAGGCATGTCTGGACAGCAACGTGCCGGGTGGCACTCGGCCCACAGTACCACAGTAATTCCCCACAGGCCACACGCAAACATAGCTCTGTCCTGCTGTGCTCCTCTACCCCTGACTGACCATCTGCAATGCAAGCAGCAGTAAAGCAAGAGCCCAGTATGGGATCTGTAGTCTATGTGTAGTGTGGCCCTGTGTCCTACTTTACACAGGACAATCCTCTGTTTGACAAGTCCTCTCTATGAAGGTCTGTGTAGACCAAGTCTGGTTTAAAGATCAATAACCACAAGAAGGGGGGGAAGGGGCTTAGAAGTCACCCACAAAAGTTAGCACATTGGTACTGAACCTTGTTTTCAGACTGAGGGCAACCTTCCAGTGGTGCGGTGACCGACACATACCAGTTGTGGATGGGCCCAAGAAGCATGGAGCAACAAATGTTGATTTTTACCTTTGTATAGTAGGCAAATTTCCACATACACAAAATCCATTTCTGTCCTCCACCTAGACAAGCATCCAATTCAGCCAAGCAAAAAAAAAAAAACCCAAAACAAAACTGAAGGAGGGTGCAAAGCAGGAGAGGAGGTGACCTGGGAAAGAGGTATGGCTTGTGGAGAGTCCCAAGAGTCAGACAGAGAGACCTGAAGGGCTGCATTTTCATACACTCCAAGTGTCCCTATTTTCAAGGGACAATCCAGGAATTATGAAAGTCATCCCGGCTTCTGATTTGATCCTGGAATGTCCCTGTTTCCACCGCCAGTGCCACCACCGCTGAGCTTGGGGAGGCGGATCAGCCAGCATTTGCCCTGAGCAATTGCAGCAGCAGTAATAGCTGTGAGGCAGCATCCTGGTGCCTCTCCATGGCTGCTGCTGCTCTTGGCCTCTTCCCTGGCTTAGTTAATAGTAGCTGCTGGCAAGCGGGCAAGGAGGAAGAGAGGCCACTACCACTGAGGCCGCGTCCCAGGTGGTGTGCTGGCTCTGAAGGGCAGGCAGAGGGCAGGGCTGCCATAGGAAGGAAGAAAAGGGGAGTGGAGCGGAGCAGAGCACAATGAGTTTGGGTATGTTTATTTTTAAAAATGCTTTGTGTGTCCATGTCTAATCTTGCCCCTTTCTAAAAATAAAATTCAGTTGGTGTCAGGGGCTCAGGAGCTGAGGCACAGGGAAGATGGGAGATGGAGAGCGAGGGGGAGGAATCAGAGGGAGCGTAGGAGGGGACAGTGGTCCGAGGGATTCCATGAGCCTCTCCAGCGAATCGGAAGATTCACAGAAGGGAGCGCCAGTGGCCAGGGGCAGGGGGGTCCCAAGGGGAACGCCCCAGGAGCAAGGGGGCAGCAGGGACTCCCAGAGCAGTAGTTGGAAATCAGGACCAGCTTCCCCACCAGAGCAGAGTGGGGGGGAAGAGTCCCAGGCATCGGGGCCAGTGCTTTCCTCACCAGGGAGAGGAGACGAGGCAGAGTCTACCACGCCTCCCTCGGAGAGTCGGACAACGGAAGGGAGGTCAGATCCGGCCAGTGTCACGGAAGAGGGAAGCAGTGATAGAAGTAGTGTAACGGTTAGGAGAAAGGTCACTGGGTTGGCGCGAGAAGCAAGTTCAAATGTACAGGAGCGCGGGACAGCAGAGAGTGAGGATTGGGAACCGGGTCCTAAAGCACGCCGGAGGCAGGGGGAGGAGCTAAGCGACTCAGCGTCAGAAGAGTCCAGAAAGGGCAATGCCCCAGAGGGCAGGAGGACCCAGAGGAGAAGAGAGCAGCGCAGGAGGTGGAGCAGGGCTAGGATCTTAAACTGGTGTGGAAGGGGCGGAGACTCAGACGGGACTTCGCCGATCTAGAGTTTAGACGTAGGGCTGCACGCTCTGGCTTTGAAATGGAAATTAAACTTCAATAAAGACTTTTGTACATAACATCAGCCTGGCGTTGGTCCTCTGTGAGCTGGGACCTAGAGGCAGCTCTGACAGTTGGGATTAAGGGTTTTCTCAGGATGGTGGAGGGTGTGTGGCATCCGCCCTTCTTCTGATAGGAAATGCTTTGCAGGGCAGAGGGAAACAAAAAATGGGTGTTTGCAGAGCGTCAGTTGGGAGTCTATGAGAAATGCTCCTATTTTCATCTGAGGAATGTTGGAGGGTTTGCATTTTGCCTCCAGCCTGAGGTTCGGCAGATCAAACAGATCCCCAGGCCAACTGCTCACCATCAACACTGAGAAGTATTGTACCACTGGTTGAATTCTAGTGATAATGTCTACATTTGCACCCATACATGAAAATTGTATGCAAATCTGTGTCCCTTTCATCCTCCCTTTTGGTGAAACATATCCTCTCTGTTTTGTGGGGGGAATACGTAAACGACCGCTGTATCTGCGTGCTGGGGAGAGGGGGAGTCACGCTGGATAACTGGGCGTTCAGGAAAGAATGGAGCAAAGGAAGAAAAATGCCTGCATTTTAAAGATTACCCACATTCCCAGCTTTCTCTCTGGCACATAAGTGCCGAGCCAAGACTACAGGAAGTTTCTGCCTGTACATGTGCCAACTTAATACAGGTGTAGGCCTGTGGGCAGATTATCTGGGCGATTTGCTCAGCAAGAAAACCGACTCTGCGGCCTCCAGCAAGGTATTAGCTCTCGGAGTTGCTGTGAGGACTTACCAAATAAGAATTGTAAAGCATATTTGTAAACGGCACATGAAGGGGTGTTGTTTGTTTGTTTCCGCACTTCAGTGTTCTTGGCAGCACAGTAGTACTGACATTTTCAATTAGCATGATATTTTAGAGCTGCCAGGAGGACTGAGGCGGGAAAGAAGGGGAAATTGACAGCGCACAATGTCGCTTTGAGATGTAACAAATAAACACAGCTTCCTTGTTTTGTATCTACAAGCCCATTGACAACCATTTTGCTGCCCTCAAATGTCAGGCCTTAAGTTGACTTTTAGAATTTTAATTTAAAAGAAAAGAGGGAGAAATTCTGTTTGGCTGTTAGCAAGCCATGAAAATCCAAGAAGGTCCCGCCATAGTCACGGCCATTGCTCTGGATTTAATCCACAGGGTTTGACCCAAAGATTCCAGCTGCCTTGATGCAGTAATTGGGAGATTTACTATGTGGGCCATGCCCTGTATACATAACACAGTGTGTCATACTTGTTGATCTCCTTACAGATTGAGTAAGCGCTTTATGTTTGACAGAGCTGAAAACTCTTGGGGGGGGGGAAGATTGTAGGAAATTCCTCAGTGAGCAGCATTTATCAAATTTCAGCAAGAGAAAAATAGAGGAGTAATTCCTCTACCCCTGCTAAGCTGGACTGGTGAGACAGGGGGGGGGGAATATATTGGAATTATTCTGCTGCAAAGCTTCCGAAACAGATAACCAATATAAAGAGGATGGTTTGATCAAGGATCTTTAATATTTTCCTGGTTAGAAGCAGCAGCAGCAGCATTAAAGATACAGAAGCACTGTAAAGTCAGCTTCTTTTAAAATGGTGGTGCCAGTGGCGAGGTGGGGTGGGGGCAAAAAAACATGCTCACTGACACCCACAAAACATTATTGAGAGAATCTTTGTGATGTACTGAATATTGGTAAGAGAGAAAGAAAGGGCAAATAGTTCAAGAATCCCTTCCATGGAACAAGCTAGCTGAGAAATGCAAGAATAGTAGGTTATATCCAATGCTGGTCTTACTCAGAGCAGATCCATTAAAAATTATGGGTTTAACCAGTGCTATTTTTCTAGAAAAAGAGGTGCTGGAATTCACCATGAATTCCCTGGTTCTCTTATAATAGCAATGGCACCCACCTGAGAGGTGCTGGAACTGAGTTCTGGTGAGTTGCAGCTGAATAAAAGCCCTGGGTGTAACTAACATAGGTCCATTAATTTTGGTGGGTCTGCTTTAACATTGCTGGATAAAAGCCAATATTTCAGAACCTTTATAAGTTGTGCAGATAAGTAGTAAAATGTTAAATAAGTTAAATGTTCTAGTTGAGGGTTTTCACTTGCTGTTAGGTGTATTGGCAACGCCACAATGTGTTAAATGAAATATTAAACAAACTCTCCAGAAGGGGAGTTTGCTTGGCTTAACCATCTTCACTTTTATAGCTAATCCAGTCCTTTGGTATGTGCACCAATAAGAGGAAATGTTGGTTTTGTGTTTATGTATTTGAATGTAAACTTCAACACATTGGCTGGGGTAGAAAAAAAAAATTTAATAAACCAACTTAGTGTTGTAAGTTCTGCATAGAGTAGACCCAATGAAATTAGACCCATGGATCTAAGTTAGGTAAGGTAAAGGGACCCCTGACCATGTCATGTAAGGTAAAGGGACCCCTGACCAGTCATGACCGACTCTGGGGTTGCGGCGCTCATCTCGCTTTACTGGCTGAGGGAGCCGGCATACAGCTTCCGAGTGATGTGGCCAGCATGACTAAGCCGCTTCTGGCGAACCAGAGCAGCGCACGGAAACGGCGTTTACCTTCCTGCCAGAGCAGTACCTATTTATCTACTTGCACTTTGACGTACTTTCGAACTACTAGGTTGGCAGGAGCAGGGACCGAGCAACGGGTGCTCACCCCGTCGTGCGGATTTGAACCACCGACCTTCTGATCGGCAAGTCCTAGGCTCTGTGGTTTAACCCACAGTGCCAGTCATGCCATTAATTTAAATGGTTTGCCTTGAGTGTGATTAGAATTTATATAGTCCATAAGAACTAATGAGATTTTCTAAGAACCAGCCTGGAGAGTAGGAGAGAGTGACAGAGGCCTGAGCATGCCAGTGAGAGGAGGAATCCTATTCTCATAGCAAACTGCATGATTTCAGAAATGTACCCAATATTATTGGTTAGACAGCATGGTGCTCATATTGCCAGGGTTGCAGGTTCGATCCACATATGGGACAGCTGCATATTCCTGCATTGTAGAGGGTTCTACTAGATGATCCTCAGGATCCCTTCCAATGCTACAATTATATGATTCTATGTTTCTATTTACTCTCACAGACAGCAGCTCTCCAAAATCTCAAGCACAAATCGTTCCCACCTCCTTTTACACAATTCTTCTAATTTCGGATTGGAAAACCTCTCAAGCCCACAGGCTACATCATCTCCTAAGCAGTTTTTGGGGTGGGGAACACATAACAGTGGTGGGGGAGGCCATAGGCAAAAGTGAGGAGAGGAGTGAGTGTAAATTTTATCTTTTCTACCTGAGGATACATTCCTCACCCTTCTCTACTCACCAACCAGGCAAGCATGAGGCCTTCTGGCGGTTCCCTCGCTGCGAGAAGCCAAGTTACAGGGAACCAGGCAGAGGGCCTTCTCGGTAGTGGCACCCGCCCTGTGGAATGCCCTCCCACCAGATGTCAGAGAGAAAAATAACTACCAAACTTTTAGGAGACATCTGAAGGCAGCCCTGTTTAGGGAAGCTTTTAATGTTTAAAAGGTTATTGTATTTTAGTGTTCTGTTGGAAGCCACCCAGAGTGGCTGGGGAAACCCAGCCAGATGGGTGGGGTATAAATAATAAATTATTATTATTATTAAAGGATGCATCCCAGCCAGGCAAAAACGCTCAAGAAATGTGTAAGGGAGAAATGGTAGAGGATGTTGAGACAGTCTGGAGGGGCATAAAGAGAGACTGGGGGGGGGCACATTTGGCTCCTGAGCCTGAGGTTTCCCTCCTGTGTTTTAAGTGGACATTCAAGGGATTGAACTGGGATGCTTGACCACTGAGCAATGGCGCCACCCTCAGTAGACCAGGACCTTCTTGTTGGTGCCTAGGACCTTAGGCTCCCTGAGCTCTTCAGCAGTCCTGATACCAGTCACTAGGCCCATTTCCTTCCAACATTTTCCCGACAATAATAGGGACATCCTAATTAATAATAATAATAATAATAATAATGATTACCACATCCACCTGACTGGGTTGCCCTAGCCACTCTGGGTGGCTTCCAACATATATAAAAACATAACAAAACTTCCCTATACAGAGCTGCCTTCAGATGTCTTCTAAAAGTCTTATAGCTACTTATCTCCTTGGCTCGAGGGGTCGCATAATTGCGGCTCCATGAGGGGACTAAGAGTCTCCTCATAACTCTCCACACATCCTTATCCAACTACAGCTCCAATAATTCTGGAGGGGGGGGGAGCTATAGCTATTTAAATGGCATCAATGTGCTTTAAATGTAAATGCGGCCAAAATCTAAACTGAAAACTGAAACCCCAAGATTCTTCACACTCTGAGGCACTGATATCACCTAGCAGGATAATAATCAGTGTGACTTTTCTTTGGGGGCCCTCACAGGTGGACCGAGAAATTTTGCGACCAGGAGTCAGAGTAGCAAATGCCTCTCCCCACCCCCAAACAGTGTTGCATCGCATACCCCCCCCCCCAACATTTCTCTGATGAAAATAGGGACGTCCTAAAAAAGGGGACATTCCAGGATCAAATCAGAAACCGAGACGGCTTCTGTAAGTCCAGGACTGTCCCAGGAGACTTGGAGGGTCTGCCCACCACCTTATTTTTAGACATTGGTGTCTTCCGGAGGACTATAGTTTTGCATCTCATTGTCTCGGTATTGTGTCATGAGAGGTATAATTGGGGCAGAAAGAACAAAGACGGCTTTCCAGACAGCACTATGAGGACAAACACCAAAAAGAGGTGGGTGAGAGAAAGATAAAGTAACAGTCTCTTATGTGTCCCCCATTCATTTCAATGGGATTTGCAAAGGAAACATCCAACTGGATTGTGCTCCCATGTTCCTAGCAAACATTGCTATTTTGGGAGCAAAATAAAAACACTTGATTTTCTCCTTTAAAAAAAAAAAATCCACCAAATTATCTCCCACTTCCTTCAGCTGCTTCTTTAAAACTCAAATGCTGCTCTAAAGCTGTTTTATGTTTGGTTTCAAAGGCAACTGGTAAAATATTGGAGGACCCTTTTAACAATATATATAAGGGGGGGGAATAAAATAAGAAAAGTACCTTTTCCATTTGGGTTAGAACTGAGATGAAATGAGGAATGCCTGCCACCAAGCAGAAAATTTGTTCACTTTATGTGTGCCAGTTAATTACGACACTTCAGAGGCGCTTCTGAAAGGATAAGGCAAGCTGCATAAATTTAGCTGTAATCCAGGCAGGCAAAACTAATTTGCAGGGGATGGCCTTATCTAGCTGCTGCAGCTTTCTCAGAAAATTAACCTTGGATATTTGGGCCCAATTCAGAAAGTGTTTGATTTCCCCCCTCCCCCTCTCTGCTCAGCACAGGGAAAATTTTAAATTCAACACAATACCTGATTTTTAAGAGACACCGTGAATGCTGTAGGCAATTCAGAGTTATTACTGACAAGCAAAATTATATATATATATATATATATATATATCACTATATATATAGATATCTCCTTCATTCCGGTTATCCTGCTTTCTTACATGTGCATCAGTGGGTTTATTGCCATATGTACAGGGGATTCTTCCGATTTGCCAGAGGATGCAACTCATTTTAATGTACTTAGAAAAATTCATCAAAGTTCATTGCAGAATAAGTCATGCATACTGACTTGTTCATTCCAGCAGAAATGAAGAAATCCCCATAAAAATAGAAGTTTAATGAAGTGTTGGAACAGAGTCCTGCCTGTCATTCCAATTACCACTGATTTAGAATCTTCCCCGATATGCCACAATTAATTGCTCTTACTCAGCACAATTAAAAAGTTTACCTTTGGTTTCACCAGCTTTTGCCAGTTTCTAGGTAAAAGGTTTAATTAAAAACACGGCCAAATCCATCAGAAAAGCTTCAGGCACAATAATGAGCATCATAAGCGCTACTGGCTCCTGAATATTTTACAGAGGGTATATAACTGGAGACTGAGATTTTATCTTTATGTGCAGGAGTTAATCAGCCTACTGTTAAAGTCAGTGCGTTCTGTAGGTAAGTATTCCATATAGCTCTTTTCTTGGCATATAGGTACATATTTTGTCTGTGGTAGTTATCCTATGTCACTATAATAATAGTCATACGTATTTAGGGATTTAAACACACACACACACACACACCTCATTACTAGGACCATACCTGAACCCCAAAATATCACAGTAGCATAATGCAAAGTCACTTAAACCCATTGGAAAAAATCTATCTCAAGAAGACCAAGACAGATTTGGTCTTCCCACTCATCCATCGATTCTGACTTTGGCCTCACTACAGCAGATCCTGCTGACCTTCCAAAGGGTGCTGCACATGCCTGGAACTTCTTACTGCTGAGGTGAGCATAACAATAAGTACTTCTACTTAGATGCATTTGCACAGAAGAAGTAGCAGTTTCAAAAGCAGTAGAGCAGGGTGGAAACAGGAACTGAAAGTTTTGTTCCATTGTGTGGATATTGTGTTCTTGTTGTTGTTTAGTTGTTTAGTCATGTCCGACTCTTCGTGACCCCATGGACCAGAGCACGCCAGGCACTCCTGTCTTCCACTGTCTCCTGTAGTTTGGTCAAACTCATGTTAGTAGCTTCGAGAACACTGTCCAACCATCTCGTCCTCTGTCGTCCCCTTCTCCTTGTGCCCTCCATCTTTCCCAACATCAGGGTCTTTTCCAGGGAGTCTTCTCTTTTCCTGAGGTGGCCAAAATATTGGAGCCTCATCTTCAGGATCTGTCCTTCCAGTGAGCATTCAGGGCTGATTTCCTTAAGAATGAATAGGTTTGATCTTCTTGCAGTCCATGGGATATTGTATAGCTAGCTGTAATTGATTCTATGGTTATGCAAATTATTGCACCTATTATTGTACCTACGTTTAATCTCACTGCAAACAAGTGATACAATGGCAATAAAGTATTTATATATTCTATAGGGGGAAATATACATGGACATGTCCTTACTAAAGTTGCAGTCAAAAGCAATATATCCCACAGAAACCTCATGTGAAGACACTCTGGAATACATGGGTTATGCCTTGCAATCCATGTCTTGAAGACTGGGGTGAAATCTAGACACATACAAAAAACGCTGTGAAAATGCTTTATAAAAAAAAAGACTTTTGAAAAATATATTGAATTTGCCATAAGCTCACCATCACCAACTAGTGTCACATTTGTATAATGCACTTAAAACGCACTTAAAACGTTATATTTGCAGCTGTATAGCTGAGTCCTGGTTCTACTAAACTATGGGTTGCAATCAACTAAGTCATACTGAGTGGAGACGCATTGAAATAAACAGACCTGAGTTAGTCATGTCCATTATCTTCAAGAGCTCTACATAGTGGCACTTGCTTCCACATAAATATGTTTAGGCTTAGTTGGAAGTATCCCATGCAATATGTAGATAGTTCAGCATGTTACTTAAGAGGAAAGATATGTAGAAACAAATTATTTTAGGATTAAGGGTATGAGCAATCTCACAATGATGGCACAGAATACATCATATTAACTGATGTACGCCCCCCGCCGCCATCGCCCAATGATCAGAAAGGATCATCAGAAAGATCTGGCAGTTTGGAAAAAGTGGCACAAAGGTCAACTGGTAGACTAACCAATTAGTAACCACAGATAATAATGTGAAAAATAGCACAGAGGTCAGTACAACCAATTTGTTGCAGAGAAAACATACTTAGACTTGGTCATGACAAATGTTCTGACAACAGTTTCAGCTGGGTAGAGAAGAAAGAAGATGCATTAATAATAAAATACGTGTAAAAACAGACAGGACAAATGAAATTGAAGCAAGTAGTGACAGAGGCAACTGTAGCACAACTGGGTGTGATATCTCTGTTTTCTGCTGAGAGAATATTGCAAAATTTTATATCATTTGCATTTCAGTTTTAACACCTGTAGTTCTCATTTCCACCTAAAAAAATTTTGGCTTTACTTCTCTCTGTGTCATGTGGATAAGCCATTACTTTGGGTAAAATGAAGTCGACACAATATTAGTTGTCTATTAATTGTGGTATAAAATAACAAGCAATGAAAATAGCTCAAGTTTCCAGCTCTCCATCTTTGTGAAAAGGAAAAGGAAAAGAAAAGAAAATGGCCAATCTCATCTTTAACTCATGGAGGAATGTTCCAGAAAAATGTGCACCATGGAAAAGTGAATTTGGTTCCAATCCAGTCTACAAATCAGTTAAGCTACAAACCAGTTAAGCCATATTTGTCCTGTGGGCTGCAGTGCAGGATTTGGACATGCCTATTATTATTATTATTATAAGGTTAGGCTGCAGAGGATAGTTAAGAACTTAGAAATCAGTCCTATTGAATAAGGTGAGACTTAGGACTTATTCACACTTACCTTTTCTTGCACTTTTTCCAGGCACAGGTCTGCATTTTAAAGTTCCACGACCGAGCACTCTCTCTCTCTTTTGCCCCAGAAAGCCCACTCTTTAAAGCTTAATCACAACAAACAGCAATTCAGATTTTGCCATTTGCTCCAATTCTGATTTAAAGAACAGATTTTCACATTTATGGAATGCACCCCCCAGGAAGGCCCACCTGTTACCAATCTTGTCATCATTTCACTTTGGGTCTCTTCCAATGGGAAGCGATGTCTAAATTTAATAAACTAAACATAAACCCAGCTCAAACACAAACTACTTCACAACTGAATCCTACCTTTGCTACACACAGACCGTGTACATACAATAAATTAGGACATTCCCCCACCTAAAGACACCTTGGAACTGTACTTTGTTAAGGGTGTTGGGAACTGTAGCTCTGTGGGTGGTAAACTGCAGTTCCCAGGAGGAGGGAAATGTGCTTTCAATGTATATGTTGCGCTCTCAAGTTCCAGGTGGAATCTCAGAACCTATGGAAGAGAAGCGAATCAGACTCTGCTGCTTTGTAATTGTGGGGGGGGGGGGAATCCCTATATATGTTACAGGGGGTAGATAGGGGATGAAAAGAAGGGTCACTGTGTGTATGGGCAGGTTTATATTAGTGGGTTGCTAAAGGATGCTAGTAACTCAAAGCTACATTGCTGGACCCAACCAAGCTTGTGCAAAAAGGCATCAACTCAATAACTGCAGCAATGCTAGATGCTGCTATAGGGAAGACCATTCTATACATCCTGGACCCAAATGGTATGACTTAGTCATTTTGTGGATCAGACTTTTTAAAAAACCATCCTTTCCTCCAAACACTGAGTGACAGAAACAGGCAGTAAAAGGAATCTTACTAACAAGATATCAACACACCAAAGAGTTACTTTTTCTTAAAAAAAAAAAAAAAAACATAGCCCAAGGTAGAAGACTGCAGTTTAGAACTAGTGATCCTTTGATAAATTAAATTTCCCAAATGTTTAATTAACTACTATGTGCAGTTTAGTGGTGTTTAATTTGGTATGCACATTCAAGATATACTGTGCTTATTCTTTCTTTTTCTTTTTTTCAAATAAAATCCTGATAGGCTACTAAAAGAATTACTACATATATTTCTCTCTTTCTCTGAAATGTCCTTCAGCATTTCCTCTCATCGAGTTTGTTTCAGCCATTAGGAAGTGGGTGCACTTACTACAGCGGTCATATGAGAAACTGCTTGTGTGCACAGACTTACCATTTGAATTAGGCCATTTCCCTCCAAATCCTTCAGATGCAGGTTGTTAAGTTGTGGGCGAACATATCAGACGACACAGCGATTCTTCCAAAGCAGCTCCTTTTTTGCAGTGGCGTAGCGTGGGGGGTGCAGGGGGGGCCGGCCGCACCGGGCGCAACATCTGGGGGTTAGGGAAATCCACGAGTTAGGGGGCGCAAATCCACGGGTTAGGGGGCGCAAATTACTTGCCTTGCCCCGGGTGCTGATAACCCACGCTACGCCACTGCTTTTTTGTAAGCTGGAACAGAACTAACTGAGGAGCTCAGTCAGCCTGCTTATATAGAGCTCCAGAACAATGTAACTGTTGCCATTTTCTAAAACTATCCAATCACTGAATGTCACTTTCAATCCTTCATTTGCATATAAACTATCCAATCACTGAACGTCACTTTCGATCCTTCATTTGCATAACTATCTACAGTATCCCCCTGCTGGCCCAGGGTGAGAACTTCAGTACATAACACCCCTCCCCACCGAGATAAGGCATTAGTTACAATCGTAATGGTTTCCTTATATACAGCACTACACATAATGGTTCAATTAGGCACAAAAGCATATTGGTTACATTTCACATACTTAGACCAACATGTCCAACAACATAGTCCTTTAAATAAGTTGGGTGCTTGGAAACTCTGCCAGACCGCCAGGGACTGGTAGCCAAGTCTGGGGGGCCACCCAATTCTTGCTGAGGCTGTGGTGCGACCCTAGGTGGCGTTGAAACCAAGTCCCCTGGATCCGCTACTGTGGGTGGAGCCTCCGCAAGTGGAGTGGTCTGAGTCTGTGGTAAGTCTGGCAGACCCTCTGAAGTGGCTTGGTTTGGCTCCACGCTGGCAGTTTGCGAGAGAGGTGGAGCCTCACCATCTGTAAGTGTCTCTTCCGCAGCCACGAGCGCAGTTGGGGGCACCACGGTAGTGTCCAAGTCCCCAACCCTGCGCCTAAGCGGGTCTATGTGCCGGCGCCACAAGCGTCCATCTTCGAGTGCCACCTGGTACGAGCGAGGTTCAATGACTACTACTGTGGCTTGCACCCAAGGAATGTCCCCCACATAGTTCCGGGAAAAGACCTGGTTTCCTGGAACAAATGACCATGGCGCATTGGCACAGCCTTAGGGTTCGGCCACGACAAAGTCCGGGTGCAGCCGTTCGAGCAGAGACCTGAGGCGGCGGCCCATAAGCAGTTCAGCAGGACTCCGCCCTGTGGCCGCATGAGTGGTGATGTGTTGCACGAACAAGTATTCGGCGACCTGCTTGTGCCAGTCTCCCCGGTCCAGGCGCGCCAGTGCCTCTTTTGCCGAGCGCACCATTCTCTCCGCTTGCCCATTGCTGGATGGATGAAATGGTGCCGTTAGGGCATGGCGGATGCCCAGTCCCAAAAGATACCGCTCAAAAGTGTCTGACGTGAACTGCGGTTCCTTGTCAGAGACAAGGACACCCATGCGTCGCAAAGAGGCCTCGCAGCACCCGGATGATGGCCTCGGTAGTGGTGGAGGGCATCAGGGCCACCTCCAGCCATTTGGAATAGGCGTCCACCACTACCATAAAGGTCCAGCCGTGAAAGGGGCCAGCCAGATCGATGTGCACCCTCGACCAGGGTGTCTTGGGTGTCTCCCAGGTGTGTCCCTTAGCTGCCAGTGGTACAGGCCTTGATTCTTGGCACGCTTGACAGGCGGACACCCAGGCAGTGATGGCATCATCCATGTTAGGCCACCAGACGTAACACCGAGCCAACGCCTTCATTTTGATGACTCCTGGGTGGCCAATGTGCAGAGCCTCCAGGACACGTTGACGGAGTCTTTGGGGAATCACGACGCGGTCTCCCCACAGCAGACAGCCGCAATGAGCCGAGAGTTCATGTTGTCTGGTTGCGAACGGTTGGAACTCCAATGCAAAAGGCCCTTGTGGCCACCCCCTCCACACCCAGTTGAGCACAAAGCTGATGGTGTGATCCTGGGCAGATGCGGAGGCCACAGTGGCAACTGATACAGGCGCTGCCGGAAGATCCTCAATCAGGAGGAGCGATGAAGCAGGAGCCGGGTCTTCCACAAATGCTACAGTATCCCCCTGCTGACCCAGGGTGAGAACTTCAGTACATAACACAGGTGATCAATATGAATGGGGGATATAATTCAGGTTTCATCTAAAGGCAAACCTATATAATATTAACTTTCTGAAACAGTATGAGAACCAAAACACACCTGTCCTTTGGAATTCTCACTTCTCCAGATCTTGCAATGCAGATCTACAGCTGCATATGTCCATAACACATCTATTTGTGAAAATAATGTACACAAATTCACTAGGTGAAATTGCTTTCCAGAAATGTGTATTTTAGTAAAAAAAAAAACACATTGAACCATTAAATTTGCTTTAAATGCTGATGAATTTTCAGGAGGTCATTTAAAAAAAATCACAAACTGATTTAGAAATATGGAGAACTGGAAAAATGGGAAATGGAGAGAAACCAAAAAATGACAGGTTTGCCCATCCCCAGTGATGGGCTGGTGCATGATGTGAGCAGTTCACCATTTAAAGACAACAGTAATATGTGTTCAGCTCCTCACTCACACTGATAAAACAGCTTAATATTTGAAATCCTCCTGGTGGGATTTTAATTTGGTCCCATACTAAGGCAAGGGTAGTTCAACTTTTGCAGGCCAAGGGCTGCAATGACCCATAGTCAACACTCCAAGGTCCACTTGTTAAATTTGACACCTTGGAGGAGCCTCATAGAATCACAGTGGGGCAGACAATTAAAAAAAATTAAAATGGAAAAATTGGAGAGGGAGAGAAGCCACACAAAAAAATTACCTTAGCACCATTGCATCACAGCAGGGGCCCCGAGGCAGAAGTCAATAAGGTTTTTGGGGAAGGGATTGATGGTCTTAGAGGCACCTGGCGAAATAGGATAGCCATGCTTTCTTATGACGCAACAGTGATACTGTGGTTTTAGGAGCAATATGATGATTGAAGATAACAACCACAACAGACTGATTTCCCTGTTGTGCATGGAGTAGGTACAGAGAAACTTACACCTTTAACTCCTGCCCTTTACAGAGTTGCCTTTTGTAAGATTCTAAGCTATATCCATATTTCTCATTTAGTTCATGCAATTATTTGAAACTTTTTCTGCATAGCTTGAATATTGCAGGAAAGTTATTTTTAAAAATGGCTTTGTGTTGGACCTGACCTTAGCTACAATGGACAGATAATTATTAGCTGTCAAATTAGTATGTTTAATCAAGCTGCTGTACTTAAGTGTGCTTTAAAGAGAGAGTGAGGAATCTGAGGATGTCTGAAAGGCTTACTTTATGATGCTTTGTAATGGAAATCTATTAATGATTTTCTCTATTCAGTCATTGGTTTAATAGGATTCATTAATTGTTCCAAATTTTATCAATGTGAATTAAGACCTTATTAGTCGATGCTAAACATTCAAATACTCCATGGGTTGAAGAATATATGCTTGAATGAAATGTATGTATTGACATCACTTGCTAATTCTTCTTTCACACACACTGGCTTCTCAGTTGAGTAAAACTACTACTGCTTATAATATTTAGTTACTCCATTATCCTGTCCCTCCTCCATGGAGTTGAGGCCAGCAAAACTGGTGAGTGTCCCAAGTTCACCCAGAGATCTTCGCAGCTGAATAGGGATCAGTTGTACAAGCCATTATGTTGTACAAATCATTATGCCAAACGAGCTTTCAATCAGATTTCTTAATAGTCAGCCATATAGTATTTTTTCCTGAAATGCTCAAACCATTTCACATATTTAATCCGAAAAATAATTTCAAACAATAGCCATGTGGGGCAGATCTGATATGATATAAATGGAGGAGGAACATGGAGGGGTGGTTATTATTTTTACTACTACTACTACTATTATTATTATTATTATTATTATTATTATTATTATTATTATACCCCGCCCTTCCGGCTGGGTTGCCCCAGCCACTCTGGGCAGCCCCCAGCAAAATGTAAAAACATGTCTTCTAAAAGTTGCATAGTTCATTATCTCTTTGACATCTGATTGGAGGGCATTTCACAGGGAGGGCGGCACTGCCGAGAAGGCCCTGTGCCTCGTTCACTGTAACTTCACTTCTCACAGTGTGGGAACCCCCAGAAGACCCTTGGAAATGGAGCTCAGTGTCCGGGCTGATTGATGTGGGTGGTGACGCTCCTTCAGGTATACTGGGCCAAGGTCGCTTAGAGCGTTAAAGGTCAGTACCAACACTTCGAATTGGTGTTTGTTGGTTTATGGTCATTTGCTGTGCTCATGACTACGGCTACAATCCTAATCCCATTTATCTGGGATTAAGCCCCACTGAATTCAATAGGGTTTACTTCTGAGTAGACATAGTTAGGATTGCACAGGGCTGGAAATGTATTTGGTAACTTTTAGGACTAGTTTTGGAGCTAACTTTCCTTTCTTTGAAAAGAGAATTGTCTCCCCACTAGCACCGTGTGAGAAATAGAAAGAAAAGCTCAAAATAACTTATGGCTCCAAGGTGCCATTTCTTATATATTAAGCAGTTTAAATTAAGGGAGAAAGTAAGGAGAGAAAAATAATGCAACGCATGGAACTGAATACTCACTTCGAACCAGTCACAGATAGCAGCTGTTCATTTGCTTTTGAGGGAAGCAGTGTATGTATTTTAAAAGGCCACAGGTAACCAAGGATTGTGGGAGAAGCATTGCTGAATAGCTCTCTTTCTTTGAATATATCATTTACTTTCTGACACATCTTCTTTCAGTTACATCTTTCAAAACAGTGATGATCCATGTAGCAAACTGTATTCTGTTACCTGAATACTCTGGAGTACTGCATAGCCAGATGTCAGCGAGAGTGCCAAAATGAAATGTCTCTCTTGCATTTTATTTTCAACCCCTTCACATGGCTATCAGGGAGGCTTGCATATGATTCAGATGACTGGATAGCAAACAGGATTTCTGTACAATGAACAATTGCCAAGTAAAATGAAAGCCGGTGCTTTCAAAACAGCACTGTTCAGTTCACCATAATAAAGACTCTCTGTGGTTTCATCTAATGTTGGAGCTTTGCAGCCAGGTAAGATCATTTTGATATTGATGCCTTCTTTCAGTTTCTCTTAGTTTCTCATTTTTTTCCAAATCTTAAGATCAGTTTGCCAAATTTATATATGTAAAAAAAAGCCTCACCAGCATTTTAATGTGCATGTATCCTAATATACACACATTGGCGAGCAATTTTCCTTAATAAAATGCATTTTAGGGCATATTATTTTCACTAGCACATACTTTTTTATACCCATCTTCCCCTAACAGATGCATTTTTGTACAGAATTATGTTGTTGTGTTGCTTTGTACGGAATTGTGTTGGTGTGTTGGAGAAGTGCGTTGCAAAATTTGCAAACACATGAACTTAAAAGGATAGCCGCATATCAGTTTGCATATTTTTGTGGGGGGGAGTGCATATTAGGTAGGTTTACCATGAAATATGATTTGAGCTGAATCTGTCCCCTCTCCCTGTCCCTCCTTCCCTCTTTCTTCTTCTAAGATGCTCCCAGCTGCAACTCATCTAAAAGTGACATCAAGGTGGCCTTTTTAGGAGTGTTAATCAATGTGAGCATTCACATTTATAATGTAGAGTGAGGAAGGAATAAGCAAATGAACTGAAGAAATTGACATCTGAAGCAGTTCTGGCAAACTGCACACCTCCAGTTCCTGAATGGATTCAACAAATTCCATTGTACATCTGGCATTTGGGAAAAGAAACAAAGAGCAAAGTGTAGCAGAGGAATATAGTAACTTTGTCTTATACCAGGCATAGGCAAACTCGGTTCTCCAGATGTTTTGAGACTACAATTCCCATCATCCCTGACCACTGGTCCTGTTAGCTAGGGATGATTGGAGTTATAGTCTGAAAACATCTGGAGGGCCGAGTTTGCCTATGCCTCTTATACTGACTCAGAGCTAGGCATGCTCAAGAAACAAGAGCAGAAATTACCAGTGTTCACTTATTCATCCCATCTCCATAATGGAAATCAATCTAGAAAATATGATTGGTTTTCAATGTTGGTATTTCAGTCTGCAAACATTACGGAATTGATCATTTCCCCACATAGCACTTGCATTCTGTTTCCTTTGCACTTAAATGAATGGCATCTGTATTGTAATGAATGGTGAGGAATAATATGATAAAAGTAATTACATGAAATTCCACCAAGGCAGACAGTGAGATGAAGAATGTCGTTTTTGTCAGAAGCCAAACTGCAGCAGAATGAAAGCAGTGCTGCATGCAATGAACACAGCTCCGAATGGAAACTGATGTTGGACAAGGACCTGGGAGACAGGGTTCAAATGCCCACTCAGCCATGAAGTTCACTAGGTGATCTTGGACTAATCACAGTCTCTCAGCCTAACCTACCAGTCTAACCTAGTTGTGGGGATCAGATGGGAAGGAAGAGAATTTCCGTATGCCTTGAGTAATTTGGGAGGAAAGGTGGGATAGAAATGAAATGAAAAATGAAATTAATTGCTCTATCTCAGTTTTGACTGCACCAACCTCCCCTCAACTTCCAGATGTTTTGATTAAAACTCCCATTGTCCTTGTCTGATGGCTATGCTTGATAGGGCTGGTGGCAGTTGTACCGCAGAAACACCTGGAGATCACCAGGTTGGGGAACACAGGTCCAAGCTGGCTGGCAATGGCCCCCCAGATTTTCAGACAGTGTTGTTGTTGTTGTTGTTGTTGTAATTTATATACCACCCTATACCCGGGGGTCTTAGGGCTGTTCACCAAATAAAATCAAGATATAAAACCACAAAATACATAATAAAAATAAAAACAACCACCCAATAGCCCCCACTAAAAAAAAAAAAAGGACATAGGATGTAAATCAGATCAACCAAAGGCCTGGTTAAAAAGGAACTTTATTGCCTGGCGCCTAAAGGTGTATAATGAAGGCACCAGGTGAACTTCCCTGGGGAGAGCATTCCACAAACGGGGAGCCACTGCAGAGACGGCCTGTTCTTGTGTTGCCACCCTCTAGACCTCTCGAGGAGGAGGCACACGAAGAAGGGCATCACAAGATGATCTCAGGGTCTGGGTGGGTTCATATGGAAAGAGGCGGTCCTTGAGGTTCTTCCCATCCCATGCTGAGGATAGGACCTGGGCCCTTAAGTAAACAGTACAGGTGCTGTACCACTTAGCTTTGGGCTTTGGTAAAGGAATGGAAGGATAGGAATCCTCTTGCCCGTAATGGCAGTGGTGCGGGGTCATGGGCAGTTGAAAACCTGTTACTATTTCTGCAGCAGGGTCCCTGTCTCCAGCATCCTAGAACCATCCAATCAGCACAAAAGGGGAGCCTTTTAGCCCCTGTACGCTCCAAAGCAAGCATTTAAGAGCACTGAAATCACACGGTGCTTCAGTTTCAAGAGACTGGTGTCCAAGTGCTGCTATGTACAATGGAGTGCCACCGAAAAACGCAACCAAAGTCACACTGGAATAAGACATTGGAGCACTCCAAATCATTTGCCCAGCTGATCATGTTGGAAAACAACACATGTAGACCTACAATGCATCCCTAAGTACTATTATGGTATAACCATAAGATTGTTGTATAATCATAGAAAGGGTGTGGCTATGAGGGGGCATGGCCAGCAGGTGAAGACTGGTTTATTCTGGCAGGTTTTGGGGACCTGGCTGTTTCTGAGGAAAGAGTTTTTAATAGTGATGTGCTGTCCGTCTCCCACCCCCGTCCCCCGTCCCCACACTGGATTTGTTTACTAGATTTTGTAGGTTTGTTTCTATATAATTTAATTTAATTTTAGTTTAATTGCTTTTTAACTATGTTATTTTGTATGTTTTTAGCTTTCTGTGTTTTATCTTTGTTTAATTTTTATGAGGCACCTTGAATCCCAGTTCTAGGGATAGGCAGAATCCTAGTTTTAAAAATAACAATAATAACAATTCATAATTAAAAAATGAAGGAACCTGAACTTCTGAATTTGCCCCTACACTGCCTACACCCACTTTTTTTTACCATTTTTGAGTAACGTGATGCAGCTCAGTCAAAGTGGTGATATATGGTATTAGTGTTATATTGAATTGTGAGGCCAACTTGTGTGTGTTAAGTGCATAAAATGTATCCCTGAATAGAACAATATTGTTTTAGCACATATTTAGATAACAGTGAATAACAATGTCTGTTTTTTTTCGCTTGAAGGGAAAGATACAGGTTATGCTTCATAGCACCTGCTGTGGTACCAAAGGTGATTTAAATAGGATCACCCCATAGTTGATAACCTCCTGAGTAAGATTAGCGGATGTTAAATCTGCAACTGATACCCAACCAGTGCTTTCTTTTGATGCCTCTAGAATGAAAAGGCTTCATTTGCATATGGGCCTTCAATTTAAAATGATGAAGGGAGCATACGTTTGCATCCCCCTCCCCAACTTCACAGCAATGGAACTAGAAGTAGACCAAAATGTTTATGCAAATGCTAATGAAAATGTAATTATTGCATCACTCACCTGAGAAACAGCATATGGCATAGAGCTAGCTGCTCACACAAAGCTTGTTAAAATGCATTTTAAAAATTAATTTAAATGCATTTGCCAACATTCATTTAAAAAGCCAGCATGTGGATGTTCTTTTCACTTTTTTTTACATAAGAAATAAATGGCAAATTAATGCACATTAGAAAATTAGATGAAAGAAAATAGCTTCAGTCAGAAATAATGGCCACCATGAGAAATGACAACATTTCTTCCAAGTCACAACTATCACCCAGTGCTAGGTGTAAATATCTTGTTGGATCAGAGGCCTAATCCTGTGTCTTTGGTTTATACCAAAGTTGGTACACAACAAGATGAAGCAAAAGTCCAAGTACTAAACAACTCAGCTGTACGGCTGTCAAGAGTTCATCCAGAGTGGAATGTCCCTTTCTTCTGGTGAACAGTGCAATCCTATATAGGAAAACAACAAATAGTTTTTTGGCACCTTAAAGACTTACAAATTTATTATGGCATATGTTTCTGTGGACACTTGATCAGATGCATGAAGCATTACCCTGAGTTGTGGTTGCATGGATGGATGGAGGGTGATTGTAAACAGTGAGGTCAAAGGGAAATGTCGAAAAGCACAGATGGTGGTAATTAAGCTATTAACAGAAGCCATTCAACAACAACAAATGTCCTTGATGGAACAGACATCCCAGCATTGGTAAGCCAATAAACACATGTAATGTGGTTATTTTAAAAAATCCTTTGTTTCAGTCAGTACACAACTGATAATATTTAACCTCTTGCAGAATTATAATTCTGTGGTTTCACATTGCAGTATGCACCTGAAATTAATTTGTCACAGTATGGCCACCTTAAGAGTATCCTGGGAGGTTGAAACAAAACAAATTCCTTCCAGTAGCACCTTAAAGACCAACTAAGTCAGTTCTTGGTATGAGCTTTCGTGTGCATGCACACTTCTTCAGATACACTGAAACAGAAGTTTCCAGACCCTTCTATATAGTGAGAAGGTGGGGAGGGGTATTACTCAGAAGGGTGGTGGGAATGGGTGATTGGCAGATAGCTGTGATGAGCCTGTTGACGACTCTTAACGACTGCAATAGGTCTTACAGGAAAAAGCAAGGGGTGAAAAGGTGAAAAATGGCTTTGTCATGTATAATGAGATAAGAATCCAAGGTCTTTGTTCAGACCAGGTTTCTCCATGGTTTTGAGTTTGGTGATAAGCAGCTTCTCTTTCCAGTCTATTTCTGAAATTCCTTTGTAGTAAAACAGCTACTTTGAGATCTTGTATAGAATGTCCTGGGAGATTGAAATGTTCTCCTACTGGTTTCTCTGTCTTGTGATTCCTGATGTCCGATTTATGTCCGTTTATTCTTTGGCGTAAGGTCTGGCCTGTTTGTCCAATATAGAGAGCTGAAGGACACTGTTGGCATTTTATGGCATACACAATGTTAGACGACTATCTGTAACTGGGAGGTTGAAATCATACCCAGTGGATATTGCCATTTTTAAGATTCTATCTGTGTCCATTTATTAATTTATTTTGCATTGAGACCAACCTGTTTGTCCCATGCAGACTGCGGAAGGACACTGCTTGCAGGCAATGGCATATGTCACATTGGAAGACGAGCAGCTGGTGCTATAGATGACATTATTAGGTCCTGTAACAGTGTGGTCATGAGGACACAATTGGCATCTGCTTCATGATCTGGTCCTTGGGTCTCTATCATCACTGTCTGGCCTGTTGTTGCTGGTCTGTATGATGAAGTGATGTTATAATAAATGTTGCTTGTCTTCAAGGTGCCATAAAATTCTTTGTTGCTTTTGCTGCAACAGCCCCCCCCCCCGGCACAATAAACATGTCTACTTTCAAGTAAGCCTCATTGAGTTAAATGGGGCTGACGGCCAAGTAAGCAAGGCAATCTGTTGTTTTTCTGCGTGTTCAAGATGTGTGCAACCATGTATACATGCATTGCACTGAACCCAGAAGTGACCCAGAAATGTCATAATGTTGTCACTGAAA
Organism: Podarcis erhardii; assembly: GCF_964252035.2. Taxonomy (NCBI): domain Eukaryota; kingdom Metazoa; phylum Chordata; class Lepidosauria; order Squamata; family Lacertidae; genus Podarcis; species Podarcis erhardii. The sequence continues at coordinate 25,861,102 of NC_138513.1, forward strand.
TGTCACTAAAAGGGTGAAACGGGGTGTTTGCAGGCCTTTTCAATGGGTTTCAATTATACACAATTTCACTGATGCACGCAGTACCTCAGAACATAACCCCCCAGTAAACAGGGGGCTGCCTGTATAGGACCATAGTCTTGGTGCTGCAAAGTATAACAGGGAGAACAGTTGCCCCTAAAAGGGGTTTTAGCTTCTCACCCAAGTTATGTCTTAGAATGAGCAGGAATGGAAAAAGCAGCCATATGAATTCCATAGCTCAAGCCAGTCCTTTCCTGGTCCTGTTAGCTGTTACTGCCATGGAAGGAGGCCATGGCAATTGGAAGCACTGATTCAGGACTCCTGTTCCCCAAAGTGAAAGCCATCTTGATGAGTTCCAAGAAATAACTTAGGAATACTATATCCAGGGGACTTAATTCATAGTCGCTCTTGGCCAATACCTGTCCACCCATTACTCAAAACTTTCCTCCCCCTACAAAAGACGTTTTATTTTTTTCCCCCCTGTTTCTTTCTCAGGGCACTTTAGAATTTGTTTATCATTTTGGCAGGTTATGTACTTCAGCTTACCTAATTGTTGTGAGGTGCCTGTGAAGTTTCCCCCCTTTACTTTAAACATTTTTCCAGTACTTGGCAGCCTCTCCAGCTGCCTGTTTTATTCTGATCTGAAAAAGCCACAGAGAAGCTTTTGTTTTAATTTAAGCACAGGAAGTCAGGGGGGCTGGCTATGGAATGCCTGAGATTGGCATGCCTATGGACTTCCGGGTTAGCGCCTCCGGCAATGGCGGAATTCCTCTGATCGGGAGGAACTTGCTCCATGGAATTCAGGGTCTGGCTGCCACGGCGAAGGCGGAGACCCACTAAAAATCGCAGGCGGGAGAAGCCTGTGAACGTGGGATTCAGCTGGCACCTTTTGTGCCTCCCCTATTCGCGGGGAGACCCGGTTTCGGGGATCCGGAGCGATGTGGGGTGAGCGGCGCGGTGCTTCGAATTGACTGCTTCTTTCACGGAGTGAAGCCGCATTGCTGTTGCTGGAGAGCGCTGACTTTTTCCTGTGGACAATTTGATTCTAAACAATTACCCGTGAGTAGAACGGAAAATTGGATTTTTAAACGTCTTAATTTGGCACTGAAACGGGGAGGTTTCAAACAGGAAGTCCGCCTTCCCCTTTTGTAAATAGATTGAAGCAAAGAATTTGCAAGCTAAAGTCTTGGAAAGTCCTATGTAAAGGATTAAACTTCCATCGGCTAAAATCATTAAACCCCCCCTTGGAGGCAGGAGAAGAGGGGGGAAATTTTGGATCGCGTAAGCCTGCAGGAGAGAGTGAAGAAAGTTGGATCACCACCGTTCTGAACCTGGAAATGGACTGCTAGTAAGACTGACGTTTTTGGGAAAGTTCATTGACTGTGACAGTTAGTTAAATAAGAGAAGTACATTGTTTCCATTGTCTCCTTCTGCGTTTAAAAAGGAGTAAAAGTAGCTGAAAATTGAAACTAATTTTACTGTGCTTAAAAGGATTGATACAAACAGAAATTGTTTCCCTCTAGAGGGAGCCTTTGAAATTGTTACAAGAGTTGGGCTGGTGGAATCTCCAGCTGCGAGAGAAAACCGTGAGATTGACCTTGGATCGCTTGAGAATGTCGACAGAAGAAGCCTTAGTGATTGCACTATGCAAGATAAATGAGTCATTGGAACAGCTCCACAAGGAGACGGATGTGATGAATATTAAAATTGATATTTTGGGACAAAAAGCGACTAATTTGGGACAAAAAGTGAACATCTACACAGAAACTATTCAGGAACCGATACAGGAATCTACTTTGACATGCCAAATGGTGGAGAAAGCGAGGGAGAAAGTTGTGGTTGTTGAACCTAAAGTAATACAAGTGGAGAGGGAGAGAGCCCCAGAGGCAATTTGATGATTACAAGTTGTTGCCCTCTATGATTGAATTCAGAGAAAGTCAGATTGGAACCCTGCTTGGACTGGAGAAGGAAAGTTGGATAGATCATCTCATGCAGGGATTTATTGACCTTTGGGATCTGGACCTGGGTCAGGAGGAAATGTGTGGGGTCAGGAGGAGTTGTGGGGACCTGCAGATTGGGAGGGATTTTGAAACACGTCCTGAAATATCTTTTGGATTTTAGTTTTAACCACGGAGATGTGGATGACATGTCGAGAAGGAATAAAAACATTGCTAGGTTGGAGCTCCCCCGAGACCTACTCTTCAGCATCAAAGAAAGGAAATTAAGAACAAGATCAGCAGAAGACAAAGTAAAGTGTATGTATAAATACGAAGAAGACTTGAAGAAGGGACCTGGAAAAGAGTAAGAGCCTCGGACAGAAGATCACCAGGTTGATGGACTATATGGAATTGACAGAAATGACTGGCAGAATCCGAGACCAGGGAGAAGAGACGGTGGAAGAAGATTGGAAAAAGTTTAAAGTTTATTTATAGAAATATGGTAAAATTAATGAGTGTTAGAAAAATGTTGGAATGAAATTATATGGCCTTAGTAGAAGTGTTATAAGGAGTTAAGCATAAATAAGTATTATAGTATTCATGGAAAATAAGGTTAAAATAAGTTAAGATATTTATATGACAGAAAATAGTGAAAGATGGAAAGGAATTGCTGAAACAATTAATAGAAGTGGAATACAAAAAGGGAGGTGAAAGGAAGTCGATGAAACAAGGGAATGAAAGATAAGGCATTGAAATGGTATGATGTATGTTTTTAAATTGTTTTTGTTCTGTTTTGTTTAGTTTAATGCATTAATGTTGTGTGGTGTATTGTTTATATATTGTATTGTATTGTTTTTTCTTTCTTTTGTTTTTTCTTCTTTTTTTCTCCTTTTCTTTTTTTTCTTGTTTGTAAGGTTTAAAAGCAATAAATATTTTTTTTTAAAAAAAAAAGAGAGAGATTGGCATGCCTATATTTTTGTTTTGTTTTTGAGAGAGAGAGAAGTCCTTCTTCTAATTTCTTTTTCTAGAAAAATAGCACTGAAAAAAGAAACAAACCATTGACAGGTGCACAGTAGGCAGCCTTTGCATCTTCCCGAGCTTAAAAGAAGGCCGAGCTTAGCAGATCATTGGGTTTGGGGGAAACATAGACACCTAGGGAGGCTGCAGATCACTGGAGATATGATTTGTAGATTGAAAGAAAGAATATTCATATTGTTAGCCCCTTCAAAAGTTAGATAAGCACACACAAAAACTTGCACCATAACAATTTGACTGAATCACACACCCCTTTGATGAATTTAGAATGCAATTCTTTTCTCATTAACTGCTGGAAAACGCTTGTCGGGGAGAAGGAAACATAATAACGGGAACCTCAGAAAACCAAATATCTCAACTGGGAGTGGGGGGGGGGGAGACACACCTAGATGCAACACACACACACCCCTTACAGTCCTTCTTCAAGGTCATTTTAGCACAGCAAGGTCACAGAACCTTTCTTCGAAAAAGAGCAGAGTTGTAGCAGATCAGTTGGGACTGTGCTGCTTTTCTGAGCAAAACATCTGCAGTATCTTCCAATTTCTCACACCGTTGCTTTCATGGCTGAGGAAAGCAAAGCAAAGTGTGGGCAGGGAGCAGCAGCAACCATCATATTTAAGATCAACGCTTAATGGTTCTTTATTGTGCCCTTAGGAAGCCAGACCAACATTTCACCTCCCTCTGTATCTCTCTGTTAATGTCCCACACAGACAACTGTTCAACAAAAAAATAGTGCTGTGCATTATGTGAGACTAAATATCTGTCTACTATGCTGACGTACCTGTATATTTGTGCTCACATCTCTTTAGTTTGTTTATTCCATTTGTCAGTCACAATAGTAATCTGAGTGGCGTGCAAAATATTCCATTGTATTTTTCATGCATTGCTTTTCCCATGAACACATTAAAGCAGGTTAAGTATACCCATAACAATACAATGTGCTGCTAGCCATAAATTACCCGAAACTTTGTTTACAGTCAAATTCCAGAAACCTAAAGTATTTAGTAGTAGTAGTAGTAGTAGTATTAATGCTAAAACTTCCAAAACTACCCTCCTTCCAACAGATTCCCTGTTGATATGCAACAATAAAAAGGCAATGTCATTTAGAAACAATACAATATCATTCAAATAATAATACCTAAACTAAGAGGCAACAAAAATACGTTCACATTTAAGCAGAACAGAGACCATGCAAACAATTTTAAACACTTTGGTGATTAAAACATGTCTTAGGCTGAAATCCTATACATGAGTAAGCCACACTGAAGACAGCATCTTAGGCACCTCTTGAGCTTCCCTGGGGAGTTCAAGGTATTCCAAAGTCAGGCTGCTCCCAAAGAAGGCCATCTCCCTTGCACCTACGTCTTGTTTTTCACCAGTTGTACTTGTAGAAGTACCTCTGTGATGCTTTTTCATGCTACAGCCACTTTGTGATGTAGGCCAGTTGTGCATATAGTATTGTCTAGGTATTTGATTCCCAAAATGATGCCCATGGGCACCCCTTTGGTACCCACCAATGAGGAGTTGGAGATTTTTTGGTTGGGGGGATCTCTGTTTTTGGGGTGCTGCTGTTGCTCTTTTTGCCTGTGTGGTTTTGGACCATATTCAATATTAATGGGGTCTGGGCCTAGTTGCACTGTGAATTAAATGGGTTTGGGGTGCAATTGCTGGAGCTAAGCTGCACATATTCAGTAAGGTGAGGGCAGCACCTTTGGTGAACCAGAAGGTGAAATGACTGAGGTATTAACTACCAAAGAAATTGCTGAGCCTTTTCCTGCAGAACAGAATATCTCTACACGGTAGTCAGGTTATATACTCCATACCCCGCAAGTGTCCTGGAAAAACTGGGACATGCTTTTTTTTTGTGAGTGCCATGCCCAAAAAAAGCACGGAGGTGTTGTGGGACTCATGCGAAGTCGCATGAGATCACAGCAACCCAAATGTTCACCGTGTAGTCACGATAAAAAACCTGGAAGATAGCATCCGGGAAGATGGCGCCCCAGATTTTGGCTTCAAAGTGTTGGAGGGTAAAGTATTCCAAGGGGCAAGATGCAAGGGACTTGCTCATTTAGACCGAATGGGAGACTGGAGACAAGAGAGTAATCCTGACAGGTGGATCTGCCTCACACCTCATTTGAAGTTCTTAATACAGTAGGGGGCTTATTATATGACACTTACTTTGTGAAAGGGACAGGAAGAAAAAAATGGAATAATTTGCTGACGGGAGTAGCTTCTGTACCTATGCGAAAAGCTATTCAGGGGAGTTCTTCTTTTATGAAGTAAACAAAAATGCATTTGGATTCTGGTGAAGCTGATTGGCACCTTTATGCTGACATATGTGGATTCAGGTGGAATTACATTGGCATAAAATTGGAAAAGCATGCTGGCAAATCATGCCTTCAGGTCACCTCTTAAAGCTGTGTTATGTATATGTATGAAGAAGTGCTGGATTCTTAGATATGTTATAGGTTAGGATGAAAGTACATAGCTCCATTTATTTCAAGGCAGCTATGATGCTTCTAACAAGGTGAGGAAATAGCAATGTGGAGGGTGGGCAGTTGCGTGTACAACCATGCACACTTACGGCTAGCCACTAGTTCTTATCAGATAATTGCTGAAGAGTAAACTATTTCCCATATCTTAGTTTAGCAGCTTGCCAAGGATATTTAACATGCTCTAGGACTGCTTACTTTGAGTTCAATGTTGGGTGTTGGCATTGTAGCCCCCGTTTTCGAGTGAACGCTTTGTATTACGTGTTGCAAATAAGTATTTAATTTGCACTTCAGTTGAAAAGCATTTATTGTACATTGAGAATCAATTGACTGCTACAAGAGCCCTTTTTATGATTTAATCCATCAGAAGAAAGCCTGCTTGCTATCGCGCCATTCTCAAAATGGCATAAACAATCAATGTAAAAATTAATATATTATTAGCTGTGCTCTGTGGGTACCTAATTGACATGGGACATGATATATAGAGGAAATTAGCTCACAATTTGCATTTTCCTAAAATGTCAATACATGTTTTAATTAATTTATTCTTTCATGAATTAATTCCAATCAGATGCCCTGATGCTGCATTGTTAAACAACAATTAAAAGACGAAAAGAATTACTTAAGCTTTCATGCAGGGTGGATGCAGTTGAACGTTCACAAAATATGGAAGCTCTGTTGAAAGGAGTTGGACTTGTGCAAGAGCAGGCGCATGGAAATCTACACACAGCTTTCTATTTTCTTTCAAGATATTGAGATGCAGTATCAGCATTGTATGGCACTTACAAATTTGGACTTGGACCCCAAAGCCCTAGCCTGATATAGTTGTCCAAGGACAACTCTCCTGATACAGTTTCCTATCTCGAAAATAAAAGTAATTATGCCATAAGTTCATTTTAAAAACAGATGTGCCAGCTATTTAAGTGTGATGTAGCCTCAAGTTGTCAGGCTTCAGGGAATCTGATCCCTCCCCCTCACAGCAGGCTGCCAGTAATAGATAGACAAGAAGCTCTTACCAATGTCTTTTATTCAAATTTCACAGAGAGAGGCTTGGAAATGCTGCCTCTTTGGGTAATGGCGTTGCTCTGAGTAATCTTCTCCTCCCCCCCCTTCCCTTCTCAGTCATCAGCTGCACCACCACCCTTACAGTGGTTCCTTAAGGCCATTTGCCTCTTTGCTTTCTGCTCTCCCACTTTCACTGCCCACTGGGTTCTGGGAGAAAGGGGGTCTGGAATGCTTTCTAATGATAATGATAGCTCTGGCTCTGCTCCCCGCCTCCTCTTCTTCCATTATTTCCTAGCTTTGTCCCTCTTCTATCTCTGAGCCGTGACCTTCTGCAAACCACTGTTGTAAATCTATACTGTCTTCCTCTTCTCTGGAAGGTTCAGGAGGAGGGGGAGGCAGTCTCTACCATTCCTCCGCACTCCAGTCCCTGACACTAGGGAAAGATCAGCAGTGAAGGATCACCCATTCCAATTGCTGTTCTTTTGCATTCATGCCTGGAGGGTGAGGAACAGTGCTCAAAGTGAGATAGGTGCTGGTGGGTTGTAGTGAGATGGCATCCCACTTTCAGGTAGACCCATAACGCATCCTATTTTTCTTCCCTTTCTTTGAAACCACCCTACTTCCTTTGGATTTCGCTTGTTTCTCTGACAGGAATCACTGGGAGGCAATTAAGAGAAGAACCATTTACCAGAATGGTTCTTGCCAGAACCATTTGGGAGGAAGAAGATGAAACAGGAGGTACAGTGGTACCTTGGTTCTCAAACTTAACCCGTTCTGGAATTCCCTTCCAAAACCAAAGCGTTCCAAAACCAAGGTGTGCTTTCCCAAAGAAAGTAATGCAAAATGGATTAATCCGTTCCAGACTTTTAAAAACAACCCCTAAAACAGCAATTTAACATGGATTTTACTTTCTAACGAGACCATTGATCCATAAAATGAAAGCAGTAAACCATGTACTGCAGTCACACAATCAATCAATCAATCAATCAATCAGTAGCTGAACTGAGTTCCACACAGTCACAAAAACAAAACAAAGAAGTGCCGCAAAAACAAAACTGCAAAATAAATAGCAAAAACAGACCTCAGCATAACACTCAAAACAGAAGCGTAACAGTCAAAATGGAGCACGTCCGGCTTCTGAAACAAGTTCACAAACTGGAACACTTACTTCCAGGTTTGCAGTGTTTGAATTCCATGTTGTTTGTGTACCAAGGTGTTTGAGAACCAAGGTACCACTGTATCTCAGGCAGCCCTGTGCAAGTGTGTGGTTGCTGCCTGGGGAGCAGCCCTGGCTAATGTCAGAAGTGAGAGCACACATGCCAGCCAGCAACTTCACACTTGCTTCCAAGTCTAACCCTCTCATAAGACATGCTTTTCTCTCCACCCCACTCAGTTATCCCACAGTGATTCCTCAAAGGCCTGGAAACGATGCCTTATGAGGAATGGCTAAGGGAGCTGGGCATGTTTAGCCTGGAGAATAGGAGGTTAAGGGGTGATATGATAGCCATGTTCAAATATATAAAAGGATGTCACATAGAGGAGGGAGAAAGGTTGTTTTCTGCTGCTCCAGAGAAGCGGACACGGAGCAATGGTTCCAAACTACAAGAAAGAAGATTCCACCTAAACATTAGGAAGAACTTCCTGACAGTAAGAGCTGTTTGACAGTGGAATTTGCTGCCAAGGAGTGTGGTGGAGTCTCCTTCTTTGGAGGTCTTTAAGCAGAGGCTTGACAACCATATGTCAGGAGTGCTCTGATGGTGTTTCCTACTTGGCAGGGGGTTGGACTCGATGGCCCTTGTGGTCTCTTCCAACTCTATGATTCTATGATTCTATGAATTACTAGCCAGTTACCACCTACGGTTGAGTAAAGACCAAATGATCTTGATCCAGCAATGGCAGGAAAAATCCATATCATTTCACCAACAGTTTTTTTCCCCCTGTGTTCCCTGTTGAGGCACCAAGTTGTACAACAGATAACCTAACTTCTACATTCCAGTTTCCAGGCTTCCCCTTCTAGGACAGAAAATGTACTTATGGGGAAAAGCAAAAGTGCTGGGGTGGAGCCACAACACTAAATTTCCTGCAGGTGTGTCACTGCCACTTAGCAGGAGAGAGAGGGATGAGGCGCCTGGGATGTTAGTGCTCCAGGGGAGCCAATCCTGCACTTCCGCATCAAGCTCCCAGGAGCCTTGTCCCTACTCCTTTCCCTCATGGTAATCAGCAGTATTATGGTAAACACCGTAACAGAAAAGAAATGTAGGCAGTGACAGATTTTACTTTCTTGGGCTCCATGATCACTGCGGATGTTGACAGCAGCCAACATCTCTTGGGAGAAAAGCAATGACAAACCTAGACAGCATCTTAAAAAGCAGAGACATCACCTTGCCAACAAAGGTCCGTATAGTAAAAGCTATGGTTTTCCCAGTAGTGATGTATGGAAGTGAAAGCTGGACAATAAAGAAGGCTGATTGCTAAAGAATTGATGCTTCTGACTTATGGTGCTGGAGGAGACTCTTGAGAGTCCCATGGACTGCAAGAAGATCAAATCTATCCATTCTTAAGGAAATCAGCCCTGAGTGCTCACTGGAAGGACAGATTGTGAAGCTGAGGCTTTAATACTTTGGCTACCTCATGAGAAGAGAAGACTCCCTGGAAAAGACCCTGATGTTGGGAAAGATGGAGGGCACAAGGAGAAGGGGACGACAGAGGACGAGATGGTTGGATAGTGTTCTCGAAGCTACCAGCATGAGTTTGACAAAACTGCAGGAGGCAGTGGAAGACAGAAGTGCCTGGCTTGCTCTGGTCCATGGGGTCATGAAGAGTTGGACACGACTAAATGACTAAACAACAACAACAACATGGTAAACACAAACATCCCATTGCAGCAAGCCACTTTTGGGGGAAAGCTTGTTGGGACCAGTCCGGGCCTATACAACTTATGACCCACAAAGTCCAATGCAACCCACCAAACAGATACAGAAACATGTAAGCAAAGAAGAGCAAAAACGGAAGGAGAGGAAGTGAAGGATTTGGGGAGGTTACCAAACATGACTGGTCTTAAGCTTAGTGGACCACAAGCTGTAATGGACTAGGAAAGTATCATTATTTTAAAAAATGTTTCTTCAAAGGAATTAATATAAAGATTCCATGCTATGAGTTAACCATCTTCAGTACTGAAAATAAGCTTGAGCCATGAGTTTTGGTGCAAGGAAATATTATAATTTGAAGAAAATTCTCTCCCCCCCCCCCCCATGGTTATCCTCTGCAGACTGTAAACATTTAGGAACAAAGTATCAGAATTGGCTCATTGAAGTCTACGTCCTGTTTTTCAATGTGAAAGCACACTTTGGTCCAAAGAGAAAAATATTAAATGTCAAGCTGTACATCAATATCCAAATCCTGATTATCACTGTGTTAAATGCCTAGACGGTGCCACCCTAACTATGATTACACAAAAGTAAATTCTGTTGAACTTATGGAGCTTACTCCCAGGTAAGTGGAACTAAAATTGCATTCTAACTCAAGGAAATGTCAGCATGAGTTAAATATAATGATTACTAATATTGCTCATCTAGACTTAATTCTCTTTTGAACAGATTTTGAAGGGTCTTAAATTGCTTAGAATTTTTTATTATTATTTACTGCAGATTGTAAAACAGGATGTGGCAAATAAATACTAGATTAATTAAACTCCATATTTAGAAAATGGCACAAACCACTAACCTGCTCTTTCTTTACCTAAAACTTTGTCTTTAGAAAGATCCAAAGGGCCTTTGAGGTTTTCCTGCCCTATCTTAGGAATGCTCTCCCCAACTCTTACTCAGACAACTTCTTGGTAACAGGCAGAGTCTAGGTTTCTAAAACATCATTGTTTCATTTTATGCTGCTTAAAATAAAATAAAATAAACTTTTTTAAATTGTTTTTGTGCCACTGATGTTTTGCTATTTTGGTTTACTGTATTACTTGTTATTGCTTTAGTAAAATCACATATCCTACCCTGGAAATATTGGGCGCAATATAAGTGATAAATATAAAGTTTAAAATGTCCCTAGTACTTGCATCCAGCAATTCCTCTTCTTCCTGAAAGAAGCAAAAACTTCCCCTAAAGACAAAGCTTGTATTTTGGGTCAACACATTCCATTTATTGCAAGACACAATGGAGAAAATTATAAAGGAAGCAGAGCAGAAATTGCTTTCTTAGAAGGTGTTTTTACAGGGCAACCTCCTAAACAGAAGGTCATTTTCAGGTGGAGCTGGCTGTGGCGTGGTGGTACAGAAAGTTAGGCTGTTGTCAGTTATGGGAGATTATGATAAATTAATAGTCTGATTAGAATCCCAGACTCATCACGGTCATCATTCCCTCTATTACTGATCTTCAGGCATGAGTGCTAATCCTTAAGTGCTAATCCTTAAGGTAAAATGGCACCACACACAAGAGGGATGTATCAGCAGGCTCAATGGAGTCCTTAAAGTATAAAGAATTACAAACATGGGGGGACTAAAGAGAAGTGGAAATTCTCAAATAGCCCAATGAGAACTGCTTGTGCCCTGTGCCCATGGAATGCTGACTGACTGTTGAAGGGGCAAATGGGAAATCAGATCAGAAATGGAATGGGGTATTTGTGCAGCATAGCATGGGGGAACACTCCACACAGCAACATTTTGTTACGAATCCCACTTGTAATGGGAAAAAAAATTGCCTCTTACATAGTTGAGGCATCCCATGATAATTCCAGGGCAACAGGGTGATGCAAGGGCCAGTTTTTGCATTCTTGAGAACTGTGGTCTTCCATGCATAGGAGGAAGAAATGAGGCTATAGTTCAAGGGTGCTGAGAGAGGAGCCCTCTATTCTCCTTCTGGAGCTACAATATTCCCAGAATAGTTTAACAATCAATCTCTCTTCATGGGGAATTGTAGCTCTGGGAGGAGAGAGGGTCTCCTCTCTCAATACCCTTAACAAATTACAGTTTCCAGAATTCTTTGAGGAAGCCATGAAGGTTTAAATTGGTGCCATGTAATGTGTGAATGTGGCCATAAACAGAGAAAACTGTAAAGGTAAAGGTAAAGGGACCCCTGACCATTAGGTCCAGTCGTGGCCAACTCTGGGGTTGCGGCGCTCATCTCGCTTTACTGGCCGAGGGAGCCGGTGTACAGCTTCTGGGTTATGTGGCCAGCATGACTAAGCCGCTTCTGGTGAACCAGAGCAGCGCACGGAAACGCCGTTTACCTTCCCGCCGGAGCGGTACCTATTTATCTACTTGCACTTTGAGGTGCTATTGAACTGCTAGGTTGGCAGGAGCAGGGACTGAGCAACGGGAGCTCACCCGTTGGGGATTCAAACCACCAACCTTCTTATCAGCAAGTCCTAGGCTCTGTGGTTTAACCCACAGCGTCACCCACGTCCCTAGAGAAAACTGTAGGTGGCAAAAGGCCGGGGCAAAATTTCCACAACAGAAAAACTCTTTTTTGAATTGATTCCATCCACTTTGTATTCCCCAACTTTTGTCAGTCAGGCTGCGTACACACCATACATTTAAAACACACACATACTAAGAATCCTGGGAACTACAGTTTAAGGGTGCTGAGAATTGTAGCTATGTGAGGGGTAAACTACAGCACCCATGACTCTTTAGTGGTAGGGAATGTGCATTAAAATGTCCCAGCCTTTGTGACAGAGACTGTATGCCGGGGTAGCTGACCTGTGGGCTTCTAGATATTGTTGGGTGCCAGCCAGCATGCCCAATGGTCAGGGACACAGGGGAGTTGTAATCCAACATCTGGGGGCCGACAGACTAGCCACCTCTGCTGTATTTGTCAAAAGTCCTTCCAAGCTTCCTGTAAGAGTTGTGTGGGGGGAGTGAGTTTTGTTAAAATGGCAGGTGGTAAAATTATCTGTTTCATCGAGGCTTTATTTTAATGGAATCTTTTAAAGTTGGCTTTTCTTATTTCCCAATAAGAAAGAAACCTGTTTTTAATAAACACATCTTTTCTGTTGCCGTGATTCTGTTTCATCCATCCTCCTCCCCCCCCCCTTCAGTTTCTATAGACATTATCGACATTAACTTATCTCAAAAGTCTTCATTAACTGGGATTGTTGATTATTTCTTATGGCGGCCGTTCTTCTGCGTTTAGCATTTTTAATCACCTATTCCACTGAGGATGGCTTTGAGGATTTTTCTCCCTCCCCCTACCGCCTCCAATTTTGGGTCACACCGGGGCTATTTCTGTGAAATTCAATTAGAACCTTATAACAGTTCTCTGTAAATTTCATCACATCAAACACAAACGGTAAGATCTTGAAAGGAACACTCAGTAACTGCCAGAGAGGGTTTATTAACACTTTGTCAGAAAAGTGTATTTGTTTTAGGCAGATCAATCAAATCTACTTGAAATGACGTCCTTGAGCTCTTAATGGTGTGGGCCAAGCATTCATATTATAGAAGGGGGAGAAGGCGAGTGTTCCATTTTAGCTTAAAAGAACAAGGAGCAAGCCAGCAAAATCATTAGCTAGAAGCATTTTTCTTTCTCCTTCAACTCCAGGTAAATGAGAGGACATTCAGCTCCCCCACTATTTGCATTTTCACCTTGTTTCCAAGCCATCAAAGCTTTGCAATGTGACAGCTTGCCATCTTTCAAACATTCATTTTGCACAGGGAGAATCTCCTCTTGCAGGCTTGGCTAATTCTTGTTGTAAATTATCTGCCAGAAAGGAGAACTGCACTTGAGCGGGGGGGGGGGGGGAGGAGATGCCTAGAAATGGAACCTTGAAGCAAAAAAAAAAAAGGTTCAGGAGCAGCTCTGGTTGAGGTATGTGGAACACATGACACCCCCACCTCAAGTTTGCTAGATTGCAACTCCCATCAACCTTCCTCATTGCCCATACTGGCTGGCCTTTACATGAGCTGGAGTTAGGTGCCAACTTGAATAAAATATGGGGGGGGGGCAGGTAAGCCCACCACGCATAATCGATCACATGATGTGGTACATGCACACCATTTGAATGGCAATGCCCATCAACTTTGCCCTGACTCCCTCAGATATTTTATTGGGGAACCAAAGCCCCCTTGGCCCCTCGGAGTTGGCTCCTATGGCTGGAGTCCAGTAACTTCTGAAGGGTCTCAGGGTCTACACCCCCATTTTAAGTAGATGTGATATCCACATTTGGAGCATGCATTAGTATCACTTCCATAATAGCCCAGTGCATACCATTATGAGACTGTTGTCTGATCACTGCAACCAAGGGTAAAGGAGAGCTAAGGGGCAACAGGATTCGGTGGAAGCCATGCTATGCTGGCAAAATGTGACCTAACCCGACAGAGCACCTTAGATACACTGACAAAACATGGCACTGGCTGTCATTCTGCTGATGCTCAAATGGCCCACTTTATTTCCTTAAGTAGTAGGCTTAAGAAGAACAGCTCTTACATGGATAAAGAGTTGACCAAGTACAGGTGCTTTGTTGTCATATGAAAGCAGTAGCATCAGTGTAACGTTTAAAAAAACAAAAACATTTTTTCTTTTCTTTTTTTGAGAAGCCAAAAAGCACTCATTAAATTGCTGTGAAAACTGAGGCAAGTAATTCAAGGATGGGCTTTGGAGTGCAAGGACAGCCAAAATTCATGAACAACAGAAATCTGAACTTGCAGAATTTCTCAGACACGTCATGGACCCAATTATATATGTAAACATCCCTAGTTCTTACCTTCTTCCTTCTTTTCACTTTGCTATTTAGTACTCTGTCTTTCTCAAGGCTAAGGGACGTGGGTGGTGCTGTGGGTTAAACCACAGAGCCTAGGACTTGCCAACCAGAAGGTCGGTGGTTCGAATCCCCGCGACGGGGTGAGCTCCCGTTGCTCAGTCCCTGCTCCTGCCAACCTAGCAGTTCAAAAGCACCTCAAAGTGCAAGTAGATAAATAGGTACCGCTCCGGCGGGAAGGTAAATGTGCTGCTCTGGTTCGCCAGAAGCGGCTTAGTCATGTTGGCCACATGACCAGGAAGCTGTACGCCGGCTCCCTCGGCCAATAAAGAGAGATGAGCGCTGCAAGCCCAGAGTTGGTCATGACTGGACCTAATGGTCAGGGGTAAAGACCTTTCTCAGGGCATATCCACATTGCTGATTTACTGATTTAACAGTCATTCCTTCTTGCTGTGGCCATGGGGTTGGTAGTTCTCTGGTGGTGGTAAATTAAAAGATTTAACAGAATTTTGAGCACCTGAACTCAACTACATTTCCCCGAATTGAGAGAGTAGGGGGGTCCATGGTGATTAAATTAAGCATAGAACCAGTTTGTATTGATAGCATAAACATACCATTACTCTCCCACTTTCTCCTCCTCGCCCCCCTCTATCTTTTTACTTCTATTTTATTTTTAAAGTTGAAGGCCAACACAACAGATAACCAAAGGATTTGTAATTATTGCTACTACTTAAAATGAAAGGTTGAGTGGAGAACTGGGAATGTGAGGAGTTGGTTTTTATTGGATTAGACATTCTAAATTTCCAATACAAATTCCTTTCCATCTACATTCGTTTTACACACCTTTTCCTCAGTTCATACTTGCATGCATTTTTTATAACTGCAACTTTAAAATTGGCCACTGTTTGCTGAATACATAATGCTGGCGAATGTGTTTGTGGGATGTACACAGTTTCAATGATTTCCATGTTGTACATGGAAATGTTGTGCCTTTTTTTTTTTTTTTTTTTTACACCTTAAGGTCAGCACCAACATCCCATTTTCAGTACTGACACGATGTGCATTTAATGATGCCTTGCTTGGTCCAGTAATACCCCTTATCTGTCAAGATTCTTAATGCATTTGCTGCCAGAGTAATGAAAGCACAAATGGCACTGTCTGAGAAAGTTTGCTTGTGGAAGATGTCATGCAGTTCTGAAGGTAAACTTTGTGCTTTTATATTGCTCTACAGCAGTCATCGCCAACCTGGTGCCCTCCAGATTGTTTTGGACTGCAACCTTCATCAGATCCAGCCTGTGTGTGTGATTTCAGCAGGTAGTCCGATCTCACCTGCAACACCTCACCAAAGTAGCAGCTTGAGGATATATTTGCCCATAGACCACATGACACACAGAGAGATAAATGAACCCACTCAAGCACTGGTAAGTGAATCAACTAACAAATCAACAATCTAGTGCAGGCATAGGCAAATTCAGCCCTCCAGATGTTTTGGGACTACGATTTCCATCATCTCTGACCACTGGTCCTGTTAGCTAGGGATCATGGGAGTTGTAGTCCCAAAACATCTGGAGGGTCGAGCTTGCCTATGCCTGATCTAGTGATCACTTGAAGTGTGAAGGGTTTAGGAAACAAATTGAGAATGTATAGCACAAATACGACCTGTAGTAAAATGTTGCAGTGTGGACTGTCCTTATTCCACATCCCAGAGCTTTTTTCAGGGAGAACTCACTGGAACTCAGTTCCGGCACCTCTCAGGTGGGTGCCATTGCCATTCAAAGGGAACAAAGGAGGCGTTCATGGTGAGTTCCAGCACCTCTTTTTCTAGAAAAATAGCACTGCAACTACCCAACACAATCCATTTCTCTCCTCTATTTAGTTTTCTATCCCAACCCATGCAGAAGTCCCTCAGCATTCCAGATTCAATAAGCATGCTCAGTTCTCGCTGGAGTTCACTGCGTAAGGGGTGGGTGGGTGAGTGGGTGTCTGTGGGTTTGTTTGGATTTTTTGTACTCCTGCAAACCTTGGCCTTAAGCCTACTGATCTATCCCTTTTCTGCATGGATGGTACCTTTTGGGTACCCAGAGAACATGTGTTTTCTGTTTGTAGACTTCCTGTGATCCAAAGGTCTGTTCTGAAGCAGATTGATACAGAAATAAATGGAGCTATAAAACAAATTAAAGCACAGACAATCCCAATGTGTTTGTCCCTCAGCATTGCTTTTCCTTTATTCAAACACTATTTAGATGTTGTCACCGTTGGTTTTCTAGATGTGACATCTTAGACATTGTTTTGCTCTCATTGTACAGAAGCACCCTGCAGAAAACGCTTACCCTTTCCTGATTGCATTGTCATAACATATCCTGCTTAGTTATTAAGAGTACTACATATTGTCAACCACGGTACATTTGCAACAACAGCAGCGGCGAATCCTAACTTCATAAGGCTATGGGATGGGCTGATCTTTCCTGTTCCTGTATTTTGGGTCTCATCATGAGGAGAACTGAAGGAATGTCCTGGAGGTTCCTGACTTCCCCTGTTCTTGGTCCCAAGTCTTACTTCTACTCAGGGGTGGCTAATTTGCACCAGTCCCACGTGCAGCCCCATTAGGCAATGTGAGCCTGGCAGCTTTCTCAGGGTATGAACAGCTGCCAGTCCTGTGTTGTTTAATGAGGCTGCTTAAGAAGATGAATCAGCTTTGGGACAGCCTCATTAGGCAAGAAAAGCCTCAGCATCGCCTGTGCCTGCAGCTCTGACTATCAGGGGCTTGCAGCAGCTTGCCCCAAGAGATCGATCTGTCGCAGGCCTGGCCCTAGCATTAGGCAGAGTAAAAGGGCTGCCCAAGACAGATGAGTTGGGGTATCATGAAAGGGCAGCAAAATGTTAGCTATATTATTTCGTTATTGTTGTATTTTTACTGCGGAGAAGTGCCTGCTGGGTTTTCAGCCAAAATAATTCGGCCAGCATTGGGTGTGTTGCCAGACTCTCCCCGTGTCCCTATTTTCCAGGGACAGTCCTGGATTTACAGAAGCCATCCTGGTTTCTGATTTGATCCCAGAATGTCCCGTTTTTCCTTAGGACCTCCCTATTTTCATCGGAGACATGTTGGAGGGTATGGAGTTATGCGAACCCTGAACCAAGGAGATAGGTAACTATGCAGCCTGTAGAAGACACCTGAAGGCAGCTCTATGTAGGGAAGCTTTTATGTTTAATGCTTTATTATGTTTTTATATATGTTGGAAGCTGCCCTGAGTGGTTGGGGCAACCCAGTCAGATGGGCGGGGTATTATTATTATTATTATGGAATGGGACATCCCAATTTTCATTGGAGAAATGTTGGAGGGAATGCAATGTAACATTGTTTAGGGGTGGGGAGAGGCATTTGCTACTCTGAACTCCTGGTCACAAAATTTCTCGGTCCATTTGTCAGTGCCCCCAAGGAAGATTATTATCCTGCCACGTGATATCAGTGCCCCAGAGTGTGAAGAATATTTAGATTTTGGCCACATTTACATTTAAAGCACAATGATGCCATTTAAATAGCTATGGCTCCCCCCCCCCCAGAATTATTGGAGTTATAATTGGATAAGGATGTGTGGAGAGTTATGAGGAGACTCTTATTCCCCTCACGGAGTTGCAATTCCCAGAATTCCCTGTGAACAGGGATGGATTGTTAAACCTCTCTGCAAATTATCTAAGATCTCAGGATCTTTTATCTTTATTTCAGAGCATCGAAGATGGATTTCAATTTGGCTGAGGCAGTAGCATATGGGGAACGGACTAACACTTCCCACCTCATGCTGGTGTCCCAGTACAGATTGTGAACTTAATCCGTTCCAGAAGTCCGTTCTTAAACCGAAACCATTCTTAAACCAAGGCGCGCTTTCCCTAATGAGGCCTCCTGCCACCGGTGCCCTTCCACCATTCGGATTCCATTCTTAAACTGAATGTGACACTATTTCTGGTTTTGCAGAATTTGTAAACCGAATCGTTCTTAAACTGAGGTACCACTGTATAAACAGTCCTCTCAGCGCTGTTATTAGCACAGTGGGGACACGGGCAGGAAAAATAGGTAGATAGCCATGTTGTTGCCTGCCTTTCCCCCCTGCAGGGCTAATGGCACCTGAGGGGAAGGATATCGATACCGAAACAGTTATGTGGAAAATAATGTAAGCCTCCCTCCACCAGAGCCAATTACACCCGCCCCTTAAATTAACAGCGGCTTCTTTTTACAGTAAAGAAAAGTACATCAGGGAGATCTGGTCAAAAATCTATTGCACAGGGCCAGCTCTACTATTAGGGCAGGTAAGGCAACCACCTCAGGCACCAAGTGCTGATGTGTTGGAGGGCAGAACTCTTACTGCAGTAGTACTAACATTAATGTAACAGCAGTAATGGTGTTGGTGTACAGCTAAAGGCAAATAAAGGAGAAGCCGTTGAAGAGATGCAGGTTCCAGTGGCCCTTCCTTAAATATATATTTCTCAGCATATCCAATGATCTCATCCTTAAGGATTTTTTTAGTTGAAGATTACACCTGTGTCTCCATCTGGAAGTTGCTGTTCCCTCACGGCCACGTGATACCAAACAGCGAGTGAAATACAGCAATTTTCTGAATCAGTTTCAGCTCCAGAAACAGGTTTCAGCATAATAGAATATATTTTTAGTCACTAATTGCTCCTGATTGCTATTAATGCTGCTTTTCTCTCATCTTTAGAATGTTAGTTCCTCATTTCAATATGCTTTCTCTCCCCCCCCCCACCCGCTTTCCTCTTTCTCCTCCCCTCTTTTCCTCATCCTTTAAAGAAACGAATTGCTAAGGCAAGCCATTTATGCTAAAGTAGCCATATATCGTTTCTGCACTATCATAACTGATAATCTCATATTGGGCAAGAAAAGCAAAACTAAAATCATCTTAAGCTAACCTCAGACAGAGGCATTCCACTTGAAAGGGATATTTAGGCTGGGGATTTGTTTTTGTTTTCTTGCAGAAATAGCTGAAAGGTCCAGGAAAATCTGGACATATAGCAGCCCATTTTGGAAGTGACAAATTTCATTAGAAATAGCTCAAAGTTCAAAAACATTTTGTCCAGATTTTTGCTTTTTGAAATATGGCGACCCTATATGTGGTCACATATTGATACTTATATGGCACCACTAATCTTAATGGATAGTGCATAAAAACATATTGACAAGTTGGTACTTAAATCCTGTTAGATTATTTTAGACCTATACAAGTTATAAATGAACAGGGCTGACTTATTGCATTTCCGGTGGACTTGTTCCATGGCAAGAGACTACTTGTAGGTGATCTTAGGGAAAATCCAGATGGTTTGAGCATGTATCTTTAGATCCTAAATGATTTATCAAATTATTTGAAAGCTGTATCTCCAAAGAAAAAAGAAACATTATTATTTTATACAGTTGGAGCAGCAAGGATACTTTATACACAGTATGAGAAGAAGAAAGAGCCTCCTCATTCTGTGAGAACGGTACATTAAATTGTGAGACTTTGCAACATTAAGCAAGATCTCTTGGCTCTTATAGGTAAAGCAAGGCAAAAAGAAAAGGAAATATGTAATGGTTTTAAACAAGAATGGGCTTTTAAATATTTAAATATTTTGAAATAGGAATCAAGGAGACGCAATCTCTAATGTTAACCCTTTCTTTGTGAGAATTGTAACTAAACAGAAAGTCAGATTAACAGATTAACAGATTAACAGAATTAACAGAAAGTCAAATATTACCTACAGCAACAGCTCTTGCTTTGTGCGGATTTTTTAGGCCCCATCTGCACTACACATTTAATTATTTTGTTTGTTTGTTTTAGCTCTATACCATCCTTCACCCAAAGTTCACAGGGTGGTTTACAATATAAAAACACAAAAATACCTACCATAATAACAAAGAAAAGCAGTAAAAAAAAAAAATTTCACACAGTTTAAAAGGTCATAGATTGTTTAGTTTGCCAAAGGCCTGGGAGAAGAGGTATGGTTTTGCCTGGTGCCTAAATATATGTAATGAAGGAGCCAGCTGAGCTTTCCTGGGGAGAGCATTCCACAAGCAGGGAGCCACCACAAAAAAGGCCCATTCTCATGATGCCGCCCTCTGAATTATATGTGGAAAAGGCATACAAAGATTTGAAGCAGTATCATACCATTTTACACTGTATCTACATATTTAAGTCTAGATTATTTATTTAAAATTGGCTGCTGAATTGTCGCTTTTGTCTTGTTTGAATTTAACGATATGTTTTGTAAACTGGTTGTTCACTGGTGGAGGAAGAGGGGTGCCGGGGAGCACACAGCCCCCGGCAGCGCAATCCCAGTGAGGTGCCATTGTGGCTCCACCCTGCATGCTGGGTGCCACGCCCCTGCAGGCAGCACACCATGCCCCCTGGATGCGCACCACGCCCTTGTGGGTAGCACACCATGCCCCCGGGACACATGCCAGCCACGCCCCTGCCTGCTCTCCACCCCGTGGTGCCAGAGCATGAAGCTCCGCTACTGTGGTTTCTTACCCCATCCCTACCCCACAGTTCTATATTTTGATGATAGGTTGGTGTTTGTTATAAGTTCCTTTGGGTCCAGCTCACTGTGGAAAGGTGACTGTGGAAAGCAGACAGAACCTGTAAACACAATACAATGAATATAAAAACCTACATGAATAACCCTGGATATTAATTTAAATTACACTGACAAGAGTGGACCTGAACTTGGCAATTGAGAGAATTTATCACTGTTTTCTCCACTAGATCACTAGGAAATGAGGTGCATAATGTTTCAATGACAGCTGAACCCTCTGAACATTTTAATTAAGACTTTAATAAATATTGCAGCAAAGTGACCACGTATTTCTTTTATATGTGGCATTAAGACGAGAGGACCAATAAAATGAGAGACATTCAAATCAAACTTAAAGTGTTGCTGAAATTAGCTTGAAGTTCAAAATCTGTGCATAGAAGAACTTCATGCAGTCTGCTCTTGAGGAAACAAAAATTCAGCTCCCACCAAGAGGTTGGACCCAAACAAAGTTGACTGTGCTTAGTTCCACTCAAAGCTATGGGGCTTCCCTTAATCATGACTCCATTTCACATTAATTTTCATGGGACCTAAATAGGGATGGAAGAGAAATTCAATTCACAGTTTAAAAGCAAAGCTGCAAAATTCATAATTCGTGAACCAAAACACAACCATCCTTTGGAACTCAGCATTCTCCAGATTTTGCAATGCAGTTCTCCAGACATGTAATGTCTATAAAAATCCATATACATGGATAAAGTGTGTGTTAAAATGCATATATTTGTGAAAATAACCTAGTGCATTATATTACGGGAAACAATTTTGCAAAAGTTTATACATTAGGCAAAACTGTATGTACTGAGATAATTTATCACTAAAATGCTGCCGGATCTAACTGCAATTAACTTAGGATGACATCCAAGGATGTCCTACTGCTTTATGCAATGGAAAGCACAAGAAACGGGACTTCCTGATTGTTTTATCCTTGTGTGCATCCCTAAAATCTTCTCAGAGGGTCCTGCAACACTCCCACCCTCACTCTGTTGGATCTCACCCTCTGTCCAGATCTATCCGAATGTATTTATTTATTTAATGACAAAGGCTGTGTTTATTTAAAAGAGACACAGCTGTATGTAACATATAGAATCATAGAATCATAGAGTTGGAAGAGACCACAAGGGCCATCGAGTCCAACCCCCTGCCAAGCAGGAAACACCATCAGAGCACTCCTGACATATGGTTGTCAAGCCTCTGCTTAAAGACCTCCAAAGAAGGAGACTCCACCACACTCCTTGGCAGCAAATTCCACTGTCAAACAGCTCTTACTGTCAGGAAGTTCTTCCTAATGTTTAGGTGGAATCTTTTTTCTTGTAGTTTGGATCCATTGCTCCGTGTCCGCTTCTCTGGAGCAGCAGAAAACAACCTTTCTCCCTCCTCTATGTGACATCCTTTTATATATTTGAACATGGCTATCATATCACCCCTTAACCTCCTCTTCTCCAGGCTAAACATGCCCAGCTCCCTTAGCCATTCCTCATAAGGCATCGTTTCCAGGCCTTTGACCATTTTGGTTGCCCTCCTCTGGACACGTTCCAGTTTGTCAGTGTCCTTCTTGAACTGTGGTGCCCAGAACTGGACACGGTACTCCAGGTGAGGTCTGACCAGAGCAGAATACAGTGGCACTATTACTTCCCTTGATCTGGATGCTATACTCCTATTGGTGCAGCCCAGAATTGCATTGGCTTTTTTAGCTGCCGTGTCACACTGTTGGCTCATGTCAAGTTTGTGGTCAACCAAGACTCCTAGAGCCTTTTCACATGTACTGCTCTCAAGCCAGGTGTCACCCATCTTGTATTTGTGCCTCTCAATTTTTTTGCCCAAGTGCAATACTTTACATTTCTCCTTGTTAAAATTCATCTTGTTTGTTTTGGCCCAGTTCTCTAATCTGTCAAGGTCGTTTTGAAGTGTGATCCTGTCCTCTGGGGTGTTAGCCACCCCTCCCAGTTTGGTGTCATCTGCAAATTTGATCAGGATGCCCTTGGGTCCATCATCCAAGTCGTTGATAAAGATGTTGAATAAGACAGAACCCAAGACATAACCCTGTGGCACCCCACTAGTCACTCTTCTCCAGGATGAAGAGGAACCATTGATGAGCACCCTTTGGGTTTGGTCAGTCAGCCAGTTACAAATCCACTGAGTGGTAGCATAGTTAAGACCGCATTTTACCAGCTTCTTTACAAGAATATCATGGGGCACCTTGTCACTGCCTTCCTGAAATCAAGGTAGGCTACATCCACTGCGTTCCCTTCATCTACCAGGCTTGTAATTCTGTCAAAAAATGAGATCAGGTTAGTCTGACATGACTTATTTTTCAGAAATCCATGCTGACTATTGGTGATCACAGCATTCCTTTCTAGGTGCTCACAGACTGTTTGCTTAATGATCTGCTCCAGAATCTTCCCTGGTATTGATGTCAGACTGACTGGGCGGTAATTATTTGGGTCCTCTCTTTTCCCCTTTTTGAAAATAGGGACAACATTTGCCCTCCTCCAGTCTGCCGGGACTTCGCCTGTTCTCCAGGAATTCTCAAAGATGACTGCCAGTGGTTTTGAGATCACATCTGCCAGGTCTTTTAATATTCCCTTAATTTTGACCCAAATGCTCTCACTTTGGCTTTGAGGTTCTAAATCTTGGATCTCTTCACAGGTATACACATACACATACCTGACATATAACGCCACTCCTCCTCCTTTCTTGTCTGGAGGAGGAGTGTAGCTGGGTCCTAAATCATCTTAATTCAAGCCTAAGTGGGGTACAGGAGAGTTTTCTGTGCTTTTTTTCCAATTTCATTTTGAATTAACTTACTCAGCTAGAAGGTATATCATATGCTTGGGGCCAAAAGTGCACTTAAATTATTTCTAACAGACCAGGAGAAGAGCATGTGTATCAGCAATATAACAGGGAAGAAATGTTGCATTTGATGAAAGCTCTCCAACTGTCACAGACCACACACAGGGAGCATTTGGACTGGCTTGTAAGAAGCAAGACTTGACAGAGCAATGTGCTCCAGTGAGCTTTTCTACATCATCCATCCCTGGGGGAAAAGAAATACTCTTGTCTAACATTAAAATCACAGACATTTCTTTGGTATCACAACAAGAATGGCAGAGATCCTTATCCACAAGTCGTCCCCCCACACACTGCTTTCCAAGAGAATATGCTCTGCTGGGTTACTCTTTATTCTAAATGTGTCCATAACAGACTACAAAAAGATCAAATTCACTGTCTAAGCTATTTTTCCATGGAGGTGCATTAATGCAAATTAGACAGAATGACTTTCCCAAGTTATAATTGGGCTGAAATGAGGTGGAAGGAACAGAAAGACAATTAACTTTAGGGGTTTTTTTCCCCCTTCTATTTTTTTCCCTAATCTGCAGTGGTTCAGAGTAGGTTTTAGTGCCTGATGGTGGTAGGCTTGTCAACGCTGCCAGGCAAAATTATTCGAAGACCTTCAAGGGCTTTGTTTATCTCATTTTTCAATTAACCTCTGTGTTTTAACTTCATCATAATGCCTGCACCAATTCACACCAAAGAACGAATAAAAATTCTCTTTTTCTGTCATTATTTCTTTTCCTTCTCAAAATCAAGGTTCCCCCACCCCATAAGGGGGAAAGTGTGGGGTGTGTGGAGAGAGAGAACCTGCATGAAATAAGAGGATGTAAATTTCCATTTACAAGAGACCACTACCGGTCACAAACAATTTAATATAAATTATGTTTCTGTATTAGCCTCTCACTCCCCCCCCCCCCTTCTTGTTTTTTATACGCTTTGCCAAGCATGGATTGTTAGAATACAGTTCTATTGTATTACAATTATTTCACATCAATGTTCAGTGCTCTCGGCAGGGAACATGTTACAGATGTTACAGATGGAATTTTAGGCTGGGTTCAGCAGAAAATGTTGCCTTCTCAAGGCAAGCAATCCTAGCTTTCCCTGAATACACTTTTATGTAGAGAAGAAGAAGAAGAAGAAGAAGAGGAGGAGGAGGAGGAGGAGGAGGAGGAGGAGGAGGAGGAGTTTGGATTTGATATCCCGCCTTTCACTCCCTTTAAGGAGTCTCAAAGCGGCTAACATTCTCCTTTCCCTTCCTCCCCCACAACAAACACTCTGTGAGGTGAGTGGGGTTGAGAGACTTCAGAGAAGTGTGACTGGCCCAAGGTCACCCAGCAGCTGCATGTGGAGGAGCAGAGACGCGAACCCGGTTCCCCAGATTACGAGACTACCGCTCTTAACCACTACACTACACTGGCTCTCAAAAATGTGAAGCAAGCTACAGATCATGGAAGCTTGAGAACCCTGTGTGTAGCACTTTGCAATCCAGAATGATCAGCTGGTATTTGAGGCTTGCATAGCGCTATGCCTTTGCCTGCCCAGTTTGATTTCAAACCACACATGCAAAAACAATGTCGCTGTGACATCAGTAACCTGCCAACCTGTCAAACTTGGTCAATGAGGTATGTGAGTCATAAGGATGTAGTATGCTGTCATTTTCACTAATATGTGCAATTTTATGCACAAGTTCCTCTACCAGACACATTGGTGCATACTTTATTTGCTTGGAGAACTGCATCACAGCATTCCTAGATGCATTATTATTATTATTATTATTATTATTATTATTATTATTATTATTATTTTATTTTATTTTTACCCTGCCCATCTGGCTGGGTTGCCCCAGCCACTCTGAGCAGCTTCCAACACACATAAAAATATAATGAAATATCAAACATTAAAAACTTCCCAATACAGGTCTGCCTTCAGGTATTTTCTAAAAGTTGTGTAGTTCTTTATCTCCTTAACATCTGATAGGAGGGCATTCCACAGGGTGAGCGCCACTACTGGCCCTCCGCCTGCTTCTCTGTAACTTCACTTCTTGCAATGAGGGAACCGCCAGAAGGCCCTTGGAGCTGGATCTCAGTATCTGGGCCAAATGAAGGAAGTGGAGACACTCCTTTAGGCGTAAAGAGCCAAAGCCTTTAAAGTTCAGCACCCACGCTTTGAATTGTACTTGGAAATAGACTGGGAGCCAATGTAGATCCTTTAGGACCAGAGTTGTATGGTCCTGGCGGCCGCTCCCAGTCACCCAGTCTGGCTGTGTTTTGATTTGCCTTTTTAAAAAATGATTGCATCAGAATGGTAACATGTCAAGTTTGTGGCATGGCCAGTTTTTAAAATTATGTAAAAACTTAGTTGGCATGGTTAGTAAACAAAAATTAAACTCTCTGGCTCATAAGGTAAAGGCTCTTCCAAGTCAGCAGAAAGACAGAAGTGCAATATCCTTTGAAACGCCTCTTTGAAAAAATATCCTTGATAAAGGGCTTCACTTGCTTCTGAACTGGGGGTGCATCTAAACATATCAATTTCTTCGCTGAAAACAAGTGGTAGGAGTACAAGAAATTTGCTCTTGGCTTTGTGAGCACTCCTGTCACTTGGTCGGGGCTGGTGGTTGCAGTACGTGTATATTCAGCATACAGAGAGGAGTTTGCTGGATCAGTGAATCTTGTCTCTTTTCTGACAGGCGGCTTCTGTAAAAGTTACACTAGAACACACCACTGGTCACGGGTTCAGGGGTGTGCTGAGCAGTCATATCTCTTGGCATGTAGTGTGAACAGCTCTCTGAAAAGAGAGGTGGGTTATATACAGAAAGTACTTTATTCTGCGTGTTGCAGTTGAGAAAGTTGGTTTGAAAGTGCAGTGGGAAAGCAGCTATGAATGCTTGTTAATAAACTATGACTAGCAATGACAATGTAAGGTTATTTTACTTGAAGATATATTCATACATATATAACCCCCGGGGGGCACATACCATATATGGGATGTCATAGGCTATAGCCTACATCATGAAAAGTAAGGAAGGTCAAAAAAGCAATCTATTTTTCTTCCTACTCTCACTGCTACTCCCTTGTAGTTATCTTGCCCTCAGAATGTCTCCGCTAAACAGCCCTTTAACCTTTTGCTATTTAACTGGCCTAGCATATTTCCTACACTAGGTAGAGTAGGGTGACATGGGGTGAATAACAGGGCCTCGGACCAGATTTTCCCCTAAACAAGTTATGCTTTCACTTAAAGTGTTAGTAAGGCAACAAGTTAAAACAGTTTGGGGGGAAACTAGTTTTACAGTTTGAGTAGTTAACCATAAGTGTGGGTCAGTCAGTGTTAGGGGAAATGTCAGTTGAATTGTTAATGTGCATCATTACTGGCCATGACGCACATTCATTAGGCTTTGTGGAGAATGTGTGCATAATCTGTACTTGAAGAGAGAAATGGACACAGTCCCCAGTCACTATATATAATCTCCAACAGGCCTTGGGAATGTGCGTATCTCAAATGAATTTTGGACCTTCCTTTCTTACTTACAAACAGTACTTTCACGCCCTCTTCCAACCTTTTACCCAATCAGAAGGAGAGCAGAATGTGGTTCAGTTTCTATTTCTCCTTAATTGCCAAGTAGCCAGGTCAAACTATCCTGTATACCTTTTAACCTTATTTAGCAAAACCATCTCCCATATACTTTCCCCTCTGCTACCTCCTCTGGATTGGTCTATTAAATGCACAAGATGATGGAGTGCTGAGTGTCACCAAGAGGCTAAACTCAAATTCCTGTTCTGCCATGGATAGAAAACTCAGTAGCCTTGGGCAAACTTGCCTTTCTGTGCCTCAGTTTTCAATCTGTAAAATGGAAATACGAGTGACCTGCCACAAAGGTGTGGTGGTGGTGATGAATAAGTTAAAGCACTTTGCACTTTAAGGGTGTAACACAATGCACATTTATTAGGGAGCAAAACAGAACTTTCTTCTGAGTAAACATGGGCTACACAGGTAGTAATGCTATCAAATAATATTTGAATGGTGCTTTCAAGTGATCAAAATGCTTCACATGCATCATCTACTGGTAGCTTTACAGCAACCCTATAATGCAGTGTTATTGTCTTCCAGACTGCAGATGAAGGGACTGAGACAGAATAGCTTGCTTAAAGACATCAAGTGATATCATTGGAGGAGTGAAATTTGAACCTGGAACTTCCAGATTCATAGTTCACTCACCTAGCCACTAGCCCAAACCAGCTCTGACTTTGTTAATAATATTAACTCAGTTTTGTTTTCATGACAAGCCACTGATATAATTCATTTCTGCAGATCCGATGGAGTTAATACTGTTCCTTGAAGTGAAAGAGTCACCATAAGGGGGTGAAAAAACTATTCTGATTAGAGGAACTTAATCCTAATCCCTTTTCTCTGATCTTGGCAGAGAATTTTTAGCAATAAACTATATTTAAATAACTACCCAGAATTAATCCTTTTGGTTGCTCAAGGCATGAAGGGAAAACAGGCAAAAACAAAGAATTCAGAAAAGTGTTGCAGCTGTTTCATAGAATTCCCTACTTATAATTGAAAAGATCTTTTCGTTTCTTTTTGATGGCACAAAATGTAACCTTCAACTTCTTTGCTTCGTCCTTTCTTTTAACAACAGCAAATTTCAAGTGAGACCGTATATATTTAATAATTTGGGGGAGTGAATTTAAGTGCTTTAAAGTATGTAGTATAATACTGTATGTAGGGAGAAAAGAATATTTGCAGGTTTTGGTGTCCTCGGGTGTCTTCCCGTGTAAAAGTTGGGGTGTCTAGGCGACGTTTCGACGAGGTCTCACTCGTCATCTTCAGGCTGGTGCTTTCGGCTTCTTGTTACTGGAACAGAGCCGGATCTCAGTGTTTGAGTTCCTATAAATACTGTAGAGGGGGTGTGGTGTATAGCCTCCAATGTTCTGGGCAGAGAGGAAGTTCCCAGGCTAGTGTGCCTTTTCTTCTTTTGTTCCTTAATTACTTGAGAGATATCTTGAGTGATTTCTTGAGTGATATCCTGAGTACCACTTAGGTGGGTCATTAGGTGTGGATTAGTTGTTAAAGTCTTTGTGTCTTGACCTCTTGAACTTTGTGAAGAGTTTTCCTGAGAAGATGGCTGTACTGTACTTAGTTGTGCTCTGGCTTGGCTTCGTGTATAGGGGCGAGCTGTGGTTTTGTGGCTTGTGTCAGCCAGATCTGTGTAGGGATTGCAGGGGGGTGCAGCATCCGGAGGACACCCGAGGACACCAAAACCTGCATTCCTGTACCCGTGAAAATCTACGAAAGCAAAAGAATATTTTTCTCTATACAGCTGGAAGCTAATTTAATCACATAAGAATACACACATACCCCTTAAAAAAAAAAAAAGCTTATTTGGTAATTGGTTGAATGTTCTGGAGTCATTCCCAGATAGCAAAATCTTCTGCTGAATACTTCTTATTAAAAAAGAGATTTATATGAACCACTTGCACCGTTTGATTTTATTATAATTTCATAAAACAGAGCATTTTTCACCCTCGGGTCCTTTTTATTGTTATCCATTTAATCCTCTCAGTAACCTTTTTTTTGGGGGGGGGGGAAATGGTTGGCCAGTTTCAAATATGCAAACACTGGGCATGTTTACCACAAGCTACGATCCTCACCACTTCGCAGTATAGTATAGACCAGAGCTTTTCCACAGCACCAATTACTACAGGGAAACAGATTTCCATGTGGCTCAGTCTATAGGTTGTCTCATTTAAATCAACCATAACACTAGCCTCTTCCAGAACATTGCTATTTATTAAACTTATTAGTTGCTTGCTTCCTAAAAACACTAGAACAAATACAATATAAAAAAGAAATACATCTAAAGCACTGACATGTCCATACAACAATAACAACAACAAAAACCAGCCCGCCCGCCCCCAAATCAGCCATAGGAAACTTTGGCACCACACTAATCTGTAGCAACCCCTGGGTTGTCTCCAACACTGCATCCACCCTCTCCCTTGCTCCTCACCCCTCTCCATCTCAGGAACCAGCAGTGATGTCCGACCCACCAACAACTACTGGCACTAACAGTATAACAAAATCACCTCAGTGCATTAAAGGCTTTGGGGGAAATGGTACATCTTTGCTTGGCACCAAAAAAATGTCAGTGAAGGCACCAGGTGGAACTCACTGGGGAGAGCATTCCACAGATGGAAGCCAGATGGAAGGTCCTCTCTTGTTATCGCCCTCTGACACACCCTGAGAAGAGGTACCTGGAGAACAGCCCTAAATATAAGCTCGCACATGAGTTACATGCCCCAACAGGTAGTGGGATCATGCCACCTAGCCTTACCTCTAAAGTTGTGTTCCCTCAGCTGGTCCCATCCACCACCTTTGTACAGCTGAACACAAAGAGGCTTTGCATGTGTAGTTGTATGGATAGATCCATTGCCCACACATCCAAAGTAAAGACCCAAGGGACATTATAGCAGTATATAGGGGTGGGGGCAGGAAGACTGTTCAGACATCCAACAAATGTTTGTATAACGTGCTATGTGATTTCATCCCTTACCACAGTCGCTCATTGAATGTGTAAAAGCTAACATAGGCCACATTCGCACATCGATTTAAAGAACTATGATACCACTTTAAACAAAACAAAAAAATTGGGGGGGGGGAATGTAGTTTCTTAATAGTGCTGAGAGTTGCTAAGAGTCCCATATGCCCCTCTCCCAGAACCAGAGTTTCCAGGGTGGTTAAACAATTGATGCCTCTTCACAGCGAACTCTGGTACTTTAAATGTATGGTGTCAGGGGTGCCAACTTGAATAAAATAATGGTGGCCCCAGATAAGCTCTGCCTACATGACATGGTGCACGCATGCCATTTGAATGGCAATGCCCATCAACTTTGGGTGTGGCCTCCTCAAATATTTTATGGGGGGTCAAAGACCTGTCAGCCCCTAGGAGTTGGCGCCTATGTATGGTGTGATTGTGGCCATATTAAAAAGGCTACATGACTCCTTAATACATGAAACCTTATAGGATATGTTCTGTCCACTAGTCCACGCTTTGTGTCAGTATAACAGCAAACCTTGTGTGCCTCTCTCTTGTTGGGCACCCTGCAAGTATTTTTAAAAGTCCTCAGACTTGGGGGATATATGCCATGAGAAAGCATTCAGGGCTGCAGGAAATTCCATAGGAACTTAGAGCCAAAAAACAGAATGGGCAAACTCTCCACAGTCTCAGACGATAACATGATAGCAAATGCCTCCAGTTTGGTCAGGGGGCCATTCTATAGCATGCTTAGCATAACCGTTAATCAAGCTTGGCGGATTGGTGAATAAAATGAAGTGGACAGGACATAGTTATTAACTGCACCAAAGATATTGCACCAGTCAAAGGAAAGACAGGGTTCTCCCTGGACTAAGCAATTACCCAAGATCTTGCAGTGTTAAGTGCCAACACACTGCCTGATCGATATCTACTGCAGAGAAATGGTTTGATTTGTGTCACACGTGGCCGAGGCTGTGGCTGCCACAACATACATCAGAGAAGAGGGCCCAATTTAGTCTGCAGCAGACTTGTAAACTAATAGCTACCGAATGGGATATGGAGAGCAAAAACCTGAGCAATTGCCAGCGCAAAGCTGTTTTGACTGTCTGTGTTATTTAAGCACCAGGCATAGGCCCTAATTCATTAGAGTTACAATAAAGCATGGCGTCCACAGTTAAAAATGACACTCGGAAATATTTTCTCCTTTTCCTGGCTGACGCCATCACATGACACACTTAATGTAAGAGGAAAATAAATTCCACTAACTAGCCTCCAGTTTTGTAGTCTATTAAAGCCCAGCTGTCGGCCAGAGTTAAGGAAATGATTGTGCAGTTTGTCCCCAATTCTAATTAATAATAACCAAGGATTAATAAAGCAATTTGGGAAAAGAATGTACCAGGTAAGGATTTATGGACAAATGAAAGTTGCTTTATTGTAAATAACCCTGAATGGAATTAAACAAGAGCCAAAAAAAAAAAAAAAGGCATTTTACTGTGCAGCAGAAAATGTTCCATACATTTCTCAAGCTTCGCTTTGTTCAGAAAGACATTAATGGAGCTGGATTGGAAACTTGCAATTTTACCTAAGACAAATAGATGCACCAACTTCAGTATTTTCTTGTGCTTTCCATTATAATCTGTCAACCTGCAAACATTTTTATATTGGTAATCTAATGGTATGTGACCAGTAGCCTTAAATTAAGTTTGCTGAATGCTAAATAGACTCAGGCTATGCAAGGGGGAACACAAAGTGTGTTGTTCCTGTGTTGGGATGTTTTGCTAATTTAATATAATAGCCTGTTTGTAACGGTGACCAGTTAAGTATATTAGAGAGAGAACAGGAAGGAACAATAGGCTGTACTTGCAGAGAGGACAAGAAACTTTGATGCATAAGAGAGCCACTGCCACTAAGTTTAGACAATGGACCAATGGTCTGACTTGGCATGAAGGCAGCTTCCTAAGTTCCTAGAGCTTACATTATTATGAAGATAAGACTTGAAAGCCTGGCCTGGGTTTCCAGTTATGAACACTTTGCTGACAGACATGGATGAAACTTTATTTTGCTTTGTGTTGGGCATTAGAGGATGCAGAATCAGTCGGTGTAGCTCTAACCAAGATCCGTTATGTCAGGAGTAACAAAAGTGGGACCTCCTCCTGATGTTGTTGGACTCCATCTCTCACCAGCCCCAGCCAGCATGGCCTGCGGTCAGGAATTATGAAGGTTGTAATCCAACAACATCAGGCTGACTGCCACAGCTCTGGGGGATGCTGGATCAACTCCCCAAGTATGGGAGGATGGAAGGAATCACCTCATCATTGTCCCCTGGTGAAAAAGCCCCCTTACACATACTGCTATGGTAATTCTGAGTCACTTCAGGGAAACAGGTGACCCTCCAGATGTGGCTTCAACTCTGAGCATCCCTGATTATTTCCTGGGAGCTGAAGTCCAACGACATCCAGGAGGCCACAAGTTCCCCAACCCTGCTGTATGCTGCTCCTCTTGTTTCCCCACCTGTTCTCTAACCTCCTGGAGCTGATGGGGAGGCCACCTCCTAACCTCTTGAGGTACAGCCTAAGTGTCTTCTGCCTAGGCCCATAGCATCTGCTTGCATGCTGATGTCCCATGTTCAATGTTTGGCAGCTTCAAGCAAAGCCATGAACGACTGCTGTCCAGAACCCTGAAGAGCCACTGTTAGCCTTGTAAACAGTACTAAGCTATTACTAAGCTATATGGACTAACAGTCTGGCTTAGTGTAAGGTGGCTTCCTACATTCTAAACTCTTGGTCTGGCTTTGCTTGCATGCATCCAGTCAGACCAGTTGGTTCCTTGAATGACTGAAAGCTTCTGGACCAGAAGGTTCTGAACATACACCATAAAACCAATCCATCCAAAGATAGCATGTGGTGGCACACAACTGTGAGAACCCAGTTGGTCACTTGACTATTAGTAGCTAGCTGGAAAACCAAAATACTATGCAGAGTGTAGACCATGGGTGACCAACCTTTGGGGGCCAGAGAGCACATTTGGAATTTTGAGAAAGTACTGTGAGTTTCAGTTGCAAAATGCTTGCTTTGGGGGCATGGTTGCCACATCTAAAGGTCTGGGGGACAGAGAGACAGGGAGACAGGACCACAAAAAGGTATGGGCATGCCACTCTGCCACTGTGGGGGGAAGGCATCTCCATAAGCCATGGCCATGCTGACTCACAGAAAGAAGCTCTTTGCAACTCTCCTTCGTTCAGAAGAGATGCAGCGGTGGGCATCAAAACCTGGCATGCAATGAAATGTGGCGTGTTTAAGGGGGTGTTGATTGCAGAAGAAGCTGATGCAGGGCATACAGGAACTGAGCAGGAAGAGCCAGCGGCCTGTGGAGTTTGGGGGAGTTATTCGCCAAGACCTTTCACTGGCGCCATACATGTTACTGGCGGGCAAGATGGTGACCCTGTGTCATGCTTTGAATCTCAGAGATCATTCCTCACTTTTCAGAATTCTCTCTGACTTCATTAACGTGATTTGTTTTGACCTAGATCCATCTCCACGTATATAATACTTGATCTTTCTCTCGCTTGGTGTAAGAGTAGCAGCTACGCCGTAAACCTGCAAAAAGCCTCTAGGAGAACAAAGGCTATGTGGGCGATCAGGATATCATGCATATGCATATTCATTATCAATAATATTTCATATTACAATGGGAGATTAGGAGCCATTATCATAAATGTTGCACAGGAGCTGAGGACAGCTGCAGACTTGGGGATTGGGGTGACACCTCCGATTGTACGTTCACAGATGCAGGGCACAGCGCTGTGGGATTCTGCTTGCTAATAATGGGATCCTAGACTTGACTGCCGGCACCATATGATATTATTCTTCCAACAGTCACTCCCTTTCCTGTATTTCCCATTTATTTCACACTCCTGCTTCTAGGCAGTGGGGCTTGGCCCTTCTCTTATCTCTCTTTCCCACAATGTCTGATCTCTGGCTTTGCATTCGGAGGGAAGCTATCATTCTCTGGCAGTGCAAAGGAACTGCACCACAGGGAGAGCCATTGTAGGCACTAATTCAGCTTCAGGGGCCCGGCAACACTCAAGTCTCACATGACCAGATCTCGTTGCTCCATGATACATCCTGAATTTTCCCTGATTTATTGAGTCATCCCATTGTCCTCTTGTACCATGGGCACAAATAGCAGCTGCAACCATTGGCCACAGTTTGACATCCCCACCAACCCCACGACCTTACTTTGCTACTATACGTTGTAGCTAAATCTACATTTTTGGTCAAGCATCATTCCCTTTTCTTCTGTACGACGTCTTGATCTCACTGTGAAGTACCAAGAGGGAAGCAGCACCTAATGCTTGAAATGCAAGCGGCGGGAGAGCTGGAGGACGTAAAGAAACATAAAAGAAAAATAACATACCCATTAGCATGAGTAAGTGAGTACAGCTCCATCAGTCCCCTAATAAGCACTCAACGCAGCAACTCATCGGGATTTAGTGTTTACATAGCCATAGCAATAGATTGGCATAGGAACACTGAGCCTTCAATCTCAGCGTTCAATATTTACTTGGGACTAAGAAAGTATAATGCTTCAGAGGAAATTTGCACAAGTGTTTCAGTTCCTGGCTGTATCAGTTTTAGGGTCTTCTGCGGCCTACCACAGTCTAGGGCCATCTTGGTATGTGGGCTACAGCTCCCATCAGTCCTAGCGAGCATGATGGAAGCTGTAGTCCAAAACATACACAATGCATTGGATTTGGGAAGGTTGAGCTACTGTGTCCCATCATTTCACCCTTGGCCACCATAACTCATGTGCTGGTAACCTCACACTTGTATTTCTGTAATGCTATCCATGTGGGGTTTCCTTGGGGATTGGAATGGAACCTGCAGCTGGTGCAGAATGCTGTGGCCGGTTCTTGGATGATGCATCTGGGCAGGCATGTGTTATATTTGTGCTGAGGGAACTGCACCAGCTACCAATCAGCTGCCGAGCCATGCTCAAGGTCTTCTTGTTGACACATAAAGCCCTGAACAATTGGGGACCACTTTCCTTGAAAGGCCAGCTTCATTACAAGAACTCAGTAGCTTTAAAAAGTCCCTGGGTTTTCTTTTTTGTCTCCTTCATCCCAATCCAGCAGGGCCTGATTTACTTTTGACATTTGTAATCTGCTCTGGGAACTGTTCACTTGGGGAAGGCTCACTTGCCTGTATGCCTATATAAAAAGGGATGTGCCTTAACAAATGAAACCAACCCTGGGGCCCTTGATGGTGTTGGACTACAGTTCCCATCATTCCCAGCCATCATATCAAATGGTCAGAGATTATGGCACTTGTAGTCCAACAACATCTGGGAAGCCAAGGTTGAAGAACACTGACCTACGGTTTGGAGCAGTTGTAAAAGTAGGGCCAGGTGCCCTCTCATTACTTTTCACGTAGAGCTATAATCTTCCTACTTCTTTTCAGGTGGAACAAACTTGAGTGTCCGGCCTAGCCATCTCTCCCACCTGGGGTGCTGCTTGGGACTAATAAATACACTGTAGGTTATGCACAAAACAATCATTTCTGTAATTCAGCTGTAGGAATAAACCTATTTTTCTAAATTATAACAATGACATCAAGATTCAGTTCTCAAAATTGCTTAATTAAAAGAGCTGGCATTACACTGTGCCCAACTCCATAACAGCACAGTGCAAAATTTAGGGAAAGAATTACCAGGGTTGTTTCACTGAAATAACAAAAAGGGGAAAGAATATCGAGAACAATGATAGCAGTAGTAAAGAAATGCCCTTAACCTTCTTGCTTCTGCTATCATTCATGGCAGTAAACCGAACAACTGTGTTGACCTCAAAGATATCGTTACCACTTTATGGTTCTGAAGTGACAGAAGAATGGAGGAAGCCAGGGCTTAATAGGGACTGGAAGAGGACACTCTGAGGGGATGCAAAAGACTCTCATCTACCTTCTGGTGACAAAATGGGGCACAGCAAAGGTTGCCAAACTACGTACGTTCTGTCAGACTCTTAGAAGGGGTTCCTTCCATCTTCTGTGAAGACTTCTTTCTGTTCTTGAAAACGGATTTCCATGTTTTGACTGTTACGATGGGAAAGCATTATATTTGAAGTTTATGGGGATGGCAAAAAAGGAACATTTCAAATAGTGTAATTTTTCTTGTTTATTCCATTCTCATACTTCCAGAGTTTCATGGGGTTAAAGAACAGAGTAAGTAAAAAATAAATAAATAAATAAATACATGAGCTACTACATAAATGCTACATTAATTCAATAACGTGTTATCTGAATCTCAGATAAAAGCACTGCAGGTAAATTGTCTTAACAACACAAGAGAATAGCCCTTTTGACATAAAAACAAAGAAAAGGGAAGCCTCAATTTTGGGATGTATATATGTGTATCTATCTGTATTTTATCACTGAGGTGAATAGCTAATCAATGATAGATTTTAAGAAGGCATAACAAGCTATTTTAATTTAAGAATTTTTAAAAGTGGCTTACCATTTATTAATTTTATTATGCAGCATTGTACTAATTAGGCAGGCATTAATGTTGGCTCCATTTTGGTGACAACTTAAAATCAGGCCTGCCACCTGGCGCCTGATGAAGGAAATCTTAGTTTATTCATTTGAGCTCTCTTGTATTGGGTAGTAAGAGAACAAGAAAGGCTCAAGCAAGCCTCTCAAACATAATACTTTACTACATCCATACTACATATGGAGGGAGCAGGATTGTAGCCGTAGAAGCCTTAGGGTTGTATTTTGAGGTTTTGTAGGCAACAGACTACTTCATTGGCTACATTATGAGAGCTGGAAGGACTATGCAGAAGCACTTTCCAATGGAAATTATGCAGCATGGCTTTAAATAAAATTGCATATTACTGATTATTCAAAGGGTGGTGGGGCATGCTCCATTACTTCACCATCCCTGAGCCCACCGAGGTTCTTAGTTTGCTGACTTACAGATCCATTGATAAGGTACATGAAACAAAGGCACACATTGATTTGGTAAAATGGACCATTAACAATTTATTAGAGGAAGCACAATATATTTTACTGTTGTTCAGTTGCATCTAGCCCAGGGTTCAATTGAGGATTAAATTGTGTGATGCCCCACACATTAATAATTGCTGAGACTGACATTTATGAGGCTCTTATGAAGGATGAGGCAAGCTTTCAGGGGAATGTCATTTAAAAGACTGGATTAGATGCTGACATGCCCAGGTGGCTGCTAATAATGAATTAAATTGAACTCCAATTAATTGCCACTTAGATATGAACCTTTTTATGGCAAATATTAATAAGGTAATCAATAGGCCACCCTTCCTTGCATTTAGCAGAGCATTTCCTGAGTCCCGAGTGCAAATTTAAATTATGCACAACATTCTCTGACATTTTGTGGAAGATTTGCATTTGCAAAAAAAAGAAAAGAAAAAGTAATCAAAACTATCTAACTTAGGTAGAGGGGATCCTTTTCTGATGCCATCCTAATAGAGTGTGTGTGTGTGTGTGTGTGTGTGTGTGTGTGTGTAAGGTAAAGGTACCCCTGCCCGTACAGACTCTAGGGTTGTGCGCTCATCTCACTCTATAGGCCGGGAGCCAGCGCTGTCCGCAGACACTTCCAGGTCACGTGGCCAACGTGACGAAGCTGCTCCGGTGAACCGGCACCAGAGCAGCACACAGAACGCCATTTACCTTCCCGCTATAAAGTGGTCCCTATTTATCTACTTGCACCTGGGGGTGCTTTCGAACTGCTAGGTTGGCAGGCGCTGGGACTGAGCAACGGGAGCGCACCCCGCCGCGGGGATTCGAACCGCCGACCATGCGATCGGCAAGTCCTAGGCGCTGAGGTTTTACCCACAGCGCCACCCACATCCCATATATATATGCACAGATATATACACAGATTATATATATATATATATATATATATATATATATATATATATATAGTCGTACCTCAGAAGTTGAACGTAATCCATTCCAGAAGTCCATTTGACTTCCAAAATATTAGGAAACCAAGGCATGGCTTCTGATTGGCTGCAGGAGCTTCCAATCGGAAGCCACAGAACCAGTGTCAGATGTTCGGGTTCCAAAGAACATTCACAAACTGGTACACTTACAGGTTTGCGGCGTCCGGGAGCCAAAACGTTCGACTTGCAAGGCATTCAACTTCTGAGGTACGATTGTATAATGGTGCGTTCCAACGAAGGAATATTTCTTGTCTTTGATATTGATGATCAGCTACCATAAATGCACAATCATAGTTTCATATGTGAATGATGGGACTGATCGTGAGCGGAGGGGAAGTGTACTTAAAAGTGCATTTACCCTGTGACCTAGGTTAGGCTGAGAGACGATGATGATGATGGTATTTGTACCCCACACATCTTACTGGGTTGCCCCAGGCACTCTGGGCAGCTTCCAACATATTTAAAAACATAACAGAACATTGCAGGTTGAAAGGCTTCCCTATACAGGAACACCTAGTGAGCTCCATGGCTAAGTGGGGATATGAACCATGGTCCCCCAGTTCCTGGTCCAGCACTCTAGCCCCTACACCACTCTGACTCCACCCCAACATCAAGCAGGGTAGGGCAGAGGCTAAGGGGCTAAGTACACAGCCATTCAGATCCCTAGGATTACAAAGAGGATTGCAATCATTACAGCCAAAGGAAATGGGTTTTGTGTTTTCATCATCCCAAATATGTATACAGCCGTACCTTGGTTCTCGAATGGAATCTGTTCCGGAAGTCCGTTCGACTTCCGAAAACGTTTGAAAACCAAGCGCAGCTTCTAATTGGCTGCAAGAGCTTCCTGCACTCAGTTGGAAGCCCGATCAGATGTTCGGCTTCCAAAAAACATTCGCAAACTGGAACACTTACGGTACATCACAGGTTTGCAGCGTTCAGGAGCCAAAACGGGCAAGTACCAAGGCGTTCGAGAACCAAGGTACGACTGTATTGGATTTAAATAAAAAATAAAAACAACAATAACAAAAGCAATTGTGATGCAACACTTTGCCAGCTAGTGCTGCAACAGAACAATTTTGTGTGTGTGTGTGTGTGTGTGTATCCTCGTGTGTGTGTGTGTGTGTGTGTGTGTGTGTGGATTGAACAGTGAGGTCTAAAGCAGGCACGTAGGAAAAACCTACAGGGAAAGCAAAAAAACATATCAATAGTCCTTCTATTAATGAATGTTTGCTCAGCCTAAGCCCTATTTTATCATCTCTATTAGTTTCTTTACAGGCCCTGTCTCTGTTGAATACTGTGGCAAAGTTGGCAAAGAATGTATTACATAAAGTAATTATTGAAAGGTCTACAGACACTAATCAGGTTGGGGTTTTACAATCGGGGCACCTACCTAAGGATTTAGAGATAACAATGGTATTTTAGAGAAAGGAGCATTTTGCAGTCAAGTAGCCATATAATATATGCCGACAAGAGGAGGAATCCATGAAGAGTGCCTGCATTCAATGTAAAGAAACAGTCCAAAACGCCACACCGTATCTGACGTATACGTCATGTTCCCATTTACTCATAGCCCCCTTCTTGTCTAGACTGGAGAATGTTCTACATCCCCCGTGGTGAATCCCAGTTATACATGCCACAACCTTCTCTATAGACGTCCCCGAGATTTACGTACATATTACAGAATTGTAGAGTTAGGAGGCAGCACATCTAGTTACAACCGCCCTGCAATGCAGGAATCTTTTTGCCCGACATGAGACTTGAACCCACAACCCTGAGTTTAAGAGTTTCATGCTCTACCAACTGAGCATGGAACAATCCTTAAGAAAATAAGAACATAACATGAGGCTGTTGGATGAGGCCTATCTAGTCCAGCATCCTGTCTCCAGTGGGGCTGGCCACATGTTGCAGGATTCCCCACAAAAAGACCAGAGGCAATTGTATTTCATCCAGCAGAGCTTTACTGCTACTGAAGGCAAATGAGCATAATGGTCACAAATCCAATACATTCAGGATTGGCACTGTCCATAAGAAATCCAGTTGTAGCACACTTAACGTAAACTTACAGTAACTTATAATAAGACTAAACCTTAATACGACATACAGAACACCACACCAGAAGGAAAGAGAGATAGAAAGAGAAAGTGAAACCCAGGCTCCTTCTGGCCTCTTATTATAGTCAGTATGACCTTGACAGAAGAGATAACAGAACCAGTTTAAGCCAGCTGTACTCAGCTTCTCTGAAGGAATAACCCAAACATCATGAACTTTCTGCTTGCTTCTTTCACACAGAGAAGCTTCCAGAACCCTCTTGAATTAAGTAGAATAGGAAAAACCTCTACACATCAGATCAATACTTTCAGCACGAAGAAATGCAAATGGACACAGTGGGCAGAGAGTTAAAAGAAAGAAGGCGACAAAATAAAAACAACAATATGGTAATAGGTGAAGGAAGGAGAATTCAAGTGGGGGGGGTGAGAATATAGGCTTCTTACGCTTCGCCTTTCTGCAAAGGAGGAATGTATCCCACTCCACCAAGAACGGAGTTAGGTTTTGATGCTTGCCTGTTTGCAAACTGAATTACCAGACTGAAACTATCACTTTTGGGTTCTTCACTCTTTGATACGATTTTAAATTTAAGTTTCTACACAGTAACTCTACTCAGGAGGAACATTCAAAGGCAGCATTAAAATGGATTCCCACCCACCCATCTAAGAGCTGTGTGAAATGGATGGGACAATGAAAGCATATATAGGATGGAGTGCTGCCATCTTTTGGTTATACAATTTCCCAGTGTTGCAAGGCAGGTCCAGCAGTGACAGACTTAGGAGAATTTGAAAGCACAACAGAAGCACAGAGTACTAATGCTATTGCAAGTATAAGATCATTTACACGACTCGCTTGGATATAATTTGCAATATTTTCTCCTGCATAAAGTGTCATTTTCTTCAGACCACTGTGAATTCATCTAATGCAGAATAATATATATATCAATATTAGGTAATATAGAGTGGCTTTCACCAGGTGCAGCCATAGGACTGATGAGAGTTGTACTCCACAATATCGGAAGGGCAGCAATTTGGCAAAGGCTGATATAGGGAAGATACTGGCCAGTCAAGATGCAGGAATTTGCAATAGTATATCAAATAAATATATCAAAAGAGTCAGTGTGATGTATGCTACCTTGAGTGCCTTGGAGAAAAATGTAGAATATAAATGCATTAAATTACCGAAAAGTTAATGAACTTCCATTTTTTAAAAATCATTAATTGTTGCTGTTTTCTTGTGGTATCCTAAGCCTTCCTGCTGCTGTTGCCTTCTAAACTACACTCAGGGTAGATTGAATCAGTAACTAAAGACCATAGAGTCAAATGGGTCTACTTGGAGTAGGACTGAATTAGAGAGCCCCTGATGACCATTACTGCCATTATTATTATTATTATTATTATTATTATTACAAAAGCTGGCATTTTTCTTATTTTTAACTAATATGGAATGTGTGAGAAGCTCTTTATACTACATCTGAATATATATGGATGTGTAGAAACCCGCTGATCTTGCACAGTCATTACATATTTTTAGAGCTAATTAGAAATCAAACTGCCATCTTTTAGCCATCTTTACTGCAACAGCCACCAGTCTGCTGAAAGTACATCAGTATAAAGGCTAGGTGAAAATTACCCTTAGCTCAGTTTTTAAAGACTACATTTTCATCTAAGATTTAAGGCTGAAATCCATTGATAGTCTTAAGCACATACACTAGCCATGATTGTTTGTTTTTTTCTTCATTCTACCTGACATCTAGAGAGCTGCCCTGGACACCTCATTTAAAAAGCCTTTTAGTGGACTTTAACTGATCTTCACAGGAAAATAGTAAGTTGCCTTCAGCTGAGTTAGGTCCACCTGCCCCAACATTATAAGAAAAGAAAGAAAGAATTTCAAAGGCATTGATGGTTCTTGTATGGCCCCTTGGTTTCCAAACATTCTTGCACCAGGGCTACCATGACTGCAAAAATGCCACTGAGCATGTGCATTGTCCATTTCCTTCACTGCTAATTACAGCTTATCCACTTTCCTCACTCATGTAGAATTAAGGATGCAGTACACATGGTTGGAATTCTTCTCAGGCGAGAGACCCTCTTTTATTTTACAGTTAAGCACTTCCCATTACCTCTTTTGCCAGCATCATATGCAATCTGATAACCTAGTCATTCTCCCCACAAGAATCTACTCCTGGTTCCACCACCACTACCACCCCATCTTCTTACTAGCCACTCATCTCAAAAGCACACTATTTCCTCCCACAGCTCTCTGCCTCTTGTGCTATAGGCGTTTTCTGCTCCCAGTGTAGGACTGGGAATGAGCAAATCTGTCACTTCCAGTTTCCCCCGGTTTATCCTTTTTTTCCTATCTTAAATGCAGTTTCTTACATTTGCACATCAGTTTGCGATTAAAAAGAAAGTAATTCACCAGCATTTTAGAATGATTTTCTCCTGATATGCACTCTCCTTTTTATATGCCATTTTGCCTAATATAAATAATCTTGCAATGCAGTTTCCCATTTTGTATGTTATTTTCAGTAATGTTGGTACCCTAGTGCATGCATTTTTATACACAGTATATGGCTGGAGAACAGCATTGCAAAATTCAGAGATGTGCGAATTTCCAAGGATGGCTGTGTTTTGGTTCTCGTATTGTGCTAATTTGTTACGCTCACCTGTAAATGGAAATGGAATCAATTTTCTCCCCCATCCCTTCTCAGGAATATACTTATGTCAGTGCTCGGTCCAGGAATCTTCCGTCCACACCCCTCTTTCCTTTTGTGTCATGTCTTTTTATGACACGAGGCCAGCTATCTGTTGATTTGTAAGCTGCTCTGGGAGCTTTTGTGGCTAAATGGCAGGGTAAAAATGCTAATAATAATAATAATAATAATAATAATAATAATAATAATAATAATTTATTTATACCCCGCCCATCTGGCTGAGTTTCCCCAGCCACTCTGGGCGGTTTCCAATCAAGTGTTAAAAACAATACAACATTAAATATTAAAAACTTCCCTAAATAATAAATCAATACATTTTTCTGGGGGTGGGATCTGTTTCCAGGACCAAAACTGGGCCCAGAGGGTGAAGGAAACACTCAGCCTTTCCTCCCCACAAAAGAAACTCCATCCCTCTCTCTCTCTTTCACTATTTTCCCACCTCTGCCTGCTGAAACATATCAAACATTCTTGCTTCGTGAATATTTTAATTCCTTGAGACTTCTATGTCTTCTTTGTCTTTTTGGAACCCCTTCAGTGATCATTCAGGTTCCTTGCAGATCTGGATTTATTTATTGCATGAATTCTGCTTCCTTGCTGCTGCTGCCTCCGCATGTCATTAAAGATGCTTGGCAGCCTCTCCTCCACATGATGGTTGTGTTTTGTCACTTTCTGCTT
This sequence comes from Podarcis erhardii, assembly GCF_964252035.2. NCBI lineage: Eukaryota > Metazoa > Chordata > Lepidosauria > Squamata > Lacertidae > Podarcis > Podarcis erhardii. Next base: position 25,904,645 of record NC_138513.1, read on the forward strand.
CTGCTGATGCAGTGATATGTCTTCTGTCAGTGGAGGTTTGAAGACACATTACCCTGCTTGACAGGAATAGTGAGCTACAAGGATTTCCTGAGGAGAAACTTCCCAGATGCAGGATGCAAGGCTTCTCATTTCTCAACTGCATTATTATTATTATTATTATTATTATTATTATTATTATTATTATACCACTGGAGGTATAGTTAATGAAACAAACATCCTGCAGCACCATACTAAATGAAATTGCCGGCTAAACTTCTTCCCAGATGCCTGGACTTTTGTGAAGGCTTTGTCACCGACAAATAATCCATGACGAAACCAAGGGAGTTTACACCAAGGGGGCATACAGAGAAATTTGAACATCTGCCAGTCATGAGAATGGAAAGCTTGTTCTTCTTAGCAAATGTTACTCAATGATGTTTAAACTAAAGAAGCCAATTGGACCAGCTAGAAAAGCATAGGAAGTTTGTTTCTGTCATTCTCACTTGTGTAACAATAATAATAATAATAAGTTATATAAACAGCCATGTGTTTGACACAGCAGAGCATGTGCTGCATGAAACATGAATTCTGTAATGCAGCCAAAGTCACATAGTAAATGAATTCAGCTCTATGGCAAGAGGCATTTTGGCAAATGACACTAAAGCATCTTTTTACAAGCATTATTTTGGCCCATGGTTGAATACTGATATTCCAAGGAAAAGGCTCTTCTTAGGTTCTTCTGCCCAATGCTTAGTTTTGAGAGAAACTCAACTTTCCAAAGCACATCAAACTTTAGTTCTAGGGAATCAGGAGTGCCAACTTGGCCCCGTGACCGTGGCTGCCCAGGGCCATGGATGCCATGCAGCGTGCATGGCCCTGGCACCGAAATTTGTGGGTCCACAGCCCCTTCATGAGGAATTTTGTGGGTGCTCAGGCACCCATGGCCCCAGGGAGTTGGCACCAGTGTAGGGAATGGTTTCAAAGAAGATAATACTACAAAGTTTCTGAAGCTAAGCAGGTCTGGGTCTGGTTACTGCCTGAATGAACTGTCTGAGAACCTCAAAAGAAGGATGAGATATGAATGGTAAGAAATGGGCACAGCTTTCCAAAGCAAGGTTTATGAAAGTGTACCCAAGCTCAGTCTAGTGCGGAGGGTGGGGCAGCAAGAGGCTAGTAGTAGCAGTATTTATTTAATTTTTGTACTGTTCTTCATCTGAAGATCTCAGGGCAGTTCAAAGCATAAATATACAAGACAAAAATGCAAAATCCATAGAAACAAAAACAAAACAATAACCCCCAACTGTTCCCCCAAACACATTTAAAAGGATATAGGGTGCTAATCAGCCTATCCCTGCCTGGTGCCTTCAGATATTGTTTGACTACAACTTCCATCATTCCTGACCATTATCGTCCATGCCTTGGCAACCTCCAAGCTGGATTGGTGCATTCTCTGCAGGGCTGCCCTTGAGGTTGGCCGAGAAGCTGCAGTGGCTCAACTGTTCGCTGGGGCTGGATATCACTCATATGTTGCTCTCCTATTGAAAGAATTGTAGTGGCTGCCAATTAGCTACTAGGCTAATGTTATGTACTGAGTTGAATAGGATCCAAAATGCAGCAGTCTGATTGGTCCTAGAACAATGCAGCAGTATGATTGGTCTGCAGGAGCCACCCAATCCAGCAATCCAGATGGGAGTGAATCCACAACCTGATTGGCCTACAGGAGAATTCCGGAATTAGCCAATCACGTGCAGCCCATTGTGTAAATAATGTATATAAAGCAGATACTTTGGGGGAACTTCCATTCCTCCTCACCACTATGAGCTGAATAAAGAGCATGAAATCCACTCTCGACTCTGAGTATATTTCAGCTAAGTTAGGGTTGCCATATTTTGAAGAGCCAAAAGGAGGACAATATGAAAGCAAATAAATGCAATTTGTCTCAAATTTTACCCCTGAAAAAGAGGACATGTTCTGGAGAAAGAGGACATCTGGCAACCCTACTAAGTTCAATGTGCTTGGGAACAGGATACATGAAAGATTGCCTTGCACATTATATACCCAATCTATCACTGTACTCAGCAGGAGAAGGCCTCCTGCAGATATCATCTCCTCAGGAGGTCCACTCTCCACAATTAGGAAGTGGGATTTGTGTTGTGGCAACCACCCTTTGGAATTCCCTCTCCTAGAATATTAGACAGGAGGCATCTCTGTTGTCTTTTCAGTACCTACTGAAGACTTTCCTCTTCCAGCAAGCCTTTTAAGTTGCATCTGTACTGGAATGGTTTGGAAGATGTTTTTAGGGTGCTTTCTTTGTTTTGTGGCTTGTTGTTTGCCACCCCAGGCTCCTTTGGGAGAAAGGGTGGGATATAAATTTAGTAACAAATAAAATATACATGCTGACTGGGAATCGAAGTTCCAAAGCCTGGAAGTCACCAGGTTGGGGAAGGCTACAATAGCCCATCTAATGAAAAGAGTCAATCCTGTGTTATCCCTTCTGCCAAGTAGGCAACATGTCAGTCAACTCATGAATTACCCAGCTTTGCACCAGATAATCCATTTCTCAGCACTGCAATTTCAAGTGTCTGAGTTCCGTAGAAGAGAAACGTTTGCTTGCCCAGATCCTTGAGGAGCCAAGGCACCACTATAAATACTATCCCTCATACTCCAGAAAATAAAGTGGGCAGTTTCAGCCCTTTTCTTATTTGGTATTCAGAAGTGTCTGCATGTCACGACAGTTTCTGAATAGGGAAAGAAAAGCCTCAAAATGTTTGAGGGCAAAAAAAGCTGGGGTTGACTGGGAGATGTCTCCCCAACTCTGATTTCTTCATTCTTGGGTTTGTTTGTTTGTTTGTTTGTTTGTTTGTTTTTTACTTTCTTCAAGCATGGATGGGGAGAAATTCATTGGAGTTGCATTTTATTGGAGACCTACCTCATTTGCACTTCCTGAACTAATACGCAATCTGGAATCTTTCAGAAATTGAACTTTCCCACTTTTTGTGATGAATAAATAAATTGGGGGAAAGTGTGTACACAAATGCTTGCATAAGGCAGTGCTGTGTTTACAGTGGTACCTCGGGTTAAGAGCTTAATTCGTTCTGGATGTCTTTTCTTAACCTGAAACAACAACAACAACAACAACAACAAAATGTTTATTCGGCTTTACGCCCATGATGAAACACGACACAACAGAACAAATAAAATAAAACAGCGGACTCGCACAAGCCACAAATAGTATATCACAGTTCATAACTCGCAAGGACAGATATTAACCATTCATAAGAAAAGTTTAAAATTAAGAATAAAAATTTTTGGCACTACACTAAAATCAGTATCTGATGTCATTATAGAAAATTCTTGTAACTATCAATAATCAGCTAACATTCCATTCCGCCTCTTGTACGAGAGGACGGCTGTTAGGAATTTAGCAACCTGTAGGGTAATATAAGGATCCACATCCTGAAGAACCCAGGCAAGCTGTAGGTCTACTGGTTTGTCAGCCATAGGCTGGATTATGGGGTTTAGTATACTAGCACGGGCTGAACTGTACAAAGGGCAGATAAACATAACATGATGTAGAGATTCCGATGTTTTCATTTCACAAGCACACATTGAAGGGACTTGGCCCTTAATGAATCTATGTCTCAGCACGTTTGTTGGAAAGACATTGAACCTAGCTCTAATGAAGGCATATCGGTGAGACGCGGCTATAAGCGTTGTTAAGTAGGACAGAGCGCAGTAGATAGGGGTTATGCCGATATTTAACAGCGAGCAGGCTCCACCCCCAGCTACGAAATTTTGGTATAACTCCGCATCGTCCAGCCTTTGATTTATACACCTTTTTGCCACATTTAGATCCAGTTTGAGCAATTCAGTGGGCGAGATCTCAAAGGACAGCAATTTGGCATGGATTTTCCCTGACCACAAATTTGTGAAGTCATCTCGCCACATGCATTGAATGAGATAGTGGTTCGGGAGTTTATGCCATAGGGATATCCAATAAATCAAGACTCTCCTCCATATAACTAACTCCACTGAGGGGATCTTCAATTCTAAGCGAATAGCCTCATAAGGCAGTGCTGTGTATACAGTGGTACCTCGAGTTAAGAACTTAATTCGTTCTGGAGGTCCATTCTGAACCTGAAACTGTTCTTAACCTGAGGTACCACTTTAGCTACTGGGGCCTCCTGCTGCCGCCGCGCTGCCGGAGCACAATTTTTGTTCTCATCCTGAAGCAAAGTTCTTAACCCAAGGTACTATTTCTGGGTTAGTGGAGTCTGTAACCTAAAGCGTCTGTAACCTGAAGTGTATGTAACCCGAGGTACCACTGTATTAGAAGCAATGTGTACCGGAATACTTACAATCTTAAATACTTAAAGGAAAACTGCAAATTGATGTGGAAATGGGATAAATTAATTGGAAAAATGAGATACCAAAAATGACATGCTCTTCCATCCATGTGGTCTGAACTTCCAAATTCAGCTGGTTGTCTCTGACTAGTTTCATGGAAAGCTCCGTATAGCAGATGGACGTGTTTCTATGAAATGAGCAGCAATAAAGTGGAACATGCCACAAGTTCATAGGAAAGCTATTCACAAGCAGAGTCAGGTTCAATCATACAATCCTTATCCAAATCTGTGAAAACATCTCTGTTTCCAAAATAAATGATTGAACTATGATTAAACTGTTACAAATCCTATCAATAGCTTAGTTTATAGGGGATGCGAGTGTTGGGCTGAGGGAGAAAATAAAGATTTTTCTGCTAGCACGGATAAATTAATGCTTGATTTTGTGCCATTGAAGATCAATTTCCAGCCTTGTTCTTTCAGATGCTGGAGCATATGGATGTGCCCTGTGTATCCTTGTTTCATTTGAAACTGTCAAGGCACATAATCATTTCCAAAGAGGTGTTTAGTAAAAGCAGTAGCTTCCAACTCAGAGTCCATGAAGCAAAAATAGATTTTTCTTGTAGATAATTGAGTCTCAAAAGCCACACAAATCTCAATGACCTCTGATAAGTTCACATAGTGGAGAAGTGAAGGGCTGTGATGTGAGGCACAGGATCAAGGGATTTGGTGGCTGCATTGGGCATGGAAATGATCAAGTCTAATACTGTGCCATTAGAACAATACCAAAATTAAAAACTAGAGACTTGGGACAACAAATTGAAGGAACATCTTATATATTGGTGTGTCTTCAAAAGCCAGCAGAATGCTAGTACAGATGGGGTGTTTTATGCTTCAGCAAGGATTGCATTCTGTAACACTAAAACCACCAGAAGAAAAAGCCTGCCTCTGTATTACAAGTCGCGAATTACTAGCAAAGGCTAACTAAGCTTTATTTGTTAATGTAGGGACACGGGTGGTGCTGTGGTCTAAAGCACTGAGCCTCTTGGGCTTGCTGATCAGAAGGTGGGCGGTTCGAATCCATGTGACGGGGTGAGCTCCCATTGCTCTGTCCCAGCTCCTGCCAACCTAGCAGTTTGAAAGCACGCCATTGCAAGTAGATAAATAGGTACCACTGTGGCAGGAAGGTAAACGGTGTTTCCATGCACTCTGGTTTCCATCACAGTGTGCCGTTGCACCAGAAGCGGTTTAGTCATGCTGGCCACATGACCCGGAAAGCTGTCTGTGGACAAATGCCAGCTCCCTCGGCCTGAAAACGAGATGCGCTCCGCATCCCATAGTCGCCTTTGACTGGACTTAACCATTCAGAGTCCTTTACCTTTACCTTTACCAATTTGTTAATGTTAATGCCCTGATTAGGGAGTGCAGGAGTGTGTGTGTGTGTGTGTGTGTGTGTGTGTGTGTGTGTGTGTGTGTGTTGGCTTGCTTGCGATATTTCTTACCTGCTCTTCATCATATTCAAACTAGTTAAAACAAATTTTAAAGATTAAAGAGAACAGCCAGAAAGTGAGCAACCCTGCTTCTGAACCATGTTCTTTGTCAGGTTTTTGCCGTTTGGTGACACTTGATGCTAAGACCTTCTACTCCAACTTCCCACCAATTTGACATCAATCCTTTCCAAAAACTACATGTGTCTTGGTGCATACAATAACTGTCCACATTAACTGAGCTCCAGATGAGTTAGCATCTTAAAAGATGTTTTGCTATTAGCTTTTTACATATTTGTCGGTTTTCTTATTTTTAATTTCTTCCCTTCCTGGCTGCCAGGATCGAACTACCTCTTTTCTGTCGACATCCGGGGGTCAAACAGCCAGCTGGCTAGCCCCCAGCTGGATCGTCTCCTTCCAGCCATCATGCTGCGAAGATGCCTCGACCTCTGGTTCCTACATATATCAGTGACCCAGGTCTGCTGACATGGGCACACTTTACTTAGCAGAGCAAACTGCACAAACAGAAGAGGCTTGAGGCTGTGGGTGCATACTATGACTATAGGTTTATTAAACATAAATCAGGACAAGGAAACATGTCGTCTCTCCTTGCCGTCTCCATGGAGAGAGAGTCTAAAGAAAAGCAATACAGCGCAAGTTCCATTTACGCCAGCAAACTGTGCTGGAATGTAAACAGACATGTGACATGTAACAATCCCATGTCTGCAACTAAAGATGGAATGGAAAATCCCAACATTTTCTTCTTCAGTTCTGCCTTTTGATGCAATGGCTGATTCCTTGATTTCCTTTCTTGTTTCAAAACCAATCCTTCTTTTTTTTTCACACCACCACCAAAAGACAGCCATAAGGACACGGAAGCTGCCGTGCGCTGCTTTCTCTTTCGCCGCTCCTTTCATTCTCACAACAAATCACTGCAGACTTCTGGCTCACAAGGCACACGTGGAGTTCTCCAGATGGTCTCTTCAGAAAAGGAGGTTGATACCTCTATGAGTGATAAATCATGCAAATAAATGTGATTGTACTGGGAAAGAGAGTAATAACATTCACTTAACAAAATCACAAACCTGGCTGATCATCACATTACACTCCCAAGGCACTAAGGTGATACACTACATATGTATATACATTTCTCTTATCTTCATCCATCATATTTATGTTTGTTGCTCCATGCAACAAGTCCAGTGGTGGTGCTATTACAATTATTTTTCTTTTGTGTTTGCTTTTTTTTACCTCCTTCCATGCTCATCATTTTCACCTTATGCTTAGGTTGTTATATTTCCCTTTAATTCAAGGGTGAGGGACCTGCTTCAGCCCAAGGACACACTCCATTCCAGGGGTGGACAGGACCAGAGGCAAAAGTTGGTGGAACAGTGGCATACTGTGGCAGGGGATAGAGGTGTATTTTTTTGAGGGGGCATGAACACCGAGCACCCCCATGACAGGCTCACTCATCAGAGCCTGGCTCTGAAGCAAAAAGGAGCTACAGAGACAGCTCCCTCACATGACGGTCCAATGCCTCCAGCCACAATTTCACTCCTGGGTCAAGCCTGAACCAGGGGCAGAGAGAGGAGAGTCGGCAGAAACACTGCCACCCACTCTCCTGGGCTGCAGCGCACGAGGAAGCTGGCGGAGAGAGGAGAGTAGGTGGCAGCTTCCCCCTCCCTCTCTTTGCCTGGGCTGGGGCATGTGAGGGAGTTGCCGAGGTGGCATCTCTGACCCAGGGTAAGACGCCCCAGGGACAGAGAGAAGGAGAGTCAGGGGCAGTTTGCCTGCCCCTCTCCCCATTTGGACTGTGGCACATGAATGCACCCCCCATATCGCTTTGTGATGCCAGCCAGTGTGGGCTCCCTCCGTGTCCCATTACCCTTGGTGGCATGCCCTGTGTGCCCACTCTTGTCAGCATTAGCATACATTCAGGGGCGTCTTACCCATAGAGAAAACAAAATAAAAAAATTCCTTCCAGTAGCACCTTAAAGACCAACTAAGTTAGTTCTTGGTATGAGCTTTCGTGTGCATGCACACGAAAGCTCATACCAAGAACTAACTTAGTTGGTCTTTAAGGTGCTACTGGAAGGAATTTTTTTATTTTGTTTTGACTATGGCAGACCAACACGGCTACCTATCTGTAACTTACCCATAGAGGCTAGTGGCGCAGGATGCCAGGGCGCCAAGTTCTGGAGGGCGCCAGGGAAGAGGCGGAGGCTGGACGTGGTGGCTCCCAGCATCAGTTCACCACCCTCGCCCATCTCCACCATGCCGCTCCGAAGCAGTGCAGCGCCCGGAGCCTCCATCTGCCATGGCCGCCGTGGCACAAAGCTGAGCAGGGAGCCACCGCGTGCAGCCTCTGCCTCTTCCCTGCCGAAGCAGCTGCCCTCCAGTCGCTGCCCGCCTCCTCCAGCCCCGCAAAGCTGGACGTGTCGCTCCCTAACAAAGGGCAGCAACTCTGGGAAATGGGGAGGGGGGACGCCAGAGGGATCTTTGCACCATGGCGCCTTATATGCTTAAGATGGCCCTGCATACATTCCACGAATGTGATGGAATCTCATATGTGATTCTTCCCTATGTGTATTACATTACATTCCTGCTGCGTAAACTTCAGAGACTTCTACACACACACATCCAGACAAGCAAGCAAGAGGCAATTAGGGAAGTTCACAGGCACCTCCAACAAGGCAAACACATCCAGCAGGGTTATGCAGCCAGACCAGAAGGGGTGGGGCCTGAGGAGGGGGCATTGCCTGAGAAGAGACAGAGGCTGAAAGCCCATCCTGCGCCAGAAGCTCCCTACCCCGTTTCAAGGCATTCCTTACTTTGCCTCCTGTGCTTTACATGCTAGCATGGCATTACCTTTTTGTCACAGGTCTGCAGCAACTCAGTGTAGCACACACATTATTTGGCACTGTTTTTATTGTGCTTAGTGTGTGAGTATCTATCTGTTGTAAATGGAAATAATAATTTGCCCTCCCCTTACTTCCCATGTGGGACATAGTGAAAGGTTCCCAGCCATTGCTCTAGGCCACAGCTTTCCAAACTGTGTGTCGCGACATGATAGTGTGCCGGCTGCAGTGTGTGGGTGTGTTGTTCGAACACTCCCTGCACTCCTCATGGGGCTGGAAAGGGGTCAGCTTAACCTCCGGTTTGCTAGTAAAACTGAATTACTGTGTCGTGAAATGGTGCATGTCTAAAAAGTGTGTCACCAACACAAGAAGTTTGGAAAGCTTTGCTCTAGGAGGATAGTAAACACCACTATCATTTAGGAACCCACGAAACACACCTGCTATTGTAATCCATTTTACATGTTCAAGGCTGCAATCCTAACCCCAATTACCTGGGAATAAATCCCATTTAATTCAATAGGACTTACTTCTGAGTAGACATGGTTAGGATAGCACTGTTCATTATGCAAGCCTTAGAACACAATCCAGGTGCATGTCTATTCAGAAGCAAGTGTCACTGAGTTCAGTCGGGTTTGGATTGCAGCCCCAGTCTGTCTCAGGGTTTTATCAGCTGTCTTGCTTTTGTATTTGTTTTATGCCCTGAAATCTGGCATGATGAAGGGCAGCATATAAAAAGATGTTTCAAATAAATAAATTTTACACTCCCTTGCAAGGGGCACCTCACATGCAGCACTTAAAAATTTGATTTCTACCAATGTGAGCGATTTTTTTTAAAAAAAAAGAAAAGGAAAGAAAGAAAAGGGAGCAACATTTAGTCAGTAAAACACCCATGTTCTCTCATAATGTCATGCATCTCACTCACAATAATTCTTTCTTATTAACTGCTTGGGTACAATTTATTTTCCTCTAGGGCTATGAAGACGAGAGCAAGTGTGGCCGGCTCTGGTTGGAGCTGATAAGCCGCCCTATAGTAGCGGCGCTGCTGGCACAGTGAGATTTGTGAGGAAGACAATATGCCACTGGCTCCAACAAACCAAGCTGTATATCAAAGCTATCGACAATAATATCTACAAAACAATGCCTTTGTGTGTCTGCCAACACCCACAGAAAGCTCTCTGGTGTTCATCTAGAAATGCTACCCTCCCCACCCCTCCAGCTCTCTTGCTCTCCCCAACCCCTGCTCCCTTTCCTTGCTGTTGTTCTGCTTGTATAAATGGTTGAAAGCATACCTGGCCTAATTTACTTTCAGTATCTAATAAACCTGGAAGATTATTCTTGAAACCCAGCATCTGGATATGCAAAAAAATATGCAGACAATTGTGGTGTGTGGGTGGGGATTGTCATAATAGCCATCATATCTGGAAAGTAAAAGAGAACTCTGAGCGCTCGCTCCCTTTCTTAAAAACTAACACCACAATCCGGTGAGTTCTGATATGCACCCAAATGGGCACAGATATTCTCCAGTTTGGGTCCCCTTTGGACCACAACTCCCACTACCCCCAGCCACCTTAGCTAATGGCAGGCTCTGTCACAGGGGAAGGAAGAAATAGGGGCACTGAATTGCAGGAACCTGGGTTGGAGGAGGGGGGTGATCTCCCCAAGGGGGAGCAGGGCTGTTGGCTCTTTCCTCCAGCCTTTCTGTGGAGCAGAGAGACTTGGTGGGAACTGAGCTGAGCTTTGAGCAATGGAATGGATGAGACTGAACAGGAGGTGGCAGCCTTGTCCCCAGCAACCAAGAACTGCCTTCACAGATGGAAGCAGACCTACCAAACAGAGAGAGTGTTTACAATCCCAAGAGTCTTGCAAGTGAGAGCACCACTCCTCCTCTTTAAAAGTTTGTGGAGGAAAACTTGTTGGGACGACTCCCATGCTTCCATCCAGGGCTGGCTTTCTTGTCCTGCTTTTGAACTGCAAGTCCTGAACCCTGTGTCCGCTACTCAGCCTGTACCATTACTTCCCTGGATCAAGATCTATTTCTTATTTAAAAGTAGGAGGCTCTACCTGCATGTTTTGGGCTGGATTTTGGGCCTCTATCTCTCTCTCTCTCTCCCGCACTGAATAGGGGTTGGACTTCTTTGTTTGCTCTTTCTCATTGCTCAGATTTATTTCCTTGGGGCAATTTAGCATCACCCCAGATCAATCCTGCAAAACTATATCTCTTTAGCAAAAAGCAAGATGTTCTGCAAGAAACCATACAGTGTCAGGTCATTGATGCCGCAGCCAGCCGGCAAAATTTATGGTGGAACATGGACTGAAAGTAGATCCTAACTCTGTGCATTGCAGTGCGCTGCCAAGGTACCATAATAACATCACCCAGTCTCTTTACCTTTTTTGGGGGGGGGGGTGTCTGGCTGCAGTTAGGTCTGCCGTTCCCTTTGTTTAATGTCCTTGACATTTTTTTTCTGAGAGGTTTCCAAAACAGAAAGAACTATGTGTCTGGGTTTGGACTATTTTAATCAAAGCTCTTTGATGAATGTGAACTTTGCTGTGTTTAAGAGATCTATATGAGCCCCTTCACCATTCACAGATGGATTAACCAAATGGCTTGCTCATACATCATTTGCTGTAACATCCTCTTGTTATATTTAAAGGTGGCATATTACAACCCAGAATTACGCTGCTTATTTGGATTGCCTTCTTGACATTCTGAAAAGTTCCATTCTTCTGAGTTATTGTTTCCTTCTTCCTCCCCCCCACCCCACCTCCATTCATCTTCTTTCAGTGGGCAAGGGGCAGAAGTTAGAATTCTTTTGAAAAGAAAAGTAGCAAAGTCTGCTGGAACAGTCAGAGATTCCAGCAACCTGCTTCTGTTCCCAGGCTTTTAACCCTCTGTTTCTCTCTCTCTCTCCCCCTCCCCCGTCTTTTGAAATGAGATGAAAAGCATTAAACTATACCAAGTTTCTGACCTTTGAAGTACTGAGAGTGAAAACTGTAAAACTATAGATACGGTTCTGTAAGATACTCAAAGAAATTCCTCTCTTTCTTGAGTATCAGAAAGATTCAGAAAAGTAAGAAGGTAATAAGAGCCTGGTGAATCAGGCCAGTGGTCCATGAAGTCCAGCATCATTGGGAAAGCTGTGGGTTTTAAGTGAAAAGCTTGGATGTCTAAAATTATGTTGCAGTTTGTTTGAGGGATCCTCAGTCAGGGACGCAATCAACAGTGCTTTCTTCCAACTAAACCTGCTGACTTCCAAGTTTGCAGGAGAATGGCTATGGTTTGGCGTAGCAAGTCACCCATACTAATGGTTCAGTTCTCCAGGATAAACGGTAAGCTTTAAACCATAAAACAAACCTTGGTTACAGCTTGTGGTTAGCTAAACCACAAGCCTAGGTTCAGACTTTGCTCCACTCAGTGCAGCAGCAAAATAATCAAGGAGAAGCAAAGTGGCTGTGATCCCTTTCCTCCAGAAACCAACATGCTCATCTGTCCATGCTAAGCCATGATTTGGCTCCCAGGTTGGTGTATGGTCTGTCCAAATATTTTGGCTCAAAGGCCATGGTTTCCAAGGAAGGCCAGACCTGTAGCTTCAAGGAAAGTGGAAAGTGGAAAAGCCAAGTGATATAGATGCTCCTATAAACTTGCCCAAAGCTATCACTAGAAATGTGTTTGTGTGAGTGAACCACTAATGTCAGGGATGAAAAAAGGTGGGAAAGGCCAGCACAAAGTAGTCTAACAATGTCGAGGAAAACAACAACACATTGATTTATATATAGGGTGGGTGGGTGGGTGTGGGTGTGGGTGTGTTGTATTTATCCATCGCTCTGAGCAGAGGAAGTTATGTTTCAACCTCACTGACACTGTATCCAAAGAGAGTTTGTCTGTACTATGAATTGCAAGACTTAAAAAAAATATGTCTTCCAATGTCAAGAAACATTTTTAAAGAGGACCTCTCTTAGATTAGTTTTAGACTTAATTTGTGTGTCTGTGCTGTTATAGGAGGTTGTGAAACCACACTCAATACACAGACAGGACAATGTGATACCTACTTCCTTGTTTACTTAATACATTTTGCTACATTCAAGGGGGTGGAGACACCAGACTATTTTTAAGAGAATGCTGGAAAATAAGAGGCCTCTTACCTTTACATTTTATCACTTGTTTGCTCTTTGGTGTTTGGCAAGACAAATAGAATTGCACACTGTGAGTGGCTCAGAATGAAACCTCCATATCAATCATCCACCTGGCTCTACATAAATTCTGTAGGGCATTCAGGACATTTTGCTGTCTATGAATATTTAAGAACAGAAGAATCCCTGAGAGCTTCCTGAAGGATTAAGGCAGGAAAGTGGGACTTCTTTTGTAGCTGCTTGCCAAGATGCCTCTGCTATTACGGCTCCTCAGTGTAGACCTGCCTCTTAAAGCAACGCAAGGAAAAAGCTCCATGGAATATTGCCATCTTCTTTGATCACACACTCCTTGGGAAGTAATGAGATTAGCAGTCTACTCCTTGTGTATGTCTACTGAAAAAGTGGCCCTATTTAGTTCAATGGGACTGACTCTCAAGTAAGTATGTCTATAAGACTGTAGCCTTCCTATATCAATGTTGTATGAGCTACACAGAGAACAGGGAACCCCTAAGTTAACTTGGAGGTAATTAGGCTGTGTACACATTATACCTTTAAAGTACATTCAAAGCAGTTTGCTACCTTATTTTGGGTCGGGATTAAAACCATGCCTTCGAAAATGGGGTTTTTTTCATACCCTCCAACATTTGTGCGATGAAAATAGTGACGTGCCATTCCATAATGATAACTTAACTACCCCACGCATCTTACTGGGTTGCCCCAGCCACTCTGGGCAGCTTCCAACATACAGTGGTACCTCAGGTTACATACGCTTCAGGTTACATACACTTCAGGTTACAGACTCCGCTAACCCAGAAATAGTGCTTCAGGTTAAGAACTTTGCTTCAGGATGAGAACAGAAATCGGGCTCCGCTGGCGCAGCGGCAGCAGGAGGCCCCAATAGCTAAAGTGGTGCTTCAGGTTAAGAACAGTTTCAGGTTAAGTACGGACCTTTGGAACGAATTAAGTACTTAACCTGAGGTACCACTGTATATAAAAAACATGATAAAACATTAAGCATTAAAAAAAAAACTTCCCTATACAGGATTGCCTTCTGATGGCTTGAAGGTCAGATAATTCCATACTCTCCAACATTTCTCCAATGAAAATAGGTACATCCTAAGAAAAAGTTGGCCATTCCAGGATCAAATCAGAAATTGGGATGGCTTCTCTAAATCAGCGACGTCCTGGAAAATGGGGACACTTGGAGGGCCTGTGTTTTCATAGGGTGTTTTATTTTTCTTTGTAATTTGAAAGCTCATACAATGTGCTGTGAACAAGAGTGAAGGAATTATTTTACAATCATTGCAAATGTTTGCTGTAATGCACCAATACGGCTGTCTACTTTGGATGCAAAATTTGTGATATGCACTAAGTGGGAATTATATGGAACAAAATGTTTACCATGTTTATCAATGTCTCCCTGGCTCCTCACACGACTCGTTGAAGATAGGCCTGAAATAATTGGTTTGAGAGTTGTAGGCATTTGTGTTCAAACTTCATAATTTGTTAAGTGACAAAATATTTTTCTTTATTAGCAAATCTATTAAATGGGCCTCGGCTAGTATCCGTGCAGTACATCTGTTGTTGTAATGGATATGAATTTCCTGAGCTATTCTCTCATTCCGTGAAGTACGAATAAAACAAGCCCAGCCCATTAACAAGGACTAAGCAAATGATTGTACTCTATCATTTTCAAAGGAACTGATGGAATGTGAAATGAGTTTCCTCGCAGTAAAACTGTATAGAACTATAGAAACGGAAGACAGATAGACAGATAGAAAGACAGACAGACAATTAGCACAAATACACCGAGTTAAAGCTGAGCCAAATTTTCTCAATTCATTTTTCCAAGAAAATTTCTGAGATTTCTTTTAATTTTTCTCATCCCTCCAAAAGCAGCACTATTTTGTTGAATTTCCTCAGAATATATTGTAGTTGCTACACATCCATTCCTGCTCTTCCACCACCATTCCTTCCAGCCACCCTTCAGTCATGGAGTTGCCTCGGTTTTTCAATATAGGATTGCTTGTCTCTCCCATCCTTTCTTGCCTTCAAGAACTCAAGGCAGCTCACTACAGTTTTCAAAGAAGAAAGAAGCAAATGGATCGACTAAGCAGTGAAAGGAGAGATGGATAAAGACCCTGTGTGTGTGTGTGTGTGTGTGTGTGTGTGTACACAGCACAATTCTTTCTTCAGAATGTATTCATGCGTCTAGCTACCTATTCAAATGTATATAGCCCACGTAAGAAAAGTCCTACTGGATCAGGCCAAAGGTCCATCTATTCCAGCATCCAGGATCTTCAGATGCCATGGTATTTAACTCCAAGTAGGTTTGCAATGATGTACAAGACTGAATCAGATAAGTGCTAGAGATGCAAAGAAGTGGAAGGAACGTTCTTTTATATGTGGTGGACTTGTAAAAGGGTAAAAGAATATTGGGAAATGATCCATAATGAATTGGGGGACAAATGTTTAAAAGTACATTTCCCCCCCCCCCAAACCCAGAGTCCTTTCTGCTGGGGATAACTCAGACTAAAATTTCCAAGTGTCAAAAAAGGGTTATTTATGTATGCTATTACTGTAGCCCATGTTTTGTTAGCCCAAAAATGGAAAACACAGCAGAACAGAAATATTTAGTTATTGTGTTTTTATCCCAGCTTTTCATCCAAGGGGCTCAAGCTTGGTGCACATGGTTGTCCTCCCCATTTTATCCTCAGAACAACCCTGTGAGGTAGGTTAAGCTGAGAGGCAGTGACTGGCCCAAGGTCACCCATTGGGATTCAAACCCTGGTCTCCCAAGTCGTAGTCCAACAATATAGCTATGACACCACACAGTAGGGCTCAGCTGAGGCCTGAAACAAATTGAGAGGAATCCAGGCATGGGTTGAGTTTATAATTGTGACAGTTGTAGATTGCCATGGGTTGGACTGAATGGCCCTGAGTAGTTCAGGACATTAGGGGAAAGAGACAGGTGGAAAAACCCACAAAAATGCCAGCACCTACCTGACTGCTGGCTGCATCTTCCTGAACAACGGTCAGAGCTCAGCACCACCCTACTCTCCTGACCCCCCAACCCTGAAACACCATTCCACTCAACAGACACATTGATCATGCAGGATGAATCTTCACAAGCACCCCCACCTCTGAACTAATTTCAGAATGGGTGTGAGGTGGGTGATCTTTTTATATCCAAAAATCAGTCAGAAGGTGAATTATTTCAGGAGTTGTACTTGGGCCTTTAATACTGGAATGAATAAGCTAATGAGATATTTGTGGAGAACGGTAATCAAAATTTAATAAAGGGCGGGGAGGAACATAAGACATTCTAGCACACTAGCACATAGTAGGACATGGCTTCTGAGTGATGGGGAAATTATTTATTTTCACAACGTCATATTCAATGTTCAGTGTCCAAAATATCATCTGCCAGGTGTAAATATGAGATGATTCTGCAAATCCCCGCTATTCTCTGTTCCAAATTTCAAGCCTCGCAATGCCTTTTACTTTTTGGTAATGCTATGTAAAATAAATGTATGAAAAAGCTTTCTGAGTTTTCATGTTGAAGGTGTGAAATTAGTTTTTGTATATCAGAGCATGTTTCTGATTGTTGGGGATTTGGAATATCAAGCAGCTTAACCATTGATGGCATAATTACTTCTGTTCTATTGTAGTGATGATAAAGAAATCCAAATAGTAAAAAGCAGGGGGAAATAGATTGGTTATAGAATCTGCCATGTAAAATTCAACAGTGTTCTTTTTTAAGAACAAAAAACAAAAACCAGAGTGTATGGTACTAAGAGCATTTGACAGAAATCCTTCTCGAAGGCACTGAATAGGTTTGTCATTCCATTCGTTCCTACTAATTTCCCCTCTGAGGCTCCTTTACGTCGCAGTTATCACAAATTCTCTATAATAACAAGATCATTTTGTTTACAAAAGCATAATCTTGCCAAACATTTGCATCACTAATGTAATTAAGTACTTGTGAATATGATTATGAGCACTACCTAATCTGAGGTTTAAGATTTTGCATTTCTGTGCAAGGGATAATTTTTTTTTTCTGTCCCCCAATTTTAAGCAAATGCTTCAGAGTTCTATGACAGAGAGAGAGAAAGAGAGAGAGAAGCTTGGCTGACATTGCTGCATTCAGAGTGGTTGAGCATTCTAAACTGAAGGGAATTACAGTATTTCACTAGAAGCCGACAGACAAACAAATAAATAATAAACTTGCCATCAATTTACATTTCAAAAAAAGGGGGAAATGCGAAACATAGGCAGAACCCAAGTTGCACTATGGAGCAATCTCTTATTGCTTATAGTATAGTCTGTATGAAATAGAAAAGCAACTATTTGGAATGGATTAGAAGCTTGACTTTGCTGCTGCTGCCTGTCTACCCACTATCTGCTGCTTGAGGCTATTGCCTCAGTTTGTCAAATGATAAGGCTGGCCCTACTCACAACGATCTTCTGAATTAGGTTCGGTTGATGGACTGGGCGAAAAACCATACAGTGAACAACATGGCTGAACATGGGTTTGAACTTGGGTTTCCAAGTGGATTGTGGGGTGGAGGGGGTTCTTGTTGGCTGCCTTTGCTTTTTGCATCTTATAAAACTTCCTTAAACTCTAAAATCCGATCTTATTTGGAGACTGCAGAGTTGAGCGCCTTTTTTCAGTATATATTAAGAGTACTCCAGAAAGGGAAGACCAGAATTCTTGACCTATATACTTCACCAGACACTTAGCATACTTGACAGAAACTAAAGCCACCCTGAGTGCCATATAGTACTAAGTAGTCATCGTAATTGTGTTATTAAGGACTTCTCACTTCCTCCAATATTGAGGTTAAATGTTTTTTCCCCCACTGTGTGAACTGCCAGCCCCCAAGGACCACAAATCCTACTTCCATCAGGGACTCAGGAGTTCTTGACTGTGAACTTTCAAGTGCAGTTGATTCCAGCAGGGCTGCAGTCAACACTAGCTTCAAATCCTGGCTTCAAATTAGGGCAGGGTTCAGCTCCACTAGGGAGCTCTGGCTTAGCACTACAGTGGTACCTCGGGTTACAGACGCTTCAGGTTACAGACACTTCAGGTTACAGACTCCGCTAACCCAGAAATAGTACCTCAGGTTAAGAACTTTGCTTCAGGATGAGAACAGAAATCGCGTGGCAGCGGTGCAGCGGCAGCGGGAGGCCCCATTAGCTAAAGTGGTGTCTCAGGTTAAGAACAGTTTCAGGTTAAGAATGGACCTCCAGAACGAATTAAGTTCTTAACCCAAGGTACCACTGTAATGCCATTTGGTGCGAGAAGACATGGAAGAAGAAGAAGAAGAAGAATTTGGATTTGATATCCCGCTTTATCATTACCCTAAAAAGTCTAAAAGTGGCTAACATTCTCCTTTCCCTTCCTCCCCCACAACAAACACTCTGTGAGGTGAGTGGGGTTGAGAGCCTTAAGAGAAGTGTGACTAGCCCAAGGTCACCCGGCAGCTGCATGTGGAGGAGCAGAGACGTGAACCCGGTTCCCCAGATTACGAGTCTACCGCTCTTAACCACTACACCACACTGGAATGATACCTCTGTTTGAAGGAGCAACTGGGAGTTGCTTATTCCCAATTTAAGCTTATCAATTGTTCCTTTGCAGCTGTGTTTCACCTGGCCTGCACCTGACACCAGGTGTGGGGAAAATTTGCCTCTTTTTTTGAAATAATATGGTACGGCTTTATTTTCTGCATTTATTGACATTGTGGTTTTTTAATTGTTCTCCCCATGTTTTCCAAACTCTTACATTTATTGTTCATTCCAGAAATGCAATGAGCCATTCGGGGCACAATTTTGTGGGGAACTGGTATACAATAAACAGGCAATGTTGCTGAGGTGGATGTGACTTTGGGAAAATGGCCTCCTGGAATAAATGAGGACCTCCTGCTGGGGCTGAAGTTTCCCCGTATTGGGATCTGAATGTAGGCAAAGGTGCTCCTAATACTGACTGCCTTCCCTAAAGAAGCTCACCTGATGCCAACTTTCATATCTTTCTGACGCTGGGCTAAAGCTTTCTTATTTGCACTGACATCTTTTATAGATGCTTGTAGCTGTGATTTGATGGCCTTTTCTGAACTTTACTGACTCTTCTGATTATATGGCTGTTGCAGTTTTGTATTGCTCTTTTATTGAGTTTTATTGCACTTGGGGTTTTTATATTATTATTTTGAATTGTATGCTGACCCAGAACTCTTGTACCAAAAGGCCATAAATAAGTATATTAGTAAGTAAAAAAGGAATGGCTTCAAGACCTATCGTTGGCGTTTGTAGAAACAAAGGTAGTGGACATATTGCTTATTGAAGCGCTATCTGTGAAACCTAGCTTCCTGGGTTTAAAAAATAAAATAAAATAAACCTTTAGGCTTAAATCATATTAATGTAAAAGCATGCTTCTTGGTCCATTAAAGCTTAAATTGTGCAGATTGATATATTTTTCTCCTTCCACTAGTCTTCTTTAGTAGGTAATAATTTCTTAAGAAGATAATATTTTTTAAAAAATAAAACCAGTGCCCTAAAAATATGTCCGCAACAAATGTGCCTTGGGGTGTAGGCACATTTGGTTCCTTCTGTTTCGAATATTAAATTCATTTCTCCACATGTAAATGCATCAGCATTTCAATGTGAATTTCATAATACATAACAGTTTTATGCATTTTTATGCATTTTATGCATTTTTGCCTAAAATACATTTTGGCAAAGCGCAGTTCCCAAATAGAATGAATTTTGTATGTTCATTTAACCCGTGTGGACTTCTTTATATGCACATTACCCTAAGATCATATAAGCATATGTAGTACATATTTGTATACATTACTTGAAATATGGACAAGTGTGGATTTCGAAGGACAGCTGAATTTCAGTTTGTGTATTGGTTCAGAAAGTGTGGATTTGGTAAGTTCACCTTTAAATGTGAATGGAAACAATTTTCTCCCCCATATCTACCTGTGGCTACTCTGTCAAATGACAGGGCCAGTCCTGGAAAAACAACACACAGAGATGTTCCCATAAAATCACATGCAGTCTTTGTTGGGTAGCAGTTAGAGTGTTGGACTAAGACACAACAGACTGAGATTCTAGTGGCCATGAAGCTTGCTGGGTGACCTTGAGCCAGTCACTGTC
Organism: Podarcis erhardii; assembly: GCF_964252035.2. Lineage (NCBI taxonomy): Eukaryota > Metazoa > Chordata > Lepidosauria > Squamata > Lacertidae > Podarcis > Podarcis erhardii. Next base: position 25,924,598 of record NC_138513.1, read on the forward strand.
TTTCAGCCTTAACCTACCTCACAGGTTGTTAGGATGAAATGGGAAGAGGGGGAAACCACAGATACCACCTTGAGCTCATTGAAAGGAAAGGTGGGCTATCAAGTCCAGATGAAACAAAACATCACTTTGAAATGCAGCTGTAATTGTAAAAGCTTGTTCCTCTGCTATCCGCTGGGTCTATATGTATTTTGAAAACCAGAGGATTGTCTCTCTTTTCCCTCTTCCGCCCCTCTTTCCCCATCACTTCTGTTTGGGGGAGATTCCTCTGTCTGTGCCACTAGATAACCATGCTATATTTTAAAAGAGCTCATCATTTATATAGAAAGACAAGAGTTGAAATGAAAAGATGCAGAAGAAAACAGCACTCATAAAATTGTGGGGTGGGGGGGAGCAAAGTGCTAGATAGCAGCAAGATGACATAACATCTATCAGTAAAATGAAACAGCTGTCTTGGGCAACAAAGATAAAGAGCAAATGCCTTCAGAATGGAAGAAACTCTGAGCCACCAGATAATGATTGAAACTTAAAACACCCTCTTTGTAAAGAGAGCAAATTGAATGTTGAGCATTAAGCTGCTGCTGTGTGTGTCCAGACCAACAAGATTGTTCCTCTTTCTACTGTTACATGCCAGTTTCTACAGCATGCCAGTTTATGTGCCCCATGCTGGGATTTGTCACTGGTTGTACCCTATTGTATTTTACAGACACACACACACACACACACACACATATTTTAAAGTCATTATAGAAGTCTGATTGGCTGGGATAGATGCTTCTGTCATCTTGGTAATGCAGGACTGAATTTAGGGGTGAGTGATATAGGAGATCACTCAACAGCTGGAATAAATACTGCAAGCAACTCATATTTACTCATAGCACAACAGTTCTATGCATGTCTGCTGAAAAGTTTGTCCCAATGAGCTCATAGAAAGGCCATAGAATATTGCAACCAGAATCTGGCCATTATTGTGTTGTCCTTAAAAAATAAATAAACACAAAAATATTTCCAACAAGCAACCAAGCAAAATCAGTCAGTGTTGTTATTTGATTTTTTCCATTTTGTTTTTATTATTATATTAAAGCAATAAGGTATAAACATTTTTTTGTGTTTTTTAAATGGATTTTATTTATCCAAATGTAATACAAAAAGGAGAGAAATATTGTCCGCTGATATTAACAAAGAGAGTAGAGCTGTGTGTCATCAACATATTGCTCATAACATACTACACAGCTCCAGATGAACCCATCCAGCTGTTCCATGTAGATCTTAAACAGCATGGGGGATAGAATTGAACCCTGAGGAACCCCACATTGAAGGCTCAACAGGGCCAAATAGCACTCGCCAAGCATCACCCTCTGGAAATGGCCATCCAATTAGGACAGAAACCTACTTAATAATGCTACAATAGTGTAAAATTTCATAACATGTAAATATACATATTGGTTTAGTGTTTAAGCATAAAACTCTATGGCTATGTGCATAGGTGGCTCTTGGGTAATTCACAAAATACAGAGTCCATTCATAAAACACAGTGTTCATTCATAAAGTTGTAACATATATATCCATTGCTACATATTGGGTGTATATTTCAGCGGTTCAACATACAAGTTTATGACCATGCTGTAGTGTAGTGCTTATGCGACTGTGAATAAAAGGTGGCTGGGCTCATTGTCTCGGGGTTTGGGGGGGGGGAAAGAGGTGACAAAACTGTTACGATATGAATGCAACGCAGCTGCAAACCAGCTCGATGTTTACATCACATGATGTGGCTAGCTGTGGGAAAGAATCTTCCCGGAAGTTCACAGGTTTCACAAAGATTTGTGCAGTGTGTAATATGAGACCTTCCTGTTGCGTATGTGAAGGAAGTCTTTGTCACTTGCTTGCTGAACACTGAACTGTTCGGACATGTTTTTTGTAGAGTTGCACAGTCAGAAAATAAACAAGATGTAAAAGGCTTTCTGACTATCTCCTTTCTCTTGCAAGGAGGGAGGGGGTGTGCATTTTCCACGCTGGGAAATGTCGCCTATCAAGATCTACCCTGGACTTGCGGGGATTGCAGCCAGGGAGGTCACCGGTAAACAAGCCGGGAGCCTGGGAGAATTGCCAGCCTCTCCTGAGAAGGCTTGTTTTCCAACATGTGGTAGCAGATGGAGGTTGATGGATCGTAAACATCCTCTGCAAGGAAATGGTAGCACGCGGATGGTGGCTACAAAGTAACGACTAAGGACGGCTGGTGGAGACGTGTTTGCTGTTTTGCTACGTTCCACGGACCCCTGACAGATGCTGATTGATGGCTGCATAGTGAACGCGGATGGAAAAATTCTCCGGTTCGCAAAAGGGCTCCTGTTTTTTTATTAAAACAGAGCAGAGAGGAAGCCACATACTTAGCATTCCAGGGAGAACTGATAACTGCCGTTGCTAAGCGAAAAGACGTGAGTACTTTCTGGGGCAGATTTATGAGCTCGTTAGCTTCAAAAGCAAAGGGAAGCAAGTAAGAGTGCAGCTTAGTCTGAGAGGCTGAAAATAGCTGTTGGAATTTTCAGCAACGTTTGCTGCTTACAGGGCTGTTGGACGGGACTTTCCAAGCCAGAGCAGTGGAAAGGCTCAGAAGCAGCAAAGGGCTATTGGAAGGGACTTTCCAAGCGGAGCTTGCTGCCAGGTGCCAGCCTGTAAACAGCTCATAGAGTTTTGGTTTTTCCTGCTTGTAGCTGAAAGCTGAAGCTTGGAATCAAGATGGATGCCAAGAAAGGGGCAGGTTTACCTTATCCACCTCCCCTGACTAATGACAATTATTCATAATGGTCTGTGAAAATGAAAGCCATGCTTCAGAGTCAGAGGGTATTTGGAGTGATTGAGAATCCAATCCCAGCTGCACCCACACCGGCGTGGAATTCTCAGAATGTGAAAGCCAGGTTGGCTATTATTCTGTGTGTCTCGGATGAGCAGCTCGTGCATATAGCAGATTTGCAACGCGCGCGCGAAATTTGGGAAACGCTGCAAAGAATCCATCGAAGGGATGCCGCAGGTACTGCGCTGTTGCATTTTGAGAAACTCACAAACATGAGACTGGCGCCTGATGGGGATGGGATGGTGCATTTGACAGAGATGAAACATTTACGCCAGCAGATGGCACAATGAAACTTTCCTCTTCAGGAAGAGATATTTTGCTTTATGATAATTAACAGCCTAAATCGGACTTATAAAACTGTTGCAAGTCAACTTGGTTCTCTACCTGCCCAGGATCTTACGGTAGAGATAATTTGTTCTGTTGTTCTTAATGAGAGAGACAGACTTGCTGCAATAGCTGTTGCTGATGGGGGGAGTGAAGCTCGGAATTCAAGCCAATACTGCTATTGCTAGGGAAGAGCAAGGTGTAGCTCTGAACGCTGTTCGTTGTTACAATTGTGGCCAGACTGGGCATATTCAGAGGAACTGTAAGAAGCCACATCAACAGAAAGGAGCTAGAGGGAGCTCTGCAAAGCCTGGGGCTTCAGGCAAAGGTCGTACCCAGTCGCAGGCAAAACCAGCTAAGGCTTTGCTATCGCCAAAAGCCACATCATCAGTGGAAAACGCATTTATTTTGGACACAGGTTGCACCCAGCACATAGCATTGCGCCGGGAATTGTTTTCTACGTTTAAGAAGCAACGCTTCACTGTGAAACAGGCCAATGGCCAGGAGATGGAAGCGACAGGGATCGGGACTGTGTATTTGGAAAGCCTGAACTTGACTATAAACAATGTGTATTTTGTTCCTGATTTAAAGTTCAATCTGTTGAGTGTATCTCAGATGACAAATAAAGGACTGGTGTTGTCCTATGATAAGGAGAGATGCAAAATCTTTAAAGACGGGGAGCTGTATCTTTCTGCCAGAGAGAAAGACAGACTGTATCTGTTAACTTTTGATAAGAGTGATTACAAAAATTGTACTGCATGTGAGTCTAAAATGCTTTCTCTTGCAGGTATATCAGACAGAGCCAAGGATAAAAAGGCACCTAAGATTACCAGTGTTTTTCGGCGAGTATATGCTGATGTAATTGGTCCTCTAGACCATCTAGAGGCAATGCAAAATACTACCTTGTATTTGTTGATCACTATTCGCAATATGTATGGCTATATGTATTGCAATCACCCAGAGAAACCTTAGCAAGATTTAAGGAGTTTTGTGATAAGGTTAAGAATATTCATTATGCTAATATTGATTACCTTTTCACAGATGAGAAGCCAATTTTTCTTTCACAGGATTTTCAGGATTTCCTCAAGAGACAAGGGATAGAGCATAAGATTGCTGTCTCAGAAGCTGCATGGAACAAAAGTGTGTGTGTAAAGGTGAACAAAGAATTGCAAAATGGCATGAATGCACAATTGCTGAGTTCACATTTGCCACATGAGTATTGGGCTGAGTCTTTATACTCATTCACTCATACTTGGGTGAGAAAGGTTTCAAAAGGTATGGAAAGTTCTCCTTTTGAGAGGCTGTTCCACAGGAAACCTTCTGTAACGCATTTTAAGGTTTTTGGATCTCACATTCGTACAGAAACTCCAGATGGGGTAAAGAATGCCAGAGGCATTTTTGTGGGTTATGAAAAGGGTCTCTACAGAGTAATTTTGTCTGAATCTGGTCAGGTGATTCTCACAAAGTTCCTAGAGAGTGCTCCTGGACAAGAGAGGGAGGTTTTTCACACATTTCCCACGGATGACAATTCAGATGATGATTCAGATGATTATTCTGATTATTCTGGTACTGAGAGTGACACAGAAAGCTCAGAGAGTTCTGTTAACACAGTCATTGAGATGGGTTCACACACAATGGCTAGACCTTCACAGGTTAAGGATGAACCACTGTTTACAATTGGAACTGGTTCTCCAAAAGGTCCTGAGGATGAACCAGTGAGCAGAGAAGATCAGCACCTCATTCACAGGTCTGAGAGAATTACAAAGCGCGTACCACCCAAGAGGTATTCTCAAGACTTTGCTAACTCAGCTGTTGCATGTGTTATTATTGTTGACAACTCAAGCCTGGTTAAAGGTGTGTCTAAGTCAGAGACAAAGACACAACTGGGAGTTGCAAAACGTAACACTACCTTCCCTAGCCAAGGTATTGCAGAAGCACTCATTCCTTGGAAAACAGACAACCAGAGAGTTACATTGGTGAAACCAGTGGCGGATAGTTCCAAGGGTGGAACTGAAACAACAAGGGATTGTTACGTGTATAACAACTGTTTGTTTTGTTCTCTGGATCAAGCTTTGTTCGCAGCTAACATTGATTCATATGGGGGAGGATGTTACGATATGAATGCAACGCAGCTGCAAACCAGCTCGATGTTTACATCACATGATGTGGCTAGCTGTGGGAAAGAATCTTCCCAGAAGTTCACAGGCTTCACAAAGATTTGTGCAGTGTGTAATATGAAACCTTCCTGTTGCGTATGTGAAGGAAGTCTTTGTCACTTGCTTCCTGAACACTGAACTGTTCGGACTTGTTTTTTGTAGAGTTGCACAGTCAGAAAATAAACAAGATGTAAAAGGCTTTCTGACTATCTCCTTTCTCTTGCCGGTATGCAAGGAGGGAGGGGGTGTGCATTTTCCACGCTGGGAAATGTCGCCTATCAAGATCTACCCTGGATTTGCGGGGATTGCAGCCAGGGAGGTCACCGGTAAACAAGCCGGGAGCCTGGGAGAATTGCCAGAAGGCTTGTTTTCCAACAAAAACTGATTTCCAATAAGTGCCCCCCTTCATTTCCATAATAAGCCCTTGAGTCTGTACTCTGAATGGAGACACCAGGGACCTAGAAGGTGCAGGGCTTGTCAGTCCAACCCCTGCACAGTCTCATCAGGGTTGACCTTAAGGCAATTGGAGCAATTTGGCCAAATTGGGCCCTGCAGACCGCTCCTAAGGGGCCCCCTGCACCAGGGCAATCTAGATGGATTTTATTTATATCTATAAGATTTTGCAGACTTTGGCTGTGAACTGGGGCCCTACCAAAAAAAAAATCAAGTTGCACCCCACTGCTTCAGATTGGGCCCCACTGGCTAGCCCTGCGTCCAGAAGTTGCGGGGCCCAAGTTGTCCTGTCCTCACATGAAGTCTTGAGTTTGCAATTTGGGGGGAGGGGAGACTGCGGCACTGGGGAGAGGGCAGGCTGGTGAGCCCCCCTAAACTTAGAGGCCCAAGTTGCCCAGCCCTCGCATGAAGTCTTGGGTTTGCAATTTTGGGAGAGGGGAGACTGCCCTCTGGGGAGTGGGAGGGCTGGCGAGGCCCCCTAGATTTGGAGGCCCCAGGCTTCAGCCTACTTAGCCTATACATAAATCCAGCACTGATCACAGAGTAAGAGAATGGTATCATAGCTCAGAGACAAAGTATAGGCCCCAGGTTAAATCCCCAGCATCTCCAGGTAGGGCTGGGAGAGACTCTTGCCTAAAATCCTTGAAAGCCACTGCCACTCAGTGCTTCTTCTTCTTCTTTGGCTATCACTCATAGCCAAGTAAGACTGTCTTCCATGAACACGGTCTTAACAGTGAGTCCATAAGTGACTGTGGAGGCTGGTTCTGGATCCACATGTCCTTCCACAGTGGGGACATAGGTTTCTGGGTGGGAGTTGATCACGATGAAGGTTTGCCAAGCGTGCCTTCCTCTTAGCACGTTTCTCCCTTTCATCCTGAGTTCGAGCGTCTTCAAAGCCCATGACACCTTTGGTAAAGGCGGTTCTCTAATTGGAGCGCTCACGGGCCAGTGTTTCCCAGTTGTTGGTGTTTATACTACATTTTTAAGATTTGCTTTGAGAGAGTCTTTAAACCTCTTTTGTTGCCCACCAGCATTAGGGTTTCCATTTTTAAGTTTGGAATAGAGTAGTTGCTTTGGAAGATGATAATCAGGCACAACATGACCAGTCCAACGAAGTTGATGTTGAAGAATCATTGCTTCCACACTGGTGATCTTTGCTTCTTCCAGTACACTGGCATTAGTTCGCCTGTCTTCCCAAGTGATGTGTAAAAATTTTCAGAGACACCGTTGATGGAATCTTTCGAGGAGTTGGAGATGGCATTTATAAGTGGTCCATGTTTCACAAGCATACAGTAAGGTTGGTAGTACAGTGCTGAGCTAGGTGGACCAATCATATTAGTCAGTATATAGCAGCTTATTTTGTTCCTTGTTGTGTTCTTGGGATGCTTGTATTCTTTCCTTCCCACATCAATAGATCAGTGCTACCAGACATGACAAGATCAGTTGATCCTAGTGGTGCATTTATGGTGTAGGAATATATTGCATGAAGTCCAAGTCCTGGTCTGGATACAAGATCTGTATCTTCCACAACTCTTCCTCAAGTTAAACAGAGAAAACTGCTGCATGCATGGCAGAGATATCTCTTCATTGTTATCTGGTTTTTGGGTAGATTACCCATGCAGGACTGGGCACATATATTTAGGGACTTGAAATGCTTTGGAGATGGAATTACTGAAATTCCAATTAAGTCAAAATTAGTATCAGCTCCCTGAAAGATCCCCTTTAAATTAAGTAAGCGAACAAGAATTAATGTATTGTAGCCAGGATGAAAATATAATTTTAAATGCGCTGCAGCAGATGAAGCAAAATAATCATATTTCAAACATTATGTCATTAAAGCTGATCAGCATGATTAGCTTTGATTGGGTAAGAAATGGCCAAACATGGCAAGTAATATATCTGTTCAAATAAATAGCTAAGAAATCTTTATATTTCTTAAATGGATGCTATGTACACACAAACGAGATTCACAAAAATGCCCTGCTGTCATGATGACAGGTCCCTACTGCACATCACTCCTAAAGTCAAAGCAAAATCAGTTTAGAAGCCACAAGCTTTGATATGATAGCACTGGCTCAATGCATTTTCCATGTCAGTTCTGATTGGGTTCTTTTTACAAACTGAACCATTTCTGCACAGGGATGAAAGAAGGCATCCAATTTCATTCTGCCCTATGCTCGCCACATTTAGCACTGTTTCTGTTCCACTGCAGTTCAGCTTCTGATACAAACTACATTATTTGTTTCATTGTCTGGAATTTACATAATTAATTACATACATTTTCATTACGTTATTCCACACCATTTCATTGCAAATGAATCCCAATGCAAATTTAGACTAAGAGATTGAGGCCTTTAATATTATTCTTTCAAATAAAGCTGTCACTCATCTGTTGTGCAAGATCCGTTTATTTATTTATTGGGTTTACATACTGCCTTTCTGGCAAGGCAGCCATGGCAGTTTGCAGTTGCCTAGTCTCTGTGTCCATCACAACCTCAGTCCCGCTATTTGAATTCTCTTGTACTTGATTTGAATAAATGGCACAGTTTAGAGTTTGGGGCATTTTATCTATCATATCATATCCCCTGAGCGCATATATATAATAACTAAAACAAGTAATACGGGGGGGGGGGACATGTACAGCATAAATATAACACAAGGATAAAAAGAGGGAAAAGTCCACATTTATACTTGACTTGAAAGCTCTTTTAAAACTAGTAGTGTGTGTCATTCCTCCCCGCTACCATAATGGTGGCACTACCACAAAGAAGGAGCTACTGTAGATCACAGCTGGTGCAGCTGTGGCACACCAGATGTCAGGCTACAGATCCCATCATCCCTGACCACTGGACATGCCGGTTGGGGGGTGGCCAACATCTGGAAAGCCTCTGAAACCTCATTACTAGATTTTATGGTTGCTTGTCATACTTCTGACATTGGGTCCCTTGCACCCTCCCCTCAATTCACAGGGTGGGGTTGGGGAAGTAAGCAAAGACATCATATATCTTTGTGGTATGTGATTCTGGCTTGTGTCCGGAGAAAGAAAACTATTGGGCACAAGCCATTGCTTGTAATTTTGGGGCAGAGTTTAACCGGAATCCTAGAATAGATCAGATAAAGTAAAATATTATATTACATAAAGGTGATATTTTGTATAGCATGAATCGCCCTCATTATGAATTACCACAGGCCATTACTACTGTTCTGCATAAAATGAAGTGAAGGCCCTACAAAGGGTGCATAAAGAATAAAATTAACAATATAAGCTGCAGGAGACAAAGTCCTGTAGCCACTTGCTACATGACTACATGACTTAGTACAAGACTGAAACTGAAAGTGCTGGAGGGCTAATACAGTGGTACCTCGAGTTAAGAACTTAATTCGTTCTGGAGGTCCATTCTTAACCTGAAACTGTTCTTAACCTGAGGTACCACTTTAGCTAATGGGGCCTCCTTCTGCTGCCGTGCCGCCGCCACGCGATTTCTGTTCTCATCCTGAAGCAAAGTTCTCCCCCCCCCCCCCCCAGTTTCCACATTTATTCAAAACTCATCATTTTAAAAAAGCAGCATTAAAATCCAATAAATGGTGATGAAGAGGCAGAGGTAGAAAACAAAGACCACAAAGCATCTGTATGCTGGTCTTCCCATGTATTTCATTAAATTTGAATCTTTGTTCTCTTGTATGCTTCAGAAACCCCCAAAATCAGAATTTGCTTCGCTGGTCTGAAATAACTGCAACAGTGCTTGTGTTGATGAGCTTTGTACATTTTTTGTTTCTTCTGGAACAGGTAGTTCATCAGCCTGATGTAAACTGAAGCAAAGTTCTTAACCTGAGGTACTATTTCTGGGTTAGTGGAGTCTGTAACCTGAAGCGTCTGTAACCCGAGGTACCACTGTACACTTCATTTGGTTTAATGCAATACATTAAGTGCAGGAAGGAGTGTTGAGCCAGCCACCGCTAGGGCTAAAACAAAAAACAACAAAAACCACACTTGGAGAATATTCTGGAAACTGCTACAGGTTTCCAAACTTTGTCCTCCATTATATCAGACAAAAGTATATTTGACATCATTCGGTTTGCTAAAGTCTTTCATATCCTGAAGGACAATCCATTGTATTAATGTGTGATGTCGTGCAATTTATCATGCCGCAGGAACAATACTAATCACCCCTCTTGCTTGCATCAGCCATCACTCTTCCACTCTTAATGTATCTGAATCAATCTAAGCTCATTTATATTAATCGTGACTTGTTTGTATAGAAAAATGTCAAACAAGAGTAATATGCATAGGTGCCATGCTACAAGGTAGTGCATTATAAAAGGGAGAGGTGGCTCTATGCAACTTTAAAAGATGGGGATCTTTCAGAGCCATTTAAAAATATGTGTGCCTAACACTTGCGCTATCGAGCCTACAGGGGCATCCAGTGTGAGCCATACACATGCCTAGTCTGATTCCAGGGGGTGGGGCTTAAGGTGGAGCCTGTTGAGGACCACCCACCCTCCCTCTGGCCTCTTTACAATTCCAGCATCCATCTATCCTTCATGGCATTCATGACATCCTTCATTAGCCAGATGCCTCAGAGCCAAATTTTTCAGCTGCCTCAGAGCCGTATTTTTCGCTCTATAGGACACACCTGACCATAGGACACACCTTGTTTTAGAGGGGGAGAACAAGAAGAAAAAAATCTCCCCCTCTCTGCTCAGTGCCCCTTCAGCGAAGTGGCAGGAGAAACGGAGCCCCTTCCATTTCTCTTCCCACTTCGCTGAAGGGGCGCTGCACAGTTTTCCCTCTCTGCTGAAGCCAGGAGAGTCTTGCTCTCCTGGCTTCAGCAAAAGGAACCTGAAGCCTCCGGAGCGCAGCGAGAGCTCCTGCAGCACTCCGGAGGCTTCAGGCGGCTATCCCTGAAGCCTGGAGAGCAAGAGGGGCCGGTGCGCACCAACCCCTCTCGCTCTCCAGGCTTCATTGAAAGCAACGCAAAGCCTCCGGAGCACGGAGGGAACACTCCCTCTGGGCTTCGGAGGCTTCGCATTGCTATCGCTGAAGCCAAGGAGCCTGCATTCACTCCATAAGATGCACACACATTTCCCCTTAATTTTTGGAGGGGGAAAAGTGCGTCTTATAGAGCATTATGGGCCAGGAAGCAAATTGATATCTTTTCCTTCTATTTCCCCACTGCCTACTCTGGATTGTTTCCATTGTGGTTGTTGGTTTTCTGTAGTGTTGATATAGGACATTAGTTAGGTCAGTTTGGCCACATTTGGGCAGGTAGGTGTGTGTGTGAATATGACAGGCAGAGTGAGGTAAGCATTCTTACTTACGCTTCATTGGTGAAAAGTGAGTTATAGGACCCCTTGGCTGGGTAGAGATTGTCACTGAGATCAAACACAGTTGCCATTCAGAATCTTCTCCATGAGATTCGATGTTCTTTCTGTGGCATTACCCTCTCCTTCTTACAAGCGTTTCAGGAAACTCCACCAAGCTAACAGTTTCTTTCCTGAGAATACTTCCAGAATTATGAAAGAGGTGGGAAAGAGCTGCGTAGGACCAAATGCCAAGGGTTACAACTTTCAAGGAGAATGAAAGAAGTCAAAAGTTATTCAGTATGTGAAACTGAAGACTGCAATAGACAGAAAGACATTTTTAAAATATCAAAAAGAGATCTTTGTATAAAAATGAACAAAGGTAACACAATGCTTGGAATCAAATGGTCTGTTGCCAGCAATTGTATAGTCTGAAACTTTCAGATATTTAATCACGACAAGTTAAAGGCCTTCTGTTATGGGTTAAGGGGGCTGCTTGTGCGTAAATGGTTGAGCTCTCAACTCATGCAATCAGTTTCTAAACTCTCCCATGGGTGCATGGCTACCTCAATCGCTGGCAGAATCCGTCAGTGGGCGTTTCCAGAATTTGCGCCAACATAAGAGTTCCTTAACGGAAACTCTCCTTCTGGATTCTCTGCGTGACAGTTTCCTACGCATAGGCATCCCCAGCGGAGCTCCTGAAACCTCTCCGCTGTTCTCACTGGAAGTATCTTGGAGCCATCCCTCCGACTGAGTTTCTGTGGAAACTCTCTCTCTTCCCCCTGCTGGTTCCTTCCTCAGCATCCGAGGCTCTCCTACCCTCCTTGAGCCCTTCCACCACCTGACTCTCCAATGGCAGTTCCCTGACACCTTCCTTCCTCAAATATAGAGTTTTCAATGTCGGTGTAGCTACCTCTGTTTTGATTCTGTGTTTATTCCAAATTGGCACTGCTGATACGATGCTGATGTGACTTCTGATTTTTCACAAAGACTTTTTGATTAGATCTTCTTGTATCAAACAGCCATTTCCATTACTGCATGAGGTCTATTTAAGAAGACGTAGGGGAAAATAAAGAAACCATCTAGGCCATTGCTTAACAACCACCTACAGCTCCCCTATCACTTCAAGGCCATAGCATGAAGAAACAGGGGGTCCATATGGATGTTTACCTAGAATAGTCCTCGCAACCATTATCTGCTTGGTGAGTGGTCAGTAGGGAATCTACAGTGCCACAAATAACAAATTTAATCAATGTAGTCAGCTATGAGGAGGCTGCAAGCAGAGGCAATCAGTTCCTGTCTGGCATAGAAGCAGATAGCAAAATATGGAGGAAAAGAAGGGGGGGAGGAATACATCACTATAACATTGTATTAAATTGTATCTTGAGTCTTCTTCTGGGTGCAATGGCAAATTGCATTTTATTTAAAACCATCTACATTATTTACTTCTCCAAACAGAATTTGTAACAGAAATGCTGATATAATGCTAAGCAAAGATATGTAAACATGATGTTCAGTTGACAAAGAATTGCTACAGAGATGTCATATCCGCTCACCACAAGTCAGTGAAACAAAGATCTTTCACCATGCAGAGGTTTTTTCCCCCTGCTGAAACCTGTTTTCCATAGTCTGACATTTCATTTTTGTTTGCACACAATTTGTGTCTCCCTGATTAAATAATTCCCCAGATCGCCTCAATTCTGTCATCTGCATTTGTAGCTAGGCATAACAACCAACTTGTTGTTGTTTTCTATCAATTTACATATTAAAAGCAAATGAAATAGGCTTATTCCAAAGAAAGCAACAAATATGGTTATGATGTTTTTTTAAAAAAAAAAAAATCAGAGGAACTAAGCACTAATGAAAACTGTGTATTTCTGTGTTTCTCTAGGGCAAGTAAGACTTTGCTTCAAGTATCATTTAAATTTGTGGGAGTCTTTTATGCATCTAAATGCATAGCAAGACGTTATTGAGACAGTTCCAGATTTTGTGTGGTATGTGGAAACACGCACATCTCTACCTTATGCTATTAAACTGTTTTCGAACATCAAGCTCAGAATTACCTACTCCAAGAATAATGAATGTGATGTCCTCAGGACATTGCTGAAATCCAACTTTCATCAGCTTCACCCTCCATGGCAAATCCAGGGTTCACGTGAACAGTAGTCCAGCAACATTCCGGCTACCTGTGGTCTACTCTAACTGACAACAGGCTGTCAGGCAGAAGTCTTCTAGTCCCCAATTCTTTCTTAATTAGAGATGCCAGGAATGGAACCTGGAAACTTCTGCATACAAATCATGTGTCCTTTCTGGGAAATGATATATAATGAATTGGGGGAAAAAACGTTTAAAATAACGTTTATTTAAAAAAAACAACCAGAGGCTTTTCTATTAGGAATTGTAGGTGCTGATATTCCAAGGGAGCAGAAAAGACTTTTAATGTATGCGGCGACAGCAGCACGGATGCTACTAGCCCAGAGATGGAAAGAAGATAACGTCCCTACCAGAGAAGAATGGCAAATTAAACTGTTGGTCTATCTTGAAATGGCAAAATTGACTGGGAAGCTCAGGAACCAAGAAAACCAAAACTTCAACAAGGAATGAGAAAAATTTATAATTTATCTTGGAGACCGCTGTAAGCAGATGGAAACATTAACAGGATTGCAGTAACACTTGTAAGGTAACGAGTACTATGGAGATAATGGAGTTGTAAAAAAAAACCATGGATGACTGAAAAAGATGCAGTAGAAACAGTTTAACAACAGAACCCACGAAGGGGAAGGTGGGAAGTCCAGAGATTCAGAGGAATCTTTTAATTATGGATGTGTGTTCTGGTATTATTATAATTTTATATTTGTAAAACAAAAAGGAAAACTATTTTTTTAAAAAACCAAAACAAATCATGTGTCCTACCACTGAACTATGGTCCCTTCTTGCCTATAAGAGGCGTTCCTGTGCTCTGTATGGAGTTCTTCTCTCCCCCCTTGCTCCAGCAACAGTATCAGCTTCTCTTAGTGCTGGGGTGGGGAGAGCCTCCCTTCTCAGCCTGCCAACCCAGTGCTGTGCTTGGCTCTTTGCTCATTTAGCCTACCTAAAGATTTGCAGTTATTTCCCCATAAAGTACCTGGTGCATTAGGGCTCTTTTTATGAACTTGGAGGTCACAGAATACATACAGTAAAGGTAACACTGATTTTAAAAATCCCAGAGAAAAGAATGGGAGGGAGACATTTTAAGTAACGGTTAATCTCTAAGTCAAAAGAAGAAGCTACAAAAATGTGTATTCTGAGATTAATAATAATAATAATAATAATAATAATAATAATTTATTATTTATAGCCCACCCATCTGGCTGGGCTTCCCCATCCACTCTGAGCAGATTCCAACAAAATATTAAAATACAGTAATCCATCAAACATTAAAAGCTTCCCTAAAAACATAAGAAGAACCTGCTGGATGAAGCCAATGGCCCATCTAGTCCAGCATCCTCTTCTCTCAGGGGTGGACCAGATGAAGAATTCAAGCACAAGAGTCCTCTTCCCTCTTGTGGTTTCCAGCAACTGGTATTCAAAAGTATTCCTGCTTCCAGCTTGTAGCCATCAACAGCTCTCTGCTCCATGAATTTCTCTAATCCTCTTTTAAAGTCATCCAAGTTGGTGGCCATCACAGTCTCCTATGGGAGTGAGTTCCATAGTTTTAACTAAAGGAGGTAAAGGACCCCTGGACGGTTAAGTTCAGTCAAAGGTGACTATGGGGTTGTGGCGCTCATCTCTCTTTTCAGGCCAAGGGAGCCGACATTTGTCCACAGACAGCTTTCCAGATCATGTGGCCAGCATGACTAAACTGCTTCTGGTGCAACAGAATACCGTGACAGAAACCAGAATGCACAGAAACACCATTTACATTCCTGCTGCAGCGGTATCTATTTATCTACTTGCACTGGCATGCTTTTGAACTGCTAGGTTGGCAGGAACTGGGACAGAACAGTGGGAACTCAGCCCGTCGCAGGGATTCGAACCGCCGACCTTCCGACTGGCAAGCCCAAGTGTGGTTTAGACCACAGCTCCACCCGCATAGTTTTAACTTGGGTATTCTCTGTGTTTTGCGTTATTATGCTCTTGGGTATTCCCTGTCTTTACGTTATTATGATCTCACCTTTGAAAACAGATTCAAAATGTGTAAGGAGAAGGTGCTGAATAATATCAAAAGTTCTGTCCAGGGACTCTTTTCATCAGCTTCGGGAGATATGCAAGAGAGCACCACTATCATCTCAAAAGTAGGACAACATTTCCGCATAAGGTTACCAAATATTACCTGAAGAGTATATTATAGCCCTGTTATTAAGACGAAAAGGTATGTTTCACCGTGAGCACCTCCCTCTACCCTGAAAACAGCAGTCACCCTCCCTTTAGCTTCTAAATGAGATAAGACAAAGATTCTCATACTCTCATTCTGCCCTAGAGCAAAACGACTACTGAGATGGGAAAAACTATAAATCTCTTGAAAGCCTGTAACTTTTATTTTTGCCGCAGCTGCAGATCTTTGCAGTGAAAAGCAGCTGGAACATTTCCTCCCCTCTTCCAAAGATCCTGTGCACCTGAAGGCAGAAGTTAGATCATAGTTTTAAGGGGCTTTTTATTTATTCATTTATTTACAAGAATATTTATAAAGTGCCAACTCGTTAAACAAAATCATGGCCATTAAGACATTAGAAAAATTTAAATTTGTTACTAGTCAGAGCCGTGCACATGTTGTGGTCAGTACCCCCCCCCCACAAGACTCTCCAAGCTTTTTGTGCTCTAAATGTACTATATTTATTGCTTGGGACAAGATCTCAGGGACCTCCTGTGTTCCCACCCTTCATACATTGAGCTCAAGATAGCATACATACATAGTCCTCCTCCTTATCTTCACAGTAGCTATTGCTACTATGATGGCCAAGTTGCACTGAGCCCAATGGAAGAAAGGGTTTGTGGCCTAAATGCAGCTCAAGTCCAGGTGAGCAATATAGTTTCATATACATAGGATTAATGTAAATATATATTACATATACCTCAGATTTCCAATATCACTAATTTAAGGGAGAACACTATAAGTGAAATAATAGGCCAGTGATGTAAGATTTTAAAGTATAGGAAAGGTATGCAAATACTACAAATAATTGTTGGGGGTGTCTGATTTCCAGAGCCGTTTACAAACCTATCTAGTAGCATTATTTGAAAATATGTGCTTATTAGGGAAAGGGGTGTATCCAAGAAATAATGTGTGCACACAATACTACTAAGCCCATTCCCATTTCTTGCTGGGTACTGCTTTAAGGAGATTTGAAATTAACACTGAAATAACATTAACTGTGGTGAAGATGATAGAATGTCAGCCAATGTATACTGATGGTTCTATTTGGAGGGTATGGAAGTTAATAGACATGGTAAAGTTAGGAGATATAGCTTGTTTATAATAAGGAAGACAACTGGTAAACCACCCTGTAGAGCAGACATGGGGGACCTGTTCCTTTCCAGATGTTGCTGGACTCCAGTTCCCATCACCCCTGACCACTGGCCATGTGGCTGGGGCTGATAGGAGCTGGAGTCCAGCAATTTCTATATGGCCACAGGGGCTGGACTCCAACAATGTTTGGAGGGCCACAGGTTCCCCATCCCTGCTGTAGAGCAGTGGGCTCCATTTACACCATGTGTAAGCAAAAATATGGCCCCAAAAACCTTATCTATAATTTTGTTTTCTAGAATGGGAAAAAAATAAATATAATTTGAAAGGTACAAGTAAGCATTGATTGCGCAAACATTTATATTAATAATTAAAGATGTCAATGAGGAGCAAATAGCATTATTTCCTGAGGAACGCATGCTGCCCTGTGCTTAGCAGGACCAGGTTGAGGAAAGCAGAAAGAATAGACAAGTTCATGTATCTTACACACAAAAAGAGCCACCGGGCCTACTTTGGTAGGAAATCAGGAAACAGCATGGGACAACCCTAAGAGTCCTGCTGACAAGTTGAAGATGGATGAGGTACGACGATTTCCCAAACTAATCAGCCGAAAGCCTAGAAATTTAGCTGAGGAAAGGATGTGGAAATAAGATCTGAAGGCTTGGGATGAGACTTTGGGCTATGTTCCTGTTTACCGCTAGACAGATCCACAAGGAAAAAAAATCTGTTGATTTGCTTCCCCACCCCCTCGCCCCCAAGTGTTACAGTATTTCAAGCTGCAGCTTCACTATACTTCTAAGAGTCCATTTTCAACTTTGATATGCAACATAATATACATTATTTCAACTGCCAAATCATCAGTCATTCTCCAGACATGTTTTGTTTCATTTATCTATCCCAACCCCCGGCTAATGGGCAAAGTAGAATCCGTTGTGGAAGCATGACGCAATTTGGGTTGTGCCAGCTTTGGCTATGGGTCCAATTCACATGTCATGTTAAATGAGAGATAGGAGCCTCAAGTCTGGAGGCCAAGCAAATCCCCCCCCCCCGAACTCCCCCTTTGGCCCTTCTTCCAAGGCTACATCCCCTCTCCAGCCACACATCCCTCTGCAGGACACAACACTTAGCTGCCTAGCTTGGCATCCTCCTTGAGGTTGGAAAGTGTGACTTCCAACATATATGAAAACATAATAAAGCATTAAACATTTGAAAGCTTCCCTATACAGGACTACCTTCAAATGTCTTCTGAAGGTTGTACAGTTACTTATCTCCTTGGCTCATGGGGTCGCATAACTCCATACCCTCCAACATTTCTCTGATGAAAATTGGGAGAAGTGGGACATTCTGGAATCAAATCAGAAACCAGGGTGGCTTCTGTAAACCCAGAGCTGGGTAATAGGGACACTTGGAGGGTCTGTGAGTGTGTGTGGAAACTAACCTACTGAGCAAAGGTAAAGTGCACATTCATTGCTCTGACTACTTTTGCCTCTGGGTCAACTACCAGTATAAGGCCTCCAAGAAGATTGCCCAGAAGAAAATGTGTTGTTGTTGTTGTTGTTGTTGTTGTTGTTGTTGTTGTTGTTGTTAATTGAATTTTTATACTGCCCTACACCTGGGGGTCTCAGGACAGAATAAAATCAAGATCTAAAACCATAAAATAACTAATAAAAACAAAAACACAAAAAACACATTTTAAAAGGGCATAGGATGTAAATAGGATCAACCAAAGGCCTCATTAAAAAGTAACATGTTTGTCTAGCACCTAAAAGTGTATAATGAAGGCACCAGGCAAACTTCCCTGGGGAGAGCATTCCACAGATGGGGAGCCACTACAGAGAAGGCCCGTTCTTGTGTTACCACCCTCCAGACCTCTTGAGGAGGAGGCACATGAAGAAGGGCCTCAGAAGATGATGTCAGGGTCCAGGTAGGTTCATATGGAAAGAGGCGGTCCTTGAGTTATTGCGGTCCTGAGCCTTTTAATGTGAATGAGCATGCCCCTCAAAACTCCTCAGTTCACTCCTACCTTTCTCCTTCTGTTGCCATTGTAAAGAGGAAACAAACCAGAGGCTGGCTTTGTATTATATGAGGACCAGAGCATGTGGTGCGTTTCTCCCCCAACAAGCAGAAGCCATGGTCTCCTCTTGGCACACCACTTGTGGTTTATTTAGGGGAACTAAACCATGACTGCTGGTTCACCAGGATACAAAGCCAGCCTCTGGTTTGCTTCCTCCTTGGAAGCAAGAGCAAGGGAGGAACAAAGCTGGATGGGGCTGAGCAGGCTGCTCCTTCACTGCTTCATAAGGTGACATGTGGACCAGACTACAGCGAGGCAGAGAGTGCAACTCTGGTGGGAACGAGAAAGGAACTGAATTAAGGGTGCCAACTTGAATAGAATATTTGGTGGCCCCAGGTAAACCCTGTCCTGCATCACTGATCACAAGAAATCACACACACACACACACACACACACACACACACACACAGCATTTGAATGGCAATGCCCATCAACTGAGGGAGCAGCCCCCTAAAATATTTTATGGGTGGTTGAAGGGACCTCAGTCCCTAGAAGCTGGCTTCTATGAACTGAATCCCCCCTCTACCCAAACTCACTCCTCAAAAAAGGGCAAAGCCATAGATCAGAGGAAGAGCATTTGTCTTGCATGCAAAGGGTTCAATCTCTTGACATCTCCAGGGAGTCCCTGTCTAGAACCCTGGAATGCCACTGCCAGTCAGTGTAGACACTACTGAGCTAGGTTGACAGTTTTCTGGCTTGGTTTAAGGCAGCTTCCTATGTAATCCCCAGCTACCTTTTCCCCCAGTGGGTCTCAGGCCCCCACTGTAGAAAAACAACTGAGCTGAAGCAGCTGGAGGGGGGGTGATGGGGCAGTTAGAGTATCATTTCCACCTGTGCTTTCCATGCAGCCCTTTGAATAGCCCCCACTGCACCCCCTGCTTTATATGAATTTGGTGGCAACCTGACTCAACTTGACTCCCAGCTCTGCCACTGCGACATTAACCTTAGCCCTAAATTGGCCTCTCAAACAACACTCGACTTTCTCTTTCTTTTCTTTGTCCCCCGCCCCTCACGAAAAAGTAATTTAAAACTGTTGGCAGATTCATTCTTCCTTTCTTCGTGACCTAATTCACGCTGCATCCTAATGGTACAAAAGTAAATGAATCACATTTCTATCTAATTATTGTACGCGGAGTGAGCCAGCATTTGCATTTCCCATCTAGGAGTGCACAAGGACACGCTTCAGAAAACTCTCTTCACCTCATCCTCAGTATAGGCATACATTCCCCTCTCTTTTTCTTTTCTAATTTTTAAAGCAAATAGAAGACAATCAAGTGGCAAGTCTTCTTCTGCTATTATCTCAATTTCTTCGTTTGGACACCATTTTCAGGTGTCTCTGGGCACAATCTTGCAAATGTTAGCTGGGCTTTAGATCCTATTGTAAGCAGTGTCTGATTGGTTTCATTTCTTACATAAGAACATAGGAAGCTTCCTTGCATTGAGTCAGACCATTGGCCCATCCTGCTCACTAGCAGTGACTCTCCAGAGTTTCAAACAAGGGTCTCTCCCAACCATACTCAGAGATGCTGAGTATGAGAAGCATACAAATACTACAACTGAGCTATGGCCCCTGGCTATGGCATATGTGTTTCTTAATTGGTAAATATTAAATGCTTTAAAAATGCATCAGTAGCAATCCAGGTTGTGATCCTTTCGGCATGGTTGGCAATGCCAGTCAATAGAGTTAAGAATATGGTTTAACTTCCTCATTGAAATCAATAGGTGTTTAAATGCTTCAAGTGCGAACCAATGAAGCTTAAGATGTTCCATTTCCATAGCTTTTGTTCAGCATGAGAAACGCTCCATTATATTTGTCTCCAAATTGCAATCCTGATTTTAAAGTTTTCTACTTGACCGTGATTACCTGTAAACAACAGTGTCTTATGCTGCTAGGAAAAATTCAAGCTAACGAACCTTGAAACTCTGGCTGAGGTGGAAAAATGGTAAGGTTATGGCCGGTAGTTATGAATACTTCCCAAAGAATCACATTATTACTCTTTGGCTTTATAACTTGTAATTCCTTAGGGCTTCTGAGAAGGGCAGGCTGAGCTTCAGGATTGTACAGTCAATGCCGTTGATTTCTGCCATGTTGGATGCATGATAAGTGACCAATACCTGTGGAGGCTGGTCCATTAGGGTAAAGCCAGGCCCTGTGCCTCCAAGCTTAGTCTGGCCTCAACTAGTCCTCACCTGCCTAACTCCTTCCTTAGGGGTGGCATTGTCTGTCAGCTGTCTCAGTGTTGCCTTTGTAGAGCATCCTTGTGGGAAGATGGGGACAAACCACATTTGTTGGCTCTACCTGATATCAGCTCTGGCTTCACTTGCTGCTGGCCTTCCTGCCTTCCTCCCTGCTGGTTCCAATGGGCACCAGCCTCCACTGTACAGTGTGTTACTACTAGCAACCAGAAATTGCTTTGATTTCAATATATATAGCGGAGGAGGAGAATAAAGACATTTTAAAATAAAAGGGGAGAAAGCGGGTGGGGGTGATCAACCCCTGACTTACTGCATTGTGGGGAAAAAATTAATGGCCTCTCTTTTTCAAATTATCCTTCAAGTAATGCCCATTAGTTCTCATTGTCTCAGAGGAAGTGCCTCTGTCTCAATCAGATGAATTCAAAGTAATGGTTAGAATATTGAAGAGGATAAACTGCTTTGACTTCGCAGCCCATTTGAAATTATTCATAACTTGTTAAAGTGTGCTGCCTGCCTTCAGAACCCCTCACCTTTGACTTTCGAGAAATATGATAGTTCAATCCTGCTTCGATAGGGCAATCATTCAGTTTTATAGGTCATTATATAGCCATTCTTCCAAGTCACCTTTTGAGACAAGACAGAGTTAGGAAACATATCTTTGATATAATTTCTCAGATAATATTTGACAAAAGAACCTACGCAAAATTAAACGTAATTTCTTTCCCTACCAGGCACACATTAATTCCGTTTAAACTTCTGCCTGCCTGGCAGTCTTTTGTGCTCTCCCATAAATACAGGGGATGTAACATGCCATTTGTTTCATTGTTTCAGATGTGATGGCTTGGAAAGGATGTATTGGCTCAATCCTAAATCAACAGAATTAAGTTTACACCTTATCACTTCCTTCTATTAAGATCAGTGAGACAGGAGGCAAAGAATTGTTCTTTTAATTAACTCCCAATGGGTGATTTTTGCTTGAAGAATAATGCAGATAGATTGTCTCTGCAGCTTGTTATCTAGGCCTAAAGGCCAAGTTTACAACCAGCAATTCTAAAGAGATCATTCGATTTAAACTTAAGTATGGTTATAACAGAAGTACTCTGAGCACTTTCCCCTTAAAAGAAAGAAAGAAAGAAAGAAAGAAAGAAAGAAAGAAAGAAAGAAAGAAAGAAAGTCAGTAATACAACAATAATAAAATCTACAATGAAAAATCCAAAAATAAATAAGGCAAGGGCCAAGGCAGCAATTTTAGAGTTTAAAGTCAAGATGTCTGAAAAAAATGGTGTTAACATCTTTACAAAGTCAAAAAGAGGGACTGTTATGTCAACCAGCCTGGGCAAGAAATAGCATAACTGGGATTCCAGTACCAAGAGATCCCTAGCTTTCATTAATTCATTAATTCATTCAATTTATTTTATTTGTATGCCACTTTCCCACAAAATACTCAAAGTTGCTTACAAAAAAAAAGAGAGGGGGGTTGCATTTCAAACAAACACTACAAAAGCAATTTCATATAACACAGGAAAACAATAACATAGCAAAAAAAATTATAACATAAGAAAACAAAAATTTAATAACATACAAAAAAACAGCATTTCAATAGGCAATACAGTCATACCTTGGTTGACGAACGGCTTAGATGCCAAACGTTTCGGCTTCCGAACGATTGAAAACTGGAAGTGAGTATTCCGATTTTTGAATGATTTTCAGAAGCCAAATGTCTGACGCGGCTTCCAATTGGCTACAGGAAGCTCCTGCAGCCAATTGGAAGCCACACCTTGGTTTTCGAATGGTTCTGGGAGTCGAATGGACTCCCGAAACACATTCTGTTTGTCAACCAAGAGACAACTGTACTATAAACATAACAAGATTTCTTAAACAACATGCAGCATCCAATAACAAAAGTAACAAGTAACAGTTTCACCTTAGTCCTAGAAACAGGACTAGGCCTAGTCAACAGTTGTGCTTCAGACAGCAGAGGAACTAGGAAAAACACTCTCTTCAGAAAGTCTCATAGCAAAGGGTATGTGAAATATATGGGAGGAGGCCTTCCTTCAGAAAGGCAGGGCCTTAAATTATAGCTACTGCATTGTGGACCAACTGAAGCATCCAAAATGGTCTTCCAAGGCTGCCCCACTTCCGATACATTGCCGTAATGCAATTTAGAAGTTGCCAAGGGAAAGATTATGGAGGCTGGATCTTAATAATCAAGGAGAGGGCACAGTCACACAAAACTAGAAAAAAGGCATTGTTGGTCATATCACTACCTGAAAATCTAGGAGAAACATCAGATCTTAGAGAAACCCCAAGCTCACCTCATCTAGGGCAGACCATTCACCTATTCTTAATTATAGAGTCCCACAATTGATATTATCTGAGCTTTATGTGGATTTGATTTTATATCACAGGGTTTACTGACTACTCATCTGCATTGGTTTCAGTGCTGCATATACACAAATACCTGGTAATAAGATTACCGTTTGTAGTAACAAGACTTATGGCGGTACAACACCAGTGATAATTAGTCCTATTTGGTGAATTGAAGAAATCTTTTCATAAAGAAGATATTAGCATATGTTCTATAACGCCAGTAGTATTAAGCCTTGTATTTCATTCAGTTCAGAGGAGAGAGGAAAATTTTGAGTGAGTTCACATTCAAAGTCAAAGACACTTTCTGGAATTGTGCTTGGAAATGTACTGGGAGCCAATGCAGATCTCTCAGGACCGGTGTTATAGCAGCCACTCCCAGTCACCAGGCTAGGTGCCGCATTCTGGATTAATTGTAGTTTCCAAGTCACCTTCAAAGGTAGCCCCATGTAGAGCGCATTGCAGTAGTCCAAGTGGGAGATAACTAGAACATGCCCCACTCTGGCAAGACAGTCTGCGGGCAGGTAGGGTCTCAGCCGCATACCAGATGGAGCTGGTAGACAGCTGAACTGGACACAGAATTGACTTGCACCTCCATGGACAGCTGTGAGTCCAAAATGACTCCCAGGCTGTGCACCTGCTCCTTCGGGGGCATAATTACCCCATTCAGGACCAGGGAGTCCTCCACACCAGCTCACCCCCCGTCCCCCAAAAACAGTATTTCTGTCTTGTCAGGATTCAACCTCAATCTGTTAGCCACCATCCATCCTCCAACCACCTCCAGACACTCACACAGGACCTTCACTGCCTTCACTGGTTCTGATTTAAAAGAGAGGTAGAGCTGGGTATCATCTGCATA
Source organism: Podarcis erhardii (assembly GCF_964252035.2). Classification (NCBI taxonomy): domain Eukaryota; kingdom Metazoa; phylum Chordata; class Lepidosauria; order Squamata; family Lacertidae; genus Podarcis; species Podarcis erhardii. The sequence goes on from NC_138513.1 coordinate 25,948,619, forward strand.
TGGATGAACACCCAGCCCAAACCCCCTGACGATCTCTCCCAGCAGCTTCATGTAGATATTAAAAACCATGGGGGAGAGGACAGAACCCTGAGGCACCCCATAGGTGAGAGCCCAGGGGTTTGAACACTCATCCCCCCCCCACTTTCTGGATACAGCCCAGGAGAAAGGAGCGGAACCACTGTATAACAGTGCCCCAGCTCCCACGTCCTCATGACGGTCCAGAAGGATGTTATGGTCAATGGTATCAAAAGCCGTTGAGAGATCCAGCAGAACTAGGAAACAGCTCTCACCTTTGTCCCTAGCCCACCGGGGTTCATCAACCAGCGTGACCAAGGCAGTTTCAGTCCCATGGTGATGCCTGAATCCCAATTGGAAGGGATCCAAATGATCCACATCCTCTAGGCATGCTTGGAGTTGTTCAGCAACCACCCGCTCAATCACCTTGCCCAAGAATGGAAGATTTGAGACTGGGCGATAGTTGGCCATATTGGCTGGGTCTAAAGATGTTTTTTTAAGAAGCGGTTTAATGTCCGCCTCTTTCAGTGGGCCTGGGAAGGCTCCCTCACAGAGGGAAGCATTCACCACCCCACAGAGCCCATCGCCCAGCCCTTCCCGGCTTGCTTTTATCAGCCAGGATGGGCAAGGATCAAGGAGACAGGTGATTGGTTTCACTTGTCCAAGCAGCCTGTCCACATCCTTAGAGGTAACAGATTGAAATTGATCCCATATAACATGACTAGACAGGACTCCAGCACTCTCCCGCCCCAGCCCTGCTCCCATGGTGGAGTCTACCTCCTAAATCCGAGCAACTTTATCTGCAAAAAATCTTTGCAGAAGCATTGCAGGAGATCTTGGGGTTCCTACCAAGCCCTGATGATGAAGGTGGTTCTGATAGATTGTGAACCACCTGAAAGAGTCTCCTGCTGCTGTTTTCTGCAGATGCAACAGAGGCAGTGAAGAAGGTCCTCTTCACCGTTGCCACTTGATAGGCTCGACGTTGAGCATACAAAACTGTATATATTAAATTCATACTAGAATGCTGATGAATTTTCATGAGAACATTTTTTTAAAATATATATATATGCATAAAGTGATGTGGAAATGTGGAGAACCCAACTTAAGATTGAGGGGGTGGGGAAGAGACAAACTGAGAAAAACCAAAACTGACAGTTTGGCACATCCTCTCCTTTGCTACTGCTGCTATAACTGTCCTCCCATGAACTGGAGTAGTTACAACATCAACTACTGTAGTGTTTGATTGCATCTGCACTTCCAAAGTCACTGAGCACTACCGGTAATATTTCACTGGTGTCATAACTAGTAAGAGGTAAACTGCCCCAGCTCGTTCTTACTGGGCTTTTCTAGAAAACTTCCACGCAAGTTGTGAATTTTTCTGAGAAATCTCCCAGAGATTTATTTTTATTTATTTTTATTTATTTTTCTCCCCCTCTCTCTGCATATTTCCTCTGAACTATGAACTGTCAGTTTCTTCTAGTGTCCTATTTTATTTTTAACTGGTTATTAATTTCTTCTTTACCAAGAAGGGATGAAAGCAGTCAAGGTGCTCAGTGCCACTGATTTTACAATATAACTCTCCAGCCTCTCCTGCTGAGCAAACAGGTTCATTCTTCTTTGCTGATGGTCCTCCTCTGATCTCACCACAGTGATGCTTCCTGGATCACAGAACAAAGCATGTAAAGCTCTTTGTGTACTATGGAAAGAGACACATTTCCATTATTGTATTAGCAAGAGCCTAGCAGCCACGAACCTAAAGGGTTAGGAGTATATTTTCCGGGCTTCACATCTGACAGCTGTCTTTGAAATTCACAAAATGCGCAAGCCACTGATACCGTGTGAGGCTCTGCTTGCATTTTGACAATGATTACACTGTTTTGATTTGTACAGAAAGGTTTTCTTCAGCAATTTCGGGCTCTTGGCAGTTGAGCGGAGCAGAATGAACTAGGTCTTAATCATATTTTGCTTTCATCTTTAGAATAGCGTGAGAGTGTGTGTGTGTGTGTGTGTGTGTGTGTGTGTGTGTATGGCAAGGGAACGTCTGAGAAAAGAGACAAGGAAACAACCAGTTTTCAGGTGCATAAATGGTGCAAACAAAAGCAAAACATACTTCCCCACAAAAAACAACAACCCATGACTGAAGTTGTACCTTAATGGGCCGGCAGGGGGGAGAGAATGTTGCTAGAAGCAATTCCTGTGAATATTTTCCTTCCTCTTCATGGTAAAGACTCAATGATTTCACGGGAAGACAATCCAGGGTAATAGAATCATAGAATTGTAGAGTTGCAAGGTTCCCCAAGAGCTATTGAGTACAACCCCCTACAATGCAGGAATCAGAGTTGAAGAATCCCTGGCAGACCGTCATCCAACCTCTGTTTAAAAACCTCCAGTGATGGAGAGCCCAGGATATTCAGATGTAGTCTACTCCACACCACTCAACAGCTCTTAACATCAGAAAGCTCCTTGTAACGTTTAGTCAGAATTTCCTTTCTTGTAATTTGAATCCACTGGCTCAGGTCCTATTCTCCAGAGCAGCGGAAAACAAGCTTGCTCCACCTTGCATGTGACAGCCCTTTAGAAATTTGAAGATGGCTATCTTATCACCTCTGGGTCTTCTCTTCCCCAGGCTCCAACTCCTTCAACCATTCCTCTTAATGTTTGGTTTCCAAACCCTTTATGGCTTTGGTCGCCCTCCTCTGCACACATTCCAAGATAGAGCAGGGATAGGGTGGCAATTTGACACCAAAGAAGAGGAAATACCTCACCAAAAATGAAGACAGAACACAAATTTACATAATATGTGCCCATGCTAATTTAGAAAGAATTACTGTAATTGAAGCAGAAATGCAATGCATCTTACCGCAGTGGGGAAGATTGCGACCAAGTGACCCATCATATGCTACAACTCTTGTAAATAGATTCAGTATCTCTGGAACCCAAAGTCTTGGACTAGAAAAAGTGAAACACAATAAAATATTTTCAGAGATGGGTTGTGGAGATTGTTAAGTTCCTAGAAGCTCTAAATAGGTCGTCAATTTTACAATTCTTCTGCAAAACACACCACTGGAATTCGACAAAATTGCTCCAATATTAAGTGCAAAGAAAGGCTCTCTGATCCTTCAGCTTTACAAGATTTCAAAGCAATTTTGCAGGAAGAGCCTGGAGTCAGTAGGCGTAACTAGGGTTCAATTGTGTTTACCCAATCACAGAGAAGCTTTAGAAGAGTTAATGGGATAGTAGACTGAAGGAAAATATATAAATATATTCTGATTTGAAATCCAATGCAATATTTTTGTGGTGTTCCCACATACCCCACTCCACTTTTGCACATGTATATAATTTTAAAAGAGCCAGTGCTTAGAATAATACAGACTGGAATTTTCTCCCACAATGGATGCGTTTTCAGTAGGCAGTCAGCTTTTTCAAAGAAGTCACATGGTCCAAACCAATTTAACCTACAAACAAGACTCCCACTCTATGCAATATTGTATACTGTATATAATCCACCGTAACTGCCCTTCACTAGCCCTAATTGTGTCGGAAATATTTTGAACCTAATGTGCCATCAGAAAAACCACCTTTGTGGACATGAAGGCTACATTTTGCTGTCTGAATACTCTTCCTTTCAGTAGTTCTGCAAAACCAGATGGCACCTAGGACAGATACAGTAGGTCATTTATATTCCTAAGCATGGCATATATGCTATTTACTACTTTGTATCTGAAGTGCTTCCCGTAATTCAAATCCTGAGTGGTTAACTGAGACTCCCCACTTTCCATAGTCTAACGTAAATAAACACCTGGAAGTGCAGTAGCAAAGGGAGATAGGGTTAATAGGCTGAAGCTAAATTCAGATAAGAAGTTATTACAGTGGGGAAATCAAGCACTCTCGGATTGATGGAAGGCCATTGTGCCCTGCCTTCTGCCTTTCTGCTTCCCCATCACATAATTCCTCCCCAAGCTTCTAACTCACATCTCTGTATCTGTGGAATGAAAGGCCCCACTCATTTTGCTGTCTCGCACAGATTTCCTTTAAATGCTTTGTGTCCTCCTAATAGCCCATCCCCAGGCTATCACCTCACACAGGAGGCCAGCCTGGCTTAGTTAGCCCTTTACACATGCCAAATCCAGAGGATTAGCATTGTCTAGCACACAGCTTAATACACATGGGTCTGACCTAATGCACGTGAGTCTAATACACAGGGGACTCAGTAAACAGCTGCAAATAAAATATTTCAAGTGTGTTTTAAGTGTAATATACAATGTGACACTAGATGGCGATGGTGAGCCTAATAGATAATTTAACGAGCTTTTTTAAAACGCTTTTTTAAAAAGCATTTTAAGAGTGGTTTTTATATGTGTCTAGATTTCACCAGGGTCGGCTACTTACTGGTTTTAACACTCCGAGCACTGATTAAATTATAACTCCTACCAGACCCAGGAATTTAGCACCCACCAACTCATAACTCTTGAGAGTCCCATGGACTGCAAGAAGATCAAACCTATCCATTCTTAAGGAAATCAGCCCTGAGTGCTCACTGGAAGGACAGATCCTGAAGCTGAGGCTCCAATACATTGGCCACCCCATGAGAAGAGAAGACTCCCTGGAAAAGACCCTGATGTTGGGAAAGATGGAGGGCACAAGGAGAAGGGGACGACAGAGGACAAGATGGTTGGATAGTGTTCTTGAAGCTACCAGCATGAGTTTGACTAAACTGCAGGAGGCAGTGGAAGACAGAAGTGCCTGGCGTGCTCTGGTCCATGGGGTCACAAAGACTAAACAACAACAACTCATAACAATACTTTTGTAAGCTGTAGTCTGACTATTGCAGTGAATTCTGCTTTTTAGTTCCATGCAGGAGAGGCTACTGCCCTTGTATATGTTAGATGGAGGTATCCACCTAACATAAGAGATCTTATGTGTTCTATGTGCATAAATATCTGGGCTCACAGAGAAGTGCCTGTTTCTTTAGGGGGACTTCTAAAGCTAGTCTGACATGTTTTGCAGTTCCATTGCATGATGCAAGGATAGTGCACTGCATGATGCAACGATTGTGGCAACTAGTTCTGAGGCAGACGTCTTCAGCCGCACGATGCTTTGTTGACAAACCTAAAATAGCGGTGCCCCAAGCTGCCACTGAGATCTTCATGTTGGCGCAACATTCCCATTCCCATGGAAGTGGCTGTGCAGTGAAGACAACCCGTGCCTCTCACCCTTTACTTTGATAGCTGTTCAAGTCTTGAGTAGCATCCCTCATGAGGACACTCTTTAACGAAACACACAGATGGCCCTCCACATTTTTTCAGACACAGCGACTCTTGTGAATAACAGTGCCTCTCAGCAGTTTATGAGCGAGTTCCATGAAAATTAAATGAATTTACATATGAATAAATTTGTGTGTGAGGACCACAGCTTTGGTGTGCCAAAGTGATTCAGCCGTACGGCTAGATTTAATAATGTGTACAAAAGCAGGTGGCACGTTTGTATGATCTGATAGCTTTATGGTTAGCTGATAAGGAACCTGTGGTGGGACATGGGCAGGCAGAAGTCTGAAAGGGATTGCCAGGGTTACAATCTTCATTTTGGATTGCAGCTTTAGGAACCTTCTCTATTTTGTGTGCTCTGCCAATTACTGTGGGGAAATATTTCTTTTTTCTTAGCATAATATCTTTGTTCTTAAAGACATTTCCATTTAAATGTGGAAGGCCGCATTAGTACATTTCTGAGGGGTGGATAATGAGATGTTTTGATGTGAGCACTGAGGCCTGTCTCCCTCCTTTGAAGCATACATACAATATGCCTGTAAAAATCACATTGTATGATTGTGTGTAATATAGCTGTGATAAGACTTCAGAGATAGAAATTCTTATCTTCCTTTATTTGATCAGCAGAGCCTAGATTGAGGTGAAAATTATGTGATAAGGAAAATACAGCATATTTTGATTCTTCGTTTTCCGGCATGCAGCAAAAAACATCAAAAAGTCCCTTTGAGCATGGGCTCATCACTGACGCCAGCACACTGAAAGAGAAATGGGGTTAATAAAGGACTTAGGTGTTACTTTGTAAAAAAAGAGAAGTAGATTTTGTTTTGCAGCAAAAGTGGGTGGGGGTGGAATCAAGTTGACAGGAGAGGAAAAAAACACCCTCAGACTATTTACTTGTTTGAGAGGGTTGTTGTTTTTCCAGCCTTGAAGTTGATGGCAAAAGGCTTCTTGTTTTTCACAAAACTTTATTGTCTCAACAAGTCACCAGTCTGCACTGGTGCTTACCTATGCCAGTTTACCAACAATGGCTTGTGAAGAACTGCCTACCCAGGGTATCAGGGCAGGGTTTGACATTGGTTAGCAAACCACAGTTTATGCTACTAAATGTGTAGAACTGTTTATACACCGTTTTGGTCATTGTTGTGTTTCAACAGGCTGCCACTCCATGGACAACGGAGCTTCTCTGCGTTGCTGCATTGTGAGAATAGGGGTAGGCTCGTGAGGCTGAGCAGATGGAAGATGAAAGTGCACAAGTCGTTTTAAACCATGGTTTGTCTATTGTGGATCTAGATCTAAGCTAAGGCTGGGCCTAAATCCCTTTCCTCCCACTTTAAGTACCCAGCTCACAAGCCATTAAAGTCTCGCTGTGTATTTTACATCCATTCTTTGAGTGGGTGGGCAGCAGTGCTGCTATTAGTGACCACCATTTTTATTTCCCAGATCTCACTCGGAGTGCTGTTCTATCAAGATTAAGTACACTCCTATTTCCATCAGCCCCAGCCAACATTGGATGCTATGAGTTATTGTTCAACAACATCTGGAGGACCCCAGGTTCTCCATCCTTGACATAAGTGTTAGGGTGGAATTATGGATTTGTTTTAGGTTGAGGACCATACATGTGGGTGATAAACTTCCACCCAACAGGCATGATCTGGCCTATCAAGTATTTTTTCCATGTCCCACCACCAGTGACCCAACATACTACAACTACAATGCTGAACAACTCACCTCTGCTTTACCCACTGCCATTGTGGACCAGAGCTCTTCAGAAACAGGAAGGAACGCTCTGGTATATTCTTATGTTTCCTGATCAAAAAACTGGAGAACTCTTTCCTGCTTCTGGAACATTTTGATGCACAGTGCAGGAGACGCGCTTTCTTCAGTGCTGCCACCAATGGTGAACCAATGGGTCACAGTGCCAGGCTAAACAATTTAAATCATTCCATGTCATCTTGAGGAACCGGAAAGGGCCTCTATGTATATATGCACATGTGTGAGTGTGCAGTGTGTGCATGTTTGTACACTCTGGTATATATGGATCTTCAAGAGATTGTGGAGTAGTCCAGCTCCCTTTCTGGCCACACCCACTTTTTCACCACTCAGATGCAGGTCATTAGAGGGCACTGTGGCATTTGGAATGGGGGGGGGGAGTTATCCCTGCAGTATTTCCATGTCCTATACAAAATGCTTTGAATGAACATTAGCTTTGTATATTATTGAAATGGTAAAATACAGTGGTACCTCAGTTTTTGAATGCAGTCCGTTTCGGAAGACTGCCCTGCTTCTGCAACATTTGAAAACTGAGGCACAAAGGGCGGCCTGCATTTTCCAAAGAGAAAATTGAAAAGAAACTCAGCGGAAGCTATCCAACTTCTGAGGCACGTTTGAAAACGGAAGCATTTACTTTCAGGTTTTAGGCGTTTGAAAACCGAAATGTTTGGCTTCCAATATGTTCAAAAACCGAGGTACCCCTTTACTTGCAAGGGTGAGCAGGCTCCAGGCTTGTGAGATCTATTTCATCCCCCCCATTATTATTTTTACAACAGCAATATCCATCAATTGAACTCTTGGTACTTGGTGAATACCTTTTTGTCTTCAATGTTTCTGATTCTATGATAAATTTTAACAAAGTTTATCTCTGTTCTATCTTTTGTAACTGTATTGAACACCAATCAGATACTACAGTGATAAACATGTACAAAGTGTTGAAATAAACAAATATGCAGGCCAAATTGCTTCCAAGTGATCACACACACCATATACAGTATTTAAAGCACATCAAACAACCCTCAAAGAATTCTGGGAACCTTAGTTTGTCAAGAGTGATGGAAGCTTTAGCTCTGAGTGGTAAACTACAGTTCCCAGGATTCTTTGGGGTTATGTGTGATTTAAATGCATGGTGTGTGCAGGTCTGGATTAAAGCCATAGGAGGCCCTGTGCTAGGAGACCTTGGGAGGACCAAACTTATAACACCTGATCATGAGAAACATTGAAAGTAGAATGTTGCTGAAATTTTAGCATCGATAAAAAATATTGTTTATAATCTTATAACCTTTAATAAGTTTACAAAAATATGGAATTAATGAAGACATCCACACAAAACAATCATAGGGGAAACTCATATATCAGTTTCGAGCTCTTTTGGATGCAAACTTATCAATTATATCATTAAAATCAGCAAGTCCCAGTTTATCGTTTTCTATGCTTAGATAGTAAGCTCTGCTTTTTTTTCTTTAATGGCAAGAGGCTAAGGACCCACTAGATTACAAGGCTCTGGGATGCAACCTGATTAGTCCATATGTAAACCAGCACTGGGACACGTGAGCAATGTGTGTACTGTATTACATTTCCATTGATAAGAAACAGAGGTGCATTCAGATGCGCAGAATCTCCACCTCGCGGGTGCAAATCTGGAGTGATGCCAAGCCGAGGGCCGTGTGTTCCTCCAAAATGTAAACGTCACATGAGAAAATACTCGTGCTCTTTCCAAGTGATGACACCCATATGCCGTTTATAGCATTGTCCCCGTTACGCCTGAAAAAATAAAACTGCAAATACCCTTTTGCCGTTTAAAAAAGAGAGGACTGCATGATCCTCGGAGTCCGTTCTATAAGATTCAGAGGCAAGATTGAACATGGAATGCGATAGACTAGAGAAAGAGGGCAGGGAGAGCTAGAGGGCCGGGCCGCCTCCACAATAACCCCGCCGACCCTCGCCGTGCGATCCCCTCCGGCTTCCGCCGCGCAGAATAGGAAAACCACGTCCCTGTGCCAGGAACCATAGCGCGGGCAAGCCCTTCGTTCCTTCCAACGCGCCTGCGCGGCTCTTTCTGCACATGCGCGGAGGCCGCCCCCCCCCAGCGGAAGCTCTCTGCTCCTTTGCGGCGGGTCGGTTCCTGCTTTTGGTTTCGGCAGGAGGGGAACTGCATCCGGGGCGAGGCTTCGCCTATTGTCTGGGTTACGGAGGCGGCCTGTGGGACGCCGCACAGCCTCTCCCTCTCCAGCGCGGGGTTGCCGCCTAGAGGGGAGCCTGCCGGGCTCGGGGCTGAGGGCTGCCTCCTCATGTGCCCGCGAGCGGCTGCTCGGCTCCAGTGAGTAAGTCAAGGCGCCGGCGCCCGCGAGGGCTTCCTCCCTGCCCGCTTCCCTGCGCTGGGAACCCGCGGCCGCCGGCAGCGGGGCTCTTCCCTCAGCCGCTGGCGCCCAGTGCCCGGCGGCGGGCTTCGGCCAGGGGCTGCTGCGGGGCGCCCCACCCTCCCGTGGCTTCAGTTTGTTCTGGGGGTGGGCATAGACCATCCCGCCTTCAAGGGAGCTCCCCCGACCCAGCCCTGCTTTGCATTCCCACGACCCAGCTTTCTCTGCAAATTTAAACCCGCGTCGTGCAAGAGTTCTGAAGCCCCACATGGTTTTCCTTACTCTTCTTTTCTCCCCCACCAACAGCTGGTCACAAAAGAAACATGCATGCCTCTCTCCTTTTCTTTTTCTCCCCACAGTGGATCGCAGCTCGAAGAGGCGGCAGGTGAAGCCTTTGGCAGCTTCCCTGCTGGAAGTTTTAGATTATGACAGTTCAGATGACAGTGACTTTAAGGTTGGAGATGCTTCAGGTAAACGCCTTTTTTCTGCTTTTCCTGTTTTGACATAGTTTTGTGTTGTAGGGTTCTTCCATTAGTTATGCTTTATTGAATTGCTCGTAAAAGTAAACTACCATTACGTTTTAACTTCTGATCTGCTGAAAGGATGAGAACACCGGTTATGTATATATAGCACAAGTTGTTTTTGTTTTGTTTTTTGCTTTAGAAGTTAAAATTCTAATGTAGTTGAGCTTAGCAAGTGCTGAGGGGATACTGGGTGAATTGATGAGGGTGGCGCTGTGGTCTAAACCACCGAGCCTCTTGGGCTTGCCGGGAAGGTCTGCAGTTCTAATCCATGCAACGGGGTGAGTTCCCGTTGCTTTGTCCCAGCTCCTGCCAACCTAGCAGTTTGAAAAGCATGCCAGTGCAAGTAGATAAATAAGTACTGCTGCGGCGGGAAGGTAAACAGCGTTTCAGTGCGCTGTGGTTTCCGTCACGCTGTCCCATTGCGCCAGAAGCGGTTTAGTCATGCTGGCCACCTGACCCAGAAAGCTGTCTGTGGACAAATGCCGGCTCCCTCGGCCTAAAAGCGAGATGAGAGCCACACCCCATAGTCACCTTTGACTGGACTTAACCGTCCAGGGGTCCTTTGCCTTTTTTTTTTTACTGGGTGAATGACTAGCAGTGTAGCATGAGGGAGCAAGGTCTTGAGGGTTGGAAAGTTGGGAGAGGTTTGGGATTTATAAATAAAGAGATCTAGGACCTTCCCCTCTTCCCTGCTGCAAGGTGGACAGCCTGAGATCTTGAGCTCTTTGGCATGTTCTTTCAGGTAGTCTTTCCTCCACATAACTGCAGTATCCCATGTGTCATTTTCTACCTTGATCCCCGCTCCCTTATTTGGGGTAGTGAAACTGGCTATCCAGATGTTTTTGGACTCCCATAATCTCATCATTAGGCATGTGGGTTGGAGTCCAACAACATCTGCATATTCCCCACCACTGCTGTGAACACAGTAGTTTGCTGCCCTGTTCCTCCCCCCCCCCGTATCTGTAAGCCAAGATGATTCTGACCCAGATCCGTTTCAGCCAGCTTTCCAACAGTACAGTCATGCAAGCCACTTTCCACTCTCTCTTCTAGTCTTCCAATTATATGATTCCCAAAATCTTTAGTTTTTTCTTGCCCAAAACCTACCCATATACTTATTGACACATTGCTAACCTTCAGGAAGTCCTGTGATCAGTGCAATGACTGACTACTGCTGGGGATAATAAACAGTGATTCTTCCATGATGGGGATGGGGCCTAGAGCTGTATATTTGGTCATTCTGAATTCAGCAAAGAGTTGGATGCGACACATCAACCTCTGGTTGAATAGTTACAAAGTCCAGTTAAACAGTTGGAGAGTTTTTGCATGTAAGAAGGATGTACATTTTGGAATATCTAGGAGGATTCCTTCTGTCTTGCAGACTAGCTTAGCTTTATGCAGTCTTGGTGGCGCTTTCATTGTCTCAGAACTATGCACTGAAAGTAAGGGCAGCTTTGGCTATGCATGTACTATGTCAGATTTTGCTTTTTCACCCATGCTTCACCCATTCTGCTACACACACAAAGGTACACACACTAATTACAATAGAGGAAGGACATTTTTTTTTTTAAAAAAAAAACCCCTTCTGGTGGTTCAAATAGAAGACTTTATTTAAAGCTTAATTGATTTACAAGTGGTTCCAGTGCTTAATTGCTTTCTCAGAGAAAGGCATTACCTCACCACCTATTGGTTGATGAGTGGAGCTAGCATGCCTTGCTCCAGCAAAAAAGCAATCAGGAACTCACTGTAAGTTCCTGGTTGTTCCTTTGAAGCCACATCAGTATGTACTGCACGCATGACATTGCGTAAGACATCAGCTGCAGTATGGGTGAAATGGGTAAAATGGCTTCATGGGCCAGATTGAGATCCATGGCAGGCCAACTTTGGCCTGCAGGCTGGACATTCACCATCTTTGCTCTGAAAGCCATTGCAGCAATTGATCTGAGGTTGTTATAAGTGAACAGTCAGATTAGCACTTACTTAAATAGCTCCGTGTTGTTACCAGCTTTGCCTGTGCAACCAGGTGTTGGCTTGGGCAATGTCTTATGAAAAGAAGTCTGCTTCAGCCACACTGCCACTTCAAAACCATGTGAATATGCATTTATAAGCAGGTTTGTGGTGATGAGGTGGACCACTTCAAAGTTCATACCATGGGAGATGCAGTCCTTATTTCTTCCTCACCCACCAGAGAGTTTTTAACTATTCACATTGTGATAGGTATACATCTACATTCACTGTTTCAGAGCATCAAGCAAAACCTCTTTGAAGATGTGCACATGCCTAAATTATTATATAAACGCCGTATTATCACATTTACATGTGGATTTGAATTTTGAATTTCAGTATGGAAGGTGGTCTTGCAAGTCGCTATCAATTTTATCTACTTTTCTGAAGCAGATAATATAATATTTTATAATATACAGTTGTACCATAGAAGTTGAACGGAATCTGTTCCGGGAGTCTGTTCGACTTCTAAAATGTTCAAAAACCAAATCACTGCTTCTCATTGGCTGCAGGAAGCTCTTGCAGCCAATCAGAAGCCGCGGAAGCCCCATTGGACGTTCGAGTTCCAAAAGAATGTTCGTAAACCAGAACAATCACTTCTAGGTTTGCGGCGTTCGGGAGCCAAAACATCCAAGTTCAAGGGAGTTCGGGATCCAAGGTACGACTGTAATACAATACCTTATATAATACGTATAGAAATAATTCAAGTTTGATGTCTCTTATCTCTTAAACTTTGCAAGCTTGCATACTGTGTTGGTTAAATGCAGTTCCTTGAGTACCTCTTTTATATATTTTTATTTGCAATATTTTAACTAAAGTGAGTGGAATATAGCTTTGCTTTTTGTCTCCATAGTTGTCTGAGAATAATTGAATTGTCATGTTAGTGTATAGAGATGATGGATGTTAAAGTTTGCAGCTTTTGTTGTATAAGAATGTTGAAGTTCAGTCACATTTTAATTCTTCAAAACTTTGAATGAAAAATGCTGAATCTTACAGCTTTGTGACAAATTTGCTTATAATTGATGACACAAAGCCTTGTATTTTACTGGAGTCTTGAAATGAGACTGATAACAATAAATAGCAGTATTTGTATCACAATAAATAATAATACTTGCAGCTGGTTTACTTTGCAATACAGGTTTACCTGAGTTTATTTTAGAGGTTGTCCCTAAGTTATATTTCCTGGCTCTTTCAGAATCACTCTTTGTTTACTGTCCTCAAGTCATCTCCATATGACTATTGTGAGGAAACAGTACATTATGGCCATTTGAATATTAGAGATAACCAAGATGTAAGTGTGATAAATGAAAAGCCCAAGATTTTACAAGCCCTTTTTGTTCTCTCCTTTTGCCATCTTCCATTGAAACTCTGATTTATCCCTTACAGTGCTAAGCCATGGTTTGTTTTAACCATGTTTTTTCAGCAATCTATGGCTTTCTCACAGCCATGGTTTGTTCCTCCAAAGCTTGGGTTGTTTTCCTGCTGCTCTTGACTATGTACCATCCAAGACACTCACCAAACAAACTGTTGTTAAGCAATATTGTTGGACTCATACATATGCCAAACCATAGTAAGCCAGCAGCAAACCATGACTTCATATCATGGCTTGCTGCCAGAATGTTTAGTCTGCTGAGCTCAGTTCAAACAAAACACACTTTTTCCAGCTCAGTGGTTCCCAAACTTTAGGGTTAGCACCCTGGTTTCATAAACACATCCCCAGTACCCCATAACCTACCCTATAAAAGGCATCATTCAGAATAGTGATTTGCACGTATCACTAAGGAAGATAATACTGTAGCACAATAAAATTCAAAACAATAATAGTTAACTCCACTGTTATTCAAAATGCAATTAAAATTATTTAGTTTAATTATTTCAACAAAATTGATGAACTTAATCCAGTGATTCCTGCTTTTCAAAGTATCATAGTCATTTACACCTCCAGCCCCTCATGAAGACCCCTAAGTAATCCCACTGTCTCCTGGGGGCAGTAAGCCAGCTGCTCTAGCTGAAGTGTTTTGTTTTGCTTTTTGCTTTTTGCTTTTTGCTTTTTGCTTTTTGCTTTTTGCTTTTTGCTTTTTGCTTTTTGCTTTTTGCTTTTTGCTTTTTGCTTTTTGCTTTTTGCTTTTTGCTTTGCTTTTAATGCTAGCATAGCACAAATAGGCCATGAACCTCTTTTTTCTTTTCAGTATCTTGAAATGGGCTTTCTACAACCAGGGGTATACAAATTCTAAAATTACTGGTAACTGATATCTGTAAGGATTTTTGCTACATACTGTACAGACAGCTGGTCTCTAACCCAGTCATTCTCATATGTGCACTTCTACATGTGCACATCTTCCTACAGGCACAGCATTTAGTATTTTGAAGAGTGGATAACTTTGTTTAAAATCTGTTATTTGTAAGTCTTGCCTAGTGACAGGCAAATTAGGTTGGTAAATTCGTTGACAGAGTTCACATCATGGGTTCTGATCCTCAGTTGCTTGGCAGGTTAGAAATGTTTTGTACATATCATCCAGTTTAGTTTGCATACCCAGTTTAGTTTTTTCTTCACCACAGTTTACATGAAAATATAGTAGTTGCAGTTAAAAAAACCTAATCCCCCCCCTTGAATTACTTTTTATTGGGTTTTATAAACAAGGATCATAGGAATAATAATTGATACAAATAAATAGACAAAGTCATCTCATGTCATTTGTGTATCACAAAAAGCATAATAAATTTGCAGCAATATCTGCAACATATGAAAACCCTAAAATGTTTTAATAGCACAAATATGTACAGACATTTATTTAAGCAATAAAATATTTGTCAGTGTCAATAAGCAAGTAAAGCCAAGATGTAATAGATGACTTGTTTGTCAAGTTATATATTCATTATTATATGAATGAAATATATTTCTTTATTTTTTGTCATTGAAATATTCAAGACACTTTTTACCATCACACTTTATTTTTGTGTTGACATTTTTGGTTAAACGAAATGTCTCTTTCTACTTGTTAATACAGTAATAAGATAAATTACACAATACTGTGGCTGCTTGAACAGGTGGTGTTTGGTCAGATTGAATTGACTGCATAAATGGTAGTTGTCTTACTAGCTAGATATTTTTTGATCAACATTGAGTTATGTGTCTGGGCAAGACGCGTGGGGGGGGGGGTGAGGGATCTTCATATTGTGCTGAGCTTTGGGCCATGCAGAAACAGTGCAATATTACCATGCTGCTTCTGTCTGCTCCAAAGTGATGCGAGAACTTTTCCCATTCCTGCAGGATATATTCAAATGGACAACTTAGTATGTGATCCAGACACTGGAAGTGATACTCATGACTTCTCAACTACTACGGTCACAAAATTTGCTTCTATGAACCTGCAGCTCCATTTTTGGAGGTATCAGGTCACATGTTAGGTTCTTCACACAAATGAAGATTACTGTGATTAGGTTCTGCCACAAGGGAAAAGTTCTAAACACCTGCAGCTGACCTAACCAAAGAAGTGCTGAAACTAAATCTATTCATGTATGCTGCTGGTAATTTGTCAAAGATGATTTGCATATGCTCCTGGTGATTCTGAGCAAACTTGGGCAAATAGGGCACAGCAAGATTGTTAAAAGTAGTTATTTCAATGTTTATTTTTATTCTGGCTTTTGTTCCAAAAGGGCCCCCAAGGCATTGTTATTTATGAAATATAGTTGAATGTGTGCTTTACTATGAGTTTTACACTTAAACACACTAATGTGATATTTCTGCTGTTGGCTAAAACATGGCAGTGTGGAAGAAAATCTTGATTGGACCATTTTAGTATTTCCAAAAGTCTTAATTGAGTTAAGAGGAACCGGTGCTTTTTGCATTGATGTATAGCTGCCTATGATGATAGGATTGCATTTCATGGGGACACAATAGATTCTTATTTGTGAGTAGGATGGCATGTAAAGTAAAATAGTGAGCAATGAATAATTATATCAGTACTCTCTATAGAATAATTTTTCATATACTGGTAGATTTGGAGTTATAAATACCTGTAGTGTTTTTCCCCCACAAAGGTAAAGTATTGACTGATCATAAAAGTATACTACTTGCACCAGGTATCAAAAGTTGCAGGGTTAAGGTTGCAGGCGAGTAATAGTTTTCATTGATATGATTTCATATGGTAGTTTCTTTTAACTTTAGGTTTCCTTTAATTATTGTGTTATTATCACATAACTGTATTGTTATAATCAAAGTATTATAAAATGACAGCTAGTATTTAGTATTGTACTGAATTATGATGTTTAACCAAAAAAACAAAAACAAAAAAACAAAAACAAAACCATTCTTCATTTCAAAATCAAGCACCCCCAACAACATTTCGATGCCCCAGTGCTAGAACTGGAAAACATTTCAAATCCCTTGGTGCAGACACTGAATTTTAGTCATGCAAGGCTATAAAAAATAGTCATTTTTTTAAAACCACAAATTGTGAAATAACTACATTGTGGGCACAATTCTGTGTGAAACTGTGTACTCACTTTCTTTAAATCAGCTACTCAGTTTAGTGTAGCATGCTTTCATGGAGCAGTTTGGGTGCTGGGCTGAATATCTAAAAAAGCTTTCCTTCCTATTCATATTATGCAGGGTAATAGAGACAGAGCTTCTTGCTGTTCTACAAAATACAAATCATTCTTCATCAGTAGGTTTGCAATACTAAAAAAGCTAATTCAATTGGAGAGAAAAAATTGAGCCAGATGAAGAATAGGCTATTAAGGGAAGAATATTTAAGTTAAGTTGGTTGCCTCAAGCCTTTTTTAAAAAACAAACAAACTTCTTTTTTGGTTCATTTTGCTTTGGAACTCTTTTTTTAAATTTTCATATGCTCAACAGATTCTGAAGGCAGTGGACATGGCAGTGAAGATGGATCAAAGGATAGCGGCGAAGGCTCCTGTAGTGATTCAGAAGAACATATCTTGGAGGAAGAGCTGGCAGAAGAAGAAAAAGTAGAGGAAGAACAACCTAAAAGCTCAGCTGGAGAAGAGCTGCCCATAACGGAGAAAGAGGTGATTAAAACTGAGAAAGAGGAAGAGGAGGAGGAGGAGGAGGTGGTGGATGGAGAAGAGAAGCCTAGAAAGAAAAAAGAGAAAGAGAAACCCTCAGAAGCGGATGCTGGCATTGATGAGCAGACAAACGAACCAAAAAAATGGAATCTGCGAAGAAACCGCCCTCTGCTAGATTTTGTTTCCATGGAGGAGCTGAATGACATAGATGACTATGACAGTGAAGATGACAATGACTGGCGTCCAACTGCTGGGAAGAGGAAGGGGAAAAACACGCTACGTAAAGAGGGAAGTGATGCAGATAACGAGGATGATGAAGATGATGGGAGCGGGAGTGAGGAGGATGACAATGAAGAGGAAGGCAATGAGGAAGAGGAGGAGGAGGAGGATAACAGCAGTGCTGCTAGTGATGGCGGATCCAAGAAGAAAAAAGCGAAAGCTCTTAGCAGAAATAGTGCTGATGAGGAGGAGCTGACAAATGATAGCCTGGCCCTTTCACAAAGCAAGAGCAATGAGGTAGAACAGCCAACTTTCTATGATACCTCTGATGAAAAATGGAAATACTCTGCAGTGTGATTGTTTTGAAATTGCTCCCTAAAGCTAGGTGATGTTACCAGACAGTGATTTCATTAATGAGCTGCAGAGTTGTCCTTAATGCTCATTAAGATAAATGTACATCAGCCTTATGCCTGAATCCAACACCCTTTGAAGACCAGTGGGAATCTTCCATTGGCTTCAATGAAATTTGGATTTTAGGCCGTATTAAAGAAACTCTTACAATAAATTAATGTTAGGTAAGAGTCTGCACCACCTCACACACATTTGGGATGTATTGCAGTAAATAATGCATACCAGTGTTAATTAAAGATTAAGGGAGTATGATTTTGTAGGCTAAGCCTGTGACTATTGCTGGAGACCTTGCTTTCAGGTTTAGTTAGGGGTTTCTTATGCATATTGAAATGATGTGTTCTGGTATGTACTCTTAAAAGCTGTGAAAGAACACAGGTAAAATTAAGAGGGGCATAAGTGCAATCCCATGCAGGTCCGCACAGAAGTAAGTAGCACTGGAAACACCGGTTGCAATTCTATACACATACTCAGGAGTAATCTCCTTTGAACACAGTAGAAATTGCTTCTGAAAGAACCTACATGTGTAGGATTGCACTATAAAGGCATTATAGAGATGTTCTTTGATTTTTGGCTGGAATGAAGTCTATGTATCCCAATTCACTTGGACATAGGAATAGATTAAGGTGTTTGTGGAGTGGGTATTTTGATTTATTGGCATTCTTAAAAAAATATTATTGTTCGGACATGCACTATGTAAGTTAGATATAAATGTTTAAGTACAGGCTTTTATCTTTTGGTTACTGACATGCTTGAAGAGAAGAACTCTTTAATATGAGTGCCTCTGAGTATGTACAGGGTCTTTCTTTCAGCAACACATAATATCAGTCCAGTACCACATAGTTATCTGTCATATCATTGTCTGTCACTGGATCAGTCAACTTTCCTAACCTATGTTCATACTTAATAGTTGCTCATTTTATTATTTTTACATTAAAAATAGAGCCTCCGTTTCACCAACAAAATGGTTCTTATTCTCAGGCAAGTGTGTATAGCATCAGGGCAGCAGAAGCAAATTCCATTTAGTTCTTCTGAGTACTGATGGCATCATGGTTTAAGGGAGTTTTAAATGAGAAATTGAGCTCAGAGGTTTTTTTTATTATTTTTGTTTTGAGTTCTTTGCTCTAGTATATTAGGAATGTAGCAGCAGCAGATCAAGCAGGGAATAGTAACTGAGATAATCTGGGGGCATGCTATTAGTGGTCCCTCATGCACCAGAGGCATGGCTTACGTTAGTGATGAGTCACGCCTTCAATTTAGTGGTCCAACTCTATGGAATGTCCTGTTGGCATCAGGCAGGTACCATCCCTGCTAAGTTTCAAACACCATGTTAAGAACGGTTTTATTTCAGGAGGACATTGCACCATAAATGCTATTCTAATGTTTCATTCTATGATATTTTAATCTATGTTTTAAATTATTGTTTGTTTTAATTTTTGTAAGTTGCTTTGAGACCCAGATGTGGTGAAAAGTGGAGTATATATATATATTTAAAAATAAGGCAATACACATGCCCATCTGAAACAGGGTGGGGAACCTATGAATCCCCAGATGTTAGACTACAAATTCCATCATTTCTAACCATTCACCATGTTGGGTTATGGGAGTTGGAGTTGGGCTGATGGGAGTTTACCAAGCTATTTAATGGCTGAAAAGTATTGTTTCTGGCAATCCCTGATCACTGATTGAGAATGTTTTCAACTGTTTGTTTTTTTAGAATATTTTTAGTTGTTTCCTGCCACCCTAGCTCCTTTGAGAGGAAGGGCAGAATATAAATCTAACAACAACAACAACATATGGAGGGTCTTAGGTTCCCCAGCTCTGCTCTAAAGCCCACCTCTTTGTGAGACCATTGAGTCTAGCTTCAAAAATTACCTAGCAAAGTGATAGTCTGTACGTAGTAGTAAATTATTTTTTAGGACTGAGCCTATGAACAGCAAAGTCATCTGCATGTTTACTTTAAACTAAGTCCTGCTCTGTTTAATGGTGCTAATTTGCTAGCAAAAATGTACTTTGGCTTGCTGTCTAAAAGAGTGCAGAGAAATGGTCAAAGAGAGCAACCAAAATGGTCAAAAAAATGGAGTGTAGTGTTGCAGGGAGGGATTAGTTTAGGAAAAAGGCTGGGGGTGGGAGTGTGCCAGATGATAGAAGTATATAAAATTATGCATGGTGAAGAAAGTAGATAGAGGTAAGTTTTTCACTTTCTCTCATAATACTAGAAACTAGGGTCATTCAGCAAAACTAACGGGGATGGGGGTTGGAGATGCAAAAAAAAACTATGAAATTCACTGTCACCAAATATACTGATGACTGATGACTTTGCAAGGGGAATTAGACCAATACTATCCAGGATCAGAGGCACCATGTCCCTGAATACTGAAAAATGTGAATGGGAGAGTGCTATTGTGCTATTGTCCTGCATGAGGGCTTCACATAGGCATCTGGTTGGCCACTGTGGAAACGTTATGCTGAACCAGATGGCCTTTGGTCTAATTCAGCAGGACAGCACTTATGTTCCTGTGTATTTTAGTACAGCATCAAACTTTTAGTACCTGATGGTAATGTGCTGGTATTAAAGATATGGTGGTGTTTCCAGTACGGGATCCGTTCCGGAGGTCCAGTCGTATCCTGAGGTTCTCGCAACCAGAGGACTGCTTTTGTGCATGCACGCATGGCAAAACCCGGTAAAATACTTCCGGGTTTGCCGCTTTCACAATCCGAAGTTTACATTACCCGAGGGTAATGTAAGCCGAGATGCTACTGTATCCATGTCTATGCAAGCATTCAGGAGCAGAGGCCAGTGGTCTAAATACTATAGCGATCTTGAGCTACAGTGGACAGAGTTATGAAAATAGTACATCCAGGCACACAGAAGTGATGAAGTCTTGGAGTCAGTGGGACTTACTTTCAAATGTATATTCAGGTCTGCAGAGAGATACATTAATTGCTGAGTATCCTGGCATGCAAAGTGCATAGATATTGCGCTTTATAATCTCATCATGCGTGCTGTGAAGGAAGCTCACTCTATTACAACTGAATCCTTTGATCTTGCATCAGCAAAATTTTTATCGTGGTTCTTTGCCTTTAGGACATCTTCCCAGCCATGTCTCGCAATACATTTTACAGGTATTAATAGGTTGAATCTCTCAAAGTTTGTGCCCAAGTTGGACTGCAGTCCAAGGAAGCTATTTGCATGCATATATGCAGGTGCGAATTATGTGTGCAGCCGAAGTTGACTTTGAAGTTTTCAGTGCAACATCCATGGCCACTGACCTCACAAACTGGTTCTAATAATGAAACTGCAACCATCATCATCTACGTTTGTGATGATGAAACCTTTGAAGACAGCTCTGGCATGAAGGATCTTGCATATTAGTGCTTCGGATTGTAAACCGCATCTGTGTTCTATTTAAGGAATGAGGAAAACGAAGGCCAGGGAGATTAATTGCACTGAATCACATTGCTAAGTGTGATGTGCTGTTCTAAGTGCTGTTCTGCTAATGGCAATCAGTGCTGCATCTTTAAAGTTCAGTCCTTAGTGGAGACCTGTGTGGGGTAGAGCCAGCATTGCAATCTAGTCTTTCAAATTCTCAAGTCTGTCATCTATCACAGATCATCTATCCCTCTAGAATAGAATACTTCAGCCAATCTGGTTTTCACAAACTACACTTTAAGAGTTTTTAAATTATTGAAAGTTGAATGAAAACTTATTTAGGTTAAAGCAATTAAACTGTTGAGACTAGGGATTTATTTTAGTATGGTCCTTGGCCACACATGTCTCCTGTAGTTAGGTAGTCACAGGCCTAGCCAGAGGCACACACTATGTATCCATCTTACTGAAGGTAAGCTGGTCTGGATCAGATTAGTGCCTAAATGGAAGGCCAGCTGGGAAACCCATGTACAACTACCTTGAGTTTCGTAGTTCTGTTTGGTTTATATTGTATTATATTCCATCCCGTGGTCCTCAGGTGAAGAGCAATCTAGAAATAATAATACATAATACATTTGGCTATTCCCTGTGGAATCATTTTCTGTTGAATATCTGAATCTATAGCATAGCCGTGACTTAACTGTCCCAATGAGTTCCATGGGACTAAGGATCAATGGCTGTATCTTCATATAAAATATACTTTGTAGTATTTCAGCACCTGCCATTATGAAAAGTTCCATAGTATTTCACTAAAGTTGTGAAGGTTTAAATGTGTCAGAAGTTGGATGATGAATTTCTACTTGGTTTCAAGCAGAATCCAAAGTACTTGGGTGGTAATTTAAATGTCTGTTTTTCATAATTAGGGCTGTTGCACAGTTTTAAAAAATCTTAGCCAATTAATCATATGAATTTTAATTGATTAAATATGCATATATGTGTGTAAGAGGAAAAACACTTGTTTTTAAGGAAAAAGGCATGCTGCACACATCTGTCACATCAAACATAATCTTAGAACGGGCATATTTTATCTCAGGAGGAAATGCCTCTGCTAAGATGGTGCTTTCATAGTAATTTATATCTTACTCAGAAGGCACATGAGACACCTTATTGAAGCTAAGTGGGTTGGGATCTTTTCAGTACCCGGAATGGGAGGCCAGCTGGGAATCTCAGGTCCACCACCTTTGAGCTCCATGATGGAAGAAAGGTGATGATGGCAAAAAGTTAGGACATGAAAGAAGAGTTTGGATTTGATATCCCGCCTTTCACTCCCTTTAAGGAGTCTCAAAGCGGCTAACATTCTCCTTTCCCTTCCTCCCCCACAACAAACACTCTGTGAGGTGAGTGGGGCTGAGAGACTTCAAAGAAGTGTGACTGGCCCAAGGTCACCCAGCAGCTGCATGTGGAGGAGCGGAGACGCGAACCCAGTCCCCCAGATTACAAGACTACCGCTCTTAACCACTACACCACACTGGCTCTCAACAATAAACAATAAAATTAAATGTTTTAAAAGCAGTTAAAAAACCAAAATGTGCCTGATTAATTGAGACAACTTTTTAGTCAACCAAAATGTTTTTTAGCTTACAAACTATCCAATTAATTGATCAAGTGATGATTTAGTTGTAATGGCCAATGTTTTACTACGCATTGGGATTTGTAGCCACCTACCTGGGTGTTCTTACCTTTGTGCAGATGTATATAGAGTTTGGGGAGTTGCTCTAAAAACCATAAATTATAAATGTTACAGCTGGAATTATTACATGTTCTTGCAGCTCGAAGAATGGGAGATTTCCCCCCCACCATGTTGTTGCTTATTGTGTATACACTCTAATGGCAGTGATATTCTTGGGAAGGAGTATACAATAGTAGCATTGGTAATAATAATGCAGCAGTGGCTGAAACCTAGGGAAACCTAAATGGTTTCTTTAAGGAGCTAAACTTGAGAAAGGCACAGGAACATTATCGTCCCAAATCAGGAAACCCTGAATTAAATTCATGCATCATATAACATAGGCTGGGATCCATAGAACTACTTTAGGCAATGACTTCTTCATGGCCAGTGGAATTTCTTACTTGCACCTGTTGTAATAGTATCACAGTCTGGATTTGAAATTTCCCTCAGCTTCAAAAGTACCTTGCCACGAGACATGAGGCTGCTACTTGGGGAAAATAAGATGTGTACAAGACAATCCTGGCTTTGTCTTTATTCAGAAGCAATTATTGGTTCTTCCTCTATAACAAATATGCTTGTTTATTGAAAGCCAAGCCTAGCCCTTCAGCATTGTAGCTTCAACTTTTGTGTGTTTCAGTAC
Organism: Podarcis erhardii; assembly: GCF_964252035.2. Lineage (NCBI taxonomy): Eukaryota > Metazoa > Chordata > Lepidosauria > Squamata > Lacertidae > Podarcis > Podarcis erhardii. Next base: position 25,971,947 of record NC_138513.1, read on the forward strand.
TTAATAGTAAGTTTGTGGGCTATTAATGCATTGTTTGTTATGTTTGCATCCTCTATTCTCTCAAGGAGCTCACAGTGGTATTTTGACATCATAGCAGTTCCATGAGTTGGTTTGGGCTGCCCTCAGGGTGGATTTAATTTAAATCAAACCAATTTAAATCATGATTTAAACCATGATTGAAATCACTAGTCAGTAAGACTTGATTTAAATCATTTTTATTTATTTTTTACAGAAAGACATTCCTGCTGGTATAAGCTTAATATTTACAACCAGAGGAAGGTTTCATTTTGGGAATAATAAATTTTCAGAGTGGTTTTTACAGTTATATCAAAAACTACTGATTTGGTTATACTATTAGAAAAACATAGACAGATAATTATGAAATTATTGTGAGGTTTAATAAGTTAACTGTTTATATTTGGACAGCTTTTCTGCTGCACTTTATTTGAAGGAGAAAAATAATCATTTCCTTAATAACATTTTAAACTGACTAAAACAATAGCATTATAGCATATGTATCCATGTTTGTTAACTGATGTGGTTAAACTTTTTTTAAAAAAACTCCCAAATTAGACTGAGTTTCAGCACACATGAAAAACTTAAAGCAAATCCTTATTTCCTGATAAATGCTAGCCTTTGGACTATAATGTATCTTAAATAGAAAACTATCTTTAGAAAGATTTTTCCCCCTCCAAAAGCATTTTATTTTAAAAATCCAATTTAAATCAAAATAATCTGATTTTTTTGAAAAATAATTTATTTTTATCCACCCTGGCTGACCTATATGAATAACCTACTGCATGATTGCAAAGGAAGGAGATTGGAGTCATTTGTTGCACCTTAGTTTGGTAATGTTGTGTAAGGTATTTGGCAGGTCTGGGGAATCTCTGGTGCCGTAGAAGTTGTTGGACTACAAGTTCCAACATCTCTGACTGTTGACTGTGTTCCTTGATCTGATAAAAGCTGGAGTTCAACAACATCTAGAGGTCAAAAGTTTCCCCACCACTGGTATATGGCTTGTATGATTTGTAGGCTTAAAACCAGCAATTAGAAGCAAGAGATTGCAAAGTATAAGGAAAAGAACACGAGGTGAAACAACAAGGCTAAGAATGCCAGGCCTTTGTGAGAGTGCTTAGGGCCATTGTAGATGTGATGTGTGATGGACACATATAGTATAACATATAGTATAACATAAAAATACCAATAGATAAGAAGTAAAGGGCTTAAGGAATCATGTTCAGAAATACACTTACAGTTCTAACATAGGTTGCAGGCTCAAAACAATGGTAAATCATGGTAATGCCTCTTCTAATATAACAAGTGTATTTTTACTTTTCAATGATAGGACTCGCTGATTCTTGAGAAATCTCAGAATTGGAGCTCTCAGAAAATGGACCATATTATGATTTGCTGTGTTTGTCTTGGGGATAATAGTGAAGATGCTGATGAAATAATCCAGTGCGACAATTGTGGAATAACAGTGCATGAAGGTAATTCTATCACGACTTCAATTTGCAACAAATAATAAAGCTTTGTTTTTCTCTTAGCAAATTGAGGTGAATTTGTTTTCACGCAGCGGCAATGGATACAATACTTTCTACAACTGTTTGGTATTCCTTGACTTTCAGATATGGGAGATTAAATCTGCAACCATGAATTTGCATGCAGCCAAACCTGCTTCATGTTTATGAAAACTCAACTGTTAATTTGTATTTTTCCTTAGTGGAAAACAAATTAAAGCTATAATCCTTATGCCCTTCAGTTCCAGTATATAAAAGCTTCCTATATTAAATGGTTTTGCCAATAAGATCTAACCCTGATCTTTTGAATAGAAACAAAGAATTTGCCCAGTGAATCTTTTAAATTCACAAAGGCAGTTGCTCCTCTTAATATAGTGCCATCCATTTAAGAAGTAAATGCTGATAGAAGGCATGCTAATGTATACAGTTTACAATGGAGTGTGACTGATTTGTTGTAGTATATTATCATTCAGACTAGTTAAAAGGGAACATAAAAATATCTTAAAATAAACACACTGTTAGAGGTTAGATCCTCTCCCAAATACTTTGCATAGTGATTCATACTGCACCCACGTGAAGTTAAGGTTCAATTGCTTATTATTCCCAGCCTTAACAGTTTGCCTCAAATCAGAAGTATAGACTCTTATTAAATCACAAAGGCATGTTTGGTTGGGACCACAGATACGGCTTTCTCTGTGGTCACACTCTGGCTCTCGAACTTCCAACTAGGAAACCCAACATTGCTGTTTTAATTTTCTGTCACAGTGTGAAATTCTTTATTTACTCAGAAGTAATCTCTATTGAGCATATTAGGGCTTACATCTGAGTAAACATGCACCGGATTGCACTGTTAGTGTCTCCTTGGAGGTATTTTGGTTTTACTGTATATATTTCATCATTACACTTTCAACACAGATAAATTTTACTTGGAAGGCTCTGTGTAATATTTGCGTGTTTTAATGGGTTCGGCATTGCTGTTCTCTTTTGTACTTGTGTTACTGTTTTTTTGTGTTGGTTTAAAGTGTAGCTGCCTTTAACATTTTGGGGTGGGGGTAGAAAGAGTGTATAAATGTTTTAAATTAATAAATAATTTGGCTGTCTCTCCCCTGGATAATGTGCAAAGAAGCTGCTTTCTTTGGTGTATCACAAAATACAGATGAGCAACTCAAGAAGATAAGCAGTTGGGTGTAAATATAAATCAACTCAGTGATAGTACATGCAGATTGCTCATTTTAACTCACAGCCCAAGATACAGTCTTAACATGTATCTTTTCACATGGTGAAACTTCATAATCAGGGTTTTTGGACAAAGTCTAGATGTCTGACAGTGTCTGTTGCTGCTTAAAGGATAATATGGATTGGGGTCAAATTGGCCTTGACAATGGAGTCTGAATCCAACTCCTTAGATCCCACACTGTAGAGAAACAAGCAGCAAGCTATGTGCTTCCATTTAGCTTACCTCTTAAGCTCCAGATAGCTGAGAACTGGTGCTTTCACTTTGTTCTCTGCTGCCTGGGTTGGAGGCAGCCTGTTACGTTTTGAGCTCAGTCTAGACTTTCCTTTCTAGAAAATACTTTCAATCACAATGGGCAGTGATTGTTTCGTTGGTTTAAAACAATGGTTTCCAGCATCAGGAGGTCACCATATTTTCTTAATTGAAGACTAAGTGGTGTGCCAGGTTCAGGAATCTGAAACCAACCTTTCTGGACTGGCAGGAGCCTCTTCTGAGAGCCCTCAATAGATGCCTGATGGTACTGACCCCTGAGGTTGACACGGTTTTCCAATCTAAATGAATGTTCACTCTTGGTGGAAAAGAAAAATGTTGGATGTTGAAATACACTTGGTGTGGGTGGTAAAATCTGCCACCTGCTCCTGATATTCAAAGGCCATACCTTTCTGCACTTTATGGTCCCTCATAATAACAGAGATTTTGCTAGATACATGTCTGGAACATTTTTTCTTTCTTTTAAGATCTGGGTGACAAATTTCTATCAGTGCTTCAGGAAGATGTTACTTGTTTTAATTGAAAAAAAAGTATATTTTATAAAGTGTTCCTTGGATAGATTTGCCCTTCTGTGGATAAATTTAAAAATAAAATCTTAAGCTCTGGCCTGTCACTTTAGAGAACTGCTTTTGTGCTAAAATCTCCTTACTGGTTTGTAATAGCACAGCACCCCCAGCTGGGGTGTCAGTTCTCCTGATGTACTGATTGCAGCATGTCTAAAGAAAACTGTCTGGTACATATCATTGCAGGCAATGTGGTTGTGGGTAATTCACTTTCTGACAATTGTCCTTGCATTGGTGCTATAAATTAAAGACTTACTGCAGTTTTCCTAAAATATTTTTATATCCCTTTGTTTCCTCCAATATTGGCATTGTACAGAGTGAAGAATTCATGTTCTTAAGAGTTACATGAACTGGTGATTTTATAATAAAATAGGTGCACAGTGCAACTATTTCTCCATAGTTGAGCTTTCAGATCTCTTTGCAATCAATCAATCTCACTCTTTCTTTGAGTTTTCTATTCACCTGAAGTAAATCTAATTGTTTGCAGGAGGTGTTCAATATGTTATCTAGAAATCACCCATATGGTTAAAGGTAAGATAAAGGACCCCTGGGCAATTACGTCCAGTCAAAGGCAACTATGCGGTGCGGCGCTCATCTCACCTCAGGGCAAGGGATCTGGCATTTGTCCACAGACAGCCTTCCAGATCATGTGGTCAGCATGACTAAACTGCTTCTGGTGTGATGATGAGTGCCAGAACGCACAGAAATGCTGTTCACCTTCCCTCTGTGGCTGTACCAGTTATCTGCTTGCACCCCGCTGCACGGATTCAAACCGCCAACCTTTGGATCAGCAAGCCCAAGAGGCACAGTGGTTTAGCCCACAGAGCCACCCACGTCCCAAATCACCCATATAATAAGTTGTTAAAGCAGAGAATAATCATTGCTTTAAAATACTGCAATATTTTCTGATGTCTTTTGAATTAATCCCAAATCCTCCTCCAGTAAAGCACAGTCAATTGTACAAATTAACAGAATATGACTTCCTGTCAGAGAGTATATGTAATGCTCCAAAATCAATCAAACAGCCTTGCAAAATGTGACCTAATTAGTCATTTGGTAGTACCTGCAAATTTGTAAAAAATAAATAAATGTAGCTTTCATTTGCCGTGGGAACAATCTGCACAGTTACAGAGAGACAAATCAAAATGCATGGGTGTTTTCTACTTACTGCTTATTAATTAGAAGGCAGATGCTTTTGGTTTTTTGAGTAGCTACTTCATCTAGAATAGTTATCTCCCTTATTCTCTCCTTATAAATAAAGCTGCATAGAGACAGCAGTTTTCCAGAAAGCTCACGGTAGTGTAATAGAGCTCTTGTGGCTGGAGAAAGTGAAGATCAGGTGTTGCTTCCAAAAACCCTGTAATTGAGACCGTGAACACACATATGTCTATTTGGCCACCTACTTCAAAGAGCTCTATCAGTTCTGCCTTACCTACTGTATAGCTCTATGTGCCCTTGCTTTCCACGTCTTATATTAATTCTTAATTACATCCCTTGATATAACATTTCTTTGATTTAATTCATTCATTTGTATTTTCTATCTTCCTAGGTTGTTATGGTGTTGACGGCGAAAGTGATTCTATTATGAGCTCCGCTTCAGAAAACTCCACTGAACCATGGTTCTGTGATGCCTGCAAATGTGGTGTTTCTCCGAGCTGTGAACTCTGCCCCAACCAAGATGGAATCTTCAAGGAGACGGATGCTGGCAGGTTAGTTAAGGGAGCTGTCATCAGAGGGATAGGTTCCTGAAAGTTATCCTTCAATTTATTCCAGTCATGTGTTTTCTTCACCAAGCCCATTCTGGAAAGTCAGGCATAACTTCCTTCCTTCTTTCCAATGGTAGATTAGACTATAGCCAGATTCCAATCGGAGAAACATAGCATTGCTGTTGCTTCTGCAATAGAGGTTTACTAGGATAATTCTGTGAATAAATTCACAGGTTCTGCTGCACCTTAAAGGTTTACGAACTACTCAGGAGGAGGACTAAACAAACAACTTAAATGTTTGGTCAGAACTGTGTACTGTGTTCTAAAACACACAGTTTAAGGGATTATAAAATTTTCACTTTGTGACACTGGGTAGTCTTCTCATAGGTTTCTGTCTACTCAGATATCCCCCCCCCCTTTATTATTTCAATTAGTATACATACTCTTCCTCTCATGGGAGCCCACTGCAGCTAACAACAAAAACTCATAATTAAATCAAAATCAATACAAAATATAATATGTGATTCAACATAAAAGTCAGCATTAAATTATATGTATGAAGCCACTCCTCTTACGTTCCAAAGGCTTGCAAGGAAAAAAACGGTCTTAAGATGTTGCCTGAATTAAAATAATGTGGGGGACAGATAGATGTTAATAGGAGGTAGTTCCATAACTGGGAAGTTTTATGTTGGGAAGTTGCTTGTTTCAAAATGCTTGTGTGGAAATATGCCCCATATCAAAACTTTGCAGTCTGTCATCCCATAACTGTTAAGGAATTTTTAGACTGCCATTGAGCTGTTTAAGACACTGGAATATATTTCTTGGTGAGGCATTAACAAGCTTGCCAAACATGACCTGGTGCTTTCAAGCTTAATCGATTTCATTGCTCCTGTTATTAACACAATACCTCTGAAACTCAGCAGGACATTCCACACAGTCAAACTGAGCATGGTTCCATTTGCCCTTTTGTGCTTAGAATATCCTGAATATATTGAATCAGAAGTCCCAGCAATTTTAAACCATTCATAAATTTCTTGTATTCACGGGTTTGTATTTGTCATTTTGAATTTGGCTCTATGCTAAACACTTTCTATTGAAATGGATGTTGGCATTTGAAACCACACACAGTAGGCTGTAATTTGAGTGTTTGCATTTAAAAGAATTGCACTCCAAGCTTAAAAACCTTGGCATTTACGTCTTGTTCAATTGTCAAGTATAAGAAAACAACCTATTTTGTAAGCTGCCCTGAGGACTTGTTGAAGCCATATTGGCAGACTATACATTAATAAACAAATAAATAAATTGAACCCAGATTATAATGAAGCTAGACTTTCAAAAACTTAGTGCTTTTATCCAGCTGTGTAGAAGTGCCTTGTAGCAACAACTCTTGTAGCAACAACTCTCAAAAACAGGATTTCCCCCCTTCATAATCATTGTCCCTGCTCTCCCTTAACAGTGAACTCAGGGTGGTGTGTACCAATATAAGCGCACTGAGGTTTACCAAAATAAATAGGTTAAAATCAGATACTTAAAGACACTGTGGAAGTTAAAAACATGGTAAACTTCCAGGACTGCACATGCTCAACAGCCATAGCAATGGAAGTATAGGTGTGGGAAGTGCATGGCTGGTTGGACTCCTAAACAGGAAAGATGGAGGATGCACTGCAAAGTTTTGTTTTGAGTCCCGCTTGTTCTCTTTATTACTGGACCTGGGAGGTTCCATGCCTATCAATCTGGAGCACAAACAGGACCACCAAAAATAAGGTAGCAGTTTCTGCATATGCATACTTGACATACTTCCTAGGTATACAGAAGTATATTAGTTGTAAATTAGAAGATATTAAGAAATGACCATTTAAGAACCTATCGTTCTTCCTGGGCCTATGAAATGTTGAGGACAGTTGATCCATGGAGTATTGAGGATATCGGTTGAGAAAAAGAATAGAAAAGCAGAGAGAGAGTTGGTCTGCTTGAGCTCTAAAAGCTTATGGTGTTCTGGAAGGGGGCTGGAGTTGGAGGGATGTGTGTCATGTGGTGTGTGTTTTTTTAAAAAAACTTATATGCCATACAGGAACATTTCAGGAGTTCTAAAAGGACACCTTCCTCTTTTCTCAGTCTTCAAACTCCTCATCACACTGTTATATAACATTAAAGTGCGTAGGTTCAGGACTGGCACAATGGGGAAAGATTTCAGGAAGGTGGGAAAGGGGGAAAAAGCTGTCCTTTTTTAGTTCACTCTCCCTGCCCCCCTGAAACTCCCTTCCTTGGATAAGGTCTAAGCAATGTTTGTGATTCTGTTCCAAACTGGCTGAACATTTGAACATTCATTCTAAGGGCTAGGAATGTAATACATTTTCCTGTGGTTGCCACTTGTGTGTACATGATGTCAATGTGGAGTTTTGCAAATGGCTGTCAAACCTCCTGTGATCCCAGGACACCAAATTACGTGCTCCAAACAAATAACATAGCTTTCCTTTCTAACTAAAAAATTGTCAGAATGTTAAACTAAACCTGTTAATATTCTCTCTCTAATGAGGGATGGTTTTCTCTGCTCTTCCCGTCGAAGAGGTTGACTAGATAGTGGAATGGTTAATTTGAAACAAATCTACTTTTTGCATGTACTCTTTAGTTTCCTGGGCACCAATGTGGATATAATGTTTTGCTCTGTATATATGATATGATACTAACTGGGCTAAGACTATTGTCTTTATTTTGCTTCAGCTTTTTCCCTTCCCTTCACCAACATCTGTCATCTTAGCTTGGAGCAAAATGGATGGGGAAGTAACAAGAAAGATTATTCTTCTTTGATTACCCAATTTGTCTTAATTACAAGGTTCTCAAACATGTGCGGCTAAACAAATGAGCAGGAAAACATTTAGGCACTGGTATTAAATGCAGCTGAAGCTGCCTCAGCTGTGAACTTGACTGACTTCTGTGCTTTTAATAAAGATTCAGGATGGAGTTCATACATAGGTGGTTAAGGAAATGAGACACTTGTGTGCCAATCATACTGAAATGGCAGTTTAAATCTGTAATACTACAGTACTTGTGTGACATGTACTAAAACATTTTGAGAAGGTCAGTATGAAGCAAGCAGCCAGCTGTTGGGTTTATCATAGATAAACTCCTACAGAGTGCAGCAGCATTTAATACACCAGTGGAGCATGAAAAAACTGTGCAAATTAAATTGAGAAGCAGCTGCTTGTTGAAGATGTGTATCTTTATATTGAACTCTGCAGGGTGCAATGGGGAGGTTGCATTAAAACGTACTATCAAAAATCACCAGCCAAAACCTTGGCCTTTTTTTTTTTATAAAAAAAAAAGAAATAGAAGATAATGTGAATAAGAGCAACTATTTCCCTGGTAAAATTGTTACCAGTGCAACACATCAGTGGCATTTCATAAAGAGGGAAACTCTCCTAGAATTTCAAAAACAGAATATCTTAAATTTGGGGGCTTCAATATTTGGATCTTTTGGGGCAAATTCCTAGATATTTTAGTGTTGCCTAAAACTCAAAACATGGATAAAAAAAGACTCAGAAGTGACTTCAAATGAGTAAGATCTAAGACGGGGGTAGTCAAAATAATGACTTCCAAATATTTTGGACTACAACTCCATCAACCCCAGCCAGTATAGCCAGTGGCCAGGGATTATGGGAATTGTAGTTCAAGGCATTGGAGGGTACCACATTGGCTGCCCCTGGTGTAAGGCCTTCACACTGGAAGTGCAAGACATGTACATAGATCAGAATTGCCTTTCTGCTTAAGAACAAACTAACAACAATTTTATAATATAAGCAAAGATGTTCAAGCAGCTTCTGCATATGGATGGATTGCTTTCAGATTCCTATTAAATAATACAGAATATAAAACATTCATATTATTAGTACGCTTCAGGCTCCCCCTTCTTCCCCCAGGATATCCACCCCAATCCCAATGGACACATCCTGGTAAAATTTTATTGATCAGCTGTTGTAGGGGAAGTGGGAATAAATTCTCTGCTGAGCTGTGCAGTTGTAAATTTTCTGAAAGTGCTAAGCTAGCACAGGGTTAACAAAAACCTATTTTGCATAGATTTCTCCAACCAGGTGCAGATATGTGTATGAAAGGCAGTTGTATAGGATGGCACTATATAGGGTTTTTCCACCATTGATTGTATTCCAGATTGGCTAAAACAGTAGGGAGACTATCACAGGTTCTAAATTCGGTCTAATCCATTCAAAGGGGAGTTGTGAAATATTGTTGAAGTACATATTAATTAATTGTTATTACAAAAAAGTTATATTCATGTCCCATCATTTAGTTGTTTCAAAACCATGGTGACTTAATGTTTGTAGTATTTGTAGAAGCTCCCATTAACATCTGGGTCACCTAAACTGTTCTTTCCTTGTCTGTAATTTTCTTAGTGCTCAGATATGAACAGTAAATGCTTTCCTCTTTTGTTATAGATGGGTCCACATTGTTTGTGCACTCTATGTTCCAGGAGTAGCATTTGGAGATATTGACAAACTGCGGCCAGTTACTCTTACAGAAATGAATTATTCCAAATATGGTGCTAAGGTAACATTCAAATAGATATATTTTGGGGATAATTTATATGATTGTAGCTTGTTTTTGTTTGTTTCCTTTTCAGTTCATTACAGCTAAACGCTCAAAACGTAGCTCAGTCAGTTAGAGCATGGTGCTGATAATGTCAAGGTTGCAGGTTTAATCCCCATAAGGGGCAGCTGCGTAGAGCTGCATTGGGGGGGGGTAGACTAGGTGATCCTCAGGGCCCTTTCCAACTCTATAATCTGGTTATAATGAATATTATTATATATAGCCTCATTTTTCTTATGAAACCATCATTGGATAGGAACTATTCAACTAATTCCACAGGACTAAGGCTTGTAATTTTACACTGGGCTTTAGTTATAAAAGTACTAATAACAGGGCAGTCAAGTAAATGCAGGGCAGCTCAATTAATCCTCTACAGTACTATAAAGATTTAGCCATCAGACCACAATAATATCGATCTGAGAATATATGAGATTTCAAACAGATAATCCTCGAGTGAATTCTTGAAAGGCCTTCCCTCGTCCCCAACCGGAATGTTCAAATGTGGCTCACTGAAGATCACTCTTTTAACTCTTGTCTTGATGTTAAACTTTTAAATGGTATATCAGATGTAATAAAGGGGTTTGTTTGTTTTTAGGACATCTTTTTCAGTATGTACGTTGTTGCTGTCTGTGGACTGGTATGCATTGGCTTTAAGTGTGTATCACTTATTGCAACCTGCCTTGGCATTTCAAAAGATGGGATAGAATGTCCTAAGTATGCAAATACCCCACTCTAATAAGCCTATATAGATACAGATATGGTAATTTACATGAAAACTATTGCTGACAGTAGGGAAAAGTTGTAGTTAGGGTTGAATGTAGCATCTTATATATACTTCTGGTTCCGTTTTATCCATTTTCTCATTCCCTTTTGTTTGTTTCTTGTCTTCTTCTGTAAAGTATATAGTCCATTTTAAGGTACTGTATAAAGTTACTACTTTATTCTGTATAAAGTTACTGTATAAAGGTAATACTTTTGTAATGTTCTCTCTCTCATTTATTTGCTACAGGAATGCAGTTTTTGTGAAGATCCCCGTTTTGCCAGAACTGGCGTTTGCATTAGTTGTGATGCTGGGATGTGCCGAGCATATTTCCATGTGACTTGCGCTCAGAAGGAAGGCCTATTGTCAGAAGCAGCAGCTGAAGAGGTATGATAATATTCTGCATTAGTGAAAATAACCCAGGTGACTTTTGTTATGACTAAAACTTCAAATTGATGTGTTAAAATAACTAAGAAATATTTGAGTTGATTGCCTTACTTAATATTGATTGCTTCAGCTTTCCTGTGTTGGGATGCAGAAGGCGTATTTTGTACCTTCCCTTTTTCTTTTAACCTTTTCCCCTGAAACATGTAGACATTTTTGGCAGGAATCATCTCTCTTGGATCCATTCCATACTAGAAAGATGAATATGTGTGGGGAGAGTGATTATGATCTTCAATTCCCTTCCATCTCAATGGCTTTCTAATCATACATGGTTCTGATCCACCAGCAATCCACCATTTTGGTCGGATTATTTTTTCCAAGATTATCTGTCAAGCATTTCTCCTGTGCTACCTTTGTTGATGTATACTGCAGTATTTGGAAACAAAAGAAAGTTGTGTGGCAGTGCAGAACTTGCTTAGTTGTTTGAATGAGCAGAGGGAAACAAATATGCTCTTCAAAATATGTATGAAAATATTTTCCCTGTTCTATACAGTATTCATGTATGTAATTGCTTTCTACATTAACACCTTTGGAAAATGGCACACAGAAATAGCTGCTTGATACTCAGTCTTTTAGCCCCTTTGGAAATGAGATTAAACTTGAAAGTTTACCTCGTAACATTTACATAGATTGTAGTGATACCGCTTATGAGTAGCTAAACAATTAAAACTAATGTATCTGTTATATGTAGATAAACATGTGGCTATTTAATTTGTAAACTCTGCACTGAGTTTGAAAAGCTGAATCAAAACAAGAGTTTCATATTCTTTGTAGTGATGTTACCTTAATCTGGCTTTGGTTGGTTAAAATACCTTAAAAGCCATCAGAATCATTTTTTCAGACCCTACCTAACAAAATTGTGGAAAATGTGTGTGTGTGTGTGTGTGTGTGTGTGTGTGTGTGTGTACCATCCTATTTATTTATCCTATTCATTTACTTTAGAATACTTTTAGGCTGTCTTTGGGGGGGGACCTCTCAAGGTGGCTTACATAATGGTAATTTAAAATTACATGATAAAATATAATTAAAATACTGCTTTTCCTGGCTGACAAACTATTTTCTTTCATGAGCTTTTGCCTTCTTCATTTTTATTTTAATTGGAACAGGATATTGCAGATCCCTTTTTTGCTTACTGCAAGCAACATGCAGACAGGATGGATAGAAAGTGGAAGCGCAAGAACTATTTGGCTTTGCAATCCTATTGCAAAATGTCTTTGCAGGAGAGAGAGAAACAACTGTCACCAGAAGCTCAGGTAGTATACCCAAGCCAAGTTTGTATTTGTGTTTAATATAGCATACTAAATGAGAAAGATCAGGGCAGAGGAAAAAGGATGGAATTGTTGTGACTGCCAGTGAAAATGCATATAGTTGTAAATAGTATGAAATGTTTGAGAATCACTATTCACCTGCTTGCAAATAATCTAAACTCAGGTGTATAAGCATGTGTACCTCTCCCAGCTGCATGATGTCTCTGTGACCCCACTTTTCCTCCAGCTCAATAAATCTAACCCCACCCCAAGCCTGCTAGTGCTCCCCCCAGTTTGAGTCTTTGTACTTACCTCTGCCACAGTCTGTTGTCAGCCTGAACAACTTCTAACTTGAGTTACCCATTTCTAGCTTGAGTTACCCAGATATTTGGGAAAGTTTGCCTGCTGATGTATTCATTCCTTATTGAGTTTTATGAGAATTCTGAATTTCAGTTGTGAAGGATCAGCATGATGGAGAACAGAAACCAATACTGGATTTTTCTTGAGGAAGCTCATAAATACATCTGTTTCAAACTCTACCTCTTCTAGTCCAGAGAGTATTTTAGGATCAGTTCTTTTGCACTATTAAAAGCGATCTTCTCTCACCATAGATTTGTGTGTGCAGTGTTAGAAATGGAGATTACATTTTCTAGCAAAAGTGTTTATGTGCTTCTTAGCTTTATTTTGATTTGCTTTTTTAAAATTTGTAGGCCCGAATTAATGCCAGACTACAGCAGTATCGTGCTAAGTCAGAAATAGCACGTACCACGAGGCCGCAGGCGTGGGTACCAAGGGAGAAACTGCCACGGCCGCTCACTAGCAGCGCTTCAGCAATACGTAAGCTGATGCGCAAAGCAGAATTAATGGGAATTAGCACAGACATCTTTCCAGTGGATACTTCAGATACCAGTTCCAGTGTGGATGGAAGAAGAAAACACAAACAGCCAGCCCTGACCGCTGATTTTGTCAATTATTATTTTGGTAAGGGTGAAAAGATACGTGCTTTCCATTGTTGCCAGGAATGGCTAACCTTTCATTTTCCGGTTGTTGCAGGACTATAGCTCCCACCATCCCTGAACATTGGTTTGCTGGGCAGGTGGGAGTTGGAATCCAGCAACAATCGGAGGCTGCAGGTTAGCCACCCCAGTCTAGATTTTGAAGGGATGGTTTACAGATGAAAGAGTGGAGTTGCTTTAAACTTCAAGCCACCCATATACTCCTGTATGTGAGCACTATGGTTCCCTCGTTACAATTTTAAAGCAACAAAGCTGCCTCCAAGTAGCCAAGTAAATATTCATATATGTCGCGTTAAAATAATGTGTGGGATAGTTAAAAATGTTTTTGTTGAAATCTTTCCTATTTAAAGTTTGGAGTGCATTCTAACTCAATATTAATTGGCATTAATGCTGCTTCTTTCCTCCCTCAGTCCTTGCTATTGAGATCAGGTGCAAGCCTAGCTCTGTAAAAACCCTCCAGTAATGCAATCGGGTTTCTTGCCCTGGTCACCCTTCCTTTTCTGCTTTGCAAGGGATGAATTACTTACTAGTATTTGTTATGTGCCTTTGATCTTAATATCCATAGCTTGGATGTTTTAGAGATATTGTAAGCGTTGTTCAGCTGCAGAGAGTGTTTTCTGCATGTGACATTGAATGCGAAGAAATGTTGTCGTATGATGTATTGTTACCTACATTCATTCTGTTGCTTTGCATGCTCAAAAAAAAAAAAAAAAAAGGAAATACAGAAAGTGCTGGCTTTTATTTTAGAGAGAAACATGCGCATGATCCAGATCCAAGAAAATATGGCAGAACAGAAGAAAATTAAGGATAAGCTGGAGAATGAACAGGAAAAACTTCATGTAGAATATAACAAGGTAAATGATGTTCTTCAAACAATGCAAATCATATGCTGTATATAAAATAAAACTATAGTTAGAAAACCATTGACTTCCACTAAAACCCATCTTAAATCAAATGGTCTTTCAGTAACCGTCACCTGCTGTTCACTAAAAGATTAAGATGTTTCTCAGAGGTTCTCATCTATACAGATTTTCTCAGTCTGGTATCAAGAGCCTGACTCTTGCTTGTTGTGCACATCTGCTCGCTATCATGAGCATAAAAATTTGCTTACGTTGAGGTGTTCCCTTAGAGCTTTAGGGTAACTGTGAGGAGGAATTCCAAGTCCTAGCTTTAATCATGGGGATGGCAGAGTCCGGGATTGCCAAATTATTTTTTATTTGCTTTACTCACAGAAAATATTCAAGCAGCTTACGGACGTAATAGAAATACTAAAATGACATTAAAAACGAAGTAAAAAGATGGGAACAGTAACATAGGTCTTGATTGGGCAATTGCCTCTGCTCGCGTGGGCTCCTTATTCCTATCCATTCAGTAACTATGACTTTGGTCCATCTAGTCCAGTATTTTTTATTTGGATTCACAGTAGCTCTCCAGGATCTTATGAAGAGGTCTTTCACACCACCTGTTTATCCGCTTCTTTGGCGATGTCAGTAATTGAACTTAGGATCTTTTGTATTCAAAGCATGTGTAGTTTTATCACCAACTGTGGTTCTTCCCATACGGTCACCAGGCAGCAGCTGCCAGTAATTTTACCTAGTGAACCACTTTGTTGATCACCACATGCAACTTTAGATATCTGGGATGTTGGCGATGTATTTTTCCTGTTAGGTTGATGTAAACAGAAGTTTTGATTTGAAATACCGTCAGTGGATACTTTGGGGATATTTGAGGGAAGCCTTCAATGTTGCAGCAACTGCTGTGTGAATACACACATGTATGCCACACTGATCACAAGGAATGGAAGACATGACTAGAGAATTCAGTGCTACCTATTGTATTGCCGTTCTTATTTGTTCTCAAAAAGACATGGCCGTGCATTCACGCACACCCCATGAAAGTAATGATAGTTGTTGGAATTGTCAAAAAATAAATAGTAGTCTGGAGGAGAGAACATCATTCCCAGTTACACTTAAAAAATGTGACAAGGCTTTATATTTTCTTATTTCAAGTGTGCAGATGTATAGCTCTGAAATCTTGATTCCCTGTGTAGAAAAACCTGGCACATCTTTACAGATGGAAATAACAGAGTGGAACTGTTTTGATGTTTCTTGACTGCCATTATAGTCTTATTGTCAGACAAAATTACTTTAGGTTCTCCCTTACTAACCATATGGATGCCCATGTTTTTTTTCTAGTGTTATTGAATGGCTGATTAACTTTACTGATTTCAGTTGCCTTGACATGAGTGAACAATTTTATTATTTAATTACCTCTCATAGAAAAGGGTTTCATAAGTAAAGAATGCCTCCTCCTGGATACGAGGTACGAAATAACTTCCACAGTATTTTTCACTGCTTTGTTTTTTAGTTGTGTGAGTCTTTAGAAGAACTTCAGAACGTGAATGCAAAGCTACGAAATGAAGGACAAGGAATATGGGCTGTGCTTGGTAGAATAATTGGGCAGGTTGGTTTTTCCCATTGTTTTTCTCCTCCCCTCTTTCCTTATATCTTATTTATTTATGGGTCATATGAGTCCTAAAAATAGGGTTTTCTCTTTGTTACTGTCACTTTTTTTAGGCTGAAAAGATACATTTGATAAAGTCCTGGCCTTATTCTGCAGATAATGATTTCTGATTGAAATGTATATAGGGCTCTGCGCCTACCTACTGGGAAACTGCAGCCTAATTTTGTTTTTGGATTAGCTATCTTGTTTGCAAAATTCTTTCATTTGGTGTAACTGATTGACCTGTCATTTGTGATGAAGCTAAACCTGAAGCATGAGTTAATCTAACCACATTCTTTGCTATTCCCCCCCCCCCATAGCTTTCAAAGAGCAGGTTTTCTTAGGGTATATTGTTTTCTTCCCCCCTGTTTTCTGAATATGCAACTGAAAGCATATGTAATTTGCTGTAGTTTTAAATGAATTATGCATGTGGGAATGTCCTTAATAGGAAGTGAAGAATATTAGGGTACAGCTGGTTATTTTTTTATAGGATTACTGATCATTTTGTCAGTTGTAAAAAAGTGAATGCTGCCACTTCCCAATTATTAAATTCATTAGCTTCTAAAGAGTAAAGTATTGCACTTGTAAACCAGCAGAATCAAATATCTTGATATGGTTATGTTTTCAGCTACATTAAAAGAGCACAATGAACACTTTACACAGTTTGCTGCCTGTTGTACAGCTGCTTCTCCCGTTCTACAAACAGTGGAAGTTATATGGCACTTTGTATCTGAAAGATTGATGAATTTCCATGGCTTTTTCTTTTAGTGCTTCCTAATTCATCCTTCACTGAGGCTTATATCTGGTATTCAGTGCAGTTAGCAGATTCCTCAAGAAAGTGGGAGCCTTTTATGTGTCATTCCAATATATAATCAGATCTTAGCTTTTGTTTTTGTTTTTGTCTGACTCCTTAGTTGGCTTTCTAAGATTATAAAATGTTAAAATGATCTTTTAAGAAACTGGACCATTGGCCGGCTCTGTTTTTTGTAATTATCCTTGTTTTTGTGCTAAGTGTTAATTCAACAGAAGAATTAGCAAGGTTTTACAAAGTGCTTGATGGTTCTGTGAAACTGGCCCAGATGATTAATATAACCTGGTTTTTTATGGGCCTTTCATACATATGGGGGTCGGAATTTAACTTTGTTAATAAGAAGTTCATCCCTTTTAAAAAGAAAACGGAGGGGGGAATCAAATTTTCACAAATATGTTTCCTGGTGCAATCATTTAATAATAATAAAAAACTAGTAGTTTCATTTGCACAGCTTGCATGACACTTTTTTCCAGTTGGTTGAACAGATGCAGGCCCACAGGGCCACTGAGAAATGACTTTGATAGATGGTTGCTGTCTGTGAAGCTAGCATACTGCAGATTAGTAGAAACCCGAAGAGAATCTCTCCTGCTTTGTGCAGAGTTTGGTCCAATAAGATAATTTTTCTAATTAACCTATGGAGCACCACTGTAGCAGGGATGGTGAGGAAAATAAACTGCCTCAATATTCTTTCGTGAAGTGTAGTGGATTTTTCTTTTTTCTTTTTCTTTTTAACCTTCTAAACCAGCTTGTCCTTGTCTGTCTCTGTTAAAGCTCCCTCTGTTAAAGGGGGGAAAGTTAAAAAGCCAGGGCTTTAATGTCTTTGGTTTTTCTCTCTCTCTTTTGCATTGGAAAATATGTGAATGCAATTTCATTTCTCATAGGGCTCACTTGGGGACAGAAATATATAGTGTAGTCATTTTTGCAGCCTGACTAAGCAGTTTCCTCTCCTAACTTTTAGTATATTGGGCACAGCCAAATTTTGATTGCTGAGCAGTAAATGAGGGGGAATGTTATGTTATATATGTCTCTCACAAATTATCCTGTATTTCTTCAAACCCAATAGAAATTGAACATACCATCAATTTTGCGAGCACCCAAGGAGAGAAAACCGAGTAAAAAGGAGGGTGGAACCCAGAAGACTACAACCCTCCCTGCAGTTCTCTATAGGCAAGTAGTAGAAACAGCACAATAGACATAGATTATGGATAGAGTAAGAGACCTTTATAAGTATTTTTTTTATTCCAAACAACTGAATAAAATGTCTTTACTCCTGGACACCAGGAGTAAAATGTCTTTTACTCCTGGACACTAACTTGATTCATTTTAAATCATTTTTTTTTAAAAAAAACGTTATAACTGTCTTCAGAGTCCCAGACATCATTACTGAGATTTTCTCTATCCATTGGCAGCACTTCAGAAGAAAATTCCTTTTATACCTGAGATTTTAATCTGTTTTGTGATATATGGTTGAGAACCTTCAAACATTAAAAGTTTTGCATTTAAAATCGACCAGCAAGGTCTGAATGAAATTATTATGAACTTATACGGTTTATTAAGCCCTAATATAACAAAGCATATTTGATCCTCAAGTCTAGTATTTTTCATAATTCAGGTTAATATATTGTTGAGTAATTGATGCATTTACTCATTGTTATATGTTTAGTTCTTTTTACCATTTACCATTATGGTTGGTTTTTTAAAAAATAAATAAATATTTGATACAAGTATTGAAACATATACTCCATATAAAAGCTACCTTTCTGCAAGATAAAATACAATTATAACAGTTAGAATATTTACTCACTGTATGGGGTTTAACCATTCAGATTGAAGAGTTCTTTGTAAGTGCAAGAACTGGGTCCATATTTGGTTAACCAGTTCAAATGCATCTGAAGATTCATGGAATGCCCTCAATTTGGCTAATAAAAAGTATCTCCTTAAATTTTCGGTGACTAGCAAAAATCAGTCTAGCAATCTCTAGAAGTATTTAATACCACCTTGTGTTTCTTTGTGGGGAGCATTTGATTGCATTATGTCCTATAACAACCACAAATGCTTTTAGGAACATGAAAACATCCTTGCTTGATCTGTCTCCATCAGTGACTTGCCAGATATTTTTGAAGAGCTCTCATTGGATAATGACAGTGGTA
The DNA here is from genome assembly GCF_964252035.2 of Podarcis erhardii. NCBI lineage: Eukaryota > Metazoa > Chordata > Lepidosauria > Squamata > Lacertidae > Podarcis > Podarcis erhardii. Next base: position 25,990,769 of record NC_138513.1, read on the forward strand.
GCCACCTCTTGTTTGTTTCCTGTATCCAGTAGTCAGAAATATACACTTTCTAGATGTGAATATACCCAGTTATCTATCGTGGCTAATAGCCATTGATGCCACAGCCCTCCATGAATTTGCCTAAAACTTTTAAAAAGCCATTTAAACTAGTGGTCATCACCATGTCTTGTGGCAATGACTTCTACCTGTTAATTTTGCGTGGTGAGACAAAATACTTCCCTGACTCTTATGCTAGTTAACTTCAGTATATTTAAAATTATCCACTCTTGTCACATGGTTCACATTTTTATGAATTGCTGAATTTTCTCTGTTGAATGTTAATTTGTTCTGGGATGATGTTTACCAAATGGGGTACCTCTGCTGGATGACCTTGTGGACTTGATGTACAAGTGATTAAAAAATGTTGCTGCTGAACTTTTTTTTACATGACTAGCATGTCCAAGGATGAGGGTGTTTTCCATCACAACGGTTATTTTTATTTTACTGCATATTTGCTTCGTCTTGATTCTGACATAAAATGTTTTATTTGCAATCCTTCATTAATTTACAATAATAATACATCCTTTGTAAAATACAAATATCATTACAATTAAATTGCATTCATTCTCCCAGCAACTATTCAAAGTAAGTGAATAGTTTAAAGTAAGTGAATTCAAAGGATATTATTTTTACCGATGAGGATTTAAGTTTGAAATATTTTATTTGCAGACCCCTGTGGTTTTCTAATAGCTGGTGAGGGATTTAAATTCAGGCCAACCTTCTGCCTTCAGGACCAAACCGGCCTCAATGTGAATAAAAATCAATATATCAGAAGTCACAAATATCTAGCAAACATTAGGGAAATATTAACGATGGCTTTGATCCAGAGAAGTGCTTAGTTTCACTTGCACAACAGGGCTTTGCCTTCTCCTTCTTTCTGGTGCAGTGCCTTAATGCCCGCCTGCTCTGTACCCCCTGGCTGCTCATGAGGGACCTGAGACCCCTCAAAGCACTGTGGGATGTGATGTGAAGGGCCACTGGAGTGGGGAGTTAGCTGAAATTGAGGACCACCCTTTGCACAAGCGGAAATGCCTTCTGCTCATGCATGGGGTTCTCTGGATCTTACCCCATGTAAACATTGAGATGATTCAGTAAAGTATATGCATTATCTCAAATGAAACTTTTTTCCTGCATTTCCAAGTTGTGGGATTTGCAAGAAGAACCATGATCAACACCTCCTTTTGCTGTGTGATACTTGTAAACTCCATTATCATCTTGGATGTCTGGACCCTCCACTTTCAAGGATGCCAAGGAAGACTAAAAACAGTTACTGGTAAGAATATTGTAAATGCATTGTACTACAAATATGAGGGCCTCAGTCTATTAGGGGTTTTTCTATTCCCAAGGTTTTTGTTCTGTGTCTTTATCAGCAAGGATTTTTTTTTAAATGAAAGTTTGAGTTCTATATTGATTGTTGACTACAGACAATTTGCAAAACAAATATCCACCCTTTCATCACTTATTTGTACCTTGGGTTTATTTTGTTTCCTTTAAAAAAAAACACAAAAAAACTTCCTGTGGACTAATGAAGGAGTCAAGACCCCTTTTCAACCCAAGGGCCTCATTCCTGCATAGGCAACTTTCCAGAGGCCACATGCCAGAGGCAAACATGGACAGAGCAACCATTGTGAATTGTACTCTTGTATGTAGAACCGTAAAGCTGGAAGGTCCAACCCCCTGCAATGCAGGATTCTTTTGCCCAGCATGGGGCTTGAACCCACAACCCTGGGACTAATCGTCTGTAGAGTAGGCTAGTTTTTCTTTTCCCTGGTCAGGATAGTAAGGTGCATCATTGGAGTTCAAGGGTTCATTGCGGCTAGATAGGAACACTAAAGCAGGACTGGCAAGTGGGGCATGGCTGTGGAGGGTGTGTTACCCGGGGAAGCGCCAAAAGCCAAACAAGATGCCAAACAGCCACATTTGTCTCTTGGGTCTGAGCTTTCACATCAAGAAAGGGAATTTTCCACTGTTGTTTTACTTTAACACTGTTAGGGGAAATTGTACTAACCCTAAATATAGGTAATGCTATCTAAGATTCTTGTTTTATCTAGAGTCTGAAATGAGCATTACATTGTGGTTTGAATCCCTGGCTATATGAGACCTCTGGTTAGTGTTAATGTCATCAGTTATTTTATTGCTAATTAAGGTGAGAGAAGGAATTCAGTCCTCAGAAAGGCTGTGCACGTTCCCACAATTTGTTTCTAATGCTGTAATTGTGTGATACCAATGTTGTGTCTACACTTTTCCCGGGATTTTTGCAGAATTTTAAAGATGATTGGATCATCCACATTATTTCATACACTATTTAATCTATATTATAGTGATTCAAACAGCATTCTCCCTTATTTCCATTAGGTGTTTTCCATTTGGTAATTCTGAATTGACCAGAAGCATATTGCAAAATGTTGCTGTAAGTCTCAAACTCAAGACTTGGTTTAGCAATCATTTTGTGAATTCCATGTAACTAGAAACTGGTGAAGAAAGATGTACAGATGCCAAAAATGAGTTGGTAATAGTAACCAAACATTAACAGTTCAGTTTGCTCATATGAACTGGTATGAGTACTAGGACAAAATTCAATTACAGCAGTATTTCAAGCCTCTATATAGGTTATATGTCTTGAGAGTTTTTTGAATTTCAACAATACTAACACTTGGGAAAGTTAGTAGTCATATTCTTGTACTATTCAGGTCTTGGGTTTTGTTCTGGTTTTTTCATATTGTAACATGAGCAAGAAATAGGTTGAGGCTATGTGAAGGTAAGTAGCTCAGTTTTCACTGGCTTCCATTACAATGTACGGAACAAAATAAAGGAGTGGCAGTCTTTTGACACTGCTACAGGACATCAGTTGCTTACATAGAGTGGACTGAGTGTTGCAGCACTTGAGAACACCTGATGTGGGCAATATCTTCTTTCCACTTCTGACAGTGGATGTCATCTTTCTTGCACAGGGTTGCAGTATGTAGTTCTGCAGTAAACACACCTCCTTGCTTTACATGGTCCTACTGTAATCAAGACTATTTAGTTCCACAAACCATTTATATTTATGTTTAAACATAAATCATAGAATTGTGGAGTTGGAAGGGACCCCCTATTTGGCTTGTGCAGGAGGACTTCTATTTCCTCTTCTTTCCTTTCCTTTCCTCTCCCCCCACCCTTGGTACACCCCCCAGAAATTTGCTCTCTCTGGAACTAATTTAGAGGGAGTGGAGCAGGTTGGATGGCATGAGAGAGAAAGACTAAATTCCATTCTCCTTATGGGCATCTGGTGCCAGCAGAGGTGCAGTGTTGGATGTGATCCCTATTTCTCAATCAGTGCACCCTCTGTCATTGCCCTTGAAGATGACTTGGAAATTTCAACTTGTCCAAAGTGCACCTGTTTGTGTTTCCCTTTAGAACCCATATAACTTTGCTTTAAAATAATACTGCCTTGATTGTGCATTTGTTTCTGGGCCAAATTCAATAGGCTCATGTAGTCCTAAATAACTAAGGCCCCAAATATTAGAAGGATGTTATCCTTCCCTCTCTTACAGACCCCCTCTGGTTTTATGATCAGCAGAGGGGGCCCTCTTGATAGTTCCACCATCCTCAAGAGTTCAGGAGGTGGTGACCTGGGAGAGGGCATTCTGTGTAGCAGCTCCTAGGTTGTGCATTTCCCTTCCCACAGAGATACATCTGGCACCTTCGTTATACAGCTTTCATCTTAAACTGAAGGCACATCTGTTTGCCCTAGTCTTTGACACTTGGGATATATGCTTTTGGAACCCACCCTGTTCTTTTGACTGTGAAACCATCAAGTAAAATATGTACTTTTCGGGTTAGGTCTATATATTCTGAATGAGATTAAGCTGATTAACTATCCTGAGATTCTTCACATTTATTATTTTAGTGTGCAATTGTAAATAACCTTAACTGGGAACAAGTCCTGAGTAATAGTTTGTATTAAATTATGTTTTGGACCATATATTTATCAGAGAAGACCTTGAAAACGTAACTGCATAAAATACTTGTCTTTCCCTGGTTACACACACCCTTCCTCATTGTATGGTGTACCTTCTTTTATTCTCTGAATACTCTTCTTCTTTTGAGATTAGAAATGAGAGGAGAAGGGTCCCCCCCAAAGATAACTTTAATTTAGGGATAGCTCCCTTAACTTCATTGCTTTCTAAGTGCCCGGACTTTTCTTAAATTTTCTAGTTGTCCCATTTACAAATTCACTGTCACTGCATTACATCTAAGCAAGGATGACTTCCAGTACCCAGATTATTTTGCTTTTGCTTATCATATTGAAAAGGTTCATTTGGATCAAGAGGACATAAAGCTATCAGATCAAGAGGACATAAACTGAACGTATCAGTGGTAATAGGTCAGGGGGAGGTAGCAAGACTTTTCTTTCAAAAAGCAGGCATGTGTTTGCTATGAATTTCATGCTTCAGCTAGACTTCTGATCACAAACTTGTCTTTCCTTTTTAATTTAGCTAGGGTATATTCAGTGAGATAGGATTCTAAAAGAGAAACGGAGCCTTTTCATCTTTAGATATGTCTTTGTAAATTCTCTTCAAGATCAGTAGAAAGAATGTATAACTATATGTGTTAAGTTCAACAGAACATTGTCCCTGCTGTTTGTAGTGCACCTAGTGTTTCTAATGTTACTCCCATTAACTCCTGGAACATCAGCTTTGTTCATTATATCTAGTATGTATGTAGTACCATTATTTTTTAATTTAGTTTTTAATTTTTTTTTTACTACAGTGGTGCCTCGCAAGACGAAATTAATCCGTTCCGTGAGGCTCTTCGTATAGCGGTTTTTTCGTCTTGCGAAGCAAGCCCATTGACAGCTTAGCGGATTAGCGCTATTAGCGGTTTAGCGGCTTTTAGCGGATCAGCTGATAAGCGGCTTAGGGCTTAGGAAAAGGGGGGGGGGAAACCCCCGCAGGAACTCGCAAGACATTTTCGTCTTGCGAAGCAAGCCCATAGGGAAATTCGTTTTGCGAAGCGCCTCCAAAACGGAAAACCCTTTTGTCTAGCGGGTTTTCCGTCTTGCGAGGCGTTCGTCTTGCGGGGCGCCACTGTATTGATAGAATATGGGTTGGTGATAGTGGTTGTTGGTGGCAGTTTGCAAACTGACACATTTCCTAATTGGATTTCTGGGCTGGGAGGCCAGTAAGCTTCTATGTCATTGCCCTAGCATGGTACATAGCTTTGTATTGTAACAGCTTTGTATTGAGGAAGAATGAAAATGCTGAAATTTATAGCTGAATGTAATATGTTTAGGAAGCTCTATAAATCGTAGGATTTGTCGTCACATGTAAAAGGATTCAATGGTTTGTGTTCTCCCTTTCCTTGTTCACAGCTTCTTCTTTATTTTATTCATTTCATGCTTGCATTATGTAGCTGTAACAATCCTTGGAAACGTGGGTTTTAATATACATTTTTTTTTAAGTCAATTTAGGAAGATGGACTTCTTTTCACAGGTTCCATAGACAGCATAACTTTTCCAGGTCTCATGAATGAAAGCATGAGAAAAAGGAATTGTGTATTACATATGTGTGCATGAGAAGGCACCAGCAATGCAAGTCAAATGCTCTGTTAGCAATGGAAACTATATAAGTGGATAATACAAGAGAGCAATTCTGAGTGCAGACACAGTCGAATCAGGCCATTTTCCACTGTATTCTGTCTTTGTCATTTTAAAGAGGCCATTAGGAAATAGGTTCTTTATGCCACAGGTTAATACCAGCATAGGCCTTAATTTACTTTGTGGCAGAGAGGGCCTCAGGTTTTGCTTTTATGTTAAACTTTGATTTCCAGTTACCCCAATTCTAAATATGTTTACTCAGAATGAATATGCACTGAATCCAGTGGGGCCTACTCTCTAGGGGAAGCTTTAGGATTGCAAACTGAAGGGGTTTGTAGCAGATTAATAGTGTTTCCTAGCCCCTACAAAAAAACAAAAAAGGGTGTGATAGTTAAGAATTTCTGCTTTATTCACCCGTAGAGTAAAATGTGGACTCTAGTTGATAGGCATTATTGCCATATGCTTGTAGTCTAAATGTTTTCCATCAGTGCAATTGTTCAGAAACAATAATTGATTAACATTTGCAAATCACAGCTAGAATGCTTAAAATATTCGTTCTAAGAGCATATTTGTCTGAATTAATTTTCTTAAGTATTCTAGGAGAATTTTATGTGTGACTAAAGTGTTGCTGATAGGGACTGCCCCCAAACTTCTTTGCAGCAAGTTCTGGATTTATGCTAAAGGGTATCTCATCATTAGTCCGTTTGCATAGGATTGCTTATTTGAAGTAATTAATTGATTCCCCGCTCTGCGAAGCAGTTCTGTGTCCAATGAATGTTGGCTACTGGATCCTTTAATGGTGGAAGATGGAGAAGAGCACAGGACAGAGTTAAGCTATTTCCCCCCAAACAGCCCTCTTCTCCCCTCACCCCAAACGCTCCTGTGCAAGCTGTTTTTAAGTGTAAGTAGTAGCTTTTGGTATCATGGGATGTACCATTCAGAGAAGAAAGCAAAAGTCTTGTTGCATGTATAAGTCTTTCTCTTTGAGGCTCTTTTACACTGTAAGAATTACCCTTTTCTGTCTTTGGCTCTTGCTTTTCAGCCTGCATGCTCTTATTTTGCTTTAGCAGCTGCTGTCTTGAGTTTGATTTTTTTTTTTTTTGTCCTCCCAGGCAGTGTTCAGAGTGCGACCAAGCAGGTAGCAGTGACATGGAAGCCGACATTGCCATGGAAACTTTACCAGATGGAACTAAGCGATCAAGGAGACAGATTAAGGAGCCAGTGAAATTTGTTCCACAGGATGTACCCCCAGAACCAAAGAAGATTCCTGTCAGAAACACGGTAAATGACAGCTCGGTCAGAGCGGCACAAATCTGTCTCCTGTTTTTTAATTTGCTTTTTTTTTTAACTGCCAAGAACCTCTATGTGAAAGATGAATGTAATTTATTATGTTCTAGCTTTTTTCCCAAAGACATGTGAAACATGTTAGACATCAGATACTTGCTTCAGCTATGAAACATAAAATACCCTGAAGATTTTATTTTTAGGTTTATTTTATATATCTTTGACTATTAAAGTTTGCGGAGGGTGGCAGCAAATAAGCATATTTAAAAACATTAAAACTCACAAAGTGGTTCCTTATGAATTTCTAGTGGTAAGGAATAAATGCCCTTATTTTCATGTTGCATGTCCAGACTTTCGTTCTGCACATTCTGATAAATATTAACTCAACACCACTTTCATACATGGGTCACTGCTCTGTGTTCTGAGATGGTCATATGTCAAAAGTAGGCCATGCAAATGTCTATACATATGAATATGCGTGCTCAAAATTTACAGTGGTACCTCTGGTTATGAACTTAATTTGTTCCAGAGGTCCATTCTTAAGCTGAAACTGTTCTTATCCTGAGGCGCGCTTTCACTAATGGGGCCTCCCGCTGCACGCGTGCCTCTGACGCGCAATTTCCTTTCCCATCCTGGGGCAAAGTTCGCAACCAGGAGCAGCTACTTCCTGGTTAGTGGAGCTCATAACCTGAAGTATGCGTAACCAGAAGCATTCATAACCAGAGGTACCACTGTATTCTGCCACACCTATGAATGTGGAGGAATTGCAAGACACTTTCTTCTTGACGAAATGCTTCTGGGTGGGATCCAGTGCCATACCTAGTGGACACAATGGGATTCCCCTTCCTTTGTCCACTGGCCCTCTGAAAAATACTTTGGGGCTGCTTGGGAGGCGGCGAAGTTCCGCTTGCACAAACAGGACACCACAGTTGGATATCTCCCTCTGTGCTTACATTTACATGGCTGGGTAAGTCATGCCTGTGCTTCTTTGAAGAAGCAAATTATTTCAGAGTAGTGGGTGGATGCATTTTCAATAGAATGGGTTTGGGTGGCTGTTTGTTCCTACCCCCTCCCAAACGCTGACATGCTTGCCTGGGACATAGAACGTTGGGAGGGTTTGCTTCCCTCTCTAACAGCAAAACAAAGTTACTTGATGCTTTTGCAAACTTTGTTCTGATCCTCTCAGGCAAAGGTGTATGAGAGAATTTTTATATTTATCCAGTAAATTTGTCTTGTGGCAAACATGTTATGTATGCTGTAACTAATCTATTTTTAATGAGGTCTTACCGCAGCAGCCTGTCAAAGTTAGACAATAAACTTTAGTCACTTAAATCCCTCATTCTGGGATGCTTGTGTGGTTTGCTTGCCTTGACAAGATTAACCTTCTCTGTGTAGACTGTGGCCTGCTGTGGGTGATTAAGTGCTATTTTATAGAAAACGTTCTCCGTCTAGTACTGTTTATATTGCCTTTATTAATGCATGACAGCATTCTGTGTTTCCATTTAAGAAGAGGGAGTACTGTTCTGGATAAAAAAAAAAGCAATTTGTGTTCTACCTCTTTAAAAAACAAAACAAAGAGCAAGCCCTCATGATTAAGGAGTGCATTTTGTCAAAACAATATTATTAATGTGTGTGTGTGTGTGTGTGTGTGTGTGTGAGAGAGAGAGAGAGAGAGAGAAATATATGTAGATAATTGCAAAAACACTTGCCATTTGTTCTTGCCCTAGCCAGATGAGTTAGATGAATTTAAGTAGCAAAATGCCAACTCCAGACATTGAAGTATGAACAAACTTTTCACTACAGCATATTTGTTGAAATTTCAAAAATCTGTGCTTCCTTTGCTTACGTGGTATGACAACTGCCAATCTTGCCTGTACTTGAATATCTCTTCTATTTATTCCATCATATTGCAATTAATTACACAAACTGCATTTCAGTCAATTCCTCATCCCATAGTTATTTTTTGTTTCATTTGTATCATTTATTTTATTATTGCTACTTAATTTTAAGTTTGAGGTAGAAACTTTTGGTTGTAGTCAATAACAGGTTCATTAATTTTGATGTGTTTACATTGAACGTACAGTGTACATTAGGCATGTACATTGTTTTCAATGAGTCTGCTCAGAGTAGGAGCAACATTGACCTCTCTAATCTTACCAGTTGTAACATTCTTTGTTAGCACTGCCTTGCCCAGCCCATAGTTATCTATTTTTTTCTTCCCAAAATGGAAATAAAGTTCCAAAATTTTGATTGGTCCTGATATTGGTAAGCTGCTCAAGAACTGTTCAAGTGTGCCACCTACTGTCTATCTTTTTGATCCTCTTTGACCTGACATTTCTGCTCTTTATCATTGAATATCCTCCTTTTCATTCATAAATCAAATTTTAAAAACAATTTTTATGTTTTCTTCGCTTTTATTTCACACTTAAAACAATAAAATCACCAGATAATAAATAAATATAATAGTGAAGAAAGAGCAGAATGAAAGCAGCAGTTAAAACAATTATTTCACAGATATAAATAAGTGTCTGGGAAAATCAAAAAGTCATTGTGCGGTGCCAAAAGGACATCAAGAGTCTGCACTAGGTTGAGTCTCTTAGAGAGAACCTTCATAAACAGGGATCACAGTCAAGAAATCCCTCCATGTAAACTCAGGTTTGCATTTCTTACTCCCACTTTAAAATTATCCTTTTAGAAACAGTCTTGGTTATAACTGGGGAACAAGTCATCAGTAACATGCTACAAGACATAGTAATATATCTTTAGGATGTCAACCCAAGGGCAGTGGTAGATGAAAACCCTTCCACAGATGGTCAAAGTTTTCATGATGCAAGTCTGAATTAATTACATTTGATTTTAATTAAAGAAATATAAAACTACCAGGTGCTAAAACTATGACCCTAAAGCTAAAATCTGAATTGGGGCGGGGTGGCGGGTGGCAGATCAGGCTGATGAGCTTTAGCAGGTGTGAATATTTTCAGTATTTTTAGGCTGTAAAAAAAGCTGATTTTACAGCTTGCATTGCATCTTCTCGTAGCTGACTAGCAGAGTTATTTTAGATGGACCTTCGGTTACTGATTCCCACTGGGGAAGGGATTGCTGGAACACACAAAGATCTTTTGTGACCAACTGGCTACTCACTTTGAAGATAAATTCGCTCAACTTCAGAGTGATGTTGACCCTGCACTTCTTACAACTCTAGTTGAAGTACCCAATGCCATTATTGAGGATGAGTTGTAGGATCAGTTTCAGCTTATGCAATCATATGATGTAGGCAAGGTGTTGGAGGCAGTATGTCCAACTCCCAACTATCCTTCACTTTTGCATTCTAAAACATGAATGTCTTCCACTTTTCTATTCATTAAATTTCTAGCTCACCATGTAAATGCTAAAGTGGCTAAAAAGTCGATGAAACACAGCCAATAAAACAGTAAAAGGGGGGAATTCAAATTTCACCATCATATTTAAAACAGCTTTAAAATGTGATTAAAGTTTAGCTAGCCATTCAAAGACCAAGCTTTAAATAAATACTTTTCACTGCATTGTAATTTTGCCAGATTGATAACTGACATGATTTCTTGGCGAGGGGATTTCTTAAAATAATAAAGAAAACTCCCACTATCTTCCCAAGGAAAGGAAACCCTAACAGCATCTTTCTCAACAGTGGATAGGCTTTGGAGCTGTCTGAAACCAATTACCTAATTTCCTTACATATATTGGGGTTAACAGCTTGTCTCTGGCTGATTTTAGGCTTGACCAACCATTTAAAAAATGCACACCATTTTAACAGCAGAAAGACTGTTTTATAGAGCTGATCTATGTTAGAAGGTTTACATTATAAGCAATGTTCAGTTGTCCATAATGACTTTCCAAAAAGAAGCAAAAGAGCGCTCTCTCTAATTGGCAGAAATACTGCCAGTTTGACAGACACAGAGAGTTGTGCTTGTCTGTTTGCTAATAGGACCATTAAGTTGCCACCAACCCCTCTGTACTTGCATTGTATGGTCCTTGGAGGCTGCTCCTTGATCTGCTAAAACACTATGGATCAATGTGAAATGGTATGAGAAATGGAAGAATTAGTTTTGAAGAAATCTATACAGCATTGTAAACCAGTGCTTTTTCAATGAAGAAACAATGGGCAGCACCCACTGATATGTGGTTTTCTAAGGTTGGGCCAGGGCACTCATTGCTCACCTGTGGCTCCTAGAAGCTGTCCTCATGCAACAGTGGCCAAACCCTTGGAACACCTTTGACTGGGCAGCTAAACCAAGTGAAGTTTCTCAAACCCTTAGTGAGGTAGGGACTTCCACTACAGTGATACCTCAGGTTACATACGCTTCAGGTTACAGACTCCGCTAACCCAGAAATATTACCTCGGGTTAAGAACTTTGCTTCAGGATGAGAACAGAAATTGTGCACCGGCAGTGCAGCGGTGGCAGGAGGCCCCATTAGCTAAAGCGGTGCTTCAGGTTAAGAACAGTTTCAGGTTAAGAACAGACCTCCAGAACGAATTAAGTTCTTAACCTGAGGTACCACTGTACATGCGAAGACAGACTCTGGTAGATTGAGCGGATAAGACCAATTGTGAATCCAACAGTCAAGAAAGCAGCTTCTGTACGTACCGTAGAGGGAAGTGAGGGGCAGATGGGGCTCGTCAACCTGGGAAGGTCGCCCATCTAGGAGAAGGAAAACATCCTAAACCCCTGCTGCCTTGTGGGGCATCTTTGGGGGAAGAAAAGGCTATACAAATCCAGAGTGGAGTTCCTAAGATGGTTGGGTGGTGCCTTGTATGCCTTCTTCTGGCAACTCCTACAGCCCAGCTGTGGCCAAACACACTTCTCTGCTGTCCTTTGAACCACATCAGTGAGACTGAGAGTTTGCTTGTTCTAGATGGGGTTCTACTCCCTCTGAAGGCACAAGTATACATCTTAGGAGTGATCTTGGAACCATCTTTGTCCACGGAGACCCAAGTGGCCTCTGGTGAAGAATGCCTCTCACCAGCTTGGGCTGATGTGTCAGCTGCATCCTTTACTAGACAGGTATAATCTGGCCACTGTGATATATACTTTGGACTATTGTAATGCACTTTACATGAGTCTTTCCTTGCAGCTGACCTGGAGGCTGCAACTATGTCCAAATGGTGAGTGGTGCTCTTTATTGGGGACATATCACACCAGTGCTGAGGGAATTGCGCTGGCTGCCTATTTTAAAACTGAGCCAGTTTTAAGGTTCTGCTACTTACATAGAAAGACCTAAATAACTGCACACCAAATTACCTGAAAAACCATGTTTTCCTCCATTGCTTACTGATGGCATTAAGATCAGTAAATAGAATTCTGTTTTGCTAGGGCCCTGCTGATTACAGGCTTTTGGATGGATTTTTTCCACTGGTGAAACCAGTTTTGTGGAATATCCTCCCTTCTGAAATTCCATCAATATTGGCGTTCTGTCGGCTCTTGAAAACACACCTCTTTAGGCAAGCATTCTCCTAAATTTGACCTTCTGATCTCATTGTTTAAATTGTTTTTTAATTGTTTTAATTTAACCGACTTGTTTTATTACAGGTTTTAATTAAGAATGTTTTAATGCTTTGATTGAACTGTTTTATTGTGTATTTTAATTATGTATGGATTTTATAATTGTTTTTATAGTTGTAAACCACTTAGAAGCCATTTGGACATGTAAACAATCATCATCATAATTTGTCTTGCTTAGTCCTCTCTACTGTGACTGGTGGCAACTCTCCAGAGTTCCCAATAGAGGTATTTGCTTCACCTGCTACCCTGATTATTGTAACTAGTATGCCAGAGATAGACCCTGGAACCTTCTACATGTAAAGCACTTCTGTATTCATTCATAAGTCTGTTCTTAGAATCATAGAATTGTAGAGTTGGAAAGGACCCTGAGGATTATCTAGTCCAAGCCCCTGGAATCTTCTGCTCTGTTTATGCATAAATCTGCAAATGGTGTCTTTTAAAAAACTGATTAAAAATCATAATCTTGCCCAATGTGTTTTACCCTAAAATACGCATTTTGACATATTTTTAGAACTGAGGAGTATGTCTCAAAATTTGGAACAGTGTGAAAATCAAAATTTAAATAAGTTATAGTCCAGGAGATGTGAAGCAGGTCTGTTTACTTTAAAAAATATGGACCAAACAAAATTCTCAAGCATCCCTGGGAGAAATTCTAGTGTGTGAAATTATTTGAAATATACATTAGAATCATAGAATCATAGAATTGGAAGAGACCACAAGGGCCATCGAGTCCAACCCCCTGCCAAACAGGAAACACCATTAGGCGGGACTTATTATTTTATATAATGCTAATTTTAGAGGACCCCTCATTTTATATGCCACTGGTTTAAAACTTCTTAGATAGTTCCTTTTACAGCAATCAGGTTCTATTGGCAAGTAAATAGGTTCTAGAAACGACCAGCAGACCTAATTGAAAGGAGTGTCAACTGAGAGAAGGGCATAGCACTTCTAGTGAAGAACATTTTTGAACATAAATTGCCATAGTCTGGAAGTGATGGATAAAGATTGAAGTTTCATAATAATGCATAATAGTTTTCCTTCAGTGACCAGAAATGATCTCTGTCAGACAAGATACCAGAGTACATGCACTCCTGACCAGGGTTGATCAAGCTTTTTATAATGTTGTGAAATAGATTTATTGTTCCCTGAATGCTGCTATTAATATTGCCATGTAAAAAGATTGCTCATTTATCTCAATCTGGACTTCTGGATGTGACTTGTTTGCTTGATCTGCAAACTTAAGGAATGTTGTTTTGGTTCGCTGAGCCCTTTCATGCTTTTTAGTTGGTTTCCTTTCCTTGACATTGTAAGTGTAAACTAAATTAAATTATGTTGCACCACCAATTGGCAGTGTTGAAATAGTTGCCTCTTCTGGTGCGATAACCGTTCCATCTGCTGTATGCTAGTGGCCAATGAAAGCAGATGGTGTTGCACTTTGCTGAAATATGTTGCAGATTTCCATTTTTATAAATGGAGTGCTTGAATCAACAATTTGTTTTCCATGCTTGCTTGTTTTATATATTTTTTTTAAAAAAGTTTTGGTATTTCCATATGTCTTTTAATGCTGATGTATAATTAGTATGCTTCAGGACTGTCTGCCAATAGCTGTTGGCATCAGTCTTTGTATGCATTTCAGTCTGCATCAATTTAAAGCTGTATAATTTGACAATAGGGCTTGCTTTAATTGCCCTAGTTAACATTGAACAATTGGAATTACCTAGTTCAGAGGCAGTTTTTCCACTTAATGTCTCACTGAATTTTCAAGAGGTGCGTGTGCAACTGGTGGTGTAAATTTTCAAGGCATGCGTGTGCAACCAACTATATGTGCCCTTTATGAGTTTCATTGTTAATTGTTTCATGTATAAGGAATACATTTAATCAACGTAGACATAATAATGCAGTCTCCACTAATGTTTTGTAAGCATTTTATATGTGAACCCCATGAGACAAGAGCCCACCAATCCACTTCTTTTATTTTGGGGGTGGGAAAATCATTTTATGTTGGTACGAAGTTTTTTAAAAGCCATAAATTTAGCATGTGTTTGTACTATATATACATATATACATAAGAGACATCTTAGGCATTGGAGATATTTATAAACTATTGGTTCTTTCCTCTTCCATACAAGAAGATAAAAACAGGCAATATCTACCAGCTATCAGACCCTTAGTATCTTAAAACAGTTAGTGTGTCTTCAGCACACACTATGTGGGTTTAACGGGGGGGGGGTTGCTAATTCTTGTTGCTTAAAATGTTTTTAATGGTATTTAAGTACCTTAAGCTGAGCAGGTACTTAAAGATTGATTTGGAAAGCATAGCTTACTATTTCTGAAATAAATAGTGTATTAAGCTTTTGCAGTATAGAGGTGGTTCTGTTGCACAGTATTTTTTATCCAGATTATGGGAAGGCTACCAAGCAAATGAAACACCTTGTTGATTTTTTGATTGGAGACATGAATGTATGCATGTTGCCATCAACTGGTTGCACATCTTTTAGGAAGCATACCAAAGCTGGAATGGAGTGATAATGGCATGGAGGGATCAATGTTCTTACATCACAGTTTGACCGTCTTCTCTGTTTAGGCATATGAACTGTTTTTGCCAGAATCTCAAGGGGCAAAGTACTCTATTAGCAGAAAGATAATTTAAAGTGTTAATGGTTACAAAATATAGGCTGCCAGCACATCTTAGTTTTCAGATTCAGAATTCACTGCCAGATTCATCTCCTGTATCTTCCCAGTCTTACTCTAACCTAGTTGTTGCAAAACCGGATTTCTGCTACAGGCAACCCCCATTTTAGGCACGACTAATATGTATGCAATTGCTCACACGTGCACAATACTGAACCCGGAAGTAACCCAGAAACGTAACATAAGATGTCACTAAAAAGGTGGAATGGGAGCTGGGGCGGAACAGGGTGTTTCAATTTCAGGCAAGTGCGCAGTGACCTGGAATGCAACTCCCGTGGAAATCAGAGGTTGCCTGTACTATACATGTAACCTTTCCCCCCTTCTTGGTTCTTTTGTTTTCTCCAAAGCAAAGCTGGATCTTTAATACTCTGCCTCATGAATCCCTGTTAGGCAGCTCTCCGCCTTTAGTCTCTTCCCAGTACAGTGGTACCTCGGGTTAAGAACTTAATTTATTCTGGAGGTTCGTTCTTACCCTGAAACTGTTCTTAACCTGAGGTACTACTTTAGCTAATGGGACCTCCCGCTTCCGTTGCGGCGCGATTTCTTTTCTCATCCTGAAGCAAAGTTCTTACCTGAGGTACTATTTCTGAGTTAGCGGAGTCTGTAACCTGAAGCGTCTGTAACCCGAGGTACCACTGTATCTTTCAAGTAACATTTAAGTATATGGCTCAGGCAATATGTATTAATCCATTCTTTTCTGTGTTGTTTCTGTTGTATGTTAAATCTGCAAGGCTGCTTTTGTAACTTCTAAATTGTTTTATATTGGCAAGTTACCACCTTTAAACCTTTATTCATTTACAAAAAAATGTTAGAATTGCAGCAATTATTTCTGGCTTTCTTGAGCAAGCATGCTTAGGTTGGTCTGTTCTAAATCCCCCAAATTAAGCAAGGTTATCAAAACCAATACAGTTCTTTTCATGTGCATGCAGTCATCTCCAAAAAAAGTTTCAGTGAGGAGTAATACTGCTAATTCCCCAAAATTAGCCTGTAGCGAATACACATGTAAGATACATGTTTGTGTGAACGTCTCTCTTAATGCATTAGAAGATCTGGTAATATTCTAGGATGAAGCAGCCACATCTTGCTCTTCGCTAGCCATTCACAGCCAACTGATTCCACTTCCCCATTTTTTTTTCATTTCCAACTTTTTCAGTGTTCTGTGGTTGCTGAGCAAACCCAGTCTTCATTGGACTGTTTTCCTCCCTCCTTAAATTTCACCCCATAATATTTTTGATATGTCTACAATTTTGGGGTTTCACTCAAGCCTGCTGATACCTCATCTATGCCACTGTGTCTATGTAACGATTGGTACTCACCCCTAAATTCCACAAATAGATGAAACAACGAGAAGGTCATGCATGCTTGGTGTCTAGGTTTGTTCTGTTCCCCTTGAATGCCATTAATTTAAAAATATATTTACTTTTAGAGAACTCGAGGACGAAAACGAAGCTACATTCCTGAAGAAGAAAAACCTGAGGTTGGAATTTTGAAAAAAATAATTTATTTTCAGTTAAATTGGTGAAAATGTTGACATTTGAATGAATAATGTTGCTGAAATAAGACTTGTGCTCTTCTTCCACCTTTTTCTGTTTCCATCTATTGATAGGAACGTATTCCTAGAGAAAGAAGACAGCGACAGTCTGTAGTACAAAAGAAGCCTAAGTCTGAAGATTTAAGAACAGAATGTGCCACATGTAAGGGAACGGGGGATAATGAAAATCTAGTCAGGTAGGTTTGATGCTGTGACCTTTTCCAGAGTGGATTAAAGTTCCATCTTCATCACTTTCACATTGTGGCTGTAATGAATGACCTCTTAATACAGAACTTTAAAAAAAAAAAAATCTAAATTGAGGGAAGCATTGCTTTAGAAACAGTGGTTTGATCCATTTATTGACTTGCCACATAACTTTATCCTGTGGATTTAAATGTAAGTAACTAGAGTAATGTTTTCCTAACAAAAGGGAATTAATTTTCTTTTGTCAGGGTGAGTTACCAGGATTCTATAATGGGTTACAAAGGTAAACAAGGCACCTATTTTGACAGCTATCAATCTTCACCTTCTAATCCTCTGCCATGAAAGTTTTTTGAAGTTCACTTTGCTTCATTCATAAGATACAAAGATCATTGTGCCCTTTTCTTAAATATTTCCAAATGTTTTATCTTAGCGCAATCTGAAAAATGCCTCATGTTGTGTGTTCTTCTGAGCTGTTAAAATGTTACAGGGTATACTTTGTGATTCTGAATTCAAATCAAGAAGGTGTTGTGATTCTTTAATGAATTGTAGGTGTTAAAGAATACTCAGATGACGAGAGCCTGCTCGTCATCAGTAATAATCAGTCTCACGCCAAGATGAGTTGAAGGAGTCTAACTGACTCTAGGGCTGCTGCGGCCCAACATTTATTATGAACAGTAAAACATACTCTCTAAGGAAAATACAACAGTGTATCAGCCAGCAGATAAAGACAATACCATACATGGGTATCATGCCACCATCAGGCTATGCTATGTGGACCAATCATTGGGATCGCATGAGCTGTTCACGCGCTGTTCATGCTCCAAGCAACGCTTCCTGCTTGAACCCTGCAATAAACTTTCGCCCATGCACTTATGCATAAGCAACCATTTTCCTACACTCAGATGGTTTCTTCTTAACTTCATTAGATGACCCTTTGGCCTGAGAAAAAGGAATGATTTATGAAATTCTGACTTAGCTTTTGTTATGCAATAAAAATGCAGCAGCTACCAATTTTCAATTTCTCTTTAAAATGAGAGAACTTGTAAATGGGCTCTTGTAAAATAGACATTGAGCAGGGAACTACTTTTTACCGTTTCTGTAAGGAAACACAAAAAGATTGCTTAGTTTTTCCCATGAACTTTTTGTTAAACATCTATGAAGGCCAGGATCTTGCAGGAGCACAAATAAGACGCTACTGGGACTTGGAAGGTAAACGTTAAAGACGAAGGAATAGGAATACAAACTGGGAACAGACAAAAGAGACAACTTAGCTGCAAGTGAGCTTAACTGAAAGCCAAAAGATATCTGTGATCCAGTTCATACCCAACACTAAGCCAAACTATTATCTACCATTAACATGCAAATGTGAAAGTTCCTGGAGAAGAGTTCACAGCTCCTTTGCTCCTTCTGTTACACTGAGCCTTGGTTTGGTATATCATCTAAACCCAGACTTGTGGTTTTATCTCACTTCAGACAGACCACAAGCTCTAGCCCAAGTTTCCACTTGGTTTACAGCTTAGGGTCTGAAGGACACAAACAGGCCCAGTTCAAGAGGACACACTAAGCCAGGCATAGGCAAACTTGGCCCTCCAGATGTTTTGGCACTACACTTCCCATCATCCCTGACTACTAGTCCTGTTAGCTAGGGATGATGGGAGTTGTAATCCTAAAACAGCTGGAGGGCCAAGTTTGCCTATGCCTGCAGTTCACAGCAGTGCAGCAGTAGCAGGACTGGGGGAGGGGTAATGCAGCTGCTGTCCATGTTAAGTCACGATTTGGTTTGGTGTCACGTGCACACTGAGCTGTAGTGTTTCACTTTTCTACTGAACTATCTCAAATAAGAAACTTGGAACAATATTCAAGTACTATGCGTAGTTTGCTTCTGTTTGGGTGCAAGGTTTGGAGGGTTCTAAGAAGAATGAAGAACTATTATGAATCCCATTGTAGTTTGCTTCTCTCAAGGATTTTAGATGCTGCAGTGAGGTCAGGCTAAATCCTCTTTTTTATTTCTTTCGTGATATCCTATACCTTCACATTATTAACTGCCACAACATGTCTGCCCTTCTGAACTTTTCATTAAAAGTACCTTGATAATATACTGTGGTTCTAAAAGTTGGCATTTGTGTTACTTTTGCTGCCTACATGTTTCTCATCATAGTTTAACCAAAAGGGGAAGATTGTTAGAAGTCTTCAAACTTCTAAGAGAATCAAGTGATTATTTTCTGCATTATTCTCAATCCCAGTGTTTTAATAAACTCCAGAAGTTTGCTCTGGGGATTTATGAGTTTATGTATAAACATTACAGCTTAAACCTTTTGAGTTTCAGACAGTATGCTTTTTGAACACCACAGCCTTAAAATACGTGTCAGTATTAGTGCGTGCAGCAGTGATTTAGTCCATGTAATTGTCTGTAACACCTTGACTTATAGAAATAGATTTATGCAACGTGACTGTCTAATTTAGCCAACTCAGATTTTTAATTGACTTGTCCACTTTTTAGTTGAGACATAGGCCTCCTTTATTACCTATAAAAATCACCTCTAAATTTTCCTTTCTCGCACCTTTTCATCAGGAGGATAGTGTTTGGGACTGCAGGAATACAAGTTTGGAACAGTTGTCTGAGTAGCCCTATTATTTCATCAAGGCTTGTTATTAAATATATATCTTTTGGCCAGAAGTAAAATTCCACCATCTGTCAGTAGGGTGCCTTTGTTTTAAGAATGCACTGTTTTTTAAAAAATGGGTCACAATAATATCTTCTATCTCTCAGCAGTGGCTAGAACTATTATCGATTGAATTGATCTTGCTTCTCAGAAACAGACTGTATTTAAGAGGATGTATATAATCAATTCAGGTCCTTTGTCCTAAGAAGCCTCCTTGACTCATGTGAAAACTTCACCATATTGCTGAAGCTCACCTGCTAAAAATAGTTTCTTCCCAAGAAACTTTGGAGGTTGCTCTTATAAACCTAAATGCTGGTGGTTCCCAGTGTGAGACTTCTGAACTTGTGAGACAATGAGAAGATGATTCTATGTTCATCTAAAATACTAAGTGATGGTTGTTCCCTGTGTTACGTTGTGATATTTTCATTTGTGTTTTTGTCAATATAGTTGTTGGAAATGTTATTTGTATAAGAAGGCAAATACATTCATGGTGCTTTATGTATTATTGGAGACATTATATGGGTGAGGTTGCTGAAGCTGAATCTAAATTAGGCTTACAATTATTTTAACCGGCAGTTCTCATGACCTGGAGTGAATGGGAAGCAGGCATCTTTTATGGGCATCAGCCTCTACTGGTTGTTCAAGTATGCAGACTTGCAGTGCTTCTAGGCCCATAACTTGACAGCTAGAATATACTACAGTGGTCTCTTGGAAACAGTGCAATTATGCACCAGGTCTATGATGTCTTTCTTTAGCCCACAGAATGCAATTTAAGGTGCTAGTTATTGCATTTATATCTTAATACCAGTAAGGCTGCTCTTCTCCCTTGTGTCTTGTTGCAGTCTCTATTATCAATCCAAACACCTTTCAAATGTTAGATCCATATGCCAAGATTATATAAAGTGAACTTGCAGGGTCTCATTATAGGTGACTTACCCACTGTAACAGATTTTCATTTCTTCTGAAGGTTTGTCAGACTAACAAGTTTGAGCATTTTCCCTATTTCATAATTTATTTCTTTTTATTATTTATTTAAAACATTTACCGCAACAACTGATTCTCATCACATTTTACATGATAGAATTGTGCAACAATGAGAACATCGCTGCAGTTTTAGCGACATTCTTTCTTGTAACAGGGCATTCTTTGAGTAACTCAGAATTTTCCTGTTTGGGTTGAACTTCAGTCACTGAAACATGAATTGGGGCGTTGCTTATGCATACATTGAAATTTTAAGTTAGGAAAGAGTTGCTTTTTAAATCTATACTGTTTATATGTAGCAGTCTGAGAGTTTGTTTTGCTTCCTTAAAAAAAAAAAAAGTGCTGTGCTGTTCTCCTTTTTTTATAGCTAATTCTATCTGTCATGGGTGATATGGGTTACAAGCTAATTTAATTCAATACTATTCAAGCTGCATTAATATTATCTGTAGGAATGAGTAGTAGATAGTCCAGGGATTTTGACCATCATTGCTTAAACAGGAGCGTTATAGATTTTGATTATGGGGAAAAAATTATGTTGAGGCTACTACTTCAACCATCTGATACTTTATCAAAGAGACCTGAAACGTATTCAGCTGCTTTAGACAATCCCAGGGGCTCGCCTAAAATTTTGCAGAATTTGAAACCACCTCCCTCTAAAGAACAGACTCCCAACCAGCACTACCCAAGCCATTTCACAAACTGCTTTCAAAAGTCCCCTCCCTTTCTAAAGTTATTTGCCCTGAGGCAAAGCAAGGATGTATGGGTTGCAATTTCAGAAACACAAATCTAAGGTCCCATTTTAGGTGTACCTGATTATATGGATCCTTGCCACTGATTTTTCATAGAAATATTTAAAAGCATTTTTTCTTACAAAATATTGATTGATGGTTGCCATTGCAGTAGTGAATACTGTCATGTTTGATTCTTTGTAACTTTTTGACAGTACAACTTTAGGCAGGGATGGGGAACCTTTGGCTGGCCTGTAAGACATTGCAGTCCTTGGAGCCTCTGTTCCTCGCCACTCTCCTCCTCTTTGCATTCTGCTCTGGCTGCAGACAGGAGGAAAAGCAGAAAATCTCAGGTGATAGGGGCCTGATCTGGAATGGGATCCTGGTATGGCGGGGTAATAATAATAATAATAAATTTTATTTATACCCTGCCCTCCCCAACCAAGGCCGGGCTCAGGGCGGCTAACAAGCAATAATAAAAACAAGTTGAATGAATACAACTTAAAAACATGATTAAAATACAACATTAAAACATTAACATTAGAGGAGCTTAAAACTTTTTACTACCACTGTGACCCTGGCACAGATCTGGCCTCTGCACCTGCAAATTACATTGCCCCCAAAGAATCCATTGCAGTGATTGCATTCTTTCTTCCAGTGGAAATTGCAAGTGCAGTAGGTCCAATCCAGACAACTGCCCCAGGGAACAAAGGTTTAACGCTCTTCTACCTCCACACCAGGGTTCCAATCCAGATTGGGCCTCTAGAGCTTTCTAATTCCATTGTGGAGGAAACTTCCACAATGGAAGGTTTTCTCCAAAGCAGATTGGATGAGGTAGAGAGAGAAAATGAATGAATGCATAGGATGTGTTTGTGTGTTACTGTGGATGAAAGAAGATGGGGTGTGTGTGTGTGAGAGAGAGAATGAGAATGAGGGTGGGGTGGCGATGCACACCACTTGCATGCAGTTCCTGACATTACCTTTAAAGGACTGCAACCCCTCTGATGGTGGGTTGGGGAGGTTCTCCACCTCTTCTATATCTGATCCCCCCCCCAGCTATTTGAAAGGGTGTGACTCTTTCAAATATACACATTAACTATTTCTTTGTTCTCTGATCTGAGAGTACTACATAGATGCAAAGAATTGCAGTATAAAGTGCTACAGGGAAACTCGTGACAAAGAAATGACTAAAGAATATCTAAGGAAATAAACTTAGAGCAATGTCAAAACACCATGGAGTTATTTTAAACGAATACTGTAGCCTTGCTTAAGAAAACATTTTTTAAGCAAGTGTATCCATTTTAATGGCTGTGAATGAGCATTGCTATGAATGTGTACAGCACTCCAAGGCCTTGTTTATTACTGCTGTCAACATTTATAGATGAATCATTTTGTGGAGCATTCTATTATCATTGAGAAGTCCCTGTCCTACTGCTCGTACCCTACTCTGTTTTGATGTAGCATCTACCTATGTGCTTCTTGGGTTGATTTATTTCGTTGCTGCATATCACTTTGCCAACAAAACTTGTGGAAGAACGGAGAGAGTTTTCAACCGCAGAAGGAAAACTCCGTTCTAAGCAGGCATCTCTGAACATCAGGAAACTAGATAATATAGATGTCTCTTGTTCTTTGGAATAAATACTTCTGAACAATAAATAACATATGAAATAGCATTAATTGGATATCTGAGCAATAGGCGTTCATGTAACAGGCTTCTGCTAGCTCCTGGGATGTGGGAGGGGGAAAGTGGGATTTGGATTTATACCAACAGGTGGCATAAACAATTCCATTATTGCTTTGGATGTAGGTCTTGCAGTATAATTAATAGAAAGACTGTGAATTTGCACAAATGCTGGTTGTTATAAGTTTGACTAATGCAAACCCCCCCCCCCGACTTTAGTTCATTTAGTAGAGTGCTTCCAGAGTAAAATTGTTAAGTTTGAATCAAGTGTGTTGAGTGTTGCCCCATAGAAATCAATGGGACTGAATTTAGCCATGACTAAGCCTGGATCCAATCCATATTTTTAAAATTACATCTGTAATAAACATAAGTAATTGAGTGAAACCTTATTGTGGCGTAAGCATATGTTATGCTCGTTTTCACAGTGAAGTATAAATTTAGATACTGCCTCAAAATAGTAGGGTTAAAATCAATAATGTTAAATATAAAATCAATAATGTTAAATATATATATCTGCTGCACTTTGCTTTCTTTTTTGCGGTTCTTTGGAGCATAATAATAAAGAATGTGTGTTATTATTACGAAATATAATTGGGGGGGGGATATTTATTGTATAATGAAAGTCCAATCAGCAGCATATCTAAAGGTAGGGAGTGACCATTGTCTGAAACTCTGGAGGGTAGTCAGTCTATACATTACCGAGCTACATGGGTCAATGTTTTTGAATTAGTATAAAGTCTTCGTGTGTTTCTATGTAATGTCAGGAAGCACATTCTTTGTAGTGTTAACAATGATGGTGTTTGATATTACCAAAAGCCTGTGCGCAGGATGTAGTGCTAAAAGAACTGCAAATGGGCATGTTTTGTGAATTGTTTTTAGTTCTTTTGAGGGATACAAATAGCTAAAATGTTATGCAAAATATATGGGAACTGCCTTTTAAGTGCTAATAGTAGTATTTGAAAGTCCAGTGCAACGAGCGATTACAGTGTATCTGGGCTTGACAGTCTTGTGTGTGAGGCATTAATGTTTTGCATCTTTTCATGAACTTCTCAACATGGCATACTTTCCTTCTGGAGCTGCAAAAGTAGCAGGCAGTTTCTTTTAATTCCCGCTGACTTTCATATCTGCGATGAAACTATTCTAAGAGAATATATAATGGAAGCAATGAGTTGACATTGCAGGATTGTGTAGTAAGTGACTTTTACCACTGCACATAAACAGAGCAGTTATTCTAAATCATAGCATCGGTTTCAGTCAGATAACCACTAAAATCACTGCACTGTGGTCTGCTGAAAATGCCATCATCCTTCATCTGCCAAATTAAGCCCGGGGAGAGCAGGCAGCAGTAGTGCCTGCACTGCTGTGGAGAGGGATGAGCCCTGAACCAAGCGAAAAGATGTTCTGGAAGAACAGTAACCTTTCCTATGATGTGTGCCTTTTCCATTACATTTTTGACACAAAATGCTGCCAAATGATTTAACGGTGACATTTTGTTTTGCTGACTTTCCCTTTTTCTCATTAAAGAGAAACAAAAGTTGGCTTTGGGAAGGAATGAGTAGTCATGCGTTTTGAATTCTGTTACAGGAAGCCTAATTTGTAAAATTATTAAATGTAGGATTTTCCTGCAGCCGAGCTTACGAAGGATTTTGTTTCATTCTTTTTATTGTGTTTTTCAAAAAAGTACTTATCTCCTGTGATAAGGTTAATTTCTATTGTCTTCTTTTCCTGTTGCAGAAATTGCACATTATTTCTAATTACTGAAACCTCCCATATTGGCCTGTGACACTCAGCTCAACACCCTCCCATATTTGCTCTTCATAATCTTATGAATATATATATATATATATTCAGAAACTAGTTTAGAAAGGTGCATTGCAGCAGCAGGCATGGTACTTCCTGCCATAAAATGTGGACATTTTTTAATTGGGAGCAACCCCCTCCCCCTAATAAATTATTGTAAAGCACAGAAGCTTATATACATCTCAAATTATATATAGTTTGTAAAGTAGGGAAACAGAAAAAGGTACCTTCCCCTAATGTGATGCACACATGTATTGGCAGAATGGGATTTTCTTCAGTGCAAGCTAGTGGCACTACGGTCAGTGCTGAACCTTGGAGTCTCAAATTTCAGCGGCGCCTTGCGCAATGCCAAGATTTTGTGCCCCTTGCCTCCCATGTTCTATTCTAAATCATAGGAGCAGTGCCCCCGTAGCTCTGTGCCTAGCGTGACCGAACCAGTTGTGCCCCCCTAAATCTGCCTCTGCTACAGTTCCCTTTGCGTGTCAAGGCCCCCAAGCCACCCCCCCAGGAGACTAAAGACATAAGGACACTGAATTTAGGTCAATGTTAATGGGCAAAATTTAGGCCACAACTTTATTGGTTACAGAATGTGAGCAGTATTGGCTTAGGTGTTGGCAACAACAGACTATATCTGACTCCTGCCCCCCTTGCAGGAAGTCTGGAAGTCTGCAGGAAGTTGGGGGAGCCCTGCCGACGTGGATCGACTCGAGCACCGCGGCGCAAGGCTGAAAAGGGAAGCCTTGGAGTTGCGCCGCGGCTTAAATCGGCCCCGGTCTTGCCCCCAAGCAACCTCATTGGCCGCCTGGCAACCTGATGAGGCCAGGGTCTTCCCCAGCGGGACATTGCCCCGCCCCCACGCTGAGGTGGGAGTCTAGGCAGCCTGATAGCACCCCGTCCCCACCCAGAAGTGGAGCCGATTTGTAATTCTTTTGCTGGTGTTGTGAGAGTCATTTTTTTTTGGAAGACATAACAGACTCTTGAATACTTAACTTTGTTCTCCTTATTTCTACCCTGATAGATTTTGGTTTTGCAAAATTAATTAAAAATATTTTGAGGTGGGAAAACAGATTAAGCAATATATTAAGGCATGCTATGGTGAAAATGGCCAGCCAAAATTTGTGACATTGCACTAGAATACTTTTTCAATACCATGTCTTCTGAGGACTAAAAGGCATATCATCCTCACACTGTGTGTCATGCACAGAAGGATGACTGAAGTGTGTGTGTGTGTGTGTGTGTGTGTGTGTGTGTGTGTGTGTAATCAATTATCTGTCTCCTGTTTAATAACTTTACATCTTTAGTATAGTTGTTTAAATGTTTATGAAATCATTAAAACACTTATCCTGCCTTTCCACTATATTGCAACGCTCAAGGTGGCTTATGATCAACATGATGAAAATGTAATAAACTAAAGCCATGAACTAATATAGTATAGAAACACAGCTGGGAGTATCATATCCAAGAAAGGGAGCAGGGAAGCCATTCCAAAAAAATTTGACACAGTAATCACAAACACATGCACTGACATTTTAAATACTATGGCTGTGTTAGCGACAAATAATACTGTGCAGGTTCGTAGAAATCGCATTCATGGTTTTCTGTTTAGTTCTCTATGGTTTTATAATTTGATATTTACTATTATGTGCCTCCACATTAGGAAATACAAATAGTGTAAATATGGTGCCTTTATGAGAAGTATGCAATTATTTTGAGTCATAGCATAAAACAATTGGCTGTGTTTGTGCATACAAGTGCAAACCTACATGCCTCAATATCTGTAAATGATCACCATGTTTTAGTCCACAACTGTTGAAATTCTCAAGCTTTCCAGACAAATGTGCAATTATTTAAAAGTACACGACTACTACTGAAGACATTTGTGTTTGGGAAGGCTTTACCTGAGGTGTAACCTAGTCATTTACGGAAGATCAATTTTTATATTTGATGAAATGTTTGTGTCGTTTTTGAGTTTGTCTGGATGCTTTTATTGTTTGAGTTTGTTGAATTGATTTTAATGTTCTTACACTTTGTGTTTGTTTCTGTGATTAGATTTTCCTTCACAGGAACTTACTGTTTGACAGGATGTGTTACATTAACTTTAAAAGTTTGTTTTAATAGTTTGAGATGGAGGACAAATGCTCACACACTATCCTTCATTTGGCTACACTTCATCCTTTTCAGTTCTGAGTTCAAAGTTTATGTGTCATTCATCTTTTAACTATGCATGCTTATACCAAAGAATAAAATAGCACAACTATCTTCATTGTAGAGGTAGTTGCAGTAAACTGTTTTCTAATTGAGGTTGTGGAGAAAGGGGAGAAACAAAAACACAAGAATTTCATGTCTAGTGCAATAAAAATATGCCAGGAGTCATAGGAAATCATGATGAGAAGGTTATAAAGATAGCATGGAGGCAGCTATCATGTGCAGTGGGAGCAGTGAAGCAGCCATAGCAATTTGAAAAAGCTTCAGTCTTTTTTTAAAAAAATGAAAATCTCCTAGAAAGATAGTTACATGGCTGCTGGTCACCATATGTGACAGATGACAATTCAGAAGAGAAGCCACAGACTACCAAAAGTCACAGAATCCATGTGGGAGCTGTCAAAAATTGATCAGAACAATTCTAAGAAAGGAGAAAAAGACATTTCCATGACAAAGCTATAGAGTGAAAGGAAGAGAACCCGACACTTGTCAGGATAAATTTCCACCTTCCCCACCGCTACATCTTATTTATGAAGATAAGGGTTTTCCCCTCCTTTTTGCAAGAGGCCAGTACTGGATTAACCATTGAACCTAAAATACTAGAACTTAAGTATACAAACTTTGATGCTAGTCACAGAAGATGCATTACATTCAGGATGTGTCTGAAATGGAGGAAAGAAATGACTCCCGTTCCTCAGTCTAGCAGCCAGCATAGCTATCAGCATTGGAAAACTATAAAAAATGAATTGTAAAACAGTCTAGGAAAGAGAAACAACTTGTTCAGAAAAGCATCCATGGTCCTATCTGAGCTAGACAGTACAGTATATCTCTAATGGCATAGACATACACCTTATTGCAGATTGATTGCTTTACTGTGAAGGATTTTTCACAACAAAAATAAGTTTGTATGTTTAATTTAAATCCCTTTGAACTAGAGATGTGGAATAATGTGTATCTCCACAATTGCTGAGGATCATATTACCACATGGAGGGTTTTTGCGAGTTTTAGGCAATGATCTGATTCTTGGCTAAAGATTGCTTTAATTATCTAGGACCCCAAAAGGTAAAGATATATATTTTTTACAGGAAATGTCCAAATTACATTTGATTTAGCCCTCCTAGGCTGATGAGGTTCCTGTGATCCCAGCAGCTGTATGTTTAATTTACTAAGCTACCAGAAGTCTGGTGGAGCCCTACAGAACTGAATGAAAGTGGAATTACCAAACACCTCAACTAATTAGAGTTCCTTCTATTCCCAGCAACTTCTCAAAATCCTTTTTGGATTTCAGTTTCCTTTTTGCTTATGGCACTTCAAGTGATTGAGTTTTTGGCGTAGCCTGGGTTGGCCACACACAGACATACACACAGAGAGATGGTTTCATGGTGGCGTGATTTGTCAGACAATTCGTTAAAAATGTGAGTGATGGCAGCATTTTAGAGTAACGAGCAGAGCTTGCATTGCAACCTGTACAACCTCACAGGGCTGGGGAGAGCGCTTGAACCTGTTTGTCACATCTAAACAGCCAGATATGATTCAGAAGGTAGAGGATCTTATTACATAAATGGTACTCTCAAGAAGGAACCAAATCTAAAACTACAGCAGGTGTGAAGTTAAAATGTAACTGTACAAAATAGTATACAAGTCTTCCAGCTCAACAGTTTTCTACCCATCGGTAATATGTGCATCTTGCTCACAAAATCTGATATTGTACAAACAGGGCCAACAAGTTTATATATCCAGATGGCCTCACATTTGTAATCTGAGACCTTGATTAGGTAGTATTAAAATATATTGCTTGGTTGTTTTCTGTTTTAACAAAGATGCAATCCGTTGCCATCAGTTCCTTAATTTGACCAGAGTCTGAGGTAGGCAATCATTTGATTGGCTGGGGAAGCCCAGCCAGATGGGCGGGGTATAAATAATAAATTACTATTATTATTATTATTATTATTATTATTATTATTATTAAACCTAACTGCATTGAGTAAAGGAAGTTAGCATAACATTTTCATCTCACTCTAATGAAAGGAAACACAACAGGGGGTTGTGTTCAGTGGTAATGTTGTCCACACATTTTGTTAGATGAGTAGCTGAAGAATGAAGACACACACATCAATATGTAAAGGAACTAATCATGATATCAACCAGTACTCTTCCATTTAGGTGGTGAATGACTTGTTGGCACAATTTTCTGACTTCAGATTTCTCAGGGTTGTCAGTGACAAAGGACATGTGGCAAGGTGTGCAAAATCGGTTTCTTAAAAGCAAATCATTTTTGTACTCATTATGTCTACTTGGTTTGATTTTATTCTATGTTTCTGGTATTGGTTTTTTGCTTTTCAATTCAAACAGTCTCGATCAAGGGCTGAATATAGCAAACAAATATATATATATACAGGTTATGTGCACACATTATCAGCAATGTATCAGTAGATAAAGACAAAACACTTGGGCAGTTTCTCACTATTGCAATTTTTAATACGGAAAAGGTCTCATCACGTGCTGACATGTTTGTCAGAATTCATAAATTGCTTTGTATTATTGTGAGCCGAAGCGGTTATTTTCTTTCTTTTTTGCTTATGTTTGCATTAAAACAATTTAAAAAACATTTTCTCATCTGCATAATTGTGCATATTTTGACTTTTTTACATTGGATGTGGAATTTTAGTCCACACCCTCCTTTACCTGTCTTTTCTTTTGCAGTCTTCATATTTAGCTCCTCATTTCTTAATATAATGGAAACCCCATTATTTGGTGTGCATGATTTAGGAGTTCTCCTCATGTCGTCTTTCTGAAGTGGAGATTGGAGAAGAATTCAGCTGATTTGCCTATTGAAATCATTTCTTGCTATTATCCATTGAAACCTGTGGCATCTTTCATGTTTCCTTTTTTACTCTGAAGTCCGATACCCACTGTCAGACTCTCATAATTCTTGTCTGAGTCTTGCTAGGTGAAAAGTAAAATATGCAAGTGCCTTTCAGTTTCCCTTTGTTAGAAATTTCCGCGTTAACGCACCAGATGCAACTATCAGCGTGAGTATGTAGTTCAAGCCCCCCCCCCAAAAAAAAATCTAATCAGAGCACATGTAAGTTTTCCCAAAGTTTTCCTGCAGTGTTAAAAGTTTTAAATATGAAACATGATGGAATTAAGGGAAATAATGTGATTGGCATGTGCAGTGTCTGCCATATAAATGCCGTAAAAATCACAGTAAACCCGACTTGCTATATTTCTTAATAAATATTGAAAAAGCAGGAATCTGTAACTCAGAGGTCTGGATCTGCAGAGGTCTTGTGCAAGCGGAAATGCAATTTCTCTGCTGCAGCCCCTGTGCCTCATCACTGTCCCTTGACCCTCAAAAGCTTTTCATCGGTGTGGAGGCTGTCATAGGGCGGGAATGAGTCCGAAAAGCCCCACTGTGCAAGTGGAGTTCCATTCATTTGTTTCTGGATCCAGCTCAGTAACTATAGATGCCCTATTGACATTATAAAACAATTGCTTTGTGAGAACGCTGTGTGCTGCTTTGTAATTGTCAATCAGCTCCTTCCTTTCCTGATTGGACACAAGAAGTATAGTTAATCTGGTATATTATCATGCTATATAGTTAAGAGTTCTGACAAGGAGAAGCTTGCTCTCTTTGTATAATCATGTCTGTTTTAATTAAAATCTTTTATATAGCCGAAAGGTCACCACTCTCCATTTTCCACACCTAAATGGCAGTTTCTTTTTTTTAAGCACTGTGAATGAGGAGAAATGGATGATACTTAATGGCTAATTCACTTCCATATGCACTTGGAAATGTAACACTAATCCTAAATTGTCTCTTTTCAGTCTCAATCTGCTGTGATGTTGAAATGTTTCATAAGTCACTAGAACTGTTAAAAATGGTAAATGTTAATCTTTTTTTTCTTATCACTTTACTGTGTAGATACTCTTCATGAGACACTACTCTGCCACAACTCATCCCCGGAGGCAGTCCTGGAAACTACTTTTATAAATGTGATTTTAAGCTGTGGATAAGACTTTCAATAGAACACAAACTAAAGGAAAACAGTGTATTTATCCCTTCCATATTCCTAGTTATGACAAATACTTGAGTTTGCTTGCCAGGTCTTGTAGAATGTAACCAATTGGTATGTTACTTGAACTGACAAGGCAGTTAATTTACTTGAATTTTTTTTTCTTTGCACTAATCAGGCACATTGGTATGTGCATTTCTGGAAAATACTGGATAAATGTCTTGTCTGAAATGTTCTATTAAGTAATTTTGTCTCCCGTTGCTAGTCTTTGGCAAATGATGATGTACAGTATTTAGAGTCACTGAAGAGTGACAGGAGCCTATGGGACTTAAGTACTTTATGTGATGTTGTTGAATAGGAAAAGCAATGCTTTGTCATTTGTTGGCTGCTCTACTTTTTGTGCCTCTTAATAAGCAAATTCTTATATAAATGTGTTGAAGAGCTATATGTAAAAGGCTTGTTTCTGTAAAAGTGTTCAGTATAGTGGCAATCAGATATCTGTAAAAAAACATTTCATACATTCTCATGATGAAGTAAGTTTTGCTATATAATAATTGACTTTGTACCTATTAGTATGTTAAGTTGAAAGAGTCACTGAGTGAACACATTTGGCTTGAAAAGAAGGGAACCCAAATCTTGTGGCTTTGTCTCAGTGGGTTTGTGTGTTCTGGACTGGGGGTGCTTCCGTTGAAAGCCAGCAACAATTCCTATACAGTAAGCCTGCAACATATGTAGAGGTTACGTTCTGGGTGTTGTGCCTAAAGCCAAAATTGTATGTAGTCAATATACATTGTGTTCAGCAGTGGGTGGGTTTGCCAAACCCTTTTTCTACCTAACAGACAGTCCCTTCCCACCTTATTATTATTATTATTATTATCATTATTATTATTATGCCAAGCAGGAATAGCTGGATATGCACAAGTTAAATGTGCATAAGTTGTGGGCTTACTGCATGGTAATTTGGAGAAGAACAAAAAGCTGGTCAACCAGTGTTACTGAACAAGACATACCCAGTAGCAGTCTGTGTTTCTGTTTAAGACTTGTAATTTTTTCAGATAATTTACTAGACAGCATAAGCATTTGAAATGCTTATTTTTGCCTTTCTTTGAACAAAGCTGTTTGTGCATTTGTACCTGTAACATTGAAGTATATAAGTTGCGATCCAACAAAGATACTCATGGGGCTGGTAGAACTGCAAGGTTCCTTTGAAATATTGATTGCTCAAAGTATTCCAGTCATCATTGTTGAAAAAGCAAGCTGCATTTTAAAGTGAAATTTGGCTTGGCTCTTCTGCAGTACAGGAAATGTCAAAGAACCCTCCCGCTAGGTGGGTGTCTTCCTTATGCACACTAATCACTTTGTTGGATCACAGCCATTGTATTGAAAATCATTGGGTATATGAAAATACAGTGGTATCTTGGAGCATTTTGCAAGGTATATTTTATAACCAGAGTTATAAACCTGGAAATTAGAATAATAATAGCTGTATAAAATAAAGGAAATGATACATTAGTGTATTTTCATGGTTATGGCTAGACACTGTATCTTATTTGGATATGTTCAATAAAATAACCAGATCTCCTTGGTTATACTGTTTGAAATAAGCATTTTGTCAAGACTGTAATAACATTGTGTTCTAGATTTAAATATGCACATTAGAATCGGCTGAAAAGAGGCTAGATGCATCAAATGTTTTGGCTAAGATTTGGTATAAATGTTGGCATGTGAATATAAAACTCATTCTGCATTAAAACATTTTATATTTACATGCTTATTTACCTCTTTAAAAGAGTTTTTTCTCCAGAATGGCTGGCACAAGAGAAGGTGGAAGATGCTGGTATGGTTCTTGTGGCTGGTTGTACAGCAGACTGCTATAGCCCTGATATTTCCTGTTGCAAAACAGGCTTCCACTAGTGTTGCACTGGATATCATATTAAGGAAGCAGTATTCTTGCCTTTACACTAGCTCAGCAGCCCTTGAATTAGTGGTCAGAAAACATTGACTCTGGGCCAGAAAATTTATACATTTTTTTGTCTTAGCCTGAGTAGAGCTTAAATAGTATATATTCCTATTTAATATAAGAAGGTTGTTAGTAAATATCTGCTTAGTGATCAAGAATAACTGATATAAAAACAAATACATTAAATTGTGGGGGGAAAGGGTGTATTGATTCCCATGCCTCAGTCCAGCCATCCAATACCAAGTAGTATGATTTTCACTATGCATGCGAAATTTACCTCTGCCTAAATTGTGTTTGTGTATTTTATTTTACATTGCTTTGGGCAGATTCATAGGAAGCAGTTGGTTTTTCTTAACATAAATACATAGATTTTCCCTTAGGTGTAAGAGCAGTTGTGTGTATGCGTGTAAAGTGTTCTTTGCTCACTGTGCATGTTGAACTATTTATTCGGGATGAATTTGGGAAATCATAATTAAGGTGCTTACAGACTGACCTTATATATACACACTGCTGCTTGCCTTCAGTTTTTAGACTTTGTTTCTCAGTTGAGCTTCAGAGCCCTCTTTCATAATACAGTCGTACCTCGGAAGTCAAAAGGAATCTGTTCTGGAAGTCCGTTCGACTTCCAAAACATTTGGAAACTTAGGTGCAGCTTCCGATTGGCGGAAGTTTCTGTAGCCAATCAGAAGCCGCATTGGACGTTTGGGTTCCAAAGAATATTTGCGAACTGGAACACTCACTTCCGGGTTTGTGGCATTTGGGAACCAAAACGTTCAACTTGCAAGGCGTTCAGGATTCAAGGTATGATTGTAAAGAGGAATACAGCCCTTTCAGTTAAGAGAGATTCCTTTGACTTCATGAAAGATAAACACTGACGTTGGAATTCTATGCCCTCAGAATATGACTGGACTCTTTAAGTTGGACATTTTGCTCATGGCTAAAACGGGATGGCCTTAAGGGATGGCCTTAAGGAACAGGGCTGATGCTGAAACATTTTTATGAGTTTTTTAAATGGGTGTGTTTTAAAATTCATTAGTCAAAGGTTTTGGGGGTCATCAATACCTCTTTTGGTTAGCATTGTTGCTAGGTCACTACACACAAATGTGCTACAATTTTGTAGCATTCAGCAATTAACGAGTGTTACTGGACTGTAAGAAACATTGCACTGTAAAACATTAAATGCAGGTACAAAGTATCTGAAGATATATTTCTATGTAACTTTTCTTTCTGTTTCTCTTAAATTAGACTGGATTTGCTAGTGTTGTTATAATCAGATACTTCTAAAGAAAACTGCACTATGCTGTGTTGAGATGCAGTAGTGTCATTATTCAACAGGACAACTTGGGATGTATGGTGCCAAACTGATATGTATTTGTATTGCTATTTGCAACCACTACTTTGTGTAATTCATGGTGGGCTGCTAGACGTATGTTACTGGATGGGCATATGACTTTAAAGTTCTGCATTTGCAAATGCTGAAGTGAATGATGAAAAGGTTGAAGAGATCCTATGGTGTCAGGAAATAGGTGTGTTAAACTTGAAGAAGTGGTTCTAGAAATGTTCAACATAGAACGAATGCTTGAAAATTTAACAGCTTAATTCATATTCTGTATTAGAGTATCAATAGTGGGGCAGTTTTACTAAAGAGATGCTTAGCATTCATCTTGCTTTATATCTGAGCTATCTTAATACTAACTTAGGCTTGAACCTAAAAGAAAAATTATACACACACCTGTCCAACTGCTGTCATTGCTTTAAAGCATATTTTTAACTAATATGTAGAGATGGATACTGGTGGCATGGAACAATACTCTTGGGATCTGTACCTGAAAGCATCTGCTTCTTGTTGCTGCATTTTAAAAGAGAGCTGGTCCATAATTTTTACGGTGGTGTAAAATCCTAAACTGGTTCAACTGTTTAAAGACATTCCAATTAGGTATTCAGATGCCCATTAAGAACAATCCTTTACTGCTTCATGTTGTGGAAATTTTGTATATCTTTTTATAAAGTCACGATACCTAGCATTACCAACATGTATACAAAATTTACTTGTTTGCTGTTTTTATATTGTATGCTATGTGAATAATTCTGTGGGCATTGTTCCAGGGTACATGTATAAGTG
Source organism: Podarcis erhardii (assembly GCF_964252035.2). NCBI lineage: Eukaryota > Metazoa > Chordata > Lepidosauria > Squamata > Lacertidae > Podarcis > Podarcis erhardii. The sequence continues at coordinate 26,025,787 of NC_138513.1, forward strand.
AGAGAGGTTTTTATTTAACCTTCTGCAAAGCAACATTTGTGAAGTTTTCTTTACAGATTAAGTTTATTAATAAAGAGTTCTTAGGAAATTACTTTGAGAGCCAAAGATGGTTGTAGCTGTCTTATGAATGCAGGATTCTTCTTTATATATATTATTCTTCAGAGCTTTGATTCTCTACAGTGACTTACAAATATGCAAAAAAACCCCCCCATTTTTCTTTAGCTCTTCATTTAGACAAGCCCAGGCCTCCTCCCCACCCCCATGTTCATTGTAAGACTTCTGCAGGCCAGCTGATAAGATTCCCTCCTCTGCAGGTAGGCACAATGTAATGAAATTGGACGTGCATGCTAGGCTTTGTAAATAGAATGAGATTGACCCCCAGCCATTATCTCATTTATCTGATTTACATGGTAAAATCAGGATCTACAGTATTGATTAGAACATAATTAGCTAATTATGAGCAGGAAAATACAGACTTATGTGGGGTTTGAGCACAGCAGGCTGAAGTGCTGAAAGATTTCCAAGGGCATGAGCAGATGGAGATCACTTTATTAAAGAACAAAACAGACGTGTTTCAGGTATGGAAGTGTCTAATCAACTTCCCCTGCTGTGCCGAGATACTTGACCTCAATTCAGTATTTTTGTTTGTGAAAAACTATTTTCTGTCAGCTGCTAATTTTTTTTAAAAAATATTATTTAACCTCTCAATCTGACTGAGACAGATTGAAGTAGAGCTGTTTCTACTTCTGTTTCTCTATCCAGTTTACAGTTTACAGTGTTTAGAGGGCTATTGCTTCCATAAGCCAAGGTGAGCCTCTTGGCTCAGTCAGTGGCTTGGGAAGGGTAGTGGATCATGCCCAGCCACCCCTGCTGCTAGGATATCTCCAGGGCTGTCCATAGAGATATGTCTGCATCTCTGCCATTGTGCACCAGCTCCATCCAAGAAAGAAAAGACTAAGGTTGGGCTTGGGTGTGCCTGCTAGAACCTGCCATCTGGTTGCAGTGGCAAACGTAATAGAAGTTTTAATTTATTCATAAGCTTTAAATAGTATATTTGCTGCTGCAGTGAAGCACCCAATGGCAGTCCTAGAGGTGAACTTAGCAGTTTTGCCCAGTCTTCCTAGAGGTTCATTGGGAGGAGATGACCACCCAATAAGCTTGTCAGAGCACCTGTGCTGCCACTGTTGCAGTGGAAAAATTGGGGGTAGGGGAGCCACAGTGAGGAAGATGAGGTCATAGTGCCATTTGCTAGTCTGCCTCAGACATCTTGGGCTGGTTGTGGCTGTTTAAAACTAGAATTTAACAACTTGGCTGACTATCTGGCATTAAGGATAAAACCGATTTAGTTCTGATTTACAGTATCACGTTTAGTAGTTATTTAACCAAATACATCGTTTTAACATTTTCATCTCAATTTTTTTAAAAAATAAGAAACAGAGGGCTTAAATCTTGTAGCCTGAACTTAGCACTTGCTATGTGTCAACTGCAACCCTAGCAAAATGCCAGAAGCAAGTTACATTATCCTACTGGCATTAGTTAAACACAATCACAGCAGTATTTGAAATTAAGCTGCCAGCATTCAGACATTTGAGGTTTGCGACTCTCATAGAATAGACTCCTGTCTGCCATGCAGCTAATGGCCTGGTCTGCGCATTACAGTAAGCCATGGTTTGTGACAGAGGTGGGGAACCTCATGCTGAGTGGCCAAATGTGGCCTTCCAAGTCCCTTGAAAATCTCCCCAGGCCATAACCTTCACTGACCCTGCTTCTCACCCTTAGTGTTTTTGTTTGGCTTGAATTTAGCCTTGAACTCTGGCAGTGCCTTCCTCTTGTCTGTGTGAAGGACAGAGAGGAGGAAACTAGCCTACTGTACAAAGCTAGAAATTTCATTTGTTGCTCTGCCACCTTTTTCTGTGGTCCCATCCACCACTGACATGTGCGTAGCAGGAAATCTTGGCCTTGATTTGAAAAATAAAATAAAAAAATCCCACCCCTGATTTATGGCTTACTGTGAATGAGCAACCATCACTTCTGCTTCTGGCCAGGAGAAATGAGCCCTCGTAGCAAGGCAGCACTTGTGGCTTGTTTCTCCCAAACAACCACATGCAGTAAGCTAGTAACAAAACAACAGGCACTGATGTTCCTGCAATGCTAAGCTAGTTTCCTTCCCACCCACTGTGACAACAACAGAGACGGGAGAAGCTAAGTGGGGATTTTCAAGCAGTGTGCACCAGCACTTTGCTCATTCACATTAAACCATAGTTTACTTTTAACCATGATTCAATGTGACGTGCAAATCAGACCATAGTGGGGTGAGGAATGAAGCACTTTTGGGAGCAACCCGTGCTTTTGCCCTTCAGTTGAAAAACATTTCACCTCTGGTGCATTTCTTCCAGTGGGTGTTACTCTCAGGGCCCTACCATGAGAAAAAACATCTGAACTGAAGCAGCAAGTTGTCTTGGTGCCAGAAATTGTCAGGGAGAATGTGGCTTCAACTTTCATCTTTTCTACCCATTCACTCAAAATATCTTCTGCCCCATCCCCTGCTTCCTATTAACTGGGCAGAAGAAATTGCTTCGTACACCAGGGGCAAATATGGCTGTATCATATCAGATTTTGTAGGCATGGTTCAGACATAACTGTTTCAATCTAATGAACAATGGCTGTGAAGACAATAGGTTTTTTAAAGCCACAGTTTCTCATTAAATCAGACAAGTATGGTTTAACCTCTTGAGTGCAAACTACAACATAAATGGGGAATCTGATCCTGGTTCACACATTATGAAGTGCAAGGAACGAGAGGTGGTGGGGAGCATGTTCCTGATCAAATAAGCTATAATTTTTTAGACCAAGAGAGTTATGTCTGGTCTGTGCCTATGGTGAATGAACATGGTATGATGAAGCTGCCATTGCCCATGATGTTCACAGTAATTTCTTTGTCCAATTTTCAGGTTTTTGTAGTTCTTCAAAAACCTATTTTCCCAAAGAGAACAAGACAGGAAAAAAAATAAGTCTGTGCACCATATGGGCAGCGATGGCTCTATCATGCCACCTTCAACTCTCCAGGAAAGAAGCCTCCAGGTCCTTAATTTATTTTATGTGTTTACTTCAAATGTCTTGTTCTCTAACGTATAAAAGAAACTGGTTGAATTTGGAAAATACACCAACCTTACCAGAAAACAAGCTAGCATTTAAAAACTGGTGGGTGGGGGCTAGTTTTCAACTTTAAGAACTTTATATATAAATAACCAGCACCCTGAGAATTCTGATTTGGAAATTGTCTAAAGTCTCCACACGAGTAATAGATGCCTCTTTGAAACCATGCCATAGTTAGCTTTATTATGTTGTTTGTTATATTTGTGTTGAAAAAATATTATGTATATTTACAGTTTTCCCTTTACAAACATTAATTTCGTTTGTTTCTTCAGCAGCTCTTAGGCATTGTTGTTCAGTGTAAACTATTTCTTTCATTCTTTAAAACATTTTTTTATTGCATCTTTTGCTTGTAGTCTCCATGATGGCTTGTTTTTACCATGCTTGGTAGTGACAGCAGATATTTCAGCTTTCTACAGTCTTTCTAACTTTTCTGGGAAAGGATGACTTCTGGGGAATACAAGTGCTCTGTAACTTTGGCGGTTCACATGTGTCATCAGAGTTTAAAAACAAGCCATGGTTAATTGTGAAATCATACTAAACCATAGTTTGTTTATAACAAGGGTATACAAACCACACTTATATTTTGATTTGCTTATACTTTTGAATCACTTTCCTTCTTGTGGTGGCATCAAGAGTCATCTCGGCGGGAAACAACAATATTGTGAAGTTGTACCACGAAAAATGTTTTCTGCGTGGTTTAATCTGAGCCGTTGGTTTGTTTGGAGTTTGGTAGCTGGGAAGGAGGAGTTCCTTTCAGCCAGGCTGACCAGTGATGCTTTGTAAGCTAGCTATTCCCTGTACCATGCACCCCTCTTGATTCACCTTAGAGGTATTTGCTCTGTACACTTTTTCATTAAGCTAGCTTCTCCAGGTGATGAATAATCAGAACCTTCACATAAGCAGAACAGTGGTGCAGTTAGGCCACTTTAGACTTTGTCTTACATGATACTGTGTATAATTTCCCTTACTTTAATATGTGGTAAGCCAGGCATCTTGCATTGCGGCCAAGGGGAGGGATGGACGGATGGGGCTTCCTGCTCATTCTTCTGAGTGGGGATTTCTCTCCCTGATAGTACCATTGGTACATTAATAAACAACATTTTTAAAAACCAAAGGCTCGCTAACTGGGATTTTGCCCTTCCCAACCATTGTTTGACATGTAGAAAGTACATTGCTAGTCCCCTTGTTCAAAATTCTTAGACTTATTCTCACATAAGATAAGCAAATCTTTTTGTTCAAAGGTAATTTAAAGGAGCAGGGGATATATTCTGTTAGCTTTTCCCCCTTACAGTCTCTGTCATGAAGTACTTACTTTAATATATGTTGAATTGGGTTAATCTGTATATAAATGTGATTTTAAATGCTATCTCTCAGTGGTATAAAATCAAATTGACATTTAAATTTATTTTTTGCTAAAGTATCAAACCTTATGTTTATTTTGCTAGTTCTTTATGTGATGAAATGGAATTAAATCAGTTTTGAAAATGCATGGTAAAGTGAAGGCAGCTACTTGTGAAAAAATATGTCTCAGTTTAATGTACTTTTCTTCCTGTTAGCCGCTGCCATGTAGTTTACTTATATTGTATAATGTAAATGTCCTTTGACCTAAGCAGTGCAGTTTTACTTGAAATAAGAGTAACAGAGATCAATGGGATTTATGCCCAAAAACAGAGCACAGGATTGCAGCCTTTTGACAAAACAAACACACCACTTCTTATAAAGGTGGTTTTTTCAGAGGTATCGAAGCAGTCTTCAACAAGAAGAACTAGGAAAACTGTTTCATTATTTTCTTCGTTCTGGCTTATTTATTTGTCACTTGTTTTCTACCCATCCTCCCATAAGGGAGTTCAGGGCAGCTAACAGCATAATTAAACAACACAGATAATACAATGCAATTAATAATCTAACATATTCAGAAAAACAGCAGCAGCGAAAATTTCCAGTATAGGTCCTGACACCAATGAAGCCCAGTGAGTTTTCCCAATACTCCTAACTGTGGTCCAGGTGGTGGACTTGGGCGGGAGTTTATAGTGCCATCACTGAAAACATCCTCTCTTATGTTCCTGCTTTTCTTACCTCTCCAACAGGTGGGATGATGAGCAGGAAGCATTCTACAGATTGTAAAAACTTAGCACAGAAAATAGCTAAGGTTGAATTTTAAAACCTAAAAACATTTGAAAGCCTTCAGAGTGCAAATTATGTTTCTGTAAATACTTCTTTACAAATTCAAATTGAGGGGAAAAATAAGTCAACATACAGTAAACAAAGTATCTGAATATGTGAGGGAAATGCTGCAAGCACTTATGTCCTTATCCAGAATCTCATGTGTGCTGTGATACTTATTTATTACATGTTAGTGGCTGCATGCCATCTTTACTTCATCATTACCAAATGGTTTATTTCAATTAATTTAGAAGTGTGCAGTCATACCTTTGATCCCGAAAGCCCTGGAACTCGGACATTATGGCTCCTGAACTCCACAAACCCAGAAGTGATTGTTCCAGCTTGTGAACGTTCTTTTGGAACCTGAACGTCTGACGGGGATTCCGCTGCTTCTGATTGGCTGCAGGAGCTTCCTGCAGCCAATCAGAAGCCGTGATTTGGTTTCCGAACATTTTGCAAGTCGAACAGACTTCTGGAACGGATTCCGTTTGACTTCCAAGGTACGACTGTATCACCACAAAGCATTTGAATCTTTCGCTACGCCATCTGCAAGATTTGGCCTAAACAGTCAAATCTGGATTTGGACACTTGAAATCTGTCATAGACTCTATCTAGAGTGTGTCTACAAAGATTCCCTTCCTGTTTGAGTCTCCCTTCAGCATATTCAGCTATGCTTCAACGTATTACAGTTCTTGGAAAACTTTTAATGCACAAAGCAGAATTGTTTGCAACATTTTTAGCTGCTATAATAGTCTTAATACAAATAAGTTTCTGGACTTTGCATGTTCTGGTTGTGTTGATAACCCTTATTTTATTTTCTATGGATTTGAATTTGATACTGAATATTGAAGAAATGTATCTCTTTCTTATGTAGGTGCGATGAATGCAGGCTCTGCTATCATTTTGGCTGTTTGGACCCTCCCTTGAAAAAGTCTCCAAAACAAACTGGTTATGGGTGGATTTGTCAAGAGTGTGACTCTACATCCTCCAAAGTAAGTTAAAAAGTCTTGTGAAAATGCAGAAAAAGTGAATGTTTAGAAGATGTTTTTCACAACTCATTGCAGGTTTATATATGAATAAGAAGGTTTCTTTTTTTAAAAAAAAAAGAATAATAAGGGCTTACTTCAATCTGTTGCTGTTATTCTGTTTTACTATTTCAAGAATAGGAAACTGCATAGCTGATTGGTTTGATAAAGAGTAATTCAATGTTCTGAAAACTATTTTCTAGTCCAAAATTATTCAGTTTTGTTGTACAGTCATTTAACTGTTGACTATTTTACACTTTTAACATTTAATGATTGTTTACAGAGCATAGTCCAATGTTAGTATTACTCTGATGTTACAACGAAATCGATGGACTAATGTAACTTGTCCATTCAGTGGATCTGCTCTAAGTATGATTTAGTTAGATATTGCCCATATGATATTTTTGCTACGCCATTTTAAACAGTCTATGTTTTATATATTTTAGTTCATAATTAATCTGCTTTCTTCTAATCTGTAAAAACATTTAAAGAGACAGTGGACATTTAATTGGGAAAATGTGAATATAGTTTTGCTGACTCTACTTCAGAACTTCTAATATGTGTATGCAATTAGATGGCCAGTGTACAGTTTATATAAATGGTCTGTATCCTGAAAGGGAGACTTGACCAGTATACTGTTTAAAAAGATTTATTTACTAAACGTATTTGAATCAGTAACCATAGAAAATCCAGAAGGCAAAAATGTGTTTTTAGTTTGCAGTTTTCTTCTACAAATTAAAGAATAATTAGTTTACTGCAAAGCCAGTTATTAATAAAATCAGTCTTCCTTAAGAAGATACAATTTTGGTATAGAATCATTTAAAGCTCACTGTGGCTTGGACATCTGAGCCTTTAAAAAGGCACTTGAAAGCAGTGTTCAGTGTCTGGATGAATTAAAACAGATATACAAATCTAGACAGCCCTTAAAACTGAAACAGTTTTTCTATAGTATGAATTTAAATTCTCTGTTAGTCACTGAGGACTTCTTGCCAAAAACATTATATCTTGAAGACACCAGAACTTTGATATGACAAAACTGTAGATTGTTGCATTGCTTTCAGCGTGGGCCAGTTTAACTACCATTTAAATGAGCAAACGGTACCAGAAAAATTGTCTTATGAGGACTCCTTGTGGCTCTGTTTAGTTACATCAGGGTTGTCATTTTAAGGCAATGTTTTAGTCATTTTGAAAAACCTCATGATCTTCTGTACAATCTGTCTTGCTGAATAAGACCTTACTTTAAGTGAACGTTGTTTTGCAAGAGCTTAGGAATTTTTATTAATGAAGCCTTTTAGTACATCTATGCCTAGTGTACCTTTTGGGTATTGTGAGTTGTGAGTTCTGCAAAGGCTTGTGCTTCCTCCAGAGAATACTATTACCACAGGCACACTGATATTCCTACCTGGGTTAAAACCAGGGGAGGGGAGCAGGGGCGAGGAAACACTGGATCTAGCAGGCCAACTCAGTGGATGGGGTTCAGCTCTTTCCTATCTTGCTGCTGATGCACAAGTCTCTGCTTTCCAGCCCCAAATGGCAAAGTGAGAAAGTGAGAGTAACACCATGCAGGAAACTTTCTATTGCCTTTGCCCTTGAACTTCTTTAGATTGCGGTCTTAGCATAAAACTTACTCACATGCAAGCACAGGAAGTTGAGTGGCCATATGCATTTTCCCTGAATGACTTACAAAAGAATTGCAAACTACAGTTGCCAACACCTCCGCTTTCTTTCCACCTGTAAATCCTATTTTCAGTAAGTGTCATTTAGGTGCTAGAGCAGTGAAATAGCACTGGGTTTTTAGGTTTAGCCAAAGCAACCTTCTCCTTGTCAGCAGAGAAATCAGATTTGGAAAGTATCTTTTCCCAAATGAAGATCAAGAAGGGAAAGTTAAATGTCTTCTCTTTCATCTAAAGCACTAGCCCAGTGATGACCAAACCTGGCCCTCCAGCTGTTTTGGGACTACAGTTCCCATCATCCCTGACCACTTTGCCTGTTAGCTAGGGATGATGGGAGTTGTAGTCCCAAAACAGCTGGAGAGCCAAGTTTGGCCATCACTGCACTAGCCCAATGTAAAACGTAATGTAAATTAACAAATACTAACAATATATTGTTAGAATACACTCATCTCTGACTTTCTTTTGAATTGAAATATGTATCATTCAAGAAAAAGTAAGCCAAGACATAGTTACCAAAGATTACCCTGCCAGGATTGTCTCCTATACAATTGTATAACTAAAAAGGGTATGCATATTCTTTAGTACAAACGGTAGCCCTGTGTTCATGATGAAAATATCAGTATCAGTGAGCCACTGATTGTTGCTTGTGTCTTGATAAATTAAAAAATGTGATTTTTCAGATAAGGACAAATGCTTTTTATTTAGAGGCAGTAAATGTTGTTAAATGTTTATATTTTTCACCGATATAGACGGCATACTTTTGTTCATAATATGCCATGCAGCTCTCCTGCAATCTTGTCAAGTTATTTCCCCACCAGCATAACATATTCCCATATTACCCCAGCTGTCAAATAATGACAGTGACTTTGCTTGAGGGCACGAGGGCAGCATCTTTTCTGCTAGTAATAGCGTCACTTTTATGGAATGGGTGATACTTACCACAAAGGTCTGACAAGCTTTCTCATCTCAACAAAGTTGGAGAAAATGTGTTTTAAAAAAGAAAGGAAAAACCCCCAGCATATATACATTTCTATAACTTCCCCTCCCTTTCTTTCAAAAACGAATACTTGGTTTTTACAGAGTTGCTAACTTTCAGTGTTCTCATGATACTGAGTAGATGATATATTTGCTTCACTTTTAAGAGCCAGTTCATTTACTTTCTCAAGCATTTGTTGTCAGACGTGAATATAAATGGCAGAGCTGTCTTGGAAATAAGTTCTACTGTGTTCAGTGGAGTTACTCCGAGGTAAGCCAGCCACTTCACGGAAAACTTCTAACACAGTGCTAAGCACTAAAGGAAAGGCTCCACTTGCCCATGTATCTGTCAGCAAGCTAGAATAAGAGAGAATATTTATGTATTTTTGACTGTGTTTTAATAATTTGTCGTTAATTTGCCTCTCCGACTAGCTGCCTGTATGTGTAACTATGCGTGGGCATCGTTCAAAAATAATCTATTACAGCTAAGCAACTTCATGGAGCACTAACTGAAAACCCATTGAAAAATTAAGGCATACAGTTTCTAGGAGGAAAGTAATATTTTGATGGGTCCTGCAGAGAGTATATTATAGATCCTTATCAGATTTGTTGCAGTCCACATGGCCAAACACCTAGCCCACATTTGGGCTGCTAAAGGGCACATTGCTCCAGTTATCTCTCTTCATCCATTGGGCACAAAACTGGGCCCTGCCAGAAGATGGGAAATTATACTTAAGGGGCTAGAAATATATAACTTGTCAGTCAAAATTAACATTGTTTTGCATTCATATTTGAAATTATAAAGCAAATTATAAAGGGCTTTTCTTGCTATTTAGTGCAGTTTACATGCAGCATTGATTATTTCACTACACTGTTAGAATACATTTAATTGGCCCTCTATTATAGGTGGGTAAAGATTAAATATTTTATGTATCCTTTGTTCTTAGAGTATTTGTGTTAGAAGAACTTAGGCATTCTTGGTTTTCTGGAATTTGTTCCAGTGTATTTCAAATCTAGGAACTTAACTTGATAGACAACTGTGAGATGTGGAAAGCTTTTAAAAGCACAGGCTGTATTGCACACGTTTTAGTTTTAGTCAAACTCTACAGATATGTAGATGATGCTATCCAGAACTGATGCTATCCAGTACAGATTTTATAAAGGAGCTAAAAAAATGAATACTAATAATTGTATGCATTTATATAATTGGACATCAGTAGTTTTTGTATTACTGATTTTATTAAATTCTGTTAGAATAAAGTAGAAACAGAGAGATGCCAGTTCTTTCTTATCTGTATTGATTATTCAGTTTTCACATTAAAAAAGAAATGGAGAGGATGCAGAGGCAGGGAACAGGATGTGTTCGCTACCCACATGTCTTAAGATCCAAGACATGCAAGTTCCGTGGATGGGATAATTGTGTCTTGGCTGTTTGTATGGTGGGCAGATAAGGGAGTACTACAGTCACTGCACTTGTTTCTTCTGTTGTCTCTCTGCTGTACAAAGAGCTTTGTGGTGACAGCCAGATGCCTTGGAATTGGTATATGGGTCAGTTTCAATATCATATCCAGCCATAATGTGTTGCACATGGAACTTATGGGCCATTCAGACTAGTAATCCTTATTGGCAACATAACACCTTTATAACCAAAACAGCTTTCTTACTGAACTCCTAGCACAGAGATGGGAAACATGTCCTCCAGATGTTGCTGGACTACAACTCCCATCATTCCTGAACATTGACAAAGGACACTTAATATTTAAAAACTTGTATCCCCAGATTACATGATTTCTATGTGTCCAGGATCTACAAGGCAAAAGTTGTCTCCAGGCGCTGATGTGAGTAGTCCTAGGAATGTAGGAACTTGGTTTAACCTTGCTGCCACCAAAGCAGGCACTTTGAAAAAAAACAATGTTCAGTAGTTCAAGTCCCAGTGGTTTCTGGTGTTTCTTCATTCATTGGGTACCTCAAAGAAGTCAAAATTTTCGTTTAGTTACTCTATGACTGTTCACTTTGGATCTGACTGAGTAACCAGTGTGCTGTTTGCAAAGCTCCTTCCCCTTAGCCTTAAGACTTCAGATATGTAGGTCCTGAAAAGAGTGTCTACTAAAAGGCTGGAGCGTCTGAGCAAAATATAAAGGGAATAAAGAACACATCCCTTGAAATTAACTGGACCCATTTTACTCTGTAGGTGAAGGGTGCACAGCGGTAGAATTTTAACAAATTACTGTAGTCCGATTGATAAAGGCATTTGAGAGGAAAACTCTTTCTAGCTCACATAATAAATATGGCTGGCTTGATGATATACCTGAATGAACAGAAGGCCAATAAGACAGCATTGTGTCCAGCTTGGTCTCATATTCCACAGTCAGTTTCAGCTCTGATTCCTAATAAGGGAACATACGTATTCAAGCCCTTGGACTGCAATAACCTCTAAAAGAAGAAAACAGACTTGCTGCTTCCAGAGCCAATACAGACATCTCTATATAGAAATACTTTGATTCGCCCCTTGCCATATCCTCCTGGAATTGATCATGAAAATGCTCTGTTACCATCTTCATACATGCCAACCTGGCATGTTGTTGTTTGTATTCAGCAGTTACGCCTATCTTTTATTCTGTGTTTGGTTTTTGGCAAAAAAGAAAAAAAGATACACTTCTTTGGTGGACACTACTTTCTCACATCAGCTGATAATCTTCCTTTTTTGTGAGTAAATAGTAACCTTTGCTATGACATATTAGGATGAAGCATTCATTCTCTTCCTGTTTCTTTCCCGTAGTCTTCCACAGTCTTGGAATCTTGATGTTTTGCTCATAGTTAACAAAGTGTGTGCTTACCTTTCTCCCATTGAAACCAATGCAGCTTAAAAGTGCTTAACTGGATCTTGCACTGTGCTTTTCATTTCTACTAACTGCAAAATGCCTTATGTGTTAAATATAGGGTGAAGTGGATGGAATGAAACACAAGTATCAGGTAACTGTTAAAACATGTAAAACCAGATCTCTGTTATGCACTTCAAATGATAGTGGTTGCTGGAAAAGATACATACATTTACTTTAGCATGAATACTTAAAAACAGCTTTTGAAATAATGCTAATGATTTTGCATTATGGTATCATATGTATATAAGAGCACATATCCTTAAGATAATTGTGCGTGCAGTGCAGTGTGGAGCCAGGAGAGATTACATTGAGTGGAGATGAAGCCAGGTATATCTTTTATTACTGGCACAGTCAGTAATATTTTGCAGTACAAAGAAGCCCGTGCCATGAAATGAAAAGGAGCTTGCTTCAAGGAATGAAATAGGAGGAGCTATTGTAGGGCAAGGGTGAGCACACGTCTGTGTCTGCTACACATGGGCAAATCCTGAGATTTGTGGCTGCAGCCCCTTTGCTTGCAAGATGCTGTTGGTCATTGCAAAGTTTCCTAAACATTTCAGGCAGACTTCCCTCGCACCCCAAGGCTCATGAGTGATTTACCATACATGTGCATCAAATATGGCTGCATCCTTTTGCTTTGAAGTCCCACCATAAGGAACTGAAATTCATTAACCGGCTAAGCTTCAGGTTTTCAATCAGATCATAATCCCCTACATCCCAAAACTGCATGCCTTCATTTCTGTAGAGCATGTGTTACTCGGGGAATTAACTTATGAAAATGCCTTCACTGAGATACATGACCATTTGCACGGCCTTGTTTACCATTAATCATATTTCATCAACTTTACCTGGTGGGGGGAACTCTACCTAGGAATTGTGATTCTCCATGCCATGTACTCTCAAGAGTCAGACAAAACCAACCGAAGCCTAGTACCTTGTACCTGGAGGGAGATATTTGATCACATAGAATAGACCCAGCTGAAGCACAGTATTGTCTATGTCCAGCTATGGGTTTGTGCTAATGAGCAGACATTTGAATAACTGCTAAACTGCCAATCTTCCAAGTATTCACTCTGCTTTCGTTGTGCACTGTCTGACTTGGCCTTAACCCCTAAGTTCTGTGCAGTAATGATGCTTTGAATGTATACCCACACACACATGTTCAGTGAGTGCTCTTGTGAAGATCTTCACAAGTAATTTTGACCTAAACACCAGTAAATTTTTGCACCAGGGTCCCTTTCCAGGGACATGGAATGTTGACATTGTAAAAATTCAAGTGCAAACTTCTGAGGGTCTGACATCCTACTATGGTGTCAGACTGTATCCAGAAGGGTCAGTCGTGTCCTATTCCTCGAAGAACAGCTAGCAGTTCTAAACTATCATCATAATGGAAATGGATCCTCATATTGGAGAATTCATTTAACCAAAGTCAAACAGCTACTGGAATATCAAAGTGTTCCAAATACTTAGTACCATAGTTCCCAGCAGCGCTCTGGTGAAAAATGTCCAAGTTCTGCCTCCCCTCTTCCCCTAGTAATGTGATTCTCTGAAGTGTGATGCAGCTGCTTTAAAAGTGAATGAAATCTTAGATGTCATCCAGTGGAAGTAATAGTTCCTGTCTATTCAGCTCTGGTCAAGCTGCATCTGGAATATTGTGCCCGGTTCTGGGTGCCACATGTGAACAAGAGCAGTTGGAAACTGATGTGTGTTCCAAGAAGGGCATCCAGGATGGTAATGGTTCTGGCAAGTCCTATTTGGGGGGGGGGGATTGAAAGAGTTGGGTAGAAGATTACAGGTAGTCATGATAATGATCTTTAAATATCTGGAGAGCTGCCATGCAGAAGAAGCAGCAGATCTATTCTCTGTTGATTCTCAACTTCTGTATATACTTAAAGGCATGTGGGTGGTTGTATTTGTAACATCATTAGCCTTTGTCTCCTGTAGCAGGAAAAATTGAAGCCCCCCTTGGGCTACTATTTTAATTTTCCACAATGCCCCAGAGAAAGCTAAATCAGAGGCATTATGGGAAGAAAATTGTAGTGGAGGTTTTAAATTGCCTGTTGCTGACCGCAGCATAGCTACCAACTATGGTAGGGATGCGGGTGGTGCTGTGGGTTAAACCACAGGGCCAATCAGAAGGTCGGCGGTACGAATCCTTGCGAGGGGGTGAGTTCCCATTGCTCGGTCCGTGCTCCTGCCCACCTGGCAGTTCGAAAGCACCTCAAAGTGCAAGCAGATAATAGGTATGGCTCCGGTGGGAAGGTAAACGGCGTTTCCGTGCGCTGCTCTGGTTCACCAGAAGCGGCTTAGTCATGCTGGCCACATGACCCAGAAGCTGTACGCCAGTTCCCTTGGCCAATAAAGCGAAATGAGTGCCGCAACCCCAGAGTCAGTCATGACTGGACCTAATGGTCAGGGGTCCCTTTACCTTTAAAAGATAAGGGCTCTGGGACCTGCTGTCGTAAAAGAGGGCCCACAAAAGGGCACTTTTCCAGGATTCCCTAAAATCTGAAGCCAGCCCTTTTCTCACATCCTGTTTTGCTGGGCATGTAGAAAATGGATACAGCTGTTTTGACTGTCAGCAGACACTCATTCCCACTTTGAGCAATGAAGGATCAAGTGTCCTTTGCAGCAAATGCCACCACCTGCATAATTTAGAAACACAGGTGTGGCGGGGAGAGAGAGATGGTACAGGAAGCCAAGCTTTGTCACAATGCCTCTAGTTGGCGATCCATTTCTAGATAGTACTCATTATTTCTAATCTTATTTAAATTTTCATTTATTTATTTTTTGGATTCCATCTCATGTGATATACACAATATGTGGGCAACTCCTTTGCTTTGGTCCCATAGTTCAGGAAGCCAATTTTTCCAGAGCAGCAACACCTTTACAGCATTTTCATTTATCAAGTTTGATAGCTAAAACATGCATTTAGATTCACTTCTTTAATCTAATTTACTTGCTTGTAAGATTCGTTAGACTACATGTTTTTAAATGAGTGTACTAATAATTAAGGTCTCATGCTGACAATAGAATTATAAGCAAATTTGCCAACAAATTGTAGTTCACCATTACTACTTCCTATTAGCAACCTGTGATTGCAAAGTTTGGTTATTATTTACTTAATTGCAAGAGCCCATATTAACTTTAATAGAATGACTATTGGAAAAATAGATATGGCTCTTTTACTTAGAACCTTCCTCATAAACTGTTAAATGGCTACAAAACTTTGTATTTACTATGTAGAACACAAATGGCAATTTCAAATAGAGTTTTCCAGAAAGGAACTATCCCCCCCCCAAAAAAAAATAGTGGTAGATGAATATATATGATGCTAAGGTTTTCCAAAAGTTTAGCCCTTGAAAAATTGAGCAATTATCCAATAAGCCTTGGAAGATGATATATTAAAATATTTCAAAGACCTCATTATAATGATTTTTTTTTAAAAAAATGCAGTTGTGTGTATTTTTTCATACAACATTTTTAAATGCATCACTGTGGAAATTTGGATGTATTTGTTTTCTTTTTAAAGACATTTAGCATGCACTAGTGATGGTGATTCACTGCCTTTTGTTTGGTATTTAAAACAGCGGCCGGATGATTGAGTGTAAAGGAAGGGTCTGGATGGAGATCATCTGTGAGGAATTCCTTGGTGTGGGAGATGAGCCATTATAGTGATATCTCTTGTGACAATCCCAGCAGTAAGAACACTGATCCATGCAGCTATAACCTCTGGCAAGAAGTCTGGAAGTTGCAACAAATTGGATTTGAAAGCAAGATTGTTTTATCATACCATCTCATAATCATTTTTACCATTGGCTGTCGTCTTTGTGTACTACATAGTGCCTAACAGCTATTTCCTGTTCCTCTATCATTTTTTACATGAAATTGTTTTTTATCGTACTTAACAGTTTAGTAGGAGATTGCAGCAGATAAGACTTCTTTCTTTTTTCTTCTTTTGGTGATCACTTGTAGTCGAGTAAGATTGTCTTCCATGGAAACAAACTTAACAGTGAGTCCATAAGTGACTGTGGAGGCCAATTCTGGATCCACACATCCTTCCACAGTGGGGACATAGGTTTCCATGCAGGAGTTGATCATAGTGAGATTCGCCGAATGTGCCTTCCTCTTAGCTTGTTTCTCCTTTTTGCCCTGAGTTCGTGCTTCTTCAGAGTCCACAACACCTTGGTATCCACACCACAACATAGTTTACATTAAAAACTTTTGTGTTGAGTTGGTATCTTCTCATTCCAGGGATCAGATTGGTAACTTCTGATGTCTGCCTACTAATCAGGGCTGTCTTAAGCATATGTGACACTGGGGTGCAAAGATCTGCCTGGCGCTCTCCCCCCCCCCCCCGTTGCCCTGTCCCAGGTGCGCAGGAGGGCAGAGCTGGCTGGCCGGCTGCCTCAGTGCCTTGCTGGCTCGGTTGCTCCCGAACTTGCAGCACAGAGCCTCCCGCAGCAGAAGAGCCTGCCACAGTGCTTTGGCCGTCGGGTGGGCTCTTCCCCAGAGTCAACTCTCAGGCCCCAGACTCGGCCTGGCGCCCCCGAGAGCCCGGTGCCCTGGTGCCCCACACCCCTAGCGCCTATGGGTAAGATAGCTCTGCTACTAATTCAAGATTATTCAAGGGTTGAATACAGAAGGATAAAGAGACACCAATATATGTAACTCAAGTAGCAATAATAGTCATTTATAGTCTGCTTTTCTGAATGTCCACAGTGTAGCCTGATCATAAAGGTACAGCTGTCTACCAGTTTTTAAAAGCAGGTAACCAAAAATATATTATATAACCAACAGATTAAACCAAGCAAAGACATTAACAGCAGATGGTGAATGTTGTATAAAGCTTCAATTCTTATTTGAGACTGAGGGGAGATTACAATGAATTTTATTTTTATTAAGAAACATTTTCACATAGCACTAAAAATGTAGTTTGACTGTATAAGATTAGGTAGTACTAGGGAAGGTTAAGTGTTGCACTTGAAAATAAAAATAGACTAAATAGCATTTACATCTTTGCAAAAGATAGCAGGGGATTTCTGGATTGTTCCTATTGGTGTGTAGAAGGGAAGAGAACCTCAATTATTCTACTTATACCGTTCTTCCAGTTAAAAGTTACTTCCTAAAATTGCTTGCACAAATAGTTAACAAGTGAATATAATTCTAAGTGCATTATAATTAACTCTCCCTAGAGAGTGCACAATTTTTTGTGATTATTGTAGCTGACTTTAAAAAATATCTTCTCTAAATCCTGAAGACGCACTTGCATTGTTAAATTCTGGCAGCAATTAAATTTATCTCTAGCTTTTCACTAAACATATCTTTGGTAAAGGATGAAAGTGATTATGTGGTTCAGTGGTTTGAAAACTCCTTTGGGTATGTTTGGAGAGTCTTGCATATTTTGCATCCTCTGCCTTGAAAAGTTTATATGCACCAAATAGCTGCAGAAGCTTTGTCATATTTAGCTACCAGAAGTTACTAGCTGAGCAGCTACTTCCTTAAGAGTTAACTTGATTAGCAGATTGAAGTAACAAGTACTTCAGCAAGATGTCTGCAAACTGCATTCATTAAAATATATGTAATTTTGCTAAATGCATCTAAAATACTTTAGCATAAGTGGAGCATATGCAAATTTGGCCAGCTTGCATTGTATAATTAGGATTGGCACCTCAGAATTCAATAAGTCTGAAATGGACTTCAAATGGTAAATATTAGAGGCCTCCTTGATTATGGGTTGCCCAGAAATATATATTAGTCTTCTTTATGTACTGTGCCCTCTGCAAATGTATAATAATAATAATAATAATAATAATAATAATAATAATAATAATAATAGAATCTGCTAAGAGGAAATTTATCTTTTTATAGCCCGAACAACAGTATCCATACACAAATGAGAAAACCCACATATTTGAAGAAGTACTATAGAAACATTAAAGATGTTTTATGCAGCAAGCAATGTCAAAGCAGAAAAATGTGACGAGAGAAGGTCCATAAAATCACAGGTTAGTAAAGCAAGCAGAAAAAGTAGGAATAAAGAATAAAGCCTTCAGAGTGCAGTAATGGGCATATCACAATAGATGAGAAAAGGTATTGGAACAATGTATAAGGTTACTGCAGATGAGGTCAGGAGTTTCACTTAGAGATTAGGATGGTGTGTGTTAGGAAAATTAGAGCACATAGCAGCATGGCACCAAGTTAAAAATGGAAAATAGTAATAGATGGCAGAGACAACTGGCAGAGATGATCTTAGTGATAGAAAAGCGGGGGAAACTGGCATATGGGAAATCGTAGAATTGTGGATAGATGAAGATAAGTCATCTCAAGTTTAGTCCTATGTAGCTTAGTCACCCCTAAACATGTTGATGTTTCTTGGTTCTGTATGAATGGGCAACTACAGCATGGGACCATCTCAAACTCTAGCTTAAGAAGAACTTAAGACATTCCTTTCCCTTTTCTCAGGAAGATTTTTATGTGAATATTCAGTGGGTCAAGTGAGTGGTTGCCTATATTTTCTCCCAATAAGGTTCCATACAAGGGTGCAGAACAATGCACAATGTTGTTGAAGTGTTGCGTTATCCTAGGTCTGGACCACTATCATAGGGCTATTTTTGCAAACACACTTTAGTTTTTTGTGTGGAATACAAAATTCATCCAACAGCTTAAGTGGAAATGTATTTAAGATTGTGCTAATCAGTAGAGAGACACATAATAAAAAAGAAAGGTCTGAGTTCTCAGATTCATTTCATAGATATAACCTACGTTATATCTGGATACAACTGTGGGCACAGCCCATCTTAAAGCATTTCCAGTGACTTTAGCAGAGGAGCACTCCGCATAATTTTCAGTGCCTGTAATTTACAAAGAGTGAAGAATTTCTGAGCTTTTGAAGCCGCACTAGTTTTGACCTTTCAGTTCCTGTGAGCTCAGCAAAAGGTTGCTGATTAATTTTGCCCCTTAAACTGTGGTAGCTGGGTTCTTCATTCCTTTTTTAATAAACAGGCCCAATTTTAATGCTGCTGACTTAGATGTAATAAAATATTCTTTGTGCTAGGCTTCCACTGTATTAATAAAAGGATCTGTATTAGCAGTTTACAACTAAATGGCATTGGAACATTCAGCTAGCTTGCATTAAATCAATTTTATAGGACGACTGCTTTGTCTTGTCTCACACCTGGTATTTTTCAACCTTATAGGACAAACCTGTTTCTAAATAAGCATAGAAAGAAGGGTGTAAGTAACACGTTTTGGAAGACCTTTCCACAGAAAGATCATTTACTTCCAATGCTTGTTTTTATTCTTAATACTGTAAATAAGTGTGACAACCAGAGTAATAATAAAGCTGTTACCTGGTGTGGAGATCAATTTACAGCAGGACAGTAGTAGTCTTTTCTTCTTAATGAGGCATAGTCAAAATGTGCAACAATAAATTGAGTGACAAGTGCTGGCATGCGAGCAGTGGCTGAAAAGGATGAACCGAAGTCCTACAGACAGTTGCACAACTTTGGCATATCTGTTTGCTATATGGTTGCAATGTCTACTTATACTATGTCATTGCCACATGTCAGTTTATCATACCTCATGTGCAGGCTCATACAAAACTCCTTATGTGTGGCTTGAAGAAGCATCCACAACAAATCGGAGATCTGTGGCTTCAAGTTTGGTTGCATATGCAGGTCATTAGGTCTTCATCAGAGGCTCTCTTCAGAGCACTTCTTCCAGTAGAAATACAGAGGGTGGCTGCAGGACAGAGGACCATTTTCAGTAGCCCATTACGGAATACTTTCCCCAATGAAGTAAGCCCTCTTTCTGGCACCAGATCATGATTTTTCTTTACCCCCAGGCATTTAATTGTGGATGTTTTCTTGTCTGCTTCTTGCTGTTTGCTAGTTTTTTTTTAATGGTGGGTTGTACTGTAGTCATGTGAAGGGTTGTAAATTTTAACTTTCTATATATTTATGTATGACTATTCTTAGTTAGTTTGACTTTTTGTTGTATGTATTTTGTATGCCTTTGTTGTATTGTTGTTGTTGTTGTTGTAGTAGTAGTAGTAGTAGTAGTAATAATAATAATAATAATAATAATAATAATTTATTTGTACCCTGCCCATCTGGCTGGGTTTCCCCAGCCACTCTGGGCGGCTTCCAACAAAGATTAAAAATACATTAAAATATCACACATTAAAAACTTCCCTGAACAGGGCTGCCTTCAGATGTCAGGTAGTTGTTTATCTCTTTGACATCTGATGGGAGGGCATTTCACAGGACGGGCGCCACTACCGAGAAGGCCCTCTGGCTGGTTCCCTGTAGCTTTACTTCTTGCAGTGAGGGAACCGCCAGAAGGCGCTGGACCTCAGCGTCCGGGCAGAATGATGGGGGTGGAGACACTCCTTCAGGTATACTGGGTATACAGGTATATATTTGTCTCAAAAACCTTGTGGTGTATGGTTATGAATGTATAAAGGAATAAGCATCATCATCATCATCATCATTGTACTATCCATGGTAGACTAAAGCCAAACCTACAGTAAGTGTACTTACTCAGATGTGTGGAGGAATATAGCTTGCTGCCATTGGTTCATCCATCACAGTATGGTCTACAGCAGGCATGGCCAAACTCAGCCCTCCAGATGTTTTGGGACCACAATTCCCATCATCCCTGACCACTGGTCCTGTTAGCTAGGGATGATGGGAGTTGTAGTCCCAAAACAGCTAGAGGGCTGAGTTTGGCCATGCCTGGTCTACAGAGATGGCAGCAGTTTTTCACAGTTTCAGAGAGGATTTTTTCACAGCCCTACCTAGAGATACGAAGGATTAAACCTGTGACCTTTTGCATGCAAAGTGATAGACTTTTCCTTGAAATCAATCATACAGTGATAGTTGAAAAATTGATTGGCTTCACATGATCAACACATGTTTGAACACTGCGTGTCTAGCAGATATCTGGAGACTTGCCCTTTTAATGCTATAGTGGAACTTTCCCAGGGGTAATTCAATGATTAACTTGCATATCTCTTCCAGTCAGTTTTCTCTTTGGACATTACTGTGGAACTACAAAAAGTATAAATGTAAAGCATTTATGTACCTGCTGATTATTTCTTCCAAAACCTGAAGCCTCTGTCAATCTAGTTAAAAAAAACTTTTTCCACAAAAAAATTATACCATTTGATATTAAGGGGGGGGGATCTCAAAGCGGTTTACAAATTTTAGTACTAACTGCTTCTTTTTTGTTCCACATATCTTAATAGAAGGAAGTCCAAATAGACCAGTGATTCCTTATATTCATCTGAACAATTTTGTAATAGTATACAGTAGAAAAGGATTCTCATGAATGTCCTTCAAAAATTATGTCAGGAACTGGGAGCAATGGAGTAGGCTGTAAAATGAACTTTTAGAATATTTTAAACTGAGATAACTAGTGCTAAAAAAAAGTGGTAGCTCTTTTTCCATTATCCTTCCACTTTATAAGAAATGGTTTCATGCCATTTCTTTCAAGAAAGGACTTTTTTCCATTATGTGATTCTAAAAACGAACTACTGTCTTCAGCTTTGCTGTTTTTAAAAGTCTTTGTTAGTAACTTTGGTTCCCAATTCATTACTGCAGTCAAGTAGTTCAGAGCCTGGTGCAGGAGATAAACCCTTTGCAAATGAAGACAGCATCCATTTTCCTTATACCTCAGGCCACACTGAATTGATTGTGGTAATAAAATGACAGCACCTTGTAATATACTGACGGCTTTTTAATTTGAAAACTAGCTCGAGCCTGATTCAAAGCTTGTTTAAAGCTAATTTATGGCTTGCGTAATTTTCAGCCGAATCCAGGGTAAAGGATGATGTATGAAAACTGATAAGAGTTAACATAATATATTCAAATGTATCATGTTGCAGAGAGAGAAATTTCCTTTTTTCAAAAGCATCAATTTTTTTTTTAAAAAAAGTATGTTTTTGTGCTATGTACAAATATGAATGTAAACAGTAATTGGAAATTTCATAACGTTTATTTTATATGTATCGTTTTTATGTTTGTAAGACCTATACTTGTGGTGTACATATACATTATTCCTTAAAGAATCATGATTGCACCATCAAAACTGACAAAAGTTTAGTGCTTTCTTATTGTCATAGTCATTAGAAATGGTGGAGGACTAGCACACTTAGAGATACACCAGGCAATGTCTCCTGCCACTCCCCCATTTTCTGCTCCTTACTATTTGTGTCCCTTTGTGTGTTTGTGGGACCTTTATATGGGTTGGTGGGTAGATGGTGGTGTCTATGAATGTCAATATATTGGTCACAGTATAGTGACTCTTTGTTATGTAATAGTGTTGACTTGATATTGAATAAAACTTACAAATTTAAAAATGCCCCGGACGCACCAAAACGAACAAACAAATAACTTCAGAGTTATCATACATCCTTAGGTTTGGGCTCACCTGTATTGTCTTTTAATGGACCCCTCAGAGCCTACTTACTAAGTTTTCTTGCTATGAGTCCCGTTGCTCTTTCCCAGCTCCTGCCAACCTAGCAGTTCGAAAGCATGCCAGTGCAAGTAGATAAATAGGTACTACTGTGGCAGGAAGTAAATGGTGTTTCTGTGTACTCTGGTTTCCGTCACTGTGTTCCATCGTGCTAGAAGCAGTTTAGTCATGCTGGCCACATGACCCGGAAAGCTGTCTGTGGACAAATGCTGGCTCCCTCAGCCTGAAAGTGAGAGGAGCGCCGCAACCCCATAGTCACCTTTCACTGGACAACCATCCAGGGATCCTTTACCTTTTTACTGTGACCTGAATAGAGGTGAAAGGAGTATTGTAGCATGCTATTACTCTTTTTTTCCAGATGCAGTTACCTTGAGAGCTTTACGGTTTAATATTACTTAGCACTTCATACATCCAGATTTTATTTTCTGCCTGCAGACCATTCAGGATTAATTTCACATTTGTTGTCTTCCATTGAGCATCAGCACTTCTCTGTGATATGTATCTGAGAATTCATTCGATCAACTTGCATGGAGGCTTTTCTATTCCCTTTTTCCGTTGCATTCCTGTCCCTCCTAGAAAAGTAGCTTCTGAAGCTCCAAGGACGCTGTGTGGTGAAATTCAATGATATATGGGGGTGCAGCCAGAAGGGGAAAGGTAGCAAACCCGAAGTCTTGGGTGAGGTGGAGTGGAGGAGCATTTTTGCATGCACACAGAATCTTCCGCTTACTTTTGGTTAGCAGCCACCAGTGTAGGCATTTGACACTCTTAAAAAGTTGCTAGTTATATGGTTTCTAGCTAGCAAACATTTTCAGGCCATAAAAGTAGTCCATAGAGTTAACAATATTCTGTATGGCATAATCACCAAGAATAAATTTACATAGCTGTATTCCACTTGTTTTTTGTGTGCCTTGTTCCGTACTGGGTGGCGTCCAAGGAATGCAGGTCTGCACTGGAAACAAGGCCTGCAGAGGTTGTTAGACGCAGGAGAAGAGAGGCTGCAGGAACTCAAAAGTGGTAGCCTGAACTCAAATAGGGGATGTTAAGATGAGATCCAATTTACTTTGAGTAAAGGCCGTAGGACAGTGGTAGAGCAAATAAACTATATGCAAATGGTCTTTTTAGTACCTCACCTCTCCAGGAAGGGCTGAGAAGGACTCCAGTCTGAAAAATCTGCTACCAGTCAGAGTAAACAGCATTGAACTGATAGACCAATTTCCCCCGAAATATTTTCTACATTATTCTGTGTTGTTCCTGAGATGTAGAGGGGTGTGCAGTGCACTTGTTCCATTAGTGCAAGGATTTGCACTTGCACAACAGAACTTCTCTCCGCGTGTGCCTCATGCCCTTCTCAGATCTGCTCTGGAGGATTAGGAGAACATCTGTAGGGGTCATACAGGGGATGAGAAGGGTAGAATGTTCCACTGTGCTAACAAATCCTTGGAACATCTGCATAGCACTCTGGATACAACCCACAATTTTTTCTTGAAAGGTTAAAACTCTTATCCTGTAACAGCAATATCTTCTATTTACAAGATACACGGTAGCAGATATACAGTCTTCAGTATGCTGCTCAGAAAATATGACTCTCTCTGTATGACTATGTAACATTACGTTGTTTAAGCAACAAAACAAATAGATTGAATAATTATGTAAGGGATATTTCCATATACAAGTGAGAGTTTTGCCATGGAATGATGCAAATGAAAGTATTTGTATGGTACTAAAGCTATATATTTATGTTTATAAAATTGTCCTATACTTTTAGTAATGCTGGTTTAGCTCCATTGGCTGAAAGGAAGTTAGTGGGGTGGTTGATGCTCCCCCTGCCTTAGCTCCCAAGCATGTATGAAATCCATAAAAACAAGCATGAATGCTGGTGGTATAGTTGTATTCCATGTATAAATTTATGTATGTTCCATGAATGAGATTTACTATATTGGCTCTGTGCAGACAAAATTAGCATCCTAAAATGTGGTTGGGAAAGAAATGCAAAGGATTAATTGGATAATCCTACATTTTCCAATAGCTGACAAGACGTGTGGAACGAGAAAGTGTTTCTGACAGTGTTGGTGTTAGCAAGAAACAGATATCTGCAGATCCACAGGCAGCTGGATCTTCTTATGTGTGTGGATCATTCTGCTTCACTTTCATTTGAAGCCTAGTTTATGTGTGTCACAGTTTGGTCGAAAACAGTTGATTGAACAGCACTGTCATTAAAACCTGCCTTTTATTTTCAGAGTTGATTCTTTATGGGAAGGGGGAAAGCTCAGCAATGCATCACTTGATTTCTTTCTAATGAATGACTGCATGGAAGTAAAGTGATTAATCTCATGTGCATAGCTTGCATTCTTTGTAATGGTATCTAAAACTTTGAAAGGACCAACACAACAAACAACCGCCTTGTCGCAGATTAATATTTTTGTTCCAGCTTTGAAGTCAACCAAGGAAGCAGAACTGTTAAAACTCTCATTTTTCTTATGCACACTGCAGCTGGGTGTCTATAGCAACCAGTGAGCTGCAAGAGCATCCTACTAGCATTCTCTCACCCAGATAATTCCTACATTTCACTCTGCTTCCATTTAAGGGGCTGGGGGACTTCATATAAAACTCTAAAGTGTTGAAGTCTTGTACATTTCTTACAGGGCGCTTCTTTCTGAAGATCCTGTTTCTAGTAGAATATACTGGTATTGCAAACTTTGCATGAAGAAATTCAGGTCATAAATAAATGCAGAAACTATCAGGAGGCCATTAAAAGTCTTATAATGGTAACTAGAAGTTATATTATACTTTTGAGCAGTAAATCTCAGAGGTTTCCAATTCCTTTACAATCATGGATCCTGTAGCAATAAATTGGCATAGTAGTAAAGTTCCCCTCAGTCCAGTTTTTTCCCCCTTGTGCCTTCAGTCTTAACATGGAGTGTTAGCCACAAGTACAACTTGAGTTCCTATCAAGTTTTATTTCTATGGCCAATTCAGATTTTACTCAGAAACTCTAGAACAATTGGGGGGAATGGATTCTTCTTAATATCATTAAAGTAATATGCAACATTTAAATACCATGTTTTCTCAGTAATTCCTTGAAGTTACTTGTTGAACTATGTATTTGAGGTTCAGAGGGAAAATACCTAATAACTATATTCTAACTATACATACTGTATTCATGTTCCTTATACCACGGGGTGGGATGCAGAATTCCCATGTTTCATGCGTAATGCTTTGATTAAACAGTGGCTAAATGGTTTCAGTTTAACAGAAAGGGGGGAAATGAAGCTTAGAATATATTTTCAAAATATAGAGATTTGTTGTGTCCATACCTTCAGTCACCTCAGCACACTACTGAGGAGTCTATTTGTCTCTGTTGCACTCAGGACTCCGAGCCGTCAAATGAGGTGGTATCAGAGGCCTCAACTAATGTTGTACCCTCCACCTCAAGAAGTAGCTCTGAACAGCTGGTATCGGTGGCACAGACATATCCAGAAGAGGTAGGACATCCCGTGTCTATTCTGTTAATGAACTGACTATTGGACTCTTAAGAGGTTTTCTCCTATTCTTATTCATTCATTATTTATTTTTGTATTGGTTTGATTCTGTTTCAAGAAAGCAGTGAAACTAAACCACGTGTCAGGCTTCCCAGAAAGTGACTATCCACCTATAAAACAAGTTCATGTGCTGAAGTAAAATTGGGTGAATTCTACCATTTAGGAAGGCTGTTCTTTCTGCTCTTTCTCTTCTCCTCAGGTATCCAATTTTCCAATACTTGATAGCATGTAAAATCAATTTCTGATGTCCACAGTAGTTACATAGGTTCACTCATATAATGTTGCTTGAGTAGACCAGTTTTTGGAGATGAAATTACATGTCGTAAAAAAGCTAGTTCAGAGGATTTTACTTAGTAAATCTATCCACATAGATTTCAGAATTCTGATGAAAGGTAATCTTGGCAATGACTTCTGGCTGCTATAATCTTCTCACTTAGCCAGACTCTTAGCTTTCAAAGTATAATAAAAGAATTCACTGAAATAATGAAACTTCAATCTATAGATTTAGGGCTAAAATGCGCAAGTAAATGTGCTAAAACAAATTGAGCACCAAAGGAATTGTTGAGTAAGTAGAGTCTTAGGAAGAAGGAAGAGCAACATTAAATAACTCTAGTACTATCCTAAACCCTTGCTTTCTGGGGACTCCCATTTGTGGAGTCTGTGGGGGGATGAGAGGTTGACAGGAACAGATCTGCAGCTCAGCCACAAAAGTATTTTTGAATCATTTGAGAAGTTTCCTGCGAGGACCATTTGGATGCTGGTGGAAGGTATCCGTAAATCTATACATTTTAGTGGCCAACTATCAAACTTTGGTTTTATAAACTGGAGTGGATTGACTGGATAGGTCTCTGTTGGAAGTGAGGGTTTGGGTTGCGCACAGGGACTTTTGTGTGCAAGCCGTCTCACCTACACTCAAGCTTGTCTGGATAGAACTGAATAGGAACTGACCTTTCTACTCCATCCTTAACCTCTTTCTACTACTGTTAAGTGTCTGGAGCTATTAAACAACAACAACAACAACAACCCTGAAGCCACTCAAATGCAGTTACTGTCCTGTCCTCTCCCTTCGCTAGAGGTTGTATCATCCTCCTCATTCTAGCTCTGTCTGATGTTGGAGTTCCTTGTACACGGAAAGCTGGAATTGGCAATTGCTGCCTATCATCCTTTAGGCTTGTGGTTTGGCTTCCTTACATTTCCTTGTTTCTCTCCAGGACTATAATTGAAAAGTTCCTCACTTAAAATTCTTACCTTTGAGAGACTGGAAAACAGGCCTTTACACTGTTGGCCTTCATTCTTTGTGCTTAGTTAGAGTTGTAGCTGTTAAAGCTGCAATATTGGATGGATTCAACAGGTTATTTTTCAAGGCAGAAAACTATTTTAAATGTGTGTGGTGTTTTCTGTGTGCAAATTAATGTTAAAAAGAGCAATGCAACTAAACACCCGTTGCCAAATGCACAGATAAAATCTTTACCCCTTCCAGTGATTATATGCCCCGGCTTAGTCTATTCTACCCTATTGTCCAGTTAACAAAATAAATAGAGCTTATTTAATTTTTTTAAGTGTTTAATGCCCTTGCCCTCCTCTCTCTCCCCCTCTCTCAACATTGAGCTCAGCCTTCCAGTTTCAAAAAAGCAAACACCAAACTTTTGGAGAAATTTCCCTCTGTAGATCCTTTCCCCAATTTTGTTGAGAACATTTCTCATCTGCGGCCTTAATGTGTATTAAAATAGAATATATTTCAGATAAAATCTTTGTGACTTGATACAGAGCACACACTAAATTTTATATCCCATTTCATGGCTTGACCATCATGTGTTTATGATATTCTTTAACTGCTTGCAGTCTGCAAAAAGCCAACATTCCCTTCTTCCTTTAAGTTGTGCAGTTTTCCTGCTCTTCTCTTCCTTTCCATTAATGAAAATGTTAAAAAGCAAACACAAATCCCAGCTACAAATCCTTGCCCCATTATTTCCACTGTAAGGCCAGAACACTAAATTACAAAAACTAATAGAAAGCTCAATAATGATTATATTTACAAAATGACTTCTGAAAGCAGTATCTGTTATGTTCTGTACAGCATGATAACACTTATTTCTTGTTGTAATTTCTGCTATTGTTTCATACTGTTTTAAATATTCTTCTACACTGGTTTATGGGTGTAACTAATTGCTACATTCTGCTGGTTTGATTACAATCACTGTGTGCAATTTTACAGTTCTGGTACCAGTACCGGAAGATGAAGGTATTTCTTTCTAGTATTGAGTGGAGAATACAAATAGCGTTGTACTGCCCAAACTTGATTTTACTGTGCGGTTCTGAATATAAATTACGTATCACAAAAAACCCTCTATAGAAGTGATTGGAAATTGGAAGACTTAATTTTTTGGTGTCTACACTTTCTCCCCCAACATGCAAATACACACACTACTCATGAACATTATTCTCATAGCACATTGATAATCACAGAATTCACATGTGCTTTCTTGACAATTCACTGCTGCTATGAATCCCTTTCCTAGCTGAACCTGTCAACAGCCCCATAGCATGTCAACAGCCCCATAACTTAGAAACCAAGCTTTTCTATAAAAAACCAAAAAACATAATATTCCATAATATCTAAGCAACTGAGCTAATAGCTAACAAGGACCTTTAGCATTCATATTATTATTACTAGGGCCTGTGCCCCTGCTTCCTTTGTTCACTAACACCCACATTTCTGTAGACCTCGCTAAACACCCTACCCCCTCCCGTAGACCTTGCTGTGGGACAATTTGTGGTTCACTTGTGGTTTGCTAAATAAACCACAGCTTGGGGTTATATGCAAACTTGACCTTGTCTGTCCTCTTTATCTCTCTCCTTTAACCCGTAGGAGACTGGCACCTAGCATGATCTGTTAAAATCTGAATATACATTATATGGTTAGAAGTCCCCACTGGCCTCTTTACTTCCTTGGTCCAAAATGATTATAACCTACCTAGATTAGCCTGTGATAAATTGATAAGAATAAATGTTCTGCCTTGTCAGCTGCACAGTAATAAAAATTATGATATTAACTTGACAAGGTTTGTCGTCAACTAACTTTTACTCAGGAGTAGACCCATTGAAATTAATAGGCCAAAGTTACTCATGGCCATTAATTTCAATGGGTCTACTCCTGAGTAAAAGTTAGTAAAAAAAGTTAGTAAAAGTTATTTACAATAGACAGAATATTAAGCTCTATATAGGGTTTAACCAGTCACATCAACCATAATCCAGTGACATGGTGTTCTTTATATTAAAATATACCTCTACTGGGTTCTATATTTCATTAAAAAGTTTAAATGCATCTGGAGATTTACGGTTTAACGAATTAAAGAGAATCCCATAATTTTTCCAGCCATTCTAGTTTCAAATATATATCTTAACATTTCCAATGGTGAGCATAAACCAGTCTGGCAATCAGTAGAGTATTCTATACCACATTAATTTCCATGTTTCTACTCTGAGCAAAATTTAGCACAAATATTATCTGCTCTGTTAATTGGAATCAGCATTTTAAAGGACAGTTGTTTCCACTCAACATTAGTTTCTCAGCCATCCTGGAAATGTTTATTTGGAGGGCTGGGTATAAATATATTGACTTACTATATAACAAGTATTTCTGCCTTTATACATCAACACTATTTCTATCACTGCTGTATCTTCTATTCATGCATTATGGTACAGTAAGGAAGATGGGACTAAAATTGAGCCATGAAGGGCTAGCCACTAACCGTAGATGGATTTCCTGCCCTTTCGACTTGCAGCTTTTAACTCATCTCTCTGCCTGTAATGAATGAAATTGCAGCTTGGTTTGGTTTAGTTTGGTTTTCTTAGTCATGTACCTCTTCCTAAAAAATCAGTTTCCCTCTTCCCCCATTTAGAATGCTGTTGTGTTCTTTTTAAATGATAAAAAGCAACTCGAAATTGTGTTACAGCAATCATTTAAATAAAAAATGTATGAGAAAGCAAGAAAAAACAATATTGCCTTGCAAGTTAATTTATTAGTATGCATGTTTAAGCTGAGGTAGCTGAATTGGAAGACTTCTAGTTTAAATATGAATTACTTCTGTTAAAACATTTTCACAAATCCGGGGCATTTGTCTTTATTTAACCTTTTCACAGTCTCTGCCTTTCTTTAAAGTACACTTAGTCCAATTTCTTCTATTACTCAAGGAGGTATTTAATACATGACTTAGTGTCATTTGCATTATACAAGAAGATTAACTTTACAAGCTGCGCTATTAATCTGAGTAGCTCTACATATTGACCTATGAAAGAGCATAATTGTTAGCTTAATTAAGTTAATTAATTGTCACACTCTGATGAACTTAGTATTGAGAGGAAATTAAAGGCAAATAGAAATTGGCATTCATTGGTTAGAAATCATATTTCATGGAATGTTATAGTGCATTCTATTTAGATGACACAAACATCTATTGTATAGTTAAAGCTATGCAGGCAATTAAGAATGTTAAATGCTAATAATTTTGGAGTATTCTTTCTGATTGATAATCTGTCAAGTTCTCCTGGATCAGATAAAGATATGCCTTGGAAAATGTATACTAGAATTGTCTGATTTCTCATGTGTGGTCTGATAATGAGAGAACTTGGAATGAAAACACAACCATTCTTGTTTTCCTTACTGTCCCACAAGAATTTAAGTGAGCCCTTCAGCACACAATGAATGACTTAACCGGTGTGATATATATATATATATATATATATATATATATATATATATGTGTGTGTGTGTGTGTGTGTGTGTGTGTATGTGTATGAGAGAAAGGCTCATAACCCATCCATAGCCTAGGAGTATTCGTCTACATTTACTTTTCTGTGGGCTGCTTGTAAAATTACTGTTATTGTTGCTGCTAAAAACCCCCGCAAACCATCTGGAGACATTGTGGGGTTTAAAAAATTATGCATGGGGAAAAGAATGGATAGTGTTACTCTCTCATAATACTAGAATTCAGGATTATGTAATGAAACTAACAAGCAGAAGTTTAAGAGCCTCTCCCACACCTGAAAGATCATTATTATCAGGAAGCTTGTAATCAAATTACGAAATTCATTCCCACGAGAAGTGATGATGGCCACTAGGTTAGATGTCTTGAAAGAAGGGGATTAGACAATTCATGGAGGACAGGTCTATACATGGCTACTACTGAAGATGGCTGCATCAAACCTTCAGGATCAATAGAATTTTGTCTCTGAACAGCAATTACTGGGGGCAACAATGGGAGAGTTATCTCGTGCTCTGCATTTGGGCTTCCAGGAAGCATCTGCTTGGCCACTGTGGGTAACAAGATTTGGTTCTCGAGTACGAAATGTAAACATGATGTAACTCCTGGTGCTGAAAAGGACCCAAAAACCCCTCCCCTTAGTTGGTTCCTCTCTAGCAAGTCAGGGGAATCAGCATCCAGAGATCAATTTATGCAATCCAGTATGCCATACAGAAAGATCTTTGCACAGTAGATAAATCTGGTTGGTACAAGTAAGTGAGCCAAGGAACATGCCACAAACCAAACAGGAAGTCAAAAAGTCCTTCCACTGGCCACACCTGAGGAAAGATGAATGAAAATCACAAGAGTTGTTTTAAAAATATTTTATTGAAATTTTTCAGTGGACAAACAAGGGAAAGAAATGAAATCCAAAAAAGCAAAAAGAAGAAGTTGCTTGAAAATGTATTACAATACAATATGTAGGTATGTAAGTAGGTCTTCCAC
The DNA here is from genome assembly GCF_964252035.2 of Podarcis erhardii. Classification (NCBI taxonomy): domain Eukaryota; kingdom Metazoa; phylum Chordata; class Lepidosauria; order Squamata; family Lacertidae; genus Podarcis; species Podarcis erhardii. The sequence continues at coordinate 26,057,423 of NC_138513.1, forward strand.
ATCACCTTCTAACCTGTCCTTTTACCTGGAGTTGCCAGGGATTGAGTTTAAGAGCTTATTCATGTAAAACATGACACTCTCCCACTGAGCTATGATTGTACCATAACACTTCCAAGAAAACTATTCCAGAGCATTCTTGATAATAAATAAAGTTTGCTAACGCCCAGTAATGTCTAGACGTTAGTTCTGGTACACAGAGTGATATCTTTCTTCTCTGTAATGGCATTGTGTCCTATGTCACTTGTTCAACATGTGCATTAAATAACTCAATTCCTGTGCTTTTTAGAGTTTCATTATGCTAATACTATCATTCTAGTATTATGAAATTATTGCTGTTTTGTTCAGTAATCTTTGGTATCTTCCAATTAAAAATGGCCAAATCTGTTATGCCCTTTGTTATTCTGACAATGGCATAGGTAACAATTACTCATCATCCCATAATGAATCATTTTTATCAGAGTCTTGTGTCTCTTCTATATATATAGAATAAATATTTATGTTTTCTCATTTTTCTGAAGTAGAAGATACAGACAAAATAGGTTTGAAGTGTCAGCTATAATTCATTGCTCTCAAGGAACGGTCTTATTCTGATACTGCATGGAAAGAAAAAAAACCTATCTAAATCATTTCACTGGCAAAGCTTATAACCAAGATAGCATCAGCATTTTCCTCCTTGAAAATATATCTGCCATAAATTAAATCTTCAGTATTAAAATGTCTGTGACAAGTTTAACCCCACCATTGCCATATATGTGTTTAGTAGCAAGGAATTTATGTATAGCTTTAAAAGAAAGGACAAATGAAAGTTAAAATGGATCTGTAGTGGGATTTTCAGTTGCTCTGTTAAAATAATACACCGAATCCTGCTAGAAATTGAATAAATAAAGTGTTAATCCCTTTTCCAGGCAGGTTGAAATTATAAGGTGTATGTGAGTACAGTTATGTGGGCACCAACATCCCTAGACTTGGTGTATCTTTCATTTTTTGTTGGGGTTTTTTAATGAAATGTCAGTGCTCAGGTTTAATTAGAAACTATGGCATAGCTGTCAAGTGTCCCTTATTTGAAGGGACAGTCCCTTATTCCAGCGCCATGTCCCGCTGCTGTCCCTTATTGATAGATGTCCCTTAAATGTCCCTTAAATGATGCCCCTTAAATTTCAAAGGAAGCAGCTCCTCTCCCTCCCTCCCTGCCGGCCAGGGAGGAGGGAGGCTCCAACTGTGTTGCTTGGCTGCGTTGCTCACCCAATAAGAAGTCTAAGAACGACTGGCGGGTGGAGCTTGCATGCCTTGTGTGTGGCTAGTTAATGCAAGCTGAGGGGTTTTTTGAATGCTGGACGCCATTTTGTTGCACGTGCTGCTGCAAACTTTGCAGTGCAAAGCCAGGCCAGGGAGCCATCTTAAGTTGAGGCTGCATAGGCCTTGTGGTGCATGTGATTCAGATTCTATTCAGTTGAACCTCTGGTTACAAAGTTGGTTGGACAGTGTTCTCGAGGCTACCAACATGAGTTTGACCAGACTGCAGGAGGACAGGAAGACTGGAGTACCTGGAACAGGTGAGGCTGCAGGTCCCTTATTTTGGCTGCTGGTCCCTTATTTTCAAGGCTGCTGGTCCCTTATTTTCAAATCTGTAAGTTGACAGCTATGAACTATGGCTACATCCAATATTGTCAGCTCATTTGTAGAAAAGAGATCTATGCATAGGACAAGACTTCCCACTTCCTCTCCTGTCCCCTGCAGCCTTCGATGCCCCACAAGGTTGCAGATTTAGAGGATCAGAGGGGACTAAAGGAAGGAGTTGAAGGTAAAGTCCTGCCATGCATGTGGAAGTCCACTCCCGTCTCCATGGGTATCACCCTGAGTCGTACCTCTTCAATGGTGAGAGAAAGTTATGGCACGCTGCAGAGATGCAGACAGACTGCCCTCTTCACTTAACCAGCAGCTCTAACCAAGACATTTTATGGGAGGATTAGACTTCTGGGCACAAAATGGTGGGCTCTGGTTGCAATTATGCTTTAAACTAAAGCTACTTCTGTTGCGGTTCTTGCAGGCTGCTTTATCATTACTGTTTTATTTTACTTTACCTGGATCATGTTAGGGTGGCTCTGTGGGTTAAACCATAGAACCTAGGATTTGCCGATCAGAAGGTCAGCGGTTCGAATCCCTGCAACGGGGTGAGCTCCCATTGCTCGGTCCCTGCTCCTGCCAACCTAGCAGTTCGAAAGCACGTCAAGTGCAAGTAGATAAATAGGTACCGCTCCGGTGGGTAGGTAAATTGTGTTTCCGTGCGCTGCTGTGGTGTGCCAGAAGCGGCTTAGTCATGCTGGCCACATGACCCGGAAGCTGTACGCCGGCTCCCTTGGCCAATAAAGCGAGATGAGCGCCGCAACCCCACAGTCGGCCACGACTGGACCTAATGGTCAGGGGTCCCTTTACCTTTACCTTTACCTTTACCTGAATCATGTCTTCCAAGGGAATGAGGGTGTACGTTCTGATATTATTCATTCATTTTATTCTGTTTTCTTTATCTCAGTGCCTGGCATCAAAAGAGCTTATTCACGTGCACCCAAGGATTAGATGTTACCCGACCAGTTAATTGTAATAATGATATGGAGTGGTATTAATTAATCCATAGTCAGTGTAGGCAGTGTCAGTCGGTGGCCTCTGATAAGGCTATACCATTTTTTCTTCAGGAACTGGGTTGGCCTTTCAAGGTTCATGATTTATCACCTTTCTCACCCTCTGCTTTCGTAAGACGTTGACTGTTCATTTAATGAAATTTTGCCTGCCAATAATATATCTCGGCACCCTTTCAGCCTTACTCATCACAAGCATCATTCCCGCTCTTAGTGAAATTTACCAATGTAATTAATATCCTCAGGCTGCCTGTGATCTGTGTTTGCCTAAGAAGGTAGTACTATCTTAATTAGCTTCTACAATATTAGGTGATATTTTAGCTTGACAAAAATATTTGAGAAATAAGTATTTTTAAAAATTAAAAAATTCTGCTACTTTCTTTAGGTAGCTTTCACAATGTATCTGCTTTGGAAAATACACAACACTTTGAAATATTGCCCATCTACAAGCATTGTTTGGTATTGAAGTAACCAGCAGCGATCCAAATGCAATGGTACCAGTCTTACTGTAGCATTAAAAAAGAAGAAGTTTTGTGTCTATGGTGTCAAGAATAATATAACTGATCATGTGGCAGTTTCTGTTTTCAAACTGCATTATCATTTCAGTAATGATAAGAATACTATTAATGTGATGCAGAAAAATTAATTACTATGATAAGGCAATGAAACTTGTTTAATAGAGCATAATCAGTAGCTAAAGTTTTCAGCATACATTTTTATTTCTTCTTAGAATAAAAGAGGGCTGTGTCACTCTCTGTTTAATAGTGAATAATTCCATTTTAAGGCTATATATGAGTGAAAGAGTAGTGGAACACCATTTATTGTTGAGGGAAAAGAGTTCTACCTCTTCAGATCTCTATTGGTTTGCCTGGCTTTGCAAGGGATGTTCTGAGCTACTTTTGCTTCTGTGAAATGAGTGTCTTGTGATTCTCACGGCAGTTCTTTAGATTTCCAGATGTACTCCCCAAAAGTCTCAAGTCACCCATGTCTATATCACGGCAAAGTATCATCAATAAGAAGTGTTCCCATTAATATTGGGGAGTATTGTAACCTAAGTGAATCCAATAAATTGGCTGTTCTGTGCAGAACACTATAATAATTATTGTTAACAGATAACATTTAAAACTAAACTAAAATCCTGAGAAGTAGATACTTACTGTAAAGACTCATTTATCCAGCTAGGAAAACTTGTTGGAGCGAATATGTCTTTAGTTCAGTGCAGATAGTGGGCACATGCATATCTCAATGGGAGTGCTATTCCACAGAACAGGGGCAGCCACACTAAAAGCCCTGTTGTGAGTTATTGCAGAGTGGGCTTCTTTAGAACTTGCCAGCCCACAGTAATAAAAAGCAATCCTAGTCATCAAGGGTACCTGCACCTCCAGTGACAGAACTGGATCCAGTTTCACCTCAAACTTCACACTTTGCTACTTCAGGGAGAGTGAAACCACATCCAGGACAGGCGACTTACTGACCTACCAGATCTGGGGATATTTTGCAACTTGGGGGCGGCATAGTCAATAAATACAGTCGGGTCCAAGGTGTTTTGTTTTTTGGGAGTGGCTGCACTATTGCCTCTTTCAAGGCAGCCAAAGCTTCATTCATTCACCGCACCCTGAACCCACCCAATAATGAAAGGTAGTCCTTTGGAAATAGGAATGAAATAGGAATGAAAAGTCATTTCAAATTATTACTATTCTGATGTGGCCCAACCTTCTCATTCATCCATGATTATTGTCACTTCTTTGGAAGCACCCCATAAGAATATTGTTCCCCACATGTATACCTTACATGTCAGAGAGCATACACCTGCCTTTGTATCTATGAACTTGGCACACAAAGTGCATTTCTGGCACAGGGCCGCTTTCAAACAAGCATACATTCCACTTTAAACCTCTGGCAACACCCGTGCTATTTTCTAGAAAAAGAGGTACCTCCTTTGCTTTCTTATAATGGCACTGCCCCCTAACTAAGAGGTGCAGAAATTGAGTTCCTGTGAGTTCCTGCTGAAAAAAAGCCCTGGAATGCTGTAAAATTAGAGAGCTGTGGCATGTTACCTGTACTATTATTTTAATTGACCCTAAGATTCATCTTTGTTCTATAGACAGGCGCTCAATAGAATAATAGTTCTACCTGCTGATAGTTAAAGCTTATAATTATACCATGATACAAACAGTTTAAACAACTCTGCATCAACAGATTTAATATAAAATCATTTAGACTCTTGAAATTATGTACACTTCAAACCTTGAGTCAAAAGCAATTAATGTGTCTCCTTAGTGATACCACCTACGCTTATATAACGAACAGTAAAAGACCATCAAGTTCCACAACAGAGAGGACAACTTAAACAAACACTAAGCAGCCAAGTTGCTGTATTGCTGTTGCTGTTCCTAATCAGACTTTTGTATTCACTTTGTGTGCTTAATAATTACTCATGGCACTTAAAGACCTATACTGGCAGTAGGAGCTATACTGCTTTGATTCCTTATAATACTGGGCACGTTGTAAAGAAAACATTGACACGTCTTTGCAGCATCGTGTAATGTATTAATGAATAAGGCAGAGAGATACAAAACGCCTATCTTGCTTGTCTAAATTCCATTTCTTTCAACTTTCCATTTTTTCTTCTAATTTGTTTAATTTGCAATAAAGTGCTGTCATTTGATTTGTTAAAACCTCCCTCCAAAAGCACATGTGAATGCAAAGTGATAAGAACCCATTACAGATTAAGACCAAGTAAAAAATAATGCATGCATTTAACCATAGCGTTCACCCTTCACTCAAAGGTTAGGATGGGTCATGAATTAACACTTTGGATTTGAATCTCACTTATAATATATCAAGCAACAGCTAGGTGGAAACTTCAACTGGTTCAAAAGGCAAAAGCAATAATGTTAACTGGAATATTTGAGTCAATAGTCAATTAGTTGTCTATATCCTGTGAATATGTTGTGCTCTTACTGTGTTTTATTATGGCTTTTAATAGTACAATAGTCAAATATTATACTAGTAAACAACCTTGTAGATTGTATGGATGAAAAAGTAAACATAACATGTCAGAATGCCAAGAGTTTGCAAACTTAAGTGCATTCAATAGTCTCAGTGAAGCTAATAAAATCTCGAGTTTATTTTCTTTTGGGTCCAACACATACCTGGAAAGCGCTTTGAAATAGTTGATATTACATCTGTTGTGAAAAGTGAGCGTTTTTAGTGCTATAGGTATAATATACTTGTTCTGTCATGGAAGTGCATAATTCTAGTAACAGCGAAATTGTATTTACCTCTGGATCCTTATTTAGATTTGGTATCATCAAGTCACATCAAACTGCATACATAACCACCCAATCATTTAATTTGTGTTATTAAATATATTGTTTGTATCCGCATGTAGTTACTGAAAACTGTACAAAAGCATCAGTAAATAGCAGTCTTAATTGTAGTGGCTGCAAGCTAGAGAACATTATGTGTAGCCAAGTCTCACTGGCTGTCATGGAAAGCCAAGAACGGCGTACGCAAGCCATTGAATAGCTAACAGTGGGGAAGCACTGGCTGTGCTTAACATTGCTCGCTTGCTGGATCACAGCCAGTGTCTGTACTAGACCACTGCCTGCTCTTCGGCTTTGACGCTTCAGCAGGAGGTTTTTCAGTTAAATCAAAGATAGCACTTGGGTAGATTTTTCTGAAAGTTTGCAATTTGGAGATATATAACACTTACTTTTGTTTCTGAAAGTAGGTCTTCTATTTCCACAAGTGATACCTGCAAAGCCTGTAATCATTTCATGCACTCAAAATCCATAAAAATACAAACGCTGCAGTTGTTTCTTCCTTCCTGTCAAAATTAGATCTTATGATTCATGAATATCTCTGTTCTTAGGGAAGCTTTCTAGCCTGCCATGTTACACAACCATGTGGGACATGACCACATGCATAAAACCACATATGGGAAAGTCACCCAGAATCCCAGGATGCTCTTTTTCTCTCTAGAGAGGGACCTGTGATTGTATCTTCCTTCTAGCGGCCTATCTCTTCTCTCAGCTAGTTGTGGTTGTACTTATTCAGTAGCGTTAGAATCCTGAGCTTGCACTGTAGAACTAAAGATGCTTGTTTAGACTAGAAACCCCATTCTGATGTCAACTGTTGGCAACCTACAATTTTGCAAAGCTCTCTGTTCTCTTTGGAAAGCAAGTGGACATTGCTTTTGATCCACATTTTCTTCTTCTTCTAAACTCCATGTAAGGTTTTTTGGAATGCTTCATTGCTGAGGCAGGGGAGCTGGAGAAAGAATGCAATGCCATGATTAAAGTGAAGTTCATTTTGATATTACAAGGTCATTATATAAAACTGTAGATCATAAGCCAGCTAATCACATCAGTGTAAAGTACCTTTTAAAAATGGCAGCTGTTTGTTACACAGCAACCTACAAAATTCTACTTGAAGTTGTGTTTTCCCCCCTGAATGTAAGACAAAAGTAAGGATTATATAACGCTGCGTTGGAAAAATTTGTTTGTGAATGGATTGAGTTCTGTTACACTTCTGGGTACGAAGATCAGCCTGAAATTCAGTGAACCCTTAAAACTTATGTCACAGATGAAGTGTCAGGCAGGCTCCCCTGAGGGTTTTTGTCTGGAGACTAGGAAATAAATTGAAAACACCAAGAATTTTGTTAGTGTTTTTGGGAGCATTTAATGCATTTGACATTTATCCTACGTGGTTTTAAGTTAGTCAGTGGTACACTATATTGTACCATACTTAATTTCTGTTGAAGTTTCTAATAGCATCATAGCCAGAAAAAATAAATAAAGACTAGCTGAATTGTTCAGGTCATTTAAAAATGGAATGAGCCATTATTTGAGAATCTGGTGATGAAGTTAATGCATATTTATTAGACAGGAGGAGTATATATTCTCTGTGACAGATGTGGTCTCCTGCCCTTCTTTCTTTTCATTCAGCAGTCACAACTTCTTCGCTATCTTGTTCATTTATCGGTTGACATAAAAATGATACTCTTGGGACTGTCAAGGCCACTTTTGGAAAAAAGAATTCTCACGAGAGCTCAATTCTTCTTTTGATCAGTGTTCATTAAGTTGACATGTGCATGCTTGTATTCTTTTGGGATTTAACAAAATTAAACACCAGTATTCTAATGAAGTATTTTGTTGAAACCCAAGAGGTAGGAAAGAAGGGGGAAAGGAGAACCTTTCTTTTGTTTTTATACAAAGGATGTTCTATATGTAGTGCAGCCAGCATAGTCCCAAACTGGTTTGAGTTTTATTTAACTGCAACTTTTAAGTTACCGAGAAAGAGAGAGGGAGGGAGAGAAATCAAGCATTCAGAGGAGTTGCAACAGGGACAGTGCTATAAGGTTTTTCTGTTGCTTCTGTTAGTATTTTTGTTTGTTTCTTATTTAGATTTATATCCCACCCTTCAAATGCATGACCAGAGTGCCTTATGGTACATTAAATTACCATAAAATAACTAATACATTCAACTAAATGAAAAACATCAATCCTATAAAAGCAGCATTCAATTGAAACAGATCAACAACATTTTAAGAGCTAAAATTAATAGGTCTTCACCTGATACTGTAAAGACATCACAGTTGTTCAGTGGCTGAAAATCTTACGTTTTGGGTTCTAACTTGAGCCCTGTTTGTCTGTGCTTAAAAACTTGTTTCACATTTATAGCTGAGTGCCTGAGCCTTAGTGGTGAAAATGAGAGCTCCAGCACTAGCACTCAGTAGTGTTACTGACATCAGTGTGTAATGTATGTAACCCAGGATCAGAAGAGGAAAGCCCAGAGCCCAGCACAATGGTACCAGTTTCGTTTTAACGATTTATTAATTTTCCCTATTCAAGAACTCTTAAGATTTACACATGCATAGGCTCTGAAGGGATGTAGCAACCAAAGATAGTTGCTCTGTCTAATTAGATGGGCAAATCTAGCAGCACAGAGAGATGGTTAGAGCTGGATGATTGGTAGAAGCTTCACACTGCCACTTGAGGTGCTGCAGAGGTTTTTACCAAAAAAAATTCTGTTCCCAGAGATCTTGTACTGTTCCTGCCTCTAGTTCTTCACTCCTCACAGCCTGTTTTCTCTGATTTCTCTGTTCAAATTTATATGGCAGGCAAGTTGCCATTATGATTACAGGGGTCGCTAGATTAGTCAAGTAGCTGTTGTATGGCTACTACCTTGACTCTGCAATCTCAGCCAATTCATGCCTTGTTAACTTTTAATGAAGGTAGCTCACTTCTTGGTTTTTAAAGACAAAGTCCTGTTTATTTGAGAGAACCGTCAACGGCTCTCAGCCATTTCAGCAGAACAAGCATTCATTCAAACATTCAACCATTCATTTAGCTTATGATTGATTGCATTAAAAATAGCAATATTTTACATTTGACAGAGTATGCATGAATACATGGGTATATTCACAAGACTTTAAGAGACAAATTTTGCATAATAATATTTGACAACTCTGTAAGCACTGTGTGAAACTCCCATACTCTTATTCTTTTCTTGCTATCTGTATTTCCAACAATTCTGATTCTTGACTAGAGGAAAGAGTATACATGGGTGTGTACATGAGTCCTTGGTCACTGAAAGTGTTTGCACTAGCTTGAGTGCTGGCAGGAATCTTGGAAACAGCTATATTTCTGCACTGCACTAATTCCTTCCTAAATTCCTTCCATTAATTTAAATGAGTATCATGCAGCTAAATGAGAATCGTACAGTTCAGATTTGATACGCTGCCTTAGTTGCTATGCAACTGGTTTTACATTTTGGAAAGCCTGCTCTCTACCTGGTATTGATGATTCAGCAGTGCAACTCCTAGAATTGGCATTTCAAAAGCAAAGGAATTACTTGAAGCAGCTAATGGCACATGAACTGCATTTTGGAGTCCATTTTGCCTCTTGCCCCTAAAACGTCAACTGCAGCTGCCTGCTTTTCTGTCTGACTCCTTGACCAGCTGAAATGTTTTTAAAAGCTTGATTTCCCAGTCCCAACCCCTTCCCACCTCTCATTACCCTTTTATCTGTTTCTTAATTTTTCCTCCTTCCATGGTTAAGGACAGGATAGCAAATATTCAGCCATTATGCAGAGGCCCATGTTGTTCCAATTTTAATTGTTCTCTGATTCTGCAGTTGTTACAGATAATGAAACTACTCAACAAAGTACTGTTATATCTTTTCCTATAAACATTAACAGACAGTTTTCAAATTAAGTCAATTCCCCCGCCCTAACTTATAAGTAATAAAATGCTGATCTGAAAATAAGCATTATTACCTTGCATTTTTGAAACTTAATCCCATGGCAATATTACATCATATATTCATAAGGATACATGCTGTTCATTTCCTTCACTGTAAGCCAACCAGGCTTGTAGAAAATATACTGAGGACCTTTTAATTTATCGTGGATTTGACTAGATTATAGATCTGCATTTAAAATTAATCTAGATTTTTCCCCATTGGAAAGTGTTTATTTAGAAATTGAATTACCACCAATACATTATTTTTAATTATTCTAACTGATAATCCTAGTGGCACAAAAATACCTTGCTGTTCCATCTCATACATTATGTGTATAACAATAACTAAAACAACATGATCTTAAACCACTTGTTCTTAAATAGAAACTGATTTAAGAGCAGTATTCCCTGCTCACTATTTAGTTTTGCCCTTTATTGGTTTTGCTAACATAGTGAAGGCTGGAAGAAAGGGAAAAGATGGTAGTGTCTGGTGAAACTGAGGTTTTTTTAAGGTCTTCCCATTCTGTGACTCCTTTGGCCTGTAATGGCTCTTGCAGTGTCTGCCTTATTTATCTCAGTATAAGCTCTTCTAATATATTTCAAAATATTTCACTGGCCCCCACTGCATGTTGAGTAGAAACTAGAACTTTTATTTGTTTATACTCGGTGCTTTTTTCTGGGGGGACACAGGGGTACGCATACCCCTAAACATTTTGTGAATCTTTGTACTTTTGTCCATTTACTGTATTTATTTTTCCCGATTTGAACTATAAAATGGTGATTTTCTTCAGTCAAAATGAGAGTACCCCTAAACAATTTTCTAGAAAAAAGCACTGTTCATACTCAATGAGGCTATAGCACAGAGGTTACTTTTGAAAGGCTCAACACTTTGTTTCAAGCACACACTCTTTGCAGAGATTTTTAAGATCTTCCTTTACTTTATGCTTTAAACCTGTCACTGGACAGATCAGTTCTTTCTAGGATGGCCGTTGTCCTACACTACCTATAAAACACAGTCCCTTTTACAGTCCCAGGTAGATACAACCTTGTCTGCCTACAGAATGTCCCTATCTTTAGAATCATAGAATTGTAGAGGTGGAAAGGACCACAAGGGTCATCTAGTTCAGCCTCTTGCAATGAAGGAATCTTTTGTCCCAGGTGAGGCTCGAACCCACAGCCCTGAGACTGAGAGTCCTCTTTTCTACCAATGAAGCCATCCCACTGAGAGCCAGTTCACTATCTGTCCCCACTGACAGATAAATCCTATCTGAGTCCTTTCAGATAGCCAGAGACCCACTTCTGCCCATCCCTGTCTCTAATCACAGGTCCCTTCTAACCCACAGGCAATCCCTGCCTGCACTGTCTCAGACAGTCCCTATCAATCTGTTAAACTGTCAGCATCTAACTTAAATTCCTCTCTCTTTCTTTCTCCTGATTGGCTGTTAGACTCACCAGTTTCCATTGGTTACTGGATCAGCAGGAGGTAGACTCAGGGCCTGTCCATCACAAGTTGCTCTAAATTTATTGTACAGCTTCAACCTTTATCTTATTTAATAAAGGGAGGTTTTTTTCCCCGGTACAAAAAAAAATCCCCTACAGTTCTTTTTACAGTAAATTTAATGAAGTGTTTCCAGTAAGTTCATTTTGGCATCTATCATTGCCCACCAAAGTGGGAATTCAATGTAGAATCGTAAATTAATTGCCCTTTATAGTAAATGAAATAAGAATTCCAAATATGCAGCATCAGGACATTTAATTGTGTTCCTCAATTGCTTATCCAATGCATTGGAAAACTGAATCAAGAAAGACAGAAGAAAGCAGCCAAAGGTTGCTAAATGTAGCGCGTAACACAGATTTTGAACTTTACTTAATGATCTGAGTGTTTATTACTATGAAATAAATGCACCATTTCAAGAATTATGGTGGAATTGTAAAACATTAAAATTCTAATTAATTTTGGTCAGAGCCATGCACTCTGCATATTTCCCCTATTTTCTCCCCTGGTATGGGCAACTTGCTTAATAATTGAGATAATTTTATATTTCCTATGCAGTGCTGTCCCCCTTTATACTTGGAAATGAAAGTGTCAATTGTGGTGGAGTAGGATTCTGTGCTGAAGGTACAGACATAGAATCAATGAATTATAGAGACCTTGAGGGTCACCTAGTCCAACCCCCTGCAATGCAGAATTCCTGCCTGCAGCTGTCCCTGCTTGCACTAATGAGCTCAGCAACTTTGGCTGCCCTCCCCAACAAATATCCTGGCTACGCCCATACATTAACACATCACGCCAGTGTGGTTGTGATACAGCAGACTAACATAGCATTCTAACATAATTGCACGTGGACATTTTTAAAATTTAAGAATCTCAAATATTGGGGAACAGTGTGATCAAAGCAGCCTGCACACTCAGCATCGGTGCCTTTGTACAGTTTCTGGCACCCCAACTCTCTCATACAAACGACCATTTTAATTTCCCACATTTTAATTTCCCACAATTCCCCTGATGTTGTGTCACCCCAGGACACTATGGGAAATTAAAATGACCGCCCATCACTGCAGCTTAATACCCACCATCATTTGAAGGGCTCCATCAGTGGGCAATTGACTGACTGATTGCAATCTTGCAGGGAAGGTTTTTAGTTCGACTTGGTTTTTCAGTGTGATAGATAGCATCTCCCTTAGGCTCCCAGCTTCAGATTCTTTCCCCCACTTTTTCACAGCAGCAGGCTCTCCCTCCCTTTCCCATTCTTTAACACCATCTTGGGCATATAGAAGGAAGTGCTCAGAGGGTCGTCCTCTAGAGGGGAAAGTGTATTCTATACAGTGGTGCCTCGCAAGACGAAAAGAATCCGTTCCGCGATTCTCTTCGTCTAGCGGTTTTCTCGTCTTGCGAAGCAAGCCCATTGACGGCTTAGCGGATTAGCGCTATTAGCGGCTTTTAGCGGCTTATCGGATCAGCTGATAAGCGACTTAGCGGCTTAGAAAAAGGGGGGGGAGGAAAAAAACCCCGCAGGAACTCGCAAGACATTTTCGTCTTGCGAAGCAAGCCCATAGGGAAATTCGTTTTGCGAAGCGCCTCCAAAACGGAAAACCCTTTCGTCTAGTGGGTTTTCCGTCTTGCGAGGCGTTCGTCTTGCGGGGCACCACTGTAATCGTGAACAACTGCAAGCACCAGAAAGAACACTCTACTAGCAACAAGAGGAAAGGAAATAGAGTCCCACATTCTTTGACATGGTTAGAGGGTTCTTGGGTTCTTTTGCTTGTTTTTGTTTTGTTTTGTTTTTACAATCAGTTAGTGTATTAATTTTGTTAAATAAATGAATGAAAGACGACTTCATTGTTTGTGAATTCTAATAAAGAGGGACCTGATCTGTTCCCTCTAAGGGAAACCTTCAGGTCCAAGAATAGCAAGTCAGAGTACTCCAACCCTTAACCCATACTCATAATTAGTAGAGAAGGGAAGGAAGTTGGAAAGGCAAACCAAGTTCTTTCTTGCAGAGTACTGCCTCAAATGCATTCTACGTGTGCTTAGGAACGTGGTAGCCTAGGACACCTTGCAAATCTCCAAGACTGAAAAGATAAAAAGCCCTTCCAGATTATCTTTCAGCAAATCCATTTGTCATAATTCATGATTTTTCCATCCATAACACATATTTTTCCATCTATAAGACACCCCCATGTATAAGACGCCCCCTATTTTGGTGGACTCAGATTTAAGAAAACGTGGGAAGACGGTCCAGAGTATAAGATGCCCCCTAATTTTTGACATTATTTTTAAAGGAAAAAAACCTAGTCTTCTACATGGAAAAATACGGTATTTTGTAAAGATTTAGGAAGTTTGAATTTGGTACTACAGCATAATTCTTTCATTTAATTAAGAACACATTCTAGAAATTGGTAGTAATATTTGGATTAAAAACATTATGGGTGAGTGTTTTTTACCATTATAGGTCAAACAATGAAAGTCCCTATTCTGATGAACAGTATATTACATCTTAAAATATTTATGGCTCAATCTTGCATTTAAGAACAGTGTGGTGTAGCAGTTAGAGTGCTGGACTAAGATGTGGAAGAACTGGGTTTAATACCCACAGACCACAAGGCTTACCTAATGACTTTGGATTCAGGTAGGTAGCTGTGTTGGTCTTGACGCAGTCGAAATAAATTAAATAATTGTCCAGTAGAACCTTAGAGACCAACTAAGTTTGTTCTGGGCATAAGCTTTCATGTGCATCTGAAGAAGTGTGCATGCACATGAAAGCTTAAACCCAAAACAAACTTAGTTGGTCTCTAAGTTGCTACTGGACAATTTTTAATTTTTTTTTACTAATGACTTGGGGTCAGTCCCCATCTTTCAAGACCAATCCACCTAACAGAGAGATGCTAGAGGATAAAAGTGACAGGAACAGGTATGCTATCCTGGATAAAAATGTAATAACATTTTAAAAGGCAGGTATACTTTCTGGGTGTGCCTAGAAATACCAGTGAAAATGTATAAAACACATTTGGCGGTGAAAACAAAAAGTATTTCAGTGTCAGTAAGAATTATGACCTTTATTTACATGCAGGACAGTGCTCTCTATTTGATGCGGGTTTCATGGGCCCATAAGACTGTTTCAGTGGTGATGACGCATTGTTGCCTCTGGATATGGCTTAAAATAAATAGATTCATACCTTCACCTGTGCAGATATTTCTGGCATGGTGTGCCTTAATCCCTCCTCCTGCCTCAGTGCACAAGAGTTAAGCTTAGAAGAGACTTCTAGGAAACTTCCATCTCCGCTATGACTTCTTGCCAAATATTCCTATCTAATGCCTTCAGAAGTGAGCAAACAACATTTTCCCAACTCCCTCCCTCTCTGCAGATAGACCTCTACTGTATAAGCATCTTGCTCCTAAGGCAGAACTTTGTGCTTGCTTCCAAGCACCACCTGCCCAGCTGAAAACCACAACTGCACTGGCAGGCAGCCAGAAGGGCCACTCTATGGAAAGGCTTCCTCCTAAGCTTAAGCAGGGCGGGAGAGAAACAGATGGAGACTTTGAGAGCTGGCATAAAATCCTGCCACTGTAGTGAGCAGTAAATGAAAATTTGGCTTTGAGCAATCTGCAGTGGTACACATACCCCTTTCGTCGGAATTAGAAGCCATGCAAATGGAAAGCACAGAATCTGGCAGACCCATTTTTTAATCCTTGAAGTTTTCATATCGGTACAAATTAAAGGAGTTTGTTTTGAGATAAACATGCAGGTGTTTATAGACCTTAAAATGCTATTTGTTTCTTTTAAAATAGTAATGCTGATAGGCCTAATGCGGTCTTGCATTGCCATCTAGAGTGCTGTGTCAGAACTACATGATTTTAATGCTCCCTTTTGGCTCTCCCCCCCCCCCCCCCCCGCCCTCAGCTTTTAAGGCTACCTCTTTGTGCTTGAGCAAAATTACAGTGTGTGGCTGCAGTCCATTAATTGAGGTCAACTCTTGCTTGCATTAAAAGGTTATTTTGCTCATAGTCTCATTTTTTTATTATTATTATTAAAAATAAACCCATCAGGTCTGGAAAGAGACATTGTTAGGGAAATGGTTGCGTTTTGACAATGAGAAATAATGGAGATGCACACTGAAAGGTAAGGTTGTCAGTTTCCCAGTGGCCCCAGAGGGTGCATTTTCCTGATGGCTGGTTGAGAATATTTCATGATGTAAATGTCAGACTTGTCAAGCTTGTCACTATGAAAATGATCCATGTAGTGAGGGTCTCCTTTCCTTGGGAAACAAACAGCTGCCTTATCGCTAAATAGATGCAGTGACAGGGAACCTGCTATCTATCAAAAGAAATTTATATTTGCTTGTAATATCCAGTGCTAAAGGACTATTCCAGTCATACGCCATATTCCCATATTGTGCTTCATTATCAGGTTTGTCAGTGACACATTTTGAAGGAGACAGCATGAAATAGGAAATGGCCCTCGTGCACTTGAAGAGTTCAGTGGGCTCTCCATGCTGATTTAACTGTAGGATTGATTTATCTCTGAGTCTGTTGCCCTTTAAGCACACGTTCCTTCAAACTTGGCATGTTGTGTTGAACAGGTAGGAAATCACAAAAGATGCAAAAGCCTCGTCCTCTGTGAAAACCCTCAAACATATTTAATAAGGGATGACTGACGTGTCTATTTTGCAGCTACTGGAATACATTGCGAAGTTGAGATAGATAGATAGATAGATAGATAGATAGATAGATAGATAGATGTATATAGGCTTAGAAATGCGTGTTCATTATTCCACATTTTGTTTTACTAAAATTCAAGTTGGAAAGATGAGCATTTATTTTGATTTTCAAGTATGACATTTTTAATAGTGCCATGAATCTCTGTGGTGAGTTTACCATTTTGTTTGTAATTAATGCTCTTCATTTTCTACTATCCATGCATCATTTAAATATATAACATTTCCTCCCCATGAATCTGTACATTTTTGTCATCACCCCACCCCAACCAAATTGCTATCCAGCGTTGGTGCAACTTGTTTTCCATTTGTTGTACATACCTTCCTTGACATTTTTGTTGTTGCTGCTGCTGCTGCTGCTGCAAGGATATTGCATTTTCAATCTTCAAAGCAGAATATTTTGTATGTGGAAAATGGGTAACCCTATGCAGATAATGCTTTTTTAATTGCTGTTGTAGTTGCTGCACCAAATGTGGTTGCACAGGCGACTGTCACAGGCATCAATTGGATGTTGTTTGCAACTTGGTTATTGGCAAGTGACAAAGATCTCTTTTCCTTCAGGTTTTCTATCATGCTGTGAATCTTTGAGGTTACATTTGGGACTCCTTTCATAAAATTATTCTCTGTTCCCTATTGTCCAGTTTCTGCATGAAAGCAGTCATGTTGCCAATAAATAGCAGCAATGCTATCCCACTCAAAAATGCTTGCGCTGTTTCAGGATTATTTTTATTTCATTTTCTATTATTCCAGTTGGTTGGGTTTTTTTAAAATCCTCTAGAAATGGTTCAACATAAGAGGTTTTTTTTTAAAAAAGTGGCAGATAGTGGCACCCCAGTTTCCCTGAAGCATCTTTGTTCTTGCTGTCTCTCTCACACCAACTAGTCTGCTGTGTTTGTGTATTGTACCCCAAAGCTTTTGGTTGTTCTTGTTCACAATTCAAGACATACCATGGGTTGTCTATAACATTTGTGATGAGAAATTATCTGTGTTTAAGTAATAATAATTTATTATTTATTTCCCGCCCATCTGGCTGAGTTTCCCTTGCCACTCTGGGCGGCTCCCAATCAAGTATTAAAAACAATACAGCTTTAAATATTAAAAACTTCCCTAAACAGGGCTGTCTTCAGATGTCTTTTAAAAATAGGATAGTTGCTTATTTCCTTGACATCTGTTGGGAGGGTGTTCCACAGGGTGGGCGCCACTACCAAGAACGCCCTCTGTCTGGTTCCCTGTAACCTCAATTCTTGCCATGAGGGAACCACCAGAAGGCCCTCGACGCTAAATCTCAGTATCTGGGCTGAACGATGGGTGTGAAGACGCTCAGGACCAAGGCCGTTATTCACAAGTAATATTCACTTGTGAGGCATGACAGATTTATCTCTTGATTGATTAATTGGAAGTGTACCAGATTAATGTGAAGACGGGAATTTGATCTTTTATGCAACTGCTAAGCGCTATGAATACTATATAAAACCAAAAACTGACAAAGCGGGCTTGGTAGCTAGTTGAGCCTGTCCCCAGAAAAAGCATAAAATAAGCAGGGGACACTACATGGGTCCAGGTGTAAGTTGAGTGAGAACGTAGGCTTCTTCACGGGAGTTAAGTCATTTTAACTTCTGAAAGCATTTAACTTCTGGTGAGCACTTAACTTTTAAGCTTCCAGTTTCACGTACTTAGAAAAGCAATTAAGGTTACGGTAGAAAAATGAACTCTGAGTGATATATATGCAGCAGTATCTGATTCCAGTGGCTGTGGGTAGTGGAGGAAATGTCTTCTGGTCTTTGGGGCATGCTGACCTGTTGGGTCCTATCACTCAGCACCATACTGTGGGGTGGCTCTGGTTGCAGAAGGTGCCTCTGTCTGTTTTATGGGGAACCTCTTCCCTCTCTCCCATCCCGTTCAGCAGGGTCCCTTAACTGTCTGGAGGTTGTGGGGAAATTCTCACAGGAACGTGGAGACAGAAAAACAGGCTTGTGCAAACCTTTTCCCTGTGGCGTTTTCTCTGGATCTAACCAAGAGATAGTCCATGATTTGCCAGTTAAAGCATTGGTCTGTTGCCATCTCAGTTATCTAGCCCTTATCTTTAGATTTTCGCATTAAGGCTTGACATAATACACCTCTACCCCTCTTCAGTGTCAATGCAATATATTCTACTTTTTTCTCTTGCTGCAAAACCTAGCAAGGTAACATCACTCATTATCCTTAGCCCTGTGCAATCTGCAATATGCCTCTTATGCTGATTTACACGGAAGGGCAAATTATAGGTATGGTTTATTACACATATCTGTACGATTGGGTTCTTACTAGCATTATGAATTGATGTATGATCTATGTATAGAATTTTCTCTTTGTTCCTGTAGAGATAATAATTGTCTGCCACTTCTTTCTTTGAGACTACATGTTGTCATCTGATATAAAGGGGGAAATTTGTCTTCTCCTGTACAATGGAAAGTTAAAAGTGAATGTTCAAACCCATCTGTTTGGTTCAGGTCAATCTTTCTTATCTTTCTCCTGGCCTTTTCTGCTCTCCTCTCCCCCCCCCCCCCCAGCACAGGGACATAGAGCAATTTGTTTTAATTCCTGTAAAACATTTCTTTTAATTTCTGAACATTATTTCTACTCTAACTTAGTTTAAGTGTTTCTTCCGCTCTGAAAAAAAGTCATGGAAGTGGAATTCTACTCATTCTTTTAGCTGTAGGGGAGCTATAACCTATAACCCTATGTCAAGCTGGGAAATACAACAGGAAGCAACTTTCTAGCCATAAAATCATACTCTATGGAAGCACTGCAATACATTTGTAGCACTAATCAAAACACGGGATGTTTTAAAATTATTTAATAAAGTTGGACAGGTGTTTTTATTTGTATTTGTTGTTCTGTAAATCTTCCAAGAATTCTGGCTGCACCTGATTGCCTCACTTAAACTGACTTCTTAGATGTTTATAGAGAATGTCTATAATTTCAGAATTGGCACATATGCAGTTTGCGTGCCCTGTCTAAAGCAGCATGTTTTTTAAAATATTCTTTAGACGGGTAAGCTAACCTTTCCTTAATTCTATGATGGTTCTTTTCTTCTTCCAAAGGGCATGTATAAGCATAAGTTCTGCAACAAAATATATGCCCTTTAAGCACAAAACTGGGTTAGCGGAAACTAGCAAGGACTTGAAATTCACTAAGACCATAATCCTATGCCCGTGTTTTATTGGAAGTGACCTCCTTAGTCACAGAGGACTGTAACTGACTAGTATATTTACACCTGCCACTTGTATTCAGTAGGATGTGTGTGAATGTGTGTGTGTGTGTGTGTGTGTGTGTGTGTATTGTTTAGTTGTTTAGCCATGTCCAACTCTTTGTGACCCCATGGACCAGAGAATGCCAGGCACTCCTTTCTTCCACTGCCTCACGCAGTTTGGTCAAACTCATGTTAGTAGCTTCCAGACATCTCATCCTCTGTCATCCCCTTCTCATTGTGCCCTCAGTCTTTCCCAATGTCTGTCTCTCTCTCTCTCTCTCTCTCTCTCTCAGAAATTAGAAGCATTGAAACAAGGCTTTACTTGCCCTGTCAGTTTTGCCAGGGCAGCAGCATCCCAAGTGAGCATCTACTTGCCTCCCTTCCCTTGCCATCCAAGCCAAAAGGGCATGTGTGCACATCAGCAAAGGTGCACCTAGTAATTCTTTTTTGAAAAGCAAGTTCTGCAGTGAGGTTGCAGAAAAATGTCCTTCTCATGCACAGATAAGGAAGCTTTTAAAAAAAATAAAAATACAAAATAAAAATCTAATCCATGTGCCACCATTGCATCAGCATTCGGGAAAATTTAAGCCAGAACAACAGCAGAAAGTATTAGTGCTGCTCTGCAGCTTGAATAAGGTCAATCAGAACTGTTAAAACTGGGGATCATTTGGAAGCATCTCTTCTCTCCCAAAAAATCAGAAAGCAAAAGGTCAATAATGCATCCCGTAAGTTTTGTGGACCGTTCTCATGATTCTTCACTGTACTTTGGAAGTAACACAATGGAGATGAGCGCTATAAGACACAGCCTGCCCCAACCCCCATCAACACCATTGACCCTCAGACAAAAGAAAGGGATGCAAAAGTGTCAGCGGCCTCATCTCCCGGCCTTCCAAGTAACCCTTAAGATTAAGTGTACCGGGTTGTAATCAGCCTCAGTCTGTTCCTGTCAGAGCCTGTATAAGTGAAGATAAGGAGAAACATACAATTGGGGCCAGTACACACACATGCACTCTTGACCTTCCCTCGCTAAGCATTTGAAAGAAGAAATGTAATGTGTGAAGCAGCAGATTACAGATGCAGATTCAATGGCCAATATCCTAGCAAAGATAATTCGGACAATTCCTTAGCTGACCACAACAGTGATATGCTGGTCCACATCTTGTGTGCACACTGGTGTTTCCCGTTAGCAGATATATGGCTAATGGGACATTTGTCTTTCCCAAGCTAAACTTTGACTAAAAAGGCAGTAGTTTAGAATCAGCCTCATCTGAAATTTAATTGGAATGTAGACTAGGTAGTCCCTCTCCGCCACTCATGTTCTCCCCTGCAAGATTGCCTGTTTTTGTCGCTTAAGTAAACAGCAGTACTTCTGTCATGGCAAAATAATTCTATCATGGCAAAATCTGTTTTCCAGCAAACTCAACTGTGTGGGTGAACAAAGACCTGATCATATGAGTTCTTTTTTTAGGCTGCAAAGTTATATTGAATGTAGATGGTAATTAGTAAAGCAAATACATTAAACATGTTTAAACTTCAGTCTGTTCAACATCATTCCTTGATAATTAGCCTAAATAGCCCATTTAGCTGAAAGTTCAAACATTGCTAATGACTCTAGAAACAGTGCCAGTTTTCTGCATTTAAAAGAACAGATACTTCCTGAACTACAATGACAAATGTCCAAAACTGCACTGCAAAACTTTTAAGGTTGCAGTCTTGTACAACTGCTTGCACATATGTCATACTTTATTTCACAAGAACATATGAGAGGTGCCTAGAGTTACAAACTGACAGCATGCAGAATCATGTTCACTTCTAAGATTCCCCATGGGGAAAACATATTTTACAGCTATTTTTAAGTAGAGAGATACTATATTGTAATGATTTTGTGAACAACATAATGCAGATTTATGCTAATATTATGGGTAGTGAAGAAACACTTAAAAAGGTTTTGATTTACAGCTTAGTCTGTGTTGGTTCATCATAACTCATTCACACCTTGTTCTAATTATAGCATTCAAATAGGTATTTTTATAGCCTGCATCAGTGTTTAAAAATTCACATAGAACAAT
Source organism: Podarcis erhardii (assembly GCF_964252035.2). NCBI lineage: Eukaryota > Metazoa > Chordata > Lepidosauria > Squamata > Lacertidae > Podarcis > Podarcis erhardii. Next base: position 26,078,822 of record NC_138513.1, read on the forward strand.
GTGCACAATTAATGCAGCCACAATCTCTTTATCAGAAAGTGTTTATAAGGAGTTGCCTGAATTTTGTGTTCTGGCTTCCATAGTTAATTCTTTAGAGGTCATTACTTAGCATTGGGTATAAGGTACTATTCATGCCCATGGTTGCTGCCATTATGATGTCACTTCATTCATTCAGGATGTTCCAGAGAAGCTTGCCATGAATTATGGGCGCAACTCCTAGAACTGAAGCTGTAGAATATTGTAAGCATGCTGTTGCCTGACATGCTCATGTTTCCTATTTTAGACCTGACTGATCTTCAGATAACATATGGCAGTACAAGTAATTGGAAAATTGGCAGACCTGTCAAGAAACCTTGCTAGATGGGACAAAAATACGATGCTGCAGCACATAAAGTGTCTCTGAAGTTAAATTTATTGTCTTTTATCAAATGGTGAAGAAAACATATCTGGTCTCCAAAAAATGAAACACCTCTTTCCCAGTGGCAGATGCTGTTCAATGCTAGATTTTAAATACAAGGGTGGGTCTTGCATTTTAAAAACTATGCACAGAAAACAGCTAGTCAGTGTCTGAGGAGGTATGTCAAATGTTGTCTTTTTCATTTAATGCTTTACCAGATTTCCTCTTCTGGAATTTCTCAAAAATAACTAATAAATGAATTGATCTTAAGCATAAAATAGGCACAGCAACTAAATGATACAAGAAAGTGGAAATGTTAGCATTTACATCTTCTGGGAAGGTTAATTGTGAATATGTTGTAAATGCTGCTGGAATCAATGTCTGCTCAGCCCCCTCTCTCCTAGCTAGTAGCAGTTTGCCACAAGTGAGTGGTGGCCTTGGTCTAGATCAGAGCTTTACAAACTGTGTGTTGCGACATGTTAGTGTGTCGACTGCAGTGTGTAGGTGTGTCGCGCAAATGCTCCCCACTCCTCCCGTGGCCGGAAAGGGTTTAGTTTAACCTCCGCTTTGCTAGTAAAACTGAATTACTGTGACACGAAATGATGTGTGTCTAAAAAGTATGTCACCAACATGAAAAGTTTGGAAAGCTGTGGTCTAGATGATAGCAAATGCCTCCTTGGTGAAGAAAAAGATGCCAATTTACAGCTGCTGCAACACTCTTGGTTTCTTTGTTTTGTTTTTAAACTTCTCTGGATCCAATTTGTAGGCCACTTTTGACCAGGCTTTTCTGGATCCATTTCAGTCTAGCTTTTAGTCGTGTTTTGGGTCTGAGTGCTTTGGTCACCCCAGCGAACAATTTCTTTCTTTACCTCTCAGTGGCTTTCGTGCTGTCATTCATTTTCTTCTCAATCACCTGGATGTGTTTTGCTGTGATTCTGTTCTTACATCACAGTGAGATTTCAAGAGGTGGTGCTGGAGAATGAATGTTGAACTCAGTGGCAGCGACTGTCTGGAATTGTGAAGTGCAGTGTTAGCAATTGAGGAAATGGTTTGGCATTATAGGGTGAGATGTAAGCAATATGCTGGTGACACCCAACTCTCCTTCCTCATGAGATGTAGCACTGAGGACTCTATGCTTTGTGGAGTGACTAATGGACTGGATGAGGGCAAAACTCAATCCAGTTAAGACTTATGGTTGGAGCCCAGGAAAGTAGTGGCTCTATTTGTCCTGACTGGGGTTCTACCCCGTGAAAGAAAAGATTTGCAACTCAGGAGTGATCCTGAGCTAGTATGCCTCATGGATCAATCAATCAATCTCCTTTATTGGCATAGGAAAAGTGCATCGTATACATGGATCATAACACAACACAGTTAACGAAACGTAGTAGGAGATACTTTAGGATAAAACTGTCCAGACATTGTGAGGTACGAAAATGGCTCTTAGGACCTATGGTGATGTAATTTAATAGCTTCGCTCATAAATCTTGCCACATTCTCCACAACGTCATTAATACAATTGTTCAGCATATAAGACACCCTGGAAGAGTTAGTGCGATAAATCCCCTCCTCCAATAAGGGGGCCAAGTACTTATCATATTTTTTTGCATAAAATGGGCCATAAAATAAAATATGTGTGATGGATTTGACCTGTTTTGTGCCACAAGGGCAGTATCTTTCACAGTATGGGATTTTCGAGAATCTACCTTGCAGAACTGCAGACAGTAAGAAGTTAAGCCTTGCGAGGGAAAGAGCTCTGCATAGGTGGGGATTGTAAAGCTGGTGTAAACATGGAGTGTCCTGGCCAAACGAGGGTGGAATTCCCAACCTCATGGATAAGGAAAGGGTAAGGAAACAGGGTATCAGGTAGCAAAAGGCTCCTGATGAAGAAAGGGAAACCTGGTGGGCCTCTCCTTCAGGGAAATCACACATCTTGTATATTTTGCCATCAGAATTCATGTGGATGAAGTACAATCCCAATGATTCCCAGCACCAAACGTTTCTGTGTGCCTCACTTACCTGGAGGAGAGGCTTGATAGAACTTTTGCCACTTGCCAATTCTTCTCCAAGGTGAAGCTTTTCTTCCATAAGGGAAAGAAGACTTCTGTGCAGGGCTAGCATCAGTTCGGACCCTTTCAAGCATTCCTTGGCATTCACATCTCCCATTGAGGAATGCTTGAAGGACCTAAGTGATTTACAGGTGAGCATCAGGCCACCTGCCAGTTTCTACTTCTCGATGCTCCAATAGTGGCTGTAGGTAGGAGCAGTTTCACCAGCTTCATCAGTGTCCCATCGGTGTTGTTCTTAGGTAAGGACCTTTCTTTTGCATGCTCTGGCAACATCTTGTCTTGACTACTATAATGCACTCTTAAAGGAGCTACTGTTGACCATTTGGGGCCATTTGAATTTTCAGAGTCATCTGGGACCATATTCTAGAGCTTGTAAGACCAATTATTCCAGAGCTCCACTGGCTTCTAGATTCAAAGTGTTAATTGTAACCTGGGCCCAGGATATTTGAAGGCACACCTGTTCTCTTGTGACAAGGCCCTGTTACCAGTTCCATGGGGAAGATGGTCAAGTAACATGAATAAGGCGTTCCTGATGATGGAGCAGTTTCTCAGAGCAACCAAACAGATCTGCAATGTTCACTCCTTTAGAGTACAAGGAAAAATATTCTTAGTCTGCCAGAATGTTTTTGTTCTTGCCTTTTTGTCATTGTTCTGTTGATTTTATTGTGCTGCATGTTGGTTTTATTTGTTTCATTATTTTATTGCTTATATTTATAATTTTGTTGTTTAACTTTTATTCGACATTGCTTTGAGAACCGCAGAGTTGAAACTTGACCTGTAAATTTGCAGAAATAAGTAAGTGAATCAGGATCGTAGGTTCTACAAACTTGCCCAGAAAGGTATATTGTGTATATAGGCAGCAAGGAGTAATGCATTTTTCTTTTAAAGATTCATAAAAGATCTCATTTTTTGTTTTGCAGGAGGATGAAAATGAAGCAGAAGAGAATTCACCTCAAGAGTCAAACATGGAGCAGAAAAATTCAAAAAAATAGAAATTTATTTCCTCTTGGAAATACTTTCAAGTTGTGCCACAGTGATTAAAGTGTCCCATTGTAAAAATTACAGAATGTTGTCAATAAATGACACAGGAAAATAAAATATACATTGCACTGGGGAATTGTTTAATTGGGTCTTGGTGACATTTATGGTTATATGAAAACATGAATTTTCAGCACAAGGGAAAAAACTATTAAGTGCATAAAAGCTTTGGAGTTATGAGCGGAAGAGCAGAGTTCTCATTACTGTTAATTTTTGCTATGCAAAGTTGTTGAAATTCTTCACTGCATTATTTAATGTAACTCCTGAAAGGCCAGATATCCCTCAGCATTGATGCATGGCTTTGCTACTTAGGAATTTGAATAAGTATGTAATTACAAAACATACAGAAATATATGAACTAAAATTAATAAATAGGGAGGGCAACCAGTTTCTCTTGATTGTGAAAAAACTGGGCGAAATCTGTGTATCTTTTGATCCATTCCAAATACTTGGCATTTTCATAGCATGAACCGGATTCTCCACTGTCAATTATCTGCTCTTGTGTGGAGTGTTGCAGCTTCCCCATTCTTCCTTTCATGATCTACCTAGCATTTATTTATCCCTTAGCTTAGAAAATGTTTCATTTGATCTATCCTTACTTTATATAAGGAAACCTGATCTGCAAAGCACTCTCTTTCGTGTGTAGCTTTGAGTTTTTTAGTAGGGCTGTAACTGAATGTTAACAAATTTTAATTGATTGTCAGATTTTTAGTTTACTTTAATCTATTGATTAAATTTGCATATTCATAAAACTCCCCCCTTTTTTCTTTTTGAAGTTTATTGATTGAACATGCATACATCTTCTCACTGTGGAGTGTGCTTTATGGTTCTATCATTCTTTGTTTCCTTTTAGCAACAAGTATGCTAATAAAACCTGTTAATCAAAAATCACACAAAGGTCCAACAAGGTACCACACTGTATTTTCATCCAGGGTCAGCCAGATAAATTCCCCTATTTCTATGTGCTCCCAACTACTGGTGTTCACCTGATGTGATGTGTGTGACCCGGGGAGGGTGTGTGGCCAGAGTTATGGGAGGCAGATAGAGGCAGATAGAGGTGCAGGCAGATAGAGGTGCACAGAGTTATGGGAGGCAGATAGAGGTGCACAGAGGGCCACATTTACACCCTCCAGGCCCAAGATTCCCCATCTCCACTGTTTATTATATCTGTTTCTTTACTGTTTCGTTATTTAGCATGAGTTAGTATTAATTCAGTGTATATTATTTGGACATGGCCCAGCCCTTGAAGAAATATGGTTTTAGGATTCCAGACATCAAGATGAAATTGATATGTAAATGTTGCTACTTATAATGCATCTGTTATATATACTTTTTAAAAAGTGAAATAGATCACTTGTAGCAATATCTTTCACAAGCCAATTTGCATTTGTTTGCAAATTATTTGAAAAGACCAGTCATCCAAGAGAAAAGGGGCAATCTGAATTGTTTATTTTAACTTCTGTCTTTGTCCTGGGTCCCTGGGAAAATCCTATACTTATTCCTGTTACTTTAGTTCGCTCCTTCATCTGGTGGAAAGGGACTACCAGCTTGCATAAGTTTCATACTATGAAAAGTGAAGGTTGATTACAAACTGCCTCCATTTCACATTGACCTAAAGAAAACAATTTTTACATACCAATGACTGAGCAAGTTCTGTTACCTATCCAAATGGCTCTGGTGTGCCATCATTGCAGGCCATAAATATTTCCCCATGGTGAATTCGGTGTGGGTTCTGCAGCGCTGTTCTCTGGGAAAAGCAGCAAAATGCTGAAGGCAACAGCATGAAAATGCACGCAACTACGGCATAATTCTGATTTGTTTTAGAACGATTAATTTCCTTGTTACAAAGCCAAGTATGAACAACCCTTTAAAACCACTGAACCATAAAAGCCATTTCCTTAAGGGTTTTAAATTTGGGAACAGACTCATGAAATTTATAGCTTTGATGAGAGATTCTTTGCCCGCAGTCAAAATGAGAACCAGATCATTGGTTTCTCAGCATGACACCTATGTGTTCTTGTGTGCAGTAGATATCATTAGGCTCATAATAACACAGCTATCACCACATAATGTCTGAAAAGGTTCATATTTGATACTTAGTTTAAAACTCCTATTTACACCTCCAGAATGCTAAACAGTTGGGGGATTTACTTTATTTTAAAGATGGCATATAGCAGCATCCTTATATAAAGTAAAATGCTATTTAACTAAGAGTATAATAGGTTTAATGCTTAATCTAGGTTTTGCTCTGCTTTGTCTCATCACGGCCCTTTCACAAAATAAGCATGGTAAACATGCAGTGAATCAATGAAGAAGACAATTTAAATACAACCGTCCCCCCCCCAAAAAAAAAACACCCCATAGAGCAGTTCTTTCTGGCTGGGGCTCAATGTCAGTGGTATACATCGCAGGCATATCATAATCATGGTTTCATATCATTTTAACTAAATGCATTGCCCTTGATGGATTGACGATGGACCTGCAAAGATAAAAGGTATTTATTTTTGCTCGCTTTCATATACATTTATGTAGTAGTTTTAATCTACTTGTATAAGGAGGGATAGGGACACGGGTGGCGCTGTGGATTAAACCACAGAGCCTAGGACTTGCCAATAAGAAGGTTGGCGGTTCAAATCCCCGCACGGGGTGAGCTCCTGTTGCTCGGTCCCTGCTCCTGCCAACCTAGCAGTTTGAAAGCATGTCAGAGTGCAAGTAGATAAATGGGTACCACTCCGGTGGGAAGGTAAACGGCGTTTCCGTGCACTGCTCTGGTTCGCCAGAAGTGGCTTAGTCATGCTGGCCACATGACCCGGAAGCTTGGCCCTCGGCCAAAAAGGAGATGAGCACCGCAACCCCAGAGTTGGCCACGACTGGAACTAATGGTCAGGGGTCCCTTTATCTTTATAAGGAGGGATGGAGCTGGTCCAAAATGATCTTTAATGTAAGCTTGAGCTATCTCTGAGTCTTACACTGTCTTTTCTCCAGCATTTTCTTGGGCACATCCAGATTGAGCTCGGCCTTCACTAGTATTACAAAAAGAGCAATAAATCCCACTGCACAACAGACTGTTGGAAGTGGGTGGTTGGCTGAAACAACTGCTGCCCACTTAACTACACTCAAGTTGTATTCTCGAGTCTAAGGGGCTGTGTCTACATAAAAGGAGCCTGCTGGATCAGGCAGATGGCCCGTTTAGTCCAACATCATGTTCTCAACAGTGGCCAATCAGATGCCTGGGGAAAACTCAAAAGCAGGACACACTCCCATCCTGTGGTTTTCAGTAGCTGCCATTCAGATGTATCCTACCTCCAACCATGGGTGTAGAGTATAGCCGTCAGAGCTTGAAAGCTTGCTGGTAGCCTTTATCTTCATGAATTTGTCTAATCCTCTTTCTAAGCCATTCAAGTTGATGGCCATCACCTCCTCCTGTGGCAGAAGAGTCAGCCCACTTTCTCTATGGCATGCATAATGTTATAAACTTCTATCACACACATGAGGGCTGGGATTGCAATACTTTTAACACTGCATCTAATCCTGGGGTAGCTAAATAAGCTGTGGCCCACGTGTTGTTGGACTCCAGTTCCCATCAGACCGAGCCAGGATGGCCAATGGTCAGCAATGCAGGGAACTGTAGTCCAACAAGATTTGGAGATCATGGTGTCAGCTACTCCTGATCTGACCAGATGACACAGGACCCTGTCAACAATTGCAGCCATACCATGTTCTATAGCTTATGATTGCTAATATTAATGACAGTTGTTGAGTAACTAAAATTCACCTATATGAATGACACACAATGAAAACCTAGTTAAGTAACTGCCATAAGTAACTTGCAGGATTTTAATTATTTCGTCTACCTATTACTGGGCTTTTTAAAAAATCTATTCTTAGCCACACAAGGCGGCGTAGATATAATCTAACTTCCTAGTAAAGAAACATGCTATCTTATGGGGGGGAGATGGTATTCATGTGGGCACTGCTCATAACTGCTAGTAAATACTATAATTTAGAAAACTTTATATGCACTGAGCTATTTGTTATGCTATTCATTCTGATATTTAATGGCATTCCTAGGAGAGCTCCTCAAGCTGGCCACATCACAGGGGGGCTGAACTGAAGTATATCTGTCTCAAAAGAAAATTGGTATGCCTATTATTTTTAGACAGGAGGAACAAGAGAGTGCAGGGAAATAAATCAACTCAGGGAGCCACTTCCATGAAATCCAGTGGCCTTCTACTCCAAAATGCTTTTCAAGAGGTTAACTTTTCTACCACGCAAAAGGCACATCTTGAGACTTAGTTGCCCTGAATTGGTCTATTCTACAAACAAGCACACAGTTCATACTAGACATAGGAAAGGAGGAACAAAACTTCCCTGATACAATCAGTGCTGAAATTTGCTCTAAGACTTTTATTCAAAATGGAATAGGAGCTGGATTCCCAGAGCTGGTTTTTTTTTGTTCCATCTCCCTAGATCTACTCTGCCTAAAATCACTTAGCCAGCCAGGACCTGGGTTCTGACTCCATTACCCAAACCCCTGCTTTTCCTCCATTACCCTCGATTACTCCTTTAGACCCCTGTCATCCTTAGGGCTTTGCAACCCTTCTTTTGGCATAGCCACATTTTTACCTGCCCCACACCTGATGTCCTATCTTAATTTGAAGTGCAGGGCCGTAGCTAGTGGGTGGTGAGGTGGCCCCCCTGCCAGGGGCGCAGGCAAGGGGGGAACATCCTTGATCCCAAATACTTCTGTAGCTGCTTAGCAGCCTACAAAAGACACTGGGCATGCTTGAATCAAAGTGCCCTCATAGGTCTTTGAGGTTAAAAGTGGCACTGAAAATCAGTTTTGATGCTGGAACCAGCAGCCACAAATGGCAAATAAGGGCCTTTTATGCTATATTCCATCCACAAATCTCTCTCCCACATTCTATTAATGCATGAGACACATTTTAGGGCTTTGTTAGATGATCCAGATCATATAATTCTATAGGGCATTTTGTGTCTTGGAAAATCAGTCCATTTATATGCTTATTAAGAAGAAATGAGACACGTTTGAGATTGAGTTTTGCTTGCTTTTTTTTCCTTTTTAAAAATAAATTGCTCATATTAGTTCATGTCTCCGTATTTGCTACTTCCCAATGAGAATTTGGCCTGAGCGCAGATTCACTCTGACATTGTTTTAAGAGTACGAACTAAATGTGATAAAATGCCCACCCAAGTCCTGCCACTTAAATGCGCAGAGATACAAATGTAGTCTTTGCATCTCCAAGGACTGCTTCTGGTAATTACTCCCTCTTTTATTTTATTTTTATAATGCCATGTCTGCATTTAACATTAATCACAAGCAGGATTCACTGCGCAAATTGCTGACAGAGAAACTCTGCCTTGAGAATAATTTGTCTTCCTGCCTTCATCTGCGGAACAGCCATTTAGGGGGGAAAGTGAGAGAAAGGGGGAAATGTGCAAAAGTCGAGTAGAAAGAGGATTTTAAGAAAATGAAGGAAATTAAAAATGGCAAAACACCGAAAGTGACAGTTCTGAAAAGAGAATGAAATAGTATTACAGTAAGCGTTTTAAATAAAAGCACAAAAACTAAGCAATTTTATAAAGAAATCATAATCCGTTTGTTAAAACATATAGTTCTACCTATGGTGATAATTTTGACACCTATTTCAATATGAAAAGTACCTGAAATATAGAGTTATATCCAACACTTAGTTGCTTAACAGGATTGCCTCAGCTGAGATTTTGTACAGGGCCTCCTGTTTCTTCAGAGGTGTTGTGGTCCCTGCAAATTTGAGTCCGTAGCCATGTCTATAGTTTGCCCATCTGTTATTCCAGCCCAAAGGAGGAGGAGGTCAACATTTCAGGGTCATATCCCTACAAAGTGACTTGCACAGAAGAAAATGCAGAATGATATGTTAGGCCGGGGTGAAAAACCCTACAGATATGGCTGTACTGAACACTCATCAGCCCTAGACAACATGACAATGTTTAGAGATGACTGTAGTTGTACTCCAGGAGCATCTGGGGGTGGCAGCAAAGTTCCCACACTCCTATATTAGACTCTGCAGAAAGGTATCCACTACTATGAGAAAGCCACCCTGAATTGCATAAGCCCATTTACTCTCTTAGAGAAAGGTGTTGCCAAAGACAGAAGTTGCAAAGCCCCATTTGTAAGGTTCTACTGTAGGGGCGAATGGTAATTCATTTGGAAGTGAGTTCCAGGACTGTGAGACCCATCACAGGACCTCCAAGGCAGATTTCAAGATTTTAAATCACATGGGAACAGCAAGCTCTCCAGACTTACATACACCCCGTTGCAATATGTGGAACATGGTGGGCCAGGTGATGGGGATCTACTATTTGTAGATTGCCCATCATGTCAACATGATGCCAAGGTGGTATTGAAGAGTGCACAAAATATGACTGGTAAAATGTAACAGTTATTACAAACGACTCATTAGCAGCAATTCCTCTCACTTTCCCGACTGGCATGCCTGCAGTGCTTTCACAAGACCATGTGTGGTCGCCAACAACAGACAGAGCTCATCCAGGTATGTTTTCCTCTCTCACTTGTTTCCAATGTAAATGACTTAAGAGCTTGATCCTCTACAGTGGGAGAAGTTCCCAGCCTCTTCCAGAGCCGACTTCCTTTGATCCTGGGACTCCTTTGATTTGCTTTAAGGTAGCACCATCGACAGACCTTGCACCATTTCAACCCAAATGATAAAAGAGTGTGGTGGAGCAACTCCTCTATGAGGAAAGATTGCAGCATTTGGGAATGTCTTAGTTTAGAGGTGCAATTACATGGAGTAGATAGGAGAAAAGTTTTTCTTCCTCATCATAACACTAGAATTCATGCACATCCCAAGAAGCTGAATGTTGGGGGATTCCAAGCAGATAAAAGAAAGTACTTCTTCTTAACATAGTTAGACAATGGCATTCACTCCCACAAGAGGCTGTGATGGGTACCAAGTTGGGCAGCTTTAAAAGAGCATTAGACTAATTCATGGAGGATAAGGCTCTTAATGGCTACTAGCTATGACATCTATGCTCTGCATCCATGGTTGGAGACAGTAATGGTCCTGGAAATGGCAGGAGGGGAGAGTGCTTTTGTGCTCGAGTCCTGCTTGGGAGTTTCCCACAGGCATCTGGCTGGCCACAGTGAGTACAGTGGTACCTCGGGTTACATACGCTTCAGGTTACAGACTCCACTAACCCAGAAATAGTACCTCGGGTTAAGAACTTTGCTTCAGGATGAGAACAGAAATCGTGCTCAGGCGTCGTGGCAGCAGCAGGAGGCCCCATTAGCTAAAGTGGTGCTTCAGGTTAAGAACGGACCTCCGGAACGTATTAAGTACTTAACCCGAGGTACCACTGTACAGGATGCTGGACTGATCACATGAAAGCAAATGCCCAAGTGGGGCTCTAGTCGCGTCTTTACAAGGAGGCAGCTGAAGAGATGTCTTTGACTTGCACTCCCTGACAAGCACCTGTGGCCAAACCCTGCAGGGTGTATCCCTTCCTCTGGGTCTGCACTGAAATCACTTCATTCCTAGAGAATCATAGTAGGCAGGTATCACGGTCTGGCATGTCACCTCGATAGGAACTTGGCTTGCAGCAGCACACCACATTTGCCTAAGTGCCCGGTGATGTCTGGATAAAGTCCTGTCCTCCTGTTCGTATTTGTGTGAGGGGCTGAGGAAATTCTCATTTCAGTTGGCTTGGCTGTAAGCTTTTCACTAGATTAACAGCCACATCGGAGCAGCTCAGCAACTCCCAAATATCAGAGTAACAATTAGAAATGTCACTGCACTTCATGCTTATTAGTCCTAAAAATTAAACGGTTAACTTAGTGTGTTTCAGGGAGGAGGGAAAGGCTGACAATGGAGAGTTGCCTGGATACCTTAATTAGCACTTTTAGATTGCCATGCATTGCTGCCCACCTAGATGGGCCTTGCAGGAGAGGTGTGATAGACTGGGGCTTTCGTAATATCTCGATTTTAAAATTTATTTTCTCATCATGAACGCAAAGCCATCAGAAAGACAAATTAATTTAGCTTCAGTGACTTGCGGTTCCCTTATGAGCTGCATCCCTGTTGTTGCTTTCCCTTTTCTCCCTGTCCCCCTAACAGCATCCCTTTATCTACACTACAGAAAAACGGAGCTGACCTTTATCTGTTTCTGGTACAACCACTTCTAATTTTAGCAAAGCTCTTCATTTGAGAGCTTTATCTCCTGACACTTCCAATCCAGACTCATCAGAATGCATGTCCAGCTATTTCCCAAATGGTATTTATCAATTAATTAACACTTATAGATTTAATGACTCGTTGTACTAAACTGTTAAAGGGCAAGAGACCTATAAATTTCCAAACAGTCTATGTGAAACATATATAAATATTGATATATGCACACTTTTGAGGAGGGAGGGGCTGGGTTAAGCAGCTGGTATGTGATACATTCAGTTACATACATAAGGTAAGGAACAGCTTAGTATCTTCGCCTGCACACAAGCCATTTTGTTTTACCACTATTGGCAACCCTCTTTGTAATTGGCAAAGAGCAAAAACATTACATAAAGTAGTCCTTGCTTTCTTTTGCTAAAATCCCCTTGTTAGAAAGCTAGTTGTCACCAGTAAATAAAAGTACTGGGAAGAGTTTTTAACACACACACACACACACACACACCCCAACAACAGGGAAGATATGCGTGGAGTTCTGTGGCATCTTAATGGCTGCAGACCATAGCTCTTTTTCCGTGTTGCAGGGACTTGGTAGTGAGGCTCCTGTGTCATTTCAAAGTGGTGCTATGTTGTTGCTTTTTGAGAGGCTTGTATTACGAAATAATAATAGCAATAAATTTACAAGCCTCTGTTTTCTCACCTTGCAAGAGCCTATATTGCAAGGATGGGAAACATTTGGCCCTCTAGATGTGTTTGGGCTCTATCAGCCTCAGGCAGCATAGCCCAATGGTCAGAGATTATGGCACTTGCATTCCTGCAACATCTGGAGAACCACAGGTTTCCCATCCCCACTGTATACTTCTCTTTCAGCCACTTGTTATTATGCGAAAGGGCTTATATTACACAATGCCAGGATATCTTCCTTGCTTATTCCCAGGAATTATAGGAAATTCTGCATTTCCTCCACTCAGCCCTACATAAGCATCTTTTTAACTTAAAATTAAGGTCCTCAAAGGTTGCTGCTCTGAAAAGAAGTGATTGTAAAGTTTGAAAAGTGTGTGCCTGTATGCTTTCGTAAACCATATGCAACGATTCACACTTCACAAATTTGGCAACCATTTTTGTCAACGGCGTTGCTAACCCCTGCTGGGAGATGATATATACCCAGTTGTCATTAGCAGGACTCGAAACCCCTTTGGCAAAATGGAAGTATTTCCCTATGGAGCACTCAATATGCTAGCCCCACGCCAGTGACCCCACTCTGCCTTAAAATGCAATACCTGTTGGGCTCTTTGTCTCCAAACTTCCTGAGCAATCCCTGTAAACGGAAGAAGGAATGTTCTGCTGGCAGCTGAGTCTGTAACTTCTGTCTAGACAGTGGCGTAGCGTGGGGGGTGCAGGGGGGGCCGGCCGCACCGGGCGCAACATCGGTGGGGGGGGCGCACTCGCACTAGCTCTCTGCCCCTACTAAAATCCATGGGTTAGGGGGCGCAAATTACTTGCCTTGCCCCGGGTGCTGACAACCCACGCTACACCACTGTGTCTAGAGCTTGTGGTAGCTGCCTTCTCTCTCTTTTCATAAAAAATAAATAAATCCACAATACAGTAAAATTATAACTACAAATCACATAAGTAGAATACAGAGTCCTCTCCTAAAAGTAATTCTTAGCCCTTAACACCTGCAGAGGACAGTAATTGCTACCAGCTCTCACCTGAGATCTTTCCTTTCTCCTCCCAGAAGCCTTTGCTGCTCCCTCTTCCCCCTGTCTCAGCTTCCTTGAAGAAATTGCAGCATGGCTTGCAGCTGTAGAAAAGCCAAGTGGGTGAATTTCTCTAAAATGAGATTTTCCACTGCCTCTGTCTGCATGATTCTTTGGTAAGGAAACAAGGTCATTCCTTTTCTTCTTCTTCATTTTACTGGTGGGAGCTTGTTTGCTGCAACTCTGAGTAAAATCTTCACTTATTTGTAAAGCTGGGTGCATGCAATACATTGTAGCCCAAGCATTTTCATGGGGAATGTTTATTTAAAGGTGGATGAGGGTGGGTGAAAGTAAGAATCTTCCTTCCAAAGCTTTCTCTCCAACATGCCCCACTCTGGACTGCAGGTGGGGTAATTAGTTTGATTGTTTCCTCATGTAAACCTCCGTCTCTACCAAAAACTAGTGTATTAGGAAGTAAGGTTGTAGCCCAGTCCAATGCCTTCTGCAAAGAGTTTGTTGGTTTTTTACTTACAGGAAAATGTTTACGCACACCCCTCCCTACAAGCATTTGGAAACAGTGGGAGTGTAGGAAGCTGCCTTCTGCAGAACAGGACCATTGGTCCGTCTGGCTCAGTGCAGCCTACACTGACTGGCAGGGGCTTTCCAGAGTTTCCAACAGGGCCTTGGTCCAGGCCTACCTGGAGACACCAGGAACTGATGTGCAAAGGTTACAGCCCCACTTGAAAAGTGGTACAGTCCACTTGGCTTGCCTCCTTATTCCTACCTCATTATGCGTAAAGCAGGTCTCTGTAAAGTTAATGCTCCCAATCTGCTTTTTTTTTTAGAAGGGAAAATATGGGCCAGGTGGAATGAAAACGCCATCAGTCTGATTTGTGAATTAACAAAATGCCATATAGGGCTATGAGGGTTAATATATGCATTTTCCTTGGTGGGGTGGGAGAGCCTACACTTTATTTGGTTACAGTAACATGTTTGGTATTTCCCCTCAGGCTTCAGAACTTGCTGGCAGCTCAGGTGGGCGCCTCAGGTAGTTTACCCTTCAAGAGAGCTATGACCCTCAGCTTCCTTAACAAGCTATATTTCCCAGAATTCTTTGTGGAGGGAGGTGTGCTCTTTTCAATGTGTACACAGCTGGAGGCACACGGCCTCACAAATAATAATAAAACACACACCATGCAGATTGCTTGTGTAAAATGGTAAAGGCAGCTGCAGTCGGCGTTTTCTGTGGCAACCCTCACTTTGTAGCCTCTCAGACTCTGTCAGCAGGCTCTGCGCTGTTTCTTTCTCCTCCCGGGTCAGGTAAACTGCAATGAAGTGGACTGCCTTGGCAACATATGCAGAGCTCCTGGGGGGGGGGGGAGCTGACACTTCCCTGCCACCTTTCGATGGCTAGCTTATCTTTGGAGTGGTATTGATTACCTCATGAGGAGGAAGGCTCCATATCCTTACCCTTGTGTCCAGAGCAAGGTGATTTATGCCAGGCCGGGTAATAGAAGTGGCTGTGAGGGAAAAGAGAGGCCACAAATGAGATAACTTACAACTGGCAACTTTATTTATTTATTTTAAAAAAGAACGGCCGGCACGGCAGAGCACTCATCAAGGAGTGACCTGCTCTGGTATGGCAAAGCACCAGACCCCATTCCAGTGACGAATTATTACACGGCTATCTTGTTTTGCCTTTGTAAATTATGCCGTGTCTGTGCCTCGTAAGCTGGCAGATTTATTGCCACGCCTCAAGTGTATCGCCAAGGCAGAGCAGTTCTGAGGAATTGTGGGGGTCATGTGTCTTTCCGCTGGCTTTAGCCAGCAAAGCGCCTCTTTAATCTCAATGAGGAAGGACATTGGCGTCCTTGTGGGTGGGTGGGTGGGGGGTGGAGGCGGCAGAGGATTCAAACTTTATTTTCGATATTTAAATTAAATTGTGCCATCCATTTCCCTTGCTTCCAGATCTAAATGCAAGTCATTATGCCTGGGAAAATTACAGCTGCATTCCTGGAAGTTGGAGGCATGCCAACGAGAGGTGCACCCTTGGTTGCTAAAGGCTGTACAATCTGTCAGGCAAGTAATTGGCTGAGGTAAAGTCTCTGATCAGGATGTTGCGCTGATGCAACTGGGCTCTGATGTGCGCTTGCCGCTTCCTGCCCTACCATACATACAAAGTGCTCAAATTACAGGGTTGCCAGAGGGGAGTCCCTCTTATGTTTGCTAGGGTCCCTTTAGCTATTGCAGGGGACCTGACTTCAAGGCTAAAAATCCAGGGGAGTCAGAAGCTGGGACTTGCAACTTTCATTTGAGGAGGCCCCTACCTTTCTTCCCATAATTCAAGCACTGTGCATGCATGTTAGTGGTAATGCACCACTGCAAAGCTCAAGTGAGAGGCATTTGGTGATGGAATTTCATTGTGGGTGCAATGAGACATCCATTTAAATGCATGATTGAATGACGCAGCTACTCCAGATGACGGATCACACAATTTAGCTGTGACTTGAGTGGCCACATACACGTCACCCAAGAAAGGGAAGAAATGTGTCACAGAGAACAGGTAACAGGTTTGCAAGTTTACTTGTGCTAAGTTTTATGTACAGATGCAAATTTAGAAAGAATTACTGTACAGTGGTATCTCGGGTTGCATACGCTTCAGGTTACATACGCTTCAGGTTACAGACTCCACTAACCCAGAAATAGTGCCTCAGGTTAAGAACTTTGCTTCAGGATGAGAACAGAAATTGTGTGGTGGCGACGCAGCAGCAGCAGCGGGAGGCCCCATTAGCTAAAGTGCTGCTTCAGGTTAAGAACAGTTTCGGGTTAAGAACGGACCTCTGGAACGAATTAAGTATGTAACCAGAGGTACTACTGTATGTAGAAATACAACACATCTCACCATACTGGGGGAGATTGTGAACAAGTTGTTACCGCCCTATACCTGGAGGTCTTCAGGGCAGTTCACAGAACAAGATCAAAATATAAAACCACCAAATATATAATAAAAACAACAACCCAATAAAAGAACCCCATTTTAAAAGGGCATAGGATGTCAATCAAATCAACTAAGGGCCTGGTTAAAAAGGAATGTTTTTGCCTGGTGCCTAAAGGTGTATAATGAAGGCACCAGGTGAACTTTCCTAGGGAGAGCATTCCACAGATAGGGAGCCACTGCAGAGAAGGGTTCATTCTCGTGTGGGCATCCTCTGTATCTCTTGAGGAGGGGAAACACGAAGAAGGGCCTCAGAAGATGATCCCAGGGTCTGGGTAGGTTCATATGGATAGAGGTGGTCCTTGAGGTATTGCGGTCCTGAGCCATTTAAGGCTTTATAGGTAAAAACCAGCACTTTGAATTGGGCCCAGAAACTAATTGGTAGCCAGTGCAGTTGGACCAGGATCGGTATAATATGCTCAAACCGTCTTACTCCAGTGAGTAACCTGGCTGCTGAATTCTGCACTAGCAGGCAATCTCCCACCCATCTAGTCTAGGGAACCACCCACAAACACTGCCTACTCAGATTACTGTCCAGGTACTAACATCTCTGCTCTACTTATGATCTTGCTAATTATCTTAAAACCAGACTTGAACAAGACAACCCTTTTAAATAGAGGAGCATAGGAAGCTGCCTTTCAGTGAGTCAGACGGTTGGTCCATCAAAGTCAATTTTGTCTACACTGGTTGGCAGTGGTTTGCCAGGATTTCAAGCAGGACTGTTGGCCAGCCCTACTTGGAGATTCCAAGGATTGAATCTGGGACTTTTTTCATGCAAAAAGTAGATGCTCTACTACTGAACTACTGCCCTTTGTCATCACCTTCAAATAGATGGCTGTCTTCTGTAAACGAGAATATCACATGGCCATTCTTATTCTACCGCCACTGTCAGAGGCAGTATGTCTCTGAATTACCCAGAGTGAGCAGGGTATAAATAAAATAATAACAACTACTACTACTACTACTACTACTACTACTACTACTACTATACCAGTTGCTGGGAATCATAAGTGGGACGAGGGCTTTTTCCTCTTGTCAGCTTCCCATGTTCATATAGTTGGGGACAGGATACTCTACTGGAGGGGGCCCTTGGCCTGAGCCAACAGCTTCTTCTTATGTTCTTAGTTGTGATTTAAATGCAGATCGTCTAAGTCCAACGTCCTATGTGCTCAGCATTTAATTTTGTGGCAAGGCTTGCTCCGGCTACTGTTTTCAGTTCCAGGCCTTAACACGGGGGACCAATGAAAGTGCCCTTGAGCAGGTACATTTCTCCCCTTAAATATGGAGTAGCTGTTTACAGAGTGATGAGTGGGTCTGTGGCCCTCCAAGATGTTGTAGGACTCCAGCATCCATCAGCCACAGTCAACAATGAATGTTGGGGTGGTTGTAGAGCAGGCATCCCCAACCTTTGGCCCTCCAGATGTTTTGGACTACAATTCCTGTCATCCCTGACCACTGGTGCTGTTAGCTAGGGATCTTGGGAGTTGTAGGCCAAAACATCTGGAGGGCCGCAGGTTGGGGATGCCTGTTGCAGAGCAACAACCCCTAGAGGACCTCACATTCCCCATCCCTCTGATACGGTGGTAGGGGTTGGGAGAAAAGGGCTTACACACTGGAAGGTGCTGTGACCTCCCAACAGATTTAACCCTCTGCATGTCTTTTTCTAGAAATCACACACTGCCCATATTGGGTCGTGGTTGCAGCTTGTGCTTATAAATCACATATGGAAACATTCTGACCCGTCCTGTGCTTTTTAATAGGGTGGTATTTAAGGAAGATAACATACTTTGCAATGCCCTCTCCTTGTATTTCCTGTACTATCAGCAAATTATATTGGGCCCTTCCACAGATACAATTCTAAAGAATATCACAATTAATTCTATTTGGCACAGCAGCAGCAACCCCCCAAAATGGCTTATTTTGCAGTTATTTATGTTTGCTAACTATGTGCATATCGGGGGGGGGGCACAACAATTTGTGTATACTTCGCAGAGAATAAAGAGCATTTCCATATTGTCAGCTAATTTACAAAGAAATATTTACAGAGTGAAATTTTAGCAGCTATCAAAGGACAAACAAGAGAGTGATTCCGTTGTGCGAAAGGCCACCGGTTTCAATTTTCTCTCGGCAGAAACTGATTTATTCAGTATTCGTTGATTCAATTTATTTATAATTACACCACACTGAATAAATCAAACATAGCTGAAAAGCAGTTTATCTCCGTGTACTAATTACGCATACAGAGGCAAAGAGATGCTGGAAGATTAAAGGGAGAACGTATTGGCGTGCATTAATGATTGTGGGTGTCTCTTTTATTACCCTGCGCTGCATTATATAATAGAATAATAGGGTCACTGCCATGATAGAGGAGGGCAAGCAGTACTTAAACTGTTCCTAAAATGATTGAAAGAGAAATGGAACACTGTAATAGTTAAAAGGCAAAGAACTGAAACAATAAACACACAGAGTGTTATCTGACACTCCTTGTTTTTTCCCCCACTGTTGCTCAAGAGCACTCATATAGGGCCCCATTTAAGAAATTAAGTTATCAGAGAGAGAGATTATATTTTTAAAAACTTGCCTATTTCAATTTGTTTAGGCAGTTGGAGAAACAGCAGGCCTTTCTTTTGTGTTAAGATTTCGCACTTTTCATAAAGACTTATCTTAGGTTTCTGAGGCAATTGTTTTGACATTAGACATTTCTTTATTATGCGGAGCACTGAACAGGCGTCCATAGCCATGTGATAAAATTCACTGGAGAGTCTTTGTGGTTCTATCAAGTGCTACCAAAACATTTTGATTTCCACGTTGCCACTATTTATCTCGGTAGGGAAAGTTCTTATTTCGAAAATCCCCCAAGGAACTTGCCCTTGCATGTGCTAATTACTGTTACCATTTCCGTGAAGCTTATCTTAACTGAAGTCTAAAGTTTTCCAGAACAAAAAATGAGACTATAAAGGAACGCACAAAAGGGAAATAAATGGGAGGGAGACGAGTGGGGGGAGACACATATGGAGAGAGAATTTGAAAACTGCACAGCACACTTTTATTAGGCTGCCACTCTGTGCACATTTGCAGAATGGTATGCAGCGGGGAAAGGAGGAGCTGCTGTGATGGGTTAAGAAAAGCACAGAATGCTGAAGCAGGATCTACCACACAGAAGCTATTTCCTTCCTAAAGGCATATAAACCAGGCCATAGCTAATTTCTGTAGGTTATTTTTCTGTACTATCAGGGGTGCCAACTTGAATAAAATATTGGGAGAGGGGGCAGGTAAGCCCCACCCTACATAATCAACCGCAAGATACATAAACATTCACACCCCACTTGAATGGCAACGTTCATCAACTTTGGGCAGGGCAGGCACCCTCAAATAATTTATTGGGGTGGAGGGGAGAGTTGGCTCCTATGTGTACTAATTACATGAAGGTTGGTGACCAACCCATCTTTCATAAGACAAACCTGAACACGTGTTAGGCATAAGAAAAGTTGGTCAGAAATAGATCTCATCACCTGCCTCAGTGCAGTCTCCTGAGGTCCCTTGCGCCTTTGGCAACCAGCTAAGGTCCCTTGTGCCTTTGGCAACGAGCTGTATCAGTGCCCCCTCCTGGACAGGAGAAATGCCCCTCCTTGTGGCTGCTCTCTATCTCTCTACCCCCTTCTGTTCCTTCCTGCAGAAGCAGCAGCTTTTGCTGGTAGAGATCCTGGTGGATTTCTTCTGGCAAAGCAGGTACTGGTGTGCTGAGCCAAGGGTGGGGGGGGGGTGTGATCCAGGTGCCACAGGAGGACTTCCAATGCCTGACAGGTGATTTTTGTATGCTCCCATTTCTCCAACCCATAGGTACACCTTTTCCAGAGCTTCCAGAGCTCCTGAGCTTTCTGTAGATCCTGGGCTCAAACTATTCAAGACTGTGGTGAACTGGAGCACATAAAACATTGACTGGATTCCCTTAGTACTGAGTTTCCCAAACATGGGTCTCCAGTTGTTTTTGGACTACAACTCCCATTATCCCTAGCTAGCAGGACCAGTGTTCAGGGATGATGGAGCATGCATACAGCTGTTTTGGACTACCAAAAAACATGTTCCTACCTGCGGCAGAGCAGTGGATAACACCACCCTCACCCCTCCATGTCAAGCTACAAAGCACTCCTGGTTGGTCGAGTTATTTTGCCACTTTAGGCAGAAAATCTCACAGGTACCTTTCCCTGGCAGTAAACATGCAGTGACAGATGTCTAGTAATTTGCTGCCCTTTCATTATATCCCAAATGAGCTGCCTAAGGAAGCTGACTCACTGTACCGAATGGTAGGGCTGGCCCTGCGACGCGTGTGTTATATTTATAATCCTCAATTTCATAAAAGGATATCAAGGCAGTATACAACATACCAGATTGTAATAAAATCTGTCATATGAGGTTTATATGTGCAAAAGTAGAAAAACTGGTTGTTTTTCTTTTTAGGAATGCCTGCTTAGATACTGTGTAGTGGCCCAAGCAAATATATGGGGAAGAATTCAACGCAATGCTTGCATGATGGAGCTATCTCCCCTCGCCTCTTGATTTCTGCCTGTGCCAATGTTTCTGTTAAGTTGTGGGTGAACATATCAGACGACAGTGATTCTTCAAACAGCTCTTGTTTATTCAGAGGCCAGAACAGAACTGAGCTGAAGGGCTCAGTCAGCCTGCTTATATAGAGCTCCAGTACAACGTTACTGTAGCAACTTTCTAAAACTATCCAATCACTGAACGTCACTTTCAATCCTTCATTTGCATAACTATCTACAGTATCCCCCTGCTGGCCCAGGGTGAGAACTTCAGTACATAACACCTTCAATGGCCAAAAACTGGTGTGAGGTTGGGGAGAGAACTGCTGACATAGAGAAAATGGAGAAACAGGGTGTGGCATAGAATAACGAAGTACAATATTTCACACACCCAAGATTTTTTAGGAGGGGCATAAAAATAAAACAATTTGCTGTGGAACATTGGAAGAAATTTATCCACTGTTGCAAGGTTTAAAAATAAATTTTCTGTTATCAGAAAATAAGAGCTAAAAATCGTAAGAATAGTGTATCTGTTCAGGTAGACAGAACGTAATATCGATGAAACAATTGACTTTATGATACCTGCTTGTATAAAGTGTATGGTGAATGGAGACACGACGATTGGTTATTTATAGGAATGTCTATGATATTCTATTTATATTATTATTATTATTATTTTAAAAAAACACCCAGAATCAAAACTGGGCATGCCCAGGCCCCGAAGCATGCCTAAGACAGCTTGGCAAACTTTTGAACTAAAACACTTAAAGTAATATTTTAAGACGTAAAGGAGTGCACAATTCTAATTCACTTACAGGTGCTTATTTTGGTTGCCTTATTTGGTGCCTATACCCAATTGTGTCACCTCTAAATGTAATGCATAAAGAGGTCTTCTGTTCTAAGTTAATTTGTTTTTGTGAGCTGTATCTTTAAACTATCCCAGTGAAACATTTTAAAGTAATTGTTTTTATGTTGTATAATATGACCCAAATATTGTATTTTTGTCAGCATGTCTAATAGGTTGCTCAATAACCTTGTCCTCTACAGGTCACTGGATCCATTCATGTTCAATGATATATCGTATGAGTGTTCATGGGTAGTTTGATACATCTTCTAATATAAGGTGAGTAGAAATAGCACAAGTTTTATTTTTTGACCTTCTAGAAGTCTGTCCCCAGCAGAAATGAACTGCGCTTTTTAAGACTGTGTTTCAAAGAGGTGTTGGAAGCAGGAATTGTTCCAAATTAAGCTTCTAAAAGTTGGGGAGTCATTTTCTGTGATTAGCATTAAAGAGCTGATTAAGGAAAAATTTTGCTGTAAAGATTAATCATTTCAAAAGATGAAAGGTCAAATGTAATGGGCTTCCTTTGTTTTTTGGGGGAAAAGCGAGACTTATTGAGTCCTGTATTAGTCTATGCATCTTTTAATAACCTCTTCCTTGCCCTCCATACAAGGCTTTTAAACTAAATTGGTCTGCCAGGACCTTTTGCTAAGGATAGCCTCTGCAGAAGAAATTAAAATATTTGATCTAACAAGTGAATCATAATTATCATGACTTTTTAAAACTTGGGAATGGGTAACTTTATGAGGATGCAAGGATCTCAGTTTGGTTAAAAAACATTATATAATAACCTTAACTTTGAAAATTTATGAAACCTTAAAGTAGACTTGAAACTGATCGTTGTCTGCAAATCTCCCTGAACCCAACCCCCAACCATGAAAACAAACACTCACTCACTCACTCACACTATTGGCTGAACAGTTATACAAGGGTTTCCAACATGACACCTGTGGGCACCAGTGTGTCTGCAGTGCCTCTTATGGTGCTTACAAAAGGTCTCAATAAATAGCCCCTCAAAAATCCACAATGCACAGGAGACTTTGCTCATCCCGGTCAGTTTCTGTTTGCACTGGTCCAGCCTCTCCTATATGGATTGTGGCCCCTAAAATATTCCCATAATTCACTGGATGCCAGGACTAGACACATGTTCTCTCTCTTTTCTGAAAAAGGTGCAAAGATTGTCTCTGTGAGTGAGCATGGCAGTGGCTGATGTAGGTTCCTACCCCCATCCCATTTATGGGGTGCACTGATGTGGCACTGATGGGGGGCAATTACGGATAAACTGGGGGATTTGGGCTTGGGATTGGGAGAAATGAATGATTTTGGACCCCTTTGCAATCCTGATGACATTGCTAGGAGAGAGAAGGCATTTCCCAATTTGGAATTGGGATTGTGGGGGGATGAGAGAAAAGAAATTGTCTAGCTGTTTTGGAAAATTTGAACACAATTCCTCACTGAGCTGAGAGGAGTTAGTCCACCACTAATTTCAATAACTGCTGTAAAGTACTTCAGAAGAAACGGAAAGGTCCGAAATACAAGTGATGGAGGAGCACATCTAGGAAACAGTTTATTTATTTTTATATGCATTGATCAGTTAACTAAGCAAAACCTCTTCCTTGGGATAAGGCATTTCCAGCCCCATAACTTGCACACTCGCCGTGTAGAGAACCAGGGCTGCCCAAGTAAGATGTACTCATTTACACCTTGCTGCAATTTCTTTGCTGTTACCTCTGCCATCCTTGCTGAGCCGCAATAGTCCAGCAAAGATTTCTGAGTTAAGCTTGGCAGTGAAGTTCTGGGTGCTTTTATCTGAAGCGCAGTGGCTGTGTGCTTGTGTAATAATCAGGTTAAAACTGCTGAGTGTCCTTTGGTCAAGGTAGTCTGTGTACACTCTTGTGTATAAAGTGGAACACTAGAGTTTTTAAAGACACAAGTACACAAATCAAACATTTGCTAAATTCTCTTTTGAAAAAAGAAATAAACCTCTTAGTAAATTGCACATTGATGTAATTCCACTTCTGATTTCTTGAACACACACATAATTGCATGATAGTTAACCTGACACCTTTTTATCTCTTCTTCCTCCTTGATCCCACCCCCCACTTAATTCAAAAGACAATTGTGGTTGCCCACCCACTGAATCTCATCACCCATTGCTGTGTTTAGCTCAAACTCTGCGGTAGGCAGTCTTAGCTTATGGAATCATTTTAATAATGCTCAGATTTCCACTTCATGCCTTTATGCTCGACTGAGGATTTTTTTATATAAAAAAAGCTGAAATAAATTATGTGCCTTCATTAAGGCCCAGCAGGATCTATCTTGCAAAATTACGTTTTTATGCAAGAATTAAGATTAGGGGAACTGTTAGGTCAGTGTAATCAACCTACAAGATTTACTTTTTCATGGAAGATCTATCATCTGTTGATAAGGCTTTCAAAGTATGCTATTTCTCAGGGATTGTAATATGCTAGCATGTACACAAATGAGCCAAGTCAGTAAACCATGGGAAATAGGATTCCTCTAAAAAAAAATGCGCAGCAGCAGGAAATGGACGAGAATCACACTGCAAGTTATAAACTTTCTCCTTTCAGATTGGAACAGATGAATCTGTCAGTTTCCATTTCTCAATTTTCCAATCTTAAATTTAGTTCAGCACATTTCTCCCTCAGTCTGTGAGGGTTTTTTAAAGTTCTCACAAGAATTGGTCAGGCTTTTAGCGTGCTTGTCTGCTTTAATATATGTTTTCCTATGCAGCGTTGCCAAAAATCACCTAACATAATGCATATTTAAAATATATTTTCATGAGCATTTGCATTTTTAACACACCTTGATCTAATATATGCATTTATGTACACATTTTTGGTAGAAGGACTACATCACAAAATTAACAAAAGTGTGAAATTGAAAGGATAGTTGCATTTTCTTTCAGGAAGTGCAAATTCGCAAAATGTGAATTGAACTGAATTTCTCCCCCATCTCTGCTTATCAAAGCTTGAGGCCAGTTCATGCGTGCACTACAGTTGATAGTGCAGTACTTGAAGGCTCAGAGAATTGCCTCCACACAAAGATATGTGTGTTGCTGCTTTGGATGGCTTAAGTGCACACAGTCAATGAAAACCATGAGTCATGATGCCTTGAAAGGGAAAGATGGGATTGTCACTGGCCCTAATGTTAGGCAGAATGAGGCAGCTTCCTCTGGTTTGGGTGTTGAGAAAAGGTAGCAGATTGCTGATTTTTATTATTATTGCGTGGACAGGCGGAGTCCCCAGATCCCGAGTGGTCCCCCCGTCATGTGGAATAACGACTCTAGACAACGTGCTATGGGATTAAATTGGCCACAACTTTATTAAATTTCAAATGTGGGTAGACCTTGGCTCAGGCATTGGGCGTTCTCCCTCCCTAGTCCCCAGCCGGGGACCTAGGGAGCATCAGGGTTATCCAGTGTGGGGGGGGGGATGGGCCGGCTCTGGAGAACATATGTTCAAGCAGAGATAGCCGCCCCCGTTACGCCGCCGCAGGGGAGAGCAATGACGACCTTTCGGCGTACGGCCAAAGCCTCCCTTCAAAAACCCCTTTAACGGGGAACCCTGGTATCGCCGCCGCAAAGAGGAAGATGGACTAAAGGATTCCGCCCAAGGCCTGATACCGCCAAAGTTGTGACATTTTGCTACGGGAAAGGCGAAACCTGCCAATGCAGGGAAATTCCTTTCCGGCCCTTTAACAGCGACCTTATCGTAGCAGCGCCCGCATACCTGTGGAGACAGGTTAACCTGCAAAACCTATGAAGAAAAGTTAACCTGCAAAAGAAGACATTAACTGAGGGTGGGTAGGGTGGGAGAAGCTCTGGAGCCAAGTGAGGATTAACAATTAAGATCCACCCTCTATTGTGTGGGCAGGTAATCCCTCCCCTTACCTGGCCTGGTTTCCCTGGCAACACTTCCCCCAGGTGGGATTGGACAACTCGCAGGTAGGCGGGGACCTCCAGGTATCCCACCTGAGGGAAGGCAAAGCCTATGCTGATGGGGCCACTCCAGATCCAGGGCTGCACGCGTCCACGCAAAAGGCGCCCCCCGTTTTAAGTGGGGAGCGGTCATTGTACATTTCCTGCAAAGAAGGAGTAGAATCTTCTGTCTCAGATGCCAAAATAAGACAGTTTTGGATACTCTGCACCTTGACCTTTTCTGGGTGTGGCGGGGAAGAGGTATTTGCTTCTCCTTCAGAAGCAAAATGTATTGGGTCTTGTTGTGTTAGTCCTCCTTTGGGGCGGCATTTAAAGCACTAAATGTGTGCTTGTTGCCTACTGTGGAATGGCGGGTGAGAAATCAGCCTTTTGCAATTGGTTTTACAGCAGTAAAAATAAAACACTGTTAAAAAATAAACAAATATATGCACATTTTCCCTTTCTCTCACTTCTCCCATTCTTCATTTCTCTCTCCTCTGCCAACTCTGAGATCATTGGATAGGAGAATGGTTTTAATTGCAATTGTTTTTAGAACGTTTTCACTGTTTCAGAATGTTTTTTGTTTTGCTTTTGTTTTTAAATTGTGTACCTGTTTTCCACCCCAGGGCTCCTTATCCATAAAAGCCATGGATAATTGAATAATTTGGGGTGGAGAGTTGTGTCATTGGTCACTCATGATAGTCGCAGACACCGATTAATGGTTGCTGGTGACACTTAAGTCGCCATCCACTTGCAGTCATGAATACATTGTGTGCATGTGGTAGGCAAATAGCACTTTCCTCAATCATTTAACACAACAAGGGATGTGAAGCTGCAGTTTCCTAACTGGGGAAATCTGCATAGCCAGGAGATCAACTGCATATGAGAATTGCATAGCAAAAATGAACTGTCTGGGAAATGCCTCTTTTAATTCTTGGGTTGACCATGTAAGGAAGGTTGCTAAGACGCTCATTTCACAGTTGGAGAACTGAGAGCACTTTAACATAGCACTTCCAGCAGTGCCAAACTGGAAATGGAGAAGAAAAGAGGCACTAAATAGTGGAGCAGGGGAGAAAATAACTGTAAGGAATAATACAAAGGAAAAGGCTGAATAGAGGGAAGGAAGGAAGGAAGGAAGGAAGGAAGGAAGGAAGGAAGGAAGGAAGGGTGAAATGGAGAAGAGGAGAGGGAGGTGAATTAAGCAGGTCACAGCAGATGACACATTGAGTCACTTCTCAAAAATTACAAGGACACTTGTGCCATGTAAAGATATCCTGCCCTTGCTGTTTGAGATGCTGGATGAGACGCATGCAATTAAATAAGAAATATATCCCCTTTCAGATGGTTTCAGTAAACAACCCTGCAGAATACTTAAGGCGCCCCAGTGTTCAGTCTCTCTATGCAACTGACATTTTAATCCTGGCTGAACACTTGATATATTGCAAAGAGCTATGAGAAAGTACAGAGCAACCATACGTTGTCGGGCAACCTGGGCATTTTTCAGATTGAAAACATGCATCAAGGCAATCCACAGAAAAGTTAATCTCTTATATAAGCTAAAATCATACCGGGGTCAATAATTTGGAAGAAAAAATGATCTTCTGTATAGGGAGTTTACAGTTATAATAATATGACTGTATCTGAAGAAGTGTGCATGCACACAAAAGCTTATACCAGAACAAACTTAGTTGGTCTATAAGGTGCTACTGGACAATTTTTTATTTATTTTTATTTCGACTGCGTCAGAACAACACGGCTACCTAACTGAATCTAGAGTCATAATCATGTTTCTGTTGATTGCTGTTGAATTCATTGATGCAATTGTAGGTTCAAATCCTTGTGAAATTGAAGAAATAACTGAGAGGTGGTTGAGTGGTTTGTATTCTTGTACATTTTTTTTTAATTAGCATCATCACCCCAGCCACCTTAGACATCCTTCAATAGCCACTGTAGCAGGAGCTTGTCCCAAATGTTGCCTGCAGACTTCTGAAGAGCTCCAGAAGAGCAATGGACATTAAAAAAAAAAGGTAAATGAAACTTTTGACTAAAAAACCCCATCCTTTGTTGTTGTTCTTAAATAAATTAAGAAAGCCACCTAAAGCTCTTCAGTGCTTTGCAGGCAGCATTTGGGACAGGCTCAGTTCTTGCAAAGCCCATAGACTGAGGAAAGCAAACAGTGGTACCTCAGGTTACATATGCTTCAAGTTACACACTCCGCTAACCCAGAAATAGTGCTTCAGGTTAAGAACTTTGCTTCAGGATAAGAACAGAAATCGGGCTCCAGCAGCGCGGCAGCAGCAGGAGGCCCCATTAGCTAAAGTGGTGCTTCAGGTTAAGAACAGTTTCAGGTTAAGAACGGACCTCCGGAACAAATTAAATACTTAACCTGAGGTACCACTGTAGTGGCACAGAAAAAAGCATAGTGATATGGTGTGCAGAAAAGTAGCTTTCCAAGAGATAAAGCAGCATGAGGTTTTGAGGAGGCCCTGATCCAACTCGGGATGTGTTCTTGACATCACGGTTTGTCTCAGGTGTGGGTAAACCCAATCACAAATCACCCTGATTTGCTTTATTGTTTGGCTGCAGCACAAAGCAGCTGTTCGCCCCAGTATCTGCTCAATAGATTAGTTATGTACGAGCTGAACAACTAGTTATAGAAAACTAATAGTGTTTTATTGAATATTGGAAAGACAAAACTCATGTTTCTGTACTTATTTATTATATTTTTGACTTTAGAAAAAAAAAAGGTATAATATAGGGTTGAGAAGTATTCTAATAAAAAAATGAGGTGGAGATGTAGATTACTGATACTTTTGTATTCAGAGTCATTAGTGGAAACAGTGATTGTGACCCAGGGAAGGTAGAAGAGATGAATTGGTGTGATCACCTGCTCTGTTGCATTTCCTGCTTGTCTAGCCTTCAGGTAATCTTGGCAAGACAGTTCAGTTCAGTATTCCTAGTTCACAAAAGCAGATGATTTTTTTTCCCTTGCTTCTAAAACAAATTCTAAAGGCTGATTTATTACTTTTCTGTTGCAAAGACATGGGCCTTTAAAAGGTGAGGACAACAATACTTGTGTCAAGGTCAAGAGCTTTCTAGGAGAAGATTCTAGAAGTGAGTTAACCTTTAGTTGCTGCAATCCAGAATCCCATGTGAGCAGAGAACTCCTCTGCATTCAGGGCACCCTTTTCACTTCCAAAGAGCAGGATGATCCCTGCCTGAATTTCTTTGCCCATGTCGAACCGTCTCACCATTCATGCAAGTGAATGGGGAAGTCATTTCACTGAGTGCAAAGGTTTCATTTTGAAGCCTTAGATCATCTAGAAAATCACATCTGGAATTATCCTTAGAAAAACAATGTTCTTCATTTTCTTTGTTTTTAACCTCTTCGGAAATGAATTTGATTTGCAGGAATCTAGTCATGAACTTTGAAAATGTAGCATGAGAACAATTCTGGTCTTGCAAAAGGAAAACATTGATTGGAATTATCCATGCCAACTGCAGACAAAAACAACAACAAAAAAACCAAAACCAGTTGCCTGCTTTGCGAGCCATGATCGCAGTCTTCCTCAAAACACAAGCAACCCTAATGAATTCAGAGCATTTAGAAAATGATGCTCTTTGTGTGCAGATAATGAAGTCAGGGGAAGAATGCAGTCTCGGAATTAGTAGAAATATAATTCACAGCATCCTGGAAGCTCCAGAAGCTTCTTTAAAGATTGATTAAGAGCATGAAACTCTGCATCAAAACCTTACTCTCCAACTGGGAAACATCTGGCTGAGAGATATTAGAGATCATAGTTATGCTGTTTAAAGGGATGATTCTGAGAAGAGCTAAGAGTATTTAACATTTGTCTTATGAAGGACAGACGATGTCTCTCTTTAATGGCATTTTAGCTTTGATGAGTTAATAAAGAAGGGGAAAGAGTTTAAACAGATACTAGAGGCACAGAGGTTTGAAATGCAAAGAGGGATTTCTTTTTTTAAATAAAGAAAAGGTTCTGCAGTCACAAGGAACAAATTTATGTTATCAAATCATTTGAAGAAGGCTAAGAAACTCCTTTACATCTAAATATTGATTTCGGGAGGCTCAGACAGGAACTTGGTATTGCACGCTGAAGCAATTTGGCAACTCAGATACCGCCATACTTCAACAGAGAGAATTCAACAGTATTTGGGAAGTGACCAGAATTTAGAATAAGGTAAAATGTTAGTTCATGCCTCCTTCTTCAGTGTGCATTATTCAATGGTAAGAATGAGTGGTGTGCATCAACCCCAAGGTTCCTTTGCCAGGTGTCTGATTTGTCTCAGAGTCCATGTGAGTCCACTTCATTCCTCCCCTATTCACTACTGGAAAAGCAAAGAACAGCTATACTCAGAAGTGGTTGACATCTGCAGGTGTACCAGCATCCCCTCCCCCACCCCTCACCACCCTGGTAGTTAAAGCTTGCCAAATTACAGGCAAATAGGTCCAGGAGGCTTTTGTGCCAAATTCATGTAACTTCTAAAAAAATATTGGGCAGAATTGGGCAACATTTTCAGGTAAGATCACTCTTTCTGAGGGCATGAATCCTGCCAAATTTCAGAAGGATGGCTTCAGTGGTTTCCCCACAGGGTCAGCTTTTAGTATTTTAGGGTGAGTGTAATAGGAATCACTTAACGTCCTCATGCCACTTGCGTGCAATTGATCTGTGAATTGCAGGTGCGAAAGAGGTGTCCCTAGGTAAGGAATAATCCAAGCTGTAAACAAGTGGGTCCTTTAAAGCTGATTTTGAAGTGGGAAGAACTAAAGGAATTTACTTTCCAGGTAAAAGTATTTCCCTCTGGTTACTAGTAGAATGGACTTGCCAGAACCTCATATGACACTCATGAAAAGGTCACGGTAACATCCTATCAAAAAGATGATAGTTTGCTTTGGCTGATCAGTTCCTATTTGTCTTGGCTTGATTCAAACTTCATTGGATGCTAATATTTCACGTTTTATTGAGCTGAGAATCCCCCTCCCTTCATGGCTGATGTGGGTACTTCTTCTGTGGCTGATGTAGGAGGGGCATACTTCACTTTTTCTGCCATTTTATATATGCTATCATTTTGTATTATGCTTATACCTCCGTGGCAGCTATATTGTTTTATGCCACACCCAATGGCAACCATTTTGTGTCGCGCCTCATGCCCATGGGTGCCATTTTGTGATTTGTTCTGTGCCCAGGGCACTTTCTCAAAATTCCAAGTGTGCCCCCTGGCCCAAAAAAGGTTGGTGACAACCTAGCTTTGAGACATTAAAGCCTTTGTACAGGTCCCACTTTGTCTTGGACAAATCCCAAATCCCTTTGAGGGACCCCACCTCAGTTCAGGATGCATCCAAATCCAGTGTGCACTTCAGCTGAGAAGCACTGTTCAGTGATTCTGATATCTTCTTCTTTTCACTTGGACTGCAGTAAGTGTCTGAATGGGTTTTTTCCTCATAGCATTCTTCATGCTTAGCAAGGAAGGCAATTCTATCCAACCACATTGTTTGTTAGCTGTTACCCCATTTTACAAGGTTACTCTCCAAGAGCAGCAGAAGTGTAAAATTGGCCCCCGATTGCTATGCTCTGCCTCCATGGTCAGGGCAGTAAGGTTTCTGAATACCAGTTGCTGGAAGCCACAGGAAAGGAGAGTTCTCTTGTGTTCCCACAAGCATCTGCTTAGCCACTGTGAGAAGAAGATGCTGGACTAAATGGGCCATTGGCCTGATCCAGCAAGCTGCTCTTATGTTCTTAAAGCTGAACCAAAGTAGTTGGCCCATTGTTGGTTAAAATGCCTTTATAAGCTGTAGTCCTATAGTCTGTGGAAGGGGGTCCCAGAGACCACAAGGTACTTTGGTTCGCCTTCTCCAAGGGCAGAGATACACAAAAGAAATGTAACTTCACGTGGTCTCTCCCAGCTGCAGTAGAAACCTTGCAAATTAATTATTATTATTATTATTATTATTATTATTATTATTATTATTAGAATTTATATACTGCCCTATACCCACAGGTCTAAGGGTGGTTCACAGAATAAAATCAAAATATAAAACCAAAATGCATCATCATCATAACCAACAACCACCCAATAACCCCACCCCACACCCCACCCCTCATTTTAAAAGGCCTGGTTAAAAGGGAACGTTTTTGCCTGGTGCCTAAAGGTGTATAATCAAGGTACCAGGCGAACTTCCCTTGGGAGAGCATTCCACAGACAGGGAGCCACTGCAGAGAAGGCCTGTGTTGTCACCCTCCAGACCTCTTGAGGAGGAGGCACACGAAGAAGGGCAAATGGCAGAGCTTTGACACTAGTAATGGCAAAAAGGGGACAGATCCAGGAAATGCTTGGTTCCAAAGCCTTACCATTCCCCAGCAGTGCAGCCAGCCTTGAAAACAAAAAGAAAGAAAGAAAGAAAGAAAGAAAGAAAGAAAGAAAGAGAGAGAAAGAAAGAAAGAAAGAAAGAAAGAAAGAAAGAAAGAAAGAAAGCAGACCCTTCTGTCCTGCCCATATACTTTGTAGGGTTGTGGATATTTTGGCTCCTTTGCCTTCAGTTCCCTCTGTGAGCCACCTGTAGGACTTATCTGTTAGGGTGTTATATAGGGCAGTTGTTTGTGGTCTAACTTCAGGAATTGAACTTTCTATCAGACAGGTTTCTGTAGACTTATCACTCTGTATCTGAGCAAGCAAGATCCTGAGAATGGGTTAGAAGCTGATTATAGGAGTCAGTGAGTGACAACTCCCTGGGACCCAACATTTCTTCAAGGTCTCTGCAGCATGGAGAGCTGATAAAGTGAAATAAATAGAAGTTGGAGCTTCTACCCAGGAGAATCCTTTTACCAGACACATCAGAGAAATCATGTTTATTCTGCCTAGTTCAGCTTTTCTTTTTTACTTAGGTGGATTAAATGAAAAGACTTTAAGCTTGCTCTTTTTAAAAAGTAATTTTTACAAAGCTGTTCCTACTACAAAAGTAAAAAAATAAATAAATAAGTGACTCTAATGGTTCTCTTGGTAGCTTGCACCTTGGGGAACAGAACAGCAATTATAAATAAAGCTAATACATTAGTCTGATAACTTCAGATAACAGTCTATTCAGAAATGTATTTTTCTTTTAGAAGCAGTGGTTGTAAAGAGGGAACAGAACTCACAGAATCTGTTTTATGAGCTACACTCTTGAACCTCGGTTAAATGCATTCACCTGGATTTAGCAGTAGAAATAGGGGTACAAAAATTGAAGCCCACTGAATCGGGCCTCATGCAAGAAAAGAACAATTTTGTTGACAACCCACCTCCAGCTTTAAGGGTGTGCATGTGGGGGGGGGGGGCTCCTGAACCCACAAGGGCAGCCTCAGTACTTAACCCATCTGAGATTGGAGGTGGGGGCAGCTATCACCTGAAAAGGCCTTAGCTCAGTGGTGCAGCATTTGCTCTGCTTGTAGAAGGACCCAGGTTCAAGCCCTGGCATCTCCAGGTAGGGGAATCACAGGTGATCACTACTTTTCCAGACATGATTCAAACCTGATTGGTATATTAGACATTGTGGTTACAGCATGGAGCCAGACCCCCATGTATCCCAGATGTGACGTGTAATTTCTATGAGCGGGGACAGAATAGGTAGATTCTCCCTGGGAGTGTGTCATTGCTGAAATCAGAAGTATCCACATTGCTCATCCCTACCATAAGTCTTCATTTAATAATAATAATAATAATAATAATAATAATAATAATAATAATAATAATTTATACCCTGCCCATCTGGCTGGGTTTCCCCAGCCACTCTGGGTGGCTTCCAACAAAACACTAAAATACAATAACCTATTAAACATTAAAAGCTTCCCTAAACAGGGCTGCCTTCAGATGTCCTCTAAAAGTTTGGTAGTTATTTTTCTCTTTGACATCTGGGGGAAGGGTGTTCCACAGGGTGGGTGCCACTACCGAGAAGGCCCTCTGCCTGGTTCCCTGTAACTTGGCTTCTCATAGCGAGGGAACCACCAGAAGGCCCTCGGCGCTGGACCTCAGTGTCCGGGCAGAACGATACTACCTGTGTGGCATGCAGCAATATCAGCCGATTCATGTTACAGCTTGGGTGGAGAGGGCTATACATTTCCACCCATGCAATAATGGACCTCTTTATGTATGTTGGCACTTTCAAGGTACTATGGATAATTATCCAGGAATAAATCTCTTAGCCTCGATTAAATTAGATGGGCTTCCTTCCCTGTAATTTTGTATAGGAGCATGCATAGATTGTTTATGGTGTAAGTTTATGTAGTTTCACCCTGCTTCTTTGTAGTTAAATCGGAAGGAGTGTTTGCTTCCTATCCCACAGTGCAGAGCTTGAACTTTTTTCTTAAAGTGAAACAAATGGGTACTGGATACGTTTTAATCTGGCAATTGTGGGAGGTTGCAAATCAATGTGTAATATTTTGCCATGTATTCTGAATCTAGTGAACATATAGGTATTAGCAGCCTAACCATGTAGGGGTCGATCCCGGACTACTATCCTACCTTCAAAAAAAATTGTGCCATTAAAAAAACAACAACAACCATGCTTCACTTGCAAGAGGTCCTCCAGCACTGGCAATCTCTCCATTTTTGTAGAAACTTCCCACATTTGGGGAAGAATTCCCAGCAAACAGCTCTTGAACAACCAGCTGCAAAACTCTACAAGTCACACAGCTTTCACTCAAGTTGCTCTAGCTGCATTTTTCAACATCTTTTAAATGGGGGAAGGTTCTACTGTTTGCTCATTTATTTATTTATTTTGCTTTCTTTGACATTTTCCAGAGTACTCCCTGATTGAGCTGGAGCCCATTTCTGTTCTCCCCATGACCCATCAAAGATAACTAATTTGTTTACTGTAAATCGCACACCGCTCACTTCGCGGTGCCATCTGGCACTTTGTATTGCTCTTCGAGTGCTCCAGTTCTCTAATAATAGCATTTCCAACTTCACCAAAAAGAGTCTCAGGGGCACTTTGTACACATGAGGGAAGACAGATACAGTCACTTTTTCCACCTTTCATGCCCCCTCCATGCTTAGACAGTCATAGCCGGCAGACATGGCTGGGGGCTCCTGTTGAGGCTGCCATTGCCTTATGAAATGGCAAGTTGCATAGAGCTGGTGATGCAATCGCTTCTGAGTGCTTCCCTCTCCAGTGCTGTGGAGCACGAAGTTTGCCTTGATACTCTACTGACCTGTGTGTGGTGAAACAGGAGCATAGGTGGCTAGGGTACAGGTGGTGTAAATATTGGTCTGAACCCGAGCAAATATGGGTGAAGCCACTTCATTGTGCCTATCACCTGCCCTTGAAGACGACACAGAAGCTTCAAAACGTCCAAAATTAATAGCTGGGATTGCCTTCAGAACTTGCATAACCCCTGTTCTAAAACAGCTTCATTGGCCACTGGTTCGCTTTCAGACTTAATTAAAGGTGCTCACTCTACCCTCAGAAGTTTGTGTGGTGGACTTCCGGTCGGC
Source organism: Podarcis erhardii (assembly GCF_964252035.2). NCBI lineage: Eukaryota > Metazoa > Chordata > Lepidosauria > Squamata > Lacertidae > Podarcis > Podarcis erhardii. The sequence continues at coordinate 26,114,015 of NC_138513.1, forward strand.
GCCAGCGTTTGATGGCGGTCCTAGCCTCGAGCTCCGAGGCAGGACTGCTCCGTAAGTTCGGGTCTTACCCGCTACGGCAAGCGGGGGACCCCTAAAATCACAGGCGCTGAAGCCTGTGAGCAAGGAGATTCGGTGGGCACCTTTGCGCCCCCCCGGCATCGTGAAAGAGCCTTTTTAAAGGCTCCGGAGCGGCATCGGGGTGAGCGCGGTGCTGAGGATCGCTACCCAGCTTACGGAGTGAAGCCGCGTCGCCATTAACGGAGAGCGCCGATTCCTTTCTGAAATCAACGATTGGCAACAACAATACCCGTGAGTAAGATCGCAAAAGTAAAACGGGACTTAAAAAATTTAGAAGATTTGGCTGAAAACGGGAAGGCAAAAATTAAGGAAGTCAGCCTCCCGGAACTGCATGATTAACGGAGCAATGAAAAGACTAAGCTGTGTTTAAATGGACTTTCCTTTTAACTCTTATTAAACCAGACATCGAAAGGATCTCCCCCCTGTTGTGCAGGAGAAGGGGGGGAGGAAACAGAATTAATTTAACCTGCAAAAGAAAGGGATAAGGAATAAAAAACCTCTGCTGCCGATACTTCTGGCCAGGCTGCCGGAGCAGCGATCGCCTGAAAAAAGGAACTGTCAAGTGAGCTGTCAAAGGACAGCGGCTACAAAATAAGACTTATTTTGAAACATACTCGGGACTTTGGTGGATTACAATTCTAACAGTAAAGTGCTACAAACTAAAGACTTTTTAATGGGACTTTTGCCTTTGGACTTTCTGTTTCTTTGTTCTGGGTGCCTTTGGATGGTTACAATTTCCTCCTCTAGAGGGCTTCAGTTACATTAAAGTGTATCCAGTGGGATTTTCCACTTGCAACTTTCCTGTGTGAATGACCTTGAGTTATGAGCAACCCGCCAGAAGAGATTTCAACAAGAAGTAAAACAAAGCAGGCTCAAAAACAAGCTCAAAAAAGAGGCTCCTTATCAGGAGCAGCAGCTGCACAAGAAAAAATAACAGCAGCATCAATGGAGTCAATGACACAGGCCCTGCTTAAAATAAATCAGTCACTAGAAGTACTCACTAAGCAATCTGCAGAACTTACCAAACAGTCTACAGAGAACTCTAAGAAACTGACGGAGTTGACAACAAGATTAGACCTGAATACAACAACAATTTCATCTAATACAGATTCTATAAACCGTTTGGTTCAAGAATCTACGGAAACAAGGAGAATAGCTGAGAGTGCTAGGTCCACTGCTGAAGAAACCAAAGGAAAGTTTGCGCCCATTGTAAAAAAAGTACATGAACATGATTCAGCATTAGCCCTACTAGAACTGGAAAGGAAAAGTAAGAATCTGAAATTAAGACTGGTTCCAGAAGAGGAAGAGGACAAGCTTGGGGAATTCCTCACAGATAAATTTCAAGACTTCTGGAATGATGAGCTAGATGGAGAGGAAGATGAATTTATGATAACTTCAGCCTTTCGGATTGGCAGGAAGCAAGGGAAGAAGCCAAGAGACTGTTTAATTACCTTAGGATCAAAGGAACAAAGAGACAAAATATTGAACCTACACTTCCAGAAGGCCTTGGTCATTAAAAATTCTCAGATTCAAATCTTCAAGGATATTCCTAAATATTTTTTGGAGGTCAGATCTCAATTTAAAGAACTAGTTGATCTACTTAAGAAGAATAATATCCCATTCAGGTGGGAATTTCCACAAGGGCTGTCCTTTAGCTTCAAAGGGAAGAAAATTAAAATAAAAACAAACCAGGATAAAGAGTTCTTTTTGGAAAGAAATCAAGAGGATCTTCAGAAAGGAACTGTCAGTGAGGAGGAAGTACCGGACATCTCAAATCTATCTTTTGGACTGAACCGAGCACCGACCGAGGAGGAACAACAACTTGGTGCAGTCGGTGGAAGATCTACCCAGTAACCAAAATGTCTCTGCAACTCTTCAGTTGGAACTGCAATGGTTTGAACCACCCTCGAAAAAGGGGCCAAGTATTTCATTTATTAAAGAAGGAACATCTAGATGTAATCTGTTTACAAGAAACCCACATTGCCAGGATACATAGAAAACTTTTAACAAACAAGAGATTAGGACAAGAATTTATATCATCAGATAGAGTCAAGAAAAGAGGAGTTGTGATTTATGTCAAGGAAAAATTTGAACCAAAATTGATCTTTAAGGATGACCAAGGAAGATACCTGGCAGTGGAAATCCAAATTCATGGAGAAAAAATATTGATTGTTGGAGTTTATGCACCAAATGAGGGGAAGGCTGAATTCTTCAAGAAGTTGCATGAGACTTTAATGGACTTTTTGGACTTTAAAATTATAATGATGGGTGACATGAATGGAGTCGTCTCTACAAATATGGATAAGGCCCAAAGACAAACAATATCGAACGATGGAAGACTACCAAAGACTTTTTTTGACCTGACTGACACTATGGATCTGATTGATATTTGGAGAACTAGGAACCCTCTGGAAAGGGAGGGGACCTTCTTCTCTGAAGCAAAAATGACATGGACTAGAATTGATCAAATATGGATTTCTAGTAATCTGGCATCAAAGGTTAAAAAAACAGAAATCTGCCCAAAGACCTGCTCTGACCACAACGCTGTCAAGATGGAAATGAAACTGACAACAGCTGGAACCTTTAGATGGAGAATGAATGACACCCTCTTTGGAGATGAGGAAATTTGCAAAAAGGCCCCAAAAACACTTAAAGACTACTTCGAGATCAATTTGAGATCAGATACAGAAAAAAGAATCATTTGGGACGCAAGTAAAGCCGTGATGCGTGGCTTCCTAATACAACAGAATTCAATAAAGAGGAAAAAACAGAATGAGAAGAAAGAGAAAATTTGGAATCTAATAAAAGAAGGGGAGAAGAAACTGAGATCTAAGCCTAAATCCCAGGAGATATTAAGAGAAATAAAATTCTATCAAACACAATATATGGAATTGATGAACCAGGAAATAGAATGGAAAATTAAACAAATGAGACAAAAGACTTTTGAGTCTGCAGATAAATGTGGGAAGCTACTGTCTTGGCAACTGAAAAAGAGACAAAAACTGAATACAGTGACATCACTCGAAGTAGACGGGAAGTCTATTAATAAACCAAATGAGATAAGTAATTGTTTTCAAAGTTTCTTTAAGAAATTATACAAACAAGGGCCAAAAAATGAACAGGAGATAGAAGAATTTATTGGAAAATACGGACTATCAAAAATTTCTGAAAACAACAGAAGGAGTTTAAATGAGAAAATTACAGATCAAGAAATAGAGAGTGCCATCCAGGATATCAAGTTGGGAAAATCACCAGGACCAGATGGACTAACTGCGAGATATTATAAAGTATTGAAGGACTGGTTAATACAACCACTGAAAGAAGTCTGCAATCAAATTTTGGAGGGGAAAAAGGCTCCCGAATCGTGGAAGGAAGCATTCATCTCACTTATACCAAAGACAGAAACTGAGAAACATCAAGTTAAGAATTACCGCCCTATATCACTTTTGAATGTGGATTATAAAATTTTTGCAGACATTCTAGCAAAAAGATTCAAAAAAGTTTTGTTAGAGGAGATTCACAGGGATCAAACAGGCTTTCTACCAGGCAGGCAATTGTCAGACAATGTGAGGAATATTATAGATATTCTAGAACTTTTGGAAACTGATATAAATAGAAAAGCTGTTTTGATTTTTGTGGACGCAGAGAAAGCCTTTGACAATATTTGTTGGAGCTTTATGAAGAGGAATCTCCAAGGAATGGGGGTAGGCAAGAACTTTGAAAATGGTATAAGTGCAATTTATTCCGAGCAAAAGGCCAAACTTATTGTAAATGGTATGGTTATGGATGAAATTCCAATAGAGAAAGGGACACGACAGGGATGCCCAATTTCCCCTCTATTGTTTATATCGGTACTGGAGGTTTTCCTTAATATGATTAGAAGAGACCAGCTGGTTAAAGGTATACAGGTCGGAACTAAACATTATAAGCTAAGAGCATTTGCAGATGACTTAGTTTTGACATTACAACAGCCAGAAACTAGTACAAAAAGAGTTCTGGAACTTATTGAAATATTTGGTCAGGTAGCAGGTTTTAAATTGAATAAACACAAGACAAAGGTGTTGGAAAAAAATCTTACGGTGGGGGAAAAAGATAGTTTTCAAAGAGAAACTGGTTTGGAAATTACTAAAAAGGTAAAATATCTGGGGGTGAATTTAACATCTAAGAATGTGAACTTATTTAAAGATAACTATGAGAAATGCTGGGCTGAAGTGAAGAAAGATTTCGATATATGGTCAAGATTGAGACTTTCCTTGTTAGGCCGAATTGCTGTAATTAAGATGAATGTATTGCCGAGATTGTTGTTTTTGTTCCAGACATTGCAAATTTTAGATAAGATGGACTGTTTCAAGAAGTGGCAGAAAGATATATCTAAATTTGTCTGGCAGGGCAAAAAACCCAGAATTAAATTCAAGATTTTGACTGATGCAAAGGATAGAGGGGGCTTTGCCCTGCCGGACTTAAAACTTTATTATGAAGCAGCAGCTTTTTGCTGGCTGAAACCATGGCTACTTCTTGAGAATACAGACATTCTGGACTTGGAAGGTTATGATAATAGTTTTGGTTGGCATGCATATTTATGGTATGACAAGGTAAAGGTACACAGAAATTTTAAAAATCATATTATTAGGAAAGCATTGTATAATGTATGGAATCGATATAAAGATTTGTTTGAAAGTAAAACCCCCAGGTGGCTGTCACCAATGGAAGCTAAGGCGGTAAAAAGATTGAACATGGATACAGACTGGCCAAAATATTGTGAAATTATAGAATATGATGGTGAAAAGTTGAAACTACAGAGTTTTGAGAAATTGAAACCTAAAGTCCGAGATTGGTTACATTACTACCAGATTAATGAAACTTTTAAGCAGGATAGAAAACTAGGATTTCAGAAGGAGAGGTCAAAGTTAGAAACAGAATTGCTAGAACCCAATACTAAGAATTTGTCTAGAATGTATAATCTGCTGCTAAAATGGAATACACAAGATGAAACGGTTAAATCAGCCATGATTAAGTGGGCACAAGATATTGGTCATGATATTATGTTTGCTGACTGGGAGCAGTTATGGACCACAGGTATTAAATTTACGGCATGTAGTGCCCTGAAAGAGAACATAATGAAAATGATCTATAGGTGGTACATGACCCCAGTCAAGCTTGCAAAGATATATCATTTGCCCAATAACAATTGCTGGAAGTGTAATGAATGTGAAGGAACCTTTTATCACCTTTGGTGGACCTGCCCAAAGATTAAGGCCTACTGGGAAATGATCTATAATGAAATTAAGAAAATCCTTAAGTGGACATTTGTAAAGAAACCGGAGGCTTTTCTCCTGGGCATGGTCGGCCAATTGGTACCAAAGAAAGATAGGACCTTTTTTATGTACGCAACAACCGCAGCAAGAATCCTTTTGGCGAAGTATTGGAAGACTAAAGAATTACCTACTCTGGAAGAATGGCAGACCAAGGTGACTGAATTTATGGGACTGGCAGAGATGACCGGCAGAATCCGTGACCAGAGGAAAGAGACAGTGGAGGAGGACTGGAAAAAATTTAAAATCTATCTTAAAAATTGTTGTAAAATTTCAGAATGTTAAGATGTCAGGGGATTGGACACAAAGAATTACAGCTATAAATCGAAATTTATAAAGTAGAAACTCTTTTTAAAGAGAATTAAATATAAAAATGGGATGAAGAATTGCTAAAAATTTTGAAATTTGGATGCAGTGAAGGGGAGGTTTGGGGAAGTCGCATTATGTTTGTTTGTTTTTTGTTTATGTTGTAAAATCAATAAAAATTATTATAAAAAAAAAACAAAACAGAAGTTTGTGTGGTGGTCATCTGGGAGAGGGCATTCTCCGTGGCAATTCTTAAGTTGTGGAATTCCTGTCCCACAGAGGTACATTTGATGGTGGTGGTGGGGAAGAATTCAGTCCCAGACTTCTCATCCTATAGTGCTAAACAGATTCTATCTCGCACTCCCCCCCCCCCGAAGTGTAGATTTCTTTTTATTTTAGGGTATTCTACAATGAGTGTAAATGTTCACAGATGCACAGAATCTGCTTGCTTTATCGGCTTCTTCACTGACCATGGGTCCTGATTTGCTTTGCACAAAGTTTGTGGGGAGGTTAGATGAAGTCAGCTATTTATTAAGCATTCATTCTGATCTGTGTGCGGGGAGGTTGCACTGGATTCAACCAAGTGCTATTGCACACTTTCCAGTGCATTTCCCCCATTCCTTATTGCGAGAAGTCTGATTTTGGGGGAATCGGGCATGTTGCACAAGAAGTCCAAATCGACTTTAATTCAGTACAACCTGAATTTGCTGGAACATGACAAAATCCCACACCAAATAGTGCCTGTTTGGAAGCACTCTCTCTCTATATATTGTATCTTTGACCTTCCTCTTCTAGCACTTTTTCAAACAGCACAGCTGAGCAACTGCTGTCATTCAACGTCCCCATTCTTCAGCAAGCCTTAATTTGTGTCCCTATTTTAAAACCCGGGGCTTCTGTTTTGCGTTCCTTCAGCACCGAGAGCTACTGGAAAAACAGGATGCCAGTCTCATGAGGACATTACAGTGAATACATTTGTAAAAGAGAGAAATAACAGCATATAAAACGGGCGCTGGGCACTTTAGGATAAATATCAACCATTTGTATTTTATTTCAGCCATTTTCGCAGAGGGAGAGGGGGATTTTTCCTCCTCTTCCTAAAGCCAAATGCATTGTACAGCTACTTTTAAAGAAAGTGTGATTTTATTATGCTCTTCATTTGATTTATGATTCACAAAGAAGCTTTTGAGCAGAAGCTGCCCAATATGAAAGCCAACCTACTGACTTTAAAGCAATGCCTGGGCCATAATTCTCCCTGCTCTGTAAAATTCAGCATGGAACCATGGAGAGAATTTAAACCTTGGTGTCTTTATAAGTGAAATCTGATAAAGGAAGGTGCTCCAAAAGCACATTTCCTGTAATGAAATGAAGGCACTTGCTGACAAGGAAAAGGTACAAAAGACTTGGCCCCATGCCATACAACATCAATACATTTTCATGTCCGACCAGCTACATTTTTATACTTGACGTTTCTTGATGATTTTAGGAACTAAATTTATGCTACCTGCTCAGGTGCCAATCTAGGTTTGTTTTCAAATAAGCCCAGAGCAAATCCCTGCTAGTGTTTTAGGACAGGCAATTTTTATATCACTCCTGCCATAATAGGTAGAAAATGGCTTTGGGTCTTGAGTGGCTCATGTTATCGTGACACAGGTGCATATTTGTGTGTGATCTTCATTTAGCAACGGGAATTAATTGCCATAAAGTGTTCATGATTTTCCATGAGACAAATAGTAGATGCAGGGCTTAAAAAAAAAACAAAAAAAAACAAAAAACAAAAAAACCCAGAACTCACCAAAGCTCAGTTCTGGCACTTCTCAGGTGGGCCCCATTGCCATTCTAAGAGAACAAGGGAGGTGTTCATGGTGAGTTCTGGCATCTCTTTTTATGGAAAAATAGCACAGAGGTCCAGATGGGTACAGTCATACCTCGTTACATTTGCTTCAGATTGCACTTTTTCAGGTTGCATCCTGCAGCAACCCAGAAGTACCGGAAAGGGTTACTTCCGGGTTTCGCTGCTCGCGCATGTGCAGACGCGCAAAATGACGTTACGTGCATGCACAGAAGTGGTGAATTGTGACCTGCGCATGAGCAGATGCAGGTTGTGTTCTTTTCAGGTTGTGAACGGGCCTCCAGAACGGATCCCGTTCGCAACCAGAGGTACCACTGTACTCTGATTCAGAGCCCTTGAGGTCTGCAGTGGACAGCTTCTCCTGTTTGCTTCAGGGGAGCAGGCCTCTCTCTCCCCTCTCCCCCCACCATAGCCGGCAACGCATGTGGCCTATCTCTTTAGGAGGCATAGTTGGCCTGTAATAGAAACTCCCCTTCCCCTCTCTTGGTGTGGTTCCTTCTATACCTTAGAAAATGTAGGAATAATAAGGTCTCAAACCCTTGGTGATTTAGTGACTTTCCCCTGCGTGTTAAGAGAGACTCTGGCAGATTGAGTGGACAAGACCAGTAGTGGGTCCAACAGTCAAGAAGGCAGTTTGTGCACTTGCCATTAGGGAAGTCAGGGGCAGCTAGGGCTCCTCATCCTGGGAAGGTAGCCCATCTGGGAGAAGGAAGACTCTGATCCTAATCCTCTGCTGCTCTGCTTTCCTTTGTACCACGAGGCTGAGAGGGGCTGGGTCTTGTCATCCATACTCACTGCCCAGGCTTACATCTCAGGGAGGTCATTTTGCTGCTGCCAACACAGCGGGTTTGACTTCACCTCCGGAAGCACACTGCATTGTCTCTTGAGACAGACAGATGCCAACAACATTCAAAAAGTTCTAAAGTGAGAAAGCACCATGTGGAGATGTCAACAGGGCTGGTGATGCTTGTAACAATGGAGGTGGGGGCTAGTAGCACAGCCACGCTTCTCCCTTACCACATGGATGTCCCTTCATACAAGCTATGTCTTGGCCAGATTAGCTTGTGCCTGTGCATCATTATTGTTATCTCAGCAGCACCAAAAGGGACTGGTTTAGGCATTTAGCAGAATGAAGTCATAAAGCTCTAACAAGATAGTTCCCCCCACCAAGGGTGGATAGAAGATCAAATATGCGAATGACCTTCCATAAGGAGGGTGGTGAATCTTCTAGCACATGGGAAGATAGAGAGGCCAAGTTCAGCCCCTTTCCCCAGAAGCACTACTTTTTCTATTTTTATTTGTCTTATATATTGTTATTGGGACTATACTCCGGCATCCATCCCTCTGCCACCTGGAAACTAAGGTGGCACTGCTGACTTTTTGGGTGCATTCAGAATATCCATTTGAATGAAACTGGCTGTTGTGATGGTGTTTAGCCCAATAGAAATGACTGTAGGAACCAGATTATAGTGTCTTTTTATTTCATGGTTCAAATTAAAAGTGCATGTATAGGAAACATCTCTCCACTCCCCATATAATAATAGTTTTGGAAAGGATCTCAAAAGCCTTCCTGCCCCAGTTCCCAATTGGTATAAGAAATCCCCTCCTACAGCATCCCTGGTAAGTTGGTCGTCCAGCTTCTGTTTCAAATCATCTAACAAAGGAGAGCCCAACATCTTCTGAGGCTAGTCTGTAGCACTGCTGAACAGCTTGTACAGTGGTACCTCTGGATGCGAATGGGGCTCCGGAACGGATCCCGTTTGCGATTCGCCACTTCTGCGCATGCACGTGACGTCATTTTGAGCGTCTTCGCATGCGCAAGCGGCAAAACCTGGAAGTAACGCGTTCCGTTACTTCCGGGTCGCCACAGAGCGCAACCCAAAAATGCTCAACCTGCCTGAAGCAACTTTAACCCGAGGTATGACTGTACTGTTCTTCTAAATGTTTAATTGAAATCCTTCCCCTTGTGATTTGACCCTTTGGTTTTGGTCCTACCTCTTTGGAGCAAGTGAAAGCAGGGTTGATCCACCATCTCTGTGATCTTTCATCTCTTCAGACATTTGAAGATGGCTCTCCTTTCGCCTCTTAGGACCTTTCTGCACATCATTTGTAGTGGCATAGAGCCATTGTTTGATCCAATGTTTTTAAGAGTCAATTTGCAACAGATTGTTTGCATGTTGCTTGGAGTCAGCATGGGCTTTTCCTTCCCAACTAATGGTGGGTTGTGCCTGAAGTGACAAAAGCTCAGTGGCTATAGTCACACTCCTTAGGCACCCTTGTATTCCCTTCTGCCAGTAAAACCAGCTACAAGTCCACCTAACAAGAGCATGAGCTAGCGCACATTTTGCTGGGAACACAGGAAGCTGCCTTATGCATACCCTCAAACGTGCTTGGGAGGAAAACCAAGATGCACATCTTTTGTGGCCACGATCTTGCAAGAGCCTGGTGACTCGCATGAGAGAACGGTGCCCCAAAATGCGAGTCTCTCAGGGCCGTGATCTTGATGGGCCAAAATGGGAAATCCCAGGAGTCAATCAGAAGCTGGGACAGCTTCTGTAATTTCCAGGATGTCCTGCTTAAAACGGGATGGTTGAGGGGTATGCCTTATGCAAAGTCAGACCAGTAACGTAGCGTTGGAGATGTGTGTGTGTGCACAGGGGCAGTTCCCCCAGGTGCAAAATGGTTCGGGGCATGAAATCTCAGCACCAGGTGCTGCCTTAATACAGCTGTACGCTTCCGTCGCTGGTCTCCGTTGAAAACGGCTTCTGCATGCGAACAAGGAAGTGACTTCTCCAGACAACAGAACTTTTATTTCTGTGGCTGCACTCCTCTGGGTGACGCAGGTGCCATTAGGCAGTTGGATGTGCATGCATGCTCCGTATGTTTCCCTCCCTTCCTCCATGCGGCCCCAGGTGCTGGCAACCCACGTTACGCCACTGAGTCAGATCATTGGGCCATTAGCTCCATACTGTTTACACTGACTTAAAGCAGCTCACCAAGGTTCCAGACAGAGGTCTCTTCTAGGCCTATGTGGAGATATCAGTGGTTCAAGGTGGGAACTTCTGCATACTTGGCAGGTTCTCTGTTGCTGAGCTACAGCCCTTCCCAGCTTTTGATAAAAAGAATTTTGTTTATAGACAATTTGTGTTATTTGCACTGTTTAAATACTGCACTGGCAGCCAGAAGATGAAGCACCTTCTCATGTACATTTGAACAATCCAGGATTCAAAATTGCTTTAATGGACACCAGCCAGGATTAGCATTTATCCCCTTTTACACCATGTACTCATTTCATTTAACTTGTCTGGTACTTGGTGCCGTTCTGTGCTTCCAAAATACAGTTTATATATTGCTGTTTGCTCGCTTGACAGTGTTTGTTTGCATTTATTGTTTTCAGCGAAATTATAAAGAAGCGGGAGAAGGGAGAGTAAAACAAAACACAGGGAGAATGAATGGCCTGATTTCACATTCTTCCAAATGTGGGACTCTGCTGCCCTCTTGTGGAATTTTAGCTGGCATTTCCTCTAGATCTTTATTTGTACTGGTTCAGGAATTAATATTATTTTCATTTTTCTTTAAGGCACCATTGAAAGTTTTCTTCAAACTAATCATAGCCAGTGCCTTTAATTTCTGAAACAGGCCCCATTCCTTGTCTTATCACACTGCAGGAAATGCTTAGGGAAGGGGGCAGAGAGAATGCCTGAGATATCTTGAGTTAACTCTGCGTGGCACAAGGGATCCTAAATGAATTGGAGCTCTCGCCGTCCCCCCATCAACTGATACTTCACTTCCATCTGCACTTTGCAAAATAAACAAAAAAATCAAGCAAGCACAAGCATTAATGCACAGAAATAGTTCACCAATAAAGTGATATCTCATTGGAAAATGTGCATTGATTTTCATCAGGTTTCTCTGCATGTCATGTTCTGTTTTAGATCCAGCAATCTTATGCGTGAACTTCACTTCTGTCCTCAACCTTCTCTGGAGGTGAACCCTCAGCCGGAGTTACAGCTGCTTCCCAAAGACAACTCCTCCTTTTGGAGTGCCCTGCTGTTTGCATCCATCTGACCTCTGGGTGGGCTAGAGCATTGTAAGTACTGTGTGTTCTCAACTGTGCCAGTTCACTAATAAAACAGTTGTTGTTGTTTTTTTCATTTTGTCTACAACAGGCTGATTGCTTAGATGCTGAATTTGTACAGTGGGAGAGCTGGTACCTCTCCAGAATATATGCATTCATGTCTTTATGCATCTCTGCCATTTCCCCCAGGGAGCTCAGAGCAACGTGTACGGTATCTCCCTTCTGTTTTGTCCTCACATCAACCTTGTGAGGTTAGTTTAGGCTGGGAGAGAAAGTAACTGGCCTATAGTCACTTGTGAGCTTTAGTAGAGACTTGAACTTGCATCTCTGTGACCTTAGTCTGACGCTTAAGCCCAGCCTTAGTCAACACGGTGCCCTCAGATGTTTTGGAGTATTAAGTCCCATCATCCCTGACCAGAGCCATGAGACTGGCTGAGGTGGTCTCCCCAGTGGTCTCCCTTTTAATTTACCCCTAAAATACTTTCCTCTCCTTCTCAAGGAAGGAGCCTGCCTCTCTTACCTTTTTTGGCTTAAGTCAGCAGCACTTGAAGAGCAAAAATAGCATGCCATTTTGAAACACTGATAACTTTAGCCACTGTACATGTAACAGCTTGCTAGCCTGTGCTGAATTTTGATTAAATATATATTTGATTTTGGGAGTCAGGTGTGGTGTGCTGTGCAGGATGCCAATGCGGTGTAGTGGTTAGAGCTCAGACACGGGCTACGGCAAAATAAGTTCAAGTCCTCTACTGGCAATGAAGTCCTTTAGGTCCAGCCTGCCTCATAGGGTTGTTGTGAAGATAAATTTGGGAGGGGGAGAACCACAAACGCCACCCTGGTGCTCCCTAAAATAAGGGAGTACTGTATATGAAAATTAGTATTTTAGCCAGAGCTGCTCCTTATAGATGACTTTGCATTCTTTTCTGGACCCAGAGCATAGCAAAGACTGTTCCTAAAAGATTGTGGAATGTTTGTGCAAAATGCATAAGTTGACATATTCGGACTACCTATTTAGAATATTTTGTTTTGTGAACTTGAAGATTTGCTTATGTTCAAAAGGACGGCTCAAATATCCCAAGGAAGTTTGACAAGCCTGCCATCTTGTGGATTGTAGCCATAACTGTTTTCCTCACTGCAAGACACAAGCCATATACTTGGCAGAATTGATCACCAGGTTGTTTTAAACTCTTGCTCTATTCTGCATTTTCCACCTTTGTCATACCTTTTGGTGCAAATGCTACCTGACTGCTACCACTATGGGAAAGGATGAGAGCTCAGTGTTGGGGCACTAGCTTCAGAAGCTGCATAGTGGCAGCTGGCATAGGCAAATCTGGGCTAAATCAGTTTAACCTGGTGTAACACAGCTTCCCATTCCCTAATTCCAGTTGCTGGTGGTTTCTTGCTTCCTGCAAAATAAAGTTCTGTAAGGTCTTTAAAAACAGAATATTGGGATAGTAACACAGGATAGTCATAATTATGATCGTTTGAGAACTAGGCTGAATACCTCCTTTTTATTGGACCATTAGTCTCCCTGGAGAAGTGTGGGAGGAGGGAAATGTTGAGCAGCTTTCAGAGGTGTGGGGCTTCTGACATTATTGTTATTCTTTTGTTTATATCCCACCCTTCTGGCTGGGTTTCCCCATCCATTCTTCCAGCACATATAAAAACACAATAAAACATCAAACATTAAAATATCGGAAGTCAAACATTAAAAAAAGACCTTTTAAATATGAAGTGCTTAAAGTCCACCCCCCCTTCAATCTCTTATTTCACCCCCATTTTACTTAGGAAGCTGGAATGCTGCCTGACTGCTCTGCACAGCTGAGTTAAAACTTGAAGCGACACCAAGACTTCCTGCCCCAGTTAAAGAAAAATCCACTTCATAGTTAAAAGGTAACTCCACCCTCCAGAGGAATAAGTCTTAGAATTTTCACCCTGTCCTCAAAGTGGAATAAATGTGGAGGTGGGGGTGGGGAAGCTGGCCTGCCCCCTACAAAATGCTGTAAGAAGCTGGACCCAGACAATAATTAGATGACTTACACACACACACACACACACAGATGTTGTTGGTCGTTTGGTCTCCAGTTCATCAGTCCCAGACAGCATAAACCAATAGTCAGGGATGCTGGAAGCTGTTGCTGGCATCCATCTGTCTCAAGAGAGACCCGCTTTTGGTCTTGTCTGCTCAATCCGCTAGAGCCTGTCCTCACATGCAGGGAGAGCCCCCTATATCACTGAGGGTTTAAGACCCATTGGCTACCCTCACCTGGTTTAGCCAACCAGTCTAAGCTGTACTTGGGATGTGGCTGTTGTCACATCCCAACAGCTTCATGGAGCCACAGGTGAGCACTGAGTGCAGTGTGGGGACCAAAGGTGGACAAACTACCCCAGAAGGTACTACCCCTCCCCTAACATCCCAACGACAACCTTGGGGAAGGGGAAGATTCCCCACCCATTTGTTTGGTACTAGGTATGTGCTGTAGTTACAGTGTATTCACTTAAAGTGGTTAGTAGAAGAGGAAAATCACACTCCCGTCTCCCCTGATTCTAACCCAGAACTTAATTAATGCCAAAGACCCATGGAATTCTGTTGGAAGTAAGTGAGCCAGCTGTTACCCCAAATATGCTCTGTTCCCAGTTGCATATATACCAGCCTTCCTCATGTTCTCTAGACATTTTAGAGCACAACTCCCACTAGCCGCAGCCAGCATGACTATGCAGGTTGAGGCTGATGTGAGTTGCAGTTCAAAACATCTGGAGGGCACCAGGTTGGGAAAGGCTGATAGATATTGTGAATTGCTTTCTAAAATGCATTCTGAGCACATCTTCTATACTTTCGGTGGAGGCAGGAAACACTTCAGTTATCTGCCACTTCTTCTTCAATCAGTCGGTAATTTACTTGTGCTGTTCCCATCAGAGTTGCTCCCCTGTAATAGTCCTATAGAGACCAAATAGGGTCTGTAGCAGACAATTGGAAGAGAACTCCCATGACACGTTTTTGAACTTGCAGTCAAATGCTGCTTGCTTTCTTGTTCTTTGCAGGATAATCGACAATTTGTCCTTTTGCAAAGAAAGGGGCCTGTGGTTTTCCAGGATGCTCCCACAGGTATGTACTTGCTCCTTCTAGTTTTTAGCCCATAGTTTGAAAGCAGCCATGCTTGACCCTTAATCGTGAAATGCTAATACCTACAATTCTAAGAGAACAGAATCAGAGCCAGCCCCACTCACTCTGAACTCTCTGTTCCTTAGCCACACAGAGAGTTTCCTAGTGCAGTCCACCTAATGCATTGCACACTGTGGACATCTCCAGACAACCTGTTTGATGAGCATTCATCTAATTTGCATGCACAAAGCTACATGGAGATTAGATCACATTGGGTCTTTACTCAGCATTTGTACTGATTTGTTTACAGGGCAGTTATATGACAATGACAAGTCATCCTGCATTCATCCTGATTTGCTTGTGAGATGTTTCACATGTCTTCCCATTAGCCATTAGTTTATCCCACTTTTCTTTTCAAAAATTATTTTGACAAAGTAATAATAAATAAATAAGAATAAAAATGTGCACCCACCACCGAGACCATTCCATTATAACTATCCAACCTCCCAAAATTTCAACACCTCTTGCGATGGTTTGACCCCTTTCTGTTTTAACAGTACAAATTCTACAAACACCTTCCATATCTCCTCAAAATCATTTCTCCTGCATATTCCCCATCTTACCTTAATGGCACATGTTAATTTGACATTAATAGCTATATCCCACACCTCTTTATACCATTCTTCCATTTTATATTCTGCTTGCCCCTTCCACTTCCTAGCTATAATAATGTGTGCAGCTGTCAATAAATTTGTGAGCAAGTCCTTCATAGCCTGCGAACCTTCCACCCCATCGTAAATTGATAATCATGCTACCTCTGGACTTCTGGTCAGCTTTAACCCAGTGTATCCCACACTTTTCAATGAATTACCTAGTCAATATCCAACCTGGAAGAAGCCTGTGATGTGTTTTTTCTTCATTGGTTTTGTTCTGCTAGGGTGATTGAGTTACCTTAATCCACTTTACATGCGCAAACCTTAAGTTCAGGTATGCAATTTCACAAAATAGTGACAGTCAAGATATGCCCTATATCGATATACGATATACGATATCTTTATTGTCATTGTCCCTTGTGGAACAATGAAATTGAAAACTACATAAAACTACATAAAACTACCACAAAACTACATAAAACTACATCCACAGGCCCCAATACAAAGGCGAGCAGTTCCAACTTGTATTTTAAGGGATACCTCTGTGTGTTTGGCACATGTAACTGATAAATCACTAGTTTTGCCTCTTGGGAAGATTCTGTAGATGCCCTTTTTGGATTCCTTGCACACTTGTTTTTCTTTCAGCCTCTATTATTTATTCTGATAATAAATGCAAGGGCAGGGGCCAAAGCTAGTATCAGGCACCTTCCAAGGCCTTCACGTGTCTTATCTCTGCAACACTAACCTAAAGCAGAGGATGAGAAGTGAGCAATGGAGACAGTGGCACTGAGATGGCCCCATGCAGGTCACAAGGACCGCCCATAATCTAAAGTCAACCCTTCATTAAGACGGCAGTGTGTGCTTCAGCTTGCAGCTATTCTGTAGGAAGTACAGATTATTTGTTGTGAGATTAGCCATTGTATAAAACATTACTAAATTACTAAGCCATTGTATGAAACATTACTAAATCCATACTTCATGCTTCAGAAATTTTTGCAGGACAACTGGTGGGGAGAGTAAATTAAAGTAGTGGACAGCTGACAGAATATAGAATTGAGGAATGTCTTAGATAGCATTCCTTGTTATGAGAATAGGGCAGGGGTCAGCAACCTTTTTCAGCTGTGGGCTGGTCCACTGTCCCTCAGACCATGTGGTGGGCCGGACTGTATTTTGAAAAAAAATAATTAATGAATTCCTATGCCCCACAAATAGCCCAGAGATGCATTTTAAATAAAAGTACACATTCTACTCATGTAAAAACATGCTGATTTCTGGACCGTTTGTGGGCCGGATTGAGAAGGTGATTGGGCTGCATCCGGCCCCCAGGCCTTAGGTTGCCTACCCCTGGAATAGGGTATCTGTTTATGTATCCATTCACACACACACACACACACACACACACACACACACACACACGTTGTGTTAGGTATGCAATACCAGCAATTAGCTGCTTAGGAAGGGAAACAGCTGGATATAATTCCCCTTTCCTCTTTCTTAACCACCAAGCCACTAACCGGCACTGTCCCAAATATCTAACTGGGGTTACCTGCTAGGAGGATTGGATCAGAGCCTATGGGAATACTTAATAAGCTCCAGTTTCTCATTTGCAAACTACTCTCTTTCTCTCTCCTCTCCCCCCCCCCCCGGAAGCCACAATTGAGAAACAAAAGTACTAGGAACAATATTGCTTTGTGTTTGGGATTTGAGTGCATGCTCATAGGAAGAACAAACCAGTGGCACTTGTGACTCTGGTGCACTAATGAATGTTCACAGCAGCTTGTGTACCAGGTTGTAGAGAAAGTAAAGTTTCTGAACAGAAAGTATCTGTGTGTCAGGGACCGTGCTGAGGGTGGCTGCACTGAGGAGGAATGGTGGGAGCCTCCCCCTCCCCCTGTGCCTGATCAGGATCCTGAATCTTCCCTGGAGCAGGGAAGTAGCATTGATTTGGAACAGTGGTTTGCAGAGGGATATAGTTCAGAAGGCAGAAGCTGGGAAGTACTGGGAGGGGAATAGCTAGGAGAAGAACTGGGAGATAGAGAGTTAACAGACTCCCTTTTGCTGGAAAGTGTCCATCCGCTCAGTCCAAGGTCAAGGAGAACAGATAAGGTGGCTGCACAGAAAGCACAGTGGTTGCGAGATCAGGTTGCAAGACGTGGAAGTGACGGGGGAGACTAGGGAGGGAGTGGGTGGAAGCCTTAATTGGGAGCACCTTCATTCCAAGGAATGGATTCTTTGTTCTCGCTGTGATCGTTAAAATTTCTAACTGGTACAAGACTCCTTTCGCTTTCTTCTGCTTATCTATGGCCAAAGGGGGGGGGGGGAGGAAGCCGAGTCCCTGAAGCCTGACACTATGTGTGCCAGTAAGAGCGGCTGGTAAGAGGTGTGAAGGTTACCCTGCATGCATGGCCTTGCAGCAAAAGGAGGAATGTACATGCCCCTTTGTAAATTGGGGAGGTGAAAATAAGGTGTGTTAATACCTGAAAATTGTAAACAAACACCCTGTCATATTGTTCAGCTTGGGGATCAGTTCCTATCTTTGACTTCATGGTATGAGAAAGCTGGTATGCTTTAGGTCTTATTCCAGTTATCTCTCCAACCCCAGAACGCAAATACAAAGAAGTGTCCTCAGACAACTTTTCTCCAATAAACTTGGGAGCTGACCTGGGCTTGGGAATTCGGTTCTCAGCATCATTATATTCTGTGTATATTTGAAAATTATTCAAAATCCTTTCCTTGGCACTCCTGAAACACTCCTAGGTTTTTTAATACTTGTTTTCAATACAATTTTCACACTAACACTCCACCCATCCTCTGTACTACACAAGCTTCATTAAAACCTGCTGGAGACGTGCTTTCATTTACACCTGGACTTCATTAATCTTTTCATTTAGTTTGCTTTGATGGCTTCTAGGTTGTTTTATCGGTCCACGTCTCTCACCTCCCCCCCCCCATCACAGTTGAGGCCCTTTCTTCCTAATGGGACACTTTTGAATCTAAGCCCTGCTTTGATTCACATTGAACCTAGCTATAAATACCTGCTTTAGGGTTTTCCTAGTCAAAGTTTAGGAGTGACTTGTGATTCACTTTGTTCAGCAGTAGGTCTCTGTTTAAC
The DNA here is from genome assembly GCF_964252035.2 of Podarcis erhardii. Lineage (NCBI taxonomy): Eukaryota > Metazoa > Chordata > Lepidosauria > Squamata > Lacertidae > Podarcis > Podarcis erhardii. The sequence continues at coordinate 26,132,506 of NC_138513.1, forward strand.
TAATTGGATTGCATCAAAAGCAACAAAAGCTGGTGGACCCTCTTGCCCCCCCCCCCTTTTTATGATGGGGAGAAGTTTGGTTCTTTACTTTCAGAACTCCCTCTTAGAGTGGTGTTAAGTTGAAGCTCACACGGTGTTCTTTATCATGTCATCTTCTGCTTCTGTCTTCTTTTAGGAAACACAAGAAAGAAATGAAAGGAAATGGTCCTTGAAATACACAATCATTAGTGACTTTTTAAAATGCCTTTGATGTCAGCATGTTCAGGGATATTTGAGAGACAGAATGGGAACGGAAATATTCCTCCAGAGACAGTAGGAGGAGAAGTGTTTAAAAGTCAACTCTGACTGGGGAGAAGAGAAAGATCTTATTAATTTGGTATCGGATTGCATTACAGATTATGCTGTCCCTTACCAGAACCACAGGTTCGGATCATATGTCAGCATAATAATCTGATCCACACTATGTTCTGCTTTAAACGGTGGTCAAAGGTTCGTTCTGGTAGATGGAACAAACATTTGTATTCAGCAGGCATGATGTCCAAAATGTTTGTGTTGCCTGCAATCCCACAGGTCTGCTTAATGTGGGACTGTTTTTGTCAAGCTAAGTGACCTCCTGACTGAAGTCAAAGGATATTTCCATATGGCTTTGCCTCTCTGCATCTTATTTTTTAGCTGTACTGTAACCATTGTCTGGCACATAATGTGGGTTTGCCTCTGGAAAGCTAGACTGTGTGGCTTCATTGTTGCGTTGTGGTGCCAATGTCAACTATACTCAGTGCCCTTTTTGGTGTGTGGAAATCCCACTACATATTTGCATTCACCAGAAATGGCAGAATATAGCTTGCATAGAGAGGAACCTTGGTTACCTGAAGTCACCCTAAGGATGTATTTCAAGTGCATTATTTGCACTCAACGACCTTTTGGGCTTGGTGCTTTTTAAAAGCTGTCATATGAACACCATTCTAATAACATTATAGCCAATTAAAGCTGAGGCTGCCCACCTCCAAAGTGGATTAAAAGCTGTCAGAGCAATCAATAAAAGCGAAGCAAATATCCAGCTGAGGGGGGAAAGGGCCATCTGTTCTTATCACTTTAGGAATGGAAGAAAAGTGGTGCAGCAGGGAGGGATACCAAAGAGGGGAGGGGAGCACACAATATGCCATGTGTCTTCCTGTCAAGAGTATTAACATTCTCTCCATACATGCTAAACTATGCCAATCATTTGTGAATTTTGTTATTCCAGAGCATGCAGAAATTTCTGGAGGCAGTTTGGAGCAAGAGGTTGGTGAACTTGAAGCCTTTGGCCCAGAACAGGAGGGGGGGAAAGGTATGATAAAAGTGATTCCATATTTTATCTAAAGCCTATCACCATCTTTTCTCTGTGAGGTGGAGGAAAAGGACTTTTCTTCTTCTTTTTAGAAGACATTGTAAGGTTTTCTGCTAATGACAAGCTTGAGATATCCCTCCCTCCTGCTTCTATGCCACACATTCACACTGATCCCACAAAGGTGATGTCACCACAGAAGTAAGCTTCTATGCATATAGCAGACATCTCTATATTGTACTGAAATTCTCATCTGGGCCCCATTCAGCTGAGCATTCTTATTCCAGCTTCCATGATCCAAAAGGTCTTACTGGATTTGTTTTATTTTCTTGGTCTTAACAGGCACAGTGGTGTGCAGCACTCAGGTACCTCACACCTTTCAGTACTGAAAAGGTGATGTTTGTTGTTACTCAGTGACCAGATAACACTTCAGTTATGATGAAGACACACCAGTTTTCCGTTAATATTTATTGTCTGCATTACCGCAGTTATGTACAAATCTCCCATATGAAAATGTAAGGACTTTTTACATTTTCACATGTGATCTGCATTAACTGAATAATGTTTGGTGACAATATACACAAATTTGCAGTAGTACATAAACATTTTGTGCATTAAAAAAAGAAAGAAATATACATAATTTAAAAAATAAAAATGCATTACACCATTTACAAATTAACAAAAAGCAAATTTTCCCCAGACAGTCGCCTCCATACTCTACAAAAAAAAAAAAAAAAAAAAATCTTTTCAAGTAAATTAAGTTAGGCAAAATAATTTTTTTAAACTTTGGGTGAGCACAATTTACAAAAGGTAAAAAGACAGATCTGTTTCCTTCCAGTGATTTTTTTTACAGTGATGATTACAGAATTGCTGAAATTGTTTTGTGTATGTAGTGCTGAATTTGAAAAAAAAGATGCTTAAAATTTCTGTGATAGGATGAGGATTTTAAGATCCAGAGACCGTAACAAATATAATCAGGCTTGTTCAGAACCAGCAAACATTGAAGAAGAATTGTTCTAGTTCTCAAAGCAGACGTAACAATCTTTTAAAACCCACCATTTTAAAACAGAAATTACAAACCTCCACAATAAGAAGAAAATGTCTAGTCAGCTATTTTTTGGAATGGATCAAAGAGAATTGGTCACTGAAAACATTATTTTCACAAACTAACAATCTACCGAAGTGGCTGCTGTAGGCACTGGATTTGTAGAAACACATCTTAAAAGCAACTTATTTTTATACAGATACTTCTTATATTCCTGTTTCAGTGCTACCGTTCTGATCTCTAGATTTAACAAAATCCAGACTGCAATTGTGGCCTTCCCACAGCCTTCCTCTCAATAATCTTTTAAAATAATTCTTTCTTTTTACAATTAAAGAACATCCTTTGTGCATCTTTTTTTCCCTTTTTTTTTTTACACCCTGTAATGTAAATTTAAGATGCACATGTCTTGTGAAGCAATCCCTACCTGGGAGCATGTCCCACCAAACACCATGGGACTTACTTCCAAGTAAGCATGCATAGGATTGCACAGATAATGTAGTAAAAGTTCAACTAACCATTCATTCAATTTGCTAGCCAGTTTCTTAACGTTTAATATCAGTAAATTGGCTGTGTTTTATATCCACTTATTTTGAACCTTTCTCAAGGCTGCTTGGAATAACCCTTGTGTTCCTGTTATTTTACTGCTAATAACAGATTCACAAGTTACGATAAATCCTCATTTCGAAAAACAAACAAACGAAAAGCAGCATGAGATCAGACCCTCTGACGTTGTGTGTGTCAACACCAGAGACTTCATGGTGGAAGCTTACTCCCAAGTTCATAAATCTAATTGTGAATCAGTGCTAAAAATAAATGCATATTTTTCCTGTCTAGGTAGCCATATTTGCATGAAACAGCTGAGAGTATTGACTTTTATCAATGGGCAATATAGCGGGGTGCATTAGGAACGGTTTAGCTTATTGATACAAACCTGAGAAATTAGAACTAAAATCATTAATGTGTAATGGATGCCTGATAAAGTTGATTAATTGTATTGCTCATTAACCTGCAACTAGACAGACATTGACGATGTCTTTAAATATTGACCTTACATTTTGCAAAGGTTGAGGATTTCTAGCGGCTAAAGGGGCTTCATATTGTAAGTTAATACACTAAAAACCCATTGGAATGGAAAAAGTTACTAGAGATTAAGCAGCTGTAATTGCCAGAAATATGATAAAGGAGTTGTACAGTTTTGAATATTCACGGAGTGGTGTAGGTTGGCTGTGTCTCATTCAAAGGAATTCTTGATCAGTTCTATCCATTGAAATCAATAGGCAAGGAAGCTCTGAGAGTGAAATAGAACCCCCACACTTCAACAAGGCAGTTGGACAATAATGTTTAAGAATTTAAAAAATATTTCTTGAGTCAGGATGGGGTGGGGTGGAATCAGTCAAGACTACACCAGGTTATTTCAAATGGAAAGAGTGCTTATTGATTCTTCAGCAGTGCATTAGCAGGAGAAAAATAAACAGATATTTTGCATCTTTCAGCTTGAAAATATTGGATTATTGTTTAGATAAGTATTTCCCCCAAGATTAGTGGACAACCACTTTTTTTCTTTCTTTCTTTTTTTACAAAGTTAGCAATATAAAAATCTAGTTGTAAACAACCTTCAAAGTAATTAGAAATCAACTTGAAAATCTATTATCTGTAGAAGTTGGACAGAATCAGAAAGTAGACACTTAATGTTACTGCCATGGTATTGACTACAAAACAGCTGCTGTTACAAGAAATGGTATAAACAGTACTTGCATTAGCTGGTTTGATCCAGTCACAGTCCAGAAACTGATCTCTACTCTCAACAGGACTCAAGAACTTACTGATAAACGTCTGTGCGATGCGATTTGCCACATCCTTTCCTTCATCCTTTTCTGAAAAGAGGCAGTTTCTATGGCAATACTAGGTAATAAGTGCATATCATGCTGCACTAATATAGTGCAAAAAATTGCCTTCCATGTAGCAAAAAAGTTGCAGGCAACAGTTTGAAAGTAAGAGAAAGTAAAAACTTATTACACACGGATATTAATTTCCAGACAACCTCTATAAAACATTGAACCTGAAAATGCTTCTCTCCTTGATAAGTGTGTCTATATGCCGCTTTAGTACCTGGAACTGGTTGTATAGGACAGAGTCTTTTGCAAGCCTGCATCCTGGGAAAGAGGTTAAGAAAACCTACCCTCCCCTGCCAAAATGCCAGAACTTGCTCATTGGGTTGTTATTGTCAGTTAAAGTTAACATGTTGCTAAGCTCTAAAATGCCCCTTTAGCCAGTATATCATTTGACAAGTTAATACATATGGTGCAACGGAGTATATAAATTGTATATCAAGCATTATAGACATCTTGGTATGATCTCCTCATGCTTACTGACTACATTAGCTTAATGCAGAAGATAGTTCTGGCATCAAGACACTCAGATGGCAATATTAGGTCATATACAATGGGCTGGAGACACAAGCGGTTTTGCAGTTCATAAGTTTCAAAGAAGGCCACATTAAGATTCCCAGCTGCAGTGCTAACAAGGTAAATTTGCCACCATAATTTGCTGTACTGACTGATGGTCTAGAACAAAGCATGTTTCTTGGAATATCCATGGCCATTGTGAAGTCTTTTTTTTTGTCTTGTGGTGTAACATCTGCTCAGTAACGTACACACGTATGTGTTGTCTTTGAACACTACAGTTTTAAGAGACTAAAGTCAATGGGAAGTCATTATTTTACATATCTGCATCTCCATCGTAAGCCAGCGTTAAAGGTTTGAGACGGTTGTTCTGTCTTCTTTGAGGCTTCTTTGGCTTTTTGCTGCAACATGGGGAGGGGAGGAAAAACCAACTTTAAAAATTCAGATCACAAAGTGGTCAAAACAACATTACTTATCTGGGGCAAAATTAAAAGCAATTCCCATGTGAGTTAAGATTTAACTGTTAACCATGAAAAATAGATAACCGTATTTTTCGCTCCATAAAACGCACCTGACCATAAGGCGCACCTAGTTTTTAGAGGGGGGATGCAAGAAAAAAATATTTAAAGGGAGTGCTGAGCAGAGCCTGTATGTATCTCAGGCTCTGCTCAGCGCTCCCTTTCATGAGCCGCGTGGAGCGTGTGTGCGGCGCTTGCAGGCTTTTCCCTGAGGAGGGAGAAGGGCAGCCCGTCAGTGACAGGCTGCCCTTCTCCTTCATCAGGGAAAAGCCCCCAAGTGCCGCATACACGCTCTGCGCAGCTCTTTAAAGGGAGCGCGGCTCTTGGGGGTTTTTGTGGGAGGTGGGGGAAGTCACTTCCCCCACCTCCCACAAGAGCCGTGCACTCTTTAAAGGGAGTGTGGGGCTCTGTCCCTTCCCCACCTCCTGCAAAAGCCAGGGATAGTCATGCGAAGCCTCTGCAGGGCAACGGGATGAAGGCTCCCCGCTGCCCTGCGGAGGCTTCGCACAGCTAAGCTAGAAGCCAGGACAGCCAGCGGGATCACAGCACAGCAATCCCGCTGGATGTCCAGGCTTCTTGCTTGGCTGCACGCAGCCTCTCCCGGGCAAGGGGAGCCTTCATCCCCTGCCCAGGAGAGGTTGCCCGCAGCTAAGGCTCCCCCAAGAGGTGCGTTTCCTTTAAAGAGCACACAGAGTTTTCCCCGAGGAGGGAGAAGGGCAGCCCCACACGGCTCTTTAAAGGGAGCGCTGAGCAGAGCCTCCTCCCTGCATTCGCTCCATAAGACGCACACACACTTCCCCTTACTTTTTAGGAGGGGAAAAGTGTGTCTTATAGAGCGAAAAATACAGTACTTGGCTGTTGCATTTGCTAATTGTCTGATTCAAGTCAAACTTCTGATGAAAGCTAACATCCAACTCATATTTGTATCCAGTAATTTTGAATTGTCTTTTCTGGATTTGAGCAAAGATTTGATAGGAAAACCCAGCAACAAAAAGTTGTAGATTGTAGCTTCACTGTAATGTTGGGCCCAACACAAACTTAAATAGCTTTATAACCCACCTCCATTAATACAACAGGTTCAGTACAAATACAGATGGTGCTGTCATATCTTCTTAAGTGAATTTAAAAACAAAAACCATAGGCATTGTTACTAAAATCCAAGTACCTGTTCCCCTTTTCTTTTTGCTGAAAAAAAAATCCAGCAACAACAATGAAATGTAGAACAAATATAAAAATAGCCAAAAAAGCTGGTTGACATTGTGGCAAATGGAATAATACAGCAATAAAAGCTAGTTTTGCAATGATCACTTAATAGACATTACTAAGGTGGATGCAATAAACTGATTTGGGGCAAAACTGTAGGAATATACATGGGTAGATCACATGCTCACTACTTTTATAGTCTAAAATAGCCTTCCTCAACCTGACGCCTTCCAAATGTTGTTAGGGCTCCAGTTCCCATGAGCCCCAGTCAGCCTGGTCAAAGGTTAGGCATGAATGGGGTTGCAGTCCACAATGTTGGAAGGTTATCAGCTTGGGGAACACTAGTCCCAAAAATAATAAATGGCTAAAGAACTCACCAGGCTAGATATACCATAGAAATAATAAAGATGAGCAAAACAAATGCACCAGCAGCTACACCATAAACCCAGGTCTTCAGCTTCCCATCTAAAAAGAATGAATGTTAGTCATCAGTCTGCAAGTTAGTACTCAACAAAAGAAGTTTTAAAGCTTGTTTTAATAAAAAGGCTTTCACACAGGTACGGTTAGTGATATTGTTCCATATTGCATCTTGGATGCTGCATGAAATTGCTTATCTGACATAGCACCTTTCCTTGCAACATCAGTATGCAATGTGTCGATACAAAAAGGGCCAGAGAGTGAAGAGCAAAACCTGCCCTGTTCATTCTGTGAACTCAAGTGGTAATCAAGGACTGATAAGATTCAGAACAAATACAGTATGTGCCAAGAGCCCAGAGAGGTGATATTACAGAAGTTTCTCCCCCCACCCAACTAGATTCCCATTAACACTATTGATCAAGCTACACAACACCTTCCCAGTCAGTGAATGCGTTTAGGAGCTGGCAGTCAGAGGGGCAACTTCTACTTCAACCCTGTGCCTGCTTATTCAACTTAAGTTTCATTCTGAAATCTAACACTTTTAGTTAAAGAACTATCAGTACAAGTGTATGAGTACACAAAGAACTAAAAAATAATAACCAAAGGTGGTGCTGTGGTCTAAACCACTGAGCCTAGGGCTTGCCGACTGGAAGGTTGGTGGTTCGAATCCCCGCGACGGGGGTGAGCTCCCATTGCTTGGTCCTAGCTCCTGCCAACCTAGCAGTTCGAAAGCACATCAAAGTGCAAGTAGATAAATAGGTACCGCTCCAGTGGGAAGGTAAACAGTGTTTCTGTGCGCTGCTCTGGTTTCACCAGAAGCAGCTTAGTCATGCTGGCCACATGACCCAGAAAAACTGTCTGCGGACAAATGTTGGCTCCCTTGGCCACTAAAACGAGATGAGTGCCGCAACCCCAGAGTCGTTCGCGACTGGACTTAACTGTCAGGGGTCCTTTACCTTTTTATGCCACTTCTTATTCATGCTGTTAACAGAGGGGATAAGGTGTTGGCTCTTCCTGCATTAAAACCCAGAAAAACCCACCGCGTTCTACAATAGCACTTAGCAGCACAAACTATGCATCCGAGACTTCACCTGGTCCAAAAGGCTGCAGGAACCAAGTCCTTCCTCGTCCTGATTGGGGATTGGATGGCTGCGTGGGGTTTACAGCTCGACTGGTTTTTACATCTCCCTTTCTGTCGTCCACTGTGGGGATGACTACCACCGGGATGAGAGTGCACTGCTCAAGTGTGCCATCAGAAGACATTACTTCTGTGTACCCTTCTTCACATGCACACGTTCTGGTCTGCAGAGGAACAAGCGTTTTACACACAGTTGCAAATCCATGCATCGCTGAGCGCTACATGATGTGTCATGGAGCAATTTAAAAAGGGCCACTCTCTACCACGGAAAAGCTGTGGTGGGGGGAAGATTTCCCAGAGGCAGTGGGGAGAGGTTTAGCTATGTCCACCCAGATTCCAAATATTGACCAACTAGCTCAAACATTATTTTTTATCTCCAAGAAGTATTGGGGTTCCCTTTTGAGATTTTGCTTGCAGCCAAGCATCTTAAGAACCATGCAATCCCCACAGTTCAATATCATGCACCAACATGTGACTGGAGCCACATGCTGGATGGGTGGCTTGTTATGACACAGTAGCACATACCTCACTACAGTAAGAATAGGGCTGGCTGCACGGTGGCTTACATGACCTGTCAACATCTGGCTGGCGCATCACTAAGCAGCCTCCTGCAGAACAAAACAAATCACATTTTGACACAACTGTGCCTCTGAACCAAGGAAGCTAATTGCTGCAGCTAGGAAAAGTGACATCCCATAATGGAAGAGGATGCTCTCCCACTCCTTCGCAGTTTCTCCGAGGAAGGACACAGCAATGGATGGATTTACTGGCATCACTCTATGTCTCATTAATATGTCGGTGTGCCAGATGCCATTTTCTTCTTTACGGCTCACACAGGTAATTGGCTGTGTATGTGAAAATGTGCAGGGGATAACGGATGTTGAACTTTGAGAGGTAATTGTGTTCTTGGCAGGATGGCTTTAATGCTGCTAACAGTACTATTGTCAAGCATGATACATGGGAGAAAACATATTCACTACATGATGAACGTCCTTTGTCTTGATCTTCCAAACACCGAGCAAATTTGCAGCCCCCCCCCCAAGAAAGAAGGGGGTAGGTTACCATGCAACGTTTTGGAGAAACACTGTCTCCACTGTATAAATTTGGCTTTGTTATACTAATTGCATAGACCCATGGGTGTAACAAAGGGGTGCAGGGGGCAGCTTTTCCCCCTAAGTCCTCAAAAAGTATTGAAAAGCATTAAAAATAATTAACTGAGGCTCTGCACCTCCCTCCCCCCGGCAGAAGCCTCCCCCCTGACAAAAGCCTGCCCCCCCTATCGCAATCCCCTTTGGGGGGGGGGTTTACCTGTGATCTCCCAAAAAAGCTCAACAACTTTAACTCCTAAAAAAAGCTCAGACCCCATCATCATGTTTTGTTTTGTTTTGTTTTTTGTTTTACTTTCCATGCTTCTCTGAAATGTTCTTGTTTAGTGGAAGAGAGAATTATTATCTCTTAAGGCAGGCATAGGCAAACTCAGCCCTCCAGATGTTTTGAGACTACAATTCCCATCATCCCTGACCACTAGTCCTGTTAGCTAGGGATCATGGGAGTTGTAGCTGGAGGGCAGAGTTTGCCTATGCCTGTTTTAGGGCGAGACCTTTATACTTTATAGTGCTATGCAATCCTAAAGTAGGGGGGTGGGAGATCTGTTGTTGCTGTTGGACTCTAACTCAGGCCAGTCCCAGGCAGCAGGGCCAAGGATGAGAGATGGCTGGAATTGTAGTCCAGCAGCATTTGGGGGGCTCACCTGTTCCCCATCCCCTTCCTTAAAGGCTGTTGCATGCATGGCAAGACAACATGCTCAAGACTAGAGTGAAACAAGTAACTGAAAACAAATATTTTGGTGCTCAAGAGATGATCTTTCTTGGTGATCTGCTCTTAATTCTCAGTAGCTAGAAGGTTATGAATGTGGCACAGTTATTGTTTTAAACCAAAGAAGCACACACAGGCTTTCATCATTGTTTTGAGCCAGGATCCTTGTTGCCATCGTTCAGTAGTACCCAGTTTGCCCGTTTCTTCCTCAAACAACTTCAGTAAAATGTAGCTACCCACTCAATATAAGTTTGCTGCTGCATCCTGAAACAACCAAGTCCATGTACTGGTGAGAAACAATGATGAAGTCCCGACAATAACAGATGCAATTAGATGCAGTTAGGTAGCTGTATGTTAACCAAGGGATTAGCAGAGAACCAAATCAGTCTTGCTAGCTGGCGAGTGAAATGGAATAAAGTCTGAATGTCCTGGCAATAAGATGCACATGCCTGTAAATGCCCTTATTGCAAAATGTCAGCCATCTGGGGGGCTACAGGAGGAAAGAGCAGCTTCATCACCCGTTTCATTTTGAATTAACGTATCTGTAAAAATAATACTTGGATATAAGAAGGCCACTTGGAACCATTATGCTGTGATAGAAGTAGGACATGTGAGAAACACTGCTCTGTAAGCAAATACAAACGTCAATGAAGTGAACCGAGTGAGCTTCAAGATAGCACAAAGACATTCTGACACTGCTACAGAGAAGCATTACAGCATCAATGCAATGTTTTTAGGCCTAGCCCTCTTACTTTCAGAAGACTGCACATACTGTCTGTTAAAAATAACCAACCAGTGTAGAATGGCTATCCATGAGGTAATCCTAGCCTTGGAATGAGGAAATAAAGCTTATGTGAATAGTGCTGTAATCCCCACCCCCACTGCTTTCAATAGGAAATCCTACTGTTTACTGTTGAATCGGGGAAAACATCACTTGGGTTTTCTGCAGATCGTTCCAATTCAGCAGTGATCAGCAGGTTTTCCAGGGGAAAGCAGAGGGGCAAAAAAGAAACCTATTGAACCCGTGACTAGAAATCACAGGATAAACAAAAGTGTGGATGGGACCTGAGTCTAGATATATATAGGCACACCACTTATCCTAGATATATTTCTCCTCATTTTCTAAAAACCAGAGCCTTATGCAGATGTTAGAATCATTGGTGTTGAGGCAAGTAGTCTGTCTAGTGGTGGCCCCTTGAAAAATGAGACTTCTCCTGTCATAACAAGTGTGCTCTTTTGGCAGCCTCTTTTGTTGGGTGGGAGCTGCAAAAACATGTTATGTTCAGGTAGATCTCTGAGATGCAGTTGGTGAGTTGCTATTTCAAATGCTATTTCTTAGTTTGTGCCAATTGTTATGATTATATGCTTTCATAAAAAAGTTTTACATAGTAATTATAGGGTTATATCCAATGGCAACTTTCTCTTAGCAGAAAGCACTTCCACTCTCACAAGGTGGGATACCGATTTTTGCCAGTTTCCACTGCTCACTTACTTCCCTGAAAAGTTGCTCCTAAGAGTTGCTATGTTACATGGAGAGCTGCCGTAGGTGTGTGTGGTGGTGGGGAACGGGCAAAACTCACGTTGTGTGAGTAGAAGTGTTTTTCTTCAAGGCAAACCTGACAGTGGGTACAATCCATCAGTTTTATTGTTGGAAACTGCTTTGAGGATAGCAGCTGAGAAGCCAGTTCTAAACCTTTGAAGACATACAATCCAGCCAAAATGTAATCCCACCAATTTGAATGGGAAGCAGTTTTAGGTGTGCTAATCTCTTCGAAATCAACAAGACATAGAAGTGCTTTAGGCTTGGCTGAATGTTGACCTAACAAATATATAGAAGTGGTAGAAATCTGTTCCATGGATGTGCTCTACTGCTCCCAATCCATATTACATCCAAAACTAAAGGAGCTAGTTTGCTATGGTTTGGCTTACACAGTAACTAGCAATTCTCAGGAACCCAATGCAAAGCGAATAATCACAGGCTTTCATGAGTGCTCATTAACATTTCGTAAGAAACTTCAATGAGCTCTGAAGCACGTATATCAGTGGAACTTTAATACCTGTAGCTTGATCGTAACAATCCTTTAATGACTCTTAAGTAACCTCTTGCAGGGACGTGGGTGGCGCTGTGGGTAAAAGCCTCAGCGCCTAGGACTTGCCGATCGAAAGGTCGGCGGTTCGAATCCCCGTGGCGGGGTGCGCTCCCGTCGCTCAGTCCCAGCGCCTGCCAACCTAGCAGTTCGAAAGCACCCCCGGGTGCAAGTAGATAAATAGGGACCGCTTACTAGCGGGAAGGTAAACGGCGCTCCGTGTGTTGCGCTGGCTCGCCAGATGCAGCTTGTCACGCTGACCACGTGACCCGGAAGTGTCTGTGGACAGCGCTGCCTCCCGGCCTCTAGAGTGAGATGAGCGCACAACCCTAGAGTCTGGCAAGACTGGCCCGTACGGGCAGGGGTACCTTTAAGTAACCTCTTGCAGCCTATCATGTCAATAATCCCTGGATTAATGTTGTGTAAGAATTCGCTAATTTCATAAGCAATCATAAACACTAATCACATGGTGTCTACCACTGACATTATTACTCCTCACAGAAGCAACCCAAAGCAACTTACAAAACAATATAAACACTAAAAACCAATTACAACAAATCAACGCCCCCAAAGCCCCCACATAAATACAAATAAAAGTCAGGTGTTGCAGAACCCGCCCCATTAAAAGAGGCCTCAAGTACTTGAGACCCTTCAAATTAAGGGCCAAAATTCCAGGTTAAAAGGAAGGTTTTTGCCTGATGTCAAGCAAGCCCTGCTGTGGGTCCCAACACAGCACCCCAATCTACATCATGGCAAAGAGATATTTCTATTTTTTCTGAAAAAGGTTGAGTGTGTTCAAGATTCTGAAAGGGGAAGAACACTTACCTGTAACATTCAATCCATCTGACCTTTGGCACCATACTGTTCGAGAAGATCCCTTCCATGGGCTGGCCATCCATTTGTATTCATAACACTGACCATCTGAATTGGAAACAGTAGCACAGTCAGAAATCCTCCATTTGGCTTGAGAGAAACATAGGGAACTGCTTTTTATAGAGTTGGACCATTGGTTCATCTAGCTCAGCATTATCCTCACCAGCAGTGAGGAATCCTTCGCCTAGTTCAGCCTGACACCACCTACAAATGGCCCAGGAGGCCATTTCTAGAGAATTCCACCAACCTGGAATCATGTGACATGATTTGACATAACCTGTCAGGCAAGCATAGGTAGAACACTGAAGAAGTCTGCCCCCCACCCCAATAGCCTTTGCTAGCAAACCCCACCTTTTCCCCCCTTCTTGGTCAAGTGAAGGGGAAAGGAGAAAAACAGGCACGTTTTGCAAGCAAAGGTATCTCAGGGCACTTGGCGAAAGGAGGGAGTGAAGGCCGCTTCAAAGAGTGCTTTGCAAGTCTCCCCGTGTTTCTTGTTCAAACTTCCAACGTTGGGTTTAAATGAAGACGTGCAAAGCCATGGGGAGGGTTTTGACTGGTGGACAGCCTGTCAGATTTGGCTGGTGAGGCTGATCCTGATAAAAAGGTTCCCCACCCCTGCTCTAAACCCAAGGAATCTCCCAACTCTGCTCCCTATGATTGTTAGCCTGAGCAGGAGACCTTCTGCATGCAGTGCATGCTCTACAGCTGAACATTGCTCCCTACCTCTCCATCTCAGGGCAGCAGAGTCAAAATCTCTATCCTATGTTATTGTTTCTGTAGAAGCACATTGGTTCCCTGTTCTATTTTTTTCCTGCTCAATGGTGAGTTAACAGAGCACATATACAGTCATACCTCGGGTTGAAGTCGCTTCAGGTTAAGCCTTTTCGGGTTGTGCTCCGCGGTGACCCGGAAGTAACGGAGCGCGTTACTTCCAGGTTTCGCCGCTTGCGCATGCGCAGACACTCGAAATGACGTCATGCGAAAGCGCGTAAGCGGTGAATCGTGACCCGCACATGCACAAACACGTGGACACAGGTTGCGTTCGCTTCAGGAACGGATCCCGTTTGCATCCAGAGATACCACTGTACTTTAAAACTGGCACTCACTTGCCTATAGATTTTAACACTCACCATTACACTGTCTTGTTTCCAAAACTTGCTCTGGGCAAAGGTGTTGATTATCTAGGTCCTGAATGATCACTGCTCGAGATCGAACTTGTATTCCCCCAAAGCCAAGATCTTCGCCATTTACACAGGTCAACTGACAGAGGCTCCATTCTGCCCACTCCTTTAAGTAACAGTCACCTGCCCAATAATGCAAAAAGTATTAATGAAGAAGTTAATTAGCAAGAGGGATTTGCAACATTATGCCACAACCTTAGTGTTAAAGATTTGTATAGGATTACGGGTATTTGGTTGCAAATAATGGATCTCCTGCCCCAGCATAGTTTTTAATAAACCTCACCCAAGCCCCAAAGTGATGGCACAAAAAGACTTGGTTGTTTGAACTGATAAACTGCTCATTGGTGTATCTGGTATTTCGGTATTCACGATCCGAAAGCAGCAAAGAATATATATCACACCCAATGCTTTCTTACGGCTTCAAAGCCACACAAAACACAGCATGTTAAGTGAACGTGGGTTTTCTGGAAAGTCAGCTTTGCCAATCGTGCCCTGTGTATGGAGGCCATAAAGTGAAAAAGGCATCTAGGCTTGCAAATGAGTTTGGAGCTTTAATTATTTTAGCAAAAGGACTATTAAAAATTCATGTTGCCTTACATTATGTTGACAACAAATAAAATCAACTCCATGTTTAACAGGATGCCTTAATGAAGGGGATTTTATTTGCTAACATTAAGGACTCGCGTAAAGAAATGAATTATTGAATAAACGATGTATGTATAATAGGAGGGCATGTAGTGTTCTTTGGAAACATTAACTAGAGTGCATCATTAACCCATCCCCAGAGGGCAGTTAATCTTTTCTTGGGTGAATTGTGGGGGCCATTCAAGCAAAGGTCACTTCCTCTACAAAATTATGAGTGAACAGCAACAACGTCTGCCCCCCGCCCTCTATATTTTTAAAGATTATCTGTTAAAGAGCAATAAATTTGAGCTTGAAACATTGTAGCACTTGTTCTAATTTGCTGTTAGGATCCAGTACTGAGTCGACATTAGAGAGCAAGTTTTGTTAAAAACTTTATCTGAACCTGCAGCCCTGCCCATAATCATTCTTTCAAATATTCTTACAAAGGCCCCAAGAAAGCATTTAATTCATAAGAGTGATCTTAGATTGGCTAATAGTGCCCATATGACCAATGCAGGAAGCATCAACTCCATTATAATGGGATTCATTTGCCCTTAGTGATGTCAGCATGTAGCAAAATCTTAGTTTATTTTTATATGTATACAAACATGTATACAAACATTGTATGCCTCTTTCCAACCCTAACAAGAGTGCCAAAGGCAGTTTACATCATCATTTTTTTTGTCATCATTAAGGACAATAATGAACACAAAACCAGTTTAAACATTGTGGTGTCATGTGGGATCCCAGATTGGCCTAAATCGCTTGGGGATGAATGAAACAGAGGGACAAATAGCAGCAGCCAAAGGGTGAAAAAGCAGTTGTGAGCAGTAATGAACAGCCATCAATGTGTAAGATTAAGGGCTTTTGGATGGGGGAATTACCTTCACCCAAATCAGCACCTGGTGGAAACTGAAGGACAACTAGGGAACAATTGGCTCAGAGCTATTAGTACAGGCTGTAATTGCTTCTGAACATTTACTTTTAAAAGGTGGGTGGGAAATCACATTAAATTGGAATAATTTAAGCCATCACAGAGTATTTTGCCAAGTTGAAAGTAGGAGGAACTACGGGAAGGGAGTTCACCCTTGAGCCTAACCCACAGCACCAGGTGGCTGAGAGCTCACATCAGCCTGCTGCTCTCTAACACTGTCTGCTGACACTTGGAGCATGAGTACTGAATCCATGTGCAGCCTTTGGGCCCTGCTGAGTTTGGGGCTTGGGGTAAGCCAAGGGTTCTTATTAAATGCAGGTTTTTCCAGCATACCTTTGGGTTCCCTCTCTTATAATGATCCAATCTTGCCTACTCCTTCTTGTCTGGGTTTCCCGTGCAATCACACAAGGGGCTACATAATTTACCAGTAAGTAATTAATTAGTGTTACAACAATAGATCACATTCTTATGAAACTCTTGAGTGGGCAGATAACTCCTCTGACTTGCTATAGCATACAGCAATGGAATGTGGGAAAGAACATAACCTTCTAGGGTTCAACAGAGACTCATCATTCATGCAAACACAGCTGGTCACCTGGGCAAGGAAGGGTACAGGTTTCCTCAAGCACCATTTTCTTATTGCCATCAACAACCGGCTCAATTTCCCCACAAAATTCTTCATCCACTATTTTCCCAGCATCATCGCTGGATCCATCATAGACCACACAGGAAATGTTTCTGACTCTTGTCCCTTCTCCACACTGAGCATTCTGGAAGAAGAGAACCATAAAAAGGATTAGGTTGCAGGTGGAGAAAGCCAATGCTTCTACTTCCTCACAAGGGTGAAGAGAATTCCACAAACGTTCAATGGGACTTCTCAACTAGCAGGCAGCCCAAGTTTATCAATCCCATTTAGCTTGCCAAAGTTCATGTGATTTGTGGTAGCCAAGGCTAGTGCTTCTGCCCTATCTTGTTTAGTTTCTGATCTCTTAGCATTCTGGCATCCCCTTAAGCTTAGCACAAAAGAGATCTGAGAGAAATCAAGCTGTGCATATTTTCTAATTTTATGGATGGCAACAGGCATACTTTCTTAGTGAACAGGCAAACGAAAGTCTTATCATAATGTACTTACTGAATGTAAAATAACAGAAAGTCATGTTACTCAATCAACATTCATTGGGTTTGTTAAGTTTACTTTTGAGTGTGGAATTTCCCTCTGGAATCATGTAGGCTTTCTGATTAAGCAAAACCCTAGATCTTTTAGATCTGTTGCCTTCAACCATGCTACCATAAATATTCAGAAAGAGGTTGCACCATGCCAGAATGTGCTTGTGACTGTAGCTTTTTGTAAACTGTTTTGTGTGTTTTTCTTACACTCTAGTAGTATATACATTTGAAGAAATAAATAGAATAAAAATAAGTTTGTGCTCCTGCATTAAACTTTCCTTACACAAAGAAAACCAGCATGTCAGAGGTAAGACTCAGGTAGAATCTTTCGTCCTGACACAACAGCTGTGTAATGATGGGCAGATGGTAACTTTGCTTATTCAAACATGGATTCTGAAATGTTATAGTCCTCATGAGACGTTCTTCGCTAAACACTGGAAATTGAGTCACAAGAGTGAGACAGGCTGGTTTCCATTTCACTTAAAAAGTCTGAGGTAGTGCTCAGCTCACCTTTCAATACCTCATTAGAATGAAGTTTAGAGGTACTTAATAAACAATATAATAAGCCACATTTATTTGTGTGTGTGTATCTGAGGATGAGATGAAGGGAAAGGCTTCAAACTTTTGTTTTACCTCAACTTTGCATTCAGCCCACTGACTATACTGCCACCGATAACAGGGCTTTACTGGACATGGTTTGAACTGCTCCATTAGCGAAGGACAAGGTCTCCCGTCACCTTGGAAAGGTTGAATAATAGTTCTCCTACGTATCATCCTTCCTTCAAAACACAGAGAGAAGAAGAGAAGCAAGAATGTAACAATGACATTAGTCTTGTGCATCAAGGAGTCTAAGCCTCTGGCTTTCATTATTCAGGATCAGGGTTGATTTACTTAATCCAGACCTGGATCTGAAAGCAATAAGGAACAGGTTGTGAATGTGTGTATAGTTTCAGCTCCCACCATGACTGACCATTGGCCTTGCCGGCTGGGGCTGATGGGAAATGGAGGTCAACAAGACGTGGAAGACCCCTTGACATCAACAGACACTAAGGAATGAGCGAAAGGAGATCTTGCGCCAAATCAATCTCCTGGGCGAATGAGAGAAATGCCAATTCTTAGCCAGAGGCCAATATAGGTTCTTCATGTTGCTAGGCCATGCTAGGCCATTCAAAGGGACAATTTGAGCCGTGGTCTAAGATTTTGAGGGGTGGGGAGGGGCCTGTCAGTATTTTGCTTACTATGCAACTCTGTGCTACACTATGTATAGTGATGGTCATGAATAACAATAATAATCAAAAAAGAAGAAGAAAACCATGAAGAAATTGGGTCCAGAGATCTGTCCACAGTGTAGGCCAAAGTTGGCTTTCCCTTCCTATCCTCACCCCAACAGCCCTAGAAGCCACCCATAAAATGCTCCTTAAAAGTTGGGGTAGTCTGTGACACAAGGGGCTAAGCAGAAAGGAGAAAGGCACAGAAAAATGCATAGAATCATTTTTTATGTATGGGCTTGTCATGGCCCACTTCATTCAGCAGGGTCTTCCAACCCTTGGAGGTGCCTTTTCTAGGAGCTTACAGGACTGCCAGGGAGAAGATGGGACAGAAAATCAGCTGCTGCATGAGGGTGGATCTCATGATGATAAGTAATATGCATATTAAATAGGAAGTAAATGTCATTGACCTCAGAAGAATTGTAAAAACTTATTTAGCATTGGGTTATGAATTGCATGGACTGAATTGTCTAGCAGAAAAACTTGTTCTGGTACTATTATAATTATAGGAATTTGCACCTCATCCCAGTTTTCTCAGAACTGGATTTGAAGAAGTGGTGCCATGCCCAAAGAAAACAGCAAATAAGTTCACTTGCTATGAGCTAAATCAAGTCCCATTTCATGATTGGATCTGATCCCTCTAGGGATTTTATTATGTACACTCTTTTGTTAAGTTGTTTGTAGCTCTTATTCTAATAAATAAAGTAAATACATTTGGAGTAAGTATTAAGGGCTTAAACACTCTGTGCCTGAGGATGACAAACTTTGTTTACAACCACAGAAACACAGAATGTTTTAAGCGGGAATCAAAATATTGGTGTTTTGTAAGCAGCAACATCTTCCTTCCAAAGTCAAAAGTTCCAAACCTAGGAACATTTAATAAAGGTGATTCATTCACATTATCGTTCTTTGGTTTAAATATTTGTTTAGTTTATAAATTATTTGATACTCCCCCCCCCCAATAAACATAGACGTCTACTAGTCTTACATGAGAAAAAATACTTAGAAAGCAGAGGGAGGTTTGTTTATCCTCTTTGTCTTCCCAGACATTATTACAAACCAAGAATTTTCAAAGAAAACAGGATATTTCAACAAGACTTAAAAGAAAATTAAAGCAGTGTGGATTTAGCAGCCATTAATCTTCAGGCCAGCTAAGGCAGAGACGCTACCCAGGCATGCTGGAGGACCCAGGCTCTATTTCCAAGGACTTGCGTTCCTTCATCCCTTTTGTGATCCTCTGGGTTGATTCTGTTCCTTTCTTCCTAAGGTATTACATTTCATTACGGAGACAGATGTCACTACAGCACTAGCACAAGGACGAGTGTGAGAGAGACAATGTGTGTGTGACTTGTAGTAGCACTAAAAGGTTCGTTGACCAGTGATGGCAATAAAGCCTTATTTCAGCATCTTGTTTCATCTGAACCAAAATGCACTGTGGTATTTGTCACTACAAGTAAACACCATACTAGGACTTCCATTCACGCCGTACTTTCTAGGTACAGGTCTGCACCTTAAAGCTCCATGTCTGAACAGGGTTTTTGGGGGGTGGGTTTTGTTTTGTTGTTGTTTTTGTCGTGGTGTTGTCCCCGGAAAAACCTGCATTTTACCTCTGAAATGGAGCAAAACGGCAATCCATGGAAAACCTGACTGCCATTTGCTCCAATTCAGCAGTGAAACATGGATTTCCCCAGGGAAAGCGTTGGGACAAACAAACAAACAAGCAAACCACTCGGGCACAAAGCCCAGACCTTTGCCTAGGAACGCAACACAAAAGGAAGCCTGGATGAGCCCTTAGTTAAAAGGCATAATAGTGTTATAAAAAGAGAACGATTAGAATCATTATATTAAAATAATAATAATACCTGTTGCCTCTTGTGCAGCTGTAAGACTACTTGGGTTACATTCCGTCCCCAGAGGAATGGAATTTTATACAAGCTTCCCTTGAGAGTCCACTGAGTGGCAGCAGAGCTATATTAGAAGCTAGCTATAATCCTCTGTCTCCTGCTGAGATGCTGAATAAGTCAAATGCCTCTAGCCATGAATGCAGTTAGTGCATGCCCTGTTGTGGTGTGATGCCCTTCTCAACGCGGTAGCACAAAAGAAACGACTATCTTGTGCATGTGGTGAGGGATGAAAATGTCATATAAGTGATCCCAAATATATACTCGATGAACAACAGATAGCTTAGTTGGTAGAGCACGAGACACTTAACCTTGGCCATAGGTCGAGCCCCATGTTGGGCAAAAGATTCCTGCATTGCAGGGGGGTTGGACTTGATGACCCTCGTGGTCCCAACTCCACAATGCTATGATTCTGTGATTTAGACTATCATACCTTGGCTTGCAAAGCAAAGATATGAACAAGCCTCATTCCCTTACATGGAGTGACTTCACACCAGTTGAGCGACAAGCCAGGAAAATGCAGTCAACTATAGTTTCCTGTTATGCCTAGATTTGGAGCCTATGGGTAATGGCTTCCAGGCAAGCCAGAACATTAAGCCAAATTTAAACCATGGTTTAACATCCTGGCTTGCAAGGAAGCCATTAACCATCATTTCCCAGTTTGGAGATAATACAGTGGTACCTTGGTTTACAACCATAATCAGTTCCGGAGGTCCAGTTGTAAACCAAAACAGGTTGTAACCCAAGGTGCGCTTTTGCTATTGGGGCCTCCCCCCCCCAAAAAAATGGGTTGTAATAAAAAAAATGGGTTGTAATCCAAAAAAAGGGACACGCACTTCCGGGTTTGACGTGGTTGTAATCCAAAGCAGTTGCAAACCAAGGTACCACTGTAGTTTACTGCAGATTCCTGCTTGTTTCCCCTGCTTTCATGAAGCGAGAAACAGAACAAAAGTATGCCACACAAGAGGCTTGTTCAAATTAGGATGGACAAGATATGATAGTCCACATGTGGCCAATGTCTACCACGTTGTGGTTGCCATTGGCTGTATGCTTTCATTGTTGCAGAGTTTCAACCATTTTGAACTAGTTTCAGATCCTGGTTAAATGTAACCATGGTTACTGTTAGCCATGATTAAGGATGGTGCCAACCAACAGCTTAAGTGGGGAGGAGGAATTTGCTCTAGGGATGAAAATAGCTACATGGAAAGAGTACAGGCAGGCTTTTGGTTTGTTAAACCAGGTTCTACAGGAAACTCTGTAACATTTGAATCACCTACTAAGGTTTCTTGCCTTACACATATTTGTAATTGTTCAACACAATTTAATTCTAAGTGCAAACAGAACTTTGTGTTTATGTCAATACATTCCATGATTTTCTGGAATCTACAACCTGAAAAGAGATGCATTTATAACAATCTATTGATGCTAACTGAATTTGTAGGAAAGCAGCCCAACACCTTTGGGTGCTTCTCAGGGGCTAAAATGGTTTTATGTTTACTCTGATCTGCCAGTCACAAATATAGTCCCCTGCAATAGTTTCATGCAGAGTTTTGCCATCTCTCATTTCCATTATCTAAGTCAGAAATGGATTTTGACAATCCTGATCCTCTTAGCACAAGCGTGGCATAAGGGAAGCTTGCAGGCAGGCAAAGCAAACCTCCCTAACCCTACAAATCTCTTTATCCAAGCAATTTCCCCTTCTGTTTCTCAGTGGCTGGTATGAGCTGGAGGCTCATGTTTTAAGACGTTTAAGCATCAAAGAGAATCTCCCAAACTTACCGGCTAGGCCACAAGCCTGAGAGCACTCAGACCACGGAGACCAGTCCGACAGCTGGCAGTTCACAGGGCATTCTACCACACAAGATGTATTCATGTGCCAGGTCTTTTCCAAGCCAAGCTAAGAAAAAAGGAAAAAAAGAATGATTCTACTATCAGCAAGTCATCGTGCAAGATGTTCATGCCACTGGATAACAGCTGAATTGAAGGTGACCACTCCTTTGAATAGAAATTAATAATTATGAAGACAAAAAAGAGAAATCAACTACATAAATGTATTAATCAGTAAATGCTTGTTCAGAATTGCAGCAATTCATATAAGAACCTAAACATGTTCCAAATCATTGAATAAGATATAGACAGACAAGTGGGTTGTCAGGGGGTCTTTTCCACTGGGCCCCTGATCTCTTGCCCTTTCCCTCCTCTTTTGACTAGTACATGATGGCTTCCCCTCTCCTGGGCCTACATTTTCAACTATACATAGAAGAAACTAGTACACACAGCTTTTATGCAAATTTGTGTCACTGAGCTGCATCCAAAAGTCTCTTAAGGACCTAGAAACGTCCCTGAAAACGACACCTTAAACATAATTTTGTTACTGTCTCAATACCCAGAATTGAGGATCAGTGAAGGAACATCATTTTAAGTGGTATATTGTCTGAAATTTAGCACAGCTGTTAGAAGCTATCAGCTACATTGTGCAGCTATAATATAGGCATTTAACATCTATCTACCCATCAGTATAAGACGTGCGCCTGCACATTCTGAGCTGAACAGTTGCAGCATCATTAACAACCACAAATGAGGCTGGAGACCTCTCTTCTGTTCTGCAAATGGCATCACTTGTTATTTCGCTTCTGAAATCTCTAAATAGGAAAGCTACAACAGTAGCTTCAAACTCTATACACACAGACATCTCTACACACTGACTTACCCTAATTAATATTTGTGCTATGCTAGTGTTTCCACAGCCAACCTGTATTGTGTGGGACATCACGTGTAAATGTGCAGAAATGCTTTTCCATCACCAACATACATGATTATGGGAAATCTGACTGAGCCAGATTTTCAGAGGAATGTGCTAATGCTAAACAAATTCCCAAACCTTACTCAGCTTAAACCCTGAACTTGCAGAAAGCCAGCATTCATTCCTAGCACTTGGCTATTAAGCAGAAGGTCTGAGGTGGCTGTAGACATAGAACCCCAAAACAGTAATAGAACAAAGTATAAGGAAGACAGAGAATAAACTGATGTGCATTCCCAAATCTAAAATCAAGGCCCAGTTCTTACAGCCAGCAGTTGTTTTTTCTCAATTGTGGGCGAGAGCTCACATGACTGAATGTTACTCCTTCCTCCCAAAGTCCACATGCTGAAAACCAGATACCAGGTTGCAGGCTGTCTTCACATGCAATGCTAAAATGTTTTAATGTTTCAATATTTGAATGTTGTATTTTAATTTTGTTTTTAAGCTGTAATCATTCAACTTGTTTTTATTATTGCTTGTAAGCCGCTCTGAGCCCGGCCTTGGCTGGGGAGGGCAGGGTATAAATAAAATATTATTATTATTATTATTATTATTATTATTATTATTAATAATAATAATAATATGGGTTAGTGCTACGAGCTCTGTGAGCTTCAGGACTGCACACTCCCCTCCTCCTCTCTCTTCCAGAGTGGCCATGAGGGGAACAGAAGTTCCCACTTCTGTTTCTGATCAGCCTCGGTTTAGTGTTATATTCAAACCCTAATCTTAACTATGATTTACTAAAGAAAGTCATTTTCATAAACCATGGTTTAATGCAAACACTTTAGTATACCAGTTCAAACTAACCATAGATTTGGATGCAACAATATGCTGTGGTTAGTAAAAAAAACAACAACCAAAAAACCAAAACAGAAGCAAAGATTTCTGAATTCCTAGGGTGAACTAGAGGAGGAGGGCAAAACACGTAAGTCCAACTCTCACACAACCTCACCCTTTAACACTAGACACAGATGCCTGAAATCCTCATTTTTATGTACACAGATTTGTTTGTTTGTATGGAGGACAACAATGTGTATTAGGTGATTTTGGTATACTAATTAACACCTACAAACCATTGTCTCCATTTAAGCCCAAATGTATAGAAGCGAACTTCTTGTTAAGCTCCTATGCAGCAGGTTCATGCTAGTCTCCAGTATGACAATCGCCAAGTCAACAGAAGAATGCCCTGGTAGATTGAAATGTTCTCTCACTGATTTCTGAATGTTTTCAGTGTTAGTGCAATCATTCACAGGACACAAAGGTTTCTACCTAAGGGAGGTTGCCAAAAAAAGTCACTTCATAGTGTGAAAGATGATAGTCTATCCTAAGATCTGTGTAAATGTCTGGGATTTAACAAGTTATCTCTGCCTAAGCTCAGCAGGAATTGCATCTCAGGTGGGTTACTTTTTTAAAAAGTGAAGCTTACCTGCTGATAGCCTGTTTGTGAGACAGGCACAGAATGGCAGAGTGAAAGCTTAGTTTAAACTCTTCTGATGTAGGTAAATGAGCAACAATAAGCTTCTGGGTATTTGAACAGCATGGAGTCTGTCCTGAATTTAAATAATTTGAATTTCAAAAACCTCAAGGAACTGGCAAGGAAAGTTTTGTGATGTGTTAATTTTGGAACCCAGCAGAGATCTACTAGTGTTCCGGCTGTTCTTTGAGATTTTGTGATAAGCAACAATACACACTGAAAATATGCTGGGGGGGGGGGCAGTGGGAATTAATTAAGCCTGGCAGCAATAAGGATGTTGGATAGCTTACTTAGCAGACTGGTGGAGACTTTCTGAGATAATCAAGGATGCATTAAGACAATGACAGTTTATGCACAAGAGTGTATATTGCAGTGAACATGGGTACCTAGGCAGGATCTAGGGCTTTTTTTTAATTCTAAAAAAAAATCTACAGTGGATAGTAATCAGGTTTTACTCAGAGTAGACCCATTGAGATCAATGTCCCTGATTGTTCTCTTGAGATTTTATCAAGCTGATATATCAACTACATTTTACTTGAGGTTTGTTCTGCTACAGGGATAAGACACCTCTGGCCCACAATCCAATCTTAGCCCACCAGAGGGCTCTAGTTTTGTCTGTGAGGCCACCTTCTCCTGTCAATCAGCTGGTGCCACTAGGTGATGTCAGCTGATGGGGTTCAGTTCTGCTAGGCACTGGCTGGGGTCCTTGAGTAGCGGGCCATGGTGGAGATGGTGGGGCTTTCAGGCCTCCCGCCAGTGCCACACTCTGCACAACCACCACCTGTAACTTACTCATTTATTATAGCCTTATATCCTGCTCTAACTTGAGGCCTTAAGGCAGCCAACACCAGTTATAAATGAAACAGATCGGTCTATGTCCCTTGCTTACATACAGTATAGTATAAGCAGGACAGAAAAATGGATCCAGCAAAGAAGGAATGTGGAGGCAGAGAAAGCAGGACGTTAAAATATCGATCATATATGACAGTTTGAAGGGGGAGGCAGTTTAGAAGGGGAGATTCAGCCCCACATGAACAGGTGTAAAAACTCTTCTGACTTCCTGCTGAATTAAATCCGCCATTGCTTATTGTTTCGGGAAAGGTATTCATGCTTCTCTAATGTCCATGTCAAGAGACACACTTCATATCATGTCTCATTAAGTAAGCAATATAAAATAATACAAGAGAGCCAGGTTTTGTCGTGAGACGTATGTACAGCCACACACAAACACACAGCTCTCATTAACGTCAATAGGAAATACTGGCAAACATCCAAAGGAACTTTCCCCGCTGCACCTAATACTTTAAAATGCAAATAGACCCAACCACGTTTGCAATGTGCATAAGAGTAAAGTGGTTTATGTGCAAGTATATCTTCCATAAAGAAGGAAGCATTTACTTTCCCCAAACTAGTATTCAATAGATTTACAATATATCAGCACTGAATGAGTTGAGATAGTGAGTGCAAATCTCACTTTGTCCTTAACAAACTTTAGAGCTTTTGCTGTCCTATTTATAGTGACTGAAAGTCAGCCTAGTGCTATTTTGATAGACTTGGAGATGTATTATAATGTTGCTGCTGCGCTGCCACTGCCTGTTCATAAAACTACAGATTCTCAAGTCTATAGAAAAAAGACACCATCTGCCAAACGCTGCTTCACACAGGACCTAAATGGAGCTACCGTATTTTTCGCTCTATAAGACGCATCTGACCATAAGACGCACCTAGTTTTTAGAGGAGGAAAACAAGGAACAAGAAAGCAACACAAAGCCTCTTGAGCGAAGAGGCAGGAGCACTCCGGCTGCGCTCAAGAGGCTTTGCGTAACTAAGAGGGTGCACACCGATCCCTCTTGCTCTTCTGTTTTTTTTTTTTCCCATATAATTTTTATTATTAAACATAAAACAAGACAAACGACAACAACAACGAAAAATAATATATATATATACAATAGTTTCACATCATTTTCATCACTGCTTTTTCTTTCGTACTTCCCTCAGCTGTCCCGTAAATCATCCGTATTCGTCACTTTCATTACGCATTCCTCAGACTTGTATTGACATTATTTATCTCTTTTCCTCTTATTCCCTTTAATCAATACTTATTACTTTTTTACAGTGCTTCTTTGAATCCCTTAAGCGTCATCTTTCCTTTACTTAAACATTCCAGATACTCTACATATTTCTCCCAGTCCCCGATGAATTTTTGGTCTCTTAAGTATCTAATCTTTCCTGTCAATTTATCTAACTCTGCGTATTCTAACAATTTTGTTCTCCAATCCTCTATGGTCGGTATTTCCTGCTGTCTCCATCTCTGGGCCAATACCACTCTTGCGGCTGTGATTGCATATCTAAAGAATTTGCAGTCTTCCCTTTTTATTTCCTTTCCTATTAGTCCTAATAAAAAGACTTCTGGCTCCTTTCTGAACGTATACTTTAAGATCTTCTTTAACTCATTGTATATTTTCTCCCCTCTTGCTCTTCTGGCTTCAGCAATAGCTGCGCAGCCTGTATTCGCTCCATAAGACGCACACACATTTCCCCTTACTTTTTAGGAGGGGGAAAGTGTGTCTTATAGAGCCAAAAATAAGGTAATTCACACTCTTTACTTGTGAGTAAGCACATTGTTCCTTTCTGGGGCCTGTCTTGACGTATTCCTGTGTCTTAGTGATCATAATGTCCATCCGTTCTGATTTGTTGTTCACCCACCTATATTGCTGTTTAGTTGTGCCTAACTGCAGAAACATTCTGGGATTACTAGATTTTCTTTTTATCTACTGACAAGCTAGTGGGATGCAAAACCAACCATGATTCAAAACTACAGTGTCATCTGTACAGAGAAGGCATTGAATAGCTGGCATGTGAAACTGTTACATTGAGGAGAGATGGAGAACTTGTGAAGCCTTGCAGATGTAGTTAGGTGCCAGCTCCCACCAGCCCCAGCCACCATGGACAACGATCAGGAATAATGGCCGCTGGAATCTAGCAACATCTGGGAGGTCACAGGTTCCCCACCCCAGTTTAACCGTTTCCTAGGTGAGGGTTAATTTTTCAAGCAGCCTTATTTACAAGCCATGCTCGTTTGTTAATGCTGCAGGCTTCCCCAATATTATTGAAGAGGTTCCTTGACTTACAAACCTGGCTCTGAAAAGCCGGCACAAACCCTAGATACAAGAACAAATGAAGAAAAAGAAAGAACACCCTGAACGAAAATGATGTTGGCAGATGTCCAAAGCACTACAAAGGAACCACTTCAAATTAAAATGGTGATTACCATCCTGATTAAGATTTATGATACTTATTCACCTTGATTGCTTATTGTTCCCAAACCATTACTTTCAGGAGCTAAAAAAAGAAAAAAGACAGCATACCTTTGTGGTTACACACTTATGCAAACAGGAAATTAAGCGACAAAACCACTGATTATGGCACAGGCTCATTTCAGGGGTACTTAACAGTCCTCAAATAACACCGAGAAGCATCTGCCAGAGTGTAGATCCATGCAGCTCTGTGCCAATTGACTCCATGTCTGAATGAATGCACTTAGAGATGATGGGGATTATTTGCAGGACCAGAAAAAGGAAGAGGAAAAGAAAGACCCACCCACCTTTTCACAGTACTTCAGGTCAACTGACTTGCCATCGCTGCGAACACAATCAAGCATCCTTGTTTTGATCCCGTTACCACAGACGGCTTTCTCACTTAGCTGGCAGGTGCTCCAGTCTAGAGGTAACAAGGGGGTAGGGTGCGTTGAATAGAGGAGGAAACCATTGAGAAAGAAAATGCATTTCTCACTACACCAGAGTGAACTAGGGTACAGTAAAATGCAGTAGTGGCCTGTGCAGCAGGACAAAGATACAGAACCAGCCTTGCAACACTGGCATCGCTGCACAGCCTGTTACTGCTAAAATGTCACCTCTCACTAATGTTTCATTCAATTCCATTTTCCAAAGTCCAATAACCAACAGCAGGCCTCTTGTACAGCCTCCTAGGAAACTGCAGCCAACAACAGCCCAGTGGAATCCAGTGCATGCAATGAGGCTTATTCCCAAGTAGGTGTGCAAAAGATTGCAGAGGAAAATTGCAATCCTATAGATGTTTCTCACCGTGGTGTTTACTGGTCTTGTGAGCTTGCATAGGATTTCAGTGCAAATGATGTTTCTGGATCAAAAAGATCAGCAATTCAAAGAAAACAAAAAAGCTTGCATCGTATACTAATAGCAAACACAGTTAGTGCCTGAAAACTGGAACTTGCACTACCAAAATGGCACCATCCATGCACAACGGGAAGGGCTTGGAAGAACCCCACAGCCTAAGGAGGACTGGGCATGCTCAGTAGCCACAGAATGCTAGCTGAGTATTGGAGCGGGTGGGAGAGACAATGGAATGGAATGTAGCTGCTGGCTGGCTGGAACCCTGAAGAGGAGCACTCCACACTGCAACATCTTGTTGCAGTTCCTACTTGTCATCTTAACTAAGACCAGTACCTGTCACATTGTAATCATAGTGGTAGCAGTTTTTGTTCAGGCTGCAGGGTTCTGTCTCCACGGCAGCAGGGCAGGGCTTTCCTCCTTGAGGTTGCCTCACGACTTCCGCTGTTCGTTCTCTCACACTGCTTCCATTACATGGCTGAGAAAGGAAAGGACACATCCTTTTACTCTGATACACGTAATATGCGGGTGGAACTTTGTTTTATTTTATATGTGTGGTTTTTTTAAAAAATAGGCCATCCTTCTATTTCCCGAGCACCACTCTGGGCGGCTTACGACGATTTCGAATCAGAATACAAATAAAGAACATATTCCGAAATGCTTAAATGCTAGCTTTCTTTTCTCTCTCTCTTCAGTAGCATATGCCTTACCAAGGAACACCGAGACCATTGGCCCCACTCAGACATGACACAATCCTCCGGGCATGGCAATGTGCACTTTCTAGCACCAATGGGCATCTCTTCTTGGTCACACAGGTAGTCTTCAACCGTGTCTGAAGGACCATCCATGGTGTTCTGCATGCATCTGGGAAAACAAAGCCCATGCCTAAATATACATGTAGATTATTATTTTTAAATAGGCTGCCAATGTACAGTCGCATTGATTTTTAAGTATATGTTATAGAGCAAAGCCAATAGACACAGGACTTTGCAGATTAAGGGAAACATGCAGGGGTCCTGCTCCAAGGAACACACAATCTAGAGCAGTGGTAGCCAACATAGTGCCCTCCAAATGGTTTGGGACTACAGCTCCAATAATCCCTGGCCACAGACCTTGCTGGCTGGGGCTGATGGGAAATGTCATCCAGGAACCTCTGGAGGACATCACATTGGCTAAGAGTAGGACTGGGTAAATGTGAACAAATGCAGCAGCCCATATTTAGGTTACTTGCTGGCAGAGATTAGCTATGGAGTGACCCTGGATCCTTTAGCATCGATGCAAAGGTAGCCTTGGTTCTCTTCATCCACAGGACTTCCTCCTTTAAAGCAATTTGAACCTTACTCTGCACTTGCCCAGTCGGTTTACTAATCTACACTTTGGCAGAAGGGAACCTCTACTGCATCCTGACCCCTACAGCCAGCTTACCTGAGGGTTAAGATTGCTTTGCTAATTACTATACTTCACTAGTTCCTTCATATGCTCACCAGTTATTAGTACTTCATATAACCTATGGCTAAATAAATCCTGACACCAACATCGGATTAGGTGGTTAAGGCCCTGTTTTAGATTTCATCCTGCATAGCCTGTTACTTATGTTTTCCTGCCATTGTGAATACTAGTAGCAGTGCTTCCCCCTGGGGACTCTCAAGGGTACGCAGTACCGGCACCCCCTTTTTAAACTTACTGTAACAACTTCATAGTGAGTACCAGCACCTTTTTTGGGGGGGGAGCACTGACCAGTAGTAATTATATTAATTATATCTAGGAGTTACTTCTACATCAAGGATCATCATCCAGTTTTCTTAAATTCAGCTTGGTGAAATAAACCAAAATTTCTGGGGTGGGGAAGGAGAAGTAATCGTAATGCAATGTGCAAATACACATCGGAATTATGACTAAGTTTGAGTCTCACACCAGAAGGGGCAGTATACTGAACTGCCTTCAAATCTTGGCTGTACTCACATGCCAATATTGTCAACTCTTTCAACTGCTGTTTATCCCATCATTTCAAGCTGTCATGATTCAAATCAGAGCATCTTTACAATGAAGTGGTCAAACTGTGAACACAGGGCTTGGAAACCCTCTGCCTGCACAAAATGACTTGATGAAATTTAGCATTTAACATTTAGGAAGCGAAGGTGTTTCTGGATTTTAATTCAACTGGACTGAGATTTCAGTATTTGGAATGAATAATAGACTTCCCCCTGCCTCACATTTGGCTCTGACGATACATACACGATCTATTATCTTTCTAGGTTACTATACTCCCTGCTTTAACATGGGGTAGAGCAGGGCTATAGGGAGAACAAATTATCTGTAGGAAAAGGAGTATCTATCATAGTTACTATTGCCAATTTCTTCTAGCGGAAATTTGAAAGCTAGAAAGATGGCATTCCCCAAATAAATCTTTCGTAGCTTCAAAGTGAGCCTCTGTTTTGAACATAACCTTGTGAAACTTGACAGCAGAATAATATACCTGTGGCAGATGAAAATGAACATTTGGCACTTCACAGCAAATGTTCCCAACAATAAAGCGCTCATTAGGGCGCTTGTCATTGAGTCTCTTGTCATACCAGATCATAATTGGACACCTATCATACTGAGCCACCATGATTCCAAAGGCACGCTGCAAAGCTCTGAAATTGTGCATGAAACAGGAATGAAAACACAGCAATGCCCCCCTCCCCAAACCACCTACGCTAAGCCAAGTGGAAGTAAACTTCACTGGAAACAATGGTAACTTTTTGTGCCAAGAAAGAATGGGTAAAGACAAAAGGAAAGCCAAGTAAGACATATGCTTTCCTTATGCACACTAGTTTTTATACTGTCTTTCAATAAATAAATTCTCAGGGCTGTTTACGTTAGGGTTGCCATACGTCTGGAATTTTCCGGACATAGCCAGTATTCAGCTCCCTTAAACAGCTTCCAGACAAAAATCACTGAAATGTCTGGAACAATCCAGACATATGGCAACCCATGTTGGTAGTGTAGTTTTTTGGCATTTTGGTAATTAAAAATGGATCAAAAGCTTACTTTTTGAAATATTGTACCATAGTACATAAAAAGAAAAACAATGATTCAAACAATCATAAAAATATGAGAACTAAAGGGCAGCAACAATTTTTTAACACTCAGGTTTAAAAATTAGGACTAATTAAATTAAATTTGTATAAATTGGGTTTCAATTTGTCAGCAACATCGCTAGTGTCATTCACTTGAGTTGTTGTACCTTGGATTGCCAAGTTTCCAAAGAAACGAAACTTCCCCACCCCTTTCATGATTATACAATGGCATCTGAAAATCTAAAATAAATATTTTTGTTTTGAATAAAGAAAAAAAAAGTGAGACTAACATTGTTATGACTTTTGCTATACTGTACAGTGCAATTAAATATTAGGAAGTGCCTGAGGCTGGAACCCCAGAGAACAAAGGGGTTGTGTCGGTGGCATATGCAATGTCAATCTACAGAGAGATGAGCATAGAATAGGGAAGGGGACACAGTTATTAGTATGGCACATACTAGAAAGGGTGTGTGGTGCAGGGGTGAACATCAACATGAACTATTTGACACATACACAAAAATTGGGTGGAGCAAAGAGCTTCAGGCTGTCAGCAAGCAACAGTCCATGCCTATCTAGGGAGTTCTGACTTGTATATTCGAAATCCTTTTATGACTTTCAGCACACTAAAGCCATGTGCACCGAAAATTAAATTAGGAATCACGTTTTCAAAATCATTCCTGGGATGGATGGATTGTTCCAAGATTTGATAGTAGAGACTTTTTCTGCTAGAAACTACTATTCCAAACAAAATTTGTCTTTAAGAATGAAAGCTCCCCTGCTCCTCACTTGGAAGTGACAGTGCCAATGTTTCGCTCACCTTACTTTCCTGGTTTGCACACCTTCTCCACAATTCTCCTTTAAGTCCACATTTGTCACTTTGCACACACTCCAGGGCTCAGTGACCCCAATGTACTGGCTGCAGTCGCTGTGGCACGGGACCACCTCATATACCTGGAATGAACACACAAAACATGAACTTGCTTTATGTGCAAGCGTGCAACTTAACAACTGGAATCAGAAATATCTTAAGCTTTATTTATCGGAAAACAGTATTTTCCATTAAAGTGTGTGGGGGGGTCATTTCCTGTGGAAGTTAGCAGGCATGCATTTGCAATCAGCACTGACAAGCAAGAGTATATAAAATTAGCCTTTCAGCAAGGCCTGTCTTCGCTCACTCTGCCCCCTTGAGACACACAATTGTGAGGCTTTCGTCTCTCTTTTTGAGCAGCTGCTGCACAAGGTCAGGTGGGAGGAATTTCAGGGCAATTGCTCTTCAACTCCTCTTCCTGAAATTGCCTTCCTACCCTATTATCACATCAGTCTTTGATCCTCAGCAGCACCTGTCTCACTTTTTGTGCACCTTATTTGCCAAACATCTATAGGAGCCTATCTTGCCGTGCACCCCCATGCAATTCTACTTGGGAGCCCCTTTGAGTAAAATGGGCCTTGCTCCCAGGTGTTTCTACAGGACAAATATCCCAGATTTTTGGCAAGGCCTTGCTATGCTTCTAGCTCCTGTACTTCCTCTTGGTTGTTGTCAGCTCACAGTCCCGACTGTTAGATGTTTACTTGTTCCTCTGCCCTGCATTTTGCCTCCCAGCCTCATTTGTGTTGGGCTCAGAGACTGACATCCCAAGGACTTACCTTGGGCCAGTAGTTCTTAAACAAGATCTTAGTTCTTGACTGAGCCTGGCAGCTGTTGACACTGTTTCCAGACTCCAGAGACTCTGGCCCACCCCATTGCCAAATGTAGCTATGGGTGTCTGAAGAACCTAATACGCCTTAGGAGTGATAACATTTTAGGCTTGCGTAGCATTTTGGCCCCTTATGAAATATGAGACAGTCGATATTCCAGTAGCATATGCTTATATGTGCTTTATCGTGTTGGAAAACACACTCCTGACCTAAAGTGACTGTGCTTGGTGTGGCAGGAAAAAAGGGGAGAGAATGAGATGGAAGCAGTGTGCTGGGACTGAAGAGGTCTACCAAGACAAGACTTCCACCTCCACTGGACTTCTTCATAGGATTCCTCACCATCATCACCCACCCCTTGGTTGGCCTTATGCCATTGCCAGCGCAGCCAACTTCTGCAGGCTCCTTGTATGTTTTAAAACCCCAATTTCCCAGGGTTCTAGAACACACAAGAAGCCTATGTAGGCAGAACAGGTTTCCTACTACAGACAGAGTCACTCTTCAACTCTTGGTTGGCTACAGAGGGAGTGGGTTCGGCGTGCTTGTCCCTGCTTCCTTTTCTCTCACACTATCCCCTGGGTTCCTTATCAGTGATTTCCGCCTATGTACCAGCCCTTGGAATGGCTGTTTGTAATACAGCTATAACCTGTTTTTCATTCAGCTTTCTGTGTCCTTCACCATTTTCTCCCCTCTTCCACTGTTGATGAAGCCAGTTGCAGTTGTATACATGAACACATGACAGGTAGCGTATGTACAGTCTTAAGGAAAAGTTACACCCAGAGGAGGCAAACAAGGCACATATTAGGGGATTTTATCCAGAAACATGCTTGAAGGCAGTGCATCTGTTTCACAGACTCTTACCTGAGCCTGGGGCAGGTGTTGGCCATGAACGCAAGGGAACAAGCAAAGGTAAATAAAAACAATAGTTAGGAAGAAAAATGGATAATTGGAAATAGTAATGCTGCTTCAAAGCATGAAGCTCATCAACCTAAAAAGCGGCAACCCTTGCAAAACGCAAGGCTGAGCCCATACTTAGAGCAGATCCATGGAAATCAATGAGACTTAAGTTAACCCCACCGTTTTCAACAGGTCTACTCTAAGCAGGTTTCTGCCTCTATTCTCTCACATTGCTGGAAAGCACTTCTTTGAAGCTGCTGCCTAGAGATGAGCTTCTGCAGAATGGCTGGGCTCTGACTGCAGTGGCGGACCTTGGGATCTTAAATTTCAATGTGGCGTCCTGTGCAACACCCAAATTTGGCACCCCCACCTTTTGCCTTCCAGTCTACTTCCTAGTTGCAACACCCCCTGCAGCTCCACACCTAGTGTGACCAAACTGGTTGTGCCCCCCTAAATCCACCCTGTTTGTAGCATGTTATTAAATTATTATTCTCTGTCCACTGATGGCACTGATCATTTACAATCTGGTAAATACATGGCCTCCAGGACACATGGCTGAAAGGCCTTCTTTTGGTCTCAACCACCTGGGGTCTATGGAATTTGTTTATTTTATGTGCTTCTTACTGGGGGGAGGGGGTTGTTTTTACTGGTGTCCACTGTATTGGCTATACAGGCCTCTGATTAAGAGCCTTGTGTGGCTAGATGCACATTTGAGACGGAGACTTCTTTGGTCATTAAACAATTCTCCTGAAGCTGTGGAATTTCTTTGTGTTTGTTTCATTTACAGTATTCTAAGAGAAAAACTAAGAAGTCATTCTTTTGCTTTTGTAATTTAGAAACCTACAGTTTTTCCTCAATTTCAGCTACCTAAGTTACAGCGCAATTTTAACCGTGTCTACTCAGAAGAAGAATATCTTCTTGAATTCAATGGGGCTTCCTCCCAGGTAAATGGGGTTAGGATTGCAGTCTTAGTCCATTCTCTACCCCTTCATTGCCTGAGATGCCTAACAAACATTTAAGAAGAGGAAAAATCCAGCAACAATATAACAGAATGCCCAATGAATAAATTAATTTAAACTCTTCTCTGGGCCTACTCCATCTACTGAACCTTACCTTTAAGTTTCAGTATTTTATGTTATAATGCTTTCCATGTGCTGCTTTCATTGCAAACACAGACTTGTATTTAGCTTCTTGATTTCCTTTAAGCTGGAGATAAGGTGCAGATTAATTACACAGCCTCAAGCAGCTGTCTGGCCACTGACACAGGCTGCATGTGTGGGATTTCCACACTTACAGATTTAGAGTGAAGTGTATTTAATATTAAAAGATGCATCCTCTAAGGCTAAGCTTTCGGCTCTTTAGAACATCCCATTTGGAATTGTGCTCCAGACTGTATGCAATTGCATTGCTTTTTACTGCTGCTGTGGCATCTATTGCATCCAGACCAGCAGTTCCTCACCCCCTGCCAGGGATCTACTGCAGAAAACTACACAAGGACACGATGCATTCAGGGCCCACTGCATCAGAACACTGCAGTTTGTGATCAGTTGCGAGCACCCCTTTCTGCACACACGTTTTTTCCTCTTCATGCAAAACCTCCTCTCTCATTAGAAGGACCAACATTTGTGTCATTGGTCCAGAGCTGCTTTGTATTTCAGCATTTGCCTGATAGCCACAAGCTATCACAGGTGTTTGCATGTAGGCAAGTATAGGTAAAGGTAAAAGTTAAAGGACCCTGGATGGTTAAGTCCAGTCAAAGGCAACTATGGGGTGCAGCGCTCATCTCCACTTTCAGGCCAAGGGAGCCGGCATTTGTCTGCAGGCAGCTTTCTGGGTCCATGTGTTCCGCATGACTAAACCGCTTCTGGTGCAACGGAACATGATGACAGAAGCCAGAGCGCATGGAAATGCCGTTTACCTTCCCACCGCAGCGGTACCTATTTATCTACTTGCACTGGTATGCTATGCTTTTGAACTACTAGGTTGGCAGGAGCTGGGACATGCCTTCTTCTTTACCTAGCATGGAAACTAAGTTGGCTGCCAGATTAGAGAAGTTTCCTTCGCTGTACAGAAATCCAGTGGGCTGCTGTCTCTCCTCTGCCAAACCCCAAACAAGCTAGTAATTTTTATGGGTTAATTTACAAAGCTGCTTTGCACTGTTCTTCTTTCTGCCCTGCCCTGTCATTTTCTTTATTATTACTGGTGAATTTGTAGCTATGCATTGCAGCTGCTCATCTAGAAATGTTGTTAATTTTATCTAGCACTTTCTTTAGGTTGGAGGGGACGGGGGGAAGCAACCCATAACCGTTTCCCAATCCATGAACACCATCACGGGAAAAGCCTATCAAGTTTCAGTAAATGGTACCAATAGATGGGTTTGTGTGTGCAGCAGTGCAAATTCAGTTCAAAAATTAAAAGGGGCATGACTTAAATTTTAGAAGGAAGAAGCACATAAAGAGAAACACTTGAAGATTAGCACTAGACTTGGGCAGATGTGGGTGAAGCCTTCTAACAAAAAGCTAAGGACGTTATGACACTAGCCACCATTAGAGGGCAGCATCGTTGTAGAAATAAACCTCTCACTATCTTCAGACCACAGATATCTAACCATTTACTATTTTTGTTATCTAGAAAAAGAAAGCATGTTTCTAAGTAGTGTGAATTAGTCTGAAAGCAGAAGATCTGGTCTCAGCCCCTCCTATTAAAATGTTTTCACCCCGCTATGAATACCTCACTTGCACAACCTAGCCTTCATGCCTACTTTTGTTTGGTGTTAAATTGGATTACAAACTTGGTTTATTAGCTTTAGTTTAACACTTATTATGTTCTAAACTAGAACTAATTACATCCTCTTAAGTGGAAAATCAAATCAGCAGGCCATTTCCTTCTGTGCTTGCAAAATGTCAACACAATGGCATCCAGTAAATGCACATCTTATTTAGATGAGAACCGCCAACATCCCCACCCCCCACCCCTTTTGCATCTTCTTCCCAGCTCCCCACTACAGGGGAATTTATGGAAATGAAAACTTGGGCTGTTTCATTTGCTGGGGGGGGGGGGGAATGCAGATTAAATCAAAACTCAAGGTGGACATTAATCAAGTCTGAGAAGATGCACAAAACCCTTTTTCTTTTTTCCCTTCTGTTCAGTTTGTCATGAAACCAAGAGCAGAGGCCATGAACATCTAGAGCTTATTAAACATCCATCGATGGTTCAGCATCAACATTTAAGATTCTCCTGCATATGACTATGACCTCCTTCACGCTTACACACAAAGCCCTCCCCATCGCTCCCCTCTTGGTCTGGTCAAACATATAAAAGAACATTCCCCTAGAATACCAATGAACCATTATGAATTAGGGCTGTCGCCAATTAAAGAAACCTGAGTTGGTAGTTGAATTTTAATCCATTAAATAATTAAATCTGCATATTATTAAAACAATAATGTTGCTGGGAGTGGGAGAGGGATGCTTTGTTTTTTACATGGGCCATATGTCGCAGGACAAAAACCCCTCTTAAAATTCCTTTATTGTAAGAGTGAGAAAGCGATGCCTCTTTTAAGGCGGTGCCTGCTATCTTCAGCTTTTATAACTATTTACACACACACAGAGAGAGAGAGTTTTGTTTTGGCCCATAGACCCAAATACACAGTACAACAATAGAATATATTAACAGTTATTAGGGTGTAAGTTCAGCCTTGCTATCCAACAGGGAAGCTTTTAGCCTGTACACACTGATTTATAGTATTTTAAATATCATTATATGTCGGGGTGCCAGTTTTGTGGGTGCAAGGCATCCATAATTCTTGGATTTAGTAAAAGTTAGAATAAATCAAGGTTTGATTAAACTGTGCCAAAGGCTGCTAGATGCAGCTTATGCTAATGAGTCAGGCCAGCCTGACAGGACTAGCTGAGTGTAAGGCACAGAGGAGACAAAGATGGGTGATGCCCATCAGGGAACCTATCAACAGAGAGAAAAGACTGCCAGACAAAGAGGGGAGACCCTCCTCCAGCTGTGTGTTGGTGGGCAGAGACCAAAAGGGTTAGGATTTCAAAGTGGATGATGTAAGCCAACAGGGGGAAGGTGTCAGTTCTGCAAGTGGTTTGAGAAGCAGAGAAGCAGCGGCAGAACATGATGTGGGCTGGCTGTGACAGGAGGGAACATAAGAGACACAGAGCATGGCTTTTTGCTCTTCTTATGAAGGAAGCCAGGCCCTCTTGGGATGTGGATGCTCTGCAATCACTTCATCTAGGTCCAGGTGGTATACAGTGCTATTTTTCTAGAAAAAGAGGTGCCGCAACTCACCATGAACACCTCTCTTGTTCTCTTATAATGGCAATGGCACCCACCTGAGAGGTGCTGGAACTGAGTTTTGGCTGTAAAAAAAGGCCTGGTTGTATATATGTGTAAATAAACCATATATAATAAAAACACCACAGTCTCCGCTGTGCCTTATTTCCAGAAGGACACACAAGCCCTGGGCAAGTGCCAGGGTCCTTGAAGTCTCTCGCATCGCTCAGTGGATATGGAGGTTGCGTGTAACAATATTAATTTGAGTGTTTTTGATTGTTTGCGTCTCTTTTTAGTCCATTAAAAACACTGTTAATCAATTAATCTAAAACTGAATGATTAAAGGCTGCTGTCCTAGTATTAACCAACAAGGATCCTACATGCTAAGAAGGAAAGAAAAGAGTGAGCAGGCATTGAATTGACACCAAATACGTAAAAAGTGAGGGAAGACAACTTAGACTAAGTGAATTTAAAAAACCATTGGAGGATGCTCTATGTATTTTGATAGCCTTCTCTTCAGTGATGTATTCAGGAGAGAGAACAACTCAGTTTTGAAATGTAAAAGAACGACGGATGGCAATGTGCTGAGAATTACCTGATTGACATGATCCAACTTGGGGCAAGGCCTTCCGCCATTGTAGGGCTTCTCCCGGAGCCATTTGGACCTGACTTTCACCCCACTGCCACAGGATTTACTGCAGCGAGACCAGTTGGACCACTCGCTGAGCTTGCAGTCCGAGGGGCAGGGGATGATGCAAGCTTCCTCGATGTACCCTGAGTGGAGACAAAACAACAGCACAACGCCAGGACGTAAGAGCCTTGCTGGAGCAGACCAAAAGCCAAATGAGGCCAGCATTCTGCTTCCCACAGTGGCTAGCCAGATTCTTCCAAGAAGCCTCAGTCCAGTATACCTGAAGGAGCGTCTCCACCTCCATCGTTCTGCCCAGACAATGAGGTCCAGTGCCGTGGGCCTTCTGGCGGTTCCCTCGCTGCGAGAAGCCAAGTTACAGGGAACCAGGCAGAGGGCCTTCTCAGTAGTGGCACCCGCCCTGTGGAACGCCCTCCCACCAGATGTCAAAGAGAAAAATAACTACCCAACTTTTAGAAGACATCTGAAGGCAGCCCTGTTTAGGGAAGCTTTTAATGTTTAATAGGTTATTGTATTTTAGTGTTCTGTTGGAAGCCACCCAGAGTGGCTGGGGAAACCCAGCCAGACGGGCGGGGTATAAATGAAAATTATTATTATTATTATTATTATTATTATTATTATTATTATTATTACTGTGAGCCTGCGATAGAGGCAATTACCTTCTCTTGCAGCTGCCTCCCAGCAGCTGGTATCCGGGGGCACATCACTGACGAACACAGAGGTTCAGTTTCGCTGGCTAATAGACACTGATACCCTCTCTCTTCCACAGATTTGTCTAATCCCCATTAAAGCCCTCTAAACTAGTGGCCATCACTACATAAATGAAAAGAGGTACCATGTTTTGTCCTCCCTG
The DNA here is from genome assembly GCF_964252035.2 of Podarcis erhardii. Taxonomy (NCBI): domain Eukaryota; kingdom Metazoa; phylum Chordata; class Lepidosauria; order Squamata; family Lacertidae; genus Podarcis; species Podarcis erhardii. Next base: position 26,172,268 of record NC_138513.1, read on the forward strand.
AATCGACTGCCCGTAATTTCATTGGGTGACCCCCCACATTCTGGCGCTTAGAGAGACGGACATGTATATGAAGCCCTCCCTCCCATCCACCTACAGTGTGTGCTTTCAGGCTTCAAACTCTGACTTGGCAGGAGTCTGCGAGCGCAGAAATTTCTTCGTCATTAGGACAATATTAAAATTCAACTAAGAAGCTGATACACGCACCCAGAGACAGTGCTGGGGTAATATCTGAGTGCCTGCTGCGGTGTCTTATTAGGATTCATGCTCATCTGGTATCTGCCGTTCTCTGACTTTTTGACAGCTGGAACGTAACTGACGCTGCCCTGTCTCTCATTACATCACTGTCACACTCCACAGAGGTATATTGAATGAAAGGTGTCTCGTGAGTCAGTCTGTCAGCACACCCCTTCCACAGCTGAAGCAAGGAATATCTCACGGTGGCTGCAACATATGTTTGCATACTAGCCAGACCAAAGGCACCTGATCCTCTTGAAACCAGTGAACTTAACATTTTATCTATCGGGTCTAAGAGGGGAGGAGAGAGTGTGATCTGCCACATCAATGATCTGCAGATTAACAGCCATCTGCCCTCACTTGTAAATGCTCCGAAGGAAACACAGATGCTTTCTCCAAGTGTTGATGGGTTTAAAGGTGATAGTAGTTCGATTAGGCTAAACAAGGGTCTATTGCCACAAGCCTTAGAACTCTCTCCTCACCCCCACCCCACCCCCGCTGCCAGAAGACTTTGATGCAAAAGTACACTTTGCACTATGCTCGGTGTATAAAATATGCGACATCACTCCCACTAATTGAGAACACAGGTGGTGGTGGCCGACAGAAATGGAGGCGAAGTGGTGCTACTGAGGAACCAGAGGGAGTGATCAGCATGCAAATGGGAAGCCTGAGGTTTCAAAAATACAAAAGGGGGGGTACACACACCCCTCTCCACAACAGCCCTATGAGGACTGAGAGTGCTCAGCAATCAGGGAATGCTAAGTACCAGCTTGAAAATAAAAAGGGGGAAATTGGGCGTAGGGTGGGAAAGATAGAGCATCTTGAATATGGGTAGGCAAACTAAGGCCCGGGGGCTGGATCCAGCCCAATCGCCTTCTAAATCTGGCACATGGACAGTCCAGGAATCAGCGTGTTTTTACATGAGTAGAATGTGTGCTTTTATTTAAAATGTATCTCTGAGTCCGGCCCCCCCACAAGGTCTGAGGGACAGTTGACCGGATCCCTGCTGAAAAAGTTTGCTGACCCCTGATCTTGAACATCTTGGATTGTCTTAGGGAAAACTGGCTGGCTGGCACCCAAACAGGAACATTCCTTTCAATGAGAGAGGATAGGCTGCAATATTTTACAGCTGCAACTTGTACTTTAAAGTACTTGTGCTTATGGTCAAAGGCCTGTACAACTCCAGCCTGTAGATATGCTAAGACTTTCTTTGGCGCCCCCCCCCCCAGGCGTCACAAACTAATGTGATGTAAGAGTCCATTTAAGCTCCCAGTCTTCAACAGGCTCCCCACCCCACCTCAAAGTAAGACAGGTCATTAGGAAACAGCGTATCAGCTCACCCATTTTAGTTCTAGAGTATAAAACAATGGAACTGCAATAAAAAGGAATGTGACTGGCAAAAAACCACGCATGAGTATCTATTCTTAAACACAAGGAAAAGGTTTCAAAACTTTCATTTGTGAGCATCTGGCTACAGAACTGAATTTCACTGTTTTTAAGAGACAATATATTCATTTATTTAGGGATTTCTACCTGCTCTGGAAGCAGACGTTACATGCAAACCATTGACCTTGAAAACAAAGCACTCAAGGTGGCTATAACACACATGCAATCATGTCTGGTTATTCTTTTTTTACCATTCAGTTATTTTTGTACTGTTTATATCCGCTTGCTTCTGTAGCAATACAATCCTATGCTCTGTTAATATTGGCATCGCTGGAGAGATGCAGGATCCTGAACAAACTACACTGCTGTTAGCTGGCTACCAGTACAGCAAAATCCCATTATCATTTTCCCCTCACCTTCTGTTTTTGAGGTTTGAGTATGAGGGCTGATGCTTATGGAACAAAAAACACAAAGGAGTGCAACAACCCCCTAAGGGGGAAGCATACTGCAAAAAAGGCCAAATTAGAACTAAGCTCAGGGGCTACAGAATGCTGACTTACTATTGGGGAATGGAATGGAATGGAGTATCCTGGGAGAGGGCATGGCTTGTTGACTGGAACACTAATATAGGAGCACTCCACACTGTAGCATTTTATAGCAGACCCCATTTGTTTCTTGTATTATTGTAGAGGTATGGCTACATGCAGGTATCCATTGTGTTAAACTGAAGAGCAGAGCAGGCCCATGGCCCTTGCAGAAAAATAATGGGGAGGGATAGAAACAACCCCTTGCATCAATCCCCCTCCCTTTGTGCACCCCCCCCAAAATCTGGAATGTCCTTGGCAGTAAAAGATCGGTGCTCTCACAGTAGGACTGGGAGTTTGAGAAGAAGAAGACGAAGAAGAAGAGTTTTGATTTGATATCCCACTTTATCACTACCCAAAGGAGTCTCAAAGCAGCTAACATTCTCCTTTCCCTTCCTCCCCCACAACAAACACTCTGTGAGGTGAGTGAGGCTGAGAGACTTCAGAGAAGTGTGACTAGCCCAAGGTCACCCAGCAGCTACATGTGGAGGAGCGGAGATGCGAACCCAGTTCCCCAGATTACGCTCATCCTGGGACCTTAAGATGGGGAAATAGCCCTCTGAGCCCAGTTCTCCTCCTCCCCTGGCTACCTCTAGCCAATTCTCCAAGGATCTTTTTGGCAGCAAGCAGAGCTGCTCCTTCACTGCTGAAAGGATTGCGTGCTGAGGAAACTGGCCTCAGAAGAAATGCTTTCGCAGTTGGTGTACTTCACTCAGGGATTCATCACCCCGGGGATTATTTCAGCAACATGGCATGATTCCTCTCTCTCTCCTCTTCCGAATATCTGACAGGTAACTGCTCATCTCCCTCATACAGAAACCTTCCAAGTTGCAGCCCCAAACATCTGGAGGCCACCAGGTTGCGGGAGCCACTGCACTTAGTCATTTATTAAATGCATGGAAGAAGGTGTGGGTGTGTCACATTTGGTACCAAACTTCTTGTGACTACCACTTGAATATTACCATAGGAAAGAATATGTGGATATACGATACATGCCAATGTGATAATGTTTGAACAGGCCCTGAGTTAACCAGACACCCCCCACATGGCTTAAATCTGATTGCCAACGCCTATGCCCTGTGTTCCCCTACATGGATCACTGCCTTGTCATGGCAAAGGGGCTTGAATAACTCCAAGAAGCTATGAGCTATGCCGTGCAGGGCCACCCAGGTCATAGCCGAAAGTTTAGACTAAATGTGATCTACCTGGAGAAGGAACTGGCAATCCCCTCCAGTATTTTGCCAAGAAAACTCCAGGGACATAAAAAGGAGAAGCTTTGAGAAAAAAGTGAGAGTTTCCAAGGCATGCTTTGGTTCATGGGGTCATGGAGAGTCGAACATGACTAAGACGACTAAACAACAACAACAACAAATGCCCTGTGTTGATGGCTGATGCCAGGGTGGGGAATGCTACCCATAATACGGTTGTACACCACCTCAATCTCTGAGCGATGCAAGATTCCAGGGGTTGCAAGGAGCTCACCCAGGGTTGAGTTTCCTCAGAATGAGGGACAGCAGAGACTGTGCTGCCTTTATGAGATATGTCTTATTTACACATATGTACAACCTGAGCCTACAGTGGAGGGGCTCACAGCATTAACAGCCCAAAAGCTCTTCCTTTTCCCATAGCTGTACAACAATGAGAGCATGGCTCTCATTCTCTGGCTGCTGCCAGCAGCCTGATTCTAGCCCAGTTCTCACACCCAACTCTGATCACTGTCTTCTCACTACCACCCAATTTGCCCTCTGGCACAGAGCAGCTTCATTTCTTATACTAAGGACCCACACGTAGGGGCCATTAACTCACCAATAAACTTGCCTGGCTCTTTCAACAATGGAAACCCCCAAACTTGCAACAACACAAACATCCCTGTATCACTAATGCCGTATGGGAGACAGAGATTGCAGCAGCAGACATGCTGTAATGGTAATAAACGAATCTCCTAATGCAAAATGAAATTTGAGAAGCAGTTAGGGAGGCAGTATAGAAAAACAAGATACACGCTTAGCCAGTGCTTTCAGAAGCATTTAGAACAGATAAATATCCAATGCAAGAGAGTAAGTAAGCAAGGACTACAGCAAGCTGGTATCATATGAGCTGGATTTTAAAGATTATTTTTTTAAAAAAAAAAAAAGAAGCACATGCTATTACATTCGTAATTTAAATGATTTAAAATCGCAGTCTAATGCATCCAATATTTAGTACTTGTGGTCTTTTATTCCAAGCTATCTAATTGCAGTATGCCCATTACTATATTAACAGATTATTTATGTAAGCTCAACTGAACAAGCTTCAGGGGTGCATTGCAACAAATCTATGGGCATCCTGCCCATGGAAAAGTTAGATGGGACTGAAGACAAAAGCCACATACTCTCTGGAAGCTGGTTTTTTGGCATATGCTGGGGGCTTCCTGGGACTCATCTGCCTTGGCTGCTTAGGGCACCATTCAAGACTACTTTGATGCATGAGGGATCGGCACACACAATACACAGCCAAGAGTGGGAAACCTGCAGTCCACCAGATGCTGTAAAACCTTAACTCCCATCCCATCAATGTGGTCCGCGGTCAGGGTTATGAGAGCTGGAATACAACACCATCTAGAAGGCTGCAGTTTCTCCACTCCATCTCCACAAAATGGCCTCAAATAGAAGAGCTACAGGTCACTGCAAATATAACAAAGAGTCTTAGGTAAGAGTAACAGAAACATAGAATTGTAGATTTGGAAGGGACCTCAAGAGTCATCTACTCCAACCCTCTGCAATTCAGGAATCTCAACTAAAGCATCTGTGACAGATGACCATCCAACCTGCTTTAAAACCTCTTAAAGACCAAGTGAATTATTGAGGCATAAGCTCTTGTGGTCTAGAGTCTGCTAGTGTGTTTATTTGCAAAGACAAGCAGGTTCTTATAGCTCACTTTGGTTAGGAATGGAAAGATCCAGCTGTCTCCTTTGCCCACCACCTGGACTGCTTCATATTCACTTCTCTGGTTAGGTAATGCCTGTCATTGGGTGTCTCTTTTCCATCAGCTTCTGTTTAGCTTGTTTATTGCTAAATCAACCTATTTGCTGCTTTAGTCATACTATATTACTATTCTGTTATCAGGTTAGTGCACAAAGTTGTCTATCTTGGTAGACACGAGAAAAGCAAATATTGTCAATACATCACCACAAGATAGTCCAGGCAACTCAGTATTTTTCCACACCAGCAGAAACACCACTCTTCCCATTGTGAGCAAACTCAGAAGAGAAGTCAGATGCTGTGTTTCTCTATGACAATACAGAAGTCAGCCATGTATCTCTTTAAATAGTAGGACTGGAATCCTAAACACACCTACCCATGAGTAAGTACTACCGAACCAACTTCTAAGTAAACATGCACAGGACTATGTTAGACTGCAAATGCTCAAAAGAGGAAAACATGCACCCACCAAATAATTAAAGTAACTGTTTTGTGATTGTTAGTTAATCCTAGTCAAGGTATTTATGGTTATGTTGCAGTTCTAATGGAGCAACATGGCTTTGGGCAATTAAATATATGAATTGAGGGACTATATAATTTGCATTAAACATTAGCTTTCTATAGCACATTAAATATTACACCAAGCAGATTCATACATTTAAACTAAATAAATAAAAACCTGATACTGATAGCAAACATATGTTCTTTGCAGTCCTTGGGATATATCTATAGCTTTGTACTTTCTCCCTATACAGGAAGTACTTTTTCCTATACTATTAGGAAGCAACAGGATAGCTCCTAAGTATTTATTTTGCATGCCTTCTTGCCTTCCTAGCAGAAATACCAAACTATCCCCTACCAATGAAGCACTTCCTGTTACACCTACATGGATTTTAAGATACTAGTCCTCTTATAATTCCAGACAATAGCAAACGCTCAGAAAGACTATTATGCCCATCCCAAAGCTGAGAATCATAAACTATGCTTTGTTAAATGTATTTACAATGTCATGCGATGTGACTCATGATGAAACTGGACATCTGCAAATTGGTTAAGTCTTAATTGTAATGGAAAAATACTTAATTCCAGCCTTTTGACCTGATGTTCCCAACAGTTGGCCAATGCATTTATCATCTTTCACATGCGTAGACCAAATGTTCTTCCATATTTCTGTTTTAATAACACAGACAAAGAAAAATGGATGTAACCACTCATACAGAAGAAAACAAGAGGGACACAGAAGAGCAAATGGCAAGGAGAAATCAGAGGAATGGCAAGTATGTGTATGGGAGGAACAGATGCAGGATGATATGAGAAGAGATAAACATGCAGGCTGTTTCTAAATGTAAGACTAAACCATTATTGATTGAGCCTAACTTCTCTGAGTTTTCATGGGCTCCATCTCCGCTTTCTTCCTCTGACTGGTACAGTTGTAAGGAAATGATCACAACCTTCAGCTTCCATTTTATATTAGCCTCAGTTCAGCATGTCATCCAACCACGGTTCATTTAAACAAGCCAAGTACAAAAACCAAGGTGTGAAGTCACCTTGTTCCTATTACCAGTAGCTAAGCTTAATTGCTGTTTGTTCAGGTGTGGATGAAATACGAGGCCTGTGGTTAATAAAAACAAAAACAAAACAGAAGCAAAAACCTTTTCCTGGAAGAAAGCACAGGGGAGTGGGACTGGATTATTATTATTATTATTATTATTATTATTATTATTACCCCACCTATCTGGGTTGGTAAACTCTAAACCATGGTTTCGTGTTACATCTGAACCAGCCCACAGAGTGACCCTATCATGAAAAAGTGATTATTAAATGAGGTACAGATGAGACGTTATGGGAAAAGGACTGACTATGAACACCTTGTTCAGGTACTAGAAGTTGATTCATGAGATCCTCTTGAACAGAGTTGGAAGGATCTTTCAGTTTCTCATTTTTCCAGTTTTCGGTTCTTCACATTTCTGCAGCAATTTGCAAATATTTTGGTTTTTTTTAAAAAATCTCATGTAAATTTATTAGCATTTTAATGTGAATTTCTCCTAATAAACATATTTTGGTACAGTTCTGAATAATGCATATGTTTCAGGAAGCAATTTCCTCCAATATAGTACATTTTTTGTATGTTATTTTTACTAACATATTTTTTATGCACAATGTCCCCTAATATATTCTTCTTCTTCTTCTTCTTCTTCTTCTTCTTCTTCTTCTTCTTCTTCTTCTTCTTCTTCTTCTTAAGCATGGCTTGGTTGGATAACTGCATCACAAACTTTGGATAAGTGCAAATTTCAAAGGATGCCAGTTCTTGCTCTGGAAAGTATGGATTTGATATATTCATCTATAATATGAACTGAACCAAATTCCTCCCTTATCCCTACTCATGAATCACCCAGTTTATATAGGGTACCTAACTTCAACAACTTATCCTTGAATACGGCACCATGCTAGTTAGCACTATTAAAGGATAAGTAAGTCAGGGAAGCCACCGAGTAGATGTGAAGGGACAGCTGTTCAGATGGCAGCCCTATTAAAATATAAAGTGGGATGTGTGGTCTTTTGACATGAAAAGAAGAAAGGGGGGCATGCTGGAAGTGAGCCAAGCTGAGAAAATAAGTACTTAAAAAGAAATGTAATGTAATGAGGTAATGGAGGAGGCCAAGTTGTTTTGATTCTTTGACCTATGGGTTTTTTCATGTAAAGCACGGCTGCCTTGAAGATATTGGACTACAACTCCCATTGTTCCTGAACACTGGGTATGCTGACTGAGGCTGGTGGGAATTAATTGTAGCCCAGCAACATTTGCAGGGTCACAGGTAAGTCTCCCCTAATGTAAATGATAAATTGATGTGCATCTGCTTTATATGTGAGAAGAGGGTAGGGATGAAATATATTGCCTGCCTGTCAAGTCTTAATGTGGCCCTGAAAGCATTACACTGGATCAACAGAGTTTAGGAATTATACCTGAAAGTCTGGCAAATATAGCACCCCAAATGAATCTGCCACACAACTTAGTCTGTGATCATAAAGGTTTTTTAATATATATTTTTATTCTCTTCCACGGGTTGGATTAAAAGCCATAAAATATGGGTTGACTATCTCACCATCCCCAGTTTCTTGGGCAGTCTTCTATACAGATTAGTTACAAAGATGGATAACAATGATCCAAGCAGTATAAATGGGAAAACCTTCAAATAATAAAAGTAAAAAACGGAGGGAGAGCAGACATGAGCTTTTCTCCAGCAAAACAAAAACCCTCATTGTAATTCATAAATAACCCAACGTTTATCATGTCGGACACATTTTCAAAAGATACAGCTACCTCACAGAAAGTGGGTGAATCAACATTTGCAGCTACACATTTGTAGAAATATAAACTTGGAATTGTGCACCCATGTATTATATAGATACTGATATTCCAATATATTTTTACTTTGTGCAAGTACAGAACTGATCTTCTAGGTTTAGTGAAGGACACCACTTCTTGAATCTCCCTTGACTTTCAAAGGTATTTACAGTCTACCTGACAGTATTTGTATTCATGGCTATGTCACAAGAGCCCATGGAGTGATGAATTGAACAACGGCATGTCTTTTATCTTGTTTTCAGGATTAGCCTCCAAGGCTTCAGTGGCACACAGCAATTGATCTTCTGCATCAGCAGTTTGGTCCCTTCTTTACTGAAGAGAGGCTTCCCTAGTTTTTCATGCTAATGGACACCTCACAGGTCATGACTCACTGCGAGATTAGAAACGATGACACTAGTTAAAATGGCAAGAGAGTCTTCCTTGCGCATCAACGTGCTATGATGCAGCAACCAGACACGGATGAAGAAACACAGCACCTTTTGACTAAACTGTTATTGAATTCTCTCATCAACATTTATGATTATCATGCCGTCATGACACATACTAGCCTTTGCAAGAATGCACTATATCATTTATTCTAATATCTTGATCCTAAGCATGTTTATTGGGATGCAAGTCTCACCGTTTAAGTGGAAAGTACACCAAAGCAAATGATTTCAGGTTAGTGGCAGAACTATTTGCCCTCATCCTCCAATTTGTCATTAGGAAACATCTGTTTTTCCCTACAGTGGTTTTCTATACACGAACATAGGCACACTCATAGCAGGTAAGCTTAAGAGTGAATTCTGGGACAAGCTCTTAAGAACATAAGGAGAGCTCTGCAGGATCAGACCAAAGGCCCATCTAAGTCAGCATCCTCTCAGTGTCCTTTGAGAAGCCCATAAACAGAACATGAGCGCAATAGCACTCTCCCTATTTTGGCTCCTCAGGAACTGCTATTCATCTTATTCTGGAATGAATACTGGAAGTTATTGGCTAGCAACCATTGTTATCTCCTATGTCTAATCTTTTGAAGCCACCTAAGTTGGTGGCCATTACTAAACCTTGCCATAGCCGTCCTCTACCCATGCCACAATATTATGTTGTTGTTGTTTTCCCGTTCAACTCATGCTCTTATCATTTTATATTTCTGAGTATTATGGATTGGGCTCCCCTGCCAATACATGCTTGGCAAACTCAACACCCAGTGTCTGCCAGGTGCATGGAGGTCAGGAAACGGAAGGTGTGCCACAGCCTTTGAAAGACTCAATTTCTACCTGAATCTCACTGGATTTCATTGTATTATAAAAATTGCATCAAGAAAATAAAAAAGCAATAATCTATGCATATCTGAATGGGACAAATGCAAAGGCAGTATAATCTTGGGTGCTAATTCAAGCATCTCATACATATCACACATTTCTTTTAGAAATTCTAGGGGCTGCCGATCCTGCTAGCTCTGCTTGCCAATCCCACCCACCCACCCCACAACCCTTCACTGTAAGAAAAACAATTGGGCCAAAATTGATCAGTGGAATGTTGGGTATCTGGTGGGCGAGGCTTGTGTGTATCCTGTCAGTTAAGAGGGACCAACTGCCTCTTCTAGTTTTCTTGCCTCAGACTAGCCTCTCATGATGTTGTTTTAGTTTCTCTCAGACATTATGTTATTTTGCTACAGTTTTATTATTAAACCTTGTTTACATTTACACGAGCCACTTAATTTTCCTCAAAGAACAAGAAACTCTGCTGAAGAATGGTGGAATATCCTAAACTTGGGCGAGGGAGGGGATATTCCCCATTTGCCAGGAGGATTGATTTTGTTCATCATCATCCCCACCACCACAACATTCACCAAGCCCCTTCCCCTCACAGCTTGCCCCAAATCATCATCTTCTCCTTTTCCCTGGCAGGCAGGCTGGAAAGGAGGTCAGATCTGCACAGGGTAAGTTTTCCAAGACTCCTTGCTCTCCCCCTGTCACCATTGCTGCAGAGAGCAAGAGAAGAAAGGCGTTATTTCATTCTCCCTTCTCCCACAGCAACCATCAGCAGTAACCGGCGGGAGAGTGGGAAGGCTTAGAAAGTGTGCCCTGTACTGACCCACCCACTCGCCTCCAGTTACATCCTGATCACCCCCAAGGACACTCGCCTGCTGGGGCAGCTCCCCAGCAACAGTTCTGTTTTGTTGTGCTTTCTTTCTCCTTGGCCTCCAACGTTGCAGAGGACAAAGAGGCAGCATGTCAGGTGCACAGCAGCCACCGAGTAGTACAGATGATGGGGAGTTGATGCTAGCAGTCAACAAAAGAAGTTCAAAGACTCTCTCAAGGCAAATCTTTTTTAAAAAAATGTAGTATAAACACCAAGAGCTGGGAAACACTGGCCTGTGAGCGCTCCAATTGGAGAACAGCCTTTACCAAAGGTGCAATGAGCTTTGAAGACGCTTGAACTCAGGACAAAAGGGAAAAACATGCTAAGAGGAAGGCATGTTCAGCAAACCCTCACCGTGATCAACTACCACCCAGAAACCTATGTCCCCACTGTGGAAGGATGTGTGGATTCAGAAATGGCCTCCACACAGTCACTTACAGACTCACATTTAAAACTGTGTTTATGGAAGACAATCTTACTCGGCTATGAGTAATTGAAGAAGAAGAAGAAGAAGAAGAAGAAGAAGAAGAAGAAGAAGAAGAAGAAGAAGAAGAAGCCGCCCTGCCATGGCTGCTCCTCTCAGGATTGTCTGGGCCGCAGGCTGCCACCCACCACCACTCACACTGCTTCCTCGCCCACCTCCTCACCCACCTGCAGTTCTGTGGTTATGCTGCCATTTGCATGACCGACAACAATCACAGACAATGATATATTAGAGAGATTGTTCCATCAAGCTCATTAGAGGCAATTTCTCAACAGCACTGTACAACATGGAGATGCGGAATTCAGTAGTACTGGAGGGAATCAGAATATATTCTAGTTCACTCTGACCTTGATTTGTTTTTTCATAGTCCACTTTTCTGAATACACGAAATGGCTAAAATAAATTTATAACCTCTGACTCGTCAGTGGAAATAATATCGTATTTCATAAGGTACATTGCAAGACAAAGTGGAACTTTAAAAGTCTTTCTTCTGCATTTCTATTTCATTTTACTTTCCTTTCACATAGCTGCAGGGTAGAATTCATAAAAAAAGACTTTTTAAAATGATGAAAGAGTACACATAAACAATAAAGCAATGTTTGCAACCACATGGACTCTTTTATAGCATCTGAGAGTTTACTATCAGACGCATAAGCAATTAAATAAGAAATTCAGCACTTCACATGGATACTCCCAACAGCTGTTCTAGAAACATTCACCGATGCACAGATATTCCCCTCTAATCCCCTGCCTAAGCCTTGCAACCACACAGAGCTTTGTAGAGTCAGCACAAATCAATGTATCTCATTTAATTAATGCTAAAGGGGGAAATAATCTCCCACTAATAAGGCAGCAGACAAGCCATCCTGGACTGGTTGACTGTGCCTGAGGTCTTAAAAAATAAACCGACATGAATTAAGAAGTGCATTATGACCTATATAAAAACATTAAATCTCTCTGCTGCATCAGAGTGCTGACCAAGAGAAGAGTTACAAGAGAAGATGGTCATAATCCTCAATGGTCCGATTACCGTATTTTTTGCTCTATAAGACTCACTTTTCCCCTCCTAAACAGTAAGGGGAAATGTGTGTGCGTCTTATGGAGCGAATGCAAGCTGCGCAGCTATCCCAGAAGCCAGAACAGCAAGAGGGATTGCTGCTTTCACTGTGCAGCGATCCCTCTTGCTGTTCTGGCTTCTGAGATTCAGAATATTTTTTTTCTTGTTTTCCTCCTCCAAAAACTAGGTGTGTCTTGTGGTCTGGTGCGTCTTATAGAGCGAAAAATACGGTATATAGTAGCATTCTGAAATTACAATGGCAAAAGCTGTCTGCCGTCAGTAGCATCCAGCAAACAGCAATGGCTGTGGTAATTTTCTCTGAACAGGGTTCACGTGTCATGCCGGTGCAATGGGCTGCAGAAGTTAGAAATACGCACTCAGATTTATTTGAGTACCACTGGTACTGGGAATACAGCAAGAATAGAGATTTTGCTGTCAAAAGTGCTACAGCCAGCACTGATAACCTGATTGTCCATTATCCATACATCAGTGTTGCTCAAACATTTCATAGAACCATAGAACTGTAGAGATGAAAAGGACCCCAAGGATCATCTAGTACGGCCCCCTACAATGGAGGAATCACACCAAGGAGTCTTCATCAGTGGTGCTTCCTCTCCACTAGACTCTGCCAACAGAGGTGAGTTTATGCTCCAATCAAACTCCTGCAGCTGCCACTGACATGCAGTGTGTGTGTGTAGCATTAGAATCTTAGTCTTATAGGACTAAATATGGGCACTAGGTTGATGTTGGTTTGTTTTATGATCAAGCAAAGCTTAAGGAAAGACTATATCTATTAAGGCATGCGTGCTCCCAAATTTTATAAGGTTTTTAAAAAATATGGTTGGGATGGTCAAAATATATATTATATATTATTTGTATTATAAATGGCTTTTTATAGAGTTATTTGAATTATGGTTTGTTGTCCTTTCAGTGCCCCAGAAAGTTTCCATGAAAACACACCAGTGATTGAATAGTGCTTTAAAGTTCCCTACATTTTCCAGCACCATTTTGAGTTTTACCACCATTTTTGTTTCTGTGATCTTATACATTTTGCAAGGTACAATTCTGACACCTTTGTGTAGCGCTGTTTGGGCATAACTGATCCATGTCATTCATATATATATATTCAGACATCTTGTAAAAACTTTTGTTCAGGCTTTCCTTTACCCAGTTCTGGACAGTTCTACACATATGAGTCCCCAGAACATATTCTGTATGCTTTTATACTGTGTGTATGTATCTTCTGTATATTGTTTTATCAGTTTCAAGTTGCGGTTTTGTATTAATAGATTCTGTTTCTATATCATACATACGGTACACTGCTTAAGAGGTTTTTAAAATATTAAGTGGATTAAAATTGGCTGGAGGGACTAAAAAGAATGATAGTTTTGGATCAGAGTGGTTTGATTTTGTAGCGCATGGGAATGAGAAAACTAATAATGTAATGCTGCCATCTCATAAGCTACTTTGTGGAACTCATAGTTGTTTACACTGAAGGAACCATAAGAATAATCATTATTCTTTATACTGTAATTTGTAGGGAGTAATTTGTGTGTGATTTTTGCTGTGGGTATTATTCTCTGAAACTGAAGCTTAATTATGTTTTTAAGTTATGTTTTTAAATATAAAATCAATGCAGAAAAGAAATGCTTGTAAATAACAAATAAACAAGTTATGAACATGCTAGGATATCCTAACTACCATGTACTATATACTGAAGACATTTACTATTTTCTGTGGTGTTTTCCATTCACAAATTTTGAAGATTTTATTGAGATGTACTGGCATTATGTTGGAGACCTTTGAGAAATGGAGGTGAAGTGAGTTACACAGTATCATCTGGGGGAAACATCAGTTCAATACAATTAAAATATTTTCTGAATTCCAGTAGTGCCTCCCAAAAAAGTCAAATTATTAATGTTCTTTAAAAAAATCCATGCCCACATTTGATTTAGATTAAAATTGAAATGCCAAATTGGGCAATGAAATGACTTAGTTTTGACATTGCTACAAAAGAAATGGATCAAGAGAAAAATGATATACAGGAGACATAATGTCCCCAGATCTCACTTTTTTCTTTTTAGAAATCTAACCACCACCACCTCCTCAAAAACCCAACACACCAGGCTTTGATAAGCGATCACAGATGGACAAATATCTAATTTTTGCTGAAGACATATAAACAGATTTGTGAGATGTTTGTGTGTTGTCTCTCTTGAGATGCCCAAGATGACTGACAGATTTCTCTTATTTGGTCTCTTTCATTGTGCATTGGGAAAAAAGAGCGATTTTTAAAAAGTATTATTTTTGAAGCATATTGGAGATTACTTACCCCATGGGGCAAGTGGTGTTCTACTTGTTCTAAACAGGTTGCATTACCCCAAAGGTTCAGGTTTGTAGTCTGGAGGTGTTCATTGATTCATTTGTGTTACTAAGGCACTAGTAGCCTCTGTAGCTGAACAGCTTTTCACCAGCTAAGAATAGTACACTACCTACTTGCCTACCTGGAACGAGACAGCCTTGCTTCAGTAATTCATGCCCTAGTTACCTCTTGCTTAGACAACTGCAGCTCACTGTGTGGGGAGCTGCTTTTGAAAATGGTATGGAAACTTAAATTAGTTAAGAATAAAGCTCTAGGGTTCTAACATCATGCCAGTACTTTACAATCTCCACTGGCTTCCAGTCCCATTCAAGGTACTGCTTTCCTTTACTTTGCTTCACAGCTTGGGACCAAGGTACTTGAAGAATCACCTCTCTCCATGTGTACCTATACCTGGATCTTGAAGTCTTCTTTGGAGGCCCTTCTTAAAGTGCTCCCACCAAGTGTGGTGGTATGGTGACTAGGTACAGAACACAGGGCTTTTTCAGTGGTGGGGTCATTGCTGTGGAATGTCCTCCCCAGAGAAACCTGTCTGATAACCATCTTGGTGTCATTTTGACACCAGGAGAAAATATTTTATCGCTTCAGTCTTTCTAAACTGTTTTTGCTCTCTCTTACTGTTTGTATCTGTCAGGAAACTGCCATCGGAGCCAAGGGTGGTGGTGAGGCTCCAAAATGATGCTGGAGAGAGAACCAGCAAGGAGAGAGAGGAAGCTTCCACTGGGGAAGGAAATAGACGTGACGCCAGGGAGAAAGGGGAGTCTGAGGGAACTTCGGAGAGAAGGCTCCAGGACTCTTCCAGTGAAGCCAGCGGGGAGAGCACGGGACCTCCTCTGGGGACGCCCACTCTGCGCAGAAAGGTTTCGCACAGAGAAAGCAGGCGGCGATTGGGTGTGAAAGAACTTCTATGTTGGAAGAAATTCAGGAAACGCCCACTGACGGATTCTGCCAGTGATTGAGACAGTCACGGAGTACTGACTGTCCAGCCAGGGGAAAGTTTTAACCAAACTACTCAGCTTGGAGCAGTTTGTGCCTTACGCACAAGCAACCCCAAACCCCATTACAGTATCCTATATTCCTAATTTTACTATTGTTTGTTATTGACGCTGGATTTTAAACTGTACTATTTCCTGATTAAAGCTGCCCTTAGAATTTTGTTACAGGGCAGCTTAGAAATACTGTCACGCAAGTAAGTGAGCCAACATGATGGAAAGCCGTAACAAAATAATTAGTCATAAAAAGGACACTGTCTAATTTGTCCAGGGAATGACAGGCCAAAATATTGCCACGTAAACTACCAATCCAGCATAGATATGCAACCGAAAATACAAAGACAAGTTATTGATTCCTTTCAGTTGCAAGAATGGGAGCATCTTCAGCGCTGTTGAGGCTGCTTTGTATGGCACAGCCCAAAGAGATGTAATAAAGAGCCCTGGTCAATCAGGAGCTCCCTCTAGGCAAGGGTGGGGAACTTTTTTCAGCCTGAGACACATTCCCTTCTGAGCAACTTTCTTCTAGCCACATCCAGTGGTAGATGAGACCAGAGGCAAAAGCTGGCAGAGCAATGAATGTTATTTTTACCTATATACAATAGGGTAGTTTCTGCATGCGGGCGTGCGCGCACGCGCGCATGCACACACCTCTATCCTCCATCCAAAGAAAAGGCACTATCAGAGTTCAAGGACACATTCTAGTCAGGCAGAAAGACACGTGGGTTATGAAGCAAAACTAGTGAGGGGTGTGGTCTTGGGAGGGTCCCCTGGGCCTTAGGTTCCCCACTCCTGTTTCACAAAATACCCAGGTCCAGCATGTGCTTTGAAACACAGAAGTACAATGTATATGTTCAATACAGGCGTACACTAAAAACTTAACACATGAAGCAGCTCGCCAAGTCTTACTGGAAAAGTGATGTTGGAACAAACGTCAACCCAATGGAAAGTCAATGGAAAGTCATCCATCTTTGTCTATTAATGCTGCTATCCCTAATCCTGCTGCTACGTATCTTGACGGTATACAGGATTAACTCTGCTGTACTCTTGATTTATATTTATTATCGTTATAGGTCACATCAGACCCAAGGTCAGTGGTGTCTATGTAAGACCATGTCTCACCCAGTAATCTGTGTCTCAGGAGTTTCTAAACTTCAGAAGCGGCACCAAAAGAAAAGAAAAGAGATTAATTTCTTTACTGGATAGTGTTGTGTTCTTGTGGCAAACAGTTTGGATTCCATCCAACATAATAAGATTTCCCTTCTGACACTGCAAGATAGCAATTCCATCAGCTCCATTGCCCGCGCTCCAGCTACTCTGTACTGTTGAATAGATGGTTCCTGATTTCCCAGTGTTTTTATAGTTGCTCTTACAAATATTAATTCTTCAGAGCTACAATGATTGGCACTAGGCCCCTCTTGCTTCTGTCGGACTGAAGGTCTTTCATTATTTTGCGTTACCTATAGTCTAAGGTTTCTAGACTCACAGCTTTTTTATTTTGTGTGATTGGAAGCCTTTATATCCAGCTCCCAATTTTCCAAGGTCTTATAGCTCTCATAAGCAGATTGGTTTTTAAACAAAACACCTCACACCAATCTGTGAAAATTGTTTGGAGGCTCACAGACAATGATTTGCTATGTATAACAGCAAAGAATAGCAAGCACGGTTAATTTGTTATGCAGAGAAGCCACAACTCTCTTAAAATGTGACTCAACACACCTCAGCAGTGTAGAAGAGCTAAATGTAAGCATCTTCGTTTGGGTACTAATTAACATGATGTGGGGTTGACTGAGGTTATGCGCCTTGACTCTGCCCCGCAATCTGCTTGTGCTTAAATATATCACTTCCATGGAGACTATGAAAATGCACCTGCTATGCAAAACTTGTATAGCCATGATCTGGGACTCTAGAAGATGGAAGGTGGTCCCAGGCTTTAACAGTGTTGTGGGGACGCTGCCACATCTGCAGCTCCACCACACATAGCAGCTAGGTGGGAGGTGGGGACAGCATGCAACCACAGATGGGCCAGCTCAAGAGCCAATGGACCTCGGGTTGGCTCAGCCCCACTCCATCCCCATAAAGCCTGCCCACACCTTTGCTCTACCAATTGAGCTATCTCTCAGCCTCTTAAAGGGGAAGCTAGCGGGGTGATGCTGATGTCACTGCAGGTGGATGCTGGGAGAAGGCCAAGAGTGACCAGCAGAACTGGCTTGAAGGACACCTCCATACAATTCAACCCAGCTCCCCCTGACCAGCAAGAAGTGGGGTTGGATTGCTGTTAGTCATGCTTAAGAGAACCACTGCAGTTCAACTTCCTATCTTAATCCCCATAGATTGCAGTGAATCTATGAGTGTAAAGTGTAAAGATATATATAAAAGGAAAGATTTCACTTTTCATAAAACCACTGCTTATTTATCCATAATTGCATTTATTGGTCAACTAAAAGAAGTTTAAAATAGTAAGATAAAGGCACTATTTTTATTTTTTTTAAGGCAAGATAAAGCCAGGCCTCAACATCTAAAAAACGATGCTGCTACCTACTGAATTTGAGGACAGGCAGCAGCTGGCCTGTGTAGACATAAATAATAAAGGCAATAAAACTTCTAGCTCTTTGTCAGAATATGAATGTCCAGTTTTCTATGATTCGCACCTGATTCCTGAACCATACCAATTTACAAATGCAATAGGAATGAATTTCCAGAGAAGCAGCCCTGTTAGTCTTTTGCAGCAAGAACAATGAAACATAACATAAATTGAAAATACAGTGAATTTGAAAGAAACCCATGGTGTTGCATGCTCTATGGCAACTGTTTTCACCACAAGGGATGAGCAAGAGCTGGAGGTTTTTTTCATGTCGTCTCTGGATCTATTTTTTTACAGAAGTGAACACACACACACACACACACACACACACCTGGAAAAGCAACATAGAAAGGTAAGGAATTTTCCTGACTTGCAGAAAAAGGTTCCTTAACTTACATCGGCTTTGAATACCTTCCTAAGGAAACAACGCGCTTTTCTATCTCAGTGATTTCCCCCCTCCAAATTCTGCCTATATGCTGTATCTCTGTGACATTCAAAGACAAACCAGCACCTTTAACCAACCAGAAAAAGGAGAGATTTTTAAATACCATGACTGTTGCATCGTGATGTTTCGACGAGTCTGCTGTTTTGATCATAGCAAGCCATGGCTTGGTAACGGTAGCCTTGCCCACACTCTTTGATGTCTCCTTGTACTTTCATTCCCAGCAGTACTTCTACTTTGCCCTCGGGTAAGATGCAGTCTGACCAGTTCCCCACAGGCTGGGCATTATACTTGTCACATGGACAGATCTGGGTCTCAATCAGTGGATGCAGCTGGGGATTTTTGCATTTCTCCTTCTTCTTGCTTTTTCCTGGAAGGGAGTAGAAAGAACTTCAGAAATTGCTTTCTTGGGATATCCTTTATCTGGATGTTTATTATGGTGCTTGTTATCTACAACATTGTAAAGTCTCTTATAAGTCAATGGGGCTCCCATACTAGTAACTGCGAATTGTCTTCGCAATTTGTGTTCCCTGTTCTGTTAGTAGTGATTTCCACCACTGAAAATAATCTTAGCGCTCATCCAAACTTCCACTTGACCCACCGCCTCCCCCTGGGAAAACCTGCTGTTTACTACTGAATCGAAGCAAATGTCAACTGAGTTTGCTCTCGACTGTTGGTTACTCTGATTTAGCACTAAAGCGCAGAGCAAAGGCAAAGCCTCTCAGGCCCATTCCTAGAAAGTATGAGACAAGAGGAAAACCACTCAGACCTGTGCATTCCAGACATGGGACAAGCAGAAGTGGGGATGAGCCCTTAGTGGAAACTCTATTTAAAATACATCACTATGTGAAAGCTTTATTAAAAAGGTAAAGGGACCCTGGACCATTAGGTCCAGTCGTGACCGACTCTGGGGTTGTGGCGCTCATCTCGCTTTATTGGCTGAGGGAGCCGGTGTACAGCTTCTGGGTCATGTGACCAGCATGACTAAGCCGCTTCTGGCGAACCAGAGCAGCGCACGGAAACACCGTTTACCTTCCCGCTGGAGCGGTACCTATTTATCTACTTGCACTTTGACGTGCTTTCGAACTGCTAGGTTGGCAGGAGCTGGGACCGAGCAACGGGAGCTCACCCCGTTGCGGGGATTCGAACCATCGACCTTCTGATCGGCAACCCCTAGGCTCTGTGGTTTAACCCACAGCGCCACCCGTGTCCCTGAAAGCTTTATTACATAAATCCAAATCTGAAATCCGTATCTACCTTCTTGTCATTTCAATGGGCCTCAGTGGATGCTGCCATGTTTTCCTTTGCTCAGAAATAATACAATTTTTATGAGATGTGATAAGAAGCATCTTGGAAAGACAGTGGGGTCATTAAAATGTTTACCAGCATAGACAGAACAGAGACAGTCGATATAGCACCAGTAATTCTCTGTTCTGATTAAAGTAGGAGCTCTTCCTATTATTCATTAAATAATAACCAGGCCCTAAAGTGGAAGAGATCCAAATCAGATAATGTGCGGCTTTCATTGGACCAACATTAATTTGGGTAGAAATAAGCAAGTTTTCGAGTTACACAGAATTCCTTGTCAGGCAGACATCTTTCATTTCCTACATTTCTTTAGCCCTGCAAATTGGATCTAGATCATGCATATCAATATAGGATCTAGATCATGCATATCAATCCTGTGTCTAATGATGTTGCCACCATCTTCATGACACTCACATGGAGTGTCATGACACCCACTTGGGAGTGTCTGTCTAGCAAAAGAGAGGGTCTACTTACTGACTGAAAGCCAAGACTTTCAGTTTTTTCTTTATTCAGCAATTCTGCACCCAGGATGCTAAAATCTCATTGACTTCAACTGAATTGAAGCAGTCAAAGTGTCTACAGGAATGCAGCCCAGCTAGTTAACCTTGTTTCTGAAAGTCCTTCCCCTGTCAAGAGTATGTACAATTTCTTACTTAGTAAATGTGGAGTAGTTGCAGCAGTTGAACCAAAACCATCATTATGAAAAATAGTCTGCAATCTAATGACACACATCTCTAAACTCCTGTCACTAGTGCTCAGAAGACTGCTAGCATTATTTCAAACTGTATTCTACAACTTCATGGCAGATGGCACATAAATTCTTTTTGGGGTAGGTGGAAAATAAAGCATTATCAATAATAAATGATAATGGAAGACCTCAATTCCTCCTATAAAATTTTGGATTTTTTCCTCCCAGGGATAATAGAGTTGGAAGGGACTCCAAAGGTCATCTAGTACAAGGTCCTACAATGCAGGAATATCAACTAAAGCATCCATGACTGATTACTTTTACGTAAAAATAATTTGCATAATGATGTTATGTACAAAAAGAAGCAGAAGTCCATGGATTTCTATTGTCAAATGTACATATTCTTTTCATGATTTCTTGGGAAGGATATGCACGCATATGTGTGTGTGTGTGTGTTTTCCTTGATTGTCTGAAATCACAGTATAGATTTGGAATATATATCCACTTCTACTAGAATATGTATGTCTAACTTTACAGATGATTCCATATGGATCAGTTAATAAAATACACTACCTTGGGCAATACAAATCAATTCAATATTCATACAAGGAAGGCTTTTCTGGTTAAGTTGTTTCCAGTTGACACCCTACCCAACTAGTGTCAACAGTTTCTGCATTTCGGTCATTTTAGGGATTCTACCTGCTCCCTAAGTAAATTTCTCATGGCAGCACTAGTCCTACTACTACCAACAATGTTTCTCTTGGTATTTTCCAACCCTTACCAATAAGAGAGCGCTTTCTTGTCCTAAATGCTCCACAATCCCCATTGCAAGAAGAGAACTTTGACCAGCTTGTGAACTGACAGTCATCTTGGCAAGGGATTTGGCAGGGTTGCGTTAAGGGTGGCAAAGAGCCTGCATGCTTAAGGCATTCGCTGATGTCAGCCTGTCCGCCATCTTGCTTGCGACAAGTAATAGCTGGAAGGAGAGAAGCAGAAAGAATTATAATGAGTTGCTAGGCCTTTTTGTAAGTAAGACAATGGAGCACCTAACCACCAGAGTCACCCACATTTGATTTAGCTCAACTGGCAATAGGTTCAAGAACAGTAACATTCTGCTTGGGATCTCTGGTACCACGGGACTGTTTTCAAATTTCAGAAAATGCAAAATGCTGCACACCTCTCATATAATTCAGATCAGCAAGTGACATTAAAAATGCAGCACAGAAATACAATACAAGCCATTCTACGAAGGAAGGAATAAATGCCATCTATTATTCTGCCCCATTTTGCTGTATAATTTAACTGCCCTATATTACTAACTTTCCCAAAGAATGGGTATTCTGAGATATGAATTGAGCTTTTTATAATTTAAAATATACTATAATTATATTCACAGTTGATACACACTTTGAAGAGAAATGTATTTGCTCCATAGGAAAGCAGGAAGGTATGTCTACCTGAAAATGCTTTGTAGCTTGAACATTATATTAAACCTCCATATAAAAACACAAAAGATCTTCTCTCTAGCAATAATGGCATAAGGAGCTTGTAATGGAGAAAACCAATGAATATGTTTTAAACACAATTTAACAGTATAATGTATCTAGGTTTAGGTTTTTAAATGCGGTGTAAGTTGCTGGGGACATTTGAGTAACAAGCAACTTGTAATAATAATAATGACAATAACAATAACAATAGGCATACCAGTAGATTAGGGAGGGGTAACACGTGATCCTCCAGATGTTGCTGTATTACAACTCCCATCAGCCCCACCTAACATGGGCAACAGTTGGGTAGGATGGGAGTTGAAGTCCAGCAACGTCTGGAGAACCATGGGTTCACCACCCCTGCCACAGTGCTGCAAATTAGGCTCCATTTTCTCTGAGATTTGCAGTCCTATACACACTTACCTGGAAGCCCCATTGAACTAACTGAGACTTCTGAGTAAAGATGCATAGGCTGTACCATTTATGCAGATTACGCTGCATTACTGTTTCTGACCAGCAAGTTCTATTTTGCTTATAAGGCATGCGTGGTTGTGTGTGTGTGTGTGTGTGTGTGTGTGTGTGTGTGTAATACTATACCGATGTACCTATTGACTTCAATGGGACTTATTCCCAGTTAAGTGTAATGCAGTCATAATGAAATACCTCAAAAAGAATACTTGAACGCAGCCCTAAACTACACAGTGAACTTCTACACACTGACTTTGCTCAACAGCTATGCAGCCTGATGTTATCTATATTTATTCAGAAGTATGCCTCACAGAATTGAATAGGATTTAATCCCAAGCATGCATAGGATTGAATCAAGGAAAAAGGAAAAAAAAAACTTTTTATGAGCTGTATGTTCCTGAGTTCTCAACTGCAAGTTGCATGATGAAATGCTCCAATATCAGACAACTGCTGCCTCCCTAGCAAATATTATGATTCCAACTCTTTGAAAATCTATCCTTTATTTGTAGCCCAGGATTCCAAAGGCAGGACCTATCCATGACCCTCTCAGTTCCCAGAACTGTAAATACTATTTCACTGTCTCCAAACTCAGTTAATTGGCCTGAGATTAATTTTTCCTGTGTGGTTTAATAGACTCCCCATATCTGAAGAGATGAAATGTGAATTCTAAATGGTAAAATGGCAGCTATAAACTTTCTGACATACTAGCATAACTAAGGAAACAATATAATAAATGTGAACCCACAAATGTGCAAGGCTTTTTAGCGGCGCACAGAGGACTCTTTATGAACAAATATAAATGGAGGGTCATGTATAGTCTTTGCTCTTTCTACATTTATAACTGAAATATACAGTGTTGCCTCCAAGGCACAATCTATAACGGTATAGTATGGAAAGGGACCATAAGGAATTTGAAGGGCGACAACAAAACCTGTGTTGCAACCACCACATGATCCTTAGCTACAAACAGGTTCAGCCACCCAAAAAGCAGTTACAACCCCTAGTCAATAAAGTCTTGAAACAATTGTTGTAGTGATAAAGTAAGCAGTTTGATTAAATTCATTTATATTAGGGGTCTGCATCAACCACAAGATTCAGTGATTCATAAAACAGCTTGCTTCATTGCAAAACACTTTGTGGTCTGCCCAACTCAATTCAGGTCCAGCTCAAATCAACTTCGTTTCTCCTCCCCGCATGCACTAATCCAGAAATGGCTATGGTTTTTCTCCTTTTGACAGAAGTGGATCAGATCTACAAACATGGTCTTACTGACCAATGGGTCCTGGCAGTGCTATTTTTCTAGAAAAAGAGGTGCCAAAATTCACCCTTGTTCTCTTAGAATGGCGATGGTGTCTACCTGAGAGGTACCAGAACTGAGTTCCAGCAAGTTCTGGCTGAAAAAAAGCTCCTGGTCTAGGAGGGTTGTTGTTTTTTATATGGGGACCTTTATAATTTGATTTACTAGTTGTTGTTTTTAAGGAAACATGTATTTCTTATTTATTTATTTATTTATTTATTTATTTATTTATTGAATAACTGAATGAACTTTACAGGCAAGGTCATCCCTTCTGAGGACATGAGTTCAGCCAAATATCATAAGGTAGCTGCAGTGCTCTTCCCCTGCAAACTCAGCTGTTTTGAGTTGTGTAAAAAAACAAAAAACAAGGAACCACTTTATCTCCCTTAGCGTTCTGTGGGTAATTGGTCTGAAATTTGCAGATATGAGACAAGTACCCCTGGGTAAGATCCATGCCAAATTGCAGTTAAATACATCCAGGGGAAACTGAGCTTGAACATGTTTAAAGTTTATATATATATATAGGGATTCACTTTCCCTGTGTGACCATTTGCAAGCTTGAATTGTCAGTCACAACAGAGCCTTCTCTCTCCTCTCCCTATCCTGACATTTTTCTTAAGTTTAGACAGACATCTCAGTCCTACAAAGCTGCTCTTTCCCCCAACGCGCTGGGATTGGAGACTGCTGGAAAAACTATTCCCTATCATTACAAGCTGCAGTCACAAAGGAGCTCCCTCTCCTGATTCTGGCATCTTTCTTAAATTAGAGATTGGCCTTTAGTTTCTGCAAAGCTGCTTCTTCTTCCCCATACCCTCACTCTGGCAAAGTTTAAAGACATAATTTTGCTCTTCATGGACACGTGTCTACAGCTTTTTTTTAATGTCTGTATTTCTGAAGTGTAAAAGCAGAGACATCACCTTGCCAACAAAGGTCCATATAGTAAAAGCTATGTGTCAGGGGCTCAGGAGCAGAGGCACAGGGAAGATGGGAGATGGAGAGCGAGGGGGAGGGGGAGGGGGAGGAATCCGAGGGGAGCGTAGGAGGGGACAGTGGTCCGAGGGATTCCATGAGCCTCTCCAGCGAATCGGAAGATTCACAGAAGGGGGCGCCAGTGGCCAGGGGCAGGGGGGTCCCAAGGGGAACGTCCCAGGAGCAAGGGGGCAGCAGGGACTCCCAGAGCAGTAGTTGGAAATCAGGACCAGCTTCCCCACCAGAGCAGAGTGGGGGGGAAGAGTCCCAGGAATCGGGGCCAGTGCTTTCCCCACCAGGGAGAGAAGACGAGGCAGAGCTGACCACGCCTCCCTCGGAGAGTCAGACAACGGAGGGGAGGTCAGATCCGGCCAGTGTCATGGAAGAGGGAAGCAGTGATAGAAGTAGTGTAACGGTTAGCAGAAAGGTCACTGGGTTGGCGCGAGAAGCAAGTTCAAATGTACAGGAGCGCGGGACAGCAGAGAGTGAGGATTGGGAACCGGGTCCCAAAGCCCGCCGGAGGCAGGGGGAGGAGCTAAGCGACTCAGCGTCGGAAGAGTCCAGAAAGGGGAATGCCCCAGCGGGCAGGAGGACCCAGAGGAGGAGAGAGCAGCGCAGAAGGTGGAGCAGGGCTAGGATCTTAAACTGGTGCGGAAGGGGAGGTGATTCAGACGGGACTTCGCCGATCTAGAGTCTAGACGTAGGGCTGCACGCTCTGGCTTTGAAATGGAAACTAAACTTCAATAAAGACTTTTGTACATAACATCAGCCTGGCGTTGGTCCTCTGTGAGCTGGGACCTAGAGGCAGCTCTGACAGTAAGTCCCGTCTCTGATAAAAACCTCGCAGCGTGAGTGGACGCAGCGAGGGGCGAAGATTGGTGCTTCGTGAGCTCACGAAAGCAAGACAAGATGACTACCGAACAACAAATAACAGCCCTGCAAAACGCAGTGACACAACTTAACGCGGAAATACTAGCATCCAGGAAGAGGGAAGACGAAGCAGCTGCTGCCTGCAAGGATCTGCAAATCAGGTTGGAAATGTTGACTAAACAGGGGGCGCCGGGAACCAGACCAGAGGGGATTGGGCTGGGAAAGAGAGGAGGCAGCCTCGTGTCTCATTTTGATGGGAATCTGCAGCAGTATCCTAACTTCAGAGCAGACGTGGTTTACGCGCTAGAGTTGCTGGAGAAGGACTTTAGAGATGAGCAGGAGAAAGTAGGCTTCATACTAACTCATCTCCACGGAGACGCTAAAGCGTGGCTGCGCAATCTGTGGCGAGATAAGGACCCAGCCCTCCAAGATGCGGATGCCTTCCTTAAGGCGATGGACGCTTGTTTTTTATCAGCGATAGATGTAGATGTCGCCAGGAAAGAGATACATGGATTAAAACAAGGCAGGGCCACTGTGAGGCAATATCACTCCCGCTATTTTGCATTGGTCAACGCGCTGGGATGGGAGAAAGATTCAGCTGCCGTCAGGGACCTTTTTTGGGAGGGGTTGAATGGGGCTGTGAAAGACGAAATTGCAAGGGGGGAGAGACCCCAGAGCACTCAAGAAGTTGTCCAGAGGGCGCTGACGATTGGGGTGCGTCTGGAAGAACGTTCCTGGAGCAAAGACGAAGGGCGTTGGGGACGCACGCCAGCAAGAGCACCTCCTTTCTTTCCCAGGGACAAAGCGCACGCTCAATCCACGCCTCCACTGGGAGGGGGAGAGGAGCCGATGGAGATAGGTGGTGCCAAGGCTCAGTCAGCAGCCAGAGCCCTAACGCCGGGAGCAGTCAAAACGAAGCCTCCTAGAGGGAACAGGAAGTGTTACATCTGCAACAGTGCTCAGCACATGGCGAAAGAGTGTCCCCAGAGGTTGCACAAGCACACTGCAGCCTCAGTGACAATTACAGAAGCAGTTCAGCAGAATGCACCACAGCAGGGAAACAACGGAGTCTGGCTGGAATCAGAGGCACTGGGGCCCAGCCAGACGAGTCAGTGAAGCAGTCCCCAGGGATCTTACAGCCCACAGAACCCCTCCCACCCAAACCAGTGGTGCAGCTCACCGCAGCGCTCCAGCTTCCCAATGGGCTCACCATGGAAGTGCCTATTACCATTGACTCTGGCAGCAATGCAGACTTTATAGGAGTGGATTTCATCACGCAACATAGCATAGCGCTCCTGCCTGCCACGATGCCCCTGAAAGTAGTGACAGTCGACGGCAGAGAGCTACTGGGGGGACAAGTGCTACAGCAAACGCCGCCAATGGTGATGCGAATTGGAAACCACCGCGAAGTCATCAGCTTCAATCTTACCCACCTGTCAGACACGCCCATAGTGTTGGGCATGAGTTGGCTGGACCGGCACAGTCCGGCATTAGCATGGTACCAGCGCCAATTGACTTTCAGCTCCTCCTACTGTGCAGCAAACTGCATACTGCCCACCCAGGAAGATGAGGGGCCGGAAGATGGACCACAGTTACACTTGGGCATGCTGCAAGCGGTACCCGACAAATACAGAGAGTTTTTGGAGGTCTTCTGCGAAAAGGAGGCGGACAAACTACCCCCTCACAGACCATACGACTGCAAGATTGACCTCCTGCCGGGGGCGACGCTGCCGACTGGAAAACTGTATTCCATGTCTGAAGATGAACTGCAGGAACTCAGGGAGTTCATAGACCTCAACTTGAAGCGGGGATTCATCCGAGAATCCAAAGCAGTGGGGGGCAGCCCCGTGTTTTTTGTGAAGAAAAAAGACACGCCCCAAAAGAGGCTTGTAGTTGATTACAGGGTCATAAACTCGAGGGCGAAGCCCACGGCGTTCCCCATGCCCAAGATCGACGACCTACTGTCGACGGTGCGGAAGGGTCGCATCTTCACCAAGTTGGATCTGCGAGGGGCGTACAACCTTATCCGCATGAGGGAGGGCGACGAGTGGAAGACGGCCATGTTTACGCCTTTGGGCACCTATGAATACAGAGTTATGCCGTTTGGCTTGCAAAATGGCTCCCACTGTTTTCAAGCCTTCATGCATCACGTGTTGGCGGGGCTCCTCTACAAGAAGTGCGTCTGCTTCCTGGACGACATTCTGATCTTCTCGGAATCGCAGGAGGCTCACGAGAGAGATGTCAAGGAAGTCCTGCAGAGACTACGGGAGCACAGACTCTACGCCAAACTGGAGAAGTGCCAGTTCGACATGACGGAGGTGGATTTCCTGGGCTACAAGCTGTCCGACAGGGGACTCGCCATGGACAGCGCCAAGGTCCGCTCGGTGCTGGACTGGAAGAGCCCGCGCAATCGGAAGGAGGTCCAGAAGTTTGTCGGCTTCGCCAACTTTTATCGCAAGTTTATCAAGGGTTTCGCGATGCAAACGGCGGCCATCACGGACACCCTCAGCTCCAAGAAGAAGAAGTTCATCTGGACGGAGCAGGCGGAGCAGTCCTTTCAGGAGCTCAAGCGGCTCTTCGCATCCGAAGAACAACTGCTACATGTGAACCCCAGCAAACCCATGAGGGTTGAAACGGACGCCTCCGACAGAGCCGTGGGGGCAGTCCTGTTGCAGCAAGATCCGCAAGGAGACTGGAGGCCGTGCGCTTTCTACTCCAGGAAACTCAGCAAGTCGGAGCAGAACTACACCATCTGGGACAGGGAGCTGCTGGCCATTCATGCAGCCTTCAAGGCGTGGCGGCACTTCCTCATCGGAGCCAAACACACAGTGCAAGTTCGCACGGACCACAAGAACCTGGAGTACTGGCGTACGACACGGTTCCTGAACCAGAGACACATCCGATGGGCGGAGTTCTTTGCAGATTTCGATTTCAGAATAGAATACATCCCAAGAGACAGCAACATCATGGCGGATGCGCTGTCCAGGAAGCTGCAGTATCTCGAGGCAGAGGCACCGGCAGCAGCCAAGCACATTTTCGCACCGAAAGCGTGGGCATGCGCCGCAGCCACGGTGGACCTGGACGCAGTACGTCGCGCGCTGCAGACAGACACCTTCGCGTGATCCAAGATGGAGGAGGTGCGAAGCGGCACAGCGAAGGACGACGAGTTTCAGATACGCGACGGACTGCTCATCCGCAAAGGAGCCCTCTACGTGCCGGGAGACGACCTCCGCGCGAAGGTACTGCAGCAGTTACACGACGCGCCCAGCGCTGGGCACTTCGGCAAAGAGAAGACGGTGGAATTAGTAGCCAGAGACTTTTGGTGGCCCAAGATGCGGGGAGAAGTCGCGGATTACGTCACGAGGTGCGACACATGCCAAAGAGCCAAACCAGTACACAGGCTGCCGGCGGGATTGCTGGAACCGCTACAGACGCCCCTCGAGCCGTGGGAGAAAGTGGCCCTGGACTTTGTCACAGATCTGCCCAGCTCGCGAGGCAAGACAGCGGTACTCGTGGTAGTGGACTTGTTCACCAAGATGGCCCACTTCATTCCTTGCGTGAAGGTGGCCACAGCGGAACAGACAGCCAAGATGTTCATAGACCACGTGTTCAAGGTGCACGGCCTACCACGGTCTATCCTGTCCGACCGGGGGCACCAGTTCATCTTGAGTTTCTGGCAGAAGCTGATGGGCATCCTGAACGTCAAGGTCAACCTATCGTCGGCGAGACACCCGCAGACCAACGGACAAGCGGAGAGGGTCAACGCCATCATGCAGCAGTACCTGAGATGCTACGCGAACCAGCAGCCCTCGACCTGGGTGGACTATCTACCGCTGGCCGAGTTTGCCTACAACAACACGAAACACGTGTCCACGGGGGTGACACCGTTTTTCGCCAACAATGGGCGGCATCCCAGAACCTTCCCGGGTTTAGAGAAAGTGGGGGAGGGGGAGCCGCAGGGAGCTGAGGACTGGGCAGCGGAGTTACAGGAGGTCCACGAACAGCTCCGAAGGCAGTTGGAGCTAGCTAAACACGCTTACAAACTGCAGGCAGACCGACACAGGAGAGTTGGGGAGGACATCCGGGTGGGGGACTGGGTCTGGTTGGCAGCCCAGGCAGTGCCGGCCAGATCGTTAGCTAAGAAGAAGCTCGGACACAAGCAGCTAGGGCCTTACCAAGTCAAGGCACAGATCAACCCAGTGGCCTTCCGGTTGACACTCCCGGAGGGATCCAGAATGCACCCGGTCTTTCATAGATCGGTGCTCACGCCTTATAAGGCACCTCACAGGTTCCAGGCACCAGGGACAGCTCCTAGCCCACTCAGAGGCGCACCCACAAAGGGGGGGCCGCCGAGGGCGGAGCCGCTCAACGAGGTCACGGAGATCTTGGACTCGAGATGGGGGGAAGAGGGGGTTGAATATCTACTAGCCAGGGAAGGTACCCCGGCCAGCGCCAACAACTGGGTACCGTACTATGCAGTGGAGGAGCACTACCTCAAAGACGAGTTCCACGCACTTTTCCCACACAGGCCCATGCCGGCAGATTATTTCGACGAATATCTTTTCACACCCACACTCTCAACCAGCACGTTCCAGGGTTTCTCTTCAGATGAAGAGGCGTCACAGGAGACCAGCTCCCCAGAGGGATCCCTCTCAGGGTTTGGTACAGGCGGATCTTATTGGTGGGAGGATCAACCTGAGGTGGGCTGGCGCAGAGAACTGCCGAGAGGACCATTGCACGCAGTGTCACCCCAGGCAACAGGGGAAGGGGGGCCCCGGGCGAGTTGGGGGTAGATCCAGGTTTCGAACACACCTCCCAAGAGATGGAAGCAGAGGAGATCGCTGTCGACGAGACCATGGAGGACTTCCCGGACTTATCCGGCTGGCTGCACGCCACGGGGGAAGAACTGTACCCTGCACTCACCCCCACAACACTGGAACCCACACCGGAAGAAGGGGAGGGGGGAAGGGGGGGCTTCGAGGGGGGGATGGATGTCAGGGGCTCAGGAGCAGAGGCACAGGTTCTTTTAAGCATAAAGAACCACAATAAATGAGAGCAGTAAGACAGCAGAATAAACAGCAGAACTAATCTCAGTAAAACTGCAGACTGCAGTCAGGCTAAAAGAAAAGTCTTTATATGTTGGTAAAAATAGAGGGTAAGAGAGTCAGATGATGTTTAACGAGGAGGGAGTTGCAAAACTATGGTGCCACTGCTGAAAAGGCTATTCTCTGGTTCCTGCCTGCCTTATTTCTCTGGTTCCTGCCTGCCTAGCACCATATTTCATTTCAGGGAATAATAGTAGTAGTAGTAATAATAATATAACCAGCTCACCCTGGATTAACAGAGAGCTGGTCCCTAGGTTCTCTTTCCCTGTTCATGTCTTTAAGATGCATGTAGGAAAATGGGAAGGCAGGAGGAGGAAACTATCCATCTTTGTGATTTCAGAACAGTCAAATGTGTATGTGACACACAGAGCACAGGGGACAGCTTTGAAAATCTCGGATCTTTTTCATATGTCATCTATAGCAACATGACTTACACGACACCAGGCAATTGGTATCTGGCCCATTTTCTACACTGACAGGCAGCAGCTACCCAGAGTCTCAGGTAGAGCTCTTTCCTACAGTGGCAGACTTTGTGCTTTCAAATCTCAGCAGCGCCCTGTGCAATGCCAAAACTCAGCACCCTTTGCCCTCGCTTTCTGTGGTTCGTCATAGCTGCAGTGCCCCCTCTTGGCACCCAGTTGTGCTCCCCTAAATCCACCTCTGTTTCTCATCATCCTGTTGTTACCTGATTCTTTTAACTGGAGATGCCAGAGATTGAAGCTGGAACCATCTGCATGCAGACCATCTGCTCTGCTACTGACCCATGTTCTCACACAACAAATTTCACTGTCATCTGATAGTTTGGCAGGCAGAGAAGTGCATGCAATGCACCTTCTGAACAAGGCCACCATACAACCAGCCAGCCTGCTATACCTTGTGTCAGAAAATGTGCCAAGCATATCGTCCCGTGGGAATCTGGCATATAACGATCACAGAAACATGTATGCCCCTTAAGAAATCACCTTAGTGAAAAGAAAAGGGTTTGGATAAGATAGATGCATTTTAATGGGCTACAGAGCACAAATTATTAGAAGAGAATAGGTGGTCTGGTTACGCAGCAGACCACATTCTCCCCTGAAATTCTATATTCACTGCACATCCTAATACAATTTAAGTTGCATGCTCCTTCAGCCAAGTCCACATGCTTTATTTACATGGTGAAAATGGCACCTGGGACCAGAAATCAGTCTCTTATCATGCTGTGGCAGACTAATAATTAATCACACCCACTCCCATCAAATTGATTACAGACATTAGCAGCAAGAACACCAAATGTGATTATTCTGAATTAAACACAAATAATTGTAAAATGTTTCCATAAAGAACAAGGATGCAGTTGCCAGCAAAATTTAATTTAACATGGGTTCACTTAACATACGTTTCCCTATTGAACATTTAGGGTCTCCCAGAAGAGTGGTATGAAATAAACTGCGCTTCAAATTTTGTAGACAAAAGACCTTGATATAATTAGGGCTGATAGCATAGCTTGAACTACACCACAAGGGGCCATAAGCTGATAAATTAATATTGTGGGGATAATTAAATACAAAGTCTGCTTTGTGTATGCAAATGAGGGCCATTTTGGTACTTAAAAAAACCAAAAAACTTTAAGTGCCCAGGTCAAACACTGCCAAATCATACTGTGTCTCAAATAAGCATCTTTCTAGCTTACCATGAAATATTATATGGCTTTAACTCTTTGTGATGGGCCAGGCTGTCTGATTTCAGCCGTATATAAATAATTTCATTTATTACCTCTATCAATCTCTCTTATGTTCAAAGACAAAACTTTATGAGCCCATTGTTCCTTTCACTGCACACATCTACTCTTGCAAAAACATGCCAGTGATGGGAGGAGCCAGAGGCAAAAGTGGACAAAGTACTATACAAAATTTACCTTTGTACAATAAGTACGTTCTACACACGCTGACACATCCTTCTCTATTCTCCTGCCAAGCAGCCAAGAGACATTATCAGAACTGTACCAACACAATTTGTTCATCTTTATCACCAGCAAACTAGAAATGCCACAGGGGAGAGATCAAGAATGGGCCTTCACAACTCATGCACTCCCAAACTTTCAACTCTGGGTACAAGAGAGAGATGGGAACTTCACCCTTTCCTCAACAACCATTCCCCAACACTACTCCACCAACTGCATTGTCTCCAAGCCAGGCATAGGCAAACTTGGCCCTCCAGATGTTTTTGGACTACAACTCCCATCATCCCGGACCACTGGTCCTGTTAGCTAGGGATGATGGGAGTTGTAGTCCCAAAACATCTGGAGGGCCGAGTTTACCTATGCTTGCTCCAAGCTTTATTCTGGACCCATGTTTCTGTTGCAAACACAGTTTTCTAGCCTGGATTGGGCTGCAAGGAGAGAAAGCTGGTATGGTGGAGTTGTGAAAGAAAGTCATCACACAAAACTATATTCCTCCCCAAAAGTTGCCGTTGCAAATCATGGTCCCCTGGGCTCAATTTTCATTGCAAAAGCAGGGGCCTGGCTTTAAAAACACAGGGCTGAGACAGAACATGTAGCTTTGCCCCTCGGGCTTCACACTTCCTTCGAACTGACAGTTTCCCCAACCAAATAATAGCTTCTCGTCTCCGTATGTAATACTCTCCCAAGAGAAAACAGGAAATACGGCGCAGAGACAGCTGCATAGGTTTTCAGAAATATATGTTAAAATTCTAAATGTTCAGGACAAGAGTGAGGCAGATACACACTAGCTTTTCACTGCTCCGAGAGAGTAAAAATATTTTAATTCAAGTGAAATGACCTTTTGCGCTTAAGCCTCTGTGTTGGGTCATTACGTAAGAAATGAAACAGGAGAGGCTCTGGCACAATTGTCATTCCTCCACCCTAGAGAGGTTCTTGACCAAAATAGCAAGGCTTTTGTAGGTCAGGCATGAAATGTTGTAGAGTCGCTGTGTCAAGGGAGAACTAAGCATGCTCTACACAGCATTGTACTTCGTTTCCACTGTGATTTTTCCGACCGTCTCTTACAAGAAAACCAAACATCAGTCTATTTATTTCTTCTTCTTGAGAAGATGTGTGGCTTTAGAGATGTAAGATTTTAAAGTTAGCTAAGCCTTTTGAAAAAGGTCAGAATCCGGGTAAGAGCTCTCGCTCACGCAATTTCATTTTTAGTCCAAATTTTCATGCTGCGCTTCTTAACGGTGCTTCTTGAGCCTCCATTATCAAGGCTTTTTCCTTTTTAAAAGAAATTTCCCTCGCCTGATTGCAGATGCACAGTGCTTTCCCACAATATGGTGATCGTCTTTAAATAACAATCTTTGGCACGGGGTAAAATTTGTTTTATTTTGCTGTTTCTATGCTCAGCTATATAAATAGGAGAAGGGGGGAGGAAACAGTTGATTAAAAAATAAAATAAAGACATGCTCTTGCTGACAAAAACCCAAAGAAAATTGGCCCCAGTCTAAAGTTGTGACATGTTCATTTTACACAGGCGTGATTTGCAATAAAAGCTCAATTACACAGGACAGCTAGAATCAAAGCTGTCTTGGAGGAGGACTCCTTCTGCTAAATTTCTGATTCATGTTGGCACTTTAGCAGCCACACAAGCTCTGTGTGTGTTAAAAAAAGCTGAAAAAATGCTAATATATTAGGCTTTAATTATAAAATCAAGGCATGGGTTTGTTCTAATAATGTCTGTGAGCTGACAAGTGCAGCCTCTTCCTTATGTGCTTTACCCATTTCTGCTCTTGTGCATCTTTATTTCATTTCCAGTTTGTCCATGATAAACAGCACCATAGCCAAATATGAACTGCTGAGGTATGCTCATCCCATGTCACCATCAGAACTATTGCAGCTATAGTGCTAACCCAGCAAAGTGGGTCAAATGCCAAGGTTGACCGCTTGCCAGTGGCAGCAGAACAGGTCTGCATTCATACAATTCACAACATTGCACTGTTTACTTTTCTTTCTTTGCAAAATCCGGAGCAAATTGGTCAAAATATATACACATTTGTATTGTTTATTTTTCTTTCTTTGGAAAACCCAGGGCAAATTGGTCAAAATATATACACATTTGTAAAACCGACATATATTGGACAGGGCACAGTATTCAAAATGTCCACTTTTTCTTTTCTTTTTTTAAGGTGTGTACACATAACCCTGATTATCTCTCTCAAATAATATGGATGAATCCCAGCTTCTTAGAAGAGCAAGGATGAAAAGAACTGCAGGATAATAATCTGTGCATATCACATTTACACAATAGACAATACTTAACTTGCAATGAAATTATGAGGATGATGAATTTTATTTCAATTTATATCCTGCTCTTCCTCCTAAAGGAGCTCAGGCAGAGGACACAACAATATCAAATGTTCTAAAAACTTTATCTCAGGTCAGTGATTTCAGGCATTAATTATTTGAGTAACTTCAATACCTTTCACACAATATCATGTTAATAACTCCAGTTCAACAGTTCTGTGAAGACAAGACACCCTGGGGTACTTCCCTGGTTTTCAACAACTTCATGCTAATGCCTGATTTGTTACTGCTGTTGATTTTACAAAGTCTAAAACTCTTAGCACTTGCAGCCAACAGGGGTGTCAGGAATCCACATGAGGTTGTGATAGAGCACAATGATAATCTATTGTGATAATTAACTGTGTTAGTGATTGATAGCATAAATTACAGTGACAATTTTCTAACCTCTTGCTTGTAGACCGGGCCCACATGTCTCCTGGGCGCCAGGGCTGCCTTGACGAACATTCCATGGTGCGAGTTGACACCTGCGCCATTTATGTGTCTTCCACCTATAGCAGAAAAATACCGTGTGAATGCAAGCCATTTGTCAGAGCTTTAGATGAGCAAATGTGCAAATAGCACAATATTAAGACCAATCTGTTCTCCTCATTGCCACCTTCTGTCCCCTCAATTTTCTTCGCTCTAAAATTGCTGTTGCCTTAACTAAAAGTTGAGGATAATCTACATATTTTTAGCTGCCGCTTGTCCTCATATCTGAAGAAATATACTTCAAAGACCATTTTCTTGCAGGTGACGCCTACAACAATATTTGCATTACCAATGTTTATAATTCTGCTCTATGTCCTAGACTAGACAGTATTAAAGTGACGCAAACAAGGTTAGAAAGCATTCCTAGCCTCACATGTGGCTAAATAATCTTCCATATATTAAAATATAAATAAATCCCTGTACAAAATGATGTGGGAAACTTTCCATGCCCACCCCCACCCCCAATGTCACTGAGTCACAACACCCAACAACCCCAGCAAGTGTGGCCAATAGCTAGGGATTATGCGATTTGTAGTTCAGCCTATCATATAAGCTGCTTGGTTGTAGACCAAATTTTCTACTATCTCGTATATGCATATACGTACAAAGCATACACTGATCAATTTTGGCTCCCAGCTGCATCTACCTGTGGGCATATGTTATGTTTAGGAAAGGGGCATAGCTCAGTAGTAGAGCATTTGCCTTTCTTACCAAAGATGCTAGGTTCAATCCCTGGCATCTCCAGTTAAAGCTGGGAGGCAATCCTACCTGAATCAGTATAAGACAACTTCCTACGTTCCCATATCATGGAAGCATGTAGAAATGCAACAAGTAAATCAAATCTGGGACCCTAGTTCTCAGTGAGGTACTAAAGTTTACGAAGCAAACTTACATCTGGGTTGTGCCTCTTCAGACTGTGGTTGGAGACAATCTCAGCCTTCTATGTGACATATCATTTTGTTCAGGGACCTTTTTTTAATTCGGAAGATTACTTTTTATAAGGAAATAGGAATATGACTTCCCACTTGCAGTCTGAAATGTTAAGCCCAGGTTTATCACCTCCCTTAGATTTTGGAAGAAACGAGCAACATTTTTGTCACTGATCATGCATTATCAGTGCTATTTAAGCCACAAATTCATGGAAACCTTTAGTAATTCTGTTGGCAGGATGAGTGCTGCATAACCCACTTTGGAATTTTAGTTGAGTTATGAAGAACTGCATCAAATAAAATATGTGCATCTAGGCTATTTTTGACGCTCTAAATTTGCTTTAGTGAAAAAGCCTTTCTACTGTGCTTCTCTATGGAGGTCATTTTAATTATAGGGTTTTGCTTTCCTAAAAGTTCTTCCACATACTGACTTGGAAAATGCAGGTCCAGTACAATATGAATTCATTGTCAATCTGAATAACAAAATGGAAGGGAAGCCACAGTTAAATAACCAAAATGAAGGCTTACAGAATTATTTAGGCACCTGTTCTACTCAATAATTTATTGCCTTCTGTATATTTATTCAAATACCTATGGGTACCTGACTCATAAATATACATTTCACACGAAAGGGCTACTCATAACTATATGCTTGGTGCTGCTCAACAGTTTTAACAAAAAAAAGACAGGTCATCATTCCAAGCTCCTGTATTTAAAACATGTCTGAAATTATCCAGAGTATCCACCATTTCCAACATATTTTCACATCAAATTTAGGAAATAATACATAGGGCTTTTCACAGTGCAGTATCTATACAGAGAGAACCACTGTATATAGATATTGCACTGTGAAAAGTTCTTTGTATTATTTTCCATATTGGATATTCGCCGTCTTGTTCCATCAGTCATTGCAATAGACTTGAATTGTTTGGAGTGAAATGATTATGGGCATGGCTGCTATAATTTGGTTGCTTCAGTAACAAACACTGATGGTCTAGCTAGGAGTAGCTCAGCCTGCTCTACAAAAAATAAATGTGACTTGCTTTTTATATACTTGTTCTTGAACCAAAACAAGAGTCAAGTAATTCTCTTTTGTATAGTTTGCGCTGCTAACTGAATGGGAAATAAACTACTGTTCATGTTTAGTGTATCTGCACAAAACAAAACGAAGAACTTTACTGCTGAAGTTACTGCTAGAGTAAACTGCCATAAATTTAGAATAAACCTAGGAAACAATAATGGCAAGAGAAAATAAATTATCCCCAACATTTGGAGTGTATTTTTGGTCACCTCAAGTCCTGCAATTTCATTCTCAAAGAACCATCAAATAGATATTCTACAATCTCCTAATGGATTTTAAGTGTATGTCTCTGATAGAGGATCAAGGTAACCCCTTGCTTTAATAACCTCTATTTATATTGCACTGTCAAGTAAAATCACAGGAAGGACATTTCAACAGGGACAGGTGGGTAGAGGAATTGGATCAAAGTGAAGACTTCTCCACCCTGTTCTGCCACCCAGGCTCCACCCCTCAGCTTGCCCCTGATAGGCTAATTTCAAACTTCAAGATGCGGCCGGCTGGGGAGGCATTCCAAAGGCCAGCCACCATGGCAAAGTCATTTCACCCCCTTGGTGTTTGAGGGGCTGCCATGCTGGGCCACAACCGCCACCTACCTCCAGCCCAGATAAGTGGCCACTTTCTGAACAGGAGCTTCCATGTGCTGTGAGAGATTGGGAATGAACTGAGAGAAGAGCTGCAGGGAGGAGGATTACCACAAGAGGCTGCCATCTAATGAGTATAAGTTAACTGTATTGAACCTTCGTGGAATGCCTTGTGAAATGGAGATGATTCTGTTTTGCCTTGTTTAACTATTTTTTTAATTTCTGTATTCATTTCTATTCTCTCTCCTGTTCAGCTTTAAGACTGGGTTAGTGCAGGAGGCTTCCGGTCGGCGCCAGCGTTTAATGGCGGTCCTAGCCTCGAGCTCCGAGGCAGGACTGCTCCGTAAGTTCGGGTCTTACCCGCTACGGCAAGCGGGGGACCCTTAAAATCACAGGCGCTGAAGCCTGTGGGCAAGGAGATTCGGTGGGCACCTTTGCGCCCCCCCGGCATCGTGAAAGAGCCTTTTTAAAGGCTCCGGAGCAGCATCGGGGTGAGTGCGGTGCTGAGGATCGCTACCCAGCTTACGGAGTGAAGCCGCGTCGCCATTGACGGAGAGCGCCGATTCCTTCCTGAAACTAACGATTGGCAACAACAATACCCGTGAGTAAGAACGGAAAATTAAAACGGGACTTTAAAATTTAGAAGATTTGGCTGAAAACGGGAAAGGCAAAATTAAGGAAGTCAGCCTCCCGGATCTGCATGATTAACGGAGCAATGAAAAGACTGAGCTGTGCTTAAAAGGAAAGTTATTTTTAAACTTCATCAGACCAGACATCGAAAGGATCTCCCCCCTGTAGAGCAGGGGAAAGGGGGGAGGAAACAGAACTAATCTAACCTGTAAAAGAAAGAAAGTGTAAGGAACGGGAAAACTTCTGCTGCCGACACTTCTGGTCAGGCTGCCGGAGCAGCGATAGCCTAAAAAAGGAACTGTCAAGCGAGCTGTCAAAAGACAGCGGCTACAAAATAAGACTTATTTGAAACATATTAACGGGACTTTGGTGGATTACAGTTTTAGTAGTAAAGTGTTACAAATTAGAGACTTTTGGTGGGACTTCTGCCTTTGGACTTTCTGTTTATCTGTAGCGGGTGCCTTTGGATGGATACAATTTCCCCCTCTAGAGGGCTTTAGCTGCACTACGGTGTATCCAGCGGGACTTTCCACTTGCAACTTTCCTGTGTGAATGACCTTGAGTTATGAGTAATCCGCCAGAAGAGATTTCAACAAGAAGTAAAACAAAGCAGGCTCAAAAACAAGTTCAAAAAAGAGGCTCTCTATCAGGAGCGGCAGCTGCACAAGAGAAAATAACAGTAGCATCAATGGATTCAATGACACAGGCTCTGCTCAGAATAAATCAGTCCTTAGAAGTACTCACCAAACAATCTGCAGAACTTACTAAACAATCTACAGAGAACTCTAAGAAACTGACGGAGTTGACAACAAGACTAGATTTGAACACAACAACAATTTCATCTAACACAGATTCTATAAATCGTCTGATTCAAGAGTCTACGGAAACAAGGAGAATAGCCGAGAGCGCCAGGACTACTGCCGAAGAAACCAAAGGAAAGTTTGCGCCTGTTGTAAAAAAAGTACATGAACATGATGCAGCTTTAGCCCTATTGGAATTGGAAAGGAAAAGCAAGAACTTGAAACTAAGATTGGTACCAGAAGAGGAAGAGGACAAGCTTGGGGAATTCCTCACAGATAAATTTCAAGATTTTTGGAATGATGAGCTAGATGGAGAAGAAGATGAATTTGTAATAACCTCAGCCTTTCGGATTGGCAGGAAGCAAGGGAAGAAGCCAAGAGATTGTTTAATTACCCTGAGATCAAAGGAACAAAGAGACAAAATATTGAACCTACATTTCCAGAAGGCCTTAGTTATTAAAAATTCTCAGATTCAGATTTTCAAGGATATTCCTAAATACTTTTTGGAGGCTAGAACTCAATTCAAAGAATTAGTTGATCTACTCAAACAGAACAATATCCCATTTAGGTGGGAATTCCCACAAGGGCTGTCCTTTAATTTCAAAGGGAAGAAAATTAAAATAAAAACAAACCAGGATAAAGAATTTTTTCTGGAAAGAAACCAAGAGGACCTGCAGAAAGGAACTGTTAGTGAGAGGGAAATACCGGACATTTCAAATCTATCATTTGGATTGAACCAAGCACCGACCGAGGAGGAACAACAACTTGGTGCAGTCGGTGGAGGAGCTACCCAGTAACAAAAATGTCTCTGCAACTCCTTAGCTGGAATTGTAATGGTCTAAACCATCCCCGAAAAAGGGGCCAAGTATTTCATCTATTAAAGAAAGAACACCTAGATGTAATCTGCCTACAAGAAACCCACATTGCTAGGACACATAGGAAACTTTTAATAAATAAGAGACTAGGACTGGAATTCATTTCATCAGATAAAGTTAAGAAAAGAGGAGTTGTGATCTATGTTAAAGAAAAATTTGACCCAAAAATGGTCTTTAAGGATGACCAAGGAAGATACCTAGCAGTGGAAATTCAAACTCATGGAGAAAAGATTTTGATTGTTGGAGTTTATGCACCAAATGAGGGGAAGGCTGAATTTTTCAAGAAGTTGCATGAGACTTTAATGGACTTTTTGGATTTTAAAATCATAATGATGGGCGATATGAATGGAGTCGTATCTACAAATATGGATAAGGCCCAAAGACAAGTAATATCTAATGATGGAAGACTACCAAAGACATTCTTTGAACTGACTGACACTATGGACTTGATTGATATTTGGAGAACTAGGAACCCTCTGGAGAGGGAGGGGACCTTTTTCTCTGAAGCAAAAATGACATGGACCAGAATTGACCAAATATGGACTTCTAGTAATCTGGCATCAAAGGTTAAAAAAATAGAAATCTGCCCAAAAACCTGTTCTGACCACAATGCTGTGAAGATGGAAATGAAACTGACAACAGCTGGAACCTTTAGATGGAGAATGAATGACACTCTTTTTGGAGATGAGGAAATTTGCAAAAAGGCCCAAAAAACACTTAAAGACTACTTTGAGATTAACTTGAGATCAGATACCGAAAAAAGAGTAATTTGGGACGCAAGCAAAGCCGTGATGCGTGGCTTCCTAATACAACAGAATTCAATAAAGAGGAAAAAACAGAATGAGAGGAAAGAGAAAATCTGGAACCTAATAAAAGAAGGGGAGAAGAAACTGAGATCCAAGCCTAAATCTCATGAGATTTTAAGAGAAATAAAATTCTATCAAACACAATATATGGAACTGATGAATCAGGAAATAGAATGGAAAACTAAACAAATGAGGCAAAAGACTTTTGAGTCGGCAGATAAATGTGGGAAGCTACTGTCTTGGCAATTGAAAAAGAGACAAAAGCTGAATACGGTGACATCACTCGAAGTAGATGGGAAGTTTATAAATAAACCAAATGAGATAAGTAATTGCTTTCAAAGTTTCTTCAAGAAATTGTATAAACAAGGGCCAAAGAATGAACAAGAGATAGAACAATTTATTGGAAAATATGGCTTAAAAAAAATTTCTGAAAATAATAGAAGGAGTTTAAATGAAAAAATTACAGATCAAGAAATAGAGAGTGCCATCCAGGACATGCAACTGGGAAAATCACCAGGACCAGATGGATTAACCGCGAGATACTATAAAGTACTGAAGGACTGGTTAATACAACCATTGAAAGAAGTCTGTAACCAAATCCTCGAGGGGAAAAAGGCTCCCGAATCGTGGAAGGAAGCATTTATCTCACTTATACCAAAGACAGAAACTGAGAAACATCAAGTTAAGAATTACCGCCCTATATCACTTTTGAATGTGGATTATAAAATTTTTGCAGACATTTTAGC
The DNA here is from genome assembly GCF_964252035.2 of Podarcis erhardii. Classification (NCBI taxonomy): domain Eukaryota; kingdom Metazoa; phylum Chordata; class Lepidosauria; order Squamata; family Lacertidae; genus Podarcis; species Podarcis erhardii. The sequence continues at coordinate 26,214,267 of NC_138513.1, forward strand.
AAAAAGATTTTAAAAAGTTTTGTTAGAGGAGATTCACACGGACCAAACAGGCTTTCTACCAGGCAGGCAATTGTCAGACAACGTGAGGAACATTATAGATATTTTAGAACTCTTGGAAACTGACATAAATAGAAAAGCTGTCTTGATTTTTGTGGATGCAGAGAAAGCCTTTGACAATATTTGTTGGAGCTTCATGAAGAGGAATCTCCAAGGGATGGGGGTAGGCAAGAACTTTGAAAATGGTATAAGTGCAATTTACTCTGAGCAAAAGGCTAAACTAATTGTAAATGGTATGGTTATGGATGAAATCCCAATAGAGAAAGGGACACGACAGGGATGCCCAATTTCCCCTCTATTGTTTATATCGGTACTGGAGGTTTTCCTAAACATGATTAGAAGGGACCAGCTGGTTAAAGGTATACAGGTTGGAACTAAACATTATAAGTTAAGAGCATTTGCAGATGATTTAGTTTTGACATTACAACAGCCAGAAGCCAGTACAAAAAGAGTTTTGGAACTTATTGAAATATTTGGTCAAGTAGCAGGTTTTAAATTAAATAAACATAAGACAAAGGTGCTGGAAAAAAATCTTACGATGGGGGAAAAAGACAGTTTTCAAAGAGAAACTGGTTTGGAAATTGCTAAAAAGGTAAAATATCTGGGGGTGAACTTAACATCTAAGAATGTGAACCTATTTAAAGATAATTATGAGAAATGTTGGGCTGAAGTGAAGAAAGACTTTGATACATGGTCAAGATTGAGACTTTCCTTGTTAGGCCGAATTGCTGTTATTAAGATGAATGTATTGCCGAGATTGTTGTTTTTGTTCCAAACATTGCAAATTCTAGATAAGATGGATTGCTTCAAGAAGTGGCAGAAAGACATATCTAAATTTATCTGGCAGGGCAAAAAACCCAGAATCAAATTTAAGATTTTGACTGATGCAAAGGATAGAGGGGGCTTTGCCCTGCCGGACTTAAAACTTTACTATGAAGCAGCAGCTTTTTGCTGGCTGAAATCATGGCTACTTCTTGAGAATACAGACATTCTGGATTTGGAAGGTTATGATAATAACTTTGGTTGGCATGCATATTTATGGTATGACAAGGTAAAGGTACATAGAAATTTTAAAAACCACATTGTTAGGAAAGCATTGTACAATGTATGGAATCGATATAAAGATTTGCTTGAAAGTAAAACACCCAGGTGGTTGTCACCAATGGAAGCCAAGGCAGTAAAAAGATTGAACATGGACACAGATTGGCCAAAATATTGTGAAATTATAGAATATGATGGCGAAAAGCTAAAGTTACAGAGTTTTGAGAAATTGAAACCTAAAGTCCGAGACTGGTTACATTATTACCAGATCAATGAAACCTTTAAGCAGGACAGAAAATTAGGTTTTCAGAAGGAGAGGTCAAAGTTAGAAACAGAATTGCTAGAACCCAATACTAAGAATTTGTCTAGAATGTACAATCTGCTGCTAAAATGGAACACACAGGATGAAACGGTTAAATCAGCCATGATTAAATGGGCACAAGATATTGGTCATGATATTATGTTTGCTGACTGGGAGCAGTTATGGACCACAGGCATTAAATTTACGGCATGTAGTGCCTTGAAAGAGAATATAATGAAAATGATCTATAGGTGGTACATGACCCCAGTTAAGCTTGCAAAAATATACCATTTGCCCAACAATAATTGTTGGAAGTGTAATGAATGTGAAGGAACTTTTTATCACCTTTGGTGGACCTGCCCGAAGATTAAGGCCTACTGGGAAATGATCTATAATGAAATTAAGAAAATCCTTAAGTGGACATTTGTAAAGAAACCAGAGGCTTTTCTCTTGGGCATGGTAGGCCAAACGGTTCCAAAGAAAGATAGAACGTTTTTTATGTACGCAACAACAGCAGCAAGAATTCTTTTGGCGAAGTATTGGAAGACTAAAGAACTACCTACTCTGGAAGAATGGCAGACCAAGGTGACTGAATTTATGGGACTGGCAGAGATGACCGGCAGAATCCGTGACCAGAGGAGAGAGACAGTGGAAGAGGACTGGAAAAAATTCAAAATTTACCTTAAAAATTGTTGTAAAATTACGGAATGTTAAGATGTCAAGGGATTGGATACAAAGAATTACAGCTATAAAAATTGAAATTTATAAAAAATTTTTTAAAGAGAATTAAATATAAAAAGGGATGAAGAATTGCTAAAAAATTTTAAAATAAGGATGCAGTGAAGGGGAGGTTTGGGGAAGTCGTGTTATGTTTGTTTGTTTTTTGTTTATGTTGTAAAACCAATAAAAATTATTTTTTTTAAAAAAAAAAAGACTGGGTTAGTGCATTTGCACTGTTTTATATAGTGTCATGTGGACTGATTTTTTAAAATGGTGTGTTGACATATTTACTTTGGCTAGTGTCCAACTAAGTCATATTAAAAGCACACCCACTGAAATTAATGTATCCAAATTCGTCATATCCATTATTTTCAATGGGTCTACTCTAAGACGGTTACAACCCATTGTGATTATTTGCACTTGTTCTTAATATGGCTTGCACCCAATGCTAGTCCTACTCAGAGCAGACTGACTGAAATAAATGGACATCACAAACGTGGCTCCATTAATTTCAGTGGATCTGCTTTGAGGAATACTTAGCTGCACAAAACCCTAAATTTTCTGAATGGCTATTGCTGTCCATTCAATTTGTTGTGATCTGCTTCAGACACAATGTTGTAAGAAAGTAGCATACAAATAAACTGATGGCGATAACTTGTTGTTAACTGCCTCCAAGTGACCTATGACACATTTACATCACAATATAAACACATTTACACAAGAAACACAAGAAACTCGTAACAAAAAGCATACAATGCAATGATGATGGCAAATCCCATTTGGAACTCAAAGCTGCCAAGGAAATGGGCACTTGCTCAGGAAATTTGAATGGGACATGCTTCCACTTTCAGTATGGAACTCCCTCATAAAAGATAATGTGGTGTGAGGTAACATATTGCCTTCAGCTGTGTATTGGACGTGCATCACCTATATGTCATGAAGATGGATGGATTGTGTGCATACGCCCAGCACAGCAGAAAGACCAGAATTAGATGAACCATTCTTCATAAACAACTTCTCCTTATCTTCTATCTGGGTGTCACTACTGCTATTCTCTTAACCTTCTCTCTGTGGGAAAGCCACAGGAAATAGCCACTACTATTTCAAAGACAGTGGAAATCACTAATAACACCATCACCTGATTTGGCCATGGATTTTATTTCCAGCCCCCAAAGTGAAAACGTTCCTCTGGCTCTAAGATTGGCCATCACAATATTTACGCCACGTTAAAAGATGTCTGACCTATAATCCTTATTCTATGAGTGATATTATCAGACACAATGGGATGAATTCACCAACGCTTTGCAAATGAGGTAATCGTGGCATTTGAAAGCAGTCGGAGCATGTTACTGTCTGAACAAGCCATTTTTGTATTGCTAAATTAAGATGACAAATTGCCTGTGAAACTCAGGCAATATCCCATTATGGGGAGAAGGAATTAATGCCAGAGCTTAGAAAGCTCCTTTGTGGCTTGGCTGCTTTCTGAAAATGTTTTGCTACAAAGATAGCAACAGCCACCTCCACCTGTCAGAGACTCTGCCCACAAGAGACCTAGATGGCGTAGTGTTGTTACGGTTCCACACATTCTCCCAAAAAACCCGAATAGCATTGATAATGCTAATAATGCTTGCTAAATACTACTTACACAACACACATAGGAATCTTTACAATGCCTCTGTAAAAATAGGCCAATTTTTTTTGCTGAAAGGTAATATACAAAAACTAGAAGTAGGAAGCTCTGGAGTACAAAACATCTGAGGTAGATTCCTCACAGAAGACGACAAATTCCCTCCCTTCCTAAATACATACAAATCTCACAAAAACAAGTTATTTTTTGACAGAAACTCTACACCGATAAAAGTTAAGAGACTCTTCCGTTAAGAGCATCACCTGAAAAACAAGCAGACAGGAGGAGCTTCACAATCTTTTTCTTCATACAAAGTATCTGGGCAGTCTCGGCCACCATTCGCAGGGAGTTGCAAGATCACTCGATGCCGAGATTGTTTTGTCACTTTCATATCCCCTGCAAATGAACATACAGTGCACTTTACTCTCCTCACACCACATACACAAGTTGAACAATCATGTTGAGATCACAGTAAATAGCTGCATAGATACACTGTATAGAATAGATTAAGTAAAGGTAAAGGTACCCCTGAAAGTTAGGTCCAGCCGCGGATGAATCTGGAGTTGCGGCGCTCATCTCGCTCTTTAGGCTGAGGGAGCCGACGTTTGTCCGCAGACAGTTTCCAGGTCATGTGGCCAGCATGACTAAGATGCTTCTGGCGAACCAGAGCAGCGCACGGAAACGCTGTTTACCTTCCCGCCAGAGCGGTACCTATTTATCTACTTGCACTTTGACGTGCTTTTGAACTGCTAGGTGGGCAGGAGCTGGGACCAAACAACAGGAGCTCACCCAGTCGCCCTAGGCCCTAGGCTCTGTGGTTTAGACCACAGCACCACCTGCGTAAATACACTGTATAGAATAGATTAGCACCTGGTTAAAATCAAATCTTCAAGCTTTCTGCTGTGTACATGAAGAGGAATATAGCGTCTTGAAACCTATTTGTACATACATGAAAGTTTGGCGAATTAAGGCAATGCCAATATAGTGGTGGCATCAATGTATTTTCCTCAGAGCTCAAAAATTCTATATGCATCTTTCAAAAAATTCAGACATGCAAGCTTTTTCTAAGGATTTGTAATATAAAAGCAACACAAACTGAAGTATCAGCCAACTACTGAATCAATAGTACAGTCCTATATAACAGCCAAAAATACATGGATGCCGTAAGACTTTTCTTCTTAATCCCAATGTAGATGGACTTCCCCTTTTCTTCTACTTGATTGTATTTCAGTAAGCTCTTGATCTCACACCCAGTTCATTTGGTGTGTGTGTGTTATAGTTGTATTATTTCATTTGTTTGTTGTGTGTATATATTCTCTTTATTACATAATTGAAAATCTAATTTAAAAAAACTAATTACTGAATCAATACAATTCTGGCCTTGACAAACCATATAAGTAAGGAATTGAAAAACCCAAATTTGGAACTGGCATATGAATTAGGTACAATTACTGTATCTATTATCTGCTCAGAGTAGAGTAGGAATTGGTTTATTGGATTTTAATATTGTATGATTATATGGTTGTAAACGACCCTGGGACCTTGCAATGAAGGGCAGGTAAGAAAACGCTTAAATAAATAAATACGTTACATTTAGAACAGCAAAATTCATTGCAGCAGCATTAGAAAAGCATTGAAAACTTACTGATTCAAATTAAGGCTGCAATTGTCACATGTTAGGTAGATTTATTTTTCCTCTCCGCTGCTATGTGATTGCAATCTTGAACAAATTGGACTGATTCATTATGCTTACTGGCATGCTATTTCCCCCTCCAGTTTACACATTTTAGTATGTAGGGTTTTTTTAAAAAAAGGAAGGAAGGAAGGAAGGAAGGAAGGAAAGAGCCCCACTGCTACCAGAGAACAACAGATGTGCCGCACTGTATATTATATTGTATTTGTCCTGTTGAAAGGAGTGTGCTCTGTTTCTCTCCCTCCCATTATATTAAACCTACCAGGCTCCACATGCTCTTTATTCCCTCAAAAGGTTACAAGTTTAATCTGTCTAATCCTTTATTAGTTGGGGAATACTCTAATCAGCAACTAGAACAACGGTAAAAGTGACTTTGTATTTGTCTCTGGCCCCCCAACCCCAACACAGAGCATTAGCTGTGAACTATAAAGAGTATCTTTTCAGGGCAACAATTCCATGGCTTTTGAAAGTAGGTGGCAATGAGTGAGCACCCTACGCAACAGGAGGATTAACACACATGAACGAGGTATTAAATTACTGACTGCAGCTATGATCGTGCATATTAAGATGAATGCTTCCCGCTAAGCTCAAAAAGAGAAAAAGGGATAAGGCAGAAATATCTGGGCAACGTTAAGTCAGTAGGGGGGGGGGAATGTTCTGTAACTATAATTACAATGCAAGATGTGGAATTGCTACAGAATGCAGTAAGCATTAAACATCTGGCAGTATGTGCTAAAATAAGATACTTATAATTTGAATGTAGTTGTTGGTTCAAACCAAAACCTTAAAAGAAACCACTAGCACCAATCTCTTTTCTTATTCCCATCTTCCAAGAAAATAGGCAAAAGGAAAGCATAAAAGTAAGGAAAGCTTTGCTCAAGCATTTTTTAAATGACTTATAAGGAGGGCAGAAGCCACCTGCACCTCTGGACCATGTCCCTAAAGTGCAATTCATCAAATACTGCTATATTACAAACTCTCCGTTCATTTAAATGTGGCCCTCCTAGAAGCTCAACTAATACCAAGACAAATCACAAATGCATGGTGAGCTCATAGGAAAAATATATAGACCCATTGTTTTAAACTTTTGGACCTACTAATGCAAGAGGCCCCTGTCTGTTGGACAGAGATCAAAAAAGTCAAAAGGGACCAACAAAGATATTGCCCAGAACACAGAGAATTAAAGAAAGGCAGAGAAGGTCAGTAAGAAAACAAATTGTGAAAGCATTGTTGCAATGATGGCTCTGCACCACACCTATGCACATCAAAACAGGATGGTTTTGATGGCCAGGTTTATGCCAGAAGGTGAGCGATATGTATGTTTTACATTAATTTTTCCATGTGGACCGAGCTTATTTTGGTGAACCGAGCTTATTTTAAATAAACATTGGTGACTGAGTGGACACAATCCAGAGGGGATTGAAATTGTTTTGTGTCTCACTGAAATCTTCCAAAGTGGAAACTTCATTACAGTATGGTGCAGGGAGAAAAGCCATTTTTGAATATACACCCAAGTTTTTAAGCAAGAGTTACATTCTGTGGATCACACCTAAAGCCAAAATTGTGTATAGTCAAAACACATTGGATTCAAGGCGATTGGGTTTGCCAAAGTCCTTCTTCCCCAGACGCCTGCCCCCTTCCCACCCTCTTTTTGGTTTTTACAATTACCTTCTTGACATGATGAAGGGCATGGTGTCCAATCGCTGTAAGGTGTCACAATGCAGTCTTTCCTACAGGGTAGCAAGCAAGGTCTAACGGTCTCAGGACGAAGGCTTTCAGGACACCTAAAATGGGCAGTGACAAAGGATAGAATGAAAAGTAAGTGGTAGGCCACATTAAATGCAGGCATTAAAAACTATTATACTGGCATGAACATGTTGTCAGGGAGATATACGTGAACTTGGGGGGCAGGGACCCAATCAAGAAGGAGTTCAGGAGAACCAGTATTGGGGGAATGGCCCATATACACTGTCCATTTCCCCCACTTTGACCTTCCCTTACATATTACTTTCTTTGCATCCCAATAGTACAGGGTGTCTCTCCACTGAAAGCCACAAGAAGGGCTGAATGATGACAAGAGAGCTATTCCACCTGATTTTCAGTTATCACAGGGATGTACCAAAGGAATTCTGCTCCCTATGTATTTTTTAGCAATACTAAAGTTGTATAATTTGTCATATCACCAAACCTATCACATAACTGAGTGTGGGTGATTCCTTGTTCTGTGATGACCAGGAGCTTGGATGAAATTATATGTGTGCATGTGTACACACACACACACACACACACACACGAACTAGCTATGCCATGGTAGAAATTTTTTATCTGAAATCAGAACTCTTTTTTTGTGCATGAATACGAAGAGGAATCCACATCTAATCAGCTCCTGGGGAACACATGACACCCTCACCATCCAGAAGGTGAGCTGCAATTTCACCATGTGTCACTGATTATCAAAAACTTTGAATAAAATTTACATCATATGGTGGATCTATTGTCTTGTACCTACCACAGCTGGTCATCTGACAATGCTTTAATGACCCATATTATTTATTTAATATATTTATTAGCCACTTTTTTACAGAAAGGTGAACTCAAAGCAAAAACAAAAACATTAAAAGCAAGTGTAAAAACATCCTAAAATGCTCACCAATAACATATAAATAAAAAGACTTGGTCATTCAATGTCGATGCCTGATTTCATCTAGCTTATACATTTGCATTTAGTTGCTATCTTGCCTTTAAAGCAAGCTACTGAGATTATAGCTCTATAGCTATATCCATCCATTCTCTCCTCTATTTATGGCTTTCCACCCTATTCAAGGTCAAATTGAACTGAAGTAATATAAGCTGAAGTCTGTTACTTTGAAAGTTACGCCAATAATATTGATCTTGTCATATCACAATAATCCTTCCTATTAAGAAGAGTTTAAAACATGGTTCTCATTTACACTTTCACATACATCTCCTCCTACTTAAAAACTTATTAAGTAGATTAACATGGTGGTTCAAGGGATCAAGCAGCATATTTCTTTTTGCTTCACAAGATTGTACTCCTTATATACCGCCATTAACTTATTATTTGCATTACTCAAACAGCAAAATGTAAACATTATGATCTGTTATGCAAATTTGGAAACAAAGAACAATTCTGAGAGACGTTGTGATTGCATGAGCTGGAACTCAATTGTTACGTTCATTTTTATTATAAATTCAGACAAAACACATTTTAGTAGGCTATGTTATAATGGAGCTACACAGAGAAAAAGTGAAAAGGGCAAATAATTAGGAGGTTTGGCCAATCAAGGTTTTGAGTACCAGAATTTCTATTATATTTACTTTTTGGGTCCAACTTGTCCCACGTTGACCCTCAAACAGATGACTTTCCTTGTTTGCATCCCAACAGCACAGGTGGCCTCTCCATTCCAGCCTGCAGAAGAATTGAATGCCGACACAGAGACATCCTCTACACACTGGCCCCAAGGTCCTGTTTGCCAGTGATACACTGTGCATGGATGTTCATTGCAGCTCCGTGTTTCCTGCAGCAAACTGCTGTTTGGGCACTGAAGTCCTCCTGGAAAAAGCAAGCGCACAGTGGCAGGGGAAGAAAATCATTGCGACGATAATTTAGGAAAAACAAGCTCAATAAACAAACTTGGTTTTCACTTCTTTGTTCTCAGGGTATGAAATTTAAATGAAGGCAATGTGTTGATATATAGGGATGAGGATCACAAACTCCCATCATCTCAGGCCACAGTCTAGGCTGGCTGAGGCTGACGGAAGTATCTGGAGGGCAACAGGTTCCTTTCCCTGTACTATGTCATAGTTCTCGCTGTGTTAAGCCTACAATTCTTTGGACTATGATACTTCAGACTGCAGGTTAGGGGCTCTCACATGTCTAAATGCTCCTCTATATAGAAAATAAATCAGCCCTTGCGCACAAAGAAAACTAAGGATGAAAGGTTCCAGCCTAGCCTTCTCCCTAAAATCTAGTTTTCTATGGGCAGGTGTTAGTTTTTAATAGAGAACATTCAATCATGTGGGCCCTCACCTACAGTCTGAATGACACAGCCCAAATAAAGGTTTACCCCTTCAAAACTAGTCTAGGCCTAAGACCCAGGTTTGGATGTAACGTATCTTGGCTTATTAATAGGAAATATGCATCATTGTGCTCTCATATTCCACTCCTTCTCTACTGCCCTTCTCACTCAGTGCACAATTGAAAATGCCAAGAGCAACGAGGAATGATTAAAAGAGCTGGACATGTTTAGCGTGAAGAACAGAAGGTTAGGGTAAGGCATGGGCAGGATGGTTTTCAGACATCTGAAGGGCTGTCATAAAGAAGACTGAGAAGATGACAGGACCAAAACTAGACTGAAATTGCAGGGAAGGAAATTTCAGGTTGACCTTAGGAGCAGCTTTCTAACGGCAAGAACTGTTCAACAGTGGAACAGACTACCTCAGCAGGTGGTAGGTCATTCTTTGCAAAGACTGGGTGGCAATCTATTGGTGATCTATTAGGATGAACTTTGGCTATTTACAAGCAGTAAGTATATTTTGCAACTCAGCAAGCTGGGAAGATGAGAACATATTTACTATTCAGCACTGAACCACCACCCCCTTAAAGAATTTTATGTCAGCCGGCCAGAGGGCATGCTGGGTTCTTATCCCAAAGCTGCTTAATACTAACTGTTATTATATCTAGTGTATAATGTCAAAAGAAATAAAACAAAAATCCAATGCACTTTAGTGGTTGAGACCAGCAGTTCCAAAACACACACACACACACACACACACACACACACACACACACAGTGTGCACATGCAACTTTTTAAAAATTAAGAACCCAGAGAGAAACTAGCTGGAAGAGTCTTTGAGAAGCGGTTGAGGAGGCTTCTTGCCATTGGGGGCTCTGGATGTCTGCCCCTGAATCTAGCCCTAATAGGCCTGGAGGCAAATGAGTAGAACCGTGGGGACTTATTATGCAAGAGTACAACAAACCATGGGTTAAAACTGCACATACAATTGTCTACTTGGGCTAGACATAGTGGCTGTAGAGGCAATTGGTAATAAAACTTACACTGTGTGTGTATGTATTATAGCGTCAGCCTTCCGAAAAAGAGAAAAGGCCAAAAATGACAACATTCCAGAACCAGTGAGAAGGCCAACATTATTCATTATTCCTACTTCAAAGGAGGCCCTACCATGCCATTGCCAAAATAGAATTGATCAGTAAGTTAGTTTAGTACTAAACAAATAGAAACAAAGAACGAGGCTTTGCCTTCAGTTAGCACAACTAAGTTAGAAGGCTGTGTTATCTCCAATATCGACTGCCATGAGTGGTCACTGGGCTTGTTTTGTGTACATTTGATACAGAAACATCACAGGCATCTTGCAGTTTATAGCCTTTTGGCCACATTTCTTTATCTCCCCCCCCCCCGTACCTATCTTTCTCTCTGTGTATATAAATTCAGATATATCTGAACACTGATATACTCCATGCATTTGGCAAAGAAGTTGCTGGGCCATAAAAACCTATGTCAAAGGGGGGGGGAACTGTTTCTAAGGTGCCAAAAAACTCACTGGGTGTTGTTATTAACTAAATTATTGCTTTTCTTCCCAGATGTGGATCTCTGTGTCTATGTCCATTACTGCTCCCCTTTCCAAGTGCTACATTCAGCTAAATGTTTATTGGCAAACAGTCATGGTTCAGCCACACATGAGAACAGGTATATGTTAGAAGGCTTCCAGGACACGATTCTTCAAAGTAATAGATATTTTTGGTTGATTCTGAGGTCTGCTTACACTTTCTGAGTCCATGGGTGTTAGGGTTGCCGTACATCCAGAATTTTCTGGACATAACCAGCGTTTAGCTCCCTTAAGCAGCTACCAGGCTGAAATATTTGGGAAAATTCGGACATATGGCAGCCCATGTCGCAATTTTCATTAAAAATAGCTCGAAAACTCAATTTTCTTGTTGGGATTTTGCAAAAACAACAACAAATACCTCAACAACTTTGGGCAAAACCAAAAAGCTCTGGATTTTCACTTTTTGAAATATGGTAACCCTAATGGATGTGGAAGTCATCAATGTAGTCCCTTACCCAGGAGCACTGTTATAAATCTCAGAACTGCTGCTACTTTATACAGCAATGAAGTTGTAAAAACACAGCATGTCATTGATCTAAACAGGACATGGTTACAAGGAAATGTGTTTAGAACTGCATTCTATGTCACAAGTGACGGTAACAAGCAAGTAGAAAGGACTAGAGATATAAGCAGGAGAACTTACATTCAACAGTCTTGGAGGATAGCACAATCTTTCTCTTACATATATGGGATGCTAACCAGTGACTTTTGTATTCAATTAATTAAAATTAATCGGTCTTAACACCCATTAGCAGCTGAAGGAGCACACCCATACAAACCACACTGAATGTTAATTGGAACTATGTTGCTAATCTGCTATCAAAGCATTAATTGATTCATTAGAGTAGTTAATCGGCCAAATGCTTTCAGGCCTAAAATTACTTTGGTGATAAGACTTCAGAAAAAGCTTCCTTCAAAAAATATATAATCCAGGCAGGAATAGACAAGACTGTAAGGAGGTTCATGAACCAGCCATTTAGATTTCAGGCAAACAAGACTAAAATAGGAGCTTTGAATCAAATGCATACACACTATAGAGAGTGCTGAAGAACTCAATGCCTCTTTGATTTCTGGTCTGAAATACAGCTCATTCCCAACAGTAAACCTAAGCAGTGTCAGGAACTAAGAACCAAACCTAGAGTGGGAGATATAGGAACTTGCTTTAGACTGGAAAAGCAGAATGTGGAAAGGTGGAGGGGAGGGTTAAATTGCCATGAACTGGCAGAATGACGGGCAAGGAAGAAGAAGATCCCTGCGAGGGGTACAGCTGGGTCTGGGACACATCAGGGCAAGCAGGGGGCAGGGAAGGGAGTACTCATGGGGCAACAGAGGATGGCAAGAGGATGGGGGTCAGTGCACAGGAAGCAGAGCAGCAGGACCCATCACCAGAGGGCCCCTGTCTTCATGAACATGGAAGGCTCCAAAGTGTAGGAAGCAGCAGGAAGGGCACTCTAGGAGGCTGAGTCAGGCAAGGGCCCACAGCTCAGCTCCCTAGATGGCCAGGTGGGGCTCGCTAGCTCTGGGAAGAGGTGTGTTATTCCTCAGCTGGAGGAGGCTTGGAACAGGTGAGGGTCATTTGCCTCATCAAGCCCAGACTAAGCATTTGTAACAGATGACCACACACCAGGATATCTGCAAGCAGATATGGCCATGTATAAATGTGAAATTTGTTCAGTTCAGCATTTGTAGCATTATGCTGCTCACTGTCTTTCTAGATTTTCAGGCTACGTTTTTCATGATCTCTCGAATAAATTAGCTTGATGTCTGAGAGTAGATCAGCATCTCTTTTTTTATCAATTATTTAGTTGTTGTTTTTCCAAACAAGCAGAGAATGAGATGCAAGTACTTGACTGTATCAGGAAAAGTTTCCACACTGAGAATTCCTTCCAAGTTACAGATAAGCCTTTGCTTTGGGAATGATGACAATTTCCCTCCTCAGTTATCGGATTTACATAAGCATATCCCCACTACTATTTTACATAGCCAAGCTACTTAAGCATCTACAACTGAAATGCTTCCAGCCCAAAGGGCTTTTCTGCTGACAATTGAGATTAGGCATGTGTTGGCAGTGCCCAAACCAGTGTCTGCATCCTGACATAGTTCTCCCAAATCCAAAAATCTATTCCCCATTCTACCTTCCAAGAGCTGCACTAATTTAAATTTGGCTTCCACCATCTCCCAGAGAATCACTGCTGAAATTCAGCAGTATATTTGGATACATGAAGGGTTCCAAAGTGGGATACCAAAAGGATGCTTTTCATGCCCAGTGCTTTAACATAAAGGCATTTTAAGGCCTAAGTTTCCATTTTTAAATAGCCTCTGCATGTCCCTCATGCCCTTAACTTCATGAAAATTTAAGCACCAAGCATGGAACATTTCAGGAGCTGATTTGTGTCTCATAAATCATAGAGCCAAAGAACCCATGCCTGGAAAAGTCAAAGTCTGTTCAACAAGCTTTTGAAAAATTGATTTATAGCTCGCCATATGCCAAGGACTTGGTAGGTGGAGAAGGTAACTGAAGTGTTGAATTATAGAGGTGGATTCGTGCCCCTCAATGGTCCCCTAGTAGAACAGGTCAGATAAGCACAGCAGAAGAAGGAAAAGTGGAATTTAATGTTGTGAGATATACTTTAAAGTACATATATAGGACTAGTATGCATGTTACGTCAATCCATAGTTAAACTAAACTATGGTTTAAATGTGAACATGCAGTAGTATCCTGCTACACACTGCTAAAACTGTAGGTACTTTGTTCCTCCTGTGCTCCTGCTCCTGCCATGCTGCCGGGAGCTAAGCCATGGTCCACCTTTCCATAATGTCTGAACCCAGGCTTGCTTTTCTCCAAATAAACCAGAAATGGTAGTCAAGGTTTGCCCTTGGCTTGCCACTATCCCATAAAATATAAGTGATTGTGATCGTATCTACAACAAGATGGCTGCCCCCATGATGTACTAATGTGTTTTTACCTGACAATGCAGAGATGTTGCACTTTGAAGCTTCTCCAAGCAGTGTAAGTGTTTAAGCCCTCAAAAGGGAGGGGGGAGAGAGAGTAAGCCCTGGATGGTCAAACCAGCCCTCAGAAAGGTTTGTAGAGCTGTGAACTAAACCACAGATCTAGGTTTTGTTTTGAGGACTGGTTTGACTGGATCAATGAGGTGGGGCTCACAGCAAATCCTAGACTGAATCAAAATTATCTGGCATCCCTAACGTTTACAACTTTTAAGCTTCTTTAAAATTTGCTCTCCACCAAAGGGTTCATGTTGACCTCTCATCATTATCTTCTTTGCTAACTGAGTTGTGGACATAGAGAGGAAAAACCTGTTGTGGGAATCCAAATCTGGTAATGCTCTCCAGGAGGTTGCTTCCCCCTGAAACATTGTATGTCCTGCTGGAATTGCTTAAACAATGCTGTGCGTTGCTGAAGGTGAGGAGACAGCCATTCTCTGTCAGGCAGTACATGGCAAAATTGCATAATGGATTTACTGGCATGGTGGTGACAAGAGATTTGATTGAAGTGAAACCTAAATATTATAATCTAAACCGATACAGTTTCAGTTCGGAATTTAATCTGAGAAGTGAAAGTGACATGTCAGCTACTTTGAAAATGATATTACAGTTCTGGGGGATCTTTTATTCATAAATGTTATGCAGTCCCTACAGTCCAAGTAAATCAGTTTAATCACACATGCAACTATTTTTTTTTTTAAATAAAACTTACTCTTCGTACATGTGTCATGCTTTTTACATGTTGTTCCCAGAAGGTTCCTATGCAGAATATTTGTTCATTATTTATGCATTGCATTTGTATCCTGTCCATCCAGCAAAGTTCTCTGGATAGTTTACATAAATACACAAATCATATAAAAGACTGCTTAGCTTCAAGAGCCCCCAGATGATTCATTGGGACAAATCACACATGCACCTTTCACAGCCAAGAACTCAAGCATTTCCCATATGTACTCAAAAGTCTTTTGAAGCCTTTTCCGCTCTTACTCCTCTAAAAGGGGCCTGTATGCCAGAAGTAACACATCTTTCAATGATCATCACAATATAAAGCACAACAGTATAAATGCAGCCACCACGAAGGATGTAAGAAGTAAGCAAACTCAAAAGCCTAACTTTCAGCATGCTTTCTACCTTTCACCATCAAAGTTTGTTTTTTTGGCTTTGTTTTCTTTTTGCTTAACTTCTCTTTACTTGGGACCAGGCTTTGTGTTCACTTCCAGACACTGAGACTACACTCTAACAAAAAACGTTCAGTTTAACATATCGTATTAAGGACTTTCTATGTTCCCATGCTCCAAAATGCTGAGAAATTATAGCTATTAATCACCATGCCCTTGACAGGGGTGTTATTTTGGCAATATGAATATAGTATAGCTATACTAATATTATGAACATATCCTGTCGTTCATTCCGGCTTTACCACTCCCTTGGACCTGGATGGCTATAATAAAACTCTTGTTTGTGTATGTGGCCCATGAAAAGTTAAGTATATACAATGGAACTTCTGTTTTCCAAGTGGCACCGGCAAGGGGCACTCCACAAAATCAGGATGCAATTAATCAGGGAAGCCTTCCACAAAGACTCCAGCAAAAAAGAAAGGGAACTGCGCAAACCTTCACATGGCTATGTCTTGGCAATGTCCAGAAGCCATTTTCAAGGTTGTGGTGTCTGCAAAGTCCATTTAGAAGCAGGCCTTTCATGGCCAGGGATTGATGTTGAATGGCTTGGAGGTACTGTTCTGATTTATATTAGAATTAGAATTTGCTTTCTTACAGTTAATTCAGCAACAGAGTAGCTGCTTGTGTATCTGTTATATCAGTTACAAGCAGAACCCACAAACGGCTTATGCATGTCGTTTAGCTCTGTGCAGAACACCTTAATTCATGGATGTCGTTTACATGCCAACCACCCAAACAACATAAAAGACTCTAATCGTATTTGTTTACAATACTCTGAGACCTTGCACATGTACATATGTAGCATCAGAGTCCATAGTCCAATTTAATTTGAAAATGGGAGCTTAAAGGAAATTTTAAAGGAAATCTATCGAAAACAAAACAAAAACCCACCTTATCTCAAAATGCACTAAAACAAACACTAACAATGTACAACATAGTTAGAAAACACAGAGCAGTATTTTTAAAATACCAACAGTAGTGCAGAATCGTATTAAAGACAATGTGTAATAGCTGCACTTTCCTTCTAATCGTCCTGTTATTTCTGCAAATGTTTAAAAGGTAACATTAAGAATTCAAAATAATATGCCAAGGCTGCTGAAAGCAGTGACCTTACCTTCACCTGCATATGCCAAAATGGAGCGAGCACGCATCTGTTTTCCTTCTGTGGTTTTGCCAGAGCAGGTGTGTGAGCAGGAGGACCAACCAGACCACGTGCTGAGTACACAATCCTTTGGGCATGGAACTTCGCAGACGATGGGGACTGGATAGATAGCATCTCTGCACAGCTGTCTATCAACCTCTTCTCCTGGGGAAAAAAAAGGCCAGTAGCAGTCTATCGTTGCTAATTTAACTTAAATTGAGCAGTCTTAGTCCAGATGGGCCTACAAATAAATTAGATTTCGTTGTTTTGTAAAAACAAAGTAATCTGATTAGTTATCAAAGTGATTGTGTCTCCGTGGCTTGATGCTATTAAGAATATGCTAAAATCTTAAAATGCCCTCATTAATTTGAGGTTGAGCTGAAGTGGTGATGAGAGAAAAGTCCATATTTGCACTGTGAAAGGATGAGACTCAGTGTTAGCAAAGAAACTGAATTAAAACAACAACAACAGAAGAAGAAAAATACACCCTTCTTTAAAAGAGAGTACCACATTTCAGGTTAGGAATTATTTTACTGTGAATAGTAACTATTAGGGGTGGGCAACTGTCAATTTCAGTTTCTCTCAATTTCTCATTTTTCCAAACTTAAATCCAGCTCTCCACATTTCTTGGTCAAGTTTGTGACTTTTCTTATAGTCCTCATGAAAATTCACCAGCATTTTTTTGCAAATTTCTCCTAACACACATATTATATTCAATTTTGCCCAAAATGCACATGTTTGCAAAGCAATATTCCTTAATATAATACATTTTTGTATGCTTTTTAAAATAATATATGCATTTTAGGCACATTGTACCTTAGTATATGCATTTTTGTACACCTTACTTGGCTGCAGAACTGCTTTGCAAAATTCAGAAAATCATGAATTTCAAAGGATGTATTTGTTTCACATCTTGTTTCAGAAAGTAAGAAATAGGTAAGTTCATTGGGGGGACAACTAAAATTAGTTTGCTCTGCCTCTCATTGACTCAGGCTCCACCTACTGTTTGTCTTCCTGCCTTCTGCCCCACCATTCCCAATAGTACCAGCCGCCACTAGAAATGAATCCAATTTCTCCCTCATCCTTAGTATCTATACAATTGAGACAGCAGTAACAGCAACTCCTTACAGTGCAATCCTATGCCCGGTACTTATTTCTCAGTGTGTATGCATAGGATTGTAATATAAATTATGATAAATTACATGAAAGTCACTGGGGCAACTCACAAGGCACTTAATTTGACAACTCCACATCTACCTCTAGCATCGCAAACATTACAGTTGGCAACATAAAGCATCATTTTCCTTTGCTTTAAGTCATTTAGACTTTCTTTTGTTTTACTGGCAGCCTTACTTTAGAGTGTACAGAAGGCTGAAACTACAAATTAAGCAAACTATGGACCAGTTAGCTAATCTGGCAAATCTGGTTATAAATTTCCCTAGTCCCACAAAGCAGGTATGGGGAAGCTCTTAACACTTTGGCTGTGACCCCATGGTTTTTATAAACTGTAGGTTTGGCCAAAGTTCTGCTGAAATCAATCGACCATGCTTTCAGGCAATTTGTCTAGGTGTGCGATATAAATATTCAGGGATCAGCAGGACAGTTTTCTGTGTACAATGCCCAAGATAAGCACGTCTTGCAAGATGGGGATTAGGAACAGCGTTCTTTCCATTCTTCCTTAAATATTCGAAAAGTCTGTCAAAGAGCACTGGAAATATTTGAGGACAAGGAGCTATTCAGGTGTCTGTTAAGAAAAACTTGAAGAAGACGAGTAACTAGTTTTAGTTGGAGCCAGAAGAGGTTTCTAAATGCATCTGATTGAAGATACTGGCAAAAACCTCTTAAGAGAAACATGGGATCCCAGGAGAATCACTGGCAAAGTGCTATTCCCACAAGTCTTTTAAGAGTCGACCTTTGGCTAGGACAGCAAAAGGCTTTCGAGGAGAACATTTGAAAACTCTTACATCAAAAAAAGATAAAATATTTGGTCCCACTTCATC
Source organism: Podarcis erhardii (assembly GCF_964252035.2). Classification (NCBI taxonomy): domain Eukaryota; kingdom Metazoa; phylum Chordata; class Lepidosauria; order Squamata; family Lacertidae; genus Podarcis; species Podarcis erhardii. Next base: position 26,232,681 of record NC_138513.1, read on the forward strand.
ATGAAGACCTAGAATCTCTGCACAAGCTGTCCTTATTTTGTGAGCAGCAGAATATCAGGTTATATAGGTGAAAAAATTCAAGGGCATTACGTATGGCTTATCCTTTGAGACTTCTCTGGAGTACGTGTAGTGTCAACAAAAACTGAAAGATAGAGTTCATTATGTTGCGATCAGTTCATCAGGTCAATCATTCCACCGTAACAGCTAGTCTCAGCGATATAATTGAACATCATGATGTTCAATAAAATATAAGGCCACAGTACAACAAAACATTTGATTTTTTTTAAATAAAAAAATACAATATTCAGCTATCACATTCAAGACAGCTGTCAATATTGATAAATAATTGCTTATTTATTTGTCAGAGTAATGTTCTGGGGCCCATGGAAGCTGATGAACAAATCATGTTAACTGTCATATTTACTTTCTTCCAAACCTCTGGCCTTACTTTTATTACATCAAAAAATGTAAAAAACAAAACAAAAAACCCAACAACTTCTGAACAGACAAGTTGGAAGATGGCAGGTATTTTGCTTTGGATGTGAGGAATATTAGTAGCTGGCATAGAGATAAAGAAAAAGTGAGAGATGTTTTAGGCACAGGGAATTCATGCCTATGCTTGCAAATTCCCCCATATCTTTCCACAAAGGGCAAGAGTTTGATTGGTGTACTAAAAATATGATGGCACATAATCGAAATCTCTTTTTTAAAAAATAAAAATAAATCAAAATTGCCTAAAGGCATAAAAATATAGTCACTAAATGCATACTGGAGTGATGTATTAAAACCCAGACTACTCATATGCATGTCTTATTTGACTGGAGGCAACAATATGGAATGAGGAAATGCTTTATAACAGTTACTTCATCTCTTTGGGGGTTTATGCTGTTTAGATCAAATTGTTTCTAAGATTTCACTAATGATTTTATGAACAGCTTAACCTTTGTGGGCCCCACAATTTATCTCACAGCGTAGCATGCTACCAGGAACCAATCAGCCTTTTGCTGGGAAAGTAATTCCAATCACATCAACTGGCAGAAATTCCAACAGAAACTAGCTACTGTCGATAGAATCATATTTTATTTTTATCATAATATGGTAACACATAATGGGATGCAATGACTGTGTGTGTGTGTGTGTGTGAGAGAGAGAGAGAGAGAGAGAGAGAGAGAGATAGATTATGTTTCTGTGTTTCTTTTGGATCCATGTTTTTCAGCCATAACACTGAACTGAACCCTTATATTCTTCCTTCTTTTGTCTCTAACAAGCCCTGCTATGTGCAAGGGATTTGCCATTTATCCTTAACATGGACATCAGGTAGCACAGGATAACCATGAAAGTGATGGGAAGAATTCACTGCCCAGGGATCAGACCAGTGGAAGGAAGGTTCAAAAATTATAAAAGAACAACTGCTAATGTTATATCGTGTTGACTGAGTTGCTGCCTCCGAGCACAACTGGCTTAAATGGATTGGCAGCAGACCCGAATGGAGCAAGGCATTTCCAGGTCAATGTAATCCTAACCCCACTTTTCTGGGAGTAAGCCCCACTGTATTCAACCAAATTTACTTCTGAGCAGAATTGATTAGGATTGTGCAGTAAATTTCACTGTGTTCAAAAGGGCTTACACCCTAATAAGCGTGTTTAATGTTGCAGCTGAAATAATCTCAGAACCAGAAAATCATGACAAGGCAAAAGAAAAAGAAGCAACTGACGAGGTCACTAGGAAATACCTCTGTCCTTCTAAAAGAGGCACATGCACTACCCATTTGAAGATCATCAGTTCCACTGCATAAAAGCCAATCAAGAAAACATTTTCCTTAAAAATATATGAAGGACAACAGCCCAACCCCTGACAAAGTTTGGGTTGCTGGTCAAAGAACTGACAATAATATTTAGTTTGCCGAAGAAAATAACTGACTGACTTCATTATAACATACTGAATCAAATTACTATAGAGCCTAAAACATCAATATATCATTTTTATGTAACACAAAATAAATAGAAATCCATTTAATCGAGGCAATAGTGAAGAGTGGAAAAATCAATCACATATAAGAATATATATATATATATATATATATATATATATATATATCACAGTACAGCTGCATTTAATACAACTGTCCTTTGAAATTGTAAAGGTAGAAATGGGTGAAGGGGCATAAGCTGTTGTCTTGAGCTCAGCATTTGGTGGTAGGTTAGCAGCTACCTGTATACCAAAGCCCTGCTGTTTTATCAACATTCTGACACAGCTTAGAATTAGCTTTTGTAGAATAATACCATTCTACATTAATATTCAGTGGGTACTTCCCCTCTGGCTTACATCATTTTTGCTGTTAAATAAACAAAAAGAAAGAAAGAAAGAAAGAAAGAAAGAAAGAAAGAAAGAAAGAAAATGTTATAATGCTGCTCAGTGGGGCTTATTCCCAGATAAATGGGGTGAGGACTGCAGCCACAGTTAGACACACTGTAGTCTCATAGAAACAATGGGACTTGAGATAGCCATGACTAGCTTATCTCATAGATTTCAGTGGGACTACTGAATGACTAACATAGTCTGGAACCAGCCCACTATCTTTAAAAACCCATTATGTTTTCTACTTATGTTGATATAAAGGAGCTGAGCTACAACATAAAAATCTCCAAACTGTAGATATGGCTGACATATGCAATTTGCAGGGTAAAAAAAGCACAGATGGGAAAACTAAACTAGTTTATCACTGTCCTTTGCTTTCCAAGAAAACTGCAATGCTACTTCTGTTTACAGATGCCTTGAAGTCATGCTCTAGGGCCAATAAGTGATTGATTGAGTGTAGCAAACTCTGAGTACACTGACTCCCAGAAGGCCCCTTGGGTTGAGGGTTGTAGCTGCCAAGGTTTACACAGCTTCATGTAAAACATTATGTCAATTTCTATGAAATTACTGAAATATTTACATCTCATTTGTGTGAAGCAGTAATGACCATCTTTTTAATACAAAGCAGACCAATTCACTGCTGTTGAAAGCTGATAGCCTATGATATAGGTAACTCTTTTAATGGGTCAATAGCAAAGTGCTTAGATGGAAAGCGCTTCAATCTGAGCAGGTTGAAAGCAAAGAGTAAGGTTACCGTACCTACCGTCATAGAGCTTCAGTATGCTGATGACAACGTAGTGTGTGCATGCTTAGAGGATGACCTCCAAACCATCCTAAATATCTTCACAGAAGCTTACGAAAAACTTGGCCTGCCGCTCAACATCCAAAAAACCAAAGTGCTGTACCAACAAGTACAAAATAACCCCTCTGCAGTGCCACAAATCCAACTCAGTGGTGTAACGTTGGAAAATGTCAATCACTTCTGCTACCTAGGCAGTTATCTTTCCACAAGGGTCAACACTGATGCCGAAATCCAGCATCACCCGAGCTCTGCGAGTGTGCCTTTCTCCCGATTGAAGTGCAGAGTGTTTGAGGACCGGGACATTCGCAGGGAAACCAAAATGCTTGTTTACAAAGCTATTGTACTACCAACCTTACTGTATACTTGTGAAACATGGACACTTACAAATGCCATCCCCAACTTCTCAAAAGATTCCATCAACAGTGTCTCCGAAAACTCTTACACATCACTTGGGAAGACAGGCGAACTATCAGTGTACTGGATGAAGCAAAGATCACCAGTGTTGAAGTAATGATTCCTCAATATAAATTTGTTGGACTGGTCATGTTGTGCAGATGCCTAATTATCATCTTCCAAAGCAAATACTCTATTCCGAACTTAAAAACTGAAAGCGTAATGCTGGTGGTCAACAAAAGAGGTTTAAAGACTGTCTCAAGGCAAATCTTTAAAAATGTATTATAAACACCGACAACTGGGAAACACTGGCCTGTGAGCGCTCCAGTTGGAGAACAGCCTTTACCAAAGGTGTCATGGACTTTGAAGACACTCAAACTCAGGACGCAAGGGAGAAACGTGCTAAGAGGAAGGCACACTTGGCAACCACACCATGATCAACTCCCGCCCGGAAACCAATGTCCCCACTGTGGAAGGACGTGTGGGTCCAGAATTGGCCTCCACAGTCATTTACGGGCTCACTGTTAAAACCGTGTTCATGGAAGACAATCTTACTCGGCTACGAGTGATCACCAAAGAAGCAGCAGCAGCAGCTTAGCTGTACCATCAAGACCAATGAATGATTTCTAAAAAGACTGACTTTTGGTGGGAATACCAAGAACTTTATAAATTTTGTAAAACACTTGGAAATGTTTTGTTGCAACTATAGGCAGAAATCATACTTTTTCATCAGAATGATGAGTATCTCAACTACAGAAGCATTTTGGAAATTGAGTTATAATAGCATAACCATTCTGTTGTTGAATATTTTATAAGGTATTCTAAAAGTGGAAAGATAGCAGAGTTTAGGCAGTTCAGAATGGATGAACTAAAGCAAGCCAAAATATTTCAAAGTTCTGGAGAGTATGCTTTACAAAACCTCTTCAAACTATCATGTTTCCTTGACTATAAGTTGGGTTGTCACATTTGAACATGTTTGCATGTATGATACTTGAAATAGTTACCTAAAAATGTAATACACGAAGCAACTATTATTTGTTTTTAACAGATATATGGAATCATAACTTAATGGTGGTACTTTTTGCAATCAAGCCATGACAAGCTTACATGGCTCTGTTAGTTGTACTTGTATGCACTTAATGAGTTACTGATTTCCTATTCATATTCTCTAAGTCAATTATGTGTTAAGCAGCATCTGCATTTAATTAAGAGTCTTAATTAGTTGATACTTAATATTCTTAAGTCATTTCCTTTTAAGAAGCCTAAGTAAAAATAGCTCTGATTTCAATTAAGGCAAATGTTCAAGGGCTTATTCTTACATCTGCTGGTGGGGTTGGGATATTTTTTTCCCCTCCTAGTTGTTTAAATATAATAAATGTCTCTATGCTAAAATCAGTCACATGTGACATTTTGTTTGGACCTCCTCACACTGACTGATTTCAGAAAAGAAAACATTTTCAGGACACTGATGCATTAATTTCCCACAAACACTGCTGTTTTCAATAACATTAATTAAAAACAATGATTGTATTTATGTTCACTGCAGAGCATTAATTTTGAATATTTAACAGGGATTGTGATTCTCTTTGAATGACAAATTGTCTGCATGCTGCAAGAAAAAAATAAAACAGTGTAACCAGGTTTTGTTTAAACTTCACTTCTTGTCACAATTACAGAACTGCAGACTTCATGACATCCTACCTGAGGAAGAGAGCAAACATTATGTGTTTGTTGCATGTATAATGGTACCTCGCAATGCGCACCATGAAGTATGAAGGGGCTGTGAGTGTCCCTAAAGGCCAGAAAGCTAAAATTAGCTAAGGATTTCTGACGCATGTCTGCCACATGTTGACAGACTTAACCAACATAGCAAATGCCACCAATCAGGCAATTATAGGCTCAAAATATATTTGCAGAATCAGGATAATTCTGTATACAGAACCAAGCACGACTGTGATGATATGAGGAAATATCTCCTACTGCTTGAAATATTGTGCCCAGGATAATAGACTATAAGGAGGGAAAGATAATTATAAGCCGTAATATATTCCATCCCTAAGAGATCTATAAGCTTGAAGAAGCACTGTTCACAAGCAAGCGGAATAATTGCTTTCTACTCCTATGTCTCCCTGCCACACACATGAATCATGGCCAGGAAGAAAAAATTGGAAGGAAAAGTATCCCCCCTCCACAGCAAGTGCTTAATGAGGGCTTGTCGAAATTCCACACAGTTCCTCCCACTGACATAGGTGGGGACTTAAAGGCTGTTCAGGAGTAGCATATTCCCTTTACTGTAAGTATTCTTTTGTATACTGCTTCCTGCACTTTGTGAACGAAAGGAAATGTGGGAAATCCATGTACAAGTCTGTCCACAGAGTGCTGGCAAGAGAGGATTAAATCGTCCATTACCACTGGGTGAGGACAGGTGATAGGAAGGAAGCTCTGTTCTTACTGAAGGGTGACTACACTTGAATGGTGGTGAACACTATGCAGACTGGTCCATTCTTAACTGGCCTCAGTACCTTGGTTGCCAATGATCCCCTTCAGCAATGCCAGGGCTTGCTTCCTTTACCTAGGCTGCAACAAAAGCCATGCCCCCTCCCCATTCATTTTCAATTCAATTCATATAGTCATAAGGGTTTGAGTTCTGTTTCCTACTTGGATACATGGCTGGTATCCAAGAGAACTAAATAAACCTGCAGGTCTTGTTTGTTGTTTTGTTAAACAGATTTTAGTCTTGTTAAATACATTTTCCATTCTATATGGTGTACTGATTCCAGAAATATTAATAATACTGTATATATTATGCATTGTTTTTGTGAATTTGATACAGCTTTGGTTTTCATTTACTTTTAAAAATGAGCAAAATTACACACACATGTGCACACACACACAAAACAGATCCATGTGGTTATGCTGTGACATACAGTATCATTCTAAGATAATGGGTATGCATTTGGGATGCAATATTAATATCTTCTCAAATCCACTCTCAGGTATCTTAATGGGAAATCATATGTATCTCCATTTATATTACAACCATCAATCAGGCTTATGCTCATGTAGACACTGTCTAAATTTAACAAACAGGGATAAAAAATAAAGAGGCAATGGAATAGTATTTCCCAATCTAAAAAATAAGTATTTTTAGTTGTAAAATACTGCACCATCTGCCAGCTATATACAGAAGATATATTAAGCAAGTGTGTGAAACAAACACTTTCCATAACCGTGTTACCTCAGAAAATATATTTTAAAATCTAATATCCTCAGGCATTCAAGCTGTGATAACTTGTTTTTTCCTCCCTTGATAATATGATCTCTTTCAACTTTGAATTTTCTGCTGGAGAAGTTCGAGGAAAGGGAACAATGGAGTAGAACTACTAACTTCTTCTTTGTGAAATGCTGCAATCAGAATCTAAATGGCCTAGAGCACTATATAACATGGCCAGGACATTTTCTTTGAGACCTCATTAGGTCTCAAAGCCTCTGGAAGAGGATGATGCAGGCCTGCACTTCCATGATTAGAGAGCAACATCAGTTAACAGGAAGGATTGTAACCAGCCTTGGTCTTTGGAACAGGGTGAGAAGCCTTAACTTCCCTGCCTGATCAAAGATACATAAAAAATAAAAATGAGGACTAAACAGTGCTTAATACCATGCCAAACCAGTTGTCAATTAAGCCCAACACAATTAGCATGGTTATTAGATTTATTTTATTCAATTTTTTTAAAAAAATTAGCATCCTAAAATCACCATATGTTATTTAGTAACATCTTTTCAACAGCCAAAATCTAGCATTGTAAGAAGCAGAAACTGTTGGAGAGAAAGAAACTGCTGATTTGGCTGTTACCGGCATTGTTTAAGTTCTTAATTCACACAAATAGCATGGTGCCATGGTCAATGTTTTCTGACACAGGTGGTGTGCACTGAAACAGCACAGCACTTTGCGTCCAATATCAGTGGGCTTCTCCTGTGCAATTTGACAGCTACTTGAAACATTTTCAGGGTTCATTTGTTAATTCAGTCATACTGGGAATGATAAGGACCAGTGAACACCAGCGTATTGATCATAGTCAAGCATAGCAAGCTGCTCCCATGGCTTGAGTCAATCAAGTGTCATTTTGGTAAAAATGAAAAGTGGGAGGGGGGGAACTAAGTTTGAAGACAGGCAGGGGAGTAAAATCAATCTGAGTCATGGAACCAAAACAGATCAATCTATCCGACCAATAGGCCAAATTTAAATAAAGCAGAGCAAGGGGAATATAAAATGCTGAAGGGGCAAATCTAGAATATTTTATTAACTGGAGATTTCTAGTGTGTTTCTAACTACTGTGTGTGATAATATATTGCATGGATAAAGAACCCAGGGCCCCCCAGATGTATTGGGCTACAACTGCCACCATCTCTGCCCACTGACCATGCTGGCCGGGGCTGATTGGAATTGGGGTCCAGCAACAGCTGGTTCCCTATCTCTGCTACATTGGCTCATTTCTACCAATAAATACAACGTGGATGCAATCCAGCTCAGGCAGGAAAACCATCCAGCAAGCCATGAGCATGAATAATAGATCAAAATAATTCCATCATGTCCTGTCTCTATGCTGCCTTCTTTAATTGCATCGACTTTTAGGTTTTGGGACCTAAACTCTGTTTCACCATGAAACAACATACTTATTAATGTTAAATAAAGAAACAAAAGAATAATAATCTTGGAGTTTCAACAAAGTTAGTCATTGTAATGAAACAAAATGGTTAGGGGGGCTATGTTTCATGAACAGCTCAGCTGAAAACAGTTTGTACGCATTATTGAATAGCTTTCCTATAACTCCTGTCTTGTTTGCATTAATTTATAAAATGGATAATCTCTTCCTGGTGCTTTGATTGTTTCTACAGTCAAGATGTTGAACTATGTCTTAGATTCTGCAGTCCTCGGATCGTGAGCTGCCCAACAGTTGGATGTTCATTATACTGAAATCACATATATCAGGTCTTTAAACTTGCTGCCGAGGAAGCTGATGTTCTCTTGAGGATTTAGATATTCCATAGCAGGTAAAAGAATTATTTCACACTAATAAGAACTCAACAAAAATTGTGGTCTAGATTAAAGAAAGGTCAATAAGCGAGCAAGAGCTGAGTGAAGGAAATGAACATGACAGGCTTACAGAGGAAATAATAGGCTAATAAGATGGATTTTTAAAATATCATTCATCCATCAGCACAGTATTTCCAAGGCTTAATACCATTTACGTTAGCAAAAGGGCCATCAAAGAAGACAGGTCATGGGTATAGTCAAATCGCTTTTGACAGTCTTGCACTGCCTTCCTCCCACATCATTGCTTTCCCATCCTTGGTTTCTGTCTGTCTTGTTTAAAATAGTGGTGGGTAAACTCCCACAGGGTTGATTAGAAACCAGTTTGATATTCACAAGCTTTCTCCGTAAACATTCAGAAACAGGTCATCTGTTGTACAGTAGTTCTGTCCCAGCTTGTAATGTTGTAATGATGCACACTTGATGCATGTGCACCTTATCATATAGTCCACAGGAATCCGTTTCATCTGCAACTATAGCAGAGTCACTTGGAAAACTAACTGCCCCATGGAGAAACAAGCAAACCATACAGAGGAACAAGGGAAGGGGATTTGGAACTGGAGAGGGGACAACAATCACAATTAGGGAAATGTATGCATACCTCTCCACATACTTAAGCAGATATGTAATTTAAGTATTTTGTATTATTTTCTATGCTTATAAAAAATATTTTAAGTAAGAGAATTGATCCCAGTAGAGGTGATGATAGCCAAATGGTTGGCTGCTTGGTTATTCAATGTGGAGCAATCAGTGAGAGTTCTACAGAGAACCAGATCAAAACTTTCTGTGTACTTGTCTCTAAAGCAATTAGCTTTGGACACTTGGTCTGCTGAACACATGTGCAAAATCTCATTTAACCCTAGGTAGAGGTAGAGGTTTAAAAGCCATATAGAGAACACAAATGGGGAAAGGGGAGCAGGATCTCAGCAGCAAGGAACATGAAGTCCATTCTAGAGCAATATTGTCTACACTCATTTCACAGTAGCTTTCCAGGAATCTTTCCCATCCTACCTAGAGATTGCAGGGATTGAACCTGTGGCCTTCTACATACAAAGTCATGTGTTCCTACCACTGAGCTACTTTCCTTCCTCTATTCCCCCTAGCAGGCTGCATGAAGTGGAGGTTGAAGGGACAGAAGATGGATAAGAAGGTCCTCATTCACTGTAACGTCTGCAAAGGCGCCACATAAAGGGTGGGGAACCTGTGGCCCTCCAGATACTGGAGTCCCACTCAACCTTGGCCATGATGGCTGGGGCTGATATGAGTTGGAATCCAACAACATCTGGAGGGCCACAAGTTGCCCGTCCCTGCTGCGAATGATACAACCAGTACACATGAATTGATAAAAGCTAGGTTTTTTTTGAGCAGGCAGCTCAGCATATGTGCCTACAGTTTGTGTGTTTAGGGGATCTGTGAAGGATGTTCATGGAATGTGCAAAGGCTGAGGGAGGAAATTTCTGTCTCTCACCTATATACACTGATTTCACATAGCTCAACATCTGCATAAAGCTAGTCTGACTCAGAGAATAACTTCTAGGGAGAATGGAGCTCGATTTATAATACTGCCAAACATTGTCAGCTGGAAAAGTGGCATCTTAATAATAATAATAATAATAATAATAATAATAATAATAATAATAATAATGTGGTGGGAGAAGTTGCGCTATGAATCCTGCAGCAATATAAACTGCCACTGTTGTACTATATGATGGTCCTGGTATCCCCATCTTGTGAGGTGGGGAATTAAGATAAGCAACTATTCTTTTCCTAGGTTACTACATTTATGTATTCCTCAGCAATGTTAATACAGAATCTTTCACTGCATTATTTCAGTCAGAGAAATGCTTATGGCAGGTGGGGAGAGGTTGCAGTTTCTGTACTGTTTCTGAGCAGAGTGGATACAGAAGCACTACACTTATCACAGCAGTCAAGATGGCCCCTTGCACTGCCACTAAGCCATCTCAAAATGAAATACCTAAAACATTTCAGGGCAAAAAGGAACCCCTACAATAATGCTGCTTAATCTCTGTATGCACATTTTACATTTGTTGTACCTTTGCCGTTCACAAAGGTTAATCTGCAGCATGGAAAAGTCTTTACCCATCACCTGAGACCTTTAGCCAACTAATCCATGCGATAGGAATTATGATCGGCGTTGATCTAATTTTGCAGCGGGGGGAATTGCTTTTTCTTCTTCTTTTTAACTGCAGCTGCTCTAAATTTAAAGGCTGAGCAGTCAAGTTAAAAAAGAAATCCCCAGCACTTCCTTGTCAGCAAAGAGGAGAGAAGTTCTGCTTTTTTTTAATAATAGCAACAATAATAAAATGCACAGGAGTATATTATATTCTAGACAATGACAACTTAGGGTACTAAGTGTCAGGTCTTCCCCTCCAGCTTGAATTAAAATTCTGATTACTGCCATGCACTGTGGAAAGGCAATGACAATCACAAGCCTCTGGCAGAAACGCTGGAGGATAAATCTATTATCCCGGTATTGTCTGAATGGCTGTAATGGCTCCTCTCTTTACAACAAATTGAATAGACATGCTCATCCCTAATTATACACAACACCCCCCACAGACACTGCTATTTGAGCCTAATTGTAAAATAAGAGACCTCAGGTTTAAACATAATATCCCAGCTAATTATATTTCAAACACATTAAATGATGCAGAGAGCAGGAAAAAGGAGATACTGATCTGCTTTATGGGCTTAGTTGATAGTAAAGCAATGAAGTTACCGTACAGCAGCACCCCATTCCCACGAGATGTAAAACACACTGGGTTCTTGCAGTGTGTAGTAAAGAACCCTGGGGCAGGAAAGGAGGCTAGAAATGCACAGACACTTCAAGTACTTATGAGTCTTTGATAATGTGTTGTTTCAGGTTTAGGTTTTAAACTCTGGCTGTTTAAATCAGAGTTAAGTTGTATGTGTAACTAGCTGTGGGAAGGGAGAGCTAAAGAGGAGCCACCTGAGATGAAGGAGTCTTAAGCCAAGATCCTTTCCTTCACACAAACTGAGAACTTATGCATCTTGTTGTACCTGCCTCCCTCTTCTCTTTCACAGCTGCTAGGTGCTGTGCAGCGCTGCACGGGACAATTATGCGAAGTATTTAATGAACGTCCAAGCAGACAGTCTGCACATAGCCCCAGCCTTTGCACTGGCTGTCATCTGAAACCACTAGAGATGGTTGTTAGAGAAGGGAAGTTATAAACCGTGCAAGGGCTTGGAGGCACAACTCCCTAACCTCCGCCATTGCTATACAGGAGCATACAGAGGCCATTGCTCAAAGCAACACAGACAGTGGCTCTCCAGGGTTTCAAAAAGGAGACTTCCTATTTGTACTTTGTCAATGAATGGTGCCATTTTTACTAAGAACATTCCCTTTAACTAAAGACTGCTTCACTTGTGAGGCACTGCACCCTACAGGAAGCACGTTCTCAGGTATGCAAGGATTTCCATCTATACAGTCAAAGCACTCCTAAAATTACCAGATAAAGGAAGCAAAATTTAGGAATGCATGAAGCTATCTCTCATGCCGCGTCAGACCCTTGGTCCCCTTATAATATTATAAATTCGATCATGGACTTCAAAATTGGAACGCGCACTGAAAGCGACCATCAGCCATTATCGTTGTCTATTAACCTAAAGGACGAAACCAAAATAACTAAGTACAATACCATAGAACCTTCTCAATACAAACAAATGACCCAATTAAAATGGTCCCAGGAAATGAGTGTAGCAGTGGGGCAAAAACTTACAGCCAACCTGAGAAAACAAGTATTATCCAACTTAAAGATCACTAATTTCTACAGTGATATTCCGAAAATTTATAATGAAATCTTCCAAATGTTTGTAGAGCTTAGTACTCCACCTAAAGTTTGGGTACCTAAACATACCGCTAGCCCTTGGTTTGATGATGAATGTTTCCAGCTAAAAAGAAAACTGCGCCAAACATTTAAAAATAATCGCACCAAACTAGAGCCCTCTTATCTTGATGAAAAAAGAAAATATCATTACATTCTGGCTGAAAAGAAACAGAAATACGCAACCCAAAAATGGCTACAATTATTTGACTCAATTCAGAGTAAAAACAACAAAGCGTTCTGGAACCTAGTGTATGGAGGATTGAAAGCCGAAAATCAACTAACTCTACCACCAATTGCAGAATCCAAATGGTCCCAATACTTTACATCTGTATTTAACAATCTACACAGTGAACTTAAAGGAAATGAAACCACTAAAAATAAAATTATTAAACTCCAGGAGTGGCCAAGGGTAGAGGAAGAGGAAATTAGAGAGATAGTTAAAAATTTCAAATCGGGGAAATCTCCTGGGCCAGACGGTCTACCAATAGAATTATTTAAGACCTATATAGATTGGTGGGCAGAACCCTTAGCCCAACTGTTTACGCTTATAGATAAATATGGGATCATACCTGAGACATGGCTAAGATCAATAATTATTCCAATCTTTAAAAATGGCGACCCAAAAGAACCAAGGAATTATAGACCGATAAGCCTTCTATCAGTGATAGGGAAAATCTACGCTAAGCACCTCTTATCTAAACTCCTTACCTGGATGAAAAATCTAAATTTACCAGGGAAAGAACAAATAGGTTTCTCCAAAGGTTGCTCCACACTAGACCACTGTCTTATACTTATGCATCTGGTTGAAAAATACAGATCCCAAAGGCAATCTAAGATATACGCTGCTTTTGTAGATTTTCGTGGTGCATTCGACTCAATTAACCGCCCAAAGTTGTGGAGGAAACTCGCAGAATTAAAAATTGATCAGCGCCTATTGATTCTAATGCAAAATCTACACTCTTCCAATACCTGTCAAGTCAAACTTAACATCAAAGGTCACCTTTCATCAGACATCCCAATCTCGAAAGGGGTAAAACAAGGGTGTATTCTTGCCCCCTTTCTATTTAATTTATTTTTATCAGACTTGCCAGATTACCTTCAAAAAATAGAATCACATGCCCCTAAACTTAATCAGAAACCAGTTCCTCTCTTACTATATGCAGACGATGCTGTCCTACTATCCTTAACGAGCTTGGGTCTGAAACGTCTTATATCTTCACTGATCCTCTATTGCGAATGTAACAAACTCTCTATAAACTATGAGAAGACAAAAATTTTGGTCTTCTCGAATGGTTGGAAATTAGAGAAATGGAAAATAAGAGGGCAAGAAATCCAACAAGTGAAAATCTATAGGTATCTGGGAATCTTATTCCAGAGCAATTTAGGGTGGGCAACCCATCGCACAAATGCCATAAAACAGGCAAAGTGCATCTCATCAGCAGTTGCCCGTTTTCATTATCAGAAAGGTAATCAATTTATTCCTGCGGCAAATCAGATATTTCAAACAAAAGTGCAATCCCAGATATTTTATGGAATCCCGCTATGGGTCCAAGCATATAACAATGATTTAAAAAAGATTCACTCTAGCTTTCTGAGACGTATTCTTGGACTCCCAGCTACGATCAAATATGAAACAATGTGTGCAGAAATAGGCATACACACAATGGAATATTGGGCATGGTCCACCTCAATAAAGTATTGGTTACGCTGCCACTTTCGCTGCCCTCCATCAAGTCTGCTCGCTGATTTGCTCAAAGACTCCTATAAATCAAGATGGTATCAGCACCTCGAAAAAAAGATTGAATCTTTAGGCATCGAGCTGGAGCCCCTGTACAATTCTAATGAGCAATATATTTCCCATAATATCCTAACTAGACTAAAGGATGTCGAGAGACAAAATATTATGGCAGCTGTAAACAAAATTTGCTCCCCCATATTCTATGAATTAAATATCTTAGATAGCAGAGCCAATTACGTCACTAAACTAATAATCCCAGCCCAACGTAGGGCTTTTATGCTGGCCCGTTTGAATGTTTTTCCCTCAGCATTTGTCAGGGGAAGATATCAAAACATTCCTAGAAACAAGAGACTCTGCAGATGCTCTATGAATGTCCCGGACACTGTAGAGCATATTCTCCTTCATTGCCCATTGTACAGTACGCTCCGTCAACGCGTGCTGTCCCCTCTTTTGGGTGGTCTGGAACCGCAGCAAGGTGAATGTGTGGGATTCTACCTATCCGACGTTGACCAAAGGGTAACGGCGGGGGTAGCCGAGTTTTTGGTAGCAGTCCTCCAAGGAGCAGGTTAACAAGGAAAACTACTGACTCTATATGTATATATATATATGCATTTAGCAAACTGCTGCCTTTTTATATATATTTTAAGGCTTTTATATGTTATTTTCTCTTTTAAGGTTTTATTTCCATAATGCCTAATAAAGGTTTGATAAAGTAAGTAGACCCTTGGTCCCTCTGGAGAGCCAGAGTGGTATAGTGGTTAAAAGCGGTGGACTCGTAATCTGGTGAACCGGGTTCGCTTCCCCGCTCCTCCCCATGCAGCTGCTGGGTGACCTTGGGCCAGTCACACTTCTCTGAAGTCTCTCAGCCCCACTCACCTCACAGAGTGTTTGTTGTGGGGGAGGAAGGGAAAGGAGAATGTTAGCTGCTTTGACACTCTTTAAAAGGAGTGAAAGGCGGGATATCAAATCCAAACTACTCTTCTTCTTCTTCTTCTTCTTCTTCTTCTTCTTCTTCTTCTTCTTCTTCTTCTAGCTCAGTTCTGTGCACATGGACTAGCAGTCACTCTGTAGCGTTTCGGAGGGGAGACATTCCTCATCCTACCTGGGGGCACCAGGGATTGAACCTGGGACCTTCTGCATAGAGAGCAAGTGCTCTAACATTTGGCTACTGCCCTACTTTTCCTAAAAATGCCTCATGTCAGAAACTGGCTGGGAGAGAACGAGGAGCCTACAGTCCTGAATGCTGTTGCCCTATCTGGTGACCTATCAGAACTATGGGGAGACCCTAATGCTGAACTCCTTCTTTTGGTCATCCTACAGTTTGTCAGAGAAGCAGGAAGGAGGTGCCAACCATGACACACCAACACAGCAGAATAAGCAATCGTGGCAGGTGGTTCTGCAATGTCTTTCCCATTCTCTCAGCTCCAGCTTCACCAAACTTCTCAAATGCCTGGGTTTGGTTTTTTTTGCATTGAACCATGCACAGAAACGCAGGATTTCCTAAAGATGATACTGAAGACACTGTATGCAGCAGGATGAGAAGGAGAAAGGCAGTTAACTCACTTTCATGCAGAAAGGCAATGCCCTAATAGCCTCCTCGTCAGCTGCATCATCCTTCCCTTGGAAATCTCAAGGGCTAACAATGTCCTCTTTTATAATGAAAGCTCGGGACTGTGTAATTTGATTTGAGCTTTGCCATTAAGCAACCCCGAGAAATCTCAAGACAAGCTATGACTTAAAGGGTTGGCATGCCTGTGAGTGTTGTTTGAGACACACAGCATTTGACAGCTATAGCCATCACCTCGTCGTGTAGTAATGTGGCTGAACAATTAGGAAGATATCTCCATTGCTGCCCAATGTGGATGTTCATCAGAGAGCAGACTTATCGCCTACTCTTCACTAGTATTTGTGCAGACATTTTCCTATAAATGATGTACTACAACAAGCCTGGTGCTGCCAGATAACCAAATGGTGTCTAACAAAAGTACTTCCCCAGGCATGTACAAAGACCATGGGGGGGGGGCTAATCCAGCCTGCCAGTTGGTTTATTCTGGCCCTTGTGGCAGTTCAATCCTTAAAAAAACTCAACAACTTTGGGGTAAAAATCAACAACTTCAATCCTAAAAAAGGTCAACAACTTTGGTTGGCCCCCATGGCCCTTCATTTCATCAAATCTGGCTCTCTTTGGAAATAGTTTGGACACCACTGCATGACTAGTGCAAGGCTTTCACTTTGCGCAACAAAACTTCCCCTCCTTCTCCTCTCCCTGCTTGCCTCCCTGATCCCCCTGCCCTATCTGCTCCAGAGGGTTGGGGGAGCCCCCAGAAAAAATCTAGGGGGGTGTAGGGGAGAGAAGATGGTGACTTCCGTTGCACAGCCCAAAGTCCTTGTGCTACAACATTGTTGAACACTGCCCAAAGAGTATACGCTGTATAGCAAGCTGCATGTTTATTATGTGTAGTCCCACACTGCGGAAGTGTTTTCTTGCTGTATTTGATGTTATTGCAGGTGCAAAGGTATGCCGCACTCTGATGTGCATGGCCATACGAGGAAGGGGCAAAAGTTAAAGATCAAAAACTTAAAAGGATTAGGTAGAAAGGCATGGGAAAGCCTTGCCTCTGCCAGAGACCCTGGAGAGCTCCAACTAGTCGCCTTGCATGCCTTTTTCCACCTGGCCTGGGAGGGAGGGGCCCTGACTGACTCCAGCTACAATAGCTGAGGCTGCTGAACAGACTCTTGGCTAGGATGTTTGGGGACTGTTATTGGAGTGGGCAGTTACTGCTGGTAGGAGTGGGGGTTTATATCTTTGTTTTAGATCTTGTGATTTGTGTGAAAATTGTTCAGTTTGTTTTTGTATTTTTAAATATGCTATTTATTGTTTATGACTACTTTCATTATGTTGTAGTTATGTATTTTTATTTTCATTTTGCAAGCTGCCTTGAGCATGGTTTGAACTGTGGAAATGCAGCATACAAATAAAACTCACCTTGGAGAATCAGGGTTGTTAGGCAAAGGACATATGATGCGCTCAGCTAGCTACATGAAAATAAAGCTTACACTCTAATTCTTAGTTTTCCCAGTTGAGCCCCAACTCAATTATAAAGCAAAATCTGGAGTCACAGTGCAAGACAAGATACAGCTCTGTGTGCACAAGTAATCAACTCCAATTCCCCCTGCCCAATTTAATTACAAAATAACATTTGGTGTAACGGCTAAACACATACCAGGTGACCTCTCGCTTCAATCTGTCTGAAGCATTTACAAGACTCTGGCTCTGCCGCACAACTTGCACTGTCATTTTTAAAAACATTTTATTGACAGTTTGGAGCACACTATAGTATTACTAACAAAACTACTCCCTACCTTTACACCTGGTTGATGCATATGCGAAAATAGCTGTGCAAATCCAAGTATATACAGTGCTCTTTTTTCTAGAAAAAGAGGTGCAGGAACTCCCACTTTTTTTTTGGCGGACAACCCTAAGTTGTTGAGTTGGTTTCTGGCTGAAAAAAAGCCCTGAGTATATATGCATCTCTCCACCCATCCACTTTTTCTATTCCTTCAAATTAACTTTTTAATAGAAGACATTCATGCATATTGCCATATAGCAATTATTATGTTATACACGCATGTTCCCATATATAGCAATTATTGTGAAAAATCAATATGATGTAATTATTTCCCTTTCAAACCATGATACAATAGCATTTCCTTTGCCCATGGAAATGTTCCGCAACATGACCCGTCAAACCAACTTCAAAGGGCTGAACCACATGTTACAGCCAACCCAAGCCTATTCCTATGATGAAAGGAAGGAGGGTAGTGCAACCCAGCATCATCAATTTCAATGGCAGCCCCATGTAGATTTTTTAAAAAAATATGTACTCATGCCCTCACACTTTGTTTCTTAAGATATTATTAACCTGCCAAAGGAACAATAGCCCACAGATTAGTATTAATCTGCATTTGGACAGAGAGGGAAACATTAATTTCCAGTTGAATTCTATTCAACTAAAAAAAAAATGAAATGAAAATTTGAGTCAATCTACCAAGCAAATTCTTATCCTTTCCTTTTTTTACCGATTCTATTTCCACCTCCATCTTCTAAAGAAATACTGAAAACATTGACACTTCACACTAGTGAAAATTAGCCTGTCAAAATGCATGATAAAAATGGCAACTCAGATAGTGAATGAGCATGGGAGTTCACATCACATTTCTGATAACTCCCTACCATCCTGTCAACAATTACACACATCCACCCCTCATTCACACTGCCGTTCCATCAGCATAAATTTGACACATGTAAAGGAATGTTGGCAACCCACCAACTGTTTGTGATTTGAACTAATCCAAACCCAGTCTTTACTTTCTGATAGTACAAGATCTATGGTACATCCATTGCTGGAACATGTATAGTAAATTTTGCTTCGAATCTATAGCCACTATTTAATCAGAACACTACAACCAGAGTGCAGAATTCCACGCGTGCAGCTGGTTGTTTTTATCTCCCATTTTCTTCAAACAATTTCCTCTTCTTCCATTCAATATGTATCCAGGGCAGCTGTCTACCAACTCCACCTGGTACGCAGGCTGAGACCCTACCTGCCCGCGGACTGTCTCTCCAGAGTGGTGCATGCTCTAGTTATCTCCCGCTTAGACTACTGCAATGCGCTCTACGTGGGGCTACCTTTGAAGGTGACTCGGAAACTACAACTAATCCAGAATGCGGCAGCTAGACTGGTGACTGGGGGCGGCCGCCGAGACCACATAACACCGGTCTTGAAAGACCTACATTGGCTCCCAGTACGTTTCCGAGCACAATTCAAGGTGCTGGTGTTCACCTTTAAAGCCCTAAACGGCATCTTAAGGCAGCCCTGTTCAGGGAAGTTTTTAATGTGTGATATTTTAGTGTATTTTTTGGTTCTATGGAAGCCGCCCAGAGTGGCTGGGGAAACCCAGTCAGATGGGCGGGGTACAAATAATAAATTATTATTATTATTATTATTATTATTATTATTATTATTATTATCAATACCATCTGCGTTTTTTAAAAAAAAACAGCAGACAGTTCAAAACATAGCATTTGTCTATTCCAGGGATAGCTAACATGGTGACCTCTATATTTTGTTGTAGAACTACTGGACGGTACCACAATGATGGGCCAGCACTTGCAATTTGGAGGGAGAACAGTTGGCTTCTCGAGCCAAAATAAAAATAAAATTTCCATTGCTGTACACGCAGGATCCTAGTGCCCATCATAGGAACTCAAGAGGACTGGGGTTTTTCTTCCCCCTCCCTTCTTTTTTCCCCTGTGAAACACCAACTCCCCAGAATAAATGAATGAGAAACCCCAGAAAACGGGCAGATCAGCCTACCATCACTGTTGATGCAGACCACCTGTGGCACCTGAGTACCAGGCCCACACTCCTTCTCATTGTCTGGAATGCAGTCTTCCAGTCGTACTATCCTCCAATCAAAGCAAGAAGGTTCTTCACATGGGATGGCTTCAAGCAGATGAGGACAGTTGCCAGTGCCTCCTGTAGGTTCATTTGTAATGCGACGTTTCCTTAGTTTGAAACCTTGAGTATGAGAAATAAGGAGCAATTATCACAGCGATTTCAGTGCCCAAGGTATAATCATCGTTTTCCATTCACGTTTTAAACTGTATGGTTTTTGCCAAGTGCTTCCTGAAGACAGCTGTGACATGTTTGCTCAATACAAGACTTTATGTAATTAACATCTCTGAAATAACAAAATATCCAATCCTTGAAAGTCTTGGAACTCTTGCCAATGAACTGCCGACTTTTGCATTGTGTGTTCAAGTGTTAGTGTTAGTGTGTGTGTGTGTTAGATAAATCTGAAAAACACATTTCAAGTGCAGCCGCTGGGTAAGTTGCATAATGTTAGAGTTACCCCTTGACATTTGCCTGTTCTGTTTATATAGATACTTTTCATATACTTGAGGATGTGAAGAGAATTCATGTGTGAGGCTGGTCACCTGTGTGTTTGACCTTTGCCCTCCCTGTCTCATGAAAGCAGTTATAGGTTTAATTTTTAAAAATGTATGGGTGGGGGAAAGGCTCTTCCCACCTCATTCTTTTTTGCCATATTTTTACATACTGACATCAGAAATGTGATTTAGTATTTGACAGCATCAACCATAAAACAAATATATTCAGATTGCCTTTGTTTTCTAAACTTTAATCCTCTACCTCTGAGGAGAAAAGCTGCTCAAGTAAGTCTCTGATGACCCAAAAATCCAGAAAAGTGCAATTCTGACTGAAGAGCAGGCATGGCATAAAACCTTGATCTTCAGCGCTCAGTTCAAGGTGTAGCCAGGCTTCAGCTCTTAGTTCTTGGAATATATTTAGCTTTTTGTGAGGCAGCTCTGAGGCAAATGTGGGCCATTAAAAAAAGAATAACTGAATCTGAAGGAAAAGAAACAGAATGGAATAAAAGTGTAGGAGAAGCAGAAACACGAAATATAGGTAAGAGAAAGAGAAGGATCACAATTATAAGTGTTTGAGGGGTTTTTAAAAAGCTGACAAATATACATATTTATCAATAAAAGAGAATGATGTACATTACAATCCCATATATGTCTACTCAAAAGTAAGCCCTACTGAGTCCAATAGAGCTTACTCCCGGGGAGGTAATAAAGGACTGCAGCCTAAAAAATATAAGATGAGAAAGAAGAGAGGGGAGAGTTTGTACTGATTAAGTAGCAAATAGGAACAAGCAAATAAAAAGGGGGGGGGGAGTTTGTAATTCCTGCAGAATGTTTCTTAAAAGGTTTAAGTAAACTCCAGAGGTCAGTTTGCTTCCAAATCCAAAGGCAAGAGGAGCCCACCAAAACAGAGGAAGGCAAAGACAGAAAGAGAATAAGTAAATGTAAAATGAATTATGTCTCTCTTCAACTATTTGCCTCAAGGTGCCTCAAGAAAAAAATAGATTTTAAAGTTACAGTACAATGGCTGTGTTCAAAATGAAGCTGAAATGTGAAGGTGGGGAAGGGTAAGATTGTATGTGGGTGTGTGAGCAGTTATGCCTGGAAAGGGACTTTTCACTGTTGACTAGTCAGAAGATTAAAATATTTCTGGATCTGGCCTCCATTACTGTGATAAATTTTGGAATGGGCCATGCTAATAAGATCTACATCAGGTTTTCAGGGGTCCTCATTGTGGCTCCTGCATCTTCCCCATTCCTAACAGAGGTGACTAACCTAGAGCTTTTTTCTTGCATACTCCAGCCCCTGCAACCTGTGCAAATCTGATTTCAGCAGACAGGTTGGTGGGGGTAGATCACCCTGGAAACAACAGAAGGAAAGGAAAGGAAAGGATGCAACAATAATGTGGGGTGCAGGTGCAGACTAAGAATCAGAAATTGCAAAACTGGTAGGTCAGAGGAAGGGACAACAGCATGAAGGTGGTACAATTGGGGCCAGCATGTTAAACAGATGCTTGTCCCATTCACATATAAAATAGGTAGAGTCTACTCTTTAGAGAAAAAGGAGAGCACAGGGAAGGAAGAAGACTGCTTCCTTCTCTCCACTCTATGGTTTCCAGCAATCCCCATCACAGTTCGCTTCCAGTATCTCAGCCTTGGGCCTGCGGGACACTTAAAAGCTAGATGGGATGGGGAGGTAAGACAGAAGAGAGGCTGATTTTGTTCCACTCTCCATGAACTTTTTTGGTAGAAAGGAGGAGTGCGGAACCTGTAGCCCTTTGGATGTTGTTGGGCTCCAACTCCCATCAGCCCCAGGCAGAATGGCCCAATGGTCAGGCATGATGGGAGCTGTGGTCTGGCAACATCTTGAGGGTGGCAGATTACTTGCCTCTGGTGTAGAGTTTCCCACCCGTGCTTTGTAGGTGAACTTGACTAAAGTGTTTAAGATGCATTTGACTGTTCTGCAAGGTTAGTTTGGCTCTTTGACATGTCTCAGGTGCAGCTCCAGTTAAAATGCTATTGTAAATTCCTGGAGCAAACCATTGCAATGTGCCTGCAATTCGCTGAGAGGAATGGTTTTATTATGTACACATAAACGTTTTGAAGAGCAAAATATTTCTTTGGAAGCTGAATGCTTGGCTATTTTGTGAGAACAAATCATTCCAGATGGATGGTGTCAAGAATGCCATAACTAAGTCCATGGGGATTTCTGTTTGTGAGTGAAGGTGACTTTCTCTGCATAAATATTTCCTTCTCTCAAATATTGGCGAGTCCACCCTGTTTTCTGACTTGCCTCTACTGATCTCCAAAGCACTGCAGCTGCTTCTTAACATTATTTCTATACAACCCTCTCACCGAAGATCACAGGGCAGTTTACCACATAAAAATACAAAATGAAAACACAAAGTGCATAAAAAACCCAAATCAATAACGCTCCACCCTGCTCCCACAAACACATTTAAAAAGCCATAAATTGTTTAATCAGCCAAAGGCCTGGATACAGAGAAATGTTTTCATATATATAATGAAGGCACCAGGCGGGACTGCCTGGGGAGAGCATTCCACCAACAGGGAGCCACCACAAAAAGGCCTGTTAACATGTTATCACCCTCTGGACGTCTCGTGGAGGAGGCACATGAAGAAGGGCCTCAGATGATGATCACAGGGTCTGGGGCCATTCATTTGGGGAGAGGTGGTCCTTGAGGTATTGCAGTCCTGAGCCATTTTTGGGGACACAGTGGGGCAATGGTCTGTGGGGACCTGTACCAGCCAGGAGGAAGGGCGAGCTTCAGAGGCACAGGAAGCTTCAGAGCTGGAGGAAGAGGCAGGCCAGTGCAGTTAAGGGCCGGGTGCTTCCCCACTCTCCCCTGCACCACTGTCACCCAGAACCAGGAGAGAACTGAAGTGGGAAGAGCAGAAGCAGCTTCCAAGGAGGTGTAGTCTCTAGCTATGTGTGTGCAGCCCAGAGGAGGAATGTACATAAACTGCTGGAGGGAGAGTAGTCCCCAGTTGTTGCAATTTCTCCTTATGGTGCTGACCTGGGAATTGCTGCCTAGACGCTAGATTGGTGTGGGTCAGTGTCCAGAGCTGTAGAAGCGACTGTCTTACCTTTGACAATAAAGAGTTAAATCTCGGACATATACATTCCTTTGGTTGGGAGACGTCCTCAACACATACCCCTTCAATGAAATCCTTATTATCAACAATGGCTACAATAAAAGAAGAATTCAGATAGACAGTACTGCCTTAAGGTTCTGAAACTAAGGCAGTAATGCTTGTTTGAATTCCTATTTAATATTGGCAGCAAACATGGAAGTCTCTTTCTGATCCAATTTTGGTGGCACTGGCCACCTATCTGTATATGAGGCTTATGTCAAAATCAACCTAGAGCTCAAACATTATTCTAACATAGCTCAGTATGCAATAAAAGCAACTAATACCCATTTATTTTAAAAATGCACATACCCTTTTTGGCTTGTTGGTCATCACAGCTTTCAAAGGTACATGGCCCCCAAGCAGACCAGGCTGATACCTCACACTCTATGGGGCACGGAATATGGCACAATTGTGTTGTGCTAGGTGTTGGCCCTGTGCACAGTTTGTAGTCCACTGGCTTAGATGCTATAGGGAAGAAAAAGACAACACAATGGGGTTCTTTGTTTTTATTTCACACATGAATGAAGCTTTGCTGCAAGTCAACACTGCTACCCATCAGAGTGCTTTCTCATCTCTTTAATTCGGTCATCCTCAAGCTGGTGCCCTCTAGTTTTTGAAATGGGGGGCAGGCGGTTAGAGCCCAGGAAGCTGTACTAGAAGCTATACTACAGCTAGTTCATATCCAAGACATGACGTTTGGAAATCTCTGAAAATACTGCATAATTTCCAAGCATTCTGTTCTTCCATTCCATGCAACGAAAACACAGCTGCGCCATAAGCAATGACACCACTTTCAAAAGGCTATTTCAGACCACACTGTTAAAGAAAAGGAGGTTTGAACAGGTATAAATATGCTGTGTAGTATCTCAAACTCCTCTTTCCTGCAAGAGGGGGAAATGACAGCAGTGTGCTTTCTGTATGCTACAGCCGGACAGAATTATTAAACCAGTGGCCTATGAGGATCACTTCCCCAGGTACATGCATGCAATGGCACAGGAAATAGAAGCAAAGTGTATCTCCTTAGGAAGCTTTCTATGACTCTTGAGATAGCAGGGAGCACATCACACAAACTAGTTTGAGACACTTAAGCAATAAGAATTGACTAGCTGGATTCTCCAATAATAGCCAGCCATAACCACCGGGGGCTCATAAACAGCACATAAGCTGTGAGATAACTCAATCACAAGTATACTGCCTCTGAACACCAAGGCTCCATTTTTAGCTTTAAAAAAAGAGAAGAAAAGCTGGTCCGTGCTGTTTCCAGCCCAGTCTTGTGAATGGTGCATGCTATAGTGATATCTCCAGCCCAAACCTTGAGGATCATCTTGCACAATTTCACTGTATCAGATTTACAGAAGAGGATCGCATATATGGAGGAAGGGTTTTTATTTATTTATTTACCAACAAAGCTACTTCACTCTAGGAAATCCTTTACTCTAGTAACTGAGGCTGCAATGAAATTGCATAATTTATTGCTCCACAAAGTGGCTCACAACATAAATACACAGCCAAATAAAACCATTTAAAATATTCATTTAGAACACTAAAACCTAATCCCAGCACAGAAATTAACAACACAGCCATGAAAAAGGAATTGCAGTAGACTTCAACATCAACATCACCTCCATTCTATACTCCTGGCATAGAAAACATTGATGGTTAGAAAAAAGATGGTCTTTGTGGCCAACTGAGAAGAGGCCTGCCTAGAATCCAAAGGGATCAAATTTCACTGTGTGGCCACTGCCAAGAAGGTCCTTGTGATAACAACCAAAGGCTCTCCAAACCAGGAGTAGTCAGTGTGGTGTCCTACAAAGGTGGTTGGGTTACAAATCCCACTATTACTAACTATATTGGCCATGCTAACTAAACTCCAACAACGTCTGGAAAGCACCCCAGCTTTGCACATGCAGGTGAAAGCAACCCCTTACTTTCTGAATTAAGGTTTATAAGCAATAGATCATGTAAGTCACAATGTTTTCTACGGCACAGGAAGTAAAGGAGCCGCTAAATGCATTAAAAGGTATATAAGAAATAAATTTCTAGTTTATCCATATTGTTCCATGCATGCTGAAGTGTAATCAGTTATGCTCTTTTATCATTCTTTTTAATATCTTCAACGTTTTAATGTGAAAGCCCACAGCTTCAGAAACAGAGAAACTGGTTTGTTTGTTTTTAATAGAGCGGTGTGTCCTCTATACAGCCAACACACTTTTCTCAAACTGAAGAGCGAGTCCTTAGACGTGTTTCATTGAACCGTCAGACTGAAGGCCTCAATTACATACCTGTTATTTCAAAAGTGATTGATAGAAGTGGTGCAGCACTAGCCCTCGATGTGCTCTGTGACTGACTTTCTGAAATAGCAGGGACAAAGACCGCCATGAATACAAGAGAACGGAGGGTTTTTAAGACAGCCTAAGACAGAACGAGCTGCTTAGAATTACACAGCTTACACTGCAAGTATGGAGCATCTGACAGCTATAGTGGTTGAGTTCCCTTTGTTTGTTTGCCATTCCCTAGTTCAGACTGTGCTGATCGGCACAGACTGGCAGAGAAGTGGGAGGTAGGTGTGTGTGTGTGTGTGTGTGTGTGTGTGTGTGTCCCTACGTGTATATGCAGGCCTGCCTGCCTGTACGTGTGTGAGGGAGACCAGGTGTGGGATGGTCACATCACCTTTGAATAATACATAGAAATCTCAATACAGTTTACCCCTGTGATGTCCTCCTGCCTCCTACAGCTTTATAAACATAAGCTCAACTTTCTCTCTTTACTAGCTGAACCTCTAGGGAAGGTTACTGAGACAGAGCAGTTTAATAGTCTCCAGTTCTCCTAACACATTCTAACAAGAATAGCTTTGATGTCAGCCTATACTAAGAAAAGATGTTATGGACTATTGAACTCCTGATCCCCTTTGGAAATTTGTTGCTGGCTTTATTAACGTCTTTCTTTGTGCAAGACTTACTGTCACCATCTAAATGGTACAAACATTTTGATTCTTCCTCACTGACTGGTTGATTGCCCTGTCCTCTCAGATGGTCTGCATTATAAAAATTATGCACTTCCATCATTATTATTGGGTCAAAATATGTGCCACATGCAGAGCAAGAATGGTTTGATCCAAGTATCTGGATCAAAATCGGCACTTGGCTATCCAGCCTTCTCAAGTAACACCTCCGTGTGCACAGACCATGTTCTGGGTCTCTAAAACATCATTCTTATTTGAAACAAGCTAAGGACACCTCTGTGGCTGTATTTCTTTAAAAGTCAATGTGTACAGCCTAATACCAGAATATAGTGTGGGTGTTTCAGGTCGTTCGAAACTGTGGGCTAGGATGCATTTTATTCAAGTTTATATGGGTTTTATGAATTGTTTTATACCATTAAAGAAGGAGTGAGATCTATATTGTTAAATTCTACCATACAATTGCTTCACTTATTCAGAGCATGTCACTTACTTAAAGATACAATCCACTGGTTAAGTTCTCCTGTGCAATTCCGCAAGTGCAAGTTATCAAGAGTTTTGTGAACTTGTAAAATTCCCATTTCAGTGCCAGTATATACAGAGAAGGGAAAGTCTCTTTGTCTTTACAAGTTGCTAGAGAGAGATTAACCTGATAGAATGCTGATTCTACGGGGTGGTCTATGGAGCCTTTTTCTTTTGCAATCTCCATGCCCATGGAAGATTTCTTAGATTCATAAATATATTGTAACCTTAAGGCTGCCTTCATCAACCTGATGTACTCCAGATGTTTTGGACAAGGACTCCCATCACTCCCAACCAGCACATCAATGTGGGCTGGGGCTCTAGTCCAAAACTCTATGTGGAGCTACCTTGAAGATGGTCCAGAGGCTGCAGCCACTGCAGAACGCAGCTGCTAGGTTGGGAAGTGGACAGCCTCGATGGGACCATGTGACACCAGTCCTGAAAGCTCTGTACTGGCTGCCAGTGACCTAGTAGGCCCAATTCAGGGTGTTAGTACTAGCACATGAAATCTTGGAGGTGAGGCTGTGGTGGTGCTGCCACTGGGGGCCACCCAGTTAGTGCTGACCCAGTTGTAGAATGCCCTCCCCTAGTGTGGTGTGCCTGTCTCTAACATGATTAATTTTCAGGAGGAATATGAAAACATTCCTATTTACCAAGCATTTGGCTGAAGAATGCTGTTCCTGGCAACCTTAAGATCATTGGACAGGAGAATGTTTTTAACTGCTTTTAGAAAGTCCTGACCTGTAACTGCTTTCGGATACTTTTAACTGTAATTGCTTTTAGAATGTTTTAACTGTTTTAGAAAGTTTTTGCTGTGTCTCTGATGAAGGGGCGGCATATAAATTAATTCATTCAATAAATAAAACATCTGGAGAGGACAAGATTGGCACGGGCAGCCTTCAGTTGTGGGAGGCATGCAAAAAAGAGGGAGATCATAGCAACACACTGTTAAATGGAACATTGTCCACTATAAATGAGAAGAGGGGTTGTGAGACTCAAGAGATTTTTCAGGTAATATAAGAAGGGAATGCAAAGATAAACTTTTCATTTAAATGAGAAATTGAGCTACTGAAGAACTACAAATGGATTCTGAAATAGAAATAGTTTTCTTCCTAATGACAGTTATCACTTGGCTGCTCTCATATATTTCACAATGCTAGCATTGTCCTGGTCCCCCAATGCATATGGCTGCGGTAAACATCAGATACTACTGACCCCAAACAGTGTCTGGGTCACCAACCTGGAGCTTCATTGCATGACAGAATTAACTGTTTTTGCTGGCAAGATCCTTTATGCATGGTGAAGGAACTTGAGGGCAATCAAACAAGTAGAGTGGGTAGAATTCAGTGATAGAGCACATATGTTGTATGTGTCCTATGCCAGCCCCAGTTCTCTGGTTAAAGGGTCTCAGGTAACAGGTGTACGAAGCACTGAGTTACAAGATACGCATCTTTGCTCATTGGATACTTGAAGCAGGTGGGTATTTGGTGCTGAACTAGCAATTCCTAACATTCAGTTGGGAAACAATGGCCAATTAAAGATGATGATGATGATGATGATGATGATGATGATGATAATAATATTTTTAAAAAAACTTCACATTTGTATACACTTCCAATTGATTCATGCACATTATGTGGTTTTCATCCTGACAATAACCCAGTAAAGTAAGTTACTGTCACCTGTGTTGCAGGTGAGGGGACATAAGGCTGAGAATGGGTTGCCTAATGCCACCTAATGCATTAACAGCAACGATGAGAATCATACCAGAGAGACTCCCTGATTTGTGGCCCAGTCTTGTAGTCATTATGCTCCACATTTCCACGAATGTCATAACTCAGAAAGCATTTATACCTTATAACTGAAATGTGATTTTAAGAGAACTGAAAACGGTAACGTTGGAAGGTTTAACATTTATGTTAATTCATTCGTTATTGTTTCAAACATACCTTCTTTTTCCTTAAGGGTATTTAAATAGGAGAGGAGATTTTCATTAGCTTGCACACAATATACCTCCCGAACCTGAATCCCACCTCCACATAGAGCTGTTTGATTTCCTCGACGTTTATCCTGTTGGCTTAGTAAAGGGTCAATGCGAC
Organism: Podarcis erhardii; assembly: GCF_964252035.2. Classification (NCBI taxonomy): domain Eukaryota; kingdom Metazoa; phylum Chordata; class Lepidosauria; order Squamata; family Lacertidae; genus Podarcis; species Podarcis erhardii. The sequence goes on from NC_138513.1 coordinate 26,261,618, forward strand.
ATTCTGTCCATTCTGTGGTTCTCCATCCATACCTGAATCAAATAAATTGCCAATTGATAAAACTAGCAACTGAAACGCAAGATAAAGCAATCGGAGTTAACGTCATAAGCAAAGTGTCTTAACATTCTGGCTTTCGTTATCAGCAGGGAAGCAATCCAAAGGTTTATTTTTTTAATTAGCTAAAATGGTTCAGATACAGACTACATTCGTTGAATTTAGGTCCCTTTAAAATCAGCAGTACAAGCTTGCCATGGCTTAGGTCCCACTAGTTTCAATGGGAATGATGTTCATCTAAGTAAGGCTACAATCCTATACCGCTTACCTAGAGATCAAGGGGCATTAAGCCTATACTGTAGCGCTATTAGTCTATATACAATCCAGCATTCCAGGTTAGAGAGGAGTGCTTTATTTACACTAAATGACAGATAATTATTGAAAGAATGAATAGATTTATTTATGTATTACAACCGACAGGCAGATTGCTGCCTGAATGGAGGCAAAACGGAGTGCCTGGGTAAGCTGCTGCAACAATCTGAAGCTAAAACAATGCAATGAAAACACAAGGAAATCCAAGATAAACACGTATACATTGAAAATGTTGCATGCAGGGAAGGGAATTAGAAACTTTCAGTTTCCCTTTGATAAGAAACAGAAAAGTTTATCATGCATAGCTATAGCTTTTGCTCCCTATTCACTTCTGCTTCTCATATATATATATATATATATATATATATATATATATTCATTCCTTCATTGTCAAGATGATGGCGGTTTCTCTGGAATGCTCAGGCCTCCCTGCTGAGCAATGATGAATGATCAGAAGCTGTGAGCTTTCCAATCAGCCCAGTGCACAGAGAAAAAAGATCTGATACAGAGTTAAAAATCTCAATCAGCCTTATGAAGCGAAAGAAATGTCACAAGACGCTCCACTCAACCAGCGCTTTAAGCAGATATCAAGGGAACCATTTCTACAGGCCACGGGAGATGGAGAATGATATTTCTTTTCTTCCGAGAAGAATGACAATGCCCCACAATCAAAGACAGGAAAGCAAAATAACACAACATCAAAAATAGCTTTGCTAAGGCCACAATCCTGTACTATACACACTAACCAGGGAGTTTAAAGGGGCTTACTTCTGAGTAGGCATACATACTATTGCACTCCGCGACTCCTTCCCAGAAAATGAAAGAGAAGATTAAACGTGGGAGGAGGGGAGGGAACCCAGACAGTTCCCTATGTTCATGTGCTAATATTAATCTCAATTAGAAGCTGCACATTAAAGAAATCGTTTGAATCTAAACTGCTTACTGCCACGTCTTCTGGGCTCTAAGCAGGACTAATTTATTTACTGCTACTTTTAGATCTTTCCCCTACTGACCAGTTGCTGAAGACATCAGGATGCTCAAGGAATATTTATCAGCCTTGCACACAGAACGGGTCTTTTATCCCTCTGTGTGTAGAATACTTCAGAGACTGAGAATTTGCTGCAAAAAATATTCTGTGGAAAATACTGCTCTTGTCCAGCAATTACGTTGATTTACTCCCAAAATGAAACTCTGGTGCCAGCTTGCTGAGACGGATACCAGTTGGCAATACATTGAAGATAAGGCAACTAATGCCCCTCTCCTATATAAAAACTGGGATTTCTTTCTAAATTATGGGCATACTCATTTCCTAGAGCCAGTGGATATCCCTATATATATCTAATACACAATAAAGTGTGTGTGTGTGTGTGCGCGCGCACGCGCGCGCATATAAACATGGCTGTTGATTATCACTTGTGAGCCCGCTCTTGCCATTGGCTGAACTGCAGTGATGTTCCACTTGTGAAATTCTGTGTTACACACCATTGGAAACATGATCTTGAGTACTTTTGGTTCACTGGCTTCATCCATTACACAGGGTAGTATATTTTTTAGATATCTCCATAACAATATCATGGTGTTTGTGCTTAAGTTTTAATTAACTGCAGCTTTCAAAACTCTTCCTGCCCCACTACAGTAAACACATTATGTATCCAGAATTACATTTGAAAGCGAACTCTTGCAAGGACTATTCAAAAATTTTGAAAGAAAGAACTAGAGCCCACAAGAAGGGTCATCACAATATTGTGAAATTTCCAAGAATGACAAAGAACGCTTTTAAGGTGGCAGGCCCAAAGCAACCTCTTTTTTGTCTATTTACCAGGACCAAAAATGGTTTTATTGTACATAATTCAAGATGCATTTGGAGGTGGCCAAAAAAAGCTCTTCTCCAAGTGCTGCTATCACCACAACCGCTGCCAACAGCAATTCCTTGAAAAACCAGAATCTCCTTCCCAGGGTTAAAAAAAATATATAACTGGTCATTTTACCTGTTCCTTATAAAATGTTGGAATCCTTGTAAATTCTTGTAAATACCCCACATGTGAATGTGGTAGCTCTATTTTGGATAACTGTGAATATTTGCTTCCTTTCACCCTAAAGGAATGAGCTTGACTGACCAACTAAGATATGGGGCCTTCTAATCTGTACTGAACACTTAAGCACATCCCAGTAGAAAACCAGAAACTGTTTCCATATTAGTTGAAGCAAGCTTGATACATGTTAGTCTGGTGGCATAGAAGCTTCAGTAGTATTGTTCCTTCCCGCACCAATGGGTAATGGGAGAAGGCAAGGGCTATGTGACTGGAGCTCACACTGGAGCTCTGACCCATGCCATGGTAACCTTATAGAAAGAATGGGCTCCTTCCATTACTATTTATTTATATGAAATGTAACCCTGGGCTTCACACATCACCCCACTAATGCAAAATAGAGGGCCCCTGCAGCAGCTCCCAGGCTGCAAGAATAACGGGAGTCCCAGGCATACCCATTGCTGAAGGTCTAGAGACATGTCAATACTTACGTGATACACGGAGCCACCCCATCTCCTTGAGACGTGCACTGTTCCATTTCTTCTAGCTCTGGACACTCGTTTTCACTGCCAATAGGAAACTGCTTAATGGTCCGTGTTCTTGTACGATTTCCTTTGGGGGACGTCAAATCAAAGCATGTTTTGGAACATGGACTCCATTCAGACCATTCTGACACCTGGCATTCCTTAGTGATCACACAGGACTGGAAGGTAATTGGTAGCGTCTCTTGTTGGCAAAAGCTGTAAAAGAGCATTAAGGTACTCAGAAAAATGTATGCATTTATTAATTTTTATGACTGCATGATATACACTGCACAATATAATGTGCCTTCTTATACCCATATCTTCTGGGAAGTGATTTCTACTTCATGAAACAGACATTTCTGCACCTTGTTCTAGAAATTTAGATGGCCAAGAATTAGAGGAGAGGCTTCTTTAATCTGTTTGTAATAAGATAACTAACTTGTTAATACTTTAGATTATTTATGCTGGATCCAATAAGAAAGATTGTATTAAGAGCCATATTAAATTATAGTAATGAGCAAGTCAGAATGTAGTTATTTCTAAAATTATAATTGCCAAGCTGATAATTAAAAGTGTGTGTATGTATAGTAACGTGCCTTTAACTATGTATCTGTGGCAATTCATTTCCAATTAAGAAACGTCATCTTAGTACACTGCCTAATTGATGTCAACAAATGGTTTACAATTCTATTAGCCTTTTATATGGGGCAGAGCTGATTAATATTCTCATTTGAAATCCAGTTAATTTTTACATCCATGGCATAAAATACTTGCAAGCAGTTTCATCCCTCATAGTTGACCTACTGCCAATATTCAGAGACATTAGGTCCCATCCCTTCTAGAAGTGGATGGGTAGGCAAAACTTCTCCACCTTCTAGAAGAGGCACATTTCATGTTCAGCATGGGAGGAAGAAGGCCCCTGGTCAACAACTGTCTGCAGCTGGGTGGAATCACAAGGGCAGGGCAGATCAGAAGCCATGTCACTTCCTGTATGCAGTCTGAAAGGAAGCCGAATTCAGGAAAGAGCCAACATTTAATTAATTAATTCATTAATTAGTTTTTGCTTATTAATCCAGCCACTATGGAGGACATTTCTACTTTCCTTTCCTCAGGAAACTGGGTAGCTGCCAGTTGATGGAAAGGAATTGTACTAAATCTCTTGGCTGCCAAATGCAGCAGCCTAAGTCCTTTTTTTTTTTTTTTTGCTTTCCTCTTAGAAAAAGTGTTCTTTCTTTATCTGCACATGGACCAGCTGATTAGATGATGGCTGTTGTCCTTTTCTTAACCCAATTATTGACTCCTGGGCACTTGGCAGAAATGACAGTGCAGAGGGGAAGCTAAGCAGAGAAAGGGTCTCCGATACCATTTCCCAAACTAGAGGGTGCTTAATGGGCTTGTGGGTCGGGGGAGCGGGGAGGAAGTGCCACCAAATGTAAGACCTGGGAAAGCTTCCCTTTGACAACACAGGGAAAGGGTATTGTGATAGGGCACAGAGGCCAGTATCCAATGGGGATTGCTTCTAGCCCCAACCCCGGGTTGTTAGTTATTTTTTTTTTTCTTTGAAAACCAGCTCCCACTGATACGTTTAATGTTCTTATCATAGCACTGTGTATATGTCGCCTTGTGATGTTTTTTTTTAAAAAAATATTTTTTATTAAGGATTTTCTTGTTTTACAGAAGTGTAGTGCCTCGTTTTTTGTTTTTTTTCCTTCTTCTTCTTCCATGTAACGTTTTTACAAATCCGTTTCATTTGTTGAGGCATTAGGGGGAGAAGAAAACAGAAAGAAAAAAGAAAGGGGGGTGGGGAGAGGGAGGATGGATGGGGGTGGGGTCGGGTGGCGGTGTTTCTATTATGTTTAATGTATGTAGAGTTTGGTGTCAGCGTTGCTTGTGTTGTTCACTTGTGTTCCTTTGGTGGTGAGAGAGGTTGGGGTTGGCTTAGGGTGTGATTGTTTGCTTGTGATTGGCTGTGGTGATCTTTGTTTTCGTGTGTGAGTGAGGTGGGTGGGTGTTTTGGATCAGGTTAGCCATATTGATTTGTATGCTGTTGGTGGATTATTGTCATTGTCCTGTTGGGCTGTGTATGTGATAAAGGGGAGCCATACCGGGGTGAAGGCGTCTTCTTCTGTTTGTCCCCGTGTCAGTTTCAGTTTATTGGTTAATTTTTCTAGTAGGGCTGTTTCCCATACTATTTGGTACCATTGGTCCATGCTTAGTTATTAGGGGTTGTTAGTTATTAGGTAGTGCAAGCAGTTCATGCTGTCCTTTGCCTTTAAATTGCTTTTCCTCTCACTATTGTGCAACATATGGGCTGGGTCTCCTGTGTCATCCTTTCTCTCTCTCTCTCTCTCTCTCTCTCTCTCTCTTTCTTTCTTATTGGCTCTCCATTGCGGATGGTATTACACTTCAGTGTGATATGCTTAACTGACATTAAGGCCTATCACTAGAACTGCACAAAATGTTAACTGTCAATCACTAGTCAAATGAGATTAATTTTTAAGGGGGAAAAAGCACCCGTTATTGTTCCCTGCAGAAAAAAGTGGTGGTAATAGATACGCACAAATAGAGGCAACGATTTCTGACATATGAATAGTGCCAAATGAGCCTGTGTTCATCACACAAATATATTCCACAGTTCAGATAACCAACAGCTGCTATGACAGCTTCCTCATGCAGCAAGGACTGCAGAAATCACTGTGAGTACACATACAGCCTCACCCTTATAGCTATATCTGAAGTCAATCGATAATTCAGAGGCAAACGAAAAATTATTCTGGCGTCTTAGACCACATCCACCCCATACATTTAAAGCACTATGATACCACTTTAAATGGACATGGCTTCCCTCAAAAGAATTCTGTGAGCAGTAGTTAAGGGTTCTGAGAATTGTTAGGAGACCCCTAGTCATCTCCCAGAATTACAATTCCCAGAGCTACAAACTATCATACCCAGAATTCCTTTGGGTATCATAGTACAGTGGTACCTCGGTTTAAGAACAGCCCTGTTTACAAACTATTTGGTTTATGAACTCTGCAAAACCAAAAGTAGTGTCCCGGTTTGCGTACTTTACCTCGGTCTAAGAACAGAAGCCGAATGGTGGAAGGGCACCGGCGGTGGGAGACCTCATTAGGGAAAGCACGCCTCGGTTTAAGAATGGCTTCAGTTTAAGAATGGACTTCTGGAACAGATTAAGTTTGTAAACTGAGGTACCACTGTACTTTAAATGTATGTTTTAAATGTGGTCTTTGAGGTTCAGCCTTCCACAACCTGGTGACCTCCAGATTTTTTAGGGTACAATTTTCATCACTGCTGACCATTGGCCATGCTTGATGGGGGCTGACGGGAAAATGTAGTCCAATAATATCTGGAGGGCACTAAGTTGAGGAACACTGATCTGGATTATGGGTCATTTGTCAGCTTTCATTGCCAGCAGATGCATCAGCCAGCCTGGGACAAGTGTGTGTGTGTGTGTGTGTGTGTGTGTGTGTGTGTGTACACATATACATACAGAGAGAGAGATGAACTGATGAACAATGGGTTAACAAAGTGAAAATGCAAAATGACGTGACACCTGAATCCAAGCACAGATGAAGCTGAAATGCTGTTGATTTTGAAGGAAGAAAGAGATGAAAGAAATTGCAGAGTTCCTGGGATTAATTTCCTAGAGAATAGTTAAGCGGAATCCAGGAAGAATGCATTACAATCACTAGGGAACCCATTCCTATTTTATTACAAGCAGTGCTTTTTTATGGGGGTACGCAGGGGTACGCATACCCCTAAACATTTTGTGAATCTAAGTTTGGTCTCATTGACGGGCAGTATTTCAATATGAGTAGGGAAATGAGAGTACCCCTAAACATTTTTTTTTAGAAAAAAAGGACTGATTACAAGCAACAGTATACAGTATACTGATGAAGAACACATATTGTCACATTTGTCAAAACTGCTGTTATTTAATGGGGGGGGCAAACTTATTTACTACTATTTATTTACATAACAGCATTTCACACTGCTTATATGTTGATAAATATGTGTAAGAATAATGAATTGACACTCAACAACTTTTCTTAGAGCTGCAGTCCTTGACTAGGAAGTAAGCCCAATGGAAAAGTATGAGACTTATGCTGCGTAAACATTCACAGGGCTACATTTTACCCTTTTGCTTTTGAAGGTACTCAGACATGTAGCAATTAGAGCAAGGAGGTGAAAAATGCTTTATATGTATTGTCATGTTGACTGGCTGCAAAACTGGGGAGCATCTTGGTGGTAAGGAGGGAGAATGAACAGGTGCAAACTGTTTGCCCCACATATGTCATTGTTTACAATCTGCCTAGCACCATATCCTCAGTATTTCCTGCCTGAAAAATTCCAGAATGAGGGCGGCTACTGTAAAAAGGCAGAGGATGTAGTTTCATGGGAACTTTTGCCATGCTATTCTCAAAGCTTGGGTATGGTAAATGTCATTTCACCTTTTTAAAAATCCAGATTCTGCACTATTCTAGCAATGAACCGAAGAACCATAATGACCTATAGATCAGTGCTTGCTGGGGGAAGGGAGACATTATGCGCAGGAATGCATAGCACAAGGCATAGCTGTACTTCATGCGGCACTCACTTTAGAAAGTGTAAGCTTCCTAAATTGGCTCTAGATTCCCTACCAAGAAGTAAAATGCAAACATTAACTTCCAGCCTGCTTTTAGTAGTGGATGCAGCTTTTCACTTAACGTGAATACCATGGGGTGAATTGAGACAACGATAATTGCCTAGGGAGAAATTGGAGCTGATGGCAAGTGTCAAATATCACCATCAGGTAAAAGGCTGCAAGAATTATAGCATGTTGTAGACAGATAACCCAAGTCTGACTCTCAAAAACCAAAGTGAAACTTACAGTGCTGAGTTAGCGCAAAAGATTCCCATTAACCAAACCATGTGCTTCAATAATATATTAATGGAAATAATGTATGAATAATACATTATTCCCATGAACCAAACCATGTGCTTCAAACCAATAAAGATACTAACATATATAATGGGAAAACTTGTACGGCAAGTCCAAACCATTTCATCCTGAGTTATGATGGATTACCATAAGCAAAGGTGTCTGCATGGTGGTGACCACAGATACATATGCAAAAGTGTTAAAATGCTAATATGAAAAGAAAAGTCTGTCCTAATAGAATTTTCCATTACTTGGTCTGCTTTCGGATGGCTAAATAGTATTAGAAACTACGTATACTGAGTATTGTTCTGGAAATCCAACGTAAGGTCAAAGCAAGGGTAAGGGGTTTGCATCATCAAGTAGTAGAAACCGGATAGAGGATGACCTAAAAAACATACTAAGAAAAGGTTTATCAAAATATGTCTTCAGGGCAACAGTCATTGAATTGTGGTCTCTTCTGTTTTGTGCTCTCCTGAAACCTATTAGGCTTCAGCTGCTTGTTTCAAAATACTGGTTTTTAGCCACGGTCAGACTGCTCTCTACAGCAAATACACTTGTGTCAGGGCTGGTATTTAGTAGAAAATATCATTTGCCACATCTACATGCAATGCCTCTCCTTCCCTCTTCTGCTGAGCACCAAGAGAAGCCAGGGAATATGTGGAAGGAGACCATACTATGGACTTTCTCTAAGCCAGTGTTTATCCAGTTTCCTGGGGGCTGTTACAGCTGTATGGAGCTCTTTCAGGGTGGAATGGTGTTCCAAGCTGCTCCCACATAAGTGGTAACAAAAGGACCAGGCTTTTTTTTTAAAAAAAAAAACCCTTCACTCTGTAGAGTACAGTGGTACCTCAGGTTACATACGCTTCAGGTTACATACGCTTCAGGTTACAGACTCTGCTAACCCAGAAATAGTACCTCGGGTTAAGAACTTTGCTTCAGGATGAGAACAGAAATCGGGCTCCGGCGGCGCAGCAGCAGGAGGAGGCCCCATTAGCTAAAGTGGTGCTTCAGGTTAAGAACAGTTTCAGGTTAAGTATGGACCTCCGGAACAAATTAAGTACTTAACCTGAGGTACCACTGTACTCCCCTGGCTTAACTTCCCCTCACTCTCAACTGTACTGCCTTTTTATGCTGGAGCTTCTTGTCATTTTACCCTTTTTTGGCATTTCCCCCCATTACTTTTTATTCCCAGCACACTAGAACTGTTAACATTTATTTTCCCCTACTTGATTTCCCTTTTGATTACATACTGACTCCTCCATTGTTCTGGAATGAATAACGTAACTAAATTCAGCAGGGAGAATGCTGCCAACATAATCTCTGGGTACATGTCAGAAATGAAACAATTGAATGCTGAGTTGTTATTTCCAGCTTTAAAATGAAAGGGGGTGGGGAACCCACCTCCTACATACAAAGAGCACAATAATTCCAGGTTAAATAAGTAACTGCAGCTTTCACACTAGTAAAGCAAGACTGTTCGGCTGTAGACCATTAACTCTACATGATAAGGGGGTTCCACATTCCTGAGGGCTTGGGGGTTTCATATTCTGCAGCTGTCTAGGGAACTACACTACGCTGTTTATTCCTTTATTGTGGGCAGCATTTCTCTGCTTTAATTCTCCTCCTTTTAGTGTCCTATATAACCTGAACATTCATAAACATGATTTTCATTTTCCATTGGAAATTATTTTGTTTCAAAAGAAAAAGGAAATAAAACGAATTACTTTTTTTTTCACTGAGTGCAGTCCACAATGCATACGTTTGGTCATTCAAGAGTATCTGTATGCTTTAAAGAAAAAGAAAAAAATAACACAAACTTCCATCTCTTTTGGCAGTAACCTGGTAATTTTAGTACAGAGTCCAGCACAGGGTCCAGCACTACCAAGCAGGGGTCATGAAGCACAGCTGTATTCCCCAGCCTGTGCTCCTTTCACAGCTCATAACTGGAATCCTGTACTGAAAGGTGTCCCATCTTAAAAGAAGCAAGATGGGGCCAGACAACATGGCTAGTTGTGGCGTAGTGCCGAAAACCATGAGTGGAAGCCCACAAATTCCAAATTTCAGCTCTTCTCTCTGCCATAAATCTATTAGGCAAGTGACTCAGACTCTTGATGCAAATATGAAATATGGAGATAATATTGGCCACCTTATGGGGTGGTTGTAAGATTTACACAGATAAAAAGTCCATAAAATGCTATGAACCTTCTAAGGCATTATATAAATGCTACGTATTAAGAAACACAAGGGAGGCTCACAAAAATTTGTGGGAAATTGTGGAGAGGGTGGTTAGGAGTTCTCCCCCCATGTAGGCCTCCAGGATGTCTCTATACACATCTGGTGCGCAGGCTGAAACACTACCTGCCCGCAGACTGTCTCGCCAGAGTGGTGCATGCTCTAGTTATCTCCTGCTTGGATTACTGCAATGTGCTCTACGTGGAGCTACCTTTGAAGGTGACCCAGAAACTACAACTAATTCAGAATGTGGCAGCCAGACTGGTGACTGGGAGTGGCTGCCGAGACCATATTACACCAGTCCTTAAAGATCTATATTGGCTCCCAGTTTCCAAGCACAATTCAAAGTGTTGGTGCTGACCTTTAAAGCCCTAAACAGCCTCGGCCCAGTATACCTGAAGGAGTGTCTCCACCCCCATCGTTCTGCCCAGACACTGAGGTCCAGTGCCGAGGGCCTTCTGGCAGTTCCCTCCCTGCAAGAAGGGAGGTTACAGGGAACCAGGCAGAGGGCCTTCTCGGTAGGACCGCCCGCCCTGTGGAACACCTTCCCATCACATGTCAAGGAAATAAACAACTATCTGATTTTTAGAAGACAGCTGAAGGCAGCCTTATTTAGGGAAGTTTTTATGTTTGAAGTTTTATTATGATTTTAGTATTCTGTTGGGAGCCACCCAGAGTGGCTGGGGAAGCCCAGCCACATGGACGGGGTATAAATAATAAAATAATAATAATAATAATAATAATAATAATAATAATAATTTATTATTATTATTATTATGTGTTACAACTGCCAGATTCTCTCTCAATCTGTTTCTCAAAGCCAGAATAAGAAAATCCACACCAGTGCCCAATTTTTGCCTTCACTCTCTCTTTAAATGGTTCGCTGTGAAGTCTGTAATGAAAACAGACCATGCCTTCAGATACTTACCTTGTCACAGCTATTGATCAGGCTGAAATATCCCTCAAACCAATCTGGAAAAAAGACTGGGCACCTTAATTACCACAGGCAAGGGATGAAATACGTTCCAGTGCCACTTTCAGCAAATGGATATATCGCAGCAGGTCAAAGGGAATGGTTTTACAAATATGGACATAACTGCTTCCAAGACTGGACATTGCCATTTTTTGTTTTGCATTCCGACATTTGTATATGGAAGCTGCTTTACACTGAGCCCCTATCTCTGGTCCACCTAACTGAATATTGGCAACAACTCTCCAGCTTCTCTTTCCCAGTTCACCACCATCCCTGGAGAGAGAGGGCTTTGTTACCTGCAGTTAACTATCTATGCTACAGGATGTCCCTTTGTGCTCCAGCTAACACCTGGGACTGGCCCTGCCTCGCTCTGCACTGCTCCAGAGTGTGACTTAGGCTGCAACATCCACACCATATATTTAAAACACTATGATACCATTTTAAACAGCCATGGCTTCCACCAAAGAACTATTGGGAGGTGCAGTTTGTCAAGGGTGCTATAAGTCGTTAAGAGACTCCTATTCTCAGGGAGCTGAGGGCTGTTAGAGGAGACCATTTTGAGGCGTGTTTGCTTGTTTGTTTTGCAATCAAGCAGTATATAATTTTTACGAAATAATAAATAAAATATTCCCATGCCAGAGCTACAATACCCATATTTCTCTGAAACAAGAGATTGGTTGTTAAACTACTCTGAAAACTGTAGCTCTGGGAGGGGACTAGGAGTCTCCTAACAACTCTCAGCACCTTAAGAAACTACAGCTCCCAGAACTCTCTGGGGGAAGCCATGACTGTTTAAAGTGGTTTCATGGTGCTTTAAATGTATGGTGCAAATGTGGCCTAAGTCACATTCTTCAGCAGTGCAAAGGGAGGCAGGGAACAACCATTGATGAAAAGATTTACCAATCAACTATAAACTGTCCCGTAACCAATGAGAAAACTGGCACATTTACTTATGTACTATTTAAAAATACCCTTAAGAGAACTATGTTTGAGACACAAGCACATTATTGCCATCAGTCATTCAGTGGGAGTAGAATCATAGAACTGTAGAGTTGGATGGGACCCCAAGGGCAATCTCGCTTAACCCTGTGAAATGCAGGAATCTCAGTATCTGACATATAAGGCCGAAACAAGAACAATTCTGGGGGAAAGCTGGCCCTTTTAAATCTGCCGGATTTGCACTGGCATTCATAGAACCATATGAATGCTGCTTCAAAAGAAAACTTTGCCAGATGTGTCTATGAACGAACTAATTCTTTGTTCCTATGCATTAGTTTGCAGAGTCTTCTTGTGACCCGTTATCTTTCAGGTAATGTGGGTTGGTATGCCCTGAAAGCTACAGCTTCACTAGTTTTTAAGAAACGGTCTCAGTGGTAGAACATCTCCTTTGCATGCAGAAGGTCCCTGGTTCAATTGCCACCATCTCCAGTAGGATTAGGAATGCCCCGGTTGAGAGAGCTGTTGCCACTCAATGTCAACAGTACGGAGGTAGATGGACCAATGGTGTGACTTGGAAGCATAAGGCAGCATCCTATGTTCCTACACTACTGTTCTGTGTCTCTGACCACACTCTTACACACAATCTAGGTAAACATAACTCATGATGCAACTTCATTCCTCCTGTGCCATGTCCTATGTCCACTGCAGACGGCCAGTGATATGAGGCTGGGGGAAAGCACTGCACAGAACAATTGTGCCACATCACACATAGTGTTTATCTAAAGAGGAGGGAAAGAAACAAAGAGCAACAGCAACCCTGTGTCTCTCAAAACATCTGGTTGAGTCCTCTGTGGCTGGGTGATTCTGGTTCAGAGCAGTGACAGCATAAAGACATGGATGTTCCTTGAGCCCTGCAAACCTTGTATCAAGGGAGGCTGGTGAAAGAAAGCCCATTTGTACTTCCTCCGTGACAAGTGTCACAACATTTGCAAGGAGATGAGCATGAGTAATTTATTTTGACGGTTTCATAATGTATATTGTTGCCAAGCCTCTCTTGGAACATTAGAGCATAGTGGATTGTTGTAAGGGAACAGCAAAGTCTCTGTTATGCATTTCCAGTTCGAGAAGTGACTGCATGGCCACTTTAAAAATGTTTTCCAATGGTGCTCGATGCAAGTTAAATCAGTACAAAAGAATACCAAGTAGAGCAAAATTTAAAAAAGGGCATGCTGAGCACAAGAGTGCAGACTAAAATTTAAGGCTGTGGTTTTAAACCCTACTAATCAGATGTTCAATTGAACACTATGTTATCTCCAATCAACTGTGAGTAAGATTGATGGGTAAGCATTATAGTAAAGAGGAAAATGGGGCATGTAAATATATAAATCTCCACATCAAGCTCATGGGGCATTCATTTGAACATGAACGCTTATTCAAACTAAGCATGTAAAATCTTATCCAGATAACTGAAATTCTGATCTCACAGGAACGCTGGGTTTTTTCCATTTATAATTGAGGGTTTCGCATATCCCTATTTGAAAATATATCTTCACGAGAAGAAATGGCTAAGGAGTAAACCCTACACAAACCCAGAGGGGAGTCACTAAGACAGTTGGATGGTGCATTGTATGCCTCCTTCCTGCAACTCCTGCAGCCACGCTGGTGCCAAACGTATTGCTCTGCTTTCCTTTGGACCACATCAGTGAGGCCGAGAGGAGGGTCTTGTCATCTGGGCAGCCCAGGACCTCCATGCTGACTGCCCAGGTTTGCACCCTGCAGGTGTCATTTTGGTGCTGCTAACACACCAAAAGCAACACACGCAACAGCAGTTTTGAGTTATCGGTCTCTGCAGCCACAGCAGGCGCTGTGATTCTCCAGCGGATTGACTTCACCCCCGGAGGCACACTCCATTATCTCTCGAGACAGATGGATGCTACCAACAATAACAACAACAAATTCCTTGCTCAAATTAGTAATGAAAAACAAAACTCTACCTCATTCACAAAGTTAACTGAATGTATACCCAAACACGCTATAAGGAAAAGGGGGTGCAAAATTGGAAAAGACGATACTGAGAATTTTCTGCCCAGGTTTTGCACCTGCACTTTCAAGAATTCTAAGTGCAGCTTATTTTTCCACTTCCAAACATAATAGCAAAACAAAGGCAGCGGGGGAGGGGGGTGATATGTATATCTCAAAGTGCAACTTGTATGCTTTATTGCATAGTGAACATGATTGCTGGGTCCAACATTTCAACTCTCACAGGGGCCTCTATTCATTCTGCAATAAAGGCATGAAGGACACTTTGATTTACGTAGTTCACCATCTCTCTGCCTTGCTGTGCAGATTTGTCTAGGGAATTTGGTCATGTTGAGTTTGGATGATGGCCTTCCAAAATAATTTCCTCTTTAAGATCTGTAATTTATATATCCATTCTTAATTGACATTTCAAAACACTACTGAAGTGATTAGTCCGTTGTTCTATATGCTACAATGATTTACGGGTTTTGACTCTGCAGTTTGCATAGCATTCCACTGGCATTGTGCACCCTGGTCACTATCATTCTCATCTAAACCCTGGACACCAAATAAAATGTGCAACAAGAGCCATACTTTAAATTGAGTAAAGGTTGAAGGGACAGCAACGCTGGTTTACCCACTAGCGTTCTCCCACAGGTACTCCCCCACCCACCCACAATGTCCCCTTTATCCACTCCCACTGGCCTTGATTCATGCATGGGAGGTTGCCACCAAGCTTTAAAAGGGGAGAACTTTAAAAAGAGATACATCCAACCCCCAATTTGTACAGGAGCTGTGTCCGTGGTCCCTGTGCACATCAGCAGAGTCCACATAAGCCTGCGTTCACCCTGTTATGCCCCGCCCCCATCCTGTCCTCTCCCAGGTCCAAAATGACCCGCATGTTGACAGAACACACTCAAAATCCTCGTTGCCTGTAAATGATTAAGTTGAGGAAAAACAGGATTACCTCAAGGCAACAGTCTTCCCATTCCTGTGAGTGCACATCACCAGCCTCGTCTGGTATCCAATCTGTATGTCCCAATATTTGTTCTCCTGTCTGTTCTGTCTGTTACGGTTCCTTTTCTTCTTCAGAAGCTCACGGGCTTCCGGATCCCTTATCGCTTTCTCCTTGTCCTTTTCCTTTTCTTTGTTCTTTCCTCGTTTCCTCGCTTGCCTTATGTGACGTGTGTGGGGCACCGAACAGGAACTCCAGGGCCCCACGTTCAGGCTGTACATGCTTTCCTCAGTGCTGCATGGAGACGAGTTGCAAACCTGGAACTCAGTCAGGTTAGCACAGGCAGAGCCTCCGTATTGGGGCGGGGCAACAATGTGGCGGACGCGATGCATCAGTCCTTTGCCGCAGGTCTTGGAGCACTCTGACCAAGCCGAGAATTCGGACACGATGCAGTCCTGCCGGCAAGGGATGAGGCATCCCTGTTCTAGCTGAGGCTTCGGCTCAAAGTACTCACATATAGTGTCCTCAGCAACAACACCATTCGATTTCTGGACACAGGTGATGTGTCTCCTCTGAATCCCTTCTTCCCCTCGGACGCACTCTGCGAGTTTTTCGACGCTCCTTGAAAGAACTGGCTGGCATGGATTCCAGTCGCCCAGCTGCCAGTCGTATAGCTCCTTGTGCCGGTCACAAACCCGGAAACAGTTCTGCTGGTTGTCCGGCCTCTCTGCCTGCCTGCAGTTCGTGACCAGCGTGGTCCATCCTTCCACGTGGGCACACCAGACCGCTCGAGTTTGGATGCCTCCTGGGCCACATTCATCTCCCATGCACCTGCCCCATGGACCTGGGAAAACAAAGAGAGGAGTGGAGATTGAAATATCTGGCATTCCAATTGCTATTTCCTCATTAAGACGCAAGTAGGAAGATGACCAAGTTAAGGTTCAATATATGCCAGACTCTCTACATCGTTAAAATTAATGAGGGATAGCTGTTGGTGTCACTTCGCACAACATGCAGACTATGGAAAAGCACACAACTATAGTTCTGTGCCACATTTTTCTCATCTTTCTGCAGATTGGGAATGTATTTGGATCTTGTTTCATGCAGTATAAATATCTGAACTCCTGGCATTCTTCTGAGAGAGGTCATGTTATCAAAATGTAAAGAATTAACGTGGCCTTAGTGATTTCTGCTCTCATGTTACATGTGGAATTTTGCATACATTTCCTATTAAGTTCTCCCTCCTTTAGTGATCTACCCAGTGCTAAAAAATGGTAAAAGCAGTAGCATGAACTGAGAAGTGAACCATATGATACACATATTTTGGGTGGGATGGGAGGCAACTGCCCAGGTCTTACACACGGAGAAGTCCACATCAACGATGACCAACAATGACCATAAAGCATTGCCACATTGCTGATAACTTCCCATCCCAGAACCCCACTAACAGGAGTTGCATAAACAAACCTAATGTGGAAAATCACAAAACAAACATGATGCGGGGAGGGGGGGGGCGCAATGTAACTTTGCCACAAATTGCCTAAATTAAACACACCGCAGAAATGCTAATTGTCATTGTTGGATAATGCATCAACAATTAGACTTGTTGTTTTTTTAAGTAGGATACTTTCGCACCTCAACAAAAACAGTCGCTGGCCCCTTTCTTCCTTTGCTGGGGAAGAATCAAATGGTGGGGCCAGTAACCTTGCTTGAGAGAGGTCAATTCCAAATCAACTCTAGCATCAGTTGCTTCTGACATGATTCAGATCCTCCCTAGGTTCCTCTCAGCCAGCAGCAAGCAGCTGCTGCCCCTGCCTATGTACTGGTATTTAGCTTCAGAGTGGCTGAAGACAAGTAACAGAGTAGGCCTGCTTATCAGTCTGCAACCACTTAGGACTTGGGCACAGCAGAAGTGGGAGCTTGAGTTGATCTTTTTGTACTAGTCCTGACCCATTTTGTAGCTACTACATTACATCTCCATGGAGTCTTTAAGATACTGTCAAAAGAAAAGAAATTTAGTTTCATAGCATCCGGAAAGGATGCAGAAGCTTTAGTGAGGGGCTTACCCAAATGTTTCTTCCAGTTTCTCTGTCCCCTGTGAACTTAAGCATTCCATTAACTTGTGAAGTTTTAGTTTGCAGCAGGGAGATGGTTGAAGCTTTTCCAAATGTTGTCATAGCTTTCTTTTTATCTCAATCTGGCCTTTTTCAACTTGTGAAGGCAAAAGAGCAACCTCCAAATTATTTATTTTTAAAAATAAATTACCATCAACAATCCTGCAGTCAAGCCTGTCATCTGTTCTCTCTACAGAGAGATAGCACATGAGAAATTCCTATTCATAATCTCACATCTGAATTAGCTGCCAATAAAAGTTGGGGAGAATAAGACGAGATAGCATTTACAACAATCCTGGTACAGTTTTTCAACTGTGTGTAAATGTTTTCTTTAAACTTGTTATTTGGTGTTTACATTAATTGACATTAAAAAAAGATTCCCATATGCAGAAGCCAGAAGGACTGAAGGAAAGATATACAACACAAGTGGAGCCTATATACCATATTATTTTTTTTTTGTCTTTCAATTTTACAAACATAAATTCTTCACATACTGCTTCTGATGCCAAATATAGATAGGCCTTTAAAGGATTGTGAGCATATGGTTTTGGAGTAAGTTTTGTTTTTAACACCTGGGGGGAGGGGTGACATTGACGCATGGTAAAGTGAAAAGGAAGGTGAAACTCAAGCAAGATTTCAGCCCATTGGTCCCCCAAAGCCTTAAAATGGGCAGAGTCAGTAATATGGAGTCTAAAATACTGCATACCCTGCCTTAATTAGATGCTAGGGGGCAGAAGGAGGAGCAAGATGTAAACCCATGGCTGCAGTTGACTGCTTTAATTTATTCTGTTTTTAAGGGGGAGGATCAGTATTTAGCAGAGTAGAAAACATTGCGAAGTTAACTTGACTCCAAAAAGCTTATGGCACACAGAATGTGTTAAGTCTTTAAGGCAGGGGTCAGCAAACTTTTTCAGCAGGAGGCTGGTCCACTGTCCCTCAGACCTTGTGGTGGGACAGACTATATTTTGGGGAAAAATGAACGAATTCCTATGCTTCACAAATAACCCAGAAATGCATTTTAAATAAAGACACGTTCTACTCATGTAAAAACACGCTGATTCCCAAACCGTCCGTGGGCCAGATTTAGAAGGCGATTGGGCTGGATCCAGCCCCTGGGCCTTAGTTTGCCTACCCATGCTTTAAGGTGACACAAGACGTTTCCCTTGTTTTTGCAGCAAGTGACTTAAAGCGGCTGGCTCTGGACACTTCTACAAGATGATCATTCTTAATTTGCTTAGCTTTTAAGGAGGTGTACTGTAGGTGTGGAAGAGGTGTGAATGCACATGCTTAAGTGTAAAAGGACAAAGCTATGCTTCACTAAAACTCATGAAAGAAAAGGAGAATTTGTGGTTGAGAATTAGGCTGAGAATGGAGAAGGGGATACAATGAAAGGGGACAGATGGGAAAGTAGAAGGTCTCAAGGTGGGCAAGGAAATGTTAGCACGTTGTGCAGAGGTATGGAAGCTTTTTCAGTCTGTGAGCTCCATTGTGGGTTACCTTCCAGCAGCTACCTTTCAGTGGTAGTAAAAGGTAAAGGTAAAGGGACCCCTGACCATTAGGTCCAGTCGTGACCGACTCTGGGGTTGCAGAGCTCATCTCGCTTTATAGGCCGAGGGAGCCGGCATACAGCTTATGGGTCATGTGGCCAGCATGACTAAGCCGCTTCTGGCAAACCAGAGCAGTGCACGGAAACGCCATTTACCTTCCCGCTGGAGTGGTACCTATTTATCTACTTGTACTTTGATGTGCTTTCAAACTGCTAGGTTGGCAGGAGAAGGGACCGAGCAACGGGAGCTCACCCCATCGTGGGGATTCGAACCGCTGACCTTCTGATCAGCAAGTCCTAGGCTCTGTGGTTTAACCCACAATGCCACCCGCGTTCCATCAGTGGTAGTAGGTGGGGCCAAAGACAAAGTGGTCAGAACAATGGATGTCACTCTTACACTTCCACAGTAGGCTGTATCCTACTTTCTACACATGTGAGCAAGAGACATTACCAATCACACATTCCAGCAGGAAAAAGCACTCAAGGAGAGTGCAAAGAAGGACTGGGAGACAGCAAGGCTACTGGAAAATAAGCCCTGGAAGGATACATTTGGCCACTGGCATGCTGTAGTGGAATGGGCTGGAGGGGAACAAATGACTGGACATGAATGCATGGTCACAGTGGGAAAATGGGAGCTGGACAACAAGAGGCAAAGGGAAATATAAAGGAAGAGGTAGTGGGACAGAGGATGTGGGGCAGCAGGGGGGGAGTGAAAAGCACATGCAACCCACTGTTCTGTGTTACAAGTGGCCCATTGTCCTGAGAGTTTATATTTGCAATGTAAACTACTCCATTGCCATGCCTTGAACTGGCTGTCCATCACTTCAGAGGGGCTTACAGAAGCATAGAAGCATCCCTTTTACATGTAAAAGGGATTACCCAAGTTTGTGTTTTTGTAGGTACCAGCAACACTACCAGCAACAATTCTCAGACTCTGCAGTCTGGTAGCCTAGTGAAACTTGGGGCAATGATTAATTAAACCAAATTAATCCATGGATCTCTAATTAATTAAATCAAACAGAATGGTAGGAAGTTTTGTTTTGTTTTTGCTCTGGCGCTCAAGGGTAAAGGCACGACTTTGAGTTTACTGCTATCAGTTCAACGAAGCATTCAGGCAACAATTAAGTTTGCAACAGCAAAACTAGGCAGTGAGGGGAAGAAAATGACCTGCAGAATGTGCCGGGCACATGTTCTCATTGTCAAAACACTAGAATTTGCTGTGCATCCTAAATTGGTAAAAAACAATCATCACACAGATTTTAAATGGGACTACTTGGATGAATAACAAAGCAGGATTTGCAAGGGCCTTGAAGTGTTTCCAAATAACATTTTGACTGACTGTTAGTCATTGAAGCAATGCCATCTCAGATCCTGCTTCTGGCTACGTGTAAAGGAGACAGTATTACTGTTACATATTCATAACATTCAGCCTAGTTGGGAAGTTTCTAGCAGAATTATTTTAGATGAAAATGACAGTATTCATTGGCAGAAACAATTTTCACCACCCAAAGACTTCATTGCTTGTGCTTGAAGTACGTTCTCAGGTTTGCATGGATTTCTATCTACACCATCAACATGCTACTGAAACTACCAGACAGAGCTTTCCAATATTTCAGATAGCAGTCTTTCTCAAGCCTACTTGGATTTGTCAGGGATTAAACCTAGGATCTTCTGCATGTAACACAGATGTTCTACCATCCATAAAGTTACAGCTCCCTTTCCCACCTCTTTGTTCAAGGCTAGATTTGGTATTTCGGTCTAGAAGGAAACCCACAATAGCCTACAATGAACTCCACTTACCCAGTCAGACTATATTCTTGTCCCCTCCTTCTCTTTGGCCCTTCACTGTGCTTCAGAAAGGTCTGCAGTTTATGAGAAGGTTCCAAAGCTTTAGCAGCTGTGAATGGACCCATTTTTTTCCAAGATGCACACATAAATGTTCTGCTGCCTATGGGGTGCCAGCCTACCCTGAAAATTTTTAGTTTAACCATCTGTTCTCAAGCCAGCGTATCTGAAATACTATTGCAACAATCTTTCAAAGCTTGAACAATAATTGCAAGGATTTTTAACTCATTCACAGAATGTGTGGGCTGGGGGTAGGGAGGTGCATCATGGTGACTGTTCCTGAAACTGTGAGCAAAATATGCACAAAGTTGCAGAGATGGACAAATCTGTCAATTTCATTGTCTCTTAGCTTCTCATTTTTCCAGTCTTAAATTCAATTTGCCCAATCACCATATACATTTACGTTTCTGAGAAACAAAGTTTACATGGAAATGTACATGCATTTTCATTTAATATTTTTCCTAATATACACATTTGTATGTAATCTTGCCTAGCATAGATGCTTTTCTGCATTCACTTACTATGATGCATTCTTGCACATTATTTTAGTGTGTGTATCTGTGTGTGCACTTTTCACTAACGAAAGTGTTTTGCACACATTATTTGGAGGGAGAACTGCATCACAAAATGTGGAAAAGTATGAATTTCAAAGGAAAGCTATGTTCCAGCTTGTATACTGGTTTGGGGGGGGTGCAAATTTGGTAGTTTTGAGTTCAGATGAATTGCATGCATACAGATTATTGATGTACAGCTGAGAATCCTGAAACTGGCCAAGTTCCTCCTCATGCAAAGGCTCTTTTCAGAACTTAGGCTAAACACATGGAGGAGGGGATGGGGGAAAGAGAATAGAGACTGCAATCTTGCTGCCCACTCCTTCCATTCATTCTACCCATTATTGTCACTCAATTGGGGCTATAGAAGGACACAAATTACAATCACAAGCTTCTTTAGTGAGATGCGCACTGAAGGACATGTCCCCAAACTGATTTAAAAACAACAACCGCAGCGCTACTTTCATATTGCTGGAGAACAGATGTGCCATTTTCCCAGCCAAGCCTACACAGCACATGCATTGCACGTTGTGATACAGGCAGCCTTTATTCTGCCACCAGCTCTTGCATTATATAAAAAAAGCATTCACTGGTCTTCAATAGCTGTGTGGGATGTGGACTGACACAAATTTTATAACACAATCTCCGAGTGCAGATTATTAATAGAATATGGCACTTTTAGTCTCTGCGCTCTGTGTTGCAGAAGATTTGAAGCAAAAAACAACAACACTTCAACCCCACAGAATGCACTACAGAAGAAAAAGACACTGGGTAGTCAAACATTTTGCTCGCAGACTTTAAAACCTTGAGCATTACATCCTTGATAGCAATGCCAGCTGGCAGAGACAGATTCAGCACATGAAAAACCCCTGTGTGTTTTTGGCAGATTAAAGTTTGAATTAGGGTTTCCAAGGTTTAGCTAGATAGCCAGCAAAATAAATGTATGTTTTAAGCGCAAATACATTTCAGCAAGATTACCCTAGTTTATCTCTAAACAACCTCCCACAAATGACATGACTGTTGCTGTATGCGTTTTGTTCCAACTGTATTTACATCGCAGGCGAGCGTAGGGTGGCAACGTGTGGAGTTTTACAGAGGAACACTGCCCGCATTTGGAGAGGAGGAGACAAATGCATAAAATCATCACGCAATGCAACGTTATCTCAGCCAAATGATGCAAAGCAAGCTCTTCTACCTGCCACACTGCAAGTCTATGTCTTATCACATTACCACACCTTGCATATACTGTGTGTGTTCAATTAAGCAGACCTCCTTTTTACAGACCAGGCTGCTGCTGGCCTACTCTTGATGAAGCATTACTTGCTTTTGTGTGACAAGAGTCTTGAAGCAATCCCACATTCAAAAGAGACTGCAGCATATCGAACGGTTCTTGATGGCCTAAAATATGTCAGCCCCTGCCTTCCCCCACCCCACCTCCCCACAAACCAATCTATTCCTGCAACTGCAAACGGTAAGCAAATAGAATTACATTATTGCGGCATGACACAGGACCCGAAGCAATGTAAATGAGAAAAAGTGCTTTCAAGTGTAGAACTGGAAAAGGTGATAAATGACAGCATAAATTTAGCCGTATCTTATAGCTCTGATGGCACTTTAGGCTTAAGCAAGGGGTTTAAACATGTCCATAAAACATGCTACAAACAGAGCACGTAAGAACCTGGAAGGTTTTTATAAAGTATTTTACTGTCGAATCTGATGAATTGCTGAGCTGAGGCAGGAGCTTGTTAAGTGCTGGAGAGAGGAAACTCTTAACACAGCAGGGGGAGAGAAGGAAACTTCAAGGGAAGAAGGGCCAGAGCAATGGAAAGTTGCAGAAGTATAAGAATGGAATTCTGCAGCTTTGAAAATGAAGCATTGCATTTCCACACACATTTATTTCCCTATGGTGACACTGCAGAGGCAGCCACAACTAACTTCAAACGATTTTCTTTTTTCTCCTCCTCCTGGGAAAATTAGCAATCTGCCACATTTGAATAAGAAAAGCAGGCAAGGAAGAAGAGAACCAACAACATAGGACCCTATGGTGTCAACGGGACATAGTCGGAAGGTACATGATAATAACAACAACCTTGATGAAGGCAAGCAGATCTGAGTCTGGTCAGCGCCAGGATGAGCCTGCAAGCATGCCCTCCTGAGTTCCATCAGAAAGGCAAAGTATACATGCACGGAGGATGTGGTGAGGACCATCAGCTTAGATGGCTTTAAAAGCAGATTAGATGGATTCGCAGGAGATAACGCAATCAATGACTACCAGTCACGATGGCTGTGTATTACTTCCACAGTATAAGAGAAGGCAACGTAAAAGAGGCACCTGCCTCTGGGGGACCAAGAGAGTCCTGTTGCCCTCATGTCCTGCTTAAGAGCTTCCCTTGGGCATCTGGTTGGCCACTGCTGGAAAACAGAGATAAAGCTTTGGCCTGATCTAGAGGGGGAAAGAGGGGAGTGTATATAGTTGGAAGCTGTAATAACTCACTCTGTATGAACCTGCTGCCTTGAATGTGTGTGCAAATCATCTTCTGAAGTGTAGCTGCTGTAGCTGCTTATGGGAATAACATAGAGATCTAACCTTCTCTAGCTTATTGCACAATAAACGGTTCCTCAGAGAGCACTGCTTTAGACTGCAGGCTGAAGGCTGCATAACAGAATACTTTCCTGCTACTATTGAATAATTCCTCTGCACACAGAAAACTAGCAGGTCAGGAACAAAGTGAGGCTAAAACCTTTCTCCCTGTCACCCAGTCTTATACATCTAGGGAACTTATAATACAGAAAAGCATTCAAAAATGAAAACTTCCATCTACTTAAGTGGTACATTCCATGCAAGGTTTTCTATATGATGAGTTGATGGTGGGTGGTCGTTCCTGTCTTTATTTTTAAAAAGAGCCTCTTAAAACTGGATAATTTATCATTTCTATAGGCAACCTTCTGTTGGCATGGACAACCAAATGAGTACACACTGAGGGGTGTGAAGAACATAACAGAATAAATGTAATTGTCTGATCTATTCGTTCCAAAAGAACAGTAACAGGAAAATGTGTTAGTTTTGAAACATCTTTGTGCTTTATATTTTACTATCTTGTCTGATTCTGAGGATAAGCAAACTAATGTGGAAGTGATAGTATTTTGCTGCACGGTGGGTCTGCAAGCTTGGTAGATGTATAAAGCTCTTTACATGCGAGGAGGAGATAAAAAGGATTTGGCAGATTATGAATTAACCTCAGATGTAGAATAACTCAAAAATATTACTTATGAAAAGCTTTTTATTTTAATCACAAGCAAAGACAATGCTGATGCATACTGTATGCAACTGATTTAAAGCTTAAAGCCCTGAAGTATTAATGTGGAGTAATGCAGGGGTGGTCCTTCCAGATGTGCCTATACCAGATGGGCTAGAATTCCCATTGGCCCCACCAAGCATGGCCGGTAATCAGGAATGATGGGATTTGCAGTCCAGCAATGTCCGGAGGTGGCCACACAGTAGCCACCCCTGGAGAAAAGGAAGTAACACAAACTACCTTCCATTGCTTACCTAGTAATACATCCCATTGAATTCCGTGCTTCTGAACAGACATACCGGTACATAGAACTGGGCTGCATGCAATTCACAGTCAGAAATAGGAAACTAACATTGACACAAGTCCTATGTAGATATAACTGACATTTATAGAAGAAGAAGATTTTATTATTTATACCCTGCTCATCTGGCTGAGTTTCTCCAGCTACTCTGGGAGGCTTCCAGCATATATAAAAACATAACAAAACATCAGACATTAAAAACTTCCCAATACAGGGCTGCCTTCAGATGTCTTCTAAAAGTTGTGCAGTTCTTCATTTCCTTGACATCTGATGGGAGGGTATTCTACAAGGAGGGTGCCACTGCTGAGAAGGCCCTCTGCCTGATTCCCTGTGACCTCCTGTCTTGCAGTGAGGAAACTGCTTCTCACACCAGTCTTGAGTTCTCACACACTCACAGTATCTCTGTGCCATGAGAAGCAGCTGAGCTACAGCAGTCTCAGCATCTTGATAGTAATGATGTTCTGATGTAGAGAGAGCAGCATATAGGCACCGTCATACAGTTAGCTTGATAAAAATGGCATTCCCTTGCTATTTAACATTTGACCAACAAAGTGTGGTGTGTTGCTGAGCAATTTCCTACCTGCTGTTTTTACCAATTAATTTGTCACTAAAACACTACTCTGGATACATGGGATTTGGATATCATTCATTACTCTGGTGTTACCTAGGGATTTAATCAACAAGTAAGTGTTTGACCCACCCCTTCCCTCCAGGGAAAGGGCAGAAAAACACAAAAGGGCACAATACTGTATCAGGATTCCTTAATAGGCACAGTTGACTCCTGCCCAGGCAACCAGAGAGCTGGGATATGTGGTAGGGTTAATGACCCAGCTACAGAAGCATGTCATGGAGCCTGGTTTGATAAGGGGGAACCCCTGTCTCAAAAACCCACTCCAATTTTTCCCCACAAATCTATTTTGGTTCCTGTAATTCAAGCTCCCTTCAGACTACAAGGGACCATTCCTGCATTCCTACTTGCCAAGACTGTCTTAACCCCTGGCATGTTGGCAACAGCTTTTGTGGCAGGCTGCTCCTAACAATAATAGACCACAGAATGTCAGGTGATACTCTCACACTGACATATATATAGAAGCCTTCAGGTCAGGTACCCTTGCAATTTCTGTGAGATGAGTTGGCCTGAATGCTCCTGCCTGTGTTTTTTGCCTTTTGTTTTTGTCAATGAGTGAAGTCAATAGCTGTGATGAATGAGTTGTTTGGATACCAGAGGAAATGAATCCCCGGGGTCCTAAAGAGCTCAAGTTTGCCCCTCCTTTTTAGTACACCTTTCCTGTTTCCATCTCATTTTCTAGTTCTTGGAATATTCACACACTGCCCTTCCTGTTTCCCCCCAAGCAATCAGGTTGCATCTTTCCTGTGGTGGGCTTGGCTGAGATCTGGTACTTCCTAGAAGTTCCTAGAAGTTCTCTTCTGCAAATACCACTGCATAATAAGTGTGGGTGGACATTAAAGAGTAGTGTACATACCCTTTCACATAGCAAATGCAAAATGTGGAAACTGTGTGAAGGTGCTTAGGCATATGTTCTAAAGTGCTGGAGCTAAAGCCCAGGCACTAAAATGGCTTATTTAACTTACAATACAGTACAATGGTTTACATGTCTACTCAAAAGTAAGTCTTTGCATTAATGGGGCTCACTCCCAGGTTAAGTGGGTACAGGATTGCAGCCTAGGCTTTGGTTTACGATTGGAATTGGAGCAAATCAGGATTCTTATACCTTTAACAACTGTTTGATAAGCAAAAATTCAACAGGTTTAGGCAGAAATGCACATTATCTATTAGACCATATACAGTGGTACCCCAGGTTACATACGCTTCAGGTTACACACTCCGCTAACCCAGAAATAGTGCTTCAGGTTAAGAACTTTGCTTCAGGATAAGAACAGAAATCGGGCTCCGGCGGCACGGCAGCAGCAGGAGGCCCCATTACCTAAAGTGGTGCTTCAGGTTAAGAACAGTTTCAGGTTAAGAACGGACCTCCGGAATGAATTAAGTACTTAACCCGAGGTACCACTGTATTTACATGTGTGGCAGGCCCTCCACTCCACAAGCAAAAGAGGATGGAAATTTGCATGACACAAAACAAATGCAAACTTTATGCAAATCTGTGCCCTCTTTTGCAAGTGAGACAGAAGGTCCAATCCACATATAGTGTACAGGGCCAAGAAAATTCTTTCGGCACACCTGCCCTGGACAACCACTAACCCAGACACATCACTTGTTCCCTGCAAAATATAATATTATCCTGGCTGCTTCTGTCATACACTGAAATTACACAGACCCAGTGAAGGCACTGATTTATAAACAGAAATGATCAATGTGACATGCACAATACATTAAAGAATGCAGTACTGTATTGTGGAAAAACAAGTCATTGTAAACAGAACACGGTTGCACTTGTTGAGAAAATCATATATTGTCTAGGGTGTAAAAACCCCCCACACAACTTCTAGCACTAAAGAGCCCTCCTAATTTATTCAGCAAATAATCCTAGACTGTAAAAACTAGCCAAGTGAGTCAGGAGGGGTGATATAAATGTGTTTTCTTGAGACTTGAGGTTGCTATAGAGATTACACCAATTATATAAATTAACAGCGCTATTTCACTATAAGAAAATGAAAAAGAAAAAAATAAAGGAAATGAAATCAGTAATATAGGCTTTCCCTTCCACTGCAGAAACAGAAAGGGATATTGGGCCAATTAGGGTGCAATTAACAGCCTATTCAGCACTAATCCCCCACCACAAACAAAAGGAAGCAACAGAATGGAAGACATGAAAACAGGAACCTTTTAATGAAGACACAGGAACCCTGAAAAGCCTCAATAGCACTTTGCCTGTTCATGCTTAACAAGCCTGGTGCTGCAGTTGTGGCTTACTGCAATAAAATCACAACAAATCAGGTGGGGGGGAACCACTGCAGGGCACCACAGAAAACACTAGACCACCACAATCTGACAACTTTGCCTAGATTGAGTTGTCAGAGGATGGTGATTTCAGAGACTGGGACAGAAGCACAATTAGACTGAACAACACCAGCAGAAGTGTAGATATTCATGAATCTTAACATTCAGAGAGAATTGTATTTCGTATCCTCACTGGGAGATGGATCGTGAAACTGTAGTGTCCAAAGACTGAAAAAGAATAGGGACAGAGGTCAAAGCATGTAGGATTAAAAATATGCTGGAAGATACGCTGCTTTTTTGTGCACAGAAAAAATGTCTTCTGGAGAGACAAGAAAAAGCCATAAGGGCTGCAGGATCTCTGTGTTTCTTTCCTTTTTGAAGTGTGGAAAAAGCCAGATCAAAGAATACACTGCAGTCTCTGGTCATTGAACAAGTCATGTGACAACACGAAGTGCTGGCATTGGCACTGAAAATATCCATGAAGCACTTCATCAGTAGAGCAAGGGGCAATATGCAAAGCACATAAATAGTGCAGAAGAATATATCTCACCTCGCAATATACTCTTATGACACATGCCAACTATGTCCCAAATACTAAATTTAAGCCAATAAATTTTCAGCTTAGAAATCCAGGTTTTTCCTTCTTCTGTGAGTCCACAGGCAGGGACTATCAATACATAAATACACACACACCCCTAAAGATATTCCAGCAAGGGAAAGGTATCATTGTACAAAGGAGAACAGATTTACATTAATGACATGAGTTTGCTGCCAGAACACAACAAAATACAGTTGGCCCACAGCTTACACAGGCATTCATTTCCAAGGATAATATGTATAAGCGAAAACTGAGTATAGCCAACATCACATTACCCTTGGAACTGCCCCATTGCTAGCCAATTTGTATTCTATAAGGTGGCCAATGGGGGGGGGGGGAGAGAGAGAACATTCCTACCAGTCTCAGAACTGGCATGTCAAGTCTTGCCCCAGAAGCAAAAACAGCTCTTTTCACACAGGGTCTACTTGGGGTTAACTGCTGTGACAAGAGCTTTTCAGCTCTCAGTCTTGTTTCTTGGGCAAGGCCTGCCCGGTCCTCTGGCCCTGGGAGTGTTAAGGATGCTCTCACAAGATTTCACAAGCCAACTTCCTGAGAGATTTCACAAGAGCACTCCCACCTTCCCATGTGTAATACAAATTGTGCAAGTTAAATGCTCGTAAAATGAGACAGAAACTAAATACAGTTACAAACCTAGAAATTGAAGGAAGAAATATCCAGAACCCCATGGAAATTAGAAAGTGCTTCCAGAGATACTTTAAAAAATTATACACTCAAGGGCCACAAGATGAGGTTGAGATTAAACAATTTTTGGAAAGAAATGGACTAACAAAGTTGTCACAAAAAAACAGATTAATCCTGAACAACAAAATAACACAGCAAGAGATTGAACAAGCTATCCAGAACATGCAATTGGGCAAATCTCCAGGGCCAGACGGTCTGACCTCCAAGTATTATAAGACATTAAAAGACTATTTGATCCAACCATTGATG
Organism: Podarcis erhardii; assembly: GCF_964252035.2. NCBI lineage: Eukaryota > Metazoa > Chordata > Lepidosauria > Squamata > Lacertidae > Podarcis > Podarcis erhardii. The sequence continues at coordinate 26,290,717 of NC_138513.1, forward strand.
GAGGTCTGTAATGAAATTATGGAAGGGAAGAAGGCGCCGGAATCGTGGAAGGAAGCTTTTATCACATTGATACCAAAATCGGAAGCTGAAAAGACACAACTTAAAAACTATCGTCCCATCTCCCTTCTGAATGTGGATTACAAAATATTTGCAGACATTTTGGCAAGTAGATTTAAAAGAGTTCTTAATGAAGTAATCCATAAAGACCAGGCAGGCTTTCTCCCAGGCAGACATATGTTTGCAAATACTAGGAACATTATTGACGTTTTGGAACTTTTGCAAACAGATATAAATACAAAAGCAGTGTTAATTTTTATAGACGCGGAGAAGGCCTTTGACAATATCTCTTGGAAATTTATGAAGGGAAATTTGAATGAAATGGGAGTGGGACGGGGGTTTGAGAATGGGATTGACGCAATATATTCAGAACAAAAGGCTAAACTAATAGTTAACAATGTGGTCACAGAAGAGTTCAAAATTGAAAAAGGAACACGACAAGGCTGCCCGATTTCCCCTTTGTTATTTATTTCGGTTCTGGAGGTGCTCTTGAACTTGATCAGAGGGGACCGGTTGGTGGAAGGGATTCAGGTCGGAGCGAAACAATACAAACTGAAAGCTTTTGCAGATGACCTAGTTTTGACTCTGCAGGAGCCAGAATCTAGTACGAAAAGAGTATTACAACTGATACAAGATTTTGGTCGGGTGGCAGGATTTAAATTAAATAAACAGAAAACTAAAGTGTTGGGAAAAAATTTGACAGATATAGAGTCGGAAAGGTTTCAGAGAGAAACAGAACTAACTATGGTTAAAAAAGTAAAATACCTAGGGGTAAACATAACAGCAAAAAACCTGAGTCTATTTAAGGATAATTATGAAAAATGTTGGTCTGAAATTAAGAGAGACTTGGATAGTTGGACAAAATTGAAGCTTTCTTTGTTAGGCCGAATTGCTGCTATCAAGATGAATGTATTGCCAAAAATGTTGTTTTTGTTTCAAACATTACAGATTGTGGACAAAACGGAGTGCTTCCGGAAGTGGCAGAAAGATATATCCAGTTTTGTCTGGCAGGGCAAAAAGCCCAGAATTAAGTTTAAGATATTAACAGATGCGAAAGAAAGAGGGGGCTTTGCCCTGCCAGACTTAAAGTTGTACTATGAAGCCGCAGCTTTTTGCTGGCTAAAAGACTGGCTACTTCTCGAAGACACTGACGTGTTGGACTTGGAAGGTTTTAACAATGCTTTTGGTTGGCATGCATACTTATGGTATGATAAAGTTAAGATCAATAAGGCCTTTAAGAACCATATTGTCAGGAAAGCAGTGTTTAATGTCTGGACAAAATACAAAGACTTACTGGAAAATAAAACTCCAAGGTGGCTCTCACCTCTGGAGGCTAAGGCCCTAAAAAGACCCAATATGGAGGCTAAATGGCCAAAATATTGGGAAATATTAGAAAAAGATGGAGACAATTGGAAATTGCAGAGTTTAGAGAAAATGAAGGATAAGGTGCGAGACTGGTTACATTATGCTCAGATTAAAGAAGTTTTTAAAAATGATAAAAAGTTAGGGTTCCAGGTGGAGAAATCGAAGTTAGAAACTGAATTGTTAGAACCAAAGACTAAGGTATTATCTAGAATGTATAACTTGCTGTTAAAATGGAATACACAAGACGAAATGGTTAAATCGGCTATGATAAAATGGGCACAGGACATTGGGCATAACATTATGTTTGAGGACTGGGAAAGGTTGTGGACCACTGGGCTGAACTTCACCGCATGTAATGCTCTGAAGGAAAATGTAATGAAAATGATATATAGATGGTACATGACCCCAGTTAAACTTGCCAAAATATACCATTCGTCTGATAATAAATGTTGGAAATGTAAAGAAAACGAAGGAACATTCTTTCACCTCTGGTGGACATGCCCTAAGGTGAAGGTCTTCTGGGAAATGATATATAATGAGCTGAAAAAGGTATTTAAGTATACCTTCACTAAGAAACCAGAGGCCTTCCTTCTGGGTATTGTCGGCCAGAAGGTGTTAAAGAAGGACCGAACATTTTTTATGTATGCAACAACGGCAGCAAAGATACTCATCGCAAAAAACTGGAAAACTCAAGATCTACCCACACTGGAAGAGTGGCAGATGCAACTGATGGACTATATGCAACTGGCCGAGATGACTGGCAGAATCCGTGACCTGGGAGAAGAGAAGATGGAGGAAGACTGGGAGAAATTCAAGAAGTATCTACAAAAACATTGTAATTTGGTTGAATGCTAAGAAGGATGCTAGATTATAAAAAACTGGCCACCACTAAATTAGATTTGAAATTTGATGATAAGTGAGACTAAAGAAAATATAAAATTTTTTGGAAGAAGTGCTAGATTATATTTGAATGAGTGGACATGAGATTGTAAACAAGTTGATAATTTGTTTGGAAAAAACTTTTAACGATGTAAATGGGAGCGGGAGACGTGAGGGAGCCCAAAGAAGTGATGAAATTATGTCTGTGATAGAAGTAAGACTGTTTATTATTTGTGCATTTATATTTAAAAACTTTAATAAATATTTATAAAAAAAAAAAAAAATGCTCGTAAAATGAGGGCAATACCGTATTTCATTTTGTATGCATGGTGGGGAAATAATACAGCGATTCTAAGAGTCTTGTGTAAGTTTGGCTTTATTCTAATCCACAAATAACTAGATAAGGAATTAGTTCGATAGCATTTGAGAGCACATTGTTTTTCTCTTCTGATGAGCCGAGATAATAGTAATATTCATAATCAGACTCAGCAAGAATAAGGGTCGCTTTGACTAACCTTTGAAAGGAAGTGTGAAAATTCTTTTCAATCCATTGTAAGAATATTACCTAGGAGATTATTTGTTCACTTCACAATCTATAAGGAATATTAACACAGCCAGGAGCACTCTGCCCTGACATACAAGTTTTGTATGTGTTGGCACTATTTTATGCACTGGAGAATTCCAACAATTGATCCCCTGCTTGCAGTTTGAAATGTTACAGACCAGCAACCTACAGAATGCATGGAGCCTTAAGCCTGGTCTAAACAACCTGAAAACACACACCATAAAAATGGGGCATGTAATTTATGAGGATGGAGTTTCTCATGACTGAATGCTCCCCATACTGAAATTCTACACAGAGAGAAGCAGATATCAATGAGAAAGAATGCAGCCTAGACATATTCCTAACAAAATGCTAATTATGTTCAGTGACTCTTGACTCAGCTATATAGCTGCAAATAAAATGTTTTAAGTGTGTTTTAAGTGCAATACAAATGTGACACTGGATGGAGATGGTGAGCCTTACGGAAAAGTCAATGTATTTTTTAAAATGCCTTTTAAAAAAGCAATTTCAAAGCGGTTTTTATATTTGTCTAGAGTCCACCTGTCTGTAAGAAACTATTTAAAGAAACATGGGGGTGGTAAACAACTATGTTATACTCAGAGTAGACCCAGTGAAATTAATGCACCTAAATTAGTCACATTCATTCATTTAAATGGATCTACTTTGAGCAGGATTGGATACAACCAATGACATGCTCTACTTGACAAGCAAGACCAGGTCTTTTATTTTTGGTTCTGCAGAGGAGATTCTTCAGCAATGTTCCATTTTTTGATATCTCAGGCATTCTTTTCTTAATTTCAGTTTCCTTACGTGGACTCTAATTGAAACTGACATCTCCTAATCTAGTAACGACCTCATCAAACTACCTTCAAAACAGAAATGCAGTCCCTCATCTGCTATGTATCTTTCTAGAGAAATGTAAAAGCCGGTTGCAAAATGTTGTCCCAGCATTCTGTTACATCTAGGAGTGGCAAAGGAAGACTGCTTGTCGTCTAAACCTGAAAAATCATGGGTGTGAAGTTTGGGGCTGTATGCCAGCGTACAGTTCTTTCCTGTTCCTTTAAATTGGCAAATTATGGGGGAACAGAAGCATACATTTGCAGAAAGCAATGTTGTCCATTGAGGTTCATGGTTGTGTGACAACATGCCTACTGGTGTGAATGAAATTTAGTGCAACATTGATCAGAAAGTCACCGTTCCATAACACAACAGGTACTGCAGTGTGAAAGGAACATTAGAAAATAGGATAGAAGCACTAGCATTATAACCCGGAAAAGCTAACATAATATTCCCCATATCTGAATGTACCCCAGGACTGTTTAAAGTGGTGTAATACTGCTCTGAATGTAAAGTGCATCATAGATGAGGTTGCTAAATCCATTCAGCACGGTTATGCATTCTTAATTTCAAAGTGAGAAATATCTGCTAGAGAAGATATATAGCCATTCAATAGGAAACATAATCATTGATTGCCATTGACACAGCAGGAAAATGCATACTGCATGGTGCTGTGATTAATAAGCCCTGTCCACACTCAATTAGGATCAAGAGGTGAATGTGACAAATGTGAAACCAAGTCGAACTGCTCTTATTGGCTAAAGCAGCTTCTCATACAGTGCAGCACAATGGATACTTTATGGGCACTAATTTATCAATTTTGATTGGATACAGATGGTTGGGGTTTTTTTAACTCCACAGAAAAACTGAATCAAGGAAAAACAAATCCAACAGTGTCATTTTGACAATTGTACCCTTTCGTCTGAGGGAAGAACTCAAGAAGTCAGCTACAAAATGAGCGAAGACCCCTTTGCTTGCCAGTCTCTACCGCAGGGCAGAAGGTAGCATTTTGCTAACCAAAGACAAAACAAGAAGGCTGTTCCTTTAAGAAAAGAAAGCAAAAGCTAGTGTGGTGGTCATTTAGAGGACATTTCTTTGGCTACTTCTCAATGTATTAGAAATGTAACTCTGCGTTTCAGTTCTCCTTCAGGCTAGAAGGTTAACTCATTACCAGGAAAAACCATAAGAGGTCAAGTCCTCCAAAATCAATATTGAATCGGGTTAAAGATAAGTTTCAGGAGAAACAAGTTCAATTAAAACAGTCCTCAACATGGATAATGAGTACAGAGGTAAGGATAGCCTGGGACAAAGAAACACAGGACCTCTTGCCAAAGAGATGAACTGAAGATCCCTATCGGCTTGAATTGCAGTGAAAAACCTTCATCTAAACAAAATGCACCTACAAAAAAAAGAAAGAAAAAGAAAGGTCACCTTGCTGCAGATGTGTTCTTTGGTAGGAAGGAGCAAAAGCCATGAATATATTCCCAGACATTTAAAAATAAACAGTCTGATATCAGCAAGGAGGAAACGTGTAATAATAATGTTACACTTGTTCTTCAATAGGTGCAATGACATTTATATTTAGAGAAGGGACATAGCAGCAGGGATATTGCTCAGAAGCTAGTCTATTAGAGGTATTCAGCTTTTGACTGAGAGACAGGGTCAGTTCCGGGTCAGCAACAAGAAGCTCCTAGGCTGAATTTGCACCTGAGGGATGCAGATAGACCCCTCCGCTGCCAATAAATATGCAGAAGGGGTGTCGAAGAAGTAAGGTATTTGCACCAGGTAGTGCTCAGACATTGTGAGAGTCAGCAACTAGAAGTCAGGAGCTTGTTGGCAGATCATTTGCTGAATTCTCAACGTGGCTCTTTAGAAAATCTAGCCACTATCCAGGTAAATAAAATGACATGTCCATGGACCACAATGATTTGCAGCTAAATTGGTCAGAAAGCAAAGTCTGGCAGCAAGGAACTGCCCTAGGGAAAATGACCAGAACTCTCCTAAGAATCTCACAGAATCTTCTTCCTAGCTGGTGGAACAAAGAGGAAGTGAATGACAGAGAAACCAGAGCAGGAAGAGACTGGCTAAGGTAAATGGGTGGGAGGTGGAGGAGCAGGAGAAAGCTGCTGAGGAGGGAGGGATGAGAGGAGGAAGGAGGAGGAAAAGTAGGGGGGGGATGTGAGGGAAGAGGCTCTGCTTTCCCTGTTCTTGAGCCACACACTAGTTGTGAAATTTCACAGACGCAGCTTGCACTATATTAAAGTACAACAGCCTGACTCGGCATACTTTAGGAATTCCTCTTCCCATCCAAGGCCACCCATTCTGTAGAGCCTTAGGGTTTGTGAGATGACAGGGACAGAGAGAAACAATAGCTTCTCCATTATGGAATCTACTTCCGTATGAGACCCACCACAGCCCATTTCTGAAAGTATCTCATAAATGCTGGTAGGTTTTTTTGTTGCTTTCCCCCCTTTTAGCTGATATATAAGAGCTGAGCTCTAACAATGTACTGCTTTGCAGATTTACGGGCCTTGCAGTTTAGCATATGTTGTATTTTATTGGATTTAATTGTAATTAGCATTTCAATGTGAACTGCCTAGGTGGTGGTGGCGTTTTTTGAAGAAGAAAAAACAGAGAAGAGGATTTTAGGAAATAAATCAATAATGTATACTCCACAAGTTCATTTTATACCCCTTCCCCGCTGTTTCGCTGTTGTTTTCGTTGGTGTTGTTGTTGTGTGGGGACTAAATAATAAATCTCAGAATTCACCCCATCAAGTCTACTTTTAAAAGCTTGTGCCAACGCAGAAATAAAAGTGACTTAATGCCAGCTGCCAGATTTTTTGAGTGCTTTGCGAGATGCCGCTGCTCTCAGCAACAGAAAAAAATGTTTCAAAATATTAGCAAATTCTCCATACCCGTATCTGTTAAGAAAACAATTACCGGTACGTGTCACATCACAAAATGAGCTGCGAAAAGTGATAGATGTAACAAAGCTGCATTTGGATCTTAAGATTAAAAAATAGTCAAATCAAAGAATAAACAGACTGGCATCTGAGTCATGGTATTATGCACACGTTCTTATAAGCAAGTGTTATGTACCTGTATATGCTCAGCTGTTTTCAACATGTTAGCAAGACTTCTGAGCAGTAGATCATTCTGAATCTGTGTCTAATCAAGCACTTGATTTTCTTCTTTGTCTTCCAATATACCTTGCTTATTCTTGGGATATGGCAGCTTCATGTTGCTTTTAAGATTAAGTATTTTTAGCCTATATTCCAAGAAGTAGAATGGTGGTGCAAACTGATCTTCTTCCAAAAGAGAGCGATAGAAACAGTTCAAAATACTGTATTTTTTCATCTATAAGACACCCCCCATGTATAAGATGCCCCCTATTTTGGGGACTCCAATTTAAGAAAAAATCGTGTATTTTACTATCCGTGTATAAGAGACATCCCCAAATTTTTGACATTATTTTTTAGGAAAAAACCTAGTCTAATACACAGAAAAATACGGTAGGTTTCTCTCTCCTGTATTGGGTTCATGAGCAAAGTTCTCTCACAATAAATCATTATCAATGATAAAGAGTGTTTTAACTAAACTAAAAACATGGTCTCTGGATATGATAGATAGCACTGGATGCATCTATTCTTCCTAGCATAAAACATCAACCAAAGAGATTGCCTTAGTGAAAGCAGAATCATTTACGCAAATTAGTGTTCGATTTCAAAACAGATGAGAGTGTTACTTGCCTTTCATTTTCACCGTAATGAAAGGGGCAATATAACTAGACCTTATGGGAGGACAGCTTGGGCAATGATTCCATTATTCCCCTGATGGCCTTTAAGACCTTGGTTTCAGTTGCCAACCCAGCTGCACTAAAAGACTCTTTTATTGGGAATGATGTCAGCAAATGTACATAATTTCTCTGGTGAAAAAACAAAGCAAAACACTAGGCATTTGGTATTATTTGAATGGTTTGCTACAGGCTCCCTGCAAGACCAGCTACACCTCTACTATTAGATGCCACTTCCAAATATAGAAACTTGTGCAAAGTTCAGGCTTATGCAAAAATAAATACAAATACAAATGGATTTGAATAGAAAGTTGGCAGCTCCATTAAGGAATGAATTAAATAATGCAAAGAAGAGCCTTTACATATATTGTGTCTGCCAGGAAATGAACATTCTTTTCCTCTTTATTGCTTTTCTTCCTATCCCATTTTCCTTTTGAAGTGTCTCTTCTCATTATGTTTCCTGATTGCAACCTCTTATTACTGTAGTTCTATTTATGGCTTATAAATAAAGGAATGCTTCCAGTGAAGCACTTTTGAAGGATATTGACCCAAGTAAGGAGCTTGAATGACTCATATTCCTCAGACATGCTCCTCCAGACAGCGTATGGGCAGAGATTGGTTTGATTTGTAGAATGGATGGAATTTAGATATAAGCAAACCAAAAAAAGCCAATGCAATATCTGAAGCTGGAGTCCTGCTCTCTCCACAAAAAGGAGAGCTTGACTGCAACAACTGCATGCATTTAAGTAAGTCCCACTGGAACCAACAGGGCTTTGGCACCTCACGTTGTGCCATGGCTCATAAACATATCTTTATCATTCCAAGCACAAAGAGAAATAAAAGATGTAGCATGTGAAAATAATTATATCATTCAGTTGCCACATATCCAAACAGCACAAGTAAGGACTAATTACACGTTGCTTACAAATGGATGTAACAAGAACCCTAACCGCACTTATTTAAGAATTAAAGCATGTACAGGAGATGGAAATTTAGAATGGAGAAGCAACTGGGCAGAGTGGATGCTTAATCCTTTCCCATCCATCATTCCATTCCATTCCAAATCCTTCCCAATGGCATTCTTCCCAAGAGGGATAAAGCAGCACTCAGCAGTTTTGGCCAGGTGTGTAAACAGAGTCCAAATGTTGTTTGGTGGAACCAGCAGAAGAGCCCAGTGTAAAATATGTCTATTTGCCTATGGTGTACAGCAGGCCTGGGGATCCCACAGCCATATGTTTTTGGACTCCCAATTCCCATCTGACCCAGTATAGTCAACAATCAGGGATGATGGGAGTGTAGTCCAATAAGATCTGGAGGGCCACAGATTCCCCACACAACAAAGAAAGAAAAAATAGGTGAAGAAATGACCGCCTAACTACAACAAAAGCTAACCAAACTTTCCCCCATCTCATTTGTAGTAAAGATCAGGTGAAGGTTTGGCGTGATTCCAGATAATTCACGGACATCCTGGGAATCAAATAAAGTCCTCTAGTGCAACCCCTGCCAAAATAGAAAATCGGCTGCTACAGCATCCCTGATCAGTGACTATCCAAAAGTATTCCATTGAAAGAGTTACACTGAGTCTGCTGATATCTTCCTCTTGTTGGTGTGGTTTTGGCTACATTACCAAAGGCACTTGGAGCAGGTATTTGTAAACAGATGGGCCAATAGAACCCCCATATGTTCAGAGGCAGTGGGTCACAAAACACCAGTTTCTGGGGAATAAAAATAGGAGAGAACTATTGCTTTCAAGCTGGATTACCCAGAACTAGAAAAGTCTTCAGCATGTGCTTCCAGGAAGCAGTGATGAACACAGAGTATCATTAAGCACAGTCAGCATATGGATAGGAAGTAAGAGTTATTTTAATTGTTTATCTATTTTATTATACAGATACTGTTGCAATCTGCTTTGTTATTGTTATTTTTTATGATATAGCAGTATCATTATTTTATTTTGTAAATAAATAAAACAAGGCTAAGAAGAGAGAACAGGAGACCAAATATTGGCAAATGGTTGACTGACTAGACAGAGAAGGCAGGAAGCCTGAAGCCGTAAAGTCAGTCTCACCCCTAAATCCTCTGAGCTCTCCCCATGCACGTGAGCTGGACTTCTGCAATGGACTTCTGCCTGCTCTACTCACCCTGGCTCCTTATGGGATTTGGAATCCATCATGATCAGGGTTCTAAATTGTGCAGGAAGCCAACACGAGAAGAATAAATTCCCCGTTGGGCGAGTTCATACCAAACACAAAGAAAATTGACTGGGTAAAGCCACTGGGAACAGGACAGAGGGGAGCAAGGCCACCAACACACACCCTTGTTCTCCCCCTTGCACAGCTGGAAACAAGCAATGGGGGAATAACCAAGTAGTGCTCATGTCTACTTTTAATTTTCTCTTCTCTAGGCTAAACATACAGCTGTTTCAACTATTCTGCATAAGATTTGGTTTCCAAACTCCTGATGGGAGTTGTAGTCCAAAACCTCTGAAGAGCACCACATTGGCTAGCTTCAGTAATGGCATTGTTAACAGGAGCATCAGTCCTCCAGGCTCCAATATCACTTAGAATGGTGAAGCCAGATACAGTGGTGCCTCGCAAAATGAAAAGAATCCGTTCCGCGATTCTCTTCGTCTAGCGGTTTTTTCGTCTTGCGAAGCAAGCCCATTGACAGCTTAGCGGATTAGCGCTATTAGCGGTCTAGCGGCTTTTAGCGATCAGCTGTTAAGCGGCTTATCAGCGGATCAGCTAATAAGCAGCTTAGCGGCTTAGGAAAGGGGGGGGGGAGCGAAAAAAACCTGCGGGAACTCGCAAGATTTTTTCGTCTTGCGAAGCAACCCCATAGAGAAATTCGTTTAGCGAAGCACCTCGCAAAACGGAAAACCCTTTCGTCTAGCGGGTTTTCCGTCTTGCGAGGCGGGCACCACTGTATTGAACGAGACAAAATATGGGCTGCACCATGTTACATTGACATATTGCTTGTTGTGCATACTGAAAGGTGGCTATCTGGCCCGATGTTTACTTTGATTCTAGTTTATGCTTACAAGCACGATAAAACCGCAGGAAATCCTTTAAATGTTTTTCTTTTTCTATTTTTCATATAACTGTATCTTTGGATTGTGGCAAAGCGAGTACAGGCATACCTTGGAGATATTGCGGGTTTGGTTCCAGACCACCGCAATGTATATGCAGTGATGCCAGAAATAAGAGTAGTGACAGGTTTAATGCTGAAGTGATATTTGTCTCCTCAGGTCAGAGAGTGGCAAGCACTGTCTTTAGAAATCTCTTAGAGCATAGCTTCCGTGCTTAGATTATAATGTCATGCTAGATGCAACTGTCAAAATGGCTTTATTTTATTGAGCCCTCTGGAATTCTGCTCAGCGCTCCCTATGAAGGAATATGCAATGATCATTTCGATATCTGTGTTGCTTAGCTGCACAGAACTTCTGTTGTTCTCTGGGATTCCCTAGAACAGAGCTTTCCAAACTGTGTGTCATGACACGTTAGTGTGTCAGCTGCAGTGTGCAGGTGTGTCATGCAAATGCTCCTCCCAGGGCTGGAAAGGGGTTAGTTTAACCTCCAGTTTGCTAGTGAAACTGAATTACTGCATCATGAAATGATGCATGTCTAAAAAATGTATCACCAGCAATGTGGATGCTCACTCAAAATTGTTTCTTGGGTTTCATGTACAAACTGCTGCTGATTATAAAGAGAATAGAACATGTGGGGTTTTAATCAACACCATTACGTACAAAATTTAATCTCCCACCTGCATGATGAAACAGATTTTAACTGATCCTATGCTGCTGCATGTTAAACATTGAATTAAATAGAGAGAGAGAGAAATATCAAGCATTATTGCTTTGCTATTTTTCAAGAAGTTTCCTGAACATTAAGTGCATAACTGGTGACACAAAACTATCAAGAAGTACCCTATGATCAATTTAGAAACAAGTTCTAAAATTCATGAAATATTTCCAAGCTTACAAACATCTTTTACTAGTTCTCCATTAGGAAAAAACAAGAAAGGTATGCTATTTTAAAAACTGGGTGTCTGATGCATCTGGTAATGTTGGCAAAGCGGTCCTTATAACAACTTAATGTCTATAGAAGAATTTTTTGACCTATACTGCCTCTTTTATAACAATGGCCCCTTTTATAACAATGTAATGCTAAGCCAAGTTATGACTTTTAGGGTGAACAAGCAAATATATGAGTTCCCTGGGGTGGGGAAGAGATCATGACTGCTTTGCTCTTCTCACAGTCCTGCTGCTGTAAACTAAGCTATTGTTTGGCTTAGTGTTGCATCTCTAACTGGCTTCCCGCTCTATCTCCCCCAGAGCAGAACAAGCAGCAAGCCATAGAACAAACCTTGGCTACAGCTTGTTCTTTGTGAGGAACAAAATAAACTGCAAGCCTATAGAGTGGTACCTCGCGTGAATAACTTAATTCATTCTGGAGGTCTGTTCTTAACCTGAAACTGTTCTTAACCTGAAGCACCGCTTTCGCTAATAGGGCGTCCCGCTGCCGCTGCACCACCGCTGCGCAATTTCTGTTCTTATCCTGAAGCAAAGTTCTTAACCCGAGGTACTATTTCTGGGTTAGCGGAGTCTGTAACCTGAAGTGTATGTAACCTGAAGCGTCTGTAACCTGAGGTACCACTGTATTCAGCCATAACACCAGCCAAACCATGACTTAGCTCACAACAACAGGACTCTCATTCATGCAACTGGGAGCACAGGATGCTGGAATAGATGGGCCTCTTATATCTAATCCACTTTCTAAAGTAAGCCACTGGCTATAACCACATTTTGCCTGTTAAACCGTCTATTAATAGTGCACACCACACTATTAAGGAATATAAGCATTCCTTTGCTTTTGCCTCTTGGCTCTGCAGGTCTAAGGCCTGTTCTAACAGCCTTGCAGGGACCGTGTAGATAAAGGCAAGCAACAATGGTTCAGTGAAGTGCAAGAGATAAGAACACATTGCCTTTGTCGGTGGAATGTTAGAAACAATTCCCTCGATGTGATGGGATGATTGTGCGTAAAAGTTCAGTCCCTCAGATCTTGGGCATGTTTCTCAAGACTCTGTCTACAGCGGAGCCCCTGAAGCATGACTCCCTTAATCGCTGGCAGAATCCGACAGTGGGCGTCTGCGGAATCTACTCCAACATAAAAGTTCCTTGACGGAAACGCGTCTTCGGGATTCTCGGCGCGACAGTTTCCGGCGAGGAGTGGGTGTGCCTACAGGAGGTCCTGAGACCTCACCACTGTTTTCGCTAGAAGTCTCCCTGAGCCATCCCTCCGACTCTCTTTCTTTGGGAGCTCCCTCTCTCCCCCTGCTGGTGCCTTCCTCCGCTGCTGAGTCTCTCCTAGCTTCCGAGAGCCCCTCCACCGCCTGCCTTTCCGATGGCAGTTCCCTGACACTCGAATATGTCATTTCTGGCCTTTCCAAAGGGTTGGGGGTGGGGAAACACTGTGAAGGAACCTACAATGGCTTTTGACCAAAAAAAAAAGAGAGCTAATTGGCAACAGTCACACAGAGGAAAAGAAAAGCAGAAACAAAGCATGTTACTTATCATATAATTAGAGATAGCTCTGAACTAGGAAATGCTCTTTTTAAATGTTATTTGAGGGTAGAAATTGTGTAACATGAAGGCTTCACAGAAGCTCCTCTTCCCTATAAACTCCTTAAGTCCGCTTATACAAAACAACAGCAACCCAGACCTTTGGTCCACAAAACCTTTCAATAGATTGGTGGCGATTAAAATAAAACAAAAAACAAAAACAGCAATGCAATTTGTACACAGAAAATGTAGTATTATTGTCACGTGGGTTTTGTTTGCAACACAGTTATGCAACTTGATTTAAAAAGCACCGAACTGGTTACTGCAATAATTGAAATGAAATGCTACTGATCTGGAAGGACGGGCGCATAGCAAAATGTCATTAAAGTAAATGTCATAAAAAGTTGCCTTTGATAACACTCCTGTTAAAGGGTACGGAATAGGTAATAAACAGCTTGTCATTCTTTAACCATCTACCTGGTCTTTATTTCATAGCGCGAACCAAATTTCTTCAAAGAGTAATGGTTCCCTAGTTGCCTTCAGTACGTTTGCCTGACCATGACTATTAAACATATTGAGCATTCATTTCTTAATTAATTGTCAACAGTCTTTTCATTTCTTTAGATGTGTGTGTGCGCGTGCGCATGCCTGCGCATGTTGTGGCTTCAGAAAAATAAGTGTGGTGACAGGCATTACAGTGGACTGCTGTGATATCATAGGCTTATTTATTCAGCCCAGGGCAGATAGAAAATGTGCCCCATTTACACACAGCTTGCAATATCAAGGAGCTATTTAGGGGATTTGGTGGATGCAAAAGGGGTTGAAACAAGCGATAAACACACTGCAGTGACACTCCCAAGTCTTCTGGTGGCTACCAGTTTTTTCTCCCATTATTTCGTCTAGAATGAGAGGCTGAAATATTGACCTCTGTGATCTAAACCACTGAGCCTCTTGGGCTTGCTGATCGGAAGGTCGGTGGTTCAAATCCCCACGACAGTGTGAGCTCCTGTTGCTCTGTCCTAGCTCCTGTGGGCAGCGATTCCCAGCAGCTGAATACCAGTTGCTGGCAATCACAGGTGGGAAGGATGCTGTTATGCTCTGGTTCTGCTTGCAGCCTTCCCATGGGCATCTGGTTGGCCACTGCAATAACAGGATGCTTGACTAGGTGGGTGCCTTGGCCTGATCCAACAAGGCTCTTTTGATGTTCTGACTGGCTTCAGAACAACACTTTGACCCGGTTTGCACACAATGCCAAGCCAAACCCATGGCTAAGTATGAACGCATGAGTGTGTGAGTACTCGCAGCAAAGACTGTGGCTGCTTCACATCGCCTCCGGCTGTTGTCTTCCCATGCTAGCTGGAGCTAAGTCATGGTTTGGCTTAGTGTTACATTCCAAACCAAGGCTCATGATTTGTCTCCATCAGACAGATGGAGTAAGTAAGTGGTAAGCCAAGAGCAAACCAAGAATGTATGGCAGGGCTCCAGATAGGGTGGTTGCTCTGCTGTTCTCTTAAGACCTACAGTTGCCTTCACCCTAAAAGCTGTAATTCGACAGGTTGATCCTGGTCTTCACTCCCGGTTTGGAGGGTTTGCACAATCTACAGTTTGAGATGGCTTGATTAATCAAACTATGGCTTGATTAAATCAGGCAGGAATCTGCACAGGGGGGAAGCGGGAGCATGAAAGCAGTGGGCTAGCTCCTGATCCACAACACATGATTTCAAGGATCAAAAATGTTATGCCTGAACCATTCCAGTGTTGCATCTCCACCAGATTCTACCAGAGATAATTCTTAGTCTTGTGTACATACTTTGAAACTGTGGGCTTTCGGCCTATTTGCTCTCAAGAAGACACCAGCTTTCAGAAAACGCTTCTATCCAAGCAAATCCAGCCTCTGCTGGGGTGATTTCCCCCCCTCCAGAGTTTGGCATTAGTTTTCTCTTTACTCTCTGGAGAGTATTATACTCCAGGCTCCAATATTTCTCTCCTTTTAACTGCATATCTAACAGTGCCTGAACCATATGCAGAATTAAATGCTCTCCTCAGCCATGAGATTTTAAAAACTAATTTAAACCTAAGTATACTGAAGGCTATTGCAGCCTTATGATTCTAGCCTTCTAGTATTCAGCAGCTTGCAGAACAGCAGCTCTTTCATTTAAAGTGCAGTTCAGGGTGCCATTTAGTATGTCTTAGGAATTTATTTCCTCCCGCAAGTGTGATCAGTGTTGGAATATGCTGTTCACTAGCTACACTTTTTACTTGGTGGGTGGGAATTTATAGTACCACCCAAACTTCACTGAAGAGCAGATTCCCTGCACTTCAGAGGCTATGGGGGAAATAAATTTTCCATAGAAAGATATGAAATAGTGTGACTGATTTTTTTTTTATTGTCATGCAAAACAATAGAATATGACCTATCGGCAGAAGATCTGGGAGCAGCTTTAATGGTATGTGAAAGTAAAGGGCTGTAAAATCAGTGTTAGAGCACATGCTTTGCATTCAGAAGGGCTCAATCTAGGGTTCAATCCCTAGCATCCTCAGAGAGGGCCTGACTGAAGTCTTGGAGATCTGCTATCCATCAGTGTAAATAACGTTGAGCTAGATGGACCAATGTATAAGGAAACTTTCTATATTCTGCTCTCTCCCTCTGCCTGAATGTACAGAGGGCTAGCTCCCTTGAATCTTGCAATGGGCCTGTCTTCCTCAAAACCACAAAAGCAAATGCCCTTAGATTACAAAGGATTGTATGGTGCAGCCATATATTTCCCTAAACCAGTGTTTCCCAAACTTGGCTCTCCAGTTGTTTTGGACTACAATTCCCATCATCCCTAGCTGGCAGGACCCGTGAGCTAGGGATGATGGGAGCTGTAGTCCAAAAACAACCAGAGAGCCAAGTTTGGGAAATACTGGGCTAATTTCTACTCTTAACCTGTGGAGGCTGCATCTTTATAACTGTAATGGAAGGTTGCAGGCCTTCAGCACCAGACTCAACAGCCTGAAATAGGATATTTAGGCTCTGAGGCTGTAGCGTATCCTGTTGAGAGTATACCTGGGATGATGGGTGCCAAAGCCTCAGGGTCTTCTTCAGATACAGAAGAGAATAACATTTTATAACATCACCCTTTGCAATAGACAAGTAGCATGAAGCATTTGGAATGGCCCAGCCTAGTATAGACATTAGGAACATAGCTTACTACTTTTACCTAGTCAATACTTTCTGTTTGCTGCACGTCGGACTACAGCTTCTCCAAAGTACCCAGCTCAAGGCATTAATCCTAAGGACTCTGAGTTAGAAGGTATGGGAGAGGAGTGCAAAACCTGGGGCATTCCAGACGCCGTAGGACCCAACTCCTGCCAAACCTAGGCAGCATGGCCAATGGGCAGGGATGATGGTTCTTTGAGTCTAACAACTTCTAGAGGGCCACTGGTACCTTATTCCTGGTCTATGTTCAGGTGAAAGCCAGTCTTTGCCCTGAGCTAGTCCCTAACATCCATCAGAATGGCACCCGCTGGCTGGGATGGTTCATATTGTCCAGTGAATGTGCCTGAGCACTCCTGGATTCTAGGTAATTTCAGGAGGGGAAGCCCTTTCTTCTTTAACCAGTGCTGGATGACTACTCTATTCATATTGCTCCTCAGGGCTTTCCAAAGCTGCTGTTCTTCCATCATCCCAATCTTTCCCCCATACACCAAGCTGTTTGCTCATTCTTGCAGGAGATTATCTGGAATAAATGTGGCAAGAAATGTATCATTTATAGCACATCATGAAGTCTGTTTCAGCAGAGCTTGCACACGCCAGCTTCATAGAAACGTAATTTTAAAACATTCCTGTCATACCAGCCGTTTGAAGGCTTCAGATCTTGCTTTAAAGTACATTAGAAATCAGAAAAGTTTTGAGTGATGGACAGAGGAAAGTATCACCCAATGAAGTAATATATCTCCTAAAGTGATATGATTTTGTTATTGCAGGAAAAACAACTCCTATCAAAGACCCCCCCAAAAGTACTTGCAGCTGATCCATTATAAGCAGTGTCATCAAAGTCAACCTTTCTAGCCAGTGGGATTAATTCAACATGCCAAAAGTCTCAAACAGAAAACCCCAAAATTCTAGTTATTCAGGCCTTGAGCAGCAGCAGCAGGTCTCGAATATATTATATAATATTCAATAATTCATTTTGCATCAAGGAATCTGCTTGAAAGAACTTTGCACATGTATACACTCAGCTCCAGGGAGGTTCAGTGTTAAATTATTCCCTAACAATTGGAAGGACTGAATACCCAGCTTGAGCTCTAAAGCAAATTCACAACCAATAGAGAGAGACAGACAAAAGGGTACGTGTGGGGAAGAGTTATGGCAGAACAGCATATCAGTGATATCACTCAATCGAAACCCATGCAGTGTTTTAAAAAAGCACGGGAAACTAAACTAAGAAACCAAATTCTCTTTTTTTAAAAAAAATGGGTTGGTAGTGAATATCAGGTCACTGAGCAAAAATGCCTCAAGATCCTTACTACAGGACATACAATGTTGGCAATCAAGGTCTAGCCATCAATATCCTCTGCCCATACCTAGGAGAAGCTCTTATGGCAAAACTAGGCTCTAAGAATGCATTGCCAAAGTGGGGAGTGATGTTCAGTCACCAGCAGCTTGTCCTCCATCCTAAGTGCTGTTAGAGCATCCCCAAACTCCTAAAGGTCCAGGTGGACTGGCGGAAGAGGAGTAGAGCAATCCATCCATCTCCTCCAGCCTGCTCACTCAACTGCATGGCATTGTCCCCTATGGCAACCAGGTGAGTTTTCTAAATACACTTCAGTGCCAGTGACAAACAAATATAAGGCTACAGGGCTTGCTGGCAGGTCACTTCAGAAAGGTGGTCTATTCCTTAAATAGTGAGCAGCCATGGATGTCAAACTATGCATATTGGATTTTTGACATTTTTATTTATCCAGTATGCAGTCACTGAACCAGTTCTGCTTCCTTCTATATAAGTTTTGGAACAGAACAAGAGCATTTATGGTTTTATACCTCCAGCAGTAAGGAAAACTGTTCCCATTGCAGTTTTACAATTAAATCAAGAACGATTTAACAAGTTTCCTTGAACTGACATATGAGTTTAACAAAAAAGGTATATTCAACTTGTCCCTTACCGGTTAACTGTAAAAGAAAGACGTGATGGTGCAAATGGAGTACCACATCTCATTTTGTACGGAGCCAAATATGTTAGTCATCAATAAATGTTTATTATTTAGGCAGCAACACTATACTCCTTTTAGAGGATGCTCCTTTGAATTTGAGGCTGACTTCTGAGTGGACATATATAGGAAATTATTACTATTACTATTGCCATAATTATTAATTATTATTAACATTTATAGAGCCCTTACTCTCTGGAAATCTCAAAGCAGTTTACGGGAGATAAAGATACATAAATATATAAGCACAATAAATACAGTCAAAGTGATGACAAGTGATTTGCACTGAGAAACACAAAAGCAAATAAACAAACAAACAGTATCCATATCCATAAACTCAATATCAATATAAAGTTAGAGGCCATTACAAGACAACAAAATTCAAAATCCCAACCAACATAAAACACATTGTTCATCCAATGGCTCCCCCAGTCTCACTCTTGCCATTCATTCCAGCCAGCCACCACAATCATTCCACCACTTTTGCAGCCATTATTTCTGTCAATGAATCACTCATACACAAACAAGCCTCATACAAAAAATTCCTGCCAGGCACACACATGTAAGGTACTCTCCCCATCTCTGAAGTATTAATGGGCTCATGCCACCAGCCACTGGACCATCCCATACACCCATCTTGCACCAGTTCTATACCAGAGCAGCCTATCACCTTTTAAGGGTTTAAAACTACTGCCATCCAATTACCTAATCATGACAAATGTGGATTGCCCTGCAAATGTATGGAAGTGTAATGCGTCCAATGTCTGTGGCCAGTGGACAAATAACCCTGTTTTACTATACTGAGTGTGGGAATTGTACCACATCACAAGCAAGAGAAAATCTCCATGGTTCTCTAAGGACAACTGTTGTCAATTTAGTATTACAGGCTAATGAACACAACAGAGATGCCAAAAGCTATTATTCAGCACAAGTGGGGAAGGGAAAAGTTGTGTGACGGCAAAGAGAAAAAGAAAAAACACGAACAAGAAAAACGAACGCTTCTGAAATGACATGGCCTCTTCGATTTAAAGGTTTTATTCTAAGGAAGAATGGTTAAACCAGTCAGAAGTGTTAACGGCATATAGAGCAAAATGTCAAATTGAATTCAACACAGTGCTTGCCAAGAGGCTTTCATCCTGCTCTGCTCTGTGCAGAGAAACCCTAGAACTGTTACCCTTTCAAAAAGGAGCAGTAAAAGGCAGACACAGGGAATTGTTTAAAGCTACTTGTATATTTTTAGATCAGACATAAAGAAGAATAAGGGTTGCTTCTATTGTATCATCTCCACAGAGGTGATCCAGAATAATGTGTATTGGAGGGGTGGGGTGCTGCAGTTGGATAGAGATATTGTCAGTTGGATAGAGATATTGGATGCCCACCCTGGCCCCGTGTGGCACTTAAAATTCTGTTGTATTTTAATGATGTATAAAAGCACAACAAAATGAAACAGATAAAACAATTTTACAAGGACACAGGCAAAATAAATATTTAATGGCTTTCCACAAAAAAAAAAAAAGAGATATTGTCAAATATAATGCACTGTACAGGACAATGTCCTCTCTAGGCATTTTACAAACATGTTAACGTACAATCCAAAATTCCAGACCCTCCAAGTGTCTCTATTTTCCAGGCACAGTCTCAGATTTACAGAAGTCGTCTCAGTTTCTGATTTGATCCTGGAATGTTCCACTTTTCCTTAGGACGTCCCTATTTTTATTGGATAAATGTTGGGAGGGCATGGAGCTATCTGATTCCTGAGTCAACAGAAAGCAGCCCTGTATAGGGATTTTTTAAAAAGTTTAATGTTTTTATATATCTTGGAAGCTGTCCAGAGTGGCTGGGACAACTCAGTCTGATGCGTGGGGTATAAATAGTAAAATTATCATTATGGAATAGGACAGGGAAGAAATGTTGGAGGATATGAAGTTCCCCACGCCTCTGGGGTTCAGTCAGCCTTTAATAGGCCTGAAATGTGAGACACAGAGGGGAAGGAAGCAAGTTAAACGGTGCAGAAAGAAGTTGCCTGAGGTCATCATACATAAGGCATAACCTCTCTTAAGCACTTGCACAAAAAACTAAGGACCTCCCTATTCTCCATTCATTTTAAAAGCTGTAATCCCTTGCTATCTGCTATACCTATCCAAGTCACTACCACTTTTACTGAGAATAAAGATATACATGGAATTACACCAGGAGGTGTGGAATATAAAATATTTCTATATGCCTGAGGCATGGCATTAATGATGAACCTTAAAAGAACTAGCATTTTCACAGCTTGTAGGCTACTGAGACACCTTGTCCCGACATTCTTGAACACTCAGCAATCAAGTGACCTCTCTGCCAGCCTTGGCCATCCTTGTCCAGGTGCTGGACCTGCTCTAACATCACAAGTGGCTGGGGAGGGCAGAGGTGCCACGCCCTCCCCGACTGCCATTGGCTTAGTTGCTCTGACATCCCAAGGCTGCTGGGTGGTCTGGGACTGGACAGCGGAACATTGAAGAGGACTTGAGAGACCTTCACATTTAGAAGACCTTCACACTTACAAAACCATGGGCAGCATTAGTCATTTCATTCTGAAGTATTTATTGAGGAGGGGCATTCATGTTTAAATTAAGGAGGTTTGATTTATGGATTCAATACTTAGAAGTGGCATTCCAATGAACCTAAAGCCAGACTGTTTTGCATAATTACATGTATTTATATTTTTAATACTAACAGGTGTCAACAACAAAAGACACATATCTTGCATTCTGTAGATGGTAATACATATAGATCTCACACCTCAACAAATACTATAGGGCACAGAACATTTTATTTTTTTGCAAATAAAGGTAGCACCTCAGCACCTTTGAAATCAAGACACCTAGCTATTTAAAATAAGCCATTTGTAGGGACAAATTAGATATGTGCTGCAATTGCTTTTGAGACTCCCAGGACATGTTTAAGCATACTAGCTGGGATTTGGAATAATTTATTGCCAAAGCTGAAACCTGCTTGTATTTCAACAGCACCTTTGAAGCTCAGAAATTCTCTCCTATGGTTCCAATAAATCATCAAAATACCTTCCACAAATTGCCAATGTGTTGCCAGCTTCCCATGCAGCTCCCTGACTAACCCTGTACTCCTTAAAAGCATTGCAAAATTGAAAATCTAAGAATAAAACTTTGAAGATTAACCAAAACTTTGTCTTTCAAGAGAGGAATCCCAGATTTGGATCCCTCCACAATAGGCATTAACATCTCCCTTCACCCTGAAAAAATAGTGATTGGGCAAAGCCATTGACGAGTCCAGATCAAGAGGGGGACCATCTCCAAATCCCTACCTTATAGACAAAACTGCAATATTAACCTAAGAAAGCTCTTTGAAATTACTTCAGCTAATAGATGCTGCAGCAATACCCCTTGCTAACATAGAGCTGGATAAAACCAACCATCTTACTAGTCAGCTGCACAGCTCTAATCCATTGCAATCTCTGGATCTCCTGACTGTTGAGAAACCTAATTTCTAGCAAGCACTGTTTAAGTCTACTTCAATATTTTTATTCTTTCTCTCCCATGCTGTGTAATCCTTTAGGTAGCTGATTCTCCTCTTCTTCCTCAGGTCCCCTCCCACAGTTTCTCCAGGTTAAGTTCAGTCAACAAGACATCAATTAAACACTTCAGTGCAGCTGACAGGACCTGCCCTCTGTGTCAGAGCACAAGAGACAGCCCAAACAATATGCAACTTTTGCATACAGAGCATGCCAAGACACAGATTAAAAGTTTTTTCCCCTCTGCAAGGTCTCTAGGCTCAGGTCTTGAAAAATATATAACACCTTGCCCTTATGCTCCAAATCTTTAATGCCATCCAGGGCCCTGAAAACTTCTTGTTGGGAATCTTACAAAATGCAAATTATTATGTCCCCGGACAGGGCAGACCCTTGAGCCGCAAGACCATAAGCCTGCTTCATATCTGTTGAAATTTGGACCTCCAGGCATTTCTCATTGATCCAAGTCATAAATTCAGTCCCTTTCCCCATTGGCTTCCTCAAGACACCACAGCCAAATGTTCAAACAATCATCTCTGTTCCCTGGGTTTCTGACCTTCATTGGGAAATTTCTGGCCACTACAGTTATGAGATCTAACTTGATTTGGTGTTTTGAGCTGAGCTTCTTTAGTGCATTTGTTGTAAATGTCATGTTTGTCCATTTAAAGACCAAGACATCTAAACCTTCCTTCAAAAGGTTGAAGCATTACTGCCCAGTCACTTAATAAATCCTACGGTAAGGTCCTTGCTGGCTGACATGGCTTTGGCAGTCTTTGCACTCCATAATGCTGTGGGGAGGAACCTCGGGCCTGTGTGCCTAATTAGGCCTGCAAGTCTATTTGAGATGAACCATGCTCACCTTTCCTGCACCTGATGCTACCACACTGCACTGTTTAAGACTCCAGAATAACTGCTCAGCACAGGTATGACAAAGAAGGTTTGGTGCACGTTAGCAAGTCCTACCAGTGCAATCCTTGCAACTACAGTAAGATCACTGCAACTAGGGCAATAATAGCAAGCAGAGTTAGCTCCAGTTTTGAGAGGACCCAGAGAATAGTGCCCCCTCTTCTGATTCTTGGACTCTGATAGGCTTACCTAGTAGCATGCAGCAGGAGTGTTCTATGTAGTGTTCATTGGCTGGGTCTAGCCATCCTCTAAATTTCCCCTAATTTTCCTGACATAGCATCACTCTGGATATTATGAGAAATATAAATGGTGGCAAGACCCAGTTACTAGGCACAGCCTGGAGTCCCAGGCACATTTTGTTTTGTTTTGTTTTGTTTTAAAAAATGGGGGATCCCAAAGCAGGCATTGGTGCCCAATGGGGCCCTGGGAGGCACCCAAGGATGCTGTTACCAGCCCTGGTTGCTAGGAATATGGGTGGCTCAAAGTGATGAGGCAGGTTAGAAGGATGAAACAAACTAGCACTGCACAATGAATCAGGTTTCAGTGGCCACACCAGAAATGGTAACATCTGCCCAATTAATACAGAAATAGAAAAACGCAAAGAAAGTTCTTACAGGATAAGAATTTCCTTGCAATAGAAGTGCAAGACCAGGGTATTATTTTCTCTTGTGAAGGCATTGGTTTGGATCCTTAGTCTAAGCCAGTGTTTCCCAACCTTGTGCCTCCAGCTGTTTTTGAACTACAACTCCCATCATCCCTGACTAGCAAGACCAGTGGCAAGGGATGATGGGAATTGTAGTCCAAAAACAGCTGGAGGCACAAGGTTGGGAAACACTGGTCTAAGCAAGGGTGCTGGAAAGGAACCCTCTTCATGATTAAATTATCAGGGTACCCCAGTAAAGAGGTCCGGGGGAAGGCTTCTGTCCAAATCCCCAGAAGGGGGCTAACTGGCCATAGAACTCCACAAATGGCATCCAGGGGGGATGACCTATATGATATGCCTCATGGGGGGAATTCTTAACCAAGAACCAACCCTTGGTTAATCAGCCAGCAGTAATGAATCCTGACTGATTCAGTAATGAATCCTGGTTGATTCGGGATACATAGCCAATGCCTATACCAAAGCCTACTGACTTCTGTAATCAATAAAGTTCTGGCCAAATTGATCCCAAGATGTGATGATGTCATGTTTTACTGCTTCCGACACCTCAGGCTCACTGTGCATCCAGTTATCTGGCAAGTGCTGCTTCTGGAGCTGACAACACTATCAAGGAGAACATGGGACGGGACCCAAAATTTAAAATTCTAAAGAAGGTTAAATCTGAAAAGAAGGAAATCCATATCACTATCCATGAATATGAGGAACGCGGGTGGCACTGCAGTCTAAACCACAGAGCCTAGGGCTTGCTGATCAGAAGCTCGGTGGTTTGAATCCCCGCGACGGGGTGAGCTCCCACTGTTCAGTCCCAGCTCCTGCCCACCTAGCAGTTCAAAAGCATGTCAAAGTGCAAGTAGATAAATAGCTACCACTCTGGCGGGAAGGTAAATGGCATTTCCGTGCACTGCTCTGGTTCGCCAGAAGCAGCTTAGTCATGCTGGCCACATGACCTATTTATCTACTTGCACTTTGACATGCTTTCGAACTGCTAGGTTGGCAGGAGCTGGGACCGAACAATAGAGCTCACCCCATCGCGGGGATTCAAACCGCCAACCTTCTGATCGACAAGCCCTAGGCTCTGTGGTTTAGACCACAGCGCCTTTATCCATGAATATAAAAAGGGTTATCCATTGTAGGCAAGTTATGTAGAAAATTGCTAGAGCTGCAGACACAAAAGCAGTATGTGACAGCCATGAAAATGCCTTCCGAGACTGACTTCTAAGGTCTTTCTCAGAATAAACCTTTTCACGAGCTTCCTATATTATCTCTTTATAGGGTGACTCGCAGGTGCATCTCTGCAATATATTAATCACACACACACATAAATGGGCGGGAAGGCTAAAGAAACATTATGCAAGATAAGTATTTTATTGATCGTGCACACATGAAATGTTTCTCTGAAATATTATTCTTGGCTTTGTTTTATGTGAAATGTCAGATGAGCACATCTGACTGTGGGTTACGTTTGTGGTGATTTGTTGAGATTGCAGTAGCCTGGGTCCCTAGTCAATAAACTCAGCCAAACAAAAATGTTCCATGGAATACTGTTGTGCAGTGTACATTACAGGAAGAAGGCACACCAGCAGAGCCAATCCACTGGTCCTGCCAGTAACCTTGCTGACACCCTGTCCCCCCCCACCCCCCTTGCTAATTGGCAGGTCAAGAGGATGGCACAGCCCCACTATAATCTTTCTGGTTTGATTTTTTAATACTGGTTTTATTGTATGTATGTATGTATGTAGGTATGTATGTATGTTTTAAGTCACTTTATGTTGCCATGGCAAAAAGCAACTAATAAATTTATTATTATTATTATTATTATTATTATTATTATTAATCAGCCATTCCTGTTTCGTATATATCTATGGGCAAAATGTCAGGATAGGTCATACAAATACGGACTGCTATCACCTGAACAGCTTTCCCTTACTAATGTTTACTAAGCATTCATGAATAAATTCTCCCTGCTTAGTCACATAGGCTACAATCCTGCACACTGAAATAGTGAGATTTCAGCCGCCAAGCTGAGTACAGGATTGCAGCCCAAAGCTGTCAACTGGCTCCTGCTTCCAACATCACAATTTAGCTACATTAGCCTAGCCATCTTAGTACAAAACAACAAGGGGGAAATCTCTGAGGTGGGAGATAAATGAGGTTTCAAACACAGGTTTATAAAATTCCACATCTGAAATTGTCAAGAACTACCAGCAGAAAATCCTCATCATTTCCATGGAGAGAAGGAGGGATATAAAATATGTCTGTATTGTCATTTGCACTTGGAGTGACTGCCGGGAGAATTGAAGGTTGTTATTAATAAGGATCCCTGCTGCTGCTTCAGTCGATGATTTATCACTTCCCCATCTAAATGGGAGGAGGTCAGATTGGAGAGGAGAAATTATTCATTCAAGATGGCATTTCTCCTTCCACAGCCGACACCTTGGAAAAAAAATTTGTAATTCATACCTAATTAGTGATCGACCATAGTTGTGTTTATGATACTGTTCATTCAGGTGCACAATAAAACTGCTGCTTTCAAACACAGTTCCTACGGTGCTGTGACTATTAGGCACAAAATGTATCTGTGTAATTAGCAATCATGATCCTCCTTGCTTCGCATTGCTGACCCCACTGGGGCAGCATTCGGTACTCATACCTAGCCTTAACCATTGTAAAGGATTATGAGGTTTCGCTTTTTAAAATACAACATAAGAGATAAGCATATTTTTAGTCTTGATTTAAAGTAGAGCTATGGCAGCATCTCTTTCCCCTTTCTGCTCAGCTAATGAGTCTGAAGCCTTCGTAAAATTTTACAAATTCCACCTATTATTATGTGGCGCTATCCAGATTTTGAATGAAGTGGCTACAACAACATCTATAACTGAGGAATGCAAAAAGCAATTCCCAGAGGTCATTTTTAGAAGTGGCAGATTGTCAAATGCAAAAGTGAATGCATACTGAATTTTTGTGAATTCCCACCCACCACCACACTTGCATGTATAGAAAGAGCTCCAGGGTGCTCATTGCAGGTTCCTAGAGATGAGAGTGCATCTGTTTTGATACTCCCCAGTTGTTTTGCTGCTGCATCATACTGGGCTATGCCTTGGTTTGACTTAGTGTGTCGTCTGAATCCGAGCTCATTGTTTTGCTCTCCCCAAGCTAACCACAAGCTGTAGCCAAGGTGTGGCTTATTGTTTGTTATTTGTCTAAGACAGCTAAATCACATAGCACTTTTGGATTACACACTAAGCCAAGCCATAGTTTAGTTCAGTTCAGCAGCAAAATAACCAGGGAGGAGCGAGACACATATGATCTCACCTCCCAGAGCCCATACTCATGCATGTTTTCTATAAGCCATGGCTTGGCTCAGCATGGTGTATAAACCAGGCTACTGGGTACGTACAAAGTTTCAGCCTTAGCTGATGCAAAACCATGTGGTATTTTAAAAGATAAAGTTGAGGAAAGAAATCAATGAAGACTAACTGCTTAGGGATCTGAGAGGCCAATATCCATAGTTTAATTTGAGGTGGGACATGTATTTGAGTTCAAGTAATACTGCTTAGGAAAGTAGCTCCAGGTTTTAGCTATGAAGAGGATCGGAAGGGAGATTAGGAAGGCACACTGAGGGAATAAAAGAAAGAAATTTCATTGTTCTTGCCTCCATACACAAGCACGTTAGGCTTGTATATTTAAGCTTGTATTATCTATCTGCTCTGCAAAACTCACATCCAATCCAGGCTTTGTTGTAAACCAGTCTTCAGATGGATTGATAACTCAACTTGAATAGAAAACAAGTAGCGACAGAGGATCAAATATTTAGTTTTAGAATAAGGTAAAATGAATCAGACAGAGGTTAAAGAGATGGTACAGACAATGTGACAACGCAAGACAATGCAAGCCCTCTGGGCTGCAGCTCAGAGAGGAAGACAGCAAGGTTTTCTCTTTGCTAAGGAAATAAGTAGTATTTGGTGGAGAAATGGGTAAGCACAATATTTTGGTTAATTCAGCAACTTTTACAAATTTGAGTCTGTAATGAAATCTTTATCTAGTCCACACATTTGCATAAACCATAGGAGCTTGTATTTATCAGAAAATTATTTAGCTCTACTGTACAGGCAATGAGATAAGCTGTAAAGCTCAGGCTGCCAGACTATTTTATAAAATGGAATTCCTGTACTCAATTTGTGTATTACATTTTTTTTTATCATCTTTCTTCCAATGAACTCAGGACAATGTATGTGGGTCCCAACAACAACCCTGTGAGGTAAGTGAGAATGGGGCAAAGTGAATGGCCCAAGGCTTAAGCAGGGATTTCAGCTGGAAACTCTACCATTTAATGCTTTTTAGCCTTCCCTGCGCACAGAAGGCTAAAGTGATGAAATGGTCTGTGAGCTCAAATGCTCCTTTGCCCAATTGCCATTAGGTAGTTGTTATGTAGTGAAGTTTCACCCTGGGCCAGCAGGGGGATACTGTAGATAGTTTTCACTCAGGTCTGTAGATAGTTTTCACTCAGGTCCACGTCAGTTATTTTAGGCGGGAAACTCTGGGTGTTGTTGCTACAATGTTGACAGCCGGCTGCCTATAAAAGCAGGCCGGCTGAGCTGCTTGCTAGTCAGTTCTATTCCAGCTTACAAAATAAAGAGCTGCTTTGGAGAAATCGCTGTGTCGTCTGCTATGTCAACCCACAACTTAACAGTAGTGCACACTTTTAGCAGAACTTTAAGTATAGGCGCCCCTCCCCTTGCATGGGAATTATGTTCTGGGATTCCGTGCACATAAGCAAAAATCACGTAAGTGGGGAAACCCTCTAAAAAGCCTCTAATTGTCCATTTCCCCCTGCTCTTCAGCTCTCTCTCCTGCTCTCTCCACAGTCCAGACCAAAATAAGCAGAAAAATCATTAAACAGTCTGCCAAGACCCTCAGAAATTTTTATATTGTCCATGGGGGGAAAGTTAGGGAACTGCTGGTCTATTGCCAATTAAATGAACTCTGTGTACAGCTGAAAGAGTAGAGTTTTCAGCAATGCATAAAGGGGAGGGGAGGGTTAGGCAGGAGTCCTTTGTATGAAAACCAGCTTACCTGTTTGTGAAATGATGGAGGACATGAAAATACGTCTGGTATGATTTAAAAGTAGTTATTCAAAGTTATGAATTATATGCATTGTGTGTTTCATATATTGGTAAGTTGTATGTTTAAATGCTGATGGCATATTTAAATGTTGATGGAATATTTCAAAATAAAGTTTCATAGTAAGGAAGATTGCAGGGTTATTAACACTGCAATCTGGAGAAACTGCAGAGGCTTTTGACAAATAGGCTTCACTGTATTTGCACTGCTTAACATTCCACTTTACTGTACTGAAATATTGGTGCAGGGATAAGAGTTAGAGATGCGAAGCCTACTTTTGCAAACTTTTAAAAATAAGTTTTTTATTAAGCTAGACTGGAAAGTCATTATGGGACTGAATTACTTACATGTGACCCATTTTCTGTTCTATTCCCCTTTTTGAATTTCCCTTTTCATACTGACAACATTTCCATAAAGAATGAAATAGCACGCACTGGGGAGTTACTAATCAAATAGTCCTTAGACCACAGAATGCAAACATCATGCTGTCAAAACTGTCACTGAAAATAAAGCTAATTATCCCCATTATAAGAAAGAACATGGGCACGTCAGTTTTCCTATCAAGCATCAGGAGGAAAAAAAACTTCCTCTGTTGTTGCTTATGGTGGAAACAATGCCTTATTTCACAAATCAGCCTCATTAAGTCTCTATCCATCAGTTTCTGTAAGATAATAATTGCTGACAGTTTTTGATATTTCGAACATATGTTTATTTTTTTTAAAAAAACGATGATAGCCTGTTGCCTGTTCGCTTGGACCACTGTCTGTGCCACTGAGTTAATTGTCGACATTTCATCCTCAAATATGTGTGGGAGGAGGCGTATTTTGAAAGATGGAGCAATAACAATTAGTTCAAAGTCATTAGACCCAATGGATATAATTCATCTAATGGAGCTACTGATCCAAAGCAGTTTTCCTCATTAACCCTATGCCAATTACCTCCCACAGAAACAGACGTAGCTGGGTGCATGGATCATGGCCCTCACCCCTCAATTATTTCCACCTTTCTATGCATTTGTTGGATTCATGCACTTTTTGTTTTGATGTACTGGAATAATGCATGATTATGCAAAACAACAATATGCTTGAAACTTTTTTTTTAAAAAAAGCTAGATTTGCATACAGCCACCAAATTGAAAGAAAATAATGTTATTTTACTCTTTGGCACTCAGGCCTCTAACTCTGGTTCAGCATTATCATTACAGCGTGAAGAGGGACTATGAATAATTCAGGAGCTCCCTTCTTTACCCACACACCCAGTGCCACAAATAAGCAATTAAATTCAAAATCTGCTCTAATGAAATGTTTAGGTTGCAAATATCATAAGAAAGTCGGGGAAAGCAAGAGAGAAAAAAGTCGGGACACCACATTAATTGAAAAGACTGCGCAGAGGAACAGAGTTTTAGAATATATAACAACGATGCTACGCCATGCACAGTTCTATTGCTACAAATACGCATTTATAATTGTAGCCCACAAACAGAAATACTATGCAGGCCCTAATAAAGTGGTGGCAGCAAGAGAAGCTTTCTCAGAGAGCAAAGCAGCAAAAACAGGCTTAGTGTTTCCATTTCTAATGCAAAGGATATATAAAACACCTAAGCTACCCAAGCTTGTGCGACTCAAACACTACTGAACATTGCTCATTGTCTCATTCATGGACTTCAGGATTAGATCATTAAAGGAGGAAGATGTGGGTGCACATGGGAGAAAGGCAAAGATAAGATTTTCAAAGCCCCAGAGGTGGATCCAATGGGCAAGAGGCCAACTTTGCAAACTACACATTGCTAAGGCTATGACTTCGTAAACTACAAGAGCCTGCTTTCTTAATGAAAATTCAGTTTTCTCAGAGTGGTAATGATGAAAAGAGTAGGATGATTAAGTTTCAGCAAGATGCATTTTCAGCATACACTCAGAGAGTGGTAATGATGAAAAGAGTAGGATGATTAAGTTTCAGCAAGATGCATTTTCATTCAGACAAGAATTCTAGGGTGTGTAGAAATGGGATACATGCAAGGTGATTTGCCCACAGTGTATATAGATTCTGTGCAGAAGACCCAAAGATTGCATGGAGGCCCCTAAAGGCTCTGCTGCTGTGATCCTGCTCCTCTGATTCCCAGGTGCTCAGCCTTGAGCCTGGTCACATGAAAACGGCTAGGATTATTGAGGAGAACAGCAGAAGGCCTGTAAACCCAGAATGATAACTAGTTTCAGGCTCAAACATACTGCTAAAACAGCTGTTTTGTGCGTCAAACAAGAGGTAGGGCCCAGCTGATGCACTCAAAAGAGAGACCTTTGATAAAAGTAGACTCCTCCATAAATGGAAGGGGAGGGGAGGGGATTGTGGCAATTCACCCTTCCTTCTGCAGTCCTCAATGTCACATTCTACCCTGTTCTGGAGGGTCCTCTAACTCTTTGGAACAGATTTTCAGGCATGCTTGGGAGCAGGTGGGAGGTGGCAAAAACTGACAAGAGTTCCATGTGAAGAAGGATTGAAGAGGGAAGTGCCAGTGATTGAAGCATGTACATATGATTCACAGGTCATATCTTCTGAACAGAAAACCACTCTCCCTCTCTCTCCTTTTACCATTTAAAGAGAATTCTGCACATGTTGAATTGTCCTGGGTCACTTTGGGGTACTGGTTGATGTGCAAAATAAATAAATAAATCATAATTCCAGTTTCAATGTTTTAGCAAGTATTCGGGAACTCTTAGAAATCCCCAGCTCCATGGCGAGCCCGGCACCCTCCAGGCTCACATAATCTGCCTGCTCTTCTATTTGACCTACATACAGTACTGATTATTACAGCTTTCATTTTGCAGGAGTAATTCTGGCCTACTGCGCTAATAATTTTGCTGATGGGACCTAATTAACAACCAGACAATCTACCCTACCCCTTCCACTTGACAGTGTTAACAAACCCATAATGAAATTTCAATCAAACTACAATGTGTGCAACAGAACATAATCATTCAGGGGTTTTTTGCTTTAGTTTTCACAATGTAGAATTATAACCTGACGCTGAAACACAGTAAAGTTTTTGTGTGTTTGGAATGAGATGCAAATTAATTTGCGTCAAAGAGATACCTATTAAAATCTGCACAAAATAAAAGTGACCTTCATGCTTCTAATCTAATCCCATGATTTCTACTCAGAAATAAGCCCCACGGAGCACAGTGGAACTTACTCTTAGGTAAGAGGGTATAGCATTGTAGCCTTAACCTGATTTTTATGGGACTAATTAAATCAAGTTTGGATCGGAGAGGCAGGGCACCAATGAAAAGAAGCATGCTAGTAA
The DNA here is from genome assembly GCF_964252035.2 of Podarcis erhardii. Lineage (NCBI taxonomy): Eukaryota > Metazoa > Chordata > Lepidosauria > Squamata > Lacertidae > Podarcis > Podarcis erhardii. The sequence goes on from NC_138513.1 coordinate 26,322,483, forward strand.
ATAGTCATATATTCATGTATATTTCATTTGAAATGTATATCAACATTTCCGTATTGTTTTGAAGTTAATGGTAGCACAGAGCAGAGATGAAGAACCTTTGGCACTCCAAAGGTTGGACTGCAACTCCAATCAGCCCAAGTCAGCATGGCCAATTATCTGGGAATTATTTCCAGGTAAAAGTGTTTAAGGTTGAAGCCTTCTCCTTATGCGCTTAAAGTTAGATGTATGGACACACATGATGCAGATGCACTTTTAAACATGCAGACAATGGGAGGTGTGGACCTGCTTCCACCATCAGCATGTTGACTGCCCATGCATTCATCACCTGAAGACAGCTAGAGTTCATCATCAGTCTTACCTACTACAGATACATAGAGCTTCATTACTTAAGGCCAATGCAGTCCCCAGCTATACGCTTCCTTTCCACTTCCATCTACACTAGTTTGCAAGTGGAAGTCTCTTGCTTCCAACCCTGTCTACCATCACCAGCCCCCTCCCAACCGAGGCCCCCTCCCAGCTCCCAAGTTAAAGCATCCTTGTGCCCACCAGTGCCTACTGCTGAGCCCACCAATATCCCCTCAAAAATACACAACACATCCTATTCAGTTTGCTCATCCTATTCAGTTCCTGTTTTCACCAGCTTGGCCTCTCCTATACTGAACATGCCCTCTTTAACACGCCCACATTTCATTGCATTCCAAGACTAGATGACCATCTCCCCTTCCATTCTGAATGAGAAGTGCAAAGAACTTCTCTCAGTGAGTGCTCAAGTAAAGCAGTGGCCAGTGTAGATGCTTGGGATCCTTAAAGTAAGGTTTTGAGTATTTTTTTGCTTATTTTGACAAGAGTCAACAAAACAGAGAAGGTAAATCATTGATTTCAACGTAGGATGGTCAGAAAGGTGTCACTGAGAGCTCAAGTTATCTCTTGAGGCCCAGTAAGAAGTGACAGAAGATTCTCTTTCAGACATACATGATGAAAAATGTTTTTTGTATGATTGAATGCATTCTCTACCAAAACCACAATACCAGAGAACTTTTAATCAGAAAATCATTCTACTGTACTTTAAGCACCCTAGCCCATTATTTATAGGTCACTAATGCATATTGAATGCCAAAAAGTCCGATTTGTCTGCAATGAAACTGAAAACACAATGAAAGTGTTTTAAAACTTAGACTTTATTATCTAGCACTTATCTAGCCATGCATGATAAAAACACATAAAAACCAACCAATCACTAACCACTTAGATGAATTAAGTACCTCCCAAAAAAATCTGTATATGACTATTCTTCCTGCATATAACCATTTAAAGCAGTGGTGGCCAAACCTGGCCCTCCAGCTGTTTTGGGACTACAATTCCCATCATCCCTGACCACTAGTCCTGTTAGTAGGGATGATGGGATTTGTAGTCCCAAAACAGCAAGAGGGCCAAGTTTGGCCATCACTGATTTAAAGAAGGTGTAGAAAAGCATTGGGCCTTCAGATGTTGCTGAACTGTAACTCCCATCATTCCTTGTAACTGGCCGTGCTTGATAGGGCTGATGGGAGTTGAAGTTCAGCAACACTGAGGGCCAAAAATCAGCCACTCCTGATGTAGACTCCTAGTCTACAATTGAGGGTTCACATGAATGCTCCTTCATATTAAAACTCATTCCACATAGAAGATTAGATATTAGGGAGAAGGTTTCTAATCTAGCATCTTTTGTTCTAATTTCTAGTTTTCCATGTGAAAGGGTTTTGTTTGTTTACACGGAGTATTTGCTACAGTCTTGAGAGTGGTCAAGAGAGTCCTGTTGAATTAGACCTCAGCCTCATCTAGTCTAGCATTCAATTTCCATAGTGGCCAGCCAGATTTCTATAGAAAGCACACAAGAATAACAAGAGCACTAAAGTATTCACCCACTAGTGATCCCCACCAACTGGTGTTCAGAGACATATTGCCTCTGCTTGGTACCAGAAGATGTTGCTGGGGAACTTCTGGTCAGGTGTATCTCATCATCTGTTCTCTGTGAGATACACATCTTGGTCTTTGATGATAGGCCAGTGTAGGATATTGTGAAACCGGTATATCTTATATAGCTAATGTATACAGTTTTTCCTAGAGAATGCTATATTTAATTTTGCATAGGAATGGCAAAAACATTCTATAAAGCACACAATCCTGTGTTTGTGTAGGATTTTGTGGTGTTAAGTTTATTTGTGGTCCATGTTTAGCATGGAACCCAACACGTTTATATTTATTTAATCTGAAAACTGGAAAAAGAAATGAGCAGAGGAAATCAATTCAAGAAAAATAAAACTTCTATTAGGAGTTCTTAGTGCTTTATGAACATTTTCTCCATTCTTATATACCAAACTGCCAATAAAACACCGTTTCAATCGCAGCTTCATTGTCCCATTTTTATTTTTGAAAATGCACTAGGTTTGTTTTTTTAAAAAAAAAAAATCCACAAAGTCATGCTCTTCGACCTTTCTTTATTACTGGTATCCACTGAACCTTTTCAAGATGAATGGTAGATATCTTTACCTTGGACAGTTCATTTAGCAATCACAATATTTCCTATAAGTTAGATAAATTGAGTGGTCACTTAACACTGAGAGAGGCCAACATCAATTGTCGCAAAGGTCATCCAGCCCAGTTACCATGTACTGTATTAAATTGTCATCAAATCTGAACAGCAATTTCATCAATAATCCATCCAACTAGAATGACTGCAAATTTCAAAAACTAACTATACTATGTACAGATGCACAGAAGCAGTAATGGGATTCATGCAACTCTGAGGCATGTCATAGGATACTTTTGGTGGGGGGAACAAACTTCTGATGTTCTTGGCATTTCCCAATCGTATGTCTCAGAATAAGGCAGTGCCTAGATCATAGACAGGCAATGTGGTGCCCTCCAGATGTTGTCGAACTACAACTCCCATCATACCTGACCACTGGATGTACTGGCAGAGGCTAATGGGGGCGAGAGTCCAAAAATAACTGGAGGGCAGCACATTAGCTACTCTGGTCTAGATCAGCCACCTGTACCCTTAAGATAATCTATGGAGACCCTTCTCAGAAGGTTGGTCTTTTTAGCAGTGCTCCCCACAAGCTATAGAATGCTTCCCCTAGGAAAGTCCACCTGGCATCCATATAATTGTCTTTTGGCACCAGGTAAAGAATTTGCTTTTTGTTCTCACAGGCCTTTTAAGATCTGGTTTTAAGTCTCCATTAGCCAGTTGGTGGATTATTTGATTAGTGTTTTAGTTCTGTATTAGTTCAGGCACATTTTATGGTTTTGTTTTTTATGCTGGTTATCTCTTGCACTTATGGTGGCTTTGATTGTAATACAGTTTGGGGATTATTTTTTTATTCTTATTTCTCCTCACTACAATGCCTAGATAATGTATTTTATGAGGTGCCTCATAAATCTATGTATCTATGGCCTAGGTGATCATACAATATGCACCAGCATATTATGCAAGGTCAAAGGCAGAGGCAGCCAACACAGTGCTCTCCAGATGTTGCTGGACTCCCAGCTCCCATCAGCCCCAGCCAACATGGTTTATGGTCAGGTACGCTGGGAGCTGTACTCCAACAACATTACCTCTAGTGTTCGAGCTAGATGTTTTGCCTTTAATCGTATTTTTTTTTAGATGTTAAGACCTCTTCTTTTGATTTAATGTAACTATCCTTCTGCTATTTGGCTGGAAGGTTACGAGTCCCAACCCTGACGTTCAGTAGAAAATGTCTCCCAAACTGACAGCTGTATGGGCTTGGATCCAAACAACTGTGAACAGAAGGAGAAAGTATATTAGTGCTGATCTATGAACAGCAAGCACTAGCCTAAGACTTCTTACAGTGCAGCATTACAATACCCTGGGGGTTGGCTTAACAGCAGAGGAAGTTGCAGAGGGCCAGGAAAAGGTTGTGAAAGTAACTTGTACAAGTGCTTGCACGAAAAGAAAAACTCAGGATCTAGGATTACTTTTCCCACACCATGCTCCTCCACTGTTGGAAACAGACCTTCCATCAGCAGCAGATGTACCGGTACTTTCATTAGTGGGACAGCATCTTTAGATTTAAGCTATATAATAACAGGGCTGTTTCTAGTTGATTTCAGTGATATGTGTTTCTTGCTTGGAGTGTACATGTACTGTTTTTAGCCACTCTGAATCTTTGGTAATCAAGTGGGCAATAAATCTAGAACAGTGGTTTCCAATTGGTGGTCTGTGGACCTCAAGAGGGTCTGCATAACCCATTCAGGGGGTCCACAGCATCATTCACATAACAAAAACTACCGCAGAGAGATCAACATTTTCAGAAGTAAGGTGTCCATGGTTTGGCTTCTGAAAAACAGGGAGTTTGCAGTATTAGCTAATTAGGAACCACTGATCTAGAAAATAAATGAATAGGTAAATTATACCTCTCATCGGGAGTCAACCTCAGTGAGAAATAGTGAAAGAACTCTGAAGAATGGGGCTCTATTGTTTCTTAGGTTTACTAGGATGGCTGAGCTGGAGATGGCTCTCTTCCTGTCCTGAACACAAAGGACATGGATTCTGGTTTCATGACTGAGAGTATCTGCAAATGTTCTTGTTTATGCATGGTTTATTGATTGAGAACACTTGCTGCAATATGTATATGGTCACCAAGTCAAAGCCTTTCAGTCTGCATTTGCACATTAGCCATGTTAGATTTATTTGTACATACATTTCAGAACCACTGGCAGTCCTTTGATGGTTTAACAACTATCAGGTGACATGCTTTTGGCTTCCTGTGCACGTGTATCAGATGATACTAACCCCTAAGCCCCTTCCTTTCAGTTCCATCTGTGTTAGACTATCTGGAGCAGCCTTCGACCAATAAAATAAAATGAGTATTGTCAATATTATTCCTGTTACAGATGGAACAAACATATTCAGAGATTATGTAGTCCATTCGTTGGTTTATGGCCCAGAGTGTTTTATAGTCTTATACACATAAATGTCAACCATGAGCTATGTTTGCGTCTGAAGCTTTCTGCTTTAAATGAAACATATGCAAAACTTTACAAAGCCAGACAAGTCCCCGTTGGCTGCATGTGGAAAGGGCAGGAGGGCATCATTTTCCTCAAGACTGATATTCTGCTGCAATAGCATCACAATCTATTTGCCTTGGCAAGTAACATTTTTTTACATCTCGGCATTGCACCTCTGCTAGGAAACTGACAAACTAACGTGCAAATACATCAGTGAGAATGCAAAGGCCTTTTTTCACAACATCACCACAGATTTCAGGTTGAAAAGTGTTGCCAATCTGAAATAACAGGAGGCTGTCAAAAAATGAATTTAAACCTTAGTAGGGGAATGGTTAGCACAACCTTGGGTGGAAATATAGCTACCATGTCATGAAACCATTTTTGGTTTCCTTTAACATAGTGGCTTGGTTTTCAAGCATAAAAATTGACTGTTTTGTCAAACCACAAGCCTGAAACAACCACAGATGTTAATCTTTGTAGCCAGATGTCAGCTGCTGTTTTTTCTTCTGCATTTGTGGAATCTTATCACATCAGCACTGACCCAGCTACTTTTAGATACACCCATTTTTGCTTGTTCGTGCTTATGTTTAAATATCATTAGCCCAATCCAGGTGCTGCTCTTCGTTCACAGAATATTCCTGCTCAAGCAAAGATGTGCCTGTCTACTTCAGTGTCATAGGTACACTTGCACTCATGAGTCCTAGCATGAAACTCTGGGAAACCTGCTTTTAAGGAGGAGCTCCATATGCATGTTAGAACAAAACCAAACCTTGGATTAGAGCACCTTTCTGTTACAGAAGTGGCTAAAAATAACCCCCACAGTTGTTCACTACATTCCGTTCTCGAGAGAGGGAGAAACACTTCAGATAAAGTTTTCCATGAGCTGATTATTTGTTGGTATGGACATTTAGATATAGGGTGCCTCCAAACATCATGTGCTCCAGTCTTCTAATGCATAGCTCACTCTCTAAAGTTTAGAGGATTAGGGATAAACCATATTCACCTGCACCATTTCCCCCCATTTCCCCTTCCTGTATCCTAACCAGGAAAGTGTGATTTAAGCAATCCAGACTAGTATTGCAAACCAGGAGGAAACTATGATTTGGAGGGATCACTGCAACAGTTTGGTAGGTACAAACATCATGGTAAACTTAAATCAAACCAAGAAGTGTTCTATTAAGCAGAGTATGTTAGAGAAGGAAAGATGCAAAACCATGGTGGGAGTGGGAGAATCAATTTCAAGCACAATTCTAGCTACTGCTCCAACCCCAAAGCCTCTCTCCTCATTTCAGAGGAAGGACACAATTCATATATGCATCCTTTTTTCTCATTAAAGAATCAGGCTGAAGAGATCAATATGCAAATGTGAATGTGCATGAACCTCCATTCTGAAATGAGAATATGCATGTAGCGTTTTAATTTCACCTTAGTGATTGGTGTACTTAGTACCAGAAAATACATTTGTCCTCTCATTTATCAGTGACTGTAGACTGGTTTTACATAAAACTAGGAGAGTGAGTGCACATGGTGTGGGGGGTGGGGCGCAAATTGGTTCTCCGTGGAGCTTTCTTTTCCAAAAGGCTGTTTTAAAGGAACAGAAGGATGAAGCCCAAGGGGTAAGTTTCAGTTTCTTCCTCCAGGCCTTTTGACATATTGTTAAGAGAAACTGAAACAGACCTCCCAAATGAAATGTGACCCATGGGAATGAACCTGTGCAGGAGCAATCACGCTCGATAATTGCACATATTGTGTTTCTGTGACTGAAATGCCCAAAAGAAAGAAGAAAGTTGGTTGTTCTTTTAGTGCCCTGGAACAGGTGAGGAGGGAAACTGTTCTTACTTTGGCAACTAAACACATCTGTCACTTCTTAATATATCAGAGCTGGAATGTTGCCCACAGTTTACTAGTAGAACATTTTATTTCATGTTTGAATGTGGGAAGAACTGATATCTAAGAGGGTGTGTGTGGGGGTGTGTGTGTGTGTGTGTGTGTGTGTGTGTTAAGAGCAGTCCATTTTCATAGAAAATAAATGTTATAAATTTTACCACCTTTCTTAAAAATGAGCCAAAAGATGAAGGCAAGCATATCAAGCTTGATTTTCCAGTTAGACCAGATTATTTTAGGTTTGACAGTGTTGTGAAAGCTATCACCTTCTTTTCCCTTAACCACTGACTTGCAAACGTTTTAATTTGATTCTTTAAAAAACCCCAAAAACACTCATCCACACTCTTTCCTTCATATTTTAAATTTAACATTTTGCACCTCTCAATTAGTGCCTCCTTTTTCAAAGCCGAAGTTTCAGCCCTTGGTTTCAATTTGCACACTTACTCTTTTTAGTACACACTGTCACACCCTTTTCATTCTAAACACTTTTGTTTGTGCTACATAGTCTTGTATTACACACTGCTGTTTGTACCCCATTACTGCTCACCACTTCTTGGGTCGCTGCCCCCCAGGCCCCGCTTTACTCTGAGATGCTCTGGCACTCCCCAAACTTCCCTGTACTTTCCCAAACTTTCCACTTTAGTAAAGATGTACAGCTATGAGCTGGGACTTCTATGCAACACCCCCTTTGTTCCTGCTGCCACCACAGATCACTTTGACCTGAACACTTCACTCCTCATGTAGCCAAGAGTGAAACACGCTTTGTAATACAATTTGTGTATTACAAATAAAGGGTTTCAAGATTGATTTGTGTATACATAAGCATCATGGTTTCTAACGTTCCTGTCTCAAATTTGTTACTTCGTTTCAACAATAACAATGGCCATAATACTATTGTTCCTATAGAAATCCAACCAACCCTGTTTCACATCCACCCTCTCACTAGACAAACCAACCAACTACAACTATCCATTCTGATTTCCCAACATTTAACTGGCTCTCAATGGTCTCCTCACTCACATTCAAACTGCCTCCCAAATTCTCATCCAATAATCACCCACCACCAGTATACCAAACTTTCCCTCTCAGCCTCCCTTTGCCACATCGCCTTAAATCTTCTATTACACTCCTCATTTTATGCCATATTACCTAAATCATGTTCATGCAATATTATATACAAACACCAGAGCATCACAGCTCCACGCCTGGTCTCCTTACTGAGGTGCGTCACATAGAACTTTCCACATAGAACTGTAGTTGGAAGGGACTGTGAGGGTCTTTTAAGTCCACCCTCCTGCAATGCAGAAATCATTTGCTCAACGTGGGGCTTGAACCCACGAACCTGAGATAAAGTGACTCGTGCTCTACTGACTGTGAAAACACACCTCTTCTACCAGGCTTTTTGTTGAAGGTTTCAGTCACTGAAACAATGTATGAATAAGTTGATACTGCTGCTTATTGTGAATTGTTTAGTATGTTTCATTGTGTTTAGAAAACCGTTGTATTTTATGGATATTTATGTATGTATGCTATGTTGCTTGTTACATTAGGAAGTTGTAAACTGTCCTGTGGAGTTTTGGTGAAGGGCAGTATATGAATTTCTTAAAGGAATGCATGGTTCTAGTTTTCCTCTATACTCACCAAGAAACTTTCAAAGAGCAGCTGTTGGAACAGCCACAGCAGCAACCTCCAAGACCTGAGAAGTAGACATCTTCCCAAGATTTCATAAGTCACTACTGCCTTTAAAAATAATCTGACCGTTAATTTTCATTTATTGCCTGCTGCCCTGGATGCTTGTTGTTAAGCAGGAAGACAGGATATAAATATTTCAAATAAATACCTAAAATACTGCCTGCCCCTATACAGACCTATCAAATCACTTAGATCATCTGGGACAACATCCTACAGAATTATCATAGGCTGGCAACCTGAAAACGGGCCTTTTCTGCCATTGCCCTGTTATGTTGAATGTTCTTCCCCATGCCACACATTTTAGACTACTTAGAAATTTTGAAACATTAAGCAGTTCATGAATGTTTTTAAATAATAATAAAAAAACCCAATCCAATCAAGTGAAACAAATGGATGGGAAAGAGGGAGATCTTCTCAGGTCTGTAGCACTACAACAGACAGATAGTTACTTGGATGGCACAATGGGTTATATATCTAACTAAATCAACTCCGCTATGCCAATTCAAATAAACCTAACTCTGCATTATTTTAGACATGCCCTGTGTAACTATTGCGGGTGGTTGCTATTCTAGTTTCATTGTCTGTTTCCAGATAAGCGAGCCTGGCCATAGTCTGAGATCTAGTAGGTTCAGTAAGTTATATAAGATGCCTCCCCTTCTGCTAGTGTTTATTCCCTGACTGTTCTTCTGCACTATATCGCTAAGCATCCATATGCATAGCAGCTTTGATGGGCAGCAAAGGATGAGGATGGAACAATAAACACCATTTTGTCAGTAGGAGTGGATCCATCTGTTCTGCTGCAGTTTGGTACCTAAAGATGAAAAGAGACCAGAAACAAAACCAAACAAAAACCCGAAGCATTTCTTTTTCTTTTTCTGACAGTCTGTCCATCTGCTAAGTAACTGATAATCTGCCAGGTTGCTACATATAATGAGTGTACCCACGAGAGAAATGGACAGCAGAGATCTTTCTGTTATTAAAACTCTACAGAACAAATTATTTACCGACATTATAGCTTGAATCGACCAGTTCCAAAACACACTTTATCACGTCACTGTCATACAGTGGGACATATCATCACTTCTCCAGCCTGCAAAATTTATAATTTCATTTAGACTGTGGAAGAAAATGAAGAAACAGCTGCAAGGTTTTAAAACAGAATGTTCTCATTAAACTAACCACTGGCCCTTATATCATAAATGACTTATACATCCATTGGCTCTGCTTTGACTCATTTGTCTGGAAGGAAATTTCTAAGCAATTAGCTAAGTGGTGTTGTATTAGCTATCTGTGTAGCTTTCCAGGTTTCAAAATGCAAGCAGTATATATAATATTGAAAGGTCAAGCATTTGTCTATAAATTGATATGGCTCTCCATCTCCGCAGTCAGTGAAAATAGCTGTGAAGTTCCTTTCATGCACAAAATGCCAATCAAGAGTACAAAATTGATACTTCAATATTATCAGCTAAAAGCCGACAATTGGCAAGAAAGAAGCATAAGCAAAATGGGTGGAAATGAATCATTTCCTTAGTCTTTTAAATTAGAATGAGTAGTGCTTTTGCTGCTGAGAGCAATAGCATATCAGCACTCAACGCACAGCTGAATCCTATGCATAGTATTCAACAGGACTTACTTCTGGGTAGTCGTGCATTGAATCCAACTGAATTCAGCAGGACTTCCTGACAGCCAGATTTGACATTTTAATGTCTAAGATCCAGTGTGGTTTGGTGGTTAGCGTGTGGGACTAGGACCTGGGAGATCAATCCCTACTTGGCCATGAAGCTTGAGCCAGTCACCAACTCTCAACTTAAACTACCATACAAGGTTGTTACAAGGCTAGTAGGAAGAAAAGACAGCCATGTATGACACCTTCGGCTCCTTGGAAGAAAAGTGGGATACAAATGTAATAATAAATAAATAACTACCACTACAACAGGTCACCAAGCATGGAATATTTGATATTCAGAAATAGGTATTTAAGGTGGAATTCAATGTCATGCTAATACAATTGTTTTGTCATGACAAATATTTATTCTTGCAAGGCAGAACAACCTCCCCTCTTCCTGCCCCCCCCCCATGCTCTGTTCTCCTGACACACAGCCACAAGCTGATTTGGGGGGCATGCAGGGGGAGGAAAGGAGGGAAAGCCCTGTTGCATTGGTTGGACTCATTGCAATAACTTCAACTAGCTGAATCCAGACCTTAATGTCATCTTCATTTCAATACGTTTTAGGGAAAGGTATAGCACAACCCAACCCATTTCACAGCCATTCTGCCAGGTTTTCTGTCTTCTATAGAATAATAAAAAAGGTATTTATTGCCATAAAAGGGGGGGGAGAGATACCTATTTGAATCTCATAAGAAAGAAAACCTACTTCTTAAAATTACTCCTCTCTAATTCGATACACTATTAACAGAAATATTGGACAAAGTTTCAGATGCTCTAACTAAGCATATGCTGTATGCTTCAATATCCTTTCATTCTTACCCCTTTGGGTCATATTAACTTTAGTATATACTGTTCTGAATAAGTAATAGATCAAATTTCTGTAAAATGTGTCCCACATTCAACTGAGCAAGAATTACTACATATCTAGAAGCAATGTAGAAAATCATATCTATTCAAAGTTAACTTGTGGCCACAAAGATGTCTGCATATTTTGCAGGTGATGCGATGGATAACCAAGCAGTTCACTTACAGAAACCCAGATGTGATTAGGATAAAGAATGTATCTGCACTCATTTGAACCCTAGAGCCAGAGAATGATACCAAGTAGGCCTCTTAAAGTGTCCATCAATGGCCAGCAACAGAGAACAGCACGACCTCATTTCATTAACCTCATCATATTCTCCTCAGCGTCTGTGGGTTAAAGAGATTAGAAGTAATTCTTCAACTTAGCCGATCTATTAGCTATGAAATGACATTATACAGAAGAAGCTCATGCCAAGATTAAGGGTCGCGTTTTTTAAGACAATAGGTACCAAAGTAATCCTTATTAGAGAACCTAAGAAGAAGCAAAGTTAAGCTGAAACTCATTGTTAAGTCAAAAGACTTCGCATTTCCCAGGTCTCTGCAATCCTACTTGGTACATGGCAGATTATTAAAAAGTGGCCTTTAAGTTTCCAACACAGAAATCCAGCATGAGCATCACAGATTTTGTTTCCATAACATAAAATGCAATTTATATATTTTTTTAAATCCTTAACCTTCATCTGTGTTTTGGAAATGTGTTTGTCTGACAGACTGTTCTCTATGCACTGCCTTGGAAAAGGCCCTCTCCCTACTCCTAAGCAAACATGTTTTAAAGGATGTGGGGAGACACAGGACAGCCTCTGAAGGTGACCCCAGTAGGTAAGCAGGCTTGGATGGTTTGTGCATGGACTCTGTAAGCCCTTCCCCAGCCCACATGAGTATAGGAAGGACTATCTTATCAGCTAGAGAAAAAGGAATATAGAAAGACTGTACTGTATAAGCTTTCACATGTTCAAGCTGCAGAGCTTCCTTGAACTTGATGGGACAAGCTTGAGGGGATTGCACAGTGTCCAAGGCTCAGGAACCTCTCTGGGCTAGATGTAGTGTCTAGAACTTGTGATAAAAAGATGAGAAACACTTACAAGTTTCCGTGCCACTTGCATAGCTGTTCAACAAACAAAACACTCTCCTTCATCTCAGCCCAAATGATGTGCGAGTTAAAAAAAGTACTGTATTTTTTGCACCATAACACTCACTTTTTTCCTCCTAGAAAGTAAGGGGAAATGTCTGTGCATGTTATGGAGCGAATGCCTGCGGGTGGCGGGGGGGATCTGCTGCAGTCGTGAGCAGAGGATCCATGGTTCCCCTTCCTTCCCTCCTCCGTGGTTACAAAGCATGGATCCACATGGATCCTCAGGATTTTTGCATTGGGCTAATCCAAACTCACTGTCAGATCACATGTCTGTGGCCACAGCATGAACCACAAAAATCATATATCCACTATTTCGTTTAGAATATTTTTTTTCTTGTTTTCCTCTAAAAACTACGTGTGTGTTATGGTCTGGTGCGTGTTATAGAGCGAAAAATACAGTAATTGCCAACCACTTTTTTTTAAAAAAAGGAGTTATTTATAGCTCTGTTCCTCAACATGTTGCTGCAAATGCATCCACGTGTGCCAGAAGTTGGATCACAATACAGTTAATAAGCAGAAAATCTGGGTGAACTCCACAAAGAACCCTCAGTAGCCATTTCAATGGATCCATCAAAAAGGAAAGCCTACAAAATCAGACATGAGCTCAAATTCAGTTCTTTTAAAAAAAAACAAAAAAAAAAACACACGTTTGGACCAATAATACCCATGAAATTGGAGTGATACAACGCAGGCCAGAATTTAATTACATACATTGTTATTTCATGAGTTGCAAGTGAGTGGCCATCCTATCAACATTCAAATTATACTTTAAAATGATAAGGAGGCTGGATTTCTTTATAATGAAGTCTTTTTGTTAATGAGCTGCACACCAAGTCACTTCCCTTAAGAGTCTTGTGTTCCAAACCTAATTTTTGCTGCTAAAGGCAACAATTTCACCGTGACACCATCAGAAGAAGAAGTGCCACAAGAAACAAGTCAGTGTAATTAAAAAGAATGGAAAGGGAGAACTGTAAAGAGCCAATTTCCTAACTGCAGAAGGGTCTAGTCCACCAAACTATTCTAATTTGGTGGGCTCTTTGTACTGTCAAAGCTCTCCCGCCCCAGGAGAGAACAGAAGAAAAAGGCATGGATAGAAAGAATCTCCCAGGAGAGGAAAGAAAGGGTTGTGTTGGCAGTGTTTTCAAATGAACCAAGGAATAAGAGCAAGCTGTCATATAAAGAGGGGGAGACCAATGCAATGGGCCAGAAAACCCCACTGGCTGCAGCATGCTTAGTCTCTGGAAAGCAAACCAGAAATACCAACAACAGGTTCTATTGATTCAGCGACTGTTTGGGAGGCAGGGGCATAAAAGCAGATATTTAAATGTGGATCCAAGAATCCTAATTGGGAAAATTCTCCTCACCTTCTTCCACCTGCAAATTTTCATAACTGGAAACTGAAATTTACTTAATTTAAACAAAACAAAGAAAAGTGAGTCAAGAATGATCACAGAGGCATCAGAACAGAAAGGCGATGCCTAAGTTCCTTTATGCTTTCTCACTGTTAAAATCATGTACAGTCATACCTCGTGTTACGTTTGCTTCACGTTGCGGCTTTTCAGGTTACGAACGCGGCAAACCCAGAAATGTTTACCTCCAGGTTAGCCGCGCACACACGCGCAGAAGCAATCTGCATGCTTCGCGCACGCACAGTAGCAGCACTCTATTTATGGACTTTTCGGGGTGCGAATGGCACCCCAAACACGGATCGTGTTCGTATGTAGAGGTACCACTTACAGTTATTCTGCATTGTTTGAATTATTTTGCTTTGTTTGTATTTTCTGATGTTTGGCACTGTGACTCTGGACACTGTGCTTAATGGACTCCAACAAAGCCAGTGGAGAATTAGTTAGCACATCAGCAAATGGAAAATATAGCTGAAAGTTGTGAAGAAGTATTAGACCATCATGGGAGAAAATAAGCGTGTGCATGTATGTGAGAGAAACTAGGGGATGCAAATGAATGCAAACCTTACCTTAGCACTGTGAATGGTACTAAAATCTTTATCAGAAAAATGGCAGGCCATCCACTTGATGGAAATACTGGAATACTGAATCTAAATACTATAGGAAGAGCTTGTATGCAGAACAGAAGGCAAGACAGAAAGTAAATTATGCAGCTTTATTAAACTGTATATCATGAAAATGGAAGTATCATGGTTTGAATATTTCTTTTTTCATTAGTGTGCATTTTATTACTGACATCCAACCAATTATGTTAAAACTAATTCCCAGAATACTGTGGGAGACCTTGCTACTTCCAGAAGTTCTTTCAGATTAACGAACTGCATTATTATTTCATTAAAAGCAGCAGTTGCTTTTCATGGCATACAAAATGGAGAGAGAAAAAGGTCTTAACAGAGCGCACCCTCCAAAAAAGCTTCCTTAATGAACTCATTTTCTTATCTTCAGACAGCCTTCTCTATCTTGTTCTTAAAAATTCATAGTACAAGGCCTGTCCAATCGCTATATTCAAAGCACATCAGCAAGTGTAATAAAATGAATCATAATTTAAAGTAGTGTCGGATACACAAGGTGACCCATTTAACAGAGAAATTCACATTAATTTCTGGGAGTCTTCCTGAGTTCCACACACATGTGTAAAATGGTGTGCCGTACTCTTTTTGGGCAAAGTACTTTGAATAAATAAACTTATCTATGTAGGTCAAACTACTTCAGAAGGTCTACTGAGATTTGAAAAATCTTAGCTGGTAACTTATTCCTTTTTTAAATGCTCATATCCCAATCAAAAGATTTCCCACCACCACAATTCACAGTGATGCTCATTATTGCGCTCTCGCTCTCTTTCTTCATTGTGTATGTGTAAATTGTGAATGTTACTTTCAGCAAGAGGTTTCTACAGAATAATTTTATCTTAGTATAAGATGCTAATAAATATGAAAATATACTGAAGCATTTGAGGATGGAGAAATTATACACTACCATTGAGGGCAAGGGCAGGCTATCAATCTGAATAAATATGTTTAATACAGTTGATTAGCTGATTAAATGAGCACTGTAACAACTAGTTACCAACAATGTCAACAGCTCTTCCGTGGAATAATAAGTGGAAAGACTGTCACTCACAGCAATGAATATGGATACCGCAATAGAGGCAAGGGGAAGGAAGGATTTACTAATTGCTCAGAATTTCGTTTTAAATATTTTGGCCTTAAGGTGGCCTAACTCCCCCTTTTCAACTTCATACTTTGAAAGCTTCTAATACAAACACACAAATGTATTTATAAAAGGATAGAGCAGCGGATCAAAATGTGAAGTTCATATGCTTTCCTCCTGGCTCAAAACAACTTAGTAATCAATTATTCTGTCTGGAGTGGTTGCTAATGAATCTCCATGAATAACCATACGCAGGATCCAGCTGACCATAATTTCTTCTCTTCAACCTTTGGGATATTATGAAAGGCTACAGGAAAAAAATAAGTGGCAGTCTGTCTACAAGATTATTTTGCAAAGTAGCAAATGTGGCATGTTGAAAACTGCCATTGCTTTCCAAAACACAATTATATTTATCATATTGCAGACTCATATGAATGTTCTTAAAATGTTTAAAACATGGGTTGATTAAGCAAGGTGAGAAAAAGATGTAATTCAGGAGCTTAATGATGGCATCTCATGCACTTACATTCCCCCTGACACCATCTAGGAAAGAATTACATTGAGCATGCAATTCTTAGGCCCAGTTCAGAGGCAATGTTAATCCACACTTTAGAATAAACTATGATTTAGCATGCACTAGTGCTGTGCTCTTCCTCTACACATTGTGCCACACATTGGACGAAGCAAGACAGAGTGCAAACTCAGGCCCATGGTTTATTTCTCTCAAAATGAAGCCATGAGCAAGAACTACATTTTGTTACCGGCTTGCCACTCATGGTTTTGTTTGGAGCCTGTGTCTGGACATTACAAAAGGCTAAAAATTGAAACAACGGCAAAAGAATTTGGAAAGAGCCCTGTAGTCCCCCTGACTATATCCAGCTTTGTCTCTGCTGAATATAGACACTCAGCTGAGGCAGGATAATAAACTTGACTCGCTCAGAAGCTGTTTCTTATTGGTTCCTCCATACATGACTATACCAAGCACAAGTGTTTTGGCCCTGATCTCAGTTGTAGGGAGGGCAGCCGAAGACGGCAGACATCTCCCTTGATTCTCCATGATGAATCATCAAGATGCCAAGCAACTTTCCTGTGGGGACTCTCTGAGGAGGGCTGGGTTAAGTGCCATGGTCCATGTGCCACAGCATGGTTCAGCAACCTGATACCAGTACTAGGTCTCCTGCAACAGGTGGCTATGAATTGTCTACAATTCCCTGAAAGAACCCTAAGGACTCAGCTGCACAGCTGCAAATAAAACGTCTTAAATGTGTTGTAAAGTGCAATATACAAACGTGACGCTAGATGGTGAAAGTGAGCTATGCAAAATTCAATGTATTTTTCAAAACTTTTTTTTTAAAAAAAGAAAACATTTTCACAGCGGGTTTTTTTATATGTGTGTAGATTCAACCTAAGTTGGATGCTCCAGGACATTTCAAACAACAGTCATCTCATGCTGGTTAGAGGCATGTCCATCCAGCACCAATCAAAAGTGCTGCTGCTCAATGGATTTGCACTGCTACAGGGTAAGACTGCCAGAGTGGCATTGTTTATGGGGCACCAGTGGGAACTATGCAGAGAAACCCCTCTAAGCCGGGAGCTGTCCTTGTCTTATTCATGAGTTTCTTTCCTGCTGCTCAAACTGGAACAAACGAGAATTCATTCATTCATGCAATGCATATGGATAATTAATTCAAATTAAGTTAATGTAATTAAACTCATTGTGAAAAGCCCTGTTGTTGTTTTCAGTGGAGTAGAAACTTCCCCTGATCCTGATCCACACCTGTACTCTTCTCTTATGTGAGCTATTCCACCCTTGGTCAGTGCCAGCAATGGAACCTGGTCCATATAATTACATTCTATTTTTGAAAACTGCTTATATTCATTTCAGTTTCTTTTCTTTAAAAACTCTGGAACAGTTCCCAAGTCATTTTGCAACACTTTTTTTTTAAAAAAAGGGAAAGAAAAAATCCTGTTTAAGTTCACAGACTAAAGACAAAGCTTTGCTTTGCTTTGCACGACAGAACAAATATTAAAAGAAATTATTGTTGAACTATTAGAGCACCAATCTTTTCTAATGCATCAATAAGTCATGTTACACATAAGTCCATGTATGAAAAAGTGTTTGGGTTTTTTTAATTGAACACGACGGGGTGAGCTCCCATTGCTCGGTCCCAGCTCCTGCCAACCTAGCAGTTCGAAAGCATGTCAAAGTGCAAGTAGATAACTAGGTACCGCTCCAGCAGGAAGGTAAACGGCGTTTCCATGCATTGCTCTGGTTTCGCCAGAAGCGGCTTAGTCATGCTGGCCACATGACTCGGAAGCTGTAGGCCGGCTCCCTCGGCCAATAAAGCAAGATGAGCGCTGCAACCCCAGAGTCGTCTGTGACTGGATCTAATGGTCAGGGATCCCTTTACCTTTACAATAGATTAAAGTGAATAAGAAAGAAGGGAAAAGGAAAAAATAGAAGTAGAGAAAGCTGACTTGCACATGATACCTTTCAAACCACCTTACCCAAAGAAACCAAGTATGTGCTTTTATTATTTTCTTGCAATGCATTCACATACACAAAGGTTCATGCTGATGCTTAATTTCTAACATGATACGTTTCAAGACTCACACCTGCTTGCCCCCTGTTTCACAGCCCTCTCCACCTAATCCCACATCAGTGAGTGATGGTCCCGTTATGCTACCCACAGCTGTGATGTGCTGAACAGAAGTAACAAGGGTTTGATGCACAACTCTCTCAAAGTGAATTAGACGGACAAGACAGAAACAGGAGGCACTTGCTGACAATACATAAGCAAGTATATCCTGGGGGTGGGGGTAGAGTCATATAGCAGCAATAAAGGAGGAAAGTGAGATCTGAGCGATCTGGGAAAAGGTCCGTTAAAGAAATGGTGATAAAGAACTCAAAGAAAGACAAGGGCTGTTTCCAAGCCCATTTTGTGGATGGGATTCAACAGCATACTGGCAAATTTGGGGAGTGCAATTAAAATGGATTTGGCACTCTTGGGACTTTTTTTGCAGTATGGAAAATGGCAGGGAAATGCTCTGCAAAGTTTGCTTTACACAATGCCAGGCAACACCCCCTGCCTCCAAATGAATGAATGTTTGACAAACATCATATAACTTTCCTGCAAAGTTTGTGTAAGCCTATCAGGATGAATGCTCAATAAACAGGTCATCTGGGAGCAACCATAGAAGTAAGAGCCTTGACAAAGAAAGAAGAGAATGTTAAAGGGCTTCCATTTTTAAATCCCTAGTCAGACACAAAGCTTCTTGTATTATTTGAGAAGTGGGTTGTTGCTTTTAGTAAACTCTGCTTTATCTTTTATAAAATAAGGTCAAGGAAACCATCATATAGAATAATGAAATGACTAGAACAATAAAATGCAAACATTGCAACAAGATAGAAGCTAAATCCACAAAATATACAGCAGCATGAAAAAAGCCAAAAAGTAAGAACTCTTTTAAAAACTTGGGCCAACACAGGGTTGTTGCTATTATTTAAATGGGGAGACACTGAATGTTCCCCGAGACCTCTGGTGGAAAATGTAATGAATAAATTTTACCAACAGAAGGGCAGAAAGAAGCATAATATCTCAGTACTGGTTATCCCTGGGTCAGTTGAAGTCCTCATGTATCATTTCTTCTTGGTGACATGCATTTGTTGTTGTTGTTGTTTAGTCGTTTAGTCGTGTCCGACTCTTCATGACCCCATGGACCAGAGCACGCCAGGCACTCCTGTCTTCCACTGCCTCCCGCAGTTTGGTCAAACTCATGCTGGTAGCTTCGAGAACACTGTCCAACCATCTCGTCCTCTGTCGTCCCCTTCTCCTTGTGCCCTCCATCTTTCCCAACATCAGGGTCTTTTCCAGGAAGTCTTCTCTTCTCATGAGGTGGCCAAAGCGTTGCCTGGCGTTGTGTAAAGCAAACTTCGCAGAGCATTTCCCTGCCATTTTCCATACTGCAAAAAAAGTCCCAAGAGTGCCAAATCCATTTTAATTGCACTCCCCAAATTTGCCAGCATGCTGTTGAATCCCATCCACAAAATGGGCTTGGAAGCAGCCCTTGTCTTTCTTTGAGTTCTTTATCACCATTTCTTTAACGGACCTTTTCCCAGATCGCTTGGATCTCATGCAAAGTGACATGCATTATCTGATCCCAAAACTAGCATAACACTGAATAAACTTTCCCTGAGAGCTAAGCCTCCTTCTTTACCTTGGGCAGGGGTATCCGGTATCCTCCAAATGTTTTTAGACTCCAACTTCCATCAACCCCAGCCCTGCATAGCCAACGATGAGGGACTGTAATCTGACATTTGTAGGGCCACTTATTCTCCAGCCTTGGTGTAAACGATTACTGTGTGGTGGCGGCGGCGGCAGAGAAGGGTTTTCTTTAACTATTGAGGATAGTGTGTCTTGCTTTTTAAATTCCTTAATCCGGGGGGGGGGGGGGCACTGTTAAATTGATCAGAATGGTACCTGGACATCAACCCTTCCCAGTCACATGGAGTGGGGAGTTATTTTACTTGTTACAATCTTTGGCTGGTATACCAGCAGTCAGGTGCAGACTTCAGGTATTATTATTATTATTATTATTATTATTATTATTATTATTATTATTATTTCCCTGCCTTTTCTCCCTAACAAGAACTCAAGCCAGCTTACAGATAAAATAAGAACAGCTAAAAACATGGAGGGGGCAATAATTTAGCAACATTTAAACACTAATAGGCTTTAAGTTATAAAGATGCATGAAATATCTATTAAAAACATACAGATGATTACAATAAAAAAAGCACGGCGCCAGACCTTTCATTCAAAAGCAGCCAGTTCCCAAAGGCCTGTTGGAATAAGAAAGTCTTCACCAGCTGGTGGAAGGACAATAAGGAGGGAGCCAGTCTAGCTTATCTAGGGAAGGAGTTCCGAAGTCTGGGAGCAGCCATGGAGAAGGGCATTGTTGTATCCTTTGATTGCTGGTTAATTAGGTATAGTTCAGAAATGCATCGTGGAATAAGGGATATGGTCTGTTCTCTGGGAGGGCACAGATTCTCCTGGGCAATGAATGTTGTAGAGCAAAAAAAAAAAAAACAAAAACAAAAAAAAAACACAACCTTAGATGCCTAAGAAGCTCTTTGGATTCCCAGCTAACTGCTCTATCTTGGTTGGCAGCATAGTTCCAGGTCTGCTATTGTGGCTTTGCATTTTGAACTTCATTAACAGCCTTGGGAGCTGCAAAATGAAAAAGCTTTCAAGAGCTTCACAATAAATTGCTGCAAATATAGGGCACAAACATATGCTCCTAATAATTATTTACCTCCTCCAATTATCTACCATATGCAAATTCCAGCCACCATATTTCCTCTAAGCTTTGCATTTAATTATCACAGCACTGTTTTCGAAACGGATGTCCTCAAGCAGAAATGCTGAAGCGAACAGGTATATATGTAATAAATAAAAATAATACTTTAATGGGTTTCATATGCAGTAACTGAAAAATAGGCCTGCTGGGACATAGTGAGTCAGTTAATGAATGTTTAATTACTCATACTGTAAATTTTCTCTACTATTATGTATACGGGGCCCATCCTACAGTATATGGAATTACGTCACACCTGTTTCTTGCTTCGCATTCATGATTGAAGTTTAGAGGCGCTCATTCATCCTAGTACAAAGGTACTGGAAAAAGGATCTCAGGTAAGTCTGACATTTCTGTTACAAGCATTGGGGAGGGAAGCATAGAAATTGCCTGTGGTACAGAGGAAGATCAAATGTTGATTTGTCAAGTGCATAACGTTGGAAGTTCATTCATTCCGGTTACGGTTCAGCTGCTTTAATCAGTTCAGCAAAGTCAGCTCAGTTGTTCCTTTGCACTTCCTAGCTTGAAGCCTGGATTGTGGTGTCATTGCACTGATGGGTGTCAGGCTATATACATTCGCTGAAAAAATTATTATTTTTTTGGCCAGTGGATGGTGTCAGCAGCCGCTAACTGCTGTATCAATTTGGCATTGTAGCTGGCGAGGCTGCACTCACTGGCTCGCCTCTTACCATAGCTCAGGGAAACCAAATGATGCATTCTTTGTTCCTGGACCAAATAGCCTGAGTGCGTAAGCAAATCTCCTTTATTTCTGATGTGGCAATCTATGCCAGAAGAGGAAAAGCTGGCTTGGTGAGAGAGGAAGCCACATAAAGTGGCTTTTTGTTGCTTCTCACTGGCTCTGTGTTTATAGCATAATGCGGTGAAGTCCAACCAGCCACTTAATACTACTACTACTACTATTTAACAATAATAAATGAGAGTCAGTATCACCCAGTGGTTAGAGTGTTGGACTCTAGGATATGGGAGGAAAGCAGTTTAAATCCCTATTCAGCTAACAAGCTCACTAGGTAGACTTTGGGCCAGTCACATACTCTCAGGATTGTTGCATGGATAAAATGGGGAAGGGGGAGAACTGTGTATGCCAAGTTGAGCTTCTTGGGGAAAAACAAGTGTGGAATAAATGCAATAATAAATATACATAAACAAATTTATAGTCGCTTTGGAGTATAAAATCATTGAAGTGGTGTTACAGGATAGAAACAGAATAAAACTCAGAAACACAAAAAACAAGACGACTTTGGCAATTCCAACCCGTCATTGTACCAAATGTGTTTTGACTATACTGTATGTGATTTTGGCTTTAAGTGTGATCCCCAGAATGTAACCCCTGTATAAATTGCTGTCTTACTGGTGCAGCAGTGTCCAGAGTACAGCTCCATGGATTCACACCACCACACAAGCCACTATGTATAGAGCCACAGAGAAGAAGTCTAGGATTTTCCAGCAGAAATGACCTTAAAGTGAGAGAGACAGACAATCTCCTGCTGCTAACATGACACAATGAATGCACCTTCAAAAGGGGGTATACACAACCAAATATGGAATTGAGGATTTATTTCCAGGATCTAAAAATCATCAATCAAGGTCCATCCCACATTGACAGGCACAAATTCCAATTAAACTTATTCACATTAACATGTTACGGAAATACAATTCAGTCTTTCGTTACACAACCGGGATAATGTTCAGACTTACTCTAAAAAAACCTCTAAAACCTCCTAGCATTGTTAACATGGAAAGGCAACTGCTGAAGAATAACAATAGGACTAGGCATGTAAACTAGCCTGCACATCTGTGTGTTTATTATTATTTATAATATATATATAACCTCTTCCTTCAAAGAACAGGTCAGATGTAACCCTATAGAAGGAATCAGTAATAATTCCTCCTCTTATGCTCTAGCAATGACCTACAAGCCATAATGCTATGGCTACAATAGCACATCAGTAGAAAAGGCGCATGCTGATGATCATTACATATGCCATGCTCATCATCATCAAATATACTCCAAAAAAGCTTGTGACCTTACAATTTAAAGCTTTAATATGGAAAATGCACCCTGAGGGACTTTACATCCTACTGTATTTCATCATGATCTGAAGGACGCTCAAGAACTGGCATATTCTTGCATGGTGCAGAAATGCACAGATCTGAATATCTTCATAGCCTATATATGGTCATGTCTGACCTTATTCATCCCCTGCCAGTGTTGCTTTTATTCAGATGGTGAAAACTTAACCCACGTTCCAAATCTGTTGAGTTACGGAACAGCTTTTGTCACTTTTTTTACTTTTTAATTCTTGAAACTAACACTTCAAAACTGTGATTGAGAGATGCTGTAGACCAGATATGAGGAAGCCTGTGGTCCTTCCAGATGGTGTCTGACTGCAATTCCCATCATCCCCTAACCATTGTTCATGATGGCTGATGGAAGTTGGGAGTCAAGCAACAGCTAGAGGGCCATAGCTTCCCCATTCCTGGTATAGACATTACATTCACTACAGGGAATAAATTCTGTGTGATAAATTTGCCACCTGTCAGCCCCCTCAGCTGCGGCATCTAAGAGAACTTTATGTATGTACCAGGTCCTTCATATGCATAATTGCAGTGCACTACAAGACAGCCCCATCTCAAACAGTAGATAATATACCTGCATATGAATGGGAAATTCAGACACAGGGGTGTCAATCTCTGTAGAAAATGTAAAGCAAAAGCAGCTTTAAGAGAGGAGAATTTAACTTCCACCATGCCCAAAAGTGATGGAATCAAGAGAAATGTCACATAGGCACTTCTGCCAAGAGCACTAGGTGCTAATCGGACTAAGCTATATTAAAAGTAGACCTAATGAAATAAATATATCTAAGTTACTCATTACCAAGTCCATTGATTTCAATGGGTCTACTGTCACTCTCCCTGAACAGTGGTAGAATTGACCTGTTTGTGTTCCAGCAACAGCTACCCTTCAATCAAACAAATTTGAGTGGAATAAAATTCTCGTCCCACACCAACCCATTTTCTCCATCCATTGAGTGACCAAGAATTTCTACCCAGCCAATCAGAAGTGAACATTTTTATACAGTACAGTATAAAAAGAACCCAACTTCCAGGTTAAGTGTTTTCTGCAACTAAGCAACTGCCCACCTGCCAGGCACCAAAAGATACTTAGTATGTCAAACTAAACCCTTCAAATAACCTTGCATATACCAGAAACTCTGATACATTATACATAAAACAAGTCCTGTCTCAGTAAACACATTTTAAACGCAGCCATAAACTCCATGAATCTCTCTAAACGCCTTTTAAAGCTGTCCGAGTTAGTGATCATCACTTCATATTGTGAAAGTAAATTCGAAAGTTTAACTACGCACTAAAGAATTGTTAATTTTATCTGTCCGTATTCGTCCAATATTCAGTTTCATTAAGTGACCCCAAGTTCTAGTAATATCACAAAGGTAGAGGAACTTCTACCTATTTCTCCACAACGTGTATAGTTTTATATAGTCTCGATCATGCCTGCCCTTACTGACCTTTGGCTAAACTAAAAAGTACCAAATGTTAGGGGAGTTGCTTATGGCTGCCCTTTCTTGAATCATCTCCAAACCTAAAACATCAATTTTTTAGGTGCAGATGCCAGAACAGAACTGTGTACAGTATTCCAAGTGCACCATAAATAATGTGAAACAACATTATGATATTAGCATTTTATTTTCAATACCTTCCCTAACGATACCCAACATGTAATTTGCCTTTTCACAGCTGCCACACACTAGGGCAATGTTTTCACTGAGCTATCTATCATGACCCAAATGTCTCTTTCCAGGTCATTGACCACCAGTCCAGCCCCCGTTAGTGCATATATGAACTTAGGGTTTTTGTCCCAAGGTGCGTCTCTTACACTGAACTACCTTAGCCTTTTTTATTGCCCATTTACCCAGTTAGGAAAGATCCTTCAGAACTGCTTGCAATCATGTTTTGGTCTTAAGCACCTTGAAAAACTTGATGTCATAAGCAAGCATGGTCACCTCACTGCTCATTCCCTATTTCCAGGTAGTTAATTAGCAAGTTAAAAAGTACTGGTTCCAATACTGATATTTTTGTGACCCCACTTCTTACAACCTAGCATTGTGAGGATTGTCCATTTATTCCTACTCTCTGCAGCTGCTTCACTACCCAGTTATTGATCCATAAGAGAACCTGTCCACTTTTCCCAGGACTGCTAAGCCAGGTACACAATGACTACTGCATCATCCTGATCCACATGCTTATACGCAATCTCAAAGAACTCCAAAAGTTTTGTTAGCCAATGTCCACATAAGCTATCCCAGCTATAAGCTGAACATTTCAGCTGAGGCTGTGCTAAGGTAGAATCCATGTGCAAATGGATTCTTAGCTATGGAAGGCAAAGCCCCATGCATAATTTTCAAAAATCGTTTGCTGAGTTGCACTCCCTCAGCTGTTCGAGTGAACCATCACTGTTAAACCTATCCAAGCTTAATGGGGTATGTGGTGCATAATTTAGCTATGGCTATCTCCACAAATTTAAAAGGAGGGGGAAAGATTGGTAGTGAGGCTGCCTTCCTTCTCATTTGTTAAAAATAATAATAATACCATCTTTGTTATACAGAAACACATATTTGTCATAGTTAAAATACAGCATTTGGAATGTGCATTCCGCTTGTAAGGTACATTATCTTGGTAATATTTCAGGAATGAATTAGCAAATTAAAAGGATAAAATCCAATTCATTATTGATTCAATCAATGAAGCAAGAAGCAGAGAGAAACATCACTTCCAGAAATAGCTGTTCTGGCTCCTTTTCTTACAGAGCAGATGAGTGTGAATGAAGACTTAACCATTCTAGTGTTGTTATTATTATTACCAGCATCATTACACCATCAAGTAGACATGTCCCTGCCCTAGAAATTTTAAACTAAATACTAGGGAGGCAGCAGAAGAAAGGGAGGAAGTGTGGGAGCCAGCATGGGAGGAAATAACATCTGAATTCTTACTCAGCATCTCTTTAAAGGTATTTAGGTTTGTCAATGAGCCCTTGAGATCCCATGATCTCATAACTGTTGAAGGCGAATTCTTCCATCTCTATAGTTCAACCTTCACCAGCCTGGTGCCTTCCAGGTATTTCAAACTACAACTCCCATCAGCCCCAGCCAGCATACGCTGGTTAGAACTGATGGGAGCTGTAGTCCAAAACTACACCAAGTTGACAAAGGCTGCCGCAGCTAAGCTTATAAGTGTCCAATTTGTAGCCATCAGTTCTTAAACCCACAGCCTAAATTACTCCACTATGATATATCTGTAGAATGTTAGCACATATGTATTTGGGGCTATGAGCAGACAAGGAGACTTCACACACTCTATTATTGGCTGTATTTATAACCTGTGAACACAACAGAATTAACCAGAAGGAGCTATTTATATTCATTTCTAATCATTTCGTCCAGCATCCAAGACTAGTTCTCTGTCTCCCCCATTCCCAAGTACCCAATTGCCCTCTCAAAGTATGCCTGGATGTCATTGCTCTTGGAGCTTTCCTTCCATAATTATACCAGCAGCTCACAAGCAGCCATCAGACCCATTACTGACAGCTCATCCCAGTTTACAGTGTCAGCTGACTAACAAAAACTAATGAAGCAAAAGGTGAGGAGGAGAAAGGGGAAGGGGAAGAAGGAGGCAGGATTCTGCTCCTGGCAGGGAGCGCCTCTGGCTTAATCAGCTGTGCATGAATGCAGGAGTGCATTGTTATGAAATGACAGCTGTGAGCAAGAGAAAACATCGACACATCCAGACAATTTTCTATTCTGCACTGAAATTGGTGATAACTATGTAGTGCATCTTCCTTCCTTGGAAGCCAACGATTTTCACATTTAGAGCACTCAACAGCGTACAAGAAAAACAAACAGATGGGAGTGTTTCTGGTCTGTATGCTCTACAGAATCATTTTATCTTTACATACTTCACACTTAGACAGTGCATGTTTTTGTCTATCCCACTTAACCTTAAATAGGGTGCTAGGCATATCACAAAGGTACTAAGAGTATAAGAAACTGATTAACTACAAAATGCAAGTCTTCCATGAGCTTGTTGTGCCTAACCAAAAGAGGAGGTTATTATCTCTGTACTCCAAACACTAGCAAGTTCTCTTCCTGCCAAACCAGAGTGCCACAACAAACAGTTCAGGAATTTAAGGCAATATTTAAGGCAAGCATTTGACTCAACATCTGTCTTTAGTTACAGGTGAGCAACCCATAATTGACTTTAATGGAATCAAAATAACGGGCTCACGTCTACCACTGCTGCCAATGAGGACAACAGACCACTGGATGATCAGAAACAAGCTCTGGGTTTACACACTCCCTCCCTTACCCTGGCTTCACTTTCAGTTTTGTGCTAACCACTGTTTATCCAAATTGGCAAACTATGTTTTGCCTTTGCCCTCCAAACCAGAACTGGAAACCCATTTCAAAACTTTAACTTCCAGTTCTGGTTTGTAATAAGTCTGTGATAAACAGGAAACTGACAATAAAGCTACAAGAGGACTTAGTAGGCAAGAAAGAGTGTTGGGGATGGCTGACACTATGCAATTTTAGTCTGTGTCATTTACATGCTTCTCCCGTAATCCTGTCCCATGTCCACATTCAGCTGCAATTTTTTTAAAAAACAACAACACAAAATCCTCTCAAAATACATATTTAAACACATACTTTAATACAGATTAATATGCTCCCAAAATACATACCGTATTTTTTGCACCATAACACTCACTTTTTTCCTCCTAGAAAGTAAGGGGAAATGTCTGTGCGTGTTATGGAGCGAATGCCTGCGGGTGGCGGGGGGGATCTGCTGCGGTCGTGAGCAGAGGATCCATGGTTCCCCTTCCTTCCCTCCTCCATGGTTACAAAGCATGGATCCACATGGATCCTCAGGATTTTTGCATTGGGCTACTACAAACTCACTGTCAGATCACATGTCTGTGGCCACAGCATGAACCACAAAAATCATATATCCACTATTTCGTTTAGAATATTTTTTTTCTTGTTTTCCTCCTCTAAAAACTATGTGCGTGTTATGGTCTGGTGCGTGTTATAGAGCAAAAAATACGGTATTTAAACACCTTTTTTATACATTTCAGCTGTCAGGTGAGGCATTTCAACATTTGGACAACTGTGAAATCTGGTGGATGGCACATTCCTTCCCATTTGCGCATTACTGTGAAAAGTTCAGATCAGTGATTTCACTGAGGAATTTCCAAAGGGATCAAGTCCCTCAAGAGACCACAGCTCATTTCCAGTTCTCCAAAACATGGTTTGGAGCATATTATGCAAGCCACTGATACAAGGATCTACCACTACATTGGTTGAAGTTGTTCAGAAGATCCATTTCCATCTAGTCTATTTCTTAAACACTTTACGGGTAATGATCATTTTTTTATAATAAAAAAAAGCTCCCAAGTAATAAATTAAATTCAATGCCAGTGGATTAAAAGGGCAGGTTTAGGTTTCATAAAGCAGTATTTTAAATGATGATGTTCCCTCATGGGACTTCCCCTATAGCAGAGAAAGGCATTTCATCCACTTATTGTGGACTGCAGCTCGGTAATGGATAAATACATTTCTGGTCTGTATCTCTTTTGTATCTCTTAATTCTGACATTAATCTGTGACTTTTTAAATAACATTTTTTACAAATATGCATGCAAATTAATCTTCGAATATGTGTTTTTAATGTGATTTCTCTCCAAGTGCACATTTCTAAATGCATTTTATACTGAAACAGGCTTTTCAAAAGCATTTTGTTGGGAGTTCTCTGCATCCAGGAGATCTGAATCAGGCCAGCACGTATCACAATTTACAACATACACAATTCTCAAGCATCAGTCCCTACATTTTACTAGGTCCACTAGTAAGGGATTACCCGGGTGTTGGAGAAAGGTACTCCCTCAGAAGCTGCCATTTCACCAACTGATTACCTCTCAAGTCTGATGCTGCAGCTTCAGAAGTAACATGCATACCCTTCTCACCAAATATTCCTTGATTGCCTGTGGTAACCTGGCAACAGAGATGTTGCCACTTTCCCTAAGAATAAACTGTGTTTAGCCAGAGTTCATCTGCAACATAACCACACCAAATAGCAAAAGCTTTACGAAAGGTCATCTGCATGGAAATTCAACTCAATCTACAGACACAGGGGACAAATGTAACAAAAGCTACAAGGAGCAACAAGGAGGGGATACTTTACAATCACCTCCAGATTATCAAACTAACTTAACCAGTGGTGGCCAAACTTGGCCCTCCATCTGTTTTGGGACTACAGTTCCCACCATCCCTGACCACTGGTCCTGTTAGCTAGGGATGATGAGAGTTGTAGTCCAAAAACAGCTAAAGGGCCAAGTTTGGCCACCACTGAACTAAACCAAAAGTGGGGAACCTGTGGTTCTCAATCCATTGTTTGGCTCCAGCTCCCATCAGTCCCAGCCAGCATGGTTAGAGGTGATCACAGTTGTAGTCCAACAACATCTGGCCACATGTTCCCCATCTATTGACAGATGAATTTTTAAAATCTATTTATTTATTTTGATCTAACTTTATCATTATCAGTTGAAAGCTAATATACAATATACAAGCTACTTAAACCAAAGCAGTACAGTCGTACCTTGGTTGTTGAACGGAATCCGTTCCGGAAGTCCATTCAACTTCAGAAAACGTTCAATAACCAAGGCACGGCTTTTGATTGGCTGCAGGAAGCTGTAGGAAGTTCTTGCATGCAATCGGAAGCCACAGAAGCTGTGTCGGACATTCGGCTTCCAAAGAACGTTTGCAAACAGGAACACTCAATTCCAGGTTTACGGCATTTGGGAGCCAAAACGTTCAAGTTCGGGATCCAAGGTAGGACTGTACTGGTTTTTCTTTGTGGAAAGTAAGAAGATGGAAACTTCTGGATTAGAGATATAGTCTGACTTGGGTTTGAGTTTCCTACAACATCATCATCATCACCCCATGTTACAAATCCTCAAAGACCAGCACATCCACTGCCATTCCTGCAGATGTAAAGAAGTAGTAGAGCTGTGTGTCATCAGCAAATTGCTGAGAATGTACAAGACTCCGGATGACCAGTCAGTGGTTTCCTGTAGATGCTAAATAGCATGAGGGATGAGGTAAGAACCCTGAGAAATGCCACATTTGAAGACTCCACAAGGCTGTGTAGCACACCCCAAGCATCACCCTCTGGAAAAGTTCATCCAGTTAGGACTGGAACCACCTCAAAGTCGTGCTGCCCACCCCCAACTCAGACAGCCACTTCAGAAGGATACCACAGCTGATGACATTGAAAGCTGCTGCGACGTCAAGGAGAGTTAACAGAGACATGTTTTCCCTGTCTCTTTCTTGACAGAGGGGATGCTCTCACAAGATCTCCTGCAAAATCTCGCAGGGCCACCCCCAGGCTTCCAGAGCCAGTGTGCCAAGAGTGCCTTGCCCAATAAGCAAGGCAGAGAGCTTTAAAGCTCTTACTGTGTTGGGAAAACCTGGCATGCAATTAATTTCCACAATTTCAACTGGCCATCCTTCAACCATGCCAGATTGAAATCACACAAGTAAAATATACGTAAGAGGCAATTGGTACTGTACTACTTGATGCAATTGTACTAATACTAGCTGCCAACAATAAGTGGCCAGTAAGATGATGCTTGGGTTTTTAAAATGTTAGGTTTGCCATGTACAGAAAAACAATGTTTTCTGCATAAAATGCTACAGCCACCCCTGCAGTAAAAGGCAGTAGCTATTTGGCAACAGGGACTATTCTGCAATACAGCATCTTGTTCTGTTTATAAATGGCAGCTTTAGATTTTGTAAACTAATCACATAGATACTGGCCAGTTTCCCAGTGTCAACAATAATTTCCATTCCAGAAATGCTAAGCCATTTTGAAACATTAGTTTTCAATGCTATTTTATTTTACATGAATGCATCCAGTTCTTCAGGCACCCCTGATTTCCCCATATGGCTAACACCTAATTCTGCTATTTGGCTGCTAAGGCCCAACACCATTTAGCTGCTGTGCTATGGAAATATCACTGCAATAATACCATTCATGAGGGATAATGAAGGGGCAACTATTTTGATTTGTCATTTCACTGTAACAATGACATCCAGGGACATGCCTAGAGGAAGAACGAAATTGCATCCATTAAAAACATTTCTTGAGCATTATGAAAGGATAATATATACTCCCAGTGCAAGAAAAGGCAAGCAGCATAGTCAATAAAGCTGCCATTTAGTCCAATTTAACACTTGGTGAAAAGGGGTGGGGGAATCACCACGTGTTCAACAAGGCTATCTATCTCTCCAGACACACCACCATTGATGTTCGTTTCTAATAAGAGTGCAAATGACCAACAGCAACCAAACTGGGAACTCCAAAAATGAACTGGAAGAATAAACAAAAAGCAACGAGGTAGACAAATAAAGATAGTCAATAGTCCTACATGTTCTAGACCCCTGAGTGACATGACCTTCTCTGCCTTTCCTATAGTTTGCATGCAGACATCCTCTCCCCATGTCCATGCACATACAGCTGTTTGTTTATCGCTTCCCTGGGATACAATCCTACACCTTTGTATGTGAACATTGCAACCACCATCCCAACCCATCAGCAACTTCTTTTCTGCCAGCATCCTAAGCAGCTGAGAATGACCCACATGGTTTTGTTACTCTCGCACACCCCACAGTGACACAGCATGATGGAGTTGTTCCTACACCACTGCGCGCATGCAGAGGACTTTAGCAAGCTGCAATGTCAGATATTTGTCTAAAGATGTAACACAGAGGGCAACATAATATGGCCCACCAGCACAACAGTTTCTGCTGTCATGTGCCCTGTGGATAGGTCTTGGCAAGGTCGGTCAGAGGTGGAGGTGGAATGGGACAAAGGTGCAACATTGGATCTTGGGCAGGGTTTCTGCAGTCTGGGAGGTTCTAACCTAGGCACTGGGGAGAAGACAAGTGGGTTGTCAGGAGAGATGGCAAATGGCCCAGCTGCCAAAGTAGAGCAGCCTGACTTGACTCCAGTGGCACCCCGTCAGTGAAAAGTCCCACATTCCCAAGGGAGGCGCCTAAGACTAGACTGGACAGTGAGCCAGCCACACTGACTCCAGCTCCATCATCAAGGACACTGCAGTGACAGCACAAACAGACACAACCTACACATAGGAATGGCCACTTGCTTCCTTACTCCCATGGCTCAGGAAGAAAACTGCAAATGACTGTGCCAACCCCACTCTTCAAACGGTGAGATCAGGGGGCATGTCAAGTGCTGGGACAAGACCTTAGCTTGTGCCTAACCATGCATCCTAGGGCTCTGCTGTGACTTCTTAACTGTGTAACCTGATTTGTGCTTGAGCACTGTACTGAATTCTGGAATAAAGCCATTAATAAAAATCTAGCTGAGAGTCCACCTACCAAGTCTGCAAGTGGCAGTCATGGCATCTGCTTTCAGGAAACTCACAACCGAACCCTGTCTCCCCCCCCCCTCTAAAAAAAAACATGTTCCCAGTGCCACACACACAATTCAGTTGTTCTTTGTTCTGGCTGCCCTCTGTTCCTGCAGCCAAACCCTCTCCTTCACTTATTTACACCCAAAGCCCCCAGCTTGCCTGACATCCTCCCTAGCTTCCTCTCTTTGTTGCTTAGGGAACAGCTGATACAAATGCTAGTTCTGTAATTACCAACAATCCCGAGGGACTTGTTTCTACAAATTTTATTGCAATTCAATTTTGGAATTCAGACTCCTGGCATCTGGTTCCTTGCTTATTGCACCCAGAATCATTCATATAGTCCAGAACACCCCTTAGAGCTTGAAGAAATTATGTGAGTTTATGTCTGCAATCTTTTAACGTTTGTTCTCAAGATCTCCCTAATTGTATTCGGTCACTGGCTCCAAACAGATTTTTCAGGTAAATCCAATACTGGGTGAATCGATGCCGATAGCCTACTTCTAGGATTATGGATGACCTCAGAACACCATTTAACCCGACCTGAAGATTCCATTTGCAAGTGGAGAAGGAAATACCCAACTCTGCTATATCTTTGCAATATCTGAAGGGTCTAAACATGCATATCCTGCCAACCTCCCACATAGAAGGGGCAAAATATAAAAGACTCTGAAATTATGAGAACATAAGAAGAGCCTGCTGGATCAGGCCAATGGCCCACCTAATCCAGCATCCTGCTCAACCAGATGCCTGTGGGAAACCCGCAAACAGAGCCCAAACACGAGCCCTCTCAGCCTCCTGCAGTTTCCAGCAAGTGATATTCAGAAGCATCACTGCCTCCAACCGTCATGGCTAATAGCCAATGATAGCATTATCCTCCATGAATTTGTCTAGGCCTCTTTTAAAGCCATTTAAGTGGGTGACCATCATTGCCTCCCACGGGAGTGACTGCCATAGTTTATACACTGAATTTGTTTTCTATGTCCCGAATCTTCCAATAATCACTGTTGTTAGATGCCCATGAGTTCTAGTGCTATGAAAGAGGGAGAGAAAAACTTTTATCTATCCGCTTTCTCCATCCATGCTTAATTCTATAAACTTCTATCATGTCCTCCTTGACTTGCCTTTTCTTTAAACTATAAGATTGTATGCACTGCAAGCTTTCCTCACTCCCCAAAGCTCAATGGGCTCAACCTCAAATAACTTAATTTGGTCTCATTGTGGTTTAAGCCCAAATTAAACTTCTTTATGTTTGGGTGCATTGTGAGTTAAAGCCACCTGAATAGAGACCTCCCCACCTTGAGCCTCCCCGCTATTCACTTTTCCCAGGATGCCCCGTATAGCAGCACAGAAGGTCTAGTGGAGTCCCAGTTTCCTCTCAGAGCCCCCCACTTCAAAACTGGAGAGGAAACAAAAGGCAGTGACAACCACCTTGAAAGCTAGCACTGGACCAACTCTGCGAGGAACCTGAGCTTCAAAGATGGGTTTGTGGTTTACTCAAAAGCAGGCTTAAGATGTCTGAACTAAGGAAGCTTAGTTCCACCTGGCTAGCCACCATATATTAGACCAGCAGTCTGTCCCAAAGGATGCTAGTGAGCCATCAACTTCATGTTTTTACAGCACTGAACCAGGCCCTTTCTCCACCACTGACTCCAAAAAGTAACAGTTTGAAAGTCTCTTATCCCACAAGGTGAGCTATCAGTTCCTCAACAACTTCACCAGCTTTCACTAGCTATTAATTCATGAAATGCACATTTGGATTTGGATACAAATCAAAGCAAAAACGTCCATGCCTATTTCAGCATTTCTTTTTGGTCACACAAACCATTCCCTTGCTGGTAGATTAAATCAGTGAAACTCCCAGTGTGTAGAAGGTTTCTTCTACATTCTTTTGAGTTGCTGAGTCATGGCCTTTGTTTAGGGCACTCAAAATGTTTTTTTCCTCCTCCAGTGCACCCCTTCTCAATACTACAAAGATTAACATTTTTATTAGAAAGTAAAAGTGGCCCAGACACATAGAGCAGTGACTCTTGACATGTAAAAGTATGGGTAAATTTGCTATGGCTGCATAACAACATGTATTTAATGCTTCTTTCCTGCTCTTTATAACAAAGCATTCTATATTATATACTAGCTTGCATAAACTGTAATTTTATATATTTTCCACGTTGGTATAATGACTTTTTTAAAACACCCAAATATTAATGTAGACATTCGTGGCAGTTGAATTATTGCTCTAGCAACTTTTGGGTATAGAAGGGAACTATATATCCCATGGGGGTATTAATATAGAAGACCAATATATTGGGGGGGGGGGAGTCAACCAAGGCATCTGACCTTTGCCCTACACCAGAAGATGTCCTTCACCCAATGAGGAACATGAATAGCCATCTTACATCTCCAAGAATATACAACATTATCGAGTATACAGAGTATTTTATTATTATTATTACATTTATTCAAAATGAAAGTGTACTTACAATTAACAAATCATTCTTTATAAGAACATAAAATTAAAATAAAATAAAAATTTCACCATTGTGACTTCCCTCGACCTCAAGTCAACATCTTTTAGTAAGAATACAGAGTGTTTTAACTCCTTTCCTATGTCCCTCGCTGATACTTTTTGCAGAGGATTGTATTTTGGGCAAAATTTGTACAATGTTTTGGAAGTCTGCTAGCAATGTCAACCATATACTGTGGAGGGTGTGTGATGCACAAGGATCGACCAACCTCAGAAATCTCCATGATAATTTTCTCATGTGCAGCAGTTCTACAATAACTCCCTTTAGTTTTTGTTTTTTTGCTTCTGGCAGGAACACTCTGTGCCAACTGTCCATTAATATTACATATAAAGATGCATCTATCATCTATAAATGCATTGTGATTTTTGTGAAGATATGTGCTTCCTAGAGCCACAGAGTTGGAAGGCACCCTAAGCCTCTTCTAATCCAACCTCCTCCTGCCCACAGCCATCCCTGCATGGGCTCAAACCACCAAACTTCTGGTTAGCAGCCAGACGCACTGACCCATTTCACCACCGGAGCTGCCCTACACTTCTTCTCTGTATAATTATGCTTTATCTCTGATCGGATGGCATGCCATGATCAAAGTAAATCAGGAGAAGAGGGGTCCAGAACATATTTCGCACAAGGGCCCACAACCAAGTATGACCATCCCTGCCTGGTCGCACTGATATATTTTATAGAAGTGTGCTTGGCTGACTGGCTAAAGGATGGTTGCTGAGTTCTGAAGCACACGTGGCTCTCAAATGTTGAAAAGCACCTGCACCACAAAGGATAGTTTCTCAGCAAGGATTATTGCCTGGAGCTCATGCAACTGGAGGAGTCACAGAACACCTCTGGAAACTGCATAAAAGTATTATATGTCCTTGTTACAAAATTAGCTGAAAGGGGCAAATGAGTAAAGTGTGAGCACACAGTTCAGCACGGGTTATGGATAGCTATCAGCCAGGGCAGAATTTATTTTCCTCCAGAAAACAAGCTCTAGGTGTCAACTTCGGAGCTTCCTTTCCACCTGCCCCAACAGTTCAATGCAGAAGATAATACAGACTGAGTTATTTAGAAACCAGAAAAAGTGTAAAAGAGAAGGTATATGGAGGACCACTGTTTGGGGTGGGGGTGGGGAGACAAGCGTATATGACATGTAAATCAAAAAGTGGCACAGAACAAACATAATTTATAGCCATGTTCTGAATGCTAATCCTTTTCTAGCCCAAAATTATTCCCTGCTGTGTAAATGAGGCAGCATTATAATATTGATACATATACAGAATACAAATTGCATTGGGCTGCCCTCTGCACCTACAAAGTCTCAGCACTGAGATTTAAAATATAATTATTGCCTTCATTCTATATATAGGCATAGATCTTTAGCATTAAGTACCAGCCATTAAATTAAAGGAGTTATGCAGTAAATTGTAGGGTGGATCAGTTATTTTCTATAGACTGCTGCATTTTATCGGCTGCATTTTCTATAGAATGCTTCTGAATTAGTTTTGGCAAAGAATCACTACTCTGTTAAAACACACACGTTTATTAAGCAAGTAACCACAGAGCTGCATGCCTAGGGCTATGGCTTAAAAAATAATAATATTACACTGACCCATAACTTTAATTGGGTGACACACAGTCTCCTAAATTTCCCAACAGTTCAATTAAAGGAAATAGCACAGGGTTACCATTAGGTTTGTACCGTTGTCATTGTCATTGATCTTTCAGAATCAGGGCAAAGAAGTGGAGGTGGAGGGCTTTCCTCCCCTTTCAAATGTCTCCTTCTAGTATTATGGGAAAAGCCTGCCTTCTAGTTGAATTGAATTCCCCTTTAATCTCATCCTTGAGCTGGTGGATAGATGCAGTCTTTAAAAATGCAGGATATCGGTGTAATTGTAAATTGATCTGTCTCTTTGGAAAACAGCCAAGAGTGTTCAACCAGCAAAAAGACCCAATCCCTGAAACTGTCCCTCACCCCTTCCCTAACTGCATAAGCCTATATACATGGTCTACTCAGAAGAAAGTCCCATTGAGTTCAATGGAGCTTACTCCCAGGTAAGGAGGAATAGGATTCCAACCACAATAAGACTTTTGGGTTGCTAAAGCTTCTGAAATAACAATACCTGATGATGTATTCCTCACACTACTAGTAGTTCCTCACATTACTAGAGAGCTGACTGTGAGTCACAAGGTGTTTTAAATTTTAAGATCTGCTCTCAGAAAGCTTGGGAGTGTCTTTG
The DNA here is from genome assembly GCF_964252035.2 of Podarcis erhardii. Lineage (NCBI taxonomy): Eukaryota > Metazoa > Chordata > Lepidosauria > Squamata > Lacertidae > Podarcis > Podarcis erhardii. The sequence goes on from NC_138513.1 coordinate 26,359,484, forward strand.
AAGCAAGAAGTAGGTTATAGGACTGTTTTAAGAAACACAGCAATGCCAGTAACCTACCACTAAAGGGCTAGAGATCAATGCAGCAGATTTACCTATAAAAAACATTTATTTCTGTTGGAAAGTTGATAAAGAGACACAGTCATGACTGCAGAGTCTTTGAAATCAGACACATTATTCCTTAGTGCCACACTCAAGGAAATTCATCTGTCTATGGTGATGTTGAACCTATGTAGCCTATTTGCCATGGGCTCTTTGGTGATGAGATCTGGCAAGCCATGGGTTATTTCACCTAATCCATCATTAGCGTTCACGTGCCCTTTATGACATACAACAAACCTGGATTTAGCAATCCTGCTCCTCCCGTGTGATGAATCTAAACACATTTCACAATAGGGTAGACAGAAAGGCATGCAGGTTCTCTCACCTTTTCTTTGTGCATTATTTTTTTTAACATTCTTGGGGCACTATGGGGAACCGCCGTTACTATTATTGTCATCGTTTTTTGCTCTCCCTTCCTAATCACTTAACGTACACTCTGTTAGCACAGGGCACAGAGCGATTAGAAAACAACAGTGAGGTTAAATCACCATGGTACAGCCTGGACAGCCATCTGTCATTAAATGTGTGCAAACTGATACTCTCCAAATAAAACAATCAGGGGTGGGAGTGGGGGGGGGGAGAACACATTTGACAAGAGCATCGATAACCACCGGTGCAACATTCAGCCAAAGGCAATGCAGCAATATATATCCCTCTCCTCCACTTACCAGTCTTCCACAAATACACGGATGAAGTTTCAAATTCACTTTGCGCCTTAGCTCCCCGGATTCCAAACAGGAGAAGCACGAGAACTCCAATGCACTTGCTTGAAAGAGATGAAGCCCCTGGACCACCGATTAAAGCTGCGCTCTTCTCTCTCAGCCCCATGCCTTCCAGAAGCCTGCTTCAGTGTCAAAATCTGCCGCACAATGGGTAACCCTTGCGTGAGTAATTTCTTTCCCCCCTTTCAGAATGTCTTCACAGGGAGGGCAGAAGGGAAATGGCTTTCCAGCTATTCTGCATGCCAGTTGAAAGGGGGGGGGGGACTGTTTAACACTAAGGAACAATAGAGCTCTTGCTTGCTGCTGCTGCTGCTGCTGTTTTGGCTGCTGCTGCTACGATGGCAGCGGCTGCTGCTGGTACTGTGGATGTTACTTCACTCTTCCCCATTCAGTGGGTAGTAGCAGTTTCCATCAGCTGAGAGAGAGACAGCTGTCCACAGGGGGCTCCAGCTGACTGAGCAGGTTATCTTGGTCTGGGAGGCAGCAGCAGTCATTTACACCAGCTGGAGGGAGAGGGGAGAGAGAAAGAGAGTGAAACAGTGGAGGGGAGGGGAGAGAAGATCAAGGGAGGGAGGGAGAAGGCAAGAGGGGGAAGGAACACAAATAGCAAATAACCGAATGCTGTAATCACATGCATGCAACCAACTGCATGATACTGTTGTTTCTTTTTGCACGTCTATTGGAAGAATATCCATATTCAAGACTATCCAATAAAAATATTATCATTAAACAAAAAAACATTCCGGAGCATGTTTGAGACAAGCAGGTAGCAACTGTTCAGCACCAATTATTTTCCTGCTCCTTTAAAGCAAGTTGCCAGCATGCAATTCCCACTTAGTAGAGAGCTGACAGGATGGATGATGTTGTTGAAGAGAATCATGACTTTGAGAACAGCAAATGTGGTGAATTAAGCATACTTATCGACAATCAGGATGCTGATGCACAAACTGAATACACGGTAAAGACTGGTGGGGATACTTAGACATGCAACTGATTAAATTGTCCCTTAATATTCATGTAAGAAGGGTCATACAGCTGCAATATTATACTGTCCGGTGGTGTTTTTCTGTCTCAAGTTACATACCCATTCCACTTATATCTGGGTGCAAGGAAGGAATTAAAGGAATAAAGCATCTCATTAAAAATCAGAATGAATTTCATTAATCCTTTAACTGTGCATCTAAGAAAAGCAGCCATTCTAAAATTTTCGTTTATCAAAATGTTTTTATGACAGTAATTTCTTTTTATGAAAAGTAATTCTGAGTTGCAATTACCTCAAAGTGTGTTTTTAAGCATGAATGTGTTAGTAGGCTGTACCATGCAGGGGGCGGGCGGGGCGAATAGGACAAAAAGTGTCTTAACACTTTGCTTGCTGTAAAGTCATACTCAGAGTAGGCCTATGCACTTAAGTGAATCATGATGACTAACATAAATCCATTGATTTCAGTAGGTCTACTCCTGTGTTTGACTTGATCGGGTACCGAGAGAGCATTGTTTTAAATTCACCCCAATGAGCTAGAACAAAAGATAATACTGTCTTATGTTCCTGCATACATCCAGAAATGCAAAGGCCTAGAAGTAGTGTTCTGAGAAGAGGTATTGTAAAGACTAAAACCAAAAAGCATTCCAGCAGCAGAGCAACCAGGGAGTTTTAAATGATGACGCTACTGCAGTTGAAAGAGAAAGCCTTAACCAAGCCTCTCTGGGGAACTCTGTCATTTGCCAGAATCCTTCCCATGCTCAGCCTCTTCCACAGGCACTGGGTTTGAAAAGCAGCCTTGATCAAATAATTCCCAGGTCCTCATCTATTTAAATATTCTGACATCAGAGCAAATTAGCAATGTTGAAGGTTGCAAATTTGTCTTTGTTTACTTTCCACTCTGTTTCGCCTCTAAGAGGGAATTAAAGGCTCAGGAAGCCCTGGCGCTGTGTGAGGCTGTGATTAAGAGAGATAAGCAAGTGTGGATTACCGTTCCTCAGCTGTTGAAAAAGCGGCAACAATCAGGAGATTATGGGTTGATAAGGGATACATAGAAAGCTGTGAGCCTAACAAATTTATAGCATCCATTTCTGACGGAGGGCTAGGGCTCACAGCACCAGGTAAGGTATATAGTCAAAAAATGGGACGCACTTGGTAGTCTCACTTATATGTCTCGTGTTCATTTCACAGCCAAGAAGCTAAGCACCCACCATCATCAACAAAGCATTTATAATCCAGTAACTGGTTGCAAAACCTCTGTGGGTGCATTTATGTGTGCCTGCATATCAACATTTGTACCTGAATTAATAAAACCTGCAAAGTTTTAAAAGGGGTGTCTTTTCCTTTGAAAGCATTTTCTCTTAAGTAAAAACTGCCATTTGACTTCACAAATCAAATTCGGCTGCAGCCCAGTTTCTTTGATAAATACGTGAATACCTGAACTCACGAATACGTGAAGCTGAGGCTTGTGGCAGCTATGAATTGTGCTTTTCTCTACTTTGAATCAGAGCTTTTGAATGTAAGAGGAAAAATGTATCTCAGCAGGGAACGCTGAAGTAGGAACAAGTTACTAGGGTTCACAAGGTTGCATGAGATGAGGGGTGACGAGGCAGAATTAAAATAAAATTTGGTTATTTGAAGCAATGCACGGATTGACACCTCTGTTAGTAACCTCTGTTATTAACATACTTTTCATGGCATTAATCCAAAGCATTTTCAGGCCATGGGCTCTGCATCTCCTAGTGGGTTCTGCATCTCTTACTTTAAAAAGTAGCCATTCGTACAACAAGCCAATTGCAAAAGCTGAGTCACCTTCAGAAAAACTTCCATATTAGGGTAGAGAATCTAGGGCCTTTGAAATGTTACTGGACTCCAACTCCCATCAGCCCCAGACAGGAAGCTCAATGATCAAAGAGGGTGGCAGTTGTAATCTAGCAACATCTGGGTAGGGCCACACGTTCCTGAATGTGTCTAATTGGCTGTTTAGATCACAGCCTATTTAGTCATTTCAGAGGGGGGAAATCTGTCTGTATTATAAAAATTGAATTCATATGCACAGCTCTATCATTCAAACTTCCCCCAACCTGGTGCCTTGCAGATATTTTGGACTACAGCTCTCATCAAACTCAGTAAATACGGTCAATGATCAGGGATGGTGGGAGCTATCATCCAAAAACATCTGGAAGGCACCAGGTTGGAGAAAGCTATTCTGTATTTTTCAAAAAATGAAAAGGAGAAACCATGACAAGGATTATGGACAACAACAATAGCTAAGAGTTCTTTCCAGAGCACCTTATTTACCCATCCTCATCTTTGATTAATCTTTTAATATATATCTGGATTTGCACATGGAACACATGGCATACTTCCCAAACTTGAAAGATGACACCAACATAGCTGCTTGGCTAGCCAGACAGATCTGATGCAGGGGAAGAGGCTAGAAAAAAATCCCTTTACAAAGGCCACACAATGCCCATGACATTCACTGAAACAACAGAAGTAATTAGACACCCAACACTTAAATACAGCCGCTGGTTATGTAGCTGCTAATGTCACAAACCATTCTTCTCACCAAGTCAGTTTTCATAACAGAGGTGCTATTGGTCAAAATGCATATCTAGAACAGAAGATGCATCCCAAAGATCCTTCCTAATAAAGAAATGTAGCCCATAGGGACAACATAATAGCCCATAGCACAACAGAATCTGTCTACGTTAGTTCTGAGCTGAAATGGGAGGTGCACATTGCATGAACGTTTTGTTTCTGTGAAATATACCTCGCTTCTCAGCCATTTTTCACACAGCTTTGCAAAAGGGAAGAATACCATTTCCAAAGAGGCAGAGGCTGGACGAGCAGGGAATGCATCTTATTGCTGGGCACATTCCTACCTAGAGATACCAGGGACTGAATCTTGGACTTCATGCATGCAAAGGCAATGTTCTGCCATGGAGATATGGCCCTTCCCCAAAGGATGACCCACTCTCAGTAGCTGGAATTCTTCTTCCTGTTGCAACTATAGAGGGATGTTGTCTCCACAGACGGCTCAAGTCTTATGCAGGCTGATAAGACCCAAAGGAACTGACTGTGTTTTTAAAAGATCCAAGCATCCACTAGTTTTTGCAAGTTCAGGGAGACTGAAGTGCTATTGGGGGACCTGCCTTCTGAGACTAATCCAACCACAAAAATTATTGTATCCATTCCTGAATCTAATGTGCTTTCAACAAATTTACATTTTAAAAATCCCAAATAAAACAAAGTTGCACACAAGTCAGGCTTTGACAACCAAAGCTAGTCCAAACCTATAAACCTATGGTGCAGCATAAGCTAACATTTTCATATATATTAGATGCCTTCACTTAAGGAACTGATCGTGTTGTTGAATGAATTGCCATGAAATTTGAACATGGCAGCATTCAAACTGGTAGCCACACAAACCCACTGCTCAAGATCAGAATGCAAAAATGAATGTCCAGTTTTTACATCATTAAAAATAAAAAGCTTACAATCATTCTTCAGTCATATAGGTACAAATCCATGTCTCACTGTTGCTTCCAGTTTGACTGACGAGCCAAATTCTTTCTTTAGAAACTGTCCACAAAATGAAAAGATTACAGGCTAGGACAACTCCTATTTTTGAAAGTAAATCATGACCTGTTCTCTTTCATACTAGGAGTGACTATGAATGCAACCTTGTGCTGGCCTGCCCCAGCATCCCATTGTGACATCATACTGTGTTTTTAACCTCACTGTCCAATGAGCAGCAGCTCAACTCCATAATTTGCTTTGTTTCATAACAACAATTCCTTGTGGTTGAACAGCCAACTGCCTTTGAAGTAAGGTATATTTTAGACACATTTGAGATGTTGCCGGAAACCATGATTGCTGCCACCATTTTGGATGCTCCTACGGTATTCTGGCGATTTGTAAATCCTCATTCCAGGTGTTTTAAGATGCACTGCATGCCTAGGTATCATATGTCCTATGCTTAAAACAGCCAAGATTTAAGTATCCAGTTAACACACAACTTAAAGCTCCAAAGCATCAGTGCTGGTTACAGACAAACAAGAAGACAGTGTGGTGTAGTGGCTAGAGTATCAGACTACTACCAGGGTTCAAGCCCTGACTCAGTCATGAAGGTTATTGGGTGACCCTTGGGCTAGTCACCATTTCCTTGCCCTACCTTGCAGCGTAACTGTAAAGATAAAATGGGATGAAGGAGAACCACATATGCCACCCTGAGTGCCTTGGGAGGAAAGGCAGGGCAGAAACGTAATAATAAATATATAAATAAAATATGGTTGCTACTAAGACCAAGCTTAAATGGTTCCTGTATTTCAGTAACATTTTTTGCTGTTCTAAACAAATACAACCATTTCAACCATATTTCAGCAAAAAAATATTCACCACTTCCTTTACATTGTCCCCACCGATCCCTCTCTTGCACACTCAACTTGTTTCATATGGCTCCAGTGACATCATGACACAGCCATATCTGATTGGCTACATTGTGTTCTGATGTCCTCACATCTACTATGTGGTCATTCATGGACCCTGCTCTTAACTGATCTAATTTACCCTTACAGGTGTCACCATGCGGCTGTAGCCAAATGTTGATATGTCATCCCAACTCAGTACTGCTGCCGGCACTGAGGGGGCAGTTGGCAATGTGCCCTTGGGGTAGGGTGGGGGAAGGCACACACCACTGTGACCACTGCCCCCCACCTTGGCTGCTCTACTTTCTCTCCCCCCAGCTGCCTCCACCTCATTTTCTTCTCTTCCTTTCCATGTTGCTCTAGGCACTCTGCTCCCCCATCTCAACCCACCCAATATGACCATGGCCTCTCCATGTTCTCCTCCACACCACCACCACCACTGCAAGCATGTTGCAAAGAATTTGACTGCTTGCACCTACACACTCTACAAGGTGGCCCTTTCCAATTATGCTGGCAGAATTTTAAAAGGCAAGCTCAAAATGAAGCAAGCAAGAGCTCTCACTTCAAGTTGCTGAAGACTGGAAATAAAGGGGGTGCACTTCTTAAGAGAGAGTGGAACAGAGCTCCACCACCGCCTCACTTCCACCAGCCTTCCTCCTATGTGCCCAGAGGCATTCTAGGAATTTCCCTCTCACTGAATGGTTCAGGTGACCACCCTATGTGTTTATTTGGAATAAGTCCTGTTGAACTCAGTGGGGCTAGAGAGGCTCGTCCACATTCCCGCTTGCCCCCAGGAAAACTTGCTGTTTACTGCCAAATCGGAGCAAACACCAATTGGGTTTTATTCAGATAGATGTCTGCTCTGATTTAGCTCTAAAGAGCAGTTTTTTGGGGGAGGGTGCAGTGGCACAAAGGCAAAAATCGCTCAGACCCATGCCTCAAAAGCATCATAGAAATGGAAAACTGCTTGGATCCATGCTTTTGTGAGATGGAGCAAGCGGAATTCGGAATTCACCTTAGTTCCAGGTGAATACGGCATAGGATCAGATTGTGATGCACTTAACAAGAATCACATTTATTCATGTTTATCCTAAACATGTTTACTCAAATGTAAGTCCCACTGAGTCCATTACTTCCAAGTATATCCAGGATGGCAGCCTTAATTGAACACCCAGTGAAAATACTGAGCATGGCTTCTTTCGTATTTCAGGCATTATGTATTTCCAAGTAATTCTAGTCTATTAATGCCACATAGTTTGTATAGATGTTATCAAATTATGCAGAAAAGTAAAAAGTGGGGGTGAATTTTTAATAACACTACTACTTTGCTAATGTATTTTAAGCCTGAAAACACTTCATTGTTATTGTGAGTTTTCAGAACATAGTAAATTCTCCAGTAAATTCCCAAACTAAGAGATGTAAACTGAAAATAACAAAAGCCAGTCTTTCAAGAGGTGCAGTGCATGTGGCCTCTAGGTGTCATTCTTCACCATGTTTAGTCCATATCCTTCAATGGGCTCCTCATTACTTTATGTATCAAGTGAAGATTATTGTTTGAGGAGGTGAAGCATTTTGTTCTAATTTCCCACCCATTGTTTACTAAAGAAGATAAATTTGCCCTGCATTGTTAGAATATTCATAACAAGAGCTCTGGCAACATTAATAAATTAAAAGTAGATGGTAGATTTTTCTTCTTCTTCCAGTCTTCAGATTCCCTTGAGCAGAGATCAGCCCAAGCCAAAGATAATAAAGTATTCATACGAAAAATTAACTATTCATGTGTGGTCCACACAAACTGGACACCTTGGTTCTCCCATAAGGTGGCAGTTCTGGAAAACTGCAAATTCTAACAGGTACATTATACAGTTGTACCTTGCATCCCGAATGCCTTGCAAGTCGAACGTTTTGGCTCCCAAACACCACAAACCCAGAAATGAGTGTTCCAGTTTGCAAATGTTCTTTGGAACCCGAATGTCTGCCATGGCTTCCAATTGGCTGCAGGAGCTTCCTGCAGCCAATCGAAGCTGCAATTTGGTTTCCAAACGTTTTGGAAGTCAAACGGACTTCCGGAATGAATTCCGTTCGACTTCCGAGGTACCACTGTAAAGGAGGTCATGTTGTCCTCTTTGCTTTGGTTCAAATATGGTTCTGGACTCTATGATGCTTGCTAGCAGGTAGTATCTGGTTTATTACTGAGAAATATGGAGTCCCTGAACTCTGAAGCCTTCTTGCTTGCCTGGATGAAGGGTACGGCGGGGGGGGGGGTGTATAGAAAATATGCTATTGTACAAAGATAAAATTTACATTCATTGCTGCATCCACTTTTGCCTCTGGCCACACCCACCAGTGGCATGTGTGTGCCCTGCAGAAGGTTACCCACAAGGGGATGCAGTCTTTGGGCTAAAAAGAAGGTAGGAATCCATGATCTAATTATAGGATTTTCTTTTATACTGTATTGGATTGCATCCAGACTAACAGTGCAATCTTATGCATGTCTACTCAGATTTCAACATGGCTTACTCCCAAGTAAGTGAATGCAAAATTGCAGTCTATGTTTCCAAACCTATGCACCATTGAACACAATGGGACAAAAGAATCAATGGAAACAAAGTGGAACCAACTGGATCTGGATCCAACCCACTGCCACTATTATATACTGATCATTTGTTTGCCAGTTTGCATCCTGCCTTTCCACCAAACAATGCTCATTGTTTGTGTCCTTAGCAGAGCACAGGGACGTTATACTGTCCCATGAAAGATCAAATGAACCTTAAGAAGGCAAAAGGGATGCAAATTAGTACTACTGCAGATCCCTGTAATGACAGCAGACATCATTACTGGTTTAAATATAGCACTATTATGCTTCTCTTGCTGGCACATAGTCAGAGAAGCTTTCTAATGAATTGGTAGTGGGAGCCCTGGCAATTTGGAGAGTTCATCCCTTGAGATACAGAAGATAACCTTGGTCATAACATGTCACCGTTGCTTCTGAACATTTTCTGGAGAGCGTAAATTTATTCTTTGTGGTGCCACTCAGTGAAGCAAGGTAGCTTTCTCCATTACACAGAGATGATACAAGTAAAAGGGTGATGAATGTTCATTATGATCGCTGCGCTGCTCAAGTAATGCTTGAATTTGCTGAGTAGCACCAGCCGCAGAATTCGCCGGTCACAAACCTATCATCACTATCTAGCTGCGAAAATGAATGGCAAAGGGAAGCGACATAAATATGAAAGGGCAAGTTGACAATTTGTCATCAGCACTGATGTATGAATGTAAAGCATAAAATACTAGAGAAAACTTCATATTTATATCAAAGAATACATATCCATCAAGGTAAATGCTAACTTCATTCTGGAACTCAGATAGGAAGGACCACCCCTGCCCTTTCTCCAACTCTTCCTGATAAATATTGGAAGGGGGGGATGAAAAATAAGATGTGCGTGTTTCTGCTGCACTCTGTTTATGCAATAGGATAATGTGGAAATCCAAACATACAGGTTTCCTATACTACACCCAACATTCTCCTCTTCAGCCTTTCCACATATTCTACTTCAGACACAAGCACTTCCATTATTTTGAACACTAGGGATGATTCAATCTTAGAAAGCTCAAAGTTTCCCATAATGGGTTAGTCAACTAAAGAGAATGGATTACACCTGGGCATAAGATGAAAAAAAATAGACAGCAATGCTAAAGAGAAGCAAAAACAGCTGGATGAGGCAGTTGTAGCCCAAAACATCTCAGGGATACCAGGTTGGAGAGTGAGGGAAAGAGACAGGTAGACCAGTTAGACTCCCTAAGAGATGGTTCTAGTATGGGTTGAGAATCATGTTCAAAAAAGGCTATCAATAAAGCAAATGAAGAATGTCTCTAAACATATACAGTGGTAGCTCGGGTTAAGTACTTAATTCGTTCTGGTGGTCCGTTCTTAACCTGAAACTGTTCTTAACCTGAAGCACCACTTTAGCTAATGGGGCCTCCTGCTGCTGCCACGCCGCCGGAGCACAATTTCTGTTCTCATCTTGAAGCAAAGTTCTTAACCCGAGGTACTATTTCTGGGTTAGTGGAGTCTGTAATCTGAAGCGTATGTAACCCGAGGTACCACTGTATGTGGATACATTTACTTATTGTAATATTGGATTTGTTGTAAATTTTCAACAGTATAACAATAAACATTCACAACGGTTTGTGTCATCAAGTGCAACTAGGATAAGACAGAAATGAAGCTTCCCTCCATCTCATTAGCTCAACACAACCCTTCAAAATGACCTCTGAGATTCAGGTGGCCTCCCCTTCTCACCATTATGTGAAAAATGGGGACCACATCTCCAGAAATTTATCCTCTCTCTCTCTGCATACTTTTGTCCTCAATCTGTTTTCCTCCAACTCTCCAGAGCAGATTTGGGGGTTGTGGGGCGCAGAGGAGAGGGAGAGGTAGTCCTGTTGTACAGGCAGAAGCTAACTGTGCTGACAAGACGACTTTGTTGAATACAACCCCATTAATTACTTGAGAACAATTGCTAGCCATTTATTCCTAAATTATTTTTTAAAGAAGAGAAGCTGAATGCAAAAGCTTAATCATCTTAACTGTATAATTCATGAATTAACATAAATACGAAGGGTTCAGTGATTCCCGCCTCACAAACCAGTATATTTGTAACACTCCTTTTAGGGGTTTTTTTTTGCCTTAACAATGGTCAAATATAGGGCTGTGTTCATTGAACATAATTCATTCTCCCCCCACCCAGTTGATTGTATTTTAATTCTTGAAACATGCAGCTATTCATGTTGTGCTTTTTCCAATTTTACAGAGTCAGTGCATGCTAAGAATAACTGGCACTGGAATAGTGCAACAAATGATTTTTCTATTCATACATATGCACATTGCTTTTCCACATATAAAAGTATACAACTTTCAAAAAGCAGCAATGATTTCCAGGAAAACAGCCATTTTCACTTCAATTAAGTTTTTATGTTCCGATTTCCCTGATGACCCATGTTCTATCTTAGTGTGAAATGCTCTCAGGCAGATAAAGAAGAAAACATTTTGTGTCGGGAAAGGCATATCTTACCTGTTATAATATTAAGGAAATTCAGATAGGCTTTTTTATAAATAGTTTTTTGTTTTGTTTTTACAGATATTTACCTGGCTGTTGCTAGGATCAGGACACCAGACAGTTGACTGAATAAATATTAGCAGTAAACCATCTAAGAAGCAAGGCTTTCTATGGACATGCCTAGATATGGGAACTTCTAAAAATCTCTATGTCAAGCTTCTGCATATGTGGTTCCCCTCCCCATTCTTGTTCTACGCATTTATCTCAATGAGAAGTGTTTTTTTAATGGCTCTGCTAAAAAATGAGCAATTCTCACATATTATATGCCTTATTGTACATATAATATTGTGTGCACATTATATCCATGCACATTCAAGGTTTCCTAAACCAGTCAGCACATAAACAGATACATACAACAATGCATTTAAATGCATACAAAATTATGCTACAGAAATATAGTACCACATGGGGCTTGACTCTTTTTATATGTATTACATGTATATTACATGCATCTTTGCATGTAACTTTGCATATAATTAAGTCGGTCTTTTTAAAAACGAACAAACAATGCATGAGCAGCTTAGACAGAAGCAGGTGCTCGATGTAATAGATAGTCTGATGTGAGCAAGGCGCAATCAGTTCAAAATCCTGCATATAAATACATTTAAAATGGATCCTTCCTTCATCCCTAGACATGCCCTCTTATCTTTCCGCTCTTACATCACAATATAACAAGGGTGGAGAACCGTTTTGGCCAAGCAGGTTAGATGTTTATCTCTCCCGACAGCCTCCCACCCAATTTCTACAGGTTGGAAGGACCACCTACCTATCAATCATCTGACATCACAACCAGTCAACAGAGGTGGGAAATCCTGTTTACTTATAAAAGTTGGCGTGTGGCGCTGGTGGTGCGATAACAACCAGAGAAGAAGCACTGAGGAGGGTTAAACTCTCTACTCATCGGAAAGGGTTAAATCCTGCTCCTTTTGTCCATGTGCCAAGTTCCCTTCTGGGAACTGGTGGGTGCAGTCAGCACACAAGTGGGTGCAGTCAACACCCTTGCTCATCAGCTGATGTCACCCACTCATCGGAATAATGTCAGCTGACTGGCAGGCATGTGTGGTTTTTTTGGGGGGGGGATATGACTTTGTGGGCTAAATTGGATCTCTAATACCTCACAATCCAGCAAGGGCCTTTTTTAGGATGGGAAGTACCAGCACTTCTTTAAGTGTTGGTGGGCGTCACCTTCTGTAGGAAGGCATTAACCACTCCCTGGACCCACCCAGTCGATCCCTACTATTTGAAGCTTTCTGTGAATGCTGGAGTCCTCTGCATGCCTTGGAGCTTTTGAACCAGACTTTGAAACAACAATTTTCTGTTAGTACAAGTACCTACACTCAAGCTGATTTTCAAGGTAGGCCTAAATATTATAATCTCCCAAAATATCACTGTAATGATTTGTTCCTACTCCCAGACAACAGTTTCTCAGGCTGGAATGCAAGCATTCAGGAAGTCTCATTCTTATCACTGAGTATGTTCTGTGCAATGTGGTTCTGCAAAATCTCATACTTTTTATCACACACATACACACACTTCACAGAACCCTTCAACTCTTGGTGCCTTGCCCTGTGTGTCTTTGGTTTGCTTCAACTATGATAACACAAACTTTTTTATTTGGGCTAGGCAGTCTTATACAGTAGGTTACAATATTTGAAAATTACTACCCTGGAGAAATAGAAAGGTCTAGTATTTGTGAGCATTCCAGTATCAGCACCATGGACAGTTATATTTTCTGTCTTCCCCTCATGTGGGTTTTGCAACATGTAGTTCCTGGTGCATTTGGAATATTTAAGCAGGACAGGCACTTAAGCTACACTAGTGTGCACCAATGAAAGTGGCTAAACCAAGATAATATGGTTCTGATATCCCATCACTATTTAAAGCCTTATATGTTTCAGAATAACATCTAGAACACTTTGCTAAGTGGGGGCCATTTAAACCTCCAAATGCTTCAAATAAGTTCACATCGAAAATTCTGTGATCTACTCTTAAACCGAGATCTCTGTTATCCTAGTCTAAGCACTAAACCACATTTGACATACTTCTATTTTACAGCTGGAGGGGAATGGCCTGAGAATGCATAAATACAATTTTTCTTGGGATCAAATACTTTGCAACCACATTAAGAACAGCAAAACACTTTAAAATATATTAAAAACAAAGCATGTATTAGTTGAGATAGTTTCCCCAAGAACAAAATCAGTGAAAACTATTTAAATTTCCAATTATCATTCAAATTAGTTTTGGATGTGACATATGGGGATTTTTTATTTATTTTTTGCTGACGTTCACACCAAGAAATCAATACAAAGCTAGTATAATTATTTATTGGAGTAAGACTCTTGAAAATGGACTTGAAATCACTATTTGGATCCACCTGCAGGCCTTTTCAGCCTGACTGCAGCTGAGAGGATGAGACAGCAGGGAAACCCATTCAGGCTGATCCAATTTAGATATGCAAATTTTATCTTGTGTGCTTGAAAGAAACATTATGGCGCAGCATAATTTGCACCTTGAGTTCTAAGGAATAATATTTCTAATCTAATGAAAACATGCCTCCATTGTTCGTTTTCACACTCACCAGGTTTGATCCAAAACTATTGTTCACTTGCAAACTTCATACCTCTTCTCTTGCTCTGTTTCATGTAAAACCATTAATTGAATATTTTAATATTAAAAAACCTATAAAGAATTTTTTAAAAGAACTGTGGCTGACTACTAAAAAGGCAAACTAACTTTATGGCACTTGTAACTGGTAAACTAATACATGACCACTTTCAGTGGATCAGTAGATGGGAAACATCCCTGCTTTCTTTGAAAGAAACTGCCTGTGAAATGTCATAAGTGTATCTATGTATATTAAACTAAGCAGCAGAATTAGGACAGCAGACCCCAGAGTCAGAACCCCAGAGTGACACAAAGGAAAGCACAGGCTGAGGTATCAGGTACCAGGAAGTGACTCAGCAAACAGCACAGGAAGGACACAGTGTAGAGTTCGAATAGACGCATTTAATAAAGGACTTTGTGTTATATAAATCCTGTCTGGTTCTTTTCTGCAGTTGCAAATACAGTGGTACCTCAGGTTACAAACACTTCGGGTTACAGACTCCGCTAACCCAGAAGTAGTACCTCGGGTTAAGAACTTTACCTCGGGATGAGAACAGAAATGGCGTGGCGGCGGCAGCGGGAGGCCCAATTAGCTAAAGTGGTACCTCAGGTTAAGAACGGACTTCCAGAATGAACTAAGTTTGTAACCAGAGGTACCACTGTAACAATGGTGAAAGGAAAAACTCAGCGACAACTCTACCCTCAGTCAACTCTATCCTCACTCACTTCGGATATGGCTAACTATATCCAAAAATGAGCAAACTGCACCTGAGCAACAATAACTAAATAGGTTCAGGAAGCCAACTCTGCCTGGTTCCCTTTTGCAGGTTCAGGGCCGAGGGCATGAGACTTGTAAATCAGGCCATTTCTCATCATGCTTTAATTTTTGTTTTTGTTTTTATGCATTGCATATTTAGCGTGCCCTTCATCCAGAGAGGGGAAGGCCATAGCTTAGTGGCCGAGCACGTACGTTGCACACAGAAGGCTCTGGGTTCAACTCCCAGCAGTTCCAGGTACACATGGGAAAGACCTTCTGCCTGAAATCCTGGAGGGCAATTACCAGCCAATGTAGACAGTACCAAAAAAGTCTAATCTTTTTTGGACCAGGGGCCACATTAACCCTTCGCCAACCCTCTAGCAGCTACATGCTACTGGTGCGTGCACCAAGAAGCGTTTGAAGCCACACTCACTACACTCCCTTGTACAGGCATAGGCCAACTCAGCCCTCTAGATGTTTTGGGACTACAACTCCCATCATCCCTGACCACTGGTCCTGTTGGCTAGGGATGATGGGAGTTGTAGTCCCAAAACATCAGGAGGGCCGAGTTTCCCTATGCCTGCCCTTGTACAACCCTTTCATACATATATGGTGTTACAGACTGGGGCAGGCAGGGGGGGCACCCCCCCAAAAAAAGAAACTCTAAAACTTAGTAAATGGTAGGATTTTGATTCTTTGGAGTATTGAAGCGAAGATTGCAGGCCAGTGGAAAAATGGAGGCTAAGCTTTCTTTCCAAGCCAGTGCCTCGCCTGGGACAGAGTTGTTAACATGACAAAAGGGGGTTGGTGGCCCATAGTGATCCATTCTAAATATCTGCATGTCTTCAAATCTAAGACCTAACATAGTGTACACATCTTATAACAACTGGATCTGCTCCTTTACTTATAATGCATTGGTCCCATGAGATTGTGAAGATTCCTTTTCTACATAGACAGATTTTAATTATCACCTTGCCACAGTAAATACTTCTGCTGAGTCTCTAGCTTTCGTCTCATTTTTTATGAGCCTTCCCTTGAGAATAGATGCTTATATTGCCAAGTTGCCAAGCATAACAATTCCCTCCCCCCACAAAAAAAGAATTCCCTCTGTAATTTAAAAACAGATTATAGATTCCTTGAATTTTATTGACACCAAGTTTTTTTATTACATTTTTTTTTAAAAAAAAAGACTAATAAAATCTATTTTCTTTCTGAAGACTACAAGCAGAACAAGAAGGGTTGTGGAGATAGCTGCATATGTAAATAGCTGCATTTATGTTAATACATCCCAAATCAAATTGTATGTGTATTTTAAAAGCATGTTCTGTACATTAATAAAAGACAATACAGTATTGTCAACTACAATATGAAACCTCGAGGTGAGGGTTTCATTCACTTCATTTAAAAATTGTCACACTAATGTTGCCCCATGGGAATCCCTCAATGAACATTCATACAGAGACAGATAATATTGTACCTCATCCCTTCAAAATAAATGCTTTTAGGTTTCTGAAATGCAGAAGAAGCTGCCAAAAACATGAGATCCATATTCTGGCAAGATTCAAGATAAGGGGATATATTAAATAAATGCTGAAGAAAATATTATTTAAATTCTTGCTGTTATTTTTTTTTAATCTTATTTTGATGCAGCAAAGCTCTGCTCAATAAATTGCCTTTCAAATCTTGATCAGATTATCCAGTCACAGCTGCACAAAAGGAAACTCTTCTCCAGTAAATATTTGCAATACATTATAATCTCTGGCTTTGGTGATTAACAATCCATAAAGAGATTTTAAGCAAAGCTATCAGTTTAATCTAGCAAAGCTTTACATCCAGAATGTCAGACAGAATCAGATGGTTCTAGTAGTGAGGCAATGATGCAGCCACATTTTCTGAACCAAGACATTGAATTTTTAAAACCCCTGAGAGTTAAGGCCCCATTTGCTCCATCTGTGATGCATCATGGGGGGAAAAGAGAAGCTGGGGTTTTGTGTGGAATCATCTATGGAATAGCATGTTGTCTGCAAGCTCAAATAATTCACCCGCAGAGCACAATGGCAACTACACATTTTGGGGATCTGCATTGCTTTCAGAATAAATCATCATGAAAACCTGTTTCTCAATAGCTACAGAGAAAATAACTGTGTTAATTTAAATGAAGTCTATGTGTCGTTTCCAAATGCCGTCAACATTTGCCACTGCCTTTTTGAAAATACATGTTTTTAGGGTGAAGTGTGTTTGTTTTCACAAACTGTTTATGGTGTGTATTTTCTGTATTCCTGTCTAAAGCCACAGTATACTTTTAAAATGTACCGTATTGGCACGAATATAAGCCGCACACGAATATAAGCCTCACCTTTAAAATTCAGGGGGTGGGGGAGGAATAAAAAAAAGACAATACCTAAATATAAGCTGCTCCCTTAAAATTCTGCAGGCACTCACACCCGTTCCGTTTTACCGTATGTCTGTTTCAGCAGCGATATCGTAAAAGCCCATTTTTGTAAGGTCGTGAATTTAAGCTGCACTTTAACTTTTCACAATCAGAATTTGGGAAATAAAATGAGGCTTATGTTCAGGCCAATACGGTAATCAACTAGGGTGATTCAAGGTGCACCAAGGCAAATTCACAAAGATGTCTTCTTTAGAAGAAAAAAATGTCCCCCCCCAAAAAAAAAACAGTAACATAAAACACTAACAAGTAAAGTGTTTCCAATGGATGATTATATATACAGCACGCAAAGCATGACAATGTCCATCAGATTGTACAAGCATGACTTGAGCGCATGCACACATGATGCTGTCCCCTGGATGGTAATGGAAGCAAATATCTCCAAAACATCTTTCAGCACTCAGGGAGAGCCAACATCCATGGTTCACATGGAAGATGAAAGGAAGAAGCCAGATATCACTAATGCACTCATGTTACATGACATCCCTCTTACTGCTGTACTCAGCTGTGTTAACCACTCAGATAATACTAGTTACCACCTTTTGTGTAGTCAGACCCATTTCAATACATTTCTTGTATATATGTACTGAATTTGAAGACCCCGCAGGGTCTACATGCAAAAAGCTCCATCAATATTTTGATGCCAGTTCACTTATGAGAGTCAAGACATAGACTGCAAGCATTAGTTAATGGGGAAGTGAAAAAAGAGACACTAGACATATTGGGAAATGCTAAGAGAAATGCTATTAAATAGAGATCCCGTTCCACATGATTCTTACAGGCACATATTCTATAGTATAGTAAGACAGGTGTTTGCTGGGAGAGCCTGAATGGGGAAGATGCGCCAATAGATAGCATTTCCTGGCTTGTGCTTATGATTTTACAAACCCAATTCCCCTCCAATCTCCAGAGCAATTTTTCAGCATTTTTAAGGTTTGTTTTAAATAAAGTGAAAGATGAATATATAAATGGAAAACATATATCACTTCCAAAGAGAGAGAGAAAAGATGGGAAGATTGCCTGTTTTATGGGAAGAGGAGCAAGACTATCATTGAATTCACTGGTGTGTCTCTCATGCAAATTTCAAAACTGGGAGGAAGCCGGGTTCATACTGTGAGTGAAGAGCCCAACATCTGTCTTAATCCTAATACTTTCTTTACAAGAAGCCACAGCCATAGATAAATGTTATTTTCTATGGTAGACAGAGGCTGGATTACATGTGGAGCATTTGGACTAGCTTACAATGATAGGGGAACACCACTAAGAAGAGTTTTGGGATAGAACACCACATGGCTTCACAAGACAGAGAAAATGTAGACGGCTGAGTGCCAGCAGGACTACAGCCACCATGGAGCCACTGAGAAAGAAGAGAGGTATTGGTATGCTCAGGGGGCAGCAGGGTTCATAGATTTTCAGCAAAAGATTCAGGGCGCAGAATGCACCTCTACCCAAACATGAGTTCAATGTAGACTGAGTGTATTCAGTAGCCATGAAATGTAGTGGCAGAAAAGAAAACTGGAACACCTGACAGGTAGAGTTGAATGCCCTGATTGGAAATAATGCTTGACTGGAATCTTGGACAACAGATAGAACTGCAACATTTTGTTGCCAGTCCCAGTTGTATGACTTTACTGCATAAAGTGTGGAAAAGCAAAGAGATAGGTGCTCACTTTGGCAGCACATATACTAAAATTGGAACACTACAGAGAAGGAAAAGCAAAGAGATAGGATACTAAGCTCTTCTGCTCTTCTGAAGAGCCACAGAAGCCATTTATTTGCTTTTCATTTATTAAAGAATAGCTTTTCATGAAAAATTGTGTTTTGTATGCAGGGGCCTGTCTGAAATCCATCTGTCAAAAGACCTCTTAATTAATTTGTAGTATTCTGTCATGGTTAGTAACTGTCAGCTGAACTCACAAAATCAATAGTAAACCTTGTAATACACCTTCAAGTCAAAGTTCTGGTATATTTATATTTACTCTTGACCATACTAGTATGACAAAATGTCCTTTGGAAGCTTAGAAAAGAGCAATTCGTTCAGAATGGCTTTATAACACTGTCATTTAATTGTCATAATTTAACACAATCTCCTGTGTCCCTGATCCTCTGGTTCTGCAATTTAAGGCTCCTTAATGTCTGGTCGACCAAAAATCGGTCACATCCCCTTAGTGGGAAGCAAGCAGCGCATGATACATATAAAGTAGCTCATTTTGCCTCTCTAGCTGCCAAAATAAAAGCAGAGTTTCTAAAAACTAATGTGATTGATTGCTCCACTGACAAACCGGATCAATGATATTTGATTTTACCTGTGGTGCTTTATATTTGTCTGAGTCTTTTGTTATGGCCTATGGCTACAGCATACGAAGAGCGGTGTTTATGGGCCCTCATAAGGATTTTAGCATGTATAATACCTGCACTGTAGTATTCTGTATTTTGCATAGCTTGTGGCCTAGATCCAAAGGACTATGAAACTCTTTCTTCTGTGGTTTAAGGTTTGTTTGGGGGTTTTTTGTCAAAAAGATAAATCTACCATGCTGCATTTTTAGAGGAGTTCCAAAAGCGGGTTGTAAATATGGCATGGAGGTTAGCTGTTCAACGGTGGCAATGCAGAGTCAAAACATTTCACTTCTCTAATGCAAGTCCCTTCGGGGTAATGTAAAAAGCCCTTTGGATCCAAGGCAATATAATCCAGATATCACTGGTTTGGCTGGGTGAGGGTCAGAAGACTCTGCATTTGCCCTCCACCATGAGCACAACGAACCAAACTGAGCACCTATCTGGTAGAGTGCTATGCCCAGGAGTCCAAAACAAGTAAATATTTAATTTATCTTGGGGGCTTACATGTGTGTCAATGAAGAAACGTCCTTATAAGGCATTTCAAAATTAGGAACACTTTTAATACCTATGCACTTAAATGAGTTGTTGTAATAAATGGGTTACATTTTGTTAACAAAACACAGCCTTGAGATAAGCAAAAACCATTCTTGTATTCAAATATAATATGAATCCAATTTGCATCAAGCATAAATTAAACTAATGAGCATCAGAAAGAGATTGCCCTGAGTTTTAAAGCAAAGCTCCCCACTGAACTCCACAGGGACTGCTTGTGCAAAATTCATAGCACAATGGGGCGCTATAAAAATACTTACTTCCAACCAATATAACGCTGCATTTCCAACCTCAAGCCAATTATTACAATTACTTGCACACAACAAAACTGTTTTATACTCAAAGAGTACTTCAAAAGTAAACTAATTAAATTAGTACCAAATCACTTGGGATTAAAATTGTTTTAGTGGGGTCTGAAAATGAGAGAAGAACATCATGACTAGTATCTTATTATTTATTTATTCATTTATTTTTATGCAGCATTAATGAAAATAGTTTTATATCTACAGGTTGCCAGTGTCTTTGTATGTATGTTCATTTGTTTTTCAAACAGAAGTCAGGGGGAAAGAGAATGGCCCACTATGGTAAGCGAATGAATAGAGAAATATAAGGGAGAAAGAGACAGGTATATATTAATTGTCATGCAGACAGGTATAATCCAAGGAACACACATTACAAAAGGTGACAGAAACAAAAGCCTGGTTATTATTGTTATTTTTTAAAAGAAAAACTATTCCTTGAATTTCTTTTTTTTTATAATAATATTTATTAAATTTTTAAACAATAATCAACATACATAACAACATGATCTTTTTCAATAACCTCATTTCATTCTCATCTTTGGACTTCCTCACATCTCTTGTTCCTGCTTTCTGAACACATAGATTTTCTAGCAAATTATTTGCCTAATTCAGTTTATATCATATAATTGTCCAATATTAAACCTCAAATCTTAGAATTTAAATCACTCTTTTTTGTAAAAAAAAAAAATCTTAATTCTAGCATATTGTTTATCCAAAATTTGTCTTTTCTTTCAGTCACATTTAAATTTATATTCTTTGTTACCAATTTGTTGGAGCCCTCTTATTACAAATCTTACATCTTTCTTAACATTCATACAATTTACAGTATTTTTGTAAATAGTCCTTAAATTTCTTCCAATCCTCCTCCACCGATTCTTCTCCCAGGTCTCGGATTCTGCCAGTCATCTCTGCCAGTTCCATATAGTCCATCAGTTGCATCTGCCATTCTTCCAATGTGGGCAAATCTTGAGTTTTCCAGCTTTTAGCGATGAGTATCCTTGCTGCTGTTGTAGCATACATAAAAAAAGTTCGGTCCTTCTTTTGCACACTCTGGTTAACAATGCCCAAAAGGAAGGCCTCTGGTTTCTTAAGGAAGGTATACTTAAATACCTTTTTCAGCTCATTATATATCATTTCCCAGAAAGCCTTCACTCTAGGACAGGACCACCAGAGGTGAAAGAATGTTCCTTCAGCTTCTTTACACTTCCAACATTTATTATCAGGCAAATGATATATCTTTGCAAGCTTGACTGGGGTCATGTACCACCTGTATATCATTTTCATAATATTTTCTTTCAAAGCATTACATGCGGTAAATCTCAGACCTGTGGTCCATAACTTTTCCCAGTCAGCAAACATAATGTTATACCCTATGTCCTGTGCCCATTTTATCATAGCTGTTTTAACTGTTTCATCCTGTGTATTCCATTTTAGCAGCAAGTTATACATTCTTGAAAGTGTCTTAGAGCTGGGTTCTAACAGTTCTGTTTCTAACTTTGATTTTTCCACCTGGAATCCTATCTTTTTGTCCGACTTAAAAACTTCTTTAATCTGAGCATAATGTAGCCAATCTTGCACTTTATCTTTTATTTTCTCCATACTCTGCAACCTCCAATTATCTCCGTCTTTTTCTATTATTTCCCAATATTTTGGCCATTTGGCCTCCATATTGAGTCTTTTCAGGGCCTTATTCCTTGAATTTCTATTCCTTGAATTTCTACCCATGTGCAAGTTGGGATGGGGGGGGGACTCTTTGTAATTGTGTTTATACACTGAAAATCAATAATACATCTTATAAAAGATCCAGAGAGAGAGAGAGGCAGCAGGAACAGCATCAAGAGGATTCATCCATATTTCGGTAAGAACTAGACACAGAGAGAATGAAGACCAGTGAGGTTGTGAAGAACCACATTTTTTGCAACCAAAGTGCATGACTGGAAAAAAAGAAGCAGCAGCCAAACAAAGGAAGCAGAGCATGAAATAGAAATGGGACACAGGTGAAAAAGAAAGGATGTGGGCCAGGATGAAGAGAAAATATCACAGCAGAAAGTAGCATCAATAAATGAATGAAAGGGGGGAATCTTCAGAAAACAAATGAAAAGAAAATTCACCAGCATTGGTGCCTGCCTGGGATGAGTTTAGAAAGTGTTCCCGTAGATGGAATCCCAGTTTGCCTAAGCAAAGGCAGCATTCCAGAGCAGCTTGCACCGGTGCTGTATCTTTTCATGTAATGAATAAACCATCACGTTCTTTCAGGTCCGTTCCCCGCACCCCACCCCACCCCACCCAGCCAAGGTCTCCTGCTTCTGGTAGGGAGAGCTGGACTCAATGACCCATTAAGTGCCTTCCAATTCAATATGTCTCTTATTCTAATTACATTTTTGCTTAGTTGCACTATTAAAGGCCAAAATACAGGCCACTGTATACTGTATATGTATTGACATTTATTTCCTTGTAAGGCAAATGTCTTCCTAAGAACCTCAGTGTTATTATTTTCAACTTTTGTGGGATGGAGTTTAACACAGCACATTGAAGTGTTAGCAGCATTAACACTATGGAATTCAGCTTGTGAACGGTG
This sequence comes from Podarcis erhardii, assembly GCF_964252035.2. Classification (NCBI taxonomy): domain Eukaryota; kingdom Metazoa; phylum Chordata; class Lepidosauria; order Squamata; family Lacertidae; genus Podarcis; species Podarcis erhardii. The sequence goes on from NC_138513.1 coordinate 26,382,419, forward strand.
GGGTAGGGGGGACATGTCAGGCCCTATAAAACTCCCTATCTAGCCTTGGTACTCTCTCCGCAGGCTACACCTCTCAGTAGCCATCCATTGCACTCCAAGAGGTTTTTTTCCTGGTTGGAATGTTTCCCTGAACTCATAGTCGTGCCTTCTGCTTGGCTGAATGGAAGGTAGAGAGGGGCATGAGTGTGCATAGAAACTAACCTTCTGTAGACCGGTAAAATTTACATATGTTGCTCCGCCCATTTCCCGCCCCCACTGAGATATGGGAGATATGCTATTTACAATAGCAACTTTAAGTAATGGCTTTAAGTACGCTTCTAAACCAGTTCTGAGGTATGCCTGATCATGGAAAAAGCCTTAAGCATCAATCTTTGCTACCCGTTCCTCAAACACTGACAGAATTACCAACATGATAAAAGAAATGACAATGGAAAAACTGCCTGTTTTAGTGAGCATAAATTGGACATGCTGAAAAGAATTTATACTCCCCCAAAAGGATCTAGCAGTCAGGGTTGTGTCACTGATTATTAAAGACCAGGATTAATACACTACACTACAAATACGTAGAGAATGTGTGGAAATCCTATGCAAATTACTCCGCGTAAATGTGCTAGGAACTCATGATAAGCTTGGGATACAGAATAGATTTTATAAAAGTCGACCTGAGGTGTGTCGTCCCCCCCCCCCCCGCATAAGTAATGTCATTGAGGGGGTCATTTTCTAAGATAGTACAAAGGACACCATGAAAGAATATTGAGTTTAATATACATTTTTCTAATATGCAGTTTTACATTTCACTATTGCTTGCCGTACTGCCTGAAATCAGGTAGTTCTATGTTCTCCCTAAACCATTGCTTCATCTGCTCATTCCCTAAATACCACAAACGTCTCTTACTTTATTTAAAACTTAAGGTTCTTTCAATCACATAATCATAACCATTATGAACTCTATCGCCTCCCTACAAAACAAACCCACAAAGAGAGCCTAGTTAAAAACTTCCTTCTCCCAATTTGTCTCAGTTTTTTCCCTCCATTGTGCTGCAAGATTTCTGAGTCTCTGCATGGTGGGAATCCAGTGAAATTATGTTGTAAAAGGGATCCAAAGCACAATGGATCCAAAGCACAAGGAACTGAAAAGCACAAAGTCCAATGGACTCAACAATTACTGGACTCTGGAGAAACTACAGCTATCTAGGTTGCGGAAGGCATGCCTACAGAGGAATGCATAATGCAGTTCTTTTGACCACAGGATACGATAAAAACTGTCGCTCTGGATGAGAGAAATCTCTGCAGGTTTCACAGAAACCTTGAATGTTGGAAGACAGATTCATAACCTTCCTCTTCATAATTGCTCAGCAGTGCATAGCATGTCAAAAAAATACCCTTCCAAACAAAAGAATCCTTCACTAGGCTGGAGCGGGGTTGGGAAATACATTGTGTGGACCCCAAGCAGGCTGCTGGCTAATTAGCTATTTTGCTACCCACAGTGAGAGCTGCGGCATCATTATGTCACCTGGGAGATATGTCTTGTGGCAGGAAACCTGGAATTAGCAGAAAAGTCCCAACAGCACAGGGAAAGAAGGAATTCAGGACTCTGCAAGAAAAGGAATTTCCCTCTCTTAATTTAGTGCCAAAGTACATGCCCTTGATAGAAAATCTGGAGGTGCAGAGAGAGGACAATACTAGCCACGATGCAATAGCTGATTGTTAACACAACACAGTACTGAGAACTGGTTCCTAAATACAAGTGTATACAGTGGTACCTCGGGTTACATACGCTTCAGATTACATACGCTTTAGGTTACAGACTCCGCTAACCCAGAAATAGTGCTTCAGGTTAAGAACTTTGCTTCAGGATGAGAACAGAAATTGTGCTCCGGCGGCGCAGCAGCAGCAGGAGGAGGAGGCCCCATTAGCTAAAGTGGTGCTTCAGGATAAGAACAGTTTCAGGTTAAGTACAGACCTCCGGAATGAATAAAGTACTTAACCTGAGGTACCAATGTAGTCACATTTTCATTTGTTCTCCAGTGATACTTGACAGAGATCATTTCCCCAGCTATCATAACTGTTCAGATAATTGGGATTTCTCCAGTTACTGGCAAACACACTTTTTCGGATAGAGTTCACTGTGACTGTGAAGTTGTGCAAAAATTAACTGCTACCCTTTACAATAACTAGAGAATTCTAACTGATAAGAGAAGGCAAAGCAGAAGCCTTCCTGGGTTATCCACATTACAAGAAATAAACTAGGGACACAATCCTGCTGTTAATGAAGGTTAGAGTGTATATAGATGCACACAGTCTCCCATCATTCAGTTGTGGCCTAGGAGGGCCAGGGAGGATACGATCACATTTCTGAGAATGTAGGACAGTGGTTCTCAAAGGTTGTGGCGCACCACATTGGTGTGGCAGGGGAGGATGGCAAGTGTGGCAGGGAAATTCAAGGACAATCAATGTTATATTCTGGGAATGGTTCATGTTCTTATGTAGCTTCATTGTGGATGTCCCATGATCATATTATAAAGTAGCATGGCTAGGTGTAGTTTCTTATTCTTATCAGTAAAAAGTTCAGTGTGGCACAAGCAAATTATTTATTCCAAAAGCGTAGACAGGAGAAAAAAGTTTGCAAATCACTAATGTAGGGTGATGCTGGGGAGAAGAAACTAGCCCACAACAGCCCATGCAGCCACAATCAAATTATATTATCAGGCTACAGTGGTTGCTACACTCTCTCCCAGCTTCTATGCTTCATGACATCAATGTGGCTGGACAAACACACAGACAGACAGACACCCATGTGGGCCTCAGTACAAAGAACTGCAAAAATTGCTCTTGGCGATTATGCAGGCTGGCCTAAATATTCCTGGAGACTTTAATTATTACAAATCTCACAGCTCATAAATGTCAGTTGTCTCTTTGATCTGCCATTTACATCATCAGAATTCAGAAGATTAAGAATTTTAATTGCCAAACCGATTATCTCTGACAGTTTCTTGAAACTCTCAGAGCAAATCACATCAGTGCTGACAGTGAACAAAAAAGAAAGAAAAAGAAAACAATAAGGTACAATAAATATATTTTCTGGCCATTATCTGTTGAGCCTAATTGACTAGATACAAGGACAACTTGCTATCAAGAAGCAAGTGTGTGTTTCCTTAAGTACAATGCCTGCACTCACTATCTCATGAAAGCAATTCTTGATTGTTCATATGGGTAGGAACATCCTAAAAACTTCTCCCTCTAACTCCCTCAGTGAATAGTAAAGGTATGTCTTATTATTGTGCCCAGGATTATGCCTGAACAGTTGCTGTAGGTTAAATTTATTTGAAGAGTAAGTTGTACCAGTATTTTTTTTTAAAAAAAAACAAAAAAAAAATCCCTGCTTAGACATGAAGCTTACAGAGTGGTCTTGAGCAGCTTGCTATCGCTCTATCTTTTTTTAAAAAAACATTTTTATTAAAGATTTCTTGGTTTACAAAAGTATGTGCAATGTCTCTTTTTTCAAGTTACATTTTCTACAGAGCAGTTTTGTCAGGGGACTGCCATCAGAACAGGGATGGGGGGCAGGTGAACAGAGAGCCTCCGACGCTGCTGTGGAGCATCTCCTCGTCCAGCGGTGGGGAAAGCCACACCCCCAGTGGAGCAGAGGGGGAAGGGGGTAGCCAAGCGAGGAGAGGGCTCGAAAATGCTACTGAGAGCCCAAGCGCCGCACCTAACCCGGCTAGCCAGGAAACAGACATGCCGTTTCCATCACCCAGCTTGCGCAGAGGGATGAAATGTAAGGAGGGGAGGCGGAGATTTGGGGTGTCTAAGTTCTTATGTTGGGGGAGAAACCGGAAGGGGCCACTCCCGGAATCTGCAAGCGACTAAGACGGACATGAACTTTGGGGTTCTGCACTGTAAAAAGTTTGCACCAATAAAACCTGTAAAAGACAGGTCGGAGTCCTGCCTGGTTACTCACGAGCAACCACCAGCGGCACCTGACAAGTTTCATTTGTTGAGACATTAGTGTTACCTTAGAAAGAAAAGGGGGAAAGAGACCTCTGAAGTGTGAACCATACCACTGTTGCAAGCTAGGAGAAATGGGCAGGAGAGGGTTAAAGAGGCAAGGAGGTTTCCTAAAGGTTCTTTAATGATCAGCCATGCAAGTTGCCAGGCACATTATTGGTTAAGAAAATTACCAGTAAATGGCCACCCACCCAAAGGCTAAGAAATACCATAGCTGGAAACACCTCTGGGAGGTGTTTTGGCAGAGGTATGTTTTTCTCTCCCTACTTTGTTCAGCTAAGGATAATGTAAGCAAGATGCATGCAGGGCAGGGAGCATGGATAGCAGCAACTGCCCTGCACCCCACACTTGGGAGAGCCAGACCCATGCACCAGTGACCACACTCCACAGCTCTACTGGCTGCTTGGCAACTCCACCTCCTGCCCACCCACCCAGAGTGGTTCTCCAACTCCTCCCTTCCTAGAGCAAGACAGTGGTGGTGGAGGAGATGGCAGAGAGCCTGGCTGCCATTGCCACTGCTTGAAGTGGCAGCAAGATAAAAACGTAAGCTGGAGGCAAGGAAAGTCAAAGCAGCAAAACATAAGCTGCCATGAGGAGGATTGATCACCACACAGCCATCATGATGTACAACAGGAGGGCTCTCAGGGAGGCATGAGGGCACATACTATGAGTTGCCAGGGCATGGCCCTAAGAAGTGTGTGTATGTAAGAAACAATGGAAGCTGCAGAATAATGCGCCTCTCCCCTTTGTACTCTTCTTAACTATTAAAACAAACAATACAGTATCTTTGAAGCTGCATAAAACAAGGAGTGGTTTTACAACAGCCACTAGTCACTTTATTGAATTGGAAGGAATATGTGCCCATGTCTCATTCAGTGTCACATACAACCCAATGTGGTGCTTTACTTTGGCTCATTTTTATTAAAAAAAAAAAATTAAAGATCCACCTCTCTCGCAGATTCATCTTGCCCCGTCCTAACCCCATCAATCAATACTGATTCCCTAAGGTTGGAAACAAGTTGCTGGAAATTTGAGACTGACAGTTCATAAAGCAATGATGATTCATAATACCGATCAAAAAATTTTATCAAGAAGAAAGAACCCGAGAGGAAGGAAATAAAGAACCCATTGTTCCAATTCAAGCCAGTGCCAAGTTTGCTATTCAGCATCCTTCTACGGCCTTTAAATCAGAGCCACAATGTTACACATATAAAGAGAATCATTTAGAATATTGATACTATGCAATCATTTTTCTTTCTTCGTTCCATAATAAATCTTGGTATTAAAAATTATACTTCTCTTGGGGCTGTACTCTAACACATACTTGCTTGAAAACATGTCCCACTGAAATCTCCGAAGCCTTGTTCCAAGTTACCATCTACACCTCAGTTACCCATTGGCGGCACTCCTCTGTAAATGTAATGTCAGGTCTCATATTCAAGCATTATCTATAGCTCACATTTTCCTGTGTCCTTAGGCAGCCCTCAATGCTTAAATACTACTGACAGTTAAAACAAAAACACACAGCAGGCCATCTGACATAAAGTCCTCACATGCATTCAACAGTGTAGATTCTTTGAACATTAATGTACAGCTGTACGAGATAGCACTATAATTTTGCCTCCTGAAATTTGCATGCTGAAACCTTTTTTTGAGAGTTGTACTTGTGCTTTTATAAAATCCACATTGTGTTACATTTTTCCATCAACATTAAAATATTTTGGCTTTTCAGGTTGCTATTTGTAATGCAATATTCTGGAGTCACAGAAAGCCAGTGTAATAACCATAATATTTAACATCTGTGCTTTCAAATGTTCAAAGTGCTTCACAATGCATTATTTATATGTAATCCTTACAACAACTCTGTAAAGATAGCCAGTATTATTAACCTCCATGTAGCAAATGGAAGGATTGAGAAATGTTGACACAACAATTCTCTTAAAGCCATTATTGAAGCAAATGTGTATCTGGTAGGATCAAAGCAAATGTTAAAAGTTAGTTCAGTAGGCAATTGTTTCTTAAATTACTTCCCTTTATTCCAAAAGTGCATGTTAAAAATTTGAAAGGCACATGTCCTTATAGTATATGTGAAATCCTACAAAAATATAAGGTATGGCCCTTAAAAAGATCCCCAAGTTCACCATTTTTATTGATCATTTTGTGTGTGGTGTGTCCAAATGACCCACAACTGCTGATGTGCAGGGCCTTTTGGACCTGGAAGAGGCCAGAACAGGGCAGGGTGGAACTGGGTGGAATGGACTTATGCATGGGGGCAAGGAACAGAACACATGTGTGAAATGGTCACCACCTGTAATGATGTTATAGTTTGACAATTTGTGAACATGCCTGGCTCATGTACTTCCTTCTCTGCTTCATTCTCATGCACAGCAAGTCCCTTCCTCCTTCCCTGGTGTGAGACAACCCATAGTTTGCCATTTCATCTGAACTGGCAGACTGCTTGCACTTGTATTGCAAATGGGAATTGGAAATCAGACTCTGACCACTGTGAAAGAAATGGCAAATGGAGGAAAGCAATTGTGTGCACTAGCGGGGAGGGGGGCTGTGAATCCAAAACTTGGCAATGTACTGACAGTTCAAGATCTCAGGTTCCTCTTGACTCACATTACAAAGATGAACAACTGTAGCCATTTTCGAGCCACTGCCTTAAACACGTGAAGAAATAAGGAAGATTATCTGTGGAATAATACCCACTTCTAGGCGATAATTCCACAGCTTAAGGAAGCTTTCTGGCAGATCCTCAAGTTATACTACAGTTGGTAATAAACAGAAAGTACACATTTCTCAGTTTGTTCCCCACTTTCTTAAATTGGCCTATTAAGTGAGTTGAGATTATTAAATGCGTTGGGATTTTACATTTATGCTTAAAGCAGCTGCTTCAAAACTGCTTAGGAAAGTTGATGGGAGAGCAAAATAACAATAATGCAAAACGTCCATTTAACCTGCTTCTTTCCCTTTTGAAATGAAATGTGTCAGCTAGCCAGCTGCATGCGTTGCTGCACTTAGCAGAGAAACACTCCCGGCAGCCAGCCATAAATTCCTTTCTTTATTTCCTTCTGACAAGATTACATGAAGAATAAACAAAGCGACCCGTCTCTCATGACGCGTTGCTCTAACTACTTTCTCTTTTCCCTCTCCCTCGAGACCAACAGAGCCAACGGCTCAGCCCCTTCCGTTTTCCCCTGTGACGTGGATCCCCCTCTCTCTGGAGCACCCCTTCCTCCCCAGACTCACTATCCTCTACTCTGTCTTCTGAGGAGGACTCAGTACTGAGCAGTGGAGATCGTTCCCTGGATCCTCTAATTCTTTCCTCCCTCGCTGCCTGCAGTTCCCTGACAAAATGCTACCCAGATATATTACTTTGACATCCAATGATAATAAAAGGCATAACATCTTGTATTAATTCCAGACTGCACACTGCAGCTGCCACATGCAAGCCAAAATCAGTGAAAAGTGTTCCCTTGTGTAGTGGGTTTACTGAGCTGGCAAAATTTCCTCCAACGACATCAAATATCCAACAGTAAATGTATGTCATGTACACCATCCCTTGTTGAAATGTAGAGGGAAATGACATACATTACTACAAGTGACTTGGCAGGATACAATCACAGGTTCTATGAATGAAAACAAGGAAACATCCTTACCTTTATGGTAATTGCTTCAGTACAGTGGTACTTTGGTTCTCGAACGGCTTGGCTCCCAAACTAATCAGCTCAACGTTAGCGATCGTTTTTCGGAAGCCGAACGTCCAACGCAGCTTCCAATTGAGTGCAGGAAGCTCCTGCAGCCAACTGAAAGCCACGACTTGGTTTTCGAACTGTTCCAGGAGTCGAATAGACTCCCAGAACGGATTACATCTGACAACCAATGTACCACTGCACAGGAATGTTAAATAGTTAAACTGTAGTGCCGCTTAGTGCTGGAGGATAGCAGAGAGAACAACTTAGCATTTTTTCCAAACTTTAACTTTTCAAAAAGTAAGACTACCACAGTGCAGGAGGAGCGTGTTTTGTTTTACTCTGGTTTATAAAACACACTCAAACATTTTTAAAAGACAGTTAATAGAAAAGTGACAAGGACTCACAGACTACGGGAAAGTGGACAAGCTCACTTGCTACTTTTCTGAAGCAATCTGACATCTGAAATTAACATTTTTCTCGCTTCTTGAACAGAGATGCCCATAAATTAGCATGCACCATACCTCCTCAATTAATAATACTTCACTGGTGCAAGAAGTATCTTCTGCAAACACACACAGCTGCTACCTAATTCGCAACTACTAGAATTTATTGTCATGTTGTGGGCTAATATTGATAAGCTTGACATGACAAGTTGCCATTTTAAAAAGGACAAAATCCTTTCTGGGAGAGTCGGCAATGTTTGCAAATGTGCAAAGATTTAATTTCCTTTGTGTACTCTGTCTGTCACATATAGCCAGGGGCCTGTCACACCTTATTCTCTGACCAGACCTCCCATGAAGTGTTTGTGTATTGTCTGCCAACCTGCTTGCCCTCATGTTTTCTTCAGATAAATGCTTTTCTTTTTTCTAGGTTGTATCAGCTGCTCAAGATTCGTGTTAAATTATGCCCAGTCCTAAAACCTTCTGTCTTTCTGTAATTTAAACTAGCTCATTAGGAATATTTACTTTAGATAATGCTTGCCTTTTGATGAATGTTTTAAGAGAGTCCTTTGCATATTTCTACTTCAGTGTAAATTTAAATTAGCAAGAGTAAATCAGAAGTCGCATAAGCCAGTGCTGATATGAATCTAATGCAAGAGGACTGTGCAAAAGGCCTTACCATAACCCACTATTAACATGTTCCAGAATAGTAATCTGACACTGCATTGTACGGCCTCTACCACTATAATGCAGGCCTGTCTCATGGCCACCTGTCACTTTAAGACTGCTGAGTCTTTTATCCCATGCCATCTTAGAAGAGAAGTCACATCTCCTTCAATATACAGTGGTACCTTGGGTTAAGTACTTAATTCGTTCCGGTGGTCTGTTCTTAACCTGAAACTGTTCTTAACCTGAAGCACCACTTTAGCTAATGGGGCCTCCTGCTGCCACTGCGCTGCCAGAGCACGATTTCTGTTCTCATCCAGAAGCAAAGTTCTTAACCCGAGGTACTATTTCTGGGTTAGCGGAGTCTGTAACCTGAAGCGTCTGTAACCTGAAGCGTATGTAACCTGAGGTACCACTGTACAAAGTGAGGAATGAGTCCTATCTGAAGATCTTTGACAGGAATAGGGGTCTCCTAACAATTCTCAGTACCCTTAAAAAAACTACAGTTCCCATAATTCTCTGAGGAAAGCCATGACTCTTTAAAGTGGTATCATAGTACTTTAAATGTATGGTGTGAATGTGGCCCAGGTTTTCCAGTCAAACAGAGAGGGGAGAGCGATGATGCCACTTCAGAACAAAAGTGTTAAGTACCATCCTCTCCTTTCACTACTCCTTCCCTGTTTCTCCAAGGCACTTCTGAGTGCAGTTTTCTTGATTATGGCCCTGCTCCTTTAAGCGTCTTTTCCTTTTCTCACGACAGCTGACAGTGCTAGCTTGACAGAACATTACAATGTCAAAACAATCCCTAAATATTATTGAGCTTAGTGAAGGCATGCAATAGCTATCCTGAAATTATGCCAGATAACTTTTTTAGTGTATTGAATAAAAACAAAATAAAAACCTCCAAAAGAAAATGTAAGATATATAATGAATTAAAACACTTATTTTTCCTTCTCCCAGAAGACTCTCAAAGCTCCCACACTACAGGCTTTTAAATAAGCCATAAATCCTACATTATTTTATGTCTTGGTTGGTATTTTCTTTTTTTACAATTGCAGGTTGTTATCTTTTTCCTTGGGTCTCCTATTTTTTCCAGCATTCCCTACTTTTATTTAATTGTTCTATTATTGCAATACTGTGTTATATTGCATTTTTACATGGTAAGTCACATCAAAGGTCATTGGGTGGAAAAGTGGCTTAGAAATATTACTATAATGAGCATCAACAATAAATATCAGAGACACTTCTCACTGCTCCATTTACTAAGTGAAAATTGGTATTAAAAAGCTGTTTTTTAAAAAATAAAAAATACTATTTTCATTAGCATAGAGAGACAGGCCCTAAAATGATACATCCTATTGTTTGCCTTAAACTTACAAAAAGATTGTTCATGTCAGACACCTTGCATGTAAAACTGCATCCTGATCCACAGGGCATGTATACCATGAAGAGTTCGTTGCAAAATTCAGTCACTTCAGAATATTAGGAACAAGACTCCTCGTAGAGTCAGTCTGTCATTGCGTGGACAGGCCCCAACCCCAGGAGACCCCTGAGGAGAATAATGACAATGTGCTATGGGATTAAAAAATTGGTCACAACTTTATTAAGTTTCAGATGTAGGGAGACCTTGGCTCAGGCATTGGGCATTTATCCTTCCCAGTTCACAGCTGGGGATCTGGGAAACATCAGGGTTATCCAGAATGTGGGGATTGGGCTGGCTCTGGAGAACATATGTTCAAGCAGAGAGCCCACCCCCCTTTTTGCTGCCGTTGGAGGGGAGAGCAATGGCAACCTATCGGCGTATGGCCAATGCCTCCCCTCAAGACCCCATTAACGGGGAACCCTGAGATCACTGCCGCAAGGGGGGCGTGGGTCACCGCTTCACACACACACACACACACACACACCCATTTAGGAAGATAGACTAAAGGATTCTGCCCAAGGCCTGAAACCGCCAAAGTTGTGACATTTTGCTATGGGAAAGGCAAAACCTGCCAATGCAGGCCCTTCAACAGCGACCCTGACGTAGCAGCACCTGCGTACCTGTGGAAAAGAAGTTAACCTGCAAAAGAAGACTTAACTTGAGGGAGGGCAGGGTAGGAGAAGCTCTAGAGCCAACCAACACTTCACAGGTAAGATTCACCTTCTGTTGTGTGGGCAGGGTGGTCCCTCCCCTTACCTGGCCGATCCCCTGGCAATGCCTCCCCAGGCGGGATTGGGCGATTGGCTGAGGTAGGCGGAGACCTCCAGGTATCCAGCCTGGGGAGGATGAAGCCAGCCCAAACTACCAGGAGCTGCCCTGGGATCCAGGGGGCTGCGCGCAACCACTCAAAAGGCGCCCCCCCATTTGATGTGGGGAGCAGTCATTGTATGGACAATGCAGATTCACAAACATATGAATACAGAGTGAAGAACTTCCAAGCCCACCTTATTAGGTCCACAAGCCTTCCTATGTGGCTAAGCCACACCCACCTGCCTTAAATTGATGTCATGCTGCATCAGATGTGGGTAAGTTAAAGTCACAGCTGAGCCAAATAGGGGGTTAGAGGCACCAGAGATCAGTTGCACTTGCAAAACCTGCATAAAGTGCAACACACTCTTTGCAAGCACTGGTAATTAGCTGCTTGCTGGTGGTGGCTGTAGAGCAGTGGTTCCCAACCTTTTTGTGGCCATGCCCCAGCTAACCATCTCTAAAATCCTGACACCCCCCATGACAACATATAATTCTTATTATTTAAAAAGTGGACTCCTATTCAAGTGGAGGAAGCCTAAAAGGCCATTCACAGTTAATAACTTTTTCTCAAATTGCCCCTCTTAAAAAATCTAATTGCCCCCCTGTGGGGCGTGTGCCCACATGGGGAACCACGGCTGCAGAGAGTGGCATGTAGTGCTCTGAAGCCCTGAAAACCAGCTAATCATTGAGGATTAAAAGCATTGCAGAGGGTTCTCGGAGAACACTGAAGATCAGCCAATTCTAAACAACAGGCACAGCCTTAATGAAAATAATAATAAAATATTCCAGTACAGTGGTACCTCGGGTTACATACGCTTCAGGTTACATATGCTTCAGGTTACAGACCCCACTAACCCAGAAATATTACCTCGGATTAAAAACTTTGCTTCAGGATGAGAACAGAAATCGTGCTCCGGTGGCACGGCGGCAGCAGGAGGCCCCATTAGCTAAAGTGGTGCTTCAGGTTAAGAACAATTTCAGGTTAAGAACAGACCTCCAGAACGAATTAAGTACTTAACCCGAGGTACCACTGTACAGGGCATTCTACAATTAAGGCAGAGTTCCAAACCTCCTACGAACAGCATTGTCTTGAATAAGCTTTTACCACCTCTGATCATATTGTTTGATGTAATTGATTTGTAACAAACAATGTTTTGTAGTAAATGAAGGTACCTTAAATAGTTTTCCCTTGCTATTGAATTTTCCATTATATGAATTCTTATGACAAGATGAATCTGCAAGCCACTGTAAATTCTAGCTCATCAACAACTTGAAAAAATGATATATATTTTTGTATAAATATGGTAAACAGATTCTACGGTCATTATACATAATCTGCTATTAGACTAGTGAATCATGATTTCAAACATGTTTTCTTAGAATTGCCATGGGCTCCAATGAAACTTACTCCTTGGTATACATACCCAGGATTCCTTGAACACCATTAAAGGTCTAGACTAGAACTTCCTTAGCCTTTGTGTAATTTACTGAAATTTACACTGCACTCTAAAATATTTGAAAGGAAAGTCCATTGAAGTCAATGGCACTGCTTTATGGCCAGTATGCAGCAGTTTGGAAAATTTATCTGTAGAATGTGATGGATAATGAAGAAAGCAATCTTAATCCATCTGAACTAATACAAAAGAACAATTTAATATGTGAAGATATTTCTAATGAGCTTCAAAAATGTAATTCTTAATGGGATTAAACTGAATTCCGAGCAGAAAGTCAAATCATGGAGTCATCCCTTAAGTCCTGGCACTTAATCCTATTTTGTGCTGGACCTACTTGAATATATTGCTTGGTGATATGCATGGATTGGTTTTATACTCTCTTCGTATCTGTAGCTTTGCACTTTGAATGATCCCAGATGGTATGTCTGCATTTTAATCAAGGCACCACCTTACTAAGATTCAGATGTGAAAAACCATAGAATTGAAAAGCCCCAAATGCTCAGATTAATTAAAATACAACTGGTTTAAGAATTCCATCTAATCCCAATGTTATATTTAGAATGAGAAGGGTAACCTACCCAGTTGATAGTCATGTAGCAAACTGATTATGTCATATTACAGCCGAATAGCATCCAGGTCACAACTGTTACATTATAAAAGCTATGGAATGGCTTCAACCGTTAGTGGAAAACTACCAATTATGCTAAATGTTGTTGTATAACATAGCAGAATAGCTGAAGGACTGAGCTAAAAATCAGGAAGTCGGTGGTTTAAAACTTGCCTCTGCCGTGAACTAACAATGACCTGGGTCACACATACTGTTAAGCCATAGTTAATTAAGCTATGGTTTATTAAGCCATGGCTTGCTGTAATCATAGATTGTTTGGCCACCCCATATAAGCATTCATCAAACTACAAATGTAAGAACAGCTGGAAAACAAAACAAACTTTGGAGAAACAAGTCATGGTATGTTTGACAGTCTGTGTGACAACTCATGATTAACTCATGGTTTGTTAAACCAGTCTTCCTCAACCTCGGCCCTCCAGATGTTTTGAACTACAGTTCCCATCATCACTGACCACTGGTCCTGCTAGCTAGGGATCATGGGAGTTGTAGGCCAAAAACATATGGAGTGTTATGTGTGAACAAGGCCTAGACAACCAAGGCCACTTCAATCCCCTCCATCTGCAATTTGGGAGATACAAATGCTAACTTACCTACAGGACTATTGTAAGGATTGCAACTAGACAGCATTTGTATAGTGGCTTTCTCATTTACAACATATTTATTATACAGCAGAGGTAAAACTACATATTTTGGTAGACAGTGGGATCTTCCTGAAACATCCTGTGTTGCCTTTGTTTGGTTCTCTGCCTTGCCCCACAAATGTTCTATACCCCATGCTATTAAAAAAAACAACCCTGGATTTTGAGTTTTTCCACCCACATGATCATCAACCACTGAAGATGGGGGAAAGGGACAAGGAAACACACAACAGCCTGGTTTGCATGAAACTAAGCCAAATTATTGCTTAGCATGATCAAGCATGTAGGTAGTTAAAGCACAAAATGTGGCTACTTTGCTTCTCCCCCAGTCTTGCGGTTTACCCAAGGTTGGCTTAATATTATATCTGAACCTGGGCTTGTGGGTTTGTATCGCTCCAAACAAATCAAGAACCATAGCAAAGATTTGTTCTTGGCTTACTGTTTGTAGTTTGTTTCAGGGAAGACAAATCATGAATCTGGGTTCACACTTAGCAGAAAGCCAAACCATGGCTTAGCACAGCAGGAAGTGCAAATCAGCAGATATTTTTGCTGAGGGTACTATCACTTGCGCTTTCACATTTATAGCCATGGTTTGGCTTAGGGCTACATGCAAACTGGGCCAGGGTGACAATATATTTTGGGTTGTTGAATCAAATTTCTGCTTCTTTGAAAAACAAAATACCGTATTTTTCGCTCTATAAGATGCACCAGACCATAAGATGCACCTAGTTTTTGGAGGAGGAAAACAAGAAAAAAAATATTCTGAATCTCAGAAGCCAGAACAACAAGAGGGATCGATGTGCAGCGAAAGCAGCGATCCCTCTTGCTGTTCTGGCTTTTGGGATAGCTGTGCAGCCTGCATTCGCTCCATAAGACCACACACATTTCCCCTTACTTTTTAGGAGGGAAAAAATGAGTCTTATAGAGCAAAAAATACGGTAAATTCGATTGAAGCTTGATCTGTTTACAGCAGGGAAACAATATCGCCATGAGTTACGTTAAGTGTTAACATTTACAATCAGAGACGGTGAAGACAGTCCAATTATTGGCTCGACCTCTCCATGGAACCATATATTTTATTCTCCTTAGCTCTGGGTATATTTGATGATCATCAAAAAGTCAAATATTTAATTCTGACACCTTTTCATTTCCTCACACCAGTGCAGCTCACAGATTGTCATCCAAACTGTTTTGTGTCTCATTTTGATGCCATTTAATGAATAGCTCCAGGAAAGAGCAATAAAAACTCCGGAGGGAATTCATCTACTAGCTCTATTCCACCATGTCCTGGGGGGAATCTGAACAAATCAGGGGGAAAGATACCCCTGGATTTGTCTTTGACAAAATGCCAGTCATTACACTGCTATTTTAAATTCACCGAGGAACCTGACTACAGTGTATTTTTTTTACCAAATATATGATAATTAATTCTAATGACATTTAAAAACCCTTCCCCCTCTGTTTTTAGAACCACAATTCAACGCAAATAAGCTAATAAAGCTCACTAGGAATGTCATGACTCATTTCATAACATTTTCAAAAGAAAATGAGGGATTTATAACTCTTTATTAAGGTTCTAAAGCAAAAGGTCAAGATTAGCGCTTTCAGTGGCACTAAACACAACAGCGGTGACATACTTCCAAACCAAGTTAATCTAAAAACACATTTGTCATAGAATACTGTTACTTAAGTGCAATGGTTCCAAACTACAAGAAAGAAGATTCCACCTAAACATTAGGAAGAACTTCCTGACAGTAAGAGCTGTTCGACAGTGGAATTTGCTGCCAAGGAGTGTGGTGGAGTCTCCTTCTTTGGAGGTCTTTAAGCAGAGGCTTGACAACCATATGTCAGGAGTGCTCTGATGGTGTTTCCTGCTTGGCAGGGGGTTGGACTCGATGGCCCTTGTGGTCTCTTCCAACTCTATGATTCTATGATTCTACTTGCTGCCTACAATATTAAGCAATCGTATCGGCAGTGCAAAGACCAACACTGGGCAACTCCAATCTTTTCACACGTTTTCCCAACAGGGTGGGTACGTAAAAAACTGAAATGTGGTCAGAATCACCCTGAAAACAGAAAAGATTTTTCTTCCCCTTAAGCTTTATTTATTCATATATGTACATTGGGGAATAAATGAGATGGATGCTGAACAAATGTCCTAATAAACCATCTAGTGCAGGGTGGTCTAACACGTGCCTCAAGGCCCTTTTGGGTGGCCCCAGGCAGGGCAGAAAGCAGTTCCTGGGGCAGTGGAAGTGGCATTGGGAAGGAGGCATGAGGGATCTGGTGGGGTCCTAAAGTCCACCTTCCTCCTTCCCAAAGCCTAGTTAGTGTTTCCTAAGCTTTGGGAAGAAAGTGTGTGGACTCTCGGACCCCACCAGATCCCTCATGCCTCCTTCCCAAAGCTTTCCCCTCAGCTCACTACTGCTATCACAAGCCCCTTCCTGGGGTTTGCTTTTTGGTTTCATTGCCAGGAGCTGGCTGGAAGACAGTGGAGAACTCTGGCCATGGAACATCTGGCCTACAGGAAGGAAGGGTGGTCGCCCAGTTATGCCTAAGTGTCTCATTGCCTCCTTCGATGCCTTTGCCAGCATGAGCGAGCATGGTAAACTGCTAGTGGATGTCTCGGTGTGCTTGTATCTTTACAAGGTTTATCTCGAAGGCTAGAGGACCATATCACAGTAGAACAGTTTGTGGTGTACCAGCATCTCTTAAAGTTAATGCAGATAGTGTGCTTATGCTTCACAAACCCTTTATACTTTGAGTTGAACTGAGTGGGAAAGGAGTTTTCTTAACCAGGAACTCTGGAAATCACCGAGTACTGGAAAGCAGGAAAATTCTGGTGGAGCTGTGCATACTCTGCTGATCACACTGGTCAAAGCGTGCTGTAGTATAAACAACAGATGATGGGCCCATGTCTAACAGATTATGGGCCAACAGGCTTCTATAACGCCCCACCCATCCCACAGAAAGCCTTGCTCAACTTCTTCTGCCTCCACACCTTTGAATTTTAGCTCATCAGATCATAAACAAGTACAACCTAGAAGCCTCATGATCACCTCTTTCATTCACCAAACATTCTAACACAATGTTTTCATACCATTAGACCCCTTCCTTCCCACAATGCAGGGTTCAGGAACCTACTACCTTCCATATGTTGTTGGATATCAACTCCCATCAGCCCAACCAGCATGGCCAATAGTCAGCCATGATGGGAGCCATAATCTAGCAATACTTGGAAGACACCAGGTTCCCCATTCTAGCCATAAATTGACAGCAGTCAAAAGGAAAAGTATTCTGGGGCAGGCAGACTTATCTTGCATTATTCTAACAGGGGTTTTTTTTTGGGGGGGGGAGATCTGTTGTTTTTAAACTTAGCTAAAAATAAATAAATAGGTGTGTGGGTGGAAAACTGATTGTTTCCACCACTGCTAGCTTTCAAGAGCAGCTGAAGCAACTTAATACATATCTAACTATGTTGTTTTCATGTGGCACTGTACTGAGCATTTGTTAGTCTCTTTTCTTTAAAGCTTAATCATGTGCAGAGCAAACTGAAAAAAGTCAGTAGTGAAGGTCATTATGATGAAAACATTTTACATTGTTGTCCCCCCCCCCCCATCCCCTGCTGAGTTAAGATCCATAAGGGAAAAAACAAACATGACATCAATCATGTCTTTATTGGGAGTTTGGGGGTTGGGGTGAACACATCTTACCATCGACAAGCACTTTAATCTAATCTAATCCTTTTCCTTTTTACAGGTTTATCAGAATTCTACCAGATTATCACACTATTATTCTACAAGGAACTTTTATGTGATTTTTGCTATAAAGTACTTTTATGTGATTCTACATTACATGGCCCCTGGAATTCCTATTTCCTGTTTCTATATGCCTTTCAATCTCTTTGTTGTTCTTATTCTTCACTGCCATTAAATACAGGATTTATTTCAAAGATCACTGTACGATGCCATGATTAACAATGCATTCACAGCGCAACAGAAAAAAAGGTGAACAATGTTGTCGAAAATTTTCACGTGATTAAATCCCAAATTATTCAGCAGAGTATGGCACAGTCACAGTAACAAGACTTAGTATGACCTTCTGAGTCATTTCAAAACCCAACAAGGACACTGGTAGCACCTTAAAGGCTAAGAAGTTTATTGTGGCAAAAGCTTTCATGGACCACAGTGGTTCACAAAAGCATAATGAATTAGTAAAGTTGATGCCACAAGAGTGTAGATTTTGCTGCCATACGCTAGCAAGACTACCTTTCTGAACCTGAATGGTTTTAGAACCAAAAATCCATATTCTAATACAAGCTCTTTGCCATGACTCGCTTTCCTAATTGCTTCGTTTCTGTACTGTATTTTTATATCATTGTATGTTAGCAACTTTTAGCATCAATGTATTCATGGATAGCCTATGCAGCTTTCCATCCAAAGGGATAAACATCATTTTTCTTCATAAAATTCTGAAATACAGGCAGTGACCATTTTAGGCCCGTCTGATATGTGCATGACTGCATACACGTGCATCACACCGAACGCGGAAGTGACCCAAAAATATCGCAAAAAGGGGCAGAACACAGTGGGGCGTCCTTACGTGGGCCCCATCGACACACGCTGGGGTCTGGAATGTAACCCTATGCAAATCGGTCACTGCCTGTACAACTGCAAGGACAGCAGATAGCACCAGCTATTTATTGAAGGGCATCTGGAGATGAAGGAGCCTCATATGTTGGGGAGGGTCCTAGCAAAAGACACAGCTGAGGCTTCTGTAGCCCTACACACAATGCAGTCTGCTATGACATTCTCCTGTCCTATTTGTAGGGTCGACATTTTGCTGAAAACTGGGTGAGGCTACACATAGTGCAATATTCATACTGTATAGGCAAGGCTGTGTTTATATGAGGGTTCAGGGCCATATATACTCATGCAATTCAGCTCCCAGAAAGAGCAGATGGATCACGAAAGTATAGAAAGCTGGCTTTGATAATGTCAGACTATTGTTCCACCCAGCCCATCTAGTCTTGTACTGTGCATTTTGACCAGCAGCTGCTCTTTGGGATCTCAGGACCTGTTATCCCGGAAAGGTGCCTTCACTGTACTCTGTACTCTTTTTTCCGCCTGCTGAAAACATTTGTGTTTAGACAAGACAACCCAGATGCTCAGTAAGTTGAAGTAATGTTACAATGGTACCTCAGGTTACATACGCTTCAGGTTACAGACAACTCCGCTAACCCAGAAATAGTACCTCGGGTTAAGAACTTTGCTTCAGGATGAGAACAGAAATTGTGCTCTGGTGGTGCAGCGGTAGCAGGAGGCCCCATTAGCTAAAGTGGTGCTTCAGGTTAAGAACAGTTTCAGGTTAAGAATGGACCTCCGGGGGGGCCACCAGCTGGCGCATTGGAAGATGGCCGACAATAACATCTCTCCGACCCACACAAGGAAATTAAGAGTTTGCTATGGGAAGTATGCAGCCTTCCTGACCCCCCAAGGATATGGGGGGACTGCCTTGCCAGCGGTGTCCATAATGCACCCCCGGAATCGAAAGAAGGGGGTGCTCGGTCACTTGGTACAAGCCCTCGGTGAAGTTGGCTCTTCCAGACGCTTTCTCCAATCACGCTCTGATTCGCTTTAGCTCGAAAATATAATTGGAAATATATAATTGGAAAGAAGCTGAAGCACATACATCAAGCAAAGTACGGGAGATAAGACTGCTGATTAATGCATCTCTGTGACCGGAGCGACGGGAGGAACAAATAAATCAAGTGATGAACCACCATTAAGAGACTGGTATGTTTGGAATGAAAAGGAAGGGGGTGGAGGAAAAAACTTTTCTTTTCTTTGCCTTATGTATTAATAACCCTCCACCCCAGAAAGACGAATCATTGCATTTTATTGATCACAAGCAGGAACTCAAGAGCTATATGGAGTGAATTATTGATTGAAGAGAGGACTGGTAAATATCGGAGAACGGAGGAAAATTTTATGACGCAGTTTTAAATGGCGTCTTGCTAAGACAGGCTTGTCTAAGAAAGACGGGGGGAGGAGGACCAGGATCATCGGAATGTGAATGATGAATGGAATGTGACCTAAACCTGGCAGAGCCCTCGGATATACTTGGCAAGCCTGGGAAAATTAATGGACAGACCAAGGATAAATTCTTTACGGAGGTGTGGAATGGTGTCTGTCCCTATGAGATATGATTTTTGGAGAGTGTAAAACCCACACAGAGGATGTTTGTTTCCAACCCGCTTGTGAAGATTATCAGAGATCGCAAAGAAAGGAATATATGATAACAAGAAGATGAAGAAAGTAATAAAGAGACTATCTGGATAGAACTGTCTAATTAAAGCAGCAATATAAGTGATGTTTGGACCCCCGTCCGGAGCTTGGAGTATGGGCACCCCCAACAAAATTTAAAAATCTGGCTGTATAATTTGGAATTAATGTGATTTGGAAATAATGTGATTTGATTGGCCTGTTAATAAAAATTATATTTTTAAAAAATGGACCTCCGGAACGAATTAAGTACTTAACCCGAGGTACCACTGTACAGTGGTGCCTCGCAAGACGAAAATAATCCGTTCCGTGAGTCTCTTCGTCTAGCGGTTTTTTTGTCTTGCGAAGCATCCCTATTAGCGGCTTAGCGGATTAGCGCTATTAGCGGCTTAGTGGCTATTAGCGGCTAAGCGGCTTAGAAAAAGGGGGGAGGGAAAAAACTCGCAAGACTCGCAAGACGTTTTCGTCTTGTGAAGCAAGCCCATAGGGAAATTCGTCTTGCAAAGCGCCTCGAAAAACGGAAAACCCTTTCGTCTAGCGGGTTTTTCATCTTGCGAGGCATTCGTCTTGCGGGGCACCACTGTAATCTCTTTTAGTATTTTAACTTTTGTATGTTTTAAGCTATGGTTTTGATTTCCCCACCCCCTTGATTTTCTTGTTTTATCTTTTTTAAACCATTTTGAGGGTGGGTTTGTTTTTTATAATCAGGCGGTGTATAAATCTTACGAAATACATAAAAAATAAAGAAACACGAGCGATTGAACCTGGGACCTTTGGAATGCTGAGCATGTGCTTTACCACTGAACTGTGGTACCTTCCGATTAAGCTATTACTAAGCATCCCTATGCCAGAGCTGGCACGACCCTGCTGATTCATGCCAGACAGCCTCTTTTGGTCTGTTGCTCGTGCCCGAGCTCTGGACCAAAAAACCCCCCAAAACATTCTGGGATCCAAAAGGAAGCTGGGATTGACTTCTGTGATCAAGAATATCTCACTTAGAACAGGATGCTTGCAAGATATGGTGATGAACATGCACAGATTCACAGCCCACTCCTATGAATCATTTCTTTTCCTAATGATTTTGTATCAAAACATACCTCCCTATTCAGGTGTACCAAGTTATTTTGGGTTGCTAATAAAGCTCAAAGATCACATCATTTTCATATTGTTTATCCCTCTCGCTGTATCTGCAATGCACTGGGGAAATGAAATACAGAAAATAAAAAATTTGTGCTAACCACCAATGTGTTCAAAGATTAATGAGCATATAATCAGCTGCATGTGGAGTCACCCCCCTTCTCCCCCTTCAGGCTGCTGTTCAGCAGGTGAAGCTGACTCCTGACACGCACAACAACATAAATCCTGGCAATGCCCATAGATGGCAGCCCCTAGTAAGCACAATACTTTCCTCTTGGTGTCCAGCCATACTTTAAGTGCATTATGTGTCTTCCCAATCAAAAACCCTTCCTTATCCAAGAGTGAAGCGAACTGAGCACAAGTGTAAATTTTAGACCTAGTTATATTTTAAAAGCTTTCTAATCAAGAAAAAAATAGAATCATACATTTGC
The DNA here is from genome assembly GCF_964252035.2 of Podarcis erhardii. Taxonomy (NCBI): domain Eukaryota; kingdom Metazoa; phylum Chordata; class Lepidosauria; order Squamata; family Lacertidae; genus Podarcis; species Podarcis erhardii. The sequence goes on from NC_138513.1 coordinate 26,404,036, forward strand.
ATTATCTTCCTTTTCTAAGCTATACTTACTTTGTACTGTAATGATAATAAATTATGTTGGTCTATTTTCTTAATGGGAAAAAAGTAAAGTCAGCATGTTTAAGTTTTCCTTGGAGAGGGGAATGAAAAGATTTGATAAATCTCCATGCTGGCGATGCCATGTTGGAAACACTATTTTATACATTTCGGGACCATCCATTCCGCCTCCCCTGCCACACACTCCTCCACTTACAATGCTGACTAAACACTTCCCTTTTAAAAGCTACCATATATAGAATCATTCTAGAATGGTTGGTGCCATAAACTGGCCTTTAATTAAGTGAATGTCAACAGAAACACTCTTTGGCAAGCCTCAATTCTGCAGTACTTTAAGGACTATTGACGTTTTTTGAGTTCCTTTCTGCATGCAGATTTTTGCTCAGTTATTTGTTCCACGGGAATCCTGGCTTTGCCACTCCTTGGGCAACAGAAGACTTGTGCAATTTGGATTCCAATTCAGAAAGTGAAGAAGCTGTAACCAACTTTTGACTGCAGCTCACAATTTGTCTGGAGAGAGGTAAACTACAACCCTATGTTCAGATTAAGCAAGAAACCAAACCATGGCTTAGCTTTAGCTCAACGCCGCTGCAAAACAATAAGAGAGGAAACAAAGCAGCCACAGTTTCTTCTCCAGAAGCATCTTTGCTTACTCACACTAAACCATGGTTTGGCTTTGTGTTACGTGCGAACCAGGCCACTGGCTTTAATGTCTTGAATTCACACAACTCCGCATGTCTCATATGGAACAGCTCAACCAACCTGCACAGCAAACCACTGTTGAAAACAAGAAACAAGTCAAACACTGTTCAAAGGTCAAATATGGGCATGCAAAAATTCCCTTTACACGCTTAACATTATAGTATATTTAGAACCAAGATCTCAGAATGAAGCTTCTACTTTAAGAGTAACTGTTTTAGATTGCAATCCCCATCACACTTTCTAGTAAGTAAACCTCACTGAACGCACTGGGGCTTACTTCGAAGTAAACATGCACAGGATTGATATGCTAATCTAAGCAACTCCATTCTGAATATTATTTTTTTTAAAAAAAAATTACATGTCAGTGGGACTGGCTATCATGAGAACTTGATCAAGTCAGAGTTGGGTGTTAAATGTATCTATATCTGGTTTCTAAATAAAAGAACGGGAGAACCAGTCTTTCTTATCATTTTAAATATGACGAGAATGTGAAATATTCCTGCAATGGATATTCATGCTTTGCGTATCAGCACCAGCATGCGCGGCTGTGATGCTGCTGTCTTGGCACATTTTCTTATACAGCACCATAACCATTTATTTGTTTATGGAACAAATTTTACAAACTGACATTGAAATGCAAAGACAGTTCTACCACTTCCATCTTACTCTCATGCATGTCTAATTAGAAGCATCTCCAACTGAACTCAAAAGGAATTACAGCAGAATCCTGCACATGTCTACTCAGAAGTAGGTCCACAGAAAACAGTTGCACTCTAAGAGTGCATAGGACCAGAGTCTTTAATTCCTAAGGGATTTTAAAAGATGAATTACCATGCAGATAACTTTTTTTAAAAAAAGCTAACAGAATAATTTATCACCTACTGAAGAGGAAGGAAGGAGTGAGTGTTTTAAAAAGATGAACTATCGCAGCTCAAGCATAGGTCTTTCGATCATAAAAAATCTGATGGTATCTTGTTAATTACTTAACTAATGATGTAATATTTCAGTGGAATATTTGTGAAAGGAAAGTAAGCAGGATTTAAGCCTAAGGGCAGAATCTAATAGACTTATAACAGAGATAGCAATAAAAGAAAGACTTATTGCAAGAATTGATTGAGTACCGAAGCATATATAATATGTTCCAATAGAACAACATTCACATTTTAATAATTTATAGTATATATAACTTACTAGTCCAGATAATGGGAACAGCCATAAAAGAGCAGGACTGAAGACAGCATGTTGCACAGCAAAGGAACGTAATTATCCAATAAATTTTACTTCTTGTATTTTTGCATGCTCTGTTTGAATGTGTACATAAAAACAGAACAACAATATTCTAATTTTAATTTCCACAGACCTCTCCTTTCTTATGAAAAGAGGTTTGTGTATGTTTCAGTATCATTTCTGAAACCAAGGAACACAAGACTGATTTAAAATTTTCATAGTTTTTGTGTTCTCCTCTTCTAATTGCAGTGGTAACCTTAAAGGGGTGCTAATCCCTTTCCTAAAGGGAACATTTGCATTGTAGTGATGTTCCTTGGCAACGCATCCTCCTCGGAATAATCTTCATGTCTGCTTCATCCATCAACTTAAAGTGAGTTCTCAGAGCACTTTCTATATCAATTCAGAATACAAGGATGTCTCAGACTCCCACTTCTATTCCAAACATAATTTACCAGCAGGAACGCCTTCCTGTATAAATGAAAATTAAATTATAGATCTGTTCATGATACAAAAATCTGTTAGAGGCAAGGCTAAAATGTATAGAACTTGTTACCTACTTAGATTTAATGCTAAACATTATTTTAAAGGAGTATTTAAGATGTGGGGCTTTCTATCAAAAAACATTCCAAAAATCAAAAGCATTCACAACACAAAAATACAGGATCATTTTTATGGCAGACATTAGGAGACAATCTGACATCACAACAGTTAAATTTGTCAAAGTAACAGTTGGCATCTGTCTGTCTCGGGAGACAATGGAAGAGTATGTCTTCAGGAGTGAAGTCAAACCTGCTGGGGTGTTGCAGCCCCTGCTGTGGCTGTAGAGACAGATACAGGAGAGACATGTTTTGTTGCAGCTGGGGCAAATGAAGGCATCCGATTATGCTGATGCACATGTACCAAAGATGTGCAAATTGTCCAGCTTTGATGGCAACCCTAGAAACATATGCTGGAGGACTAGGTCTGATTTGCTTGTTAAATTATCAATTTGAATAAAGTTTGCATGAACATGGACACTGAAAAGCCATAAATTAGTGCATTGTGGTACAAATATTATGTGATTTTCATATTCTGCAATTATCCAAGTCATATATGGAAAACCATTTAAAAACAATACTAATAAATGGATTTAGAAACCATAGCCAGGATCCAAAGGACTGTGAAACTTGAGGACAAATTAAATGCGAACTGTGTGAATACAACTGATCTGTATATGTTTGTTCTTTTACTGGTAGCCATGGGGGTGTTTGTGCAGCTTTGGGATAGTGATGGGAGGGTGGAAAATTAACTCTTCCTGCCATGGCTTTTGAATTTGCTATTTGCATTTTAAAGGAAGCTCCCTTGCCATCAATATTCCCACTTAAGTGAAACTGCATCTTCCAAGACACAATTTTTGCCAAGATGAAGGCAGGGTGAGAAAAAGCTACATATCGCCTCCCCACCACTCCACAGGCACCCCTGGAGCTGCCATTTATACAATGGCAGAAACAACAATAAAAAGCATATTAACTGTATTCACTTAATTCAACCCTAGTTCTGCAAGCTCTGTTTTCCCACAAACAGCAGCATACCACATTGCAAACTGCTTTAGAAACAAAGCAGAGAGGAGTTTCAAAAGTACTTTGTGCTAATGGTGTTGAGTGAGCTGTTCAAGGGGAAAGCCACAAATTCCAAAGGGTCAGCACGTGGCCCAGCCTTCCATAAATGATTCATATAGTAAACAAGATGCTTGGCCCTTAAGAAATCCTTTCCATTCACTCAAGCAGGCTCGATGACTCCTACTCAATTCATCTTAGCCCATGGCTTATCTAGTCTGACTGATCTTCTGCTTTGTTATTCATAAAATGAGTTAAAGAACAGAAAGGTGCTTCAAGAGTTGCCTAATAACGATGTATACACAGTGGCAGATAAGTAGGGTTGCTAAAAGGCTGATTTAAAATAGTCTTGATTTGGCTTCTCTACAGTCTGGCTGGGATATTTTCATCGGGCACCCCCCAATATCAGCGGCCCATGGGCAAAGTTTCATTTGTATGCATGTGCTTAATTTAAATGCAAATGTGATGTGACTCTTTCTCTCCCCTAAGGAAATGGTGGCAGCCTTAAGCAGTAAGCCTGACAAAACAGCCGTTGTTTTGCAAACAAGATGGAGTTATGCAGCCAAATAATATTGTTGCAGTTTCAGAGGTTTGTCCCACCAAGTTTAATAGGGCTTACTTTTAGGTAAGCATGTACAGGATTCCAATCTTAGTTTCTTATTTCCAATTGATGTTCACTGTAGGACAACCACCAACTCAGATCCATTTCGTTTCCTTTGTTCTCACAAAAAGCTCCCGACAAAGAAAAAACTGACCTATTTCAAAAGAAATCAGGTCTTATCTAAAAAAAGGAGTGTGTTCTAATTTGCAGTTGAAGCTAAACAAGAAGGAACTATACAATAACCTTTTAATGTCATTGCTTGCTCCAAGTTCTCTTTAATCACATGGCTGCAGAGCAGAAGATGAAGGCCTAGTGTTTGCAGGTCACATTGCCACTCTCTTCCATTGCATCTTCTTTGCTAAGCTAGCTCAGGGGCTTAGTGGGAAAATATTTCACTGGCAGCAACCAGCAAAATTGGATGCAAGAAGAAGTTTGTGAAGTCACCCAGGAGAAAATATCTCACACAGCCTGACTGGGAATGTGTGGGAGATTTTTTCACCCATTAATTCTGACAAAGCAGTATAGCAGTTGTGTCTAGCTTCACTGAGCTATTTAAATGTTCAGCTATTTACTTAATTATGCTTTAATTAATAGCATCACTAACACATCTTTAAACCTTCCCCCCCCCCCAGTCTCAATGTTTTAAGAACTAGACCAGATGGATACATTGTGTTCCATATTTCATCCTATTTACAAATTTACTGACCCTCAAAATCCAGTATTGATCTTAGGTTTACTTTGATCAATACTAATCTGTGTGATAAATTAGTCTTTACATTAACCTCAGCAAAAGTCACTGCATACACATATGAGTAAAACACCACAAAGTATATTTAATTAGAGTCAACTAAATGTTTGGGGTTTTCCTCCAAACAATTACATGTAAAATGGCCATTCATTATCACTAAAGCTAACACGTAAATCTAATCTCAATAATAGCACAATCTCTATAATGACACACACACCCCATTAATATGACCCACATCTCTATTATTTTAAGACATATATGTTTTCTGCCGCATATCTAGTTGGTTGGAGAAACAGCACATTATATTTTGATCAAGCTATTAAGGTTCAGTATTGTCCCCTTTGAGGTCATTTTTTTAAAATGTCATTTTTTTTAGCAGAGGAGCAATTTAAAGATTAGAAATTGGGATGATTCAAATCTGCAAATGCCAATATATTTCCTAAAGGAGCTATCTCATGGACATGCCTGCCATACAGTATCTGTTTTAAGGATGCACACATGACATCAGGTAGAGAAGCCTGAAAGTCACTTTTGGTCTTGAAACTATTGCAAAATATGTTTGGAAGTGTCATTGTGCTCTGCTTTCTGCTGTTTTCCATCAGCTATTTTTGCTGAAAATGCCATCTGCATCCTGCCCAGTCCCCCTGAGAATAGTTATCAAGAACATGCTCAGCTTTCAAAATGGCTACTGGAATAGATTGTTTATCAGTTTCAGCCATTACACAAACTGTACATGTGTACTCAGGCATCAAAAAATCCAACACTCAACCGCGTTCTCTTTTGATTCCCGGCGTGGGTGTGCTCCTAGAACATTCTCCATCTATGACCCCTTGATCTCTCAGCCATCTTCACTTGGACTGAACAGAATTACGACCAGCAAGCCTCCTTGGTTGATAACGTGTTTCACACAACACATGTTCTAGAGCAGTGTTTCCCAACCTTGTGCCTCCAGCTGTTTTTGAACTACAACTCCCATCATCCCTGACTAGCAAGACCAGTGGCAAGGGATGATGGGAACTGTAGTCCAAAAACAGCTGGAGGCACAAGGTTGGGAAACACTGTTCTAGAGGTTTCATGAATTAGGATCTTCAGATATAGGCAACAGTGGCTCTTGACAGATTTACCCAGTTAACGTACACTCACACAGGTGTTAAGGCGCAGAGAAAAGAATACACTCCACCAAGTGGTGATAACCGAAAGTGCAGAGAAAGCATCGTGCCCGAAACCCAGCATTTGCACGATGGACAGTATTGCACTCTGGGTCTTATTGTAACTGAAACTGATGGAATGTTAATAAACAGTCGTAGTGGAACTGGGTTGCATTGAAATTCCGGCACCAGGTGGGGAAAACAGTGAAGACAGTAAGCAGGCTTTTAAAAAGATATTTTGGATTTCCGCTTCAGCTAGCAAAGATAGGGGTGGGGTGGGAATATGAAAAGGAGCTGCTGCAGGAAAGAGGCTGCAAGTAACATCATGAGAGGAGTGTTTCTGGGACTAAGGTGAACCTGTGACACTCTCTTGTTATTTTTGCTATTGAATATTGCATTACTGTACTATGGGTAATTATGAGCCAGGGTCAAACCATTTCCAGCCTGATATGGGGACAACATCCAAGGACCTGATTCTGTATCTTCAGCCAATAGCCCTCTCTTCTTCTTCTTCTTCCTCTTCTTCTTCCCCCCACAGTGGGGGACTTTGTTTGAAGTAAGCATGCATAGACTGGGCAAAACAGCTGGAGTCCTATACAGTCATACCTCATGTTGTGTCTGCTTCAGGTTACGTCTTTTCAAGTTGTGTCCCACAGCCACCCGGAAGTACCAGAATGGGTTACTTCCAGGTTCGCTGCTCACGCATGTGCAGAAACGCTAAATCACATTCATGAGCAAACACGGTGCTTCTGGATGTGAACGCTTTGAGTTGCGGGCATGCCTCCAGGACGGATTACATCCACAACTCGAGGTACCACTGTATATATTTTACCTGTGAGCAAACACCACAAACATAGGGATTTATGCTAGACATCAGATTGCCAGAGACCTTTTTTCACCCCTAGGAGCTCAAAAGAATCCCTTGTTTTCTTGGCCTACTCAAATTTACTACTGTTGCCAGGCTTGAAAATATCATACCAGTGCCTACTTTCATTAAGCAGTTACAACAAATTGTGAAAAATAATCTGAACATCATTAAGAAATGAATGCTTTATTGAATAAAAGAAGAAAGAGAAACTATCACATCTTCTTGAAGTGATGAAATCTCATTCTGTATATTTCGAAGCGGTAGAGAGGCAGGAAAAAATGTGATTATGGCCTCTATTAAATTATCACCTGCAGCATAATCCATAAGAACCAATTATTTCTTTCATGGCAATTATGCTCCTCTGAATTAGACACCAATAAAACTCATTCAGTCATCCAAACATATAAGCAAACAATATCCACCAAAAGCTAAGTGCATTACACACCCATTCCAGTTATGCAGAGGAATACATTTGATTAGGAGACGCTCAGAAACCTATTATTCAATAGAGCAAATAAAGGAACCAAGGAGGGGGAAAAAACTCTTTTCAAGACACTGTGTCTAAAAGATTAAACATGGTTGCTGAGACATTGGATCATTAACCTTTAAGATTTGTCCTGGGCAACCTAGTAAGGTAAGAACTCATGACGACAAAAAAAAAAACCACCTTATGGTCAATTGCATTAAATGCTACTGACAGCAGAAGTAATGTAACACCTTGTATGACTAAGCACAGATTTTCAGGACCCTCCTTGTCTTCTGCTGACAAATGAACCATAAGCAGAGAGCAGGTGGACTGACAAGAGATGCTTATACATACAGCATTCGCTGCAAGATGACTCATGCAAGCAAATCAAGCATTAATTTCAGGCTGACACACATTCTCAGAGAACAAGAACACACATTTGAAAAAGTTTTAAATGATATTTAGAATCACTTATGATATACTTCTGTTTTGTTTTCTTTTTACACATACAAATCTGCCCATCTATATTTTGGAAAGGTCACCACGCTTCAACTAATATTTTTAAGTTGACAATTATAAGAACACTAAAAAGCATTCGTGGTGATGGTAATGCGCATTCCAGCACTTCAACAGAGCTGTCATATTTATTCTTCCTGGCAGAGCCCAAAGGCAGAAGTTCAACAGACAATGGCTCCTCCTCATTGCATCTATGAAAAAAAGTTTGCACCTAGTGTGTATCTGTTTGCCAAACAACAATCCAAGTTACGAGGCAACTGCCAGGAAAAGGGGACAAATTTCTTGTCCCTAACCGCTACATTTTAGCTTCTGTGCTACAGTTTCTCATTAGCACCTATCATTAAGCTTCAAAAAAAAGGCTAGAAAGTAGAATACAATTGTGAATGAAAAGGATGGTGTACACCAAGTATACACCAAGGACATAAGCTTTAAAAAAAATATCAAAAGAAGAACTTTTACAAGTGGAATTCACAGTAGTGGAAATCCCATCTCAAAGCAAGATCTGCAGCATATCTGCCTTCTTCCTCTACAATTAATTTACCGTACATAATCCGGCCTCCTATTCGAGGATTGGTCAAATTGTGTCTCAAGAGCCACATGTGTTCAGGTCTGGCTCCTGAGCCAATGAAGGTGTTCACTCCAGCTGCAGGCACTGCCTCAGGCAAAGGGAAGCATCTGGTATGCAGGAAAGCTCAAGTAACTGAAGAGACAAGGGTTGTGCACATACTATAGCTTTAAAGCACATTCAAATTACATTCTTTCCCTCAAAGAATTCTGGGTACTGTAGTTCACTCCTCACAGAGCTTCAGCTCCCAGCAACCCTTTAATGAACTACAGTGCCCAGAATTCTCTGAGGGAATGTGCTTTAAAGGTATAGTCTATATAACGCCAAGTGAGAAGAGGGAAAGAGCTGCTGAAGGAACATGAAGCAGGGAGGGGACAGAAGTCACTGTCATAAGATGTGTGGATTAATGGTGTGGAAAGGAAGAGTGAGTTACTGGCTGCTAAATAGTGTGGATTGCAAGCAGAGGAGAAAGCAAGAGCACCACCTCGATCAAAAAGAACAAACAAACCTAGGGAGGAGAGAAAAGGAGAGAAATAGGCTACATCAAGGCTGAAATAGAGCAAAAAGTGTTGCCCACTTTGGGGTATCCATGACCACCTTGCAGGAGTTATGGGGTATGGGAAATTTAGTGGAGACTGATCCATTTGGGCAAACACAGGGCTGCCCTACCAACCCCAGCTTTTTCCTTGGCCTCACCAATGCCCTAGCAGAACACAGCAGGGGAGACACTAGAATTGTAAAATGGCAGCCACTCGTTTCACCTGTGGCAGCCTTCCCTCCCAGGTTTCACCTGGGTCTCCCACCTGTTTTATAATTAAGAAAAAGAAAACGTTCACTTCGTTTAAATCCACAACAGCTGCCACCAGTTTATATTAATATTATATTACCGCACGGTATTATTTGTCCACAAAGGTTATATGGAGCCTCTCTAAAGGAATGTGTTTGAAAGCGTGTGTGAAAGGTCATGTGGGTAGCCAAGCACAGGCAGATCTACGAATTCATGCGTACGTTTGTGTGTGCCTGTGTGACAAATCACACACACACAAAAGGACCATAGCTTGGTGGGTAGAGCACGAGACCCTTAAATTTCAAGGTCGCGGGTTCGAGCCCCACTATGCTGGCATAAAAATTCCTGCATTGATCAAGATGCCAACTCTATTCTCCCGTGATGGCTCTCATTGAATATATGGGCAATAACTGTACACAGCTGAAAACTCTGGCAGCATTAAGATAACTTCCACAGTGTAAACAAGTTTTGATAGACACTATAATGGAATACCGAACGGTATAGTTTTGTAAAATATGAAGGATTTTGTAAAATGAACCATGGAAAGAGGAGAATGGAGGTCATTGATATCTTAAGGATGTAAAATGAGTGCAGTGGTACCTTGGGTTAAGTACATAATTCGTTCCGGAGGTCCATTCTTATCCTGAAACTGTTCTTAACCTGAAGCACCACTTTAGCTAATGGGGCCTCCTGCCACCGCCCCGCCAGAGTCTGTAACCTGAAGCACCTGTAACCTGAAGCGTCTGTAACCTGAGGTACCACTGTATCTTAAGTTGTGAAACAGACAATCTAATAAAAATTATATACAGTGGTACCTCAGATTACAGACGCTTCAGGTTACAGACACTGCTAACCCAGAAATAGTGCTTCAGGTTAAGAACTTTGCTTCAGGATGAGAACAGAAATCGGGCTCCGGCGGCGCAGCGGCAGCAGGAGGCCCCATTAGCTAAAGTGGTGCTTCAGGTTAAGAACAGTTTCAGGTTAAGAACGGACCAACAGAACGAATAAAGTACTTAACCCGAGGTACCACTGTACATATGGGACCGGCCCAGGGACGCAAGGCAAGCCCCGCCCCCTCCTCCCTCGCGCCCGCCTGCCACTCACCGCCTCTCAGCAGCCGGCCTGGCGCTGCCTCCTCAGCAGCGGGGGCTCGCGGCTCCCTCGCCCCTCGCCCTCCGGCTCCCTCAGCCGCCAGCCTGGCTCCGCTTCGCCCGCCGCTCCCGCTCGCCCTGCTTCCTCCGCTGCGGAGCCGCGCGCTGCTCTCGCGCTCTCGTCCTCTTTTCGCAGCCGCAATGCAGCAGCTCCATGCCCCGCCAGGTCCTGGGCGCCGGGCGGCTCGCGAGGCGACGCTACCTGCCTGCCCGCCCGCCCGCCTTCCTGGGCGCAGGTGTGCTCCGTTGGAGGCTACGGGCTCTGGAGCAAAAGAAACGCCGCTTTCCTTTTAGGCGCCTCGCGCGAGGGGGGCTGGGGCTGGGGACTTAAATGCCTCCGAGGAGCTGCAGGTGGGCGCGTAGCATAGCGCCCCCTGCCGGCAGAACATTCTCGGCTCCGGGGGTAGTTTCTCCGGGCGCTGCCCGGGCGCCTGCGCAAACGACCTCAGGAGCAGGAATGAGCGCGCTGCGCTGCGTGGGAATGGCTGGAATTCCCAGGCTAGGAACCGAAGTGGATTTGGGGGGACGCCAAGGCAAGCCTGAATTCCAGGAAGTGAGGCTCCACTTCCCGTCAGGAACTCAGCTGATTAAGCCCTGGGAGGCAATTTCTCACCAACAACAAAAGGTTGCTTGGCCTGGGATAGGCAAGCTTTCTGGTAATGCTACACACCACCCACAGCCCCTAATCCTAGATGTGATGGCGTGGGGTGTGGGGTGCAGTTTTTAAGCATGAGACTGTTATGCACCTGTTAAGTGAGCTCTGGGCGACTCAGTCAGGAGAGCCTGAGACTCTTCAACTCAGGGTTGCTGGTTTGAGCCCCATGCGGGGCAAAAGATTTCTGTCTTGCAGGGGGTCAGACTAGATGACCCTCGTGGTCCCTTCCAATTTGATGATTCTTCAGAAGCTCAAAGGTCATGCCTTGGTGTTAAAGCCAGGTTCTGAGCCAGGGTCTGCCTTCAAACACTTTGTCAATGAAACTTCCTCAGCCATCCCACCCAATGATGTGGTCTTCTCAAGCCAGAGAGAACTGACAGTGCCCTCTGTTGCCTCACTGATGTCAATAAATGAAATACTAAGTTCTCTCCTGCTAAGCTGATTGTCTTGGCCTCCCCACATCCATGTTGTCCCAGGAACCCTTGCTGATAGAATACACCCCCCCACACACACACACACACCAAAGCTATTAAAATTACTCCTTGGCCCCTAAAGTCTTCTCTCCTTGGGTAGAGCTGAAAACTCAACATTTGTCATCCTACCACCACACCTCCTATTTGTAAGGAATTACAGTGGTACCTCGGGTTATATACGCTTCAGGTTACATACGCTTCAGGTTAGACTCCGCTAACCCAGAAATAGTACCTCGGGTTAAGAACTTTGCTTCAGGATGAGAACAGAAATTCTGCTCCGGCGGCACGGCAGCAGCGAGAGGCCCCATTAGCTAAAGTGGTGCTTCAGGTTAAGAACAGTTTTAGGTTAAGAATGGACCTCCAGAACGAATTAAGTACTTAACCCGAGGTACCACTGTACAGGTAATATATCTGTTCAGTTTTCCTAGAAAACAGGTTGACTTGGTTACAGATAGGTAGCCGTGTTGGTCTGCCATAGTCAAAACAAAATAAAAAAAATTCCTTCCAGTAGCACCTTAAAGACCAACTAAGTGTATCTGAAGAAGTGTGCATGCACACGAAAGCTCATACCAAGAACTAACTTAGTTGGTCTTTAAGGTGCTACTGGAAGGAATTTTTTTATTTAGGTTGACTTGGGTTACTGAGAAATAAAAGGAAGTGGCAGCATTCTCAGAGGAAGCCCAAGGTTTGCTGTAGAAAAATAATTTAGGGGATAATGGTGGGGTGAACCCAACTAAAACAGCCTAACAAGGACTGAGCATGCTCAATGGCTACAGAATGCTGAAAGTCTATAGAGAGGCAAAACAGTATCCTGAAATAGGGCATGGGCACTCCAAACTGCAAGAATTTGTTTCAGCTCCCATTTCTGTATATGTAAATGCCATCATCCTGATTCCTAATCTTGTTTTGTTCACCACTTTTGTAACCCAAGGCTTTCCAGAAGCCTTTTAAATATTTAACGTTTCACCGCTGCCAATTTTTGTACTATGTTTCAAATTGCTGTTTCCCCCCCGTTTGTTTATGGTAGTGTTTTTTAGATGTGTGTTTCTGTTTATACCTTTCTTGCATTGCGAAGCTGCTCTGAGTACCCCATGGGTAGAAGAACAGAGTATAAATAAATCACCACCATACATTCGTGTTTCTTTATATGTAAGTCTGCTCAAGGTATGAGCTGGTTTGTTTATTGAAAGTTTGATTATCCTTAAAAAGAAATTATGTTAGTTGTTTACATAAAGCCTTATAAATAGGAGGACAAAGTTAATGTTTTTATTAAATGTTTTAATAAAAACAAGTCTGTTTTTATTAACTGTATCAGCATAATTTAGACTATGTCATTGACACACATTTTGTTTTATTGAAGTAGAAGAGATAAAACATTGGGTTGCTGGGAGAGCTACCAACATTAGCAAGGTTTTTTTGTTTGTAACAAACATCAATTGAGTTTTCCTCAGATTGATGTTTGCCTTGATTCAGCAGTAAACAGCAGGTTTTCCAACAGAAAGTGGCAAGACAACAATCCCTGCTTGGACCTATGCCTACAAATCACAGTACAAATGGAAGTCTGGGTGATTCTAACTCCAGATACCTGGGAGTAGGCCCTGTTGAACTTAATGTGACTTACTTTTGAGGAGACATGGTTAGGTTTGTGCTGTGAGTCATTAGCAGAGAAATGCTATGCACAAATTGAACTCTAGTGGGGCTTCCACTCAGCCTTTCTCAACCTGTGGGTCCCCAGATGTTGTTGAACTACAATTCCCATCACCCCTAGCTAGCAAGGCCAGAGCTCTGGGTTGATGGGAGTTGTTGTCCAACAACATCTGGGGACCCACAGGTTCAGAACCACTGCGAGATCCTAGGTCCATAGTGGGGAAGTTTTTGCAGCTTCTTTTTAATTAATTTGCTTTGAACCAGAAGAGCAACAAACAAAAAGTACAACCAGAAGTTCTAGCAGACTATTTCCAAACCCTGCTGCCATTATATTTACCAAATTTCAAGAGGGGCAATAAGCTTAGCAGAACTAGATATTCTGGTAACTGACATCCTTGAGCGTGAGGAGGGCATTGTCAGTTATATAAACCTTGAGAAACCACAGCAGTAGGTAGGATGGCTGAGGAAGAGGGTCACTTGGAAGTCCTTAGTCACAATCTTAAATATACAGGGTGATATTCAACTAAATTTACTCAAGAGTAGATTAGCTGTAATTAATAGACCTAACTTAGTCACATTTATTAGTGTCCATGGGTCTACTCTGAGTAAGATTTCATTGAGTACCACGCACGGTCTTAAGAAGTTTTTAAAAACCTTTTCACCTTGAAACTTGGTTCTCTATAAAGAGTCTGCCTTATTTAAAATGAAACAGAGAACATAAATACACCATAATTCCCATTTCCCAGAACAATGCATAGGGTATACAATTGTAGGCTTTAAAAAGCTACCACTTAGAAAGAAATTGTCACAGGCATGGCTTGGTAAAATGGAATACCTCCCATACATTTATAATAAGCTCCCATTTCTTAATTATAGATAATAACTCCATCGATGATTTTCTTTTCAAAGAAGATAGCATAACCTATTTTAATTCAGCAGGATTAAGACATCCAAATGTCTTTTAATAAAGCCTTTTTTTGACTAGAATTTTCTGATGGCAGAATATTAATTTTAGATCAAATCTCATTTGAGGTCTTGTTTACACTACAAATTGGAAGAAAGTTCACAAACCAGAGGTCCATCTATGTAAGACCGTGATGCTGCTGATAAATGACTCTAACCAAGAAGAAGATGTTGAAGCACTCTGGGAAGGATTAAACTCTCATTTTAACTATCAAGTCCACTGTATGGGTTGTCAAAAAATAAAAGGTAAAGGACCCCTGACCGTTAGGTCCAGTCGTGAACGACTGGGGTTGCTCTATAGGCTGAGGGAGCCGGCGTTTGTCCACAAACAGCTTCCGGGTCATGTGGCCAGCATGACTAAGCTGCTTCTGGTGAACCAGAGGAGTGCACGGAAATGCTGTTTACCTTCCCGCCAGAGCGGTACCTATTTATCTGCTTGCACTTTGACTTGCTTTCGAACTGCTAGGTGGGCAGGAACTGGGACCGAGCAAAGGGAGCTCACCCCGTCGCAGGGATTCGAACCGCCAACCTTCTTATCGGCAAGCCCTAGGCTCTGTGGTTTAGACCACAGCGCCACCCGCGTCCCTCTTGTGTCAAAAAGTACACAACCAAATTAAACAATTTCCACGTAAATCATAAGATCTAAAATAAAAATACAAAAAATATTAATCCCATCAACAGCTCCAACAAAAACCACCTAAAACTTAGTCCACCCTAAGAGTTCATATCACTTTTACAGTCACTGTTTCTTCCAAAGAATTCTGAAAATTGTAATTTGGTGAAATGCTAAAGATCCTGGACCTCCCTAATAAAAGAGGTAAGAGCTATGTTTAGTAGAATTAGGGTATACTAACAAAACAATTTTGTGCATGTTTACTCAGTGTTCCAGCTGTGTTCCCTAGCAAACTTCCTAGTCAAAACAAAATAAAAAAATTCCTTCCAGTAGCACCTTAAAGACCAACTAAGTTAGTTCTTGGTATGAGCTTTCGTGTGCATGCACACTTCTTCAGAGAAGGTGCTACTGGAAGGAATTTCTTTATTTTGTTTTGACTATGGCAGACCAACACGGCTACCTATCTGTAACTGAAACTTCCTAGTAACGTTGTATTGATTTCAGCCTTAGGCATAGTTTACTTGGTTATCTGCTTGCAAAGAAACAATTGGGAAGCTCCTGACTCTTCTTTTGTAACCATGTACAGTGGTACCTCAGGTTAAGTACTTAATTCGTTCCGGAGGTCCGTACTTAACCTGAAACTGTTCTTAACCTGAAGCACCATTTTAGCTAATGGGGCCTCCTGCTGCTGCCGCGCCGCCGGAGCCCGATTTCTGTTCTCATCCTGAAGCAAAGTTCTTAACCTGAAGCACTATTTCTGGGTTAGCGGAGTCTGTAACCTGAAGCATATGTAACCTGAGATACCACTGTATTTACAGATGTCACACAAAACGTCAGGCATAGGGCAGATAGGTGGGTGTGGTTTGGGGGAAAATAGACTTGCGGGTCAAATTAGGAACCAGAGACAGACCTAATTAGGGCCCTATCCCTACAATAAAGAATTGTAGACATTTGCCTTTGAAAAAGTTTCAGTGTTTCTTTATACCTGATAAAAAACAACTAGAAATACAGTTTTATACATTTTGCTCATCAAATACGCATCAGTTTTGTAACTGTAGAGCTTGAATACCTTGGAAGTCTTTCTTTAAAGCAGCATCAAAACATTAAAACTCTGTTCAGTTATCCTTTCTCAAAGCACTGTGTTGTTTTCACTTGAATTAACAATTTTTGGTAACTAGATCCCTTATCTCATTATTATGGATTTACATTCTACGTAAAAATATAAGCATGAAACACCTGCTTCATCGATGTGTATGTGTATTTGTGTGTACAAACCTACAGACAGAAACGTGTGGAGTACCACTGCATTGAAACAGGTAAGAACACAGATGCTCTTTTAATTAGTAAGACTGTTTCCCACATCTTCAGGCAATAATTATGGCTTTCTTGCTTTATGAATATCATGCATTCTCATTCTAGATCGATTCTAATCTTGTTTTTCCTCAAGCAGATGGCGAAATAAGTCTATTTTCTATGGCACTACTGAGACTGCTTTAGTGAATGTGCCTTTCTCATATTACTAGATCTGCATTGCAACAGGGAATATAGTTCTCAATCCCAACAAAGAAATGGGACCTATCTTTCCTTTTATGGGATGAATGGAGGTGTATAATATTCTAGAAGAATCCACACATTTGCTAGCATATGAGCTAGCGTGCGTTTGTTCACTTTCCTCTCCTGAAATGCTTTGCTTGCAGGAATAGGAGGGGAGATTGTTGTTGTTTTGAAACTGTTAGACTGGTAAGATAACAAGTAGTCTTTGTACGTTCTGTAATTGTTCATGCAAGGGAAAGCATAGAGAATTTCTCTTCCCTCTAGGACAGAGTGGCTAAACCATTATTTGACCCTTCAAGGTCCACGTGCAACTGAACATGCACTCACTTGTGTGCATGCATGTACAGACCACACATGTACCACGCATGCTCATGTAATGAGGGGCACGGGCGGTGGGAAGGAAAGATAGAAAAAAAGTTTATTTCAGCTTAAGCAAGAAAGGGGCACAGAGTTAACACTCCAAGATTCTGCACACCGTGCAAAGGCATGGAGGTCATTTTTATCTACAACGTTTCATGTGAACACTACATGTTGCGAATATGTATCAGCTACCTGAGGCATGATCAGCACATATGCACATTTCCATTGGTCACAGAAGCATGTTCCTATCTGCATATACAACACCATGGCAATGGGGAAATTTCAGCTACGTTGCAATTTTAACTTGGCCTGCTGTCCATATCAGCAAGCTGTGAACTTCCATTCTTAATTTACCACTGTCTTTGAGTTCCTTTGAAGTTCCCTTGTGAAGGTCAGCTCATTCTCCCTGCAATGTGCCAAATGATAAGACAGTGAGGGCCCCAAAGATGGGTGCTATACTAGCAAAACCTAAAAAATACCAATTCTATACCCAGATTAGAGGGTGCAGGGAGAAATGAAAAACTGCAGTTTGAGCAACTAGGGGAGACATACCATATTTTTCCTCCTATAGGGCGTACCGGCCCATAGGACGCACCTCGTTTTTTGGGGTGGGGAATGAATAAAAAAATTTTTTTTTTTTTAAATAATTTTTATTGATTTTACAACATGAATAATAATAAAAAAAAAATTATTCCCCCCCCCCGCCGCGGCTGCCGCCCCAAGCCTTGCAGACACTCACCCGAAGCACGGGGAGCCCTCCGGAGGGTGCCCCGTGCTTCGGGCAGGCGTGTGCAAGGCTTGGGGTGGCAGCCGCGGCTGGGGGGGGGAATATTTTTTTTTATTCATTCCCCACCCCAAAAACGAGGTGCGTCCTATGGGCCAGTGTGCCCTATAGGAGGAAAAATACGGTATGTCTGGTGAGCATGCGTTATGTATGGTATGTCTGGTGAGTATGTCTGCGCCCCAAGCCTCGCGCGCCCGGCGGGAGCTCCTGCTGGGCGCGCAAGGCTTGCAGACACTCGCCGGGGCTGCAGGCTGCTGCCAGCAAGCCTTGTGAGCCCGCAGGAACTCCCGCCGGGCTTGCAAGGCTTGCGGATAGCTTCCTGAAGCCTGGAGAGCGAGAGGGGTCGGTGCGCACCGATGCCTCTCGCTCTCCAGGCTTCAGCGAAAGCCTGCATTCGCCCCATAGGACGCACACACTTTCCCCCTTCATTTTTGGAGGGGAAAAAGTGCGTCCTATGGGGCGAAAAATACGGTACATAACGCATGAGAGGAAGACAGAACTTCCTCTCCCTCCCTCCCTTGCACACACACAGGCATGCACATGAATGCACACAGGAAGATATTCAGGCCGCTTCCTCTTCTGCCTACCCATGCCACTGATCAACAGAAGAGTGGTGCAGGTCTCCTCAATGCAGTGAAGAAGGGGCGCTCTTTCTTGTTTCCAGAGCATGCTGACCTCTCAGATGTGAGAGAGGAGGTGGCATTAGAGGCTGAGCAGAGGAAGGTCTGTCTGGGGTACCACTGAAAATGGCATCGTGGGCCTGACCATTTGTCACTTTTTGTAAAGCAAAAAGGTCTACAATTTTGCTTTGAACTGTTACGAGGACTTTATTCTCTTTCTACCCAGCCACGTCTAAATATTTTGAAGGCTACCCTTAACTTTGAAGGTGGACATATTTTGCTCTCATTTCTTTGCACATGTAGTAAAATTTCTAACACAAGGAGCTAGAATTACAAGTCGCATAGTTGCGTTATTGTTTGTCAGGCATGTATGGATATTGTTTTGCTAGTATTGCACTATATGTGTACTTTTGGCCTTTAAAATTAAAATTAACTTATATTTGTGTATGAATGGTTTGTGATCCATGACCACTTCCTTATGGCAAGGATGAGTTTGTGCGGCATCTGTCCCGCGTTGGAAAACCACTCAATTTCGAGCAAAAGGCAAAAGGCAGGGCAAGTCAGCTCGATTTCACCCCTCCTAAGAGAAGCTTTATTTTCTCTTCCTTTTCATGTGGGAAGTCCATTCTCTTTTGTCCCACACTCTTTTCATCTTTGGACGAGGCCACAATATGCATAGCATCTTTTACTGATGGGCGTATCCTGTTGATTTACTGCTGTGCAGCAGTTGCAAAGATTAGAACAGATGGTCACCACTGCTTGCTTATCTGTCCACTTCACTACATCGAGCACCATTTATTCCGAGTGAGAAATACTTTATGTGCTCTCCCACCCCAGCTCCTGTCATTTAATGTGATGTACAATGAAGAGGGGAATGAATAAAGACAAGCTGGGCCTTGGGTGATTTATTACTAAAGACTTCACCGCTAAGATTACTCTACTTAAGAGACTTTTCAGGCTCTAACAGTTAGTTAGGCCAGCCTTGCTGAAAGGTGCACAGCTTTTACAAGCCACAAACCATTTCACCCATCTATCTTCCAATAAAAACAAGCATAAGAACAACACAGTTGGGTCAGACCACAACTTCATCTGGTCCAGCACCTTCCCAGACCCTCCAAGTGTCCCTATTTTCCAGAGACAGTCCTGGATTTCCAGAAGCTGTTCCAGTTTCTGACCTGATCTTGGAATGTCCCATTTTTCCTTAGGACATCCCTATTTTCATTGGAGAAATGTTCCGAGGGTGTGGTAGCATGTCCCTATTTTCGTTAGAGAAATGTTGGAGGGTATGGAGTTATGTGACCTCCAAGCCAAGGAGGTAAGTAACTATACAACCTTTAGAAAACATCTGAAGGCAGCCCTGTATAGGGAAGTTTTCTTTAATGTTTTATGTTTTATTATTATTTTTATTATTATTATTTTATATGTTGGAAGCCATCCAGGGTGGCTGTGGCAACCCAGTCAGATGTGTGTGGTATAAATAATAAAAGTATTATTATTATTATTATTATTATTATTATTATTAAATAATAGGACATCCCTATTTTCATTGGAGCAATGTTGGAGGGTATGCCTTCCTTTTCATAGTGGTCAACCGGATACCTCTGGGAATCCCACAACCTGGTCTTAAAGACAACAGATCTTTTCCATAGTTGCTCCCCAGCAACTCGTATTCCAGAAGCAAACATATTCTTTATATGGGGGTTCTCCTATGCAGTCCTCATGACTCACAGCCATTGATAAAGTTATCCTCCATTAATTTGTCTAATCTCCTTTCAAAGCCATCTAAGTTATGCAATCAACACATCTCAGTTTCATAATTTCTGTACTGAGTGAGGAAGAATCCCCTGCCAATCAGTTTAATTGGATGAGCTCAAGTTCTAATGTTATCAACAAGGAAAAAATCCATACCCACTTTCTTCATATTTTATTATATTTATTTTCTTTTATGGCTCACTTTTCTTCCATCCTGGAAGCCCAGGTAGGGCACATGTGGTTCTCAGCAATGTAGTGGTCTGATGTACCTTCAACTATTATTCTGGGACTTTCCCCTTTAAACATCTCTCCCCCCGCCCCAATAAAAAACAAACAAACCCTCCCAACATTTGTCTTTCCTCCTGGCAAACAATTTATTCACTGCAATAATAAAACAATTTAATCACTGCAATAATAAAAAACTTATCAAAGTGTCTATTCAAAACCCTGCACTTATTCCCCAAGAGAAAAATAATGGGATAAAGTTTTAATGGCCAGCACCTTCTGTTTTAAAAGCTATATTACATAAATTCATAATGTGATATGCTACCGCACATCTCAGACTCAAATAGTATACCAGATTATTTATTTTGGTGAATGTAAACTTCTCTTTCAAAATAACTTTGTTTAAAAACAAATAATTTGGGTTTTTTTGTTCAATCAAAACTGTTCTGCTAAATTATTGTTTGGTTTTGAATTCACATTTTCTATCATGGTGTGCTTCCTGTTCTGTGTCGTTATTCATCCCATCCTAGTGGGTAAGCAACAAACTTCAAAGTGCTGTGCAGAACTGAAGAGGACGTGCCGTCTCTTCTGGGAAGATTAAAGCATATTTCTTGAACATTCTGCAGTCAGTCCCCGCCTGGATGGACTCCTATAACCTAGATATTTCGCTAGATGTTCACAGCCTGCCTCTTACATCTCCACTGAACTTCTTCCACATGCGCCCAGCTTCTAAATGTACACTCCCGTGCCATTCCCACCCACTTCCCACCTCAGCTGTCTCTCAGTGGCATCAAACTCCAGGTGGATGAAACTGGTCTCAAAACAGTGCGGAGCTGTTATGTACTGAGTTGAATAGGATCCAAAATGCAGCAGTCTGATTGGTCCTAGAACAATAGGATTCAGAATGCAGCAGTCTGATTAGTCCTAGAATGCAGCAGTATGATTGGTCTTCAGGAGCCAACCAATCCAGCTCCAGATGGAAGTGAATCCACAACCTGATTGGCCTATAGGAGAATTCCGGAATTAGCCAATCACGTGCAGCCCATTGTGTAAATAATGTATATAAAGCAGATACTTTGGGGAAACTTTCATTCCTCCTCACCACTATGAGCTGAATAAAGAGCATGAAATCCACTCTCGACTCTAAGTATATTTCAAGAGCTCTTCTCTGCATTCTTCCTTTTTAGCAGACCCAATGGGCTTGAGGCCTATATGTGGGAAGTCCTGTACAACCAAGAGCCATTCCATTTTTAAAAACTGAGGGAGGGGAGCTAGGTTTGTGAGTACCTGCGCACTTGACTAGAAACTTCAGCCAACCCAGGCCCTTTAATGAGTTACACACATCATGAAACACATTTGCCTCAACTTAGTCATGCTGGCCACATGACTGTCTGCGGACAAGCACCGGCTCCCTTGGCCTATATAGCGAGATGAGCACGCAACCCCAGAATTGTCCGTGACTGGACCTAATGGTCAGAGGTACCTTTACCTTTTAATGCAGACCCTCCATGTCCCTATTTTCCAGGAACAGTCCTGGATTTACAGAAGCCATCCCAGTTTCTGATTTGATCTCAGAATGTCCAGCTTTTCCTTAGGATGTCCCTGCTTTCATTGTAGAAATGTTGGAGGGGATGTTCATGTGTGATGCTCCATGCTTTCCTATTTCCCCTCCTGCACTCAGCTGAATGTGCTTAGAATCCCCCATCAGATCTTTGCTTCCAATGCACAAAGGTTGGAAGCAGACCCGGTGAGGACTTGGACATTGAGGGTATGGTGGTTTATGAGGCCCTGATCCTCTCCATGGGTTCTTTGAATGCCAGCAGACTTAACACCTGAAAAAGGTGAGAGAGGAGACCAGTTCCATCATCCTGGTTAAGATCAAGTGCCTCTTCCTGCCCCTGAGATCTGTCCCCAAGTCTCTGTGTTTTTGCTTATTTTCCTCCTCTTGCCCTGTCCCTTTTGTATCATGCCTTCTTAAGTTGTGAGCCATTTTTCGAAATGGTGAGCTGCCTTGAGTGCTGTGGCAGGAGTATGGCCCATAAGGGTATTATTATTTGTTTAATCTATTGTATATTGAATTTATATTCTGCCCTTCTCTCCAAGGAGCCCAGGGTGGCAAACATATACACAATTTAAAAGTGAAAACATCATCAAACAGCTAAAACATTCCAAAAACATTTTCAGTTAAAGACATAAAAAAACAGTTACGGTTAAAAACATCCTTCCGTCCAATGATCTCAGGGGTGCAAGGAACAGTATTCCTCAGCCACCAAACAACTGGAGAAACAGGAATGTTTTCAAATTCCTCCTGAAAGTTAATAATGTTGGAGACAGGCACACTTCATTAGGTAAGTACGAAAATGTAGGTAACCAAATTAAAAGTTTGCATGGAGGGGGGAGTTCATCATCTCCCTCCTAAATGCCCTATGGCTCTTTAAAACACCTCATCTCTACTACAGACCCAATTCCAGCACATAGATCTGTAGCATCAACTTCTGAGGAAAGAAAGTGAAGGAAAAGTGTGGTTCAGGAAAATAGATAACTTGGGGGTGGGGAATAGTTTTTGCTGAACATGATTGATAGGATGAATCAGACCCATTAGTTACAAAACTGTGGAAGTTCATGGGATAATTGAGGCCCACAAAAATCAGAGCATTGAAGAAAGCTGTCACATCACCTGAGGTGAAGTGATATTCAGTTGCTAGTCTAATTGACTTCAAAGGAAAAGGGGTGACATTTCATTCCAACGCAGGCAGCAAAGTGTTTTGTGTCGGCCCTGGCTAAAACTCTCCTCTTCCCTGACAGTTGACTATGATGGGACTGATGGGAGCTGGAATCCAACAACTGGAGGACCAAAGATTCCCCATCCCTATTTTAGCACATTATACAAGTGAATAGAGTTGTGTGAAATATTTCTGTATGCTTGACCAAAACTTCCTGAGTTTTAAGATCGGCTTCAGAGACTTTGCTCTGTGGCCTGCTATTATAATTTTGGTGGGTATCACAGTTAGGGCCTTTGGAATTCCCACTTAGAGATGCATACAGCCTCCTTGGTACCGACTGGCTTTTAATAGGATTCTGCGAGTTTATTATCTCCCCCCCCCCCAGCCCACTTTTAGTTGAGTGCTGGTTCCTGGATTTACCTCACTTCTTCTTATTTATTTATGGGCATAGTTAGTAAATTGTTTATATGATTTTATGTAAAAAATATAACATAAAATCGCCAACTACCTCAGGAAGGCTATGCCCTGAATGGTTGGTTAGAAACCTGCCTAAATTCTCCAAAGCTTTGAATATGCAATATTTTTCATAAAAATAAGGCAGAACAAAATGACACAACATTTCTTCTGAGAAACTGTAGCCTTAATGGCTTGTTAATCCTAGGCACACTCTCCTTTGTTCACAGCTATTGAACTGGAGACCATTTTTCAATTCAACCAGGGAGGAAAGTCCTATTTAAAAAAAAGAAATGAAAGAGAAACGAAGCATGCCTGCAGAACAGAGCTGCGTTATATTTATACATTTATACTTTGCTGTCCAGCTGAACACTGCAGTGCTCAATTCAATTCATAATTTGTTGTGGTAAATTCTTTTAACTAGTGAGTTCTCTTCCAAACCACACACCTTTCATGTATTGTAAAAAAGCAATATATCCTGGGCAAAGGCTAAAACTGATTTCCCAGAAACCACTTTCTCCTGAGAAGAAGAAAAGGTTCTCATAAATTACATTTCCTCTCTGGAGTTCAAGGTCTGTATGCTTCTGAATATCAGTTGCTAGCAGTCAGCTGTTTCTGGACTACAATTCCCATCACCTCTGACCACTGGTCCTGCTGGTTAGGGATGATGGGAGTTGTTGTCCAAAAACAGCTGGAGACCCAAGTTTGGGAAACCCTGGTCTAGCTTATTGTGTGGTCTGAATCTGGACTCATGCTTTGTTTCAGCACTTTACCCATGCTCACTCATGCCGTCTGTTAAATCCACACTATCCTCACCCCCATTTATACGCATGCAACACAATCTAGATTAGGATGTGGAATTATCACATCAATTTACACCTTCCTACTATAATGGTGGCACTGTGGGGTAAACCACAGAGCCTAGGACATGCCAATCAGAAGGTTGTCGGTTCGAATTCCTGTGACGGGGTGAGCTCCTGTTGCTTGGTCCCTGCTCCTGCCAACCTAGCAGTTTGAAAGCTTGTCAAAGTGCAAGTAGATAAATAGGTACCGTTCTAGCGGGAAGGTAAACGGCGTTTCCGTGCGCTGCTCTGGTTCACCAAAAGCGGCTTAGTCATGCTGGCCACACGACCTGGAAGCTGTACGCCGGCTCCCTCGGCCAATAAAGTGAGATGAGCGCCGCAACCCCAGAGTCAGTCACGACTGGACCTAATGGTCAGGGGTCCCTTACCTTTACCTTTACTATAATGTAGGCCCCTAGTGGCTGTTTGGGCCATAGGATGAGAAGCAAAACACCCAGCTGAATTTTGCATGATTCTTTCTATTGGTGCACTTTGAAGATTGACTGCCCATTTTAGGTGGCTAGAATAAAATAATAAAATTTGGGGACCTCTAAGAGTGCCCAGCTTTCTACAGCACCTTTGTAAGTTATCCCCTTGACTTCCATTTGCACAATGCCTTATTTCAGACTCCTGACCATTTCCTTCATCCTTTGACCTTCAAAGGACAAGACCAGATTGCCAGTTTGGCCTTCATCACGGCCTCTTCCTATCTGATTTGGACACTTGGCGTTTGTTCCATGAAGTCTGCCGGCACAACAGTCAAGGAAATGAGGACTATGCCGCAGACGAATGAATGCATTTGCTTCGGTATTTTGCTCCGGTAAATTGCTTGTTATACCATTTACCGCTCATTATTTCTGCAACTCCTTCCCAAATTTGTTGAGCAAACAAATTTATCTAGGAGGCTGCCAACTGCTACATACCAAAGCGACTGCCGTTGCAAAAAGGGTCTGTGCTGAAAAAGGAACCAGGCAGTAACAACAAGGCTGCCTTTGTCTTGATGCATCTGCAGCTCTGTCATATGACTGTCCAGCCAGAATGCATCACAGGCCAGGCTTTGGTGCTGGCAATCCATCAGCAGTTAGAGATTAAACAGCCATGCTGGGAGTGGAAGAGCGACTGGAGAAATTAATTATCTCCCTACACCTGAAATCCAAGCCCCATCCTTGCAAGCAATGCTATGTGTCCAAGGAAGCCAGAATATGATTACTCTCCATACTCATTAGTCAGGGCACGAGATGGAGGAAAACCTGCCAGTTCAGCTTCAGTGGAAATTGGAGGAAATTTGTGTCCTTCAGTTGGCTGCGTTTTAGAAATTAACTCCCATACATGCCAAGAGCACAATTACTGCCATCTCAAAGGCACACAACATGTGTTGTAAGTAACTTACTGGTTCTCAGTGCTTTTTCACCCAAATCTGGAGAGCCCTGTGTAACACAGATTCACACATGGTCTTCTCTAGTCTTCTTGCTGTTTAGTCGTTTAGTCGTGTCCGACTCTTCGTGACCCCATGGACCAGAGCACGCCAGGCACTCCTGTCTTCCACTGCCTCCCGCAGTTTGGTCAAACTCATGCTGGTAGCTTCGAGAACACTGTCCAACCATCTCGTCCTCTGTTGTCCCCTTCTCTTTGTGCCCTACCCCTCTAGTCTAGGGATAGTCAAACTGGTGCCCTCCAGAAGTTTTGGGCTTCAAAACCCATTAGCCATAGCCAGCACGGTCTGGGAGGATGGGAATTGTAGTTCACAACATCTGGAGGGCACCAGTTTGCCTACCCCTGCTCTTTTCATTTCCATGTGGAATCGCATTGCATTGCATTGTGCATGAGCATCATTGGAGAGAATAGGACATCTCTTGCAGGCTGGAATACTGTAGCATTTTCCTCTATGATGAGTCACTGGACCCAGTGGTGGACCTACACTTTGGGGGCCTTGAAGCTTGAACTGTTATGGGGTCTCCTTTGCAACCAGCAATGAGGTCTGTGTAACCATTGCTCAGTGGGATTGTTCCATGGCAGATCACCACAATTAAAAAAAACCAAACCAAAAACTTCTGCATTTCAGATTATGTTTAAAATTACTGTACTCTATCTTTACAACATCTGTGCTACTGACACTCAATCTTTGGAACTGTTGAAATATATACAATAGGAAATTAATACATTTGAGTCATGGGACTCAAATGTGGTCTACTAGACCCCAGTTTCTTAAGCAACATGGACTAAAGTCATGTCTGGGGTCCATCTGGTGTAATAACTGGCATGCCCGGTATGGAAAATTCACTGCTGGTCAAACCTCCTGAAAGTTGTTGTGGGTTTCTAGGGCGCAAGGATCCCCTAAAATTCCTGGGTGCCAAGTTTCCCCTATAATTTTGGAAATTAGTCAATGTGGGGTTTAATCAATGTATTTAGCAAGCCCTAAAAATGAGTCAAGCCAGTTTCCTGGGGAGATTGGCTGACAGACAGAGGTGTCATCAAAGAACGAAAACAGATGATGGCAGAGTCTCACAAAAGGTGGGACATTCAGCTTCAGGCAAGAAGGGAGGTGGTGCCCTTCCCTCAGACAATAGCAGAGTTGGGAGGAGGAAGTTTGCAGGGTTACAGGGGCGTGATGTCGAGGAAAAAGTGTCCTTTTTGCACAAGGCTTGGGTTGTGTTTTTAGCAAGGGGTCTTGGAGAAGAAAAAGGGTGGAGCCAGTTGCCATGTGGGCCAAGGGACAGACAAGCCCCTCATGAGACAGAATAATAGAATCACAGAATTGTAGAGTTGGAAGGGGTTCCAAGGGTCATCTAGTCCAACCCTTGCAATGCAGGAATCCTGCCCACAGCTGTCGCTTGGGGGGGGCCCTCGGCCCTTCTGGTTAACAGCCAGATGCAATGACCCCTTCTGCCACCGAGATGTGATGCTCGGAACCCTTTCTCCATCCCAACTCAGGTGTAAATATGTGTAAATAAACCACATTTCATAAAGAAATATGGTTCATTTCACCGTGACTTATTTTTCCCCAAGGAAACACAAACCCTGGCTAACTGCCAAGACCCCTGGAATCCTGCACTGCTCAGCAGGGATTCGGGTGGCCGGTAACAAAGTATTGAGAACAAACCATTTGTTCAGCATGTCTACAACAAATCACCTGTTGAGACGTCAAATTACGATGGCAAGGATCAGAAAGAGCGGCACATAAATACACTGCCACATGGAGAGCATTTCTCTCCACTATTGGCCTCTTGTCCACTGGCAGAGTCTCTGCCTAATGTGGCTCAACAGCTTATGAGTTATCCTTTCCCGGCAGTGGATAGTCAAGTCCTACCCCATAAACCACAACAGTTATGCAGAGACTTGGAGTATTGCAGACACTGGGAAAAACCTATGCTACGATTCTCACTGTGACCCTAGATCTGTGGTTCCATTCTCCCTCCCATTATGCAGGACCTCCAGTGCTCAATCGCTCATCTAGATTCATGGAAATATTATTATCACCGCAGCAATTAATTCCTACCCGAAAAGCAGCATTTACAAGGGATGGGAAATCTGTGGCCCTCCAGGTGCTGTTGAACTCCAACTCTCATCAGCCCCAGGCAGCATGGCCAATGGCCAGGGGTGATGGGAACTGGAGTCCAGCAATATTTGGAGGACTACAAGTCTCCCAGATCTTAAACAACAATAACATCTTGATATAGTAGGTGTGTGTGTGTGTGTGTGTGTGTGTGTGTGTGTGACAACAGAACAGACATGTCAGCAACACTTTAAAATTATAAAGCCAACCGTGAAAAACAGCATCTATGACAGTAAAAAGTATTGCACTGACCTAGATTGTGAATATCGTTTCATATTTCATATACTCTCATCTTCTGTGCTGCTTTCTTCCTCCTTCTATTCTCTCCTCTTCCCTGTCACTTTCTCCTGTGTTCCAATTAATTAGGAAGAGAATTGTGCGCTATATGTTAGCCAATTATATGGTTAAACAAAAACAAAAAAACACCAACTGAATTTACACATAAAAATTTGTTCCTGGGCGATTGATCTCTGGGAAATTAAAGAGATTTTAAATATCTGTCTGTCTATAGCACAATAGACACAATGTATATAGAACAATAGGCATTGTTGAAGGCAGAGGACTGACTGAAGTTGAAGAGAAAACACGACAATTATTATTATTTGTAATGAAGTCCTTAAATAATCTAGCCATATTTCCAAGGTCTGCAGCTATTTAACTTTTGTACACCAGGTGGCATGCTGGGAAGAAATAGCCTTAGCTAATTAGGAGGAGCCATAACCTACCTGCAGTATCATTTAATTCTGGTAAATAATTGAGTCCACTATTAGCTGAAACCATTACCTTCGACTGTCTTCAGGCAATTATTATTCCATCTGGGTTGTTAAAAAGCTATTAATATTATGTTATAAAGACACATACACAGTAAAGTACCAATCCTATGCACAGTTACTAAGGAGTAAATGCACATTTACTGTACTATGGAGTGAGCCCCACTGAACTCATTAAAAAGCTGATGAAAAGGAAAAAGAACTTTTTTCCAGTGTGTATCCAAACCCATTTGCTTTTCTTGGTGAAGCTATTGTGGATTCTCCCACCCAATCCAATATTTTTATTTGTTTTTAACATATAGCATGGTTCTATAAGCATCACCATACATTTTATATATTACTATTCATAATAAACATGAGTTGTTATCTAATTTAGCAAGCAGAAAGTAGAAAAAAACTAGGATTGTGGATATATAAATCACCCTGATTAATAGCACATCATTAATAAGTTGTCTTCCTGTGTGATGGTGATGCCTACATACAACAGTCAGCCTTCATAGTTTTTTCTACTCTGAATGATCGGGGGAAATGCTCTGTTGCCAATAGCAAACTGCCCATTGATTCCCAATTTTGAGCCACCCAATGCTTCCATTCTGCACAAAGAGGTCCGTCCAGTTATTATGCAAGAGACACTGACGGCTCCATCTGGGCCTGCGGCAAGGATAGTTCACTAAGAGGTACTTTTTGCCTTGGGAAAAGGATGGATGGAGAACTGATGCCCTCCAGATGTTGTTGGAGTCCAACTTTAATCAGCCCTAGCTAGCATGGCCAATGGTCAGGGATGATGGGAGTTCATAGAAGTGTGGAGTTGGAAGCAGTGGCAGAGCTTCATGCTCCGGCACTGGGGGGTGAAGAGAAGGTGGGGGCAGGGCTGGCGCGTGTCCTGGGGGCGTGGTGCACCACTTGGGGGGACCTGGTGCCCAGCACGGGCAGGGAGGCAGCAGCGATAGCACCCCACCGGGATCACGCTGCCGGGGGCGGTGCACCCCCCACTCCTCTTCCTCCGCCAGTGGTTGGAAGAGACCACAAGGATCATCTAGTCTAACCCCCTGCACTGCAGGAATCTTTTGCCCAACATGGGGCTCGAACCCACAACCCTGAGGTTAAGGGTCTAAGGCTCTGCTGACTGAGCTACTGTTTCCCCTAGTAATTGTAGACCAGTAACATCAGGAAGGACACAGGTTCCCCACCTCACCTTCAAATGAAGCCCCAAATGCTATAACACAATGGTTTGCCTCTGCAGTTTTTAGTATACATTTGGTTTCCTGGGATTTTCTATTCTTAGGAGATGTCTTTGAGCAACGTCTTTAATATTTACAAGGAACTCACTGCACTCTTCCACATTTTATTATGCCATGCAGATGATGCTTAGTACCAGATGTGTTTTTTCCCCGTACAGTACTTGGCTGAGAGTTTATATACTCATGAGCCCTATCTAATGAGATCTCCTGAAGCTTCAATCTATGTTAGTCCACTGTTAGTCAATTATGCTATTGTTTTCTCTTTTTCAGCACAGGCACTCTCATGCCCTCTCAAGGAATAAAATGCTGCAACCAGTCAATAGGACTGTTGCATTTGCATAACCTCTCATTGTTAACCACAGGCTGCCACAAGCTGATAAAAGGTGAAATGAACGGCAGCAGCTAACCTCAAATAAATAAATAAATGCTAAATGCATTTAAACCTGGCAGTCGCCCACAAACGTAATTGACATATATTGATTTTCAATTGCCACTGGCCTCCAAAATCACATCCTGAGCCGCAGCCGCGCAGGTAAGTGAACAATAACAAACTGCTCTCTTTAAGTTTGTCATAAAAAAGCAGCTCAGCGGCTCGAGGTTTCTATGAAGAGAGAACACACCAGGGCCATCATAGCTGTCAGTCATTTCAGCCCTGAAATGTTTGCAGGAATAAATAATGAATCAACCATAAATGCAGGGTATTCTAAGAGTTAAGACTGATGTAGAGAGACAGCCTATTAAAAACAGAGAGAGAGAGAGAGAGAGAGAGAGAGAGAGAGAGAGAGAGAATGTGTCTCCAAGTCAATGTACTTGGGAGTTCATGTTTTAGCACACTTGTGTATTGAAAGCTACGGGCGACAACTGCAGTAAGACTAGCACTAGCAGCTGGAAGATCTGGGAAGCTAGGAAAGAGGACTTAAACCCTGTGCACCAAGTCTAGGCGCTATAGGGCACTGCAACTATGCCATAGTGAACTGAGACATAGCGGAGTTGAGAGGGGAGGGGGTGCCCAATTTTGGCCTTGCACAGGACACCGCTGAAATTTGAAAGGCCAGAGCCTACCCCTAATTTAAACCAGGCTGCTATGGTCCCCACAGAATGCAGCAAGCCCAGCCTTTACAGCAGCATGGGTTAGCTAATCCCCCACACCCACCAAGTTAACTATTTGGTCTAGATAATTTCTTTGGAATATTGGATGTATTCTATGTTTGATGAATCGTGATCTAGACCGAATAGTTACAATTGATAGCATTTCAGTCATTGATACATTTTGTAAACAAATCCCCCAACCCACCAATTTTCTATTTTATTATGCATTATGGCTTTGCTCTGCCTCCACAGTCAGAGGCAGAAATGATTCTGAATACCAGTTGCCAGAAACCACAGAAAAGGAGAGTGCTCTTGTGCCGGTAGAAGGCTTCCTACAGGCCACGGTGAGAACTGGGTGCAGGATTAGATGGGCCATTGGCCTGATCCATCAGACTCTTTTTATGATCTTAGTAGCAAGTTGAAATGTGTCGCAAGCTGCTTTGGGTGCAATGCACTATGGGAAAATGGCACAGGAAATAAATAAGACATGAACTTGGTTAGGATTTTAGTTTGTGCACCAACTTGGGAATTGTGACTTTGGTGCAAGTGAATTTATCCCCCATCCCTACAGCCAAGAACATGTAAGAAATTGTTAGTTATTCAGTTTATAACTACTGTATTTTTCCAGCCAGGGAATGGCGCTTGTGGGATTTCCAGTGTTAGGTGCCAAAAATAGATGCAAAATTGTGTGTAGTAGTGGTGATGGTGATGGTGATGGGGGTCATGTATTGTTCTGCCTCAGGCAGCAAAATGTCTTGGGCTGGCTGTAGGAGCAGCAGCAGACAGCCACTTCATTTCACTGCTACAGACTCACATACATTAGAAAGGGAGCTCATTGTGCATTCACAGCTTCTTTTTTTATATATTTCTACCTAGGTTCTAAATAAAGCCAGAATGGCAATCACCGGTTAGCAGAACTGTGCTGTATTTCAAGGGGACCACCATGCGCCAGATTGCAGCCGTTGTAAAACATGTAAAACATGCAGCAACGAGAAACTGCTGCTGGCTCCCTGTATGTTCAGCCCAGTTCAGCTATGTGATCCACAAAGCAAAATATTTGAAAGTGCAATTCCTGTGCAGAGCAGACCGTAATGAAAGAGAAGTGACAATGGCAGTTTGTTGGGAGTTCTCTTTAAAAACCCTAAGCCAGGAACACTGGGATCATTGCTTTGACGTTCCTAGGGCTTCATCGTTAAAATTTATAATTTTAAGCACATTTTTGCTTGAATTACTTTCAAGCTCCCTGGCCCCTTTCTTCCACAAATTGTTATGGATGGCAATTGGGTAAAATTAATGACTACTTACGCCATGTAGCAGATATGCATTTAATTAATGGTGATCATTAATTCCCTGTTATTGCCCAGAAAATTTCCATGATGCTACTGTGATTTGCGGCTCAAAGCAAATTAGAGAAATCGGTTGCCCTTGAGAGGTGCACAGATTCCTATACATTTCTTCACATGAAGGAGCAGCACCCTTAAATACTGAATGCTGAGAAGGGAACTGAATGTTACCAGGACATATGTGTCTTTGCCATTTCAGCAAATAATATGCTCTAGGAGTAGAGAAACCCAGAATGTGATCATGTATCATTTAGACCAGGAACGGGGAATCTGTGGTCCTCCAAGTCTCTCAGTCCCATCCTTGGGACTCCAGGACAATAACATGCTTCCCAGATCATGCCCCTCTCAAGCCACATCTTCCACTTGAGCTGCTTTGTGCCACCCTCAATTGCTTTTTGCTTGACTGGAATATGCTCTTAAACTGTGGTGAAGTCCGCTTGCTAGCCTGGATGAAGAAATGTAAGAGGTGTGTGTACAACCTCTGAATTTTGTGTACCTGGAATGTAGCCTTCTGCAAGAAGATAAATGCCATGTCCACTTTCTGCTGTTGTCCCCATCTGCCGCTGTGTTGTGGACTGGTTGGACGTAGATGAATGGTGGGAGAAAGCGGCTGGGGAACCCCCAAGGGAAGAAGGCTCAGAGCCCGGGGGGGGGTGTCTGGTGGGACAACTATGAGTGGTCAAAGGGAGAAGACTGGGAAGAGGAGGTGTCAGAAGCTGAAGCGTTAGGAGGGCTTAGTGAGCTGGGAGAGTCAGCGGCAGACTGAAACCCAGAATCGGAGGCAAAAGCTGAAGCAGAAGAGGAGGAAAGCCAAGAGGCAAAGATGAGACAGGCTGGTGAAGAGCCAAAGGTGTCTCCCCCTCCTGCTGCAACAAGCTCACCCCCCCCCACTTGTCTGCCAGAACCAAAAGAGGCAATCGGAGACACTGCCTGGGTGCATTCAACCTCTCCTCCTCCCATAACCACTACGTAGCCCGCAGAAGATTGCCCACAAAGGAATGCAGTCCTTGGACGGATAAAAGTTCCCCATCCTTGCCACAGGTGGTCATTTTAAGTGCAATAAAGTCACATCTATCTGCAAAGGCAATATTGCTTCTTTTGACATTCTGCCAACAGGACATCCCTAAAGTGTCACTGTACACACTCAAGAAGACACTGTGTGTGTGTGTGCAGACTTGTGTGTTATCTACCTTAATGTTATGTTCTGAATAAGCTGTCTATATTATGAATAGAGTCCAAGTGTACAGTAGACATTAATCTGAACACTTCCCCTGCTTTAGATCAAAGCACAAGAGGCATTAGTCTTTATTTACGTCAGCACTTTTCTTTGCTTGATAGCTTTTATATTTTCATGTCAGAAACACCGTACCTTAACGTTTCAGAGTTTTACAGCAAACTCCTTCTATCCTGCCCTGTGTTCCTTAACAACATGGTGCCATCCATCAGCCGTTCGGTGTCAGTTCTCACAAATCAACTGCCAAGAGAATGCACTTCCAAGAATAAAAATGAAGATGAAGTCAGCAACATTTGAGCCTGCTCCAAGTTAATGACAAAAGAGCTGCATCCCATCATGAGATGAGTGGGAACCAAGATCTCTGGAAAGGAGAAGGTAAATCGTTACACATTAGTTGCAACGTGGCTGTCGATATAAATTATATGCTAAGAAAGGAGGTGTTCTTAAAAAACTTCTAGAAAGAAAAACGACTTCATTTATGCATGTTTTGATTCAGTTTTAAGGCAAAAGCAATAAATGGAAGAAAGAATCAGTAAAAATATTTTTTCCATGATCCCAAGCTGCCTTAATTCTGCAGCCAATTCTATTATCTACACCCCACCCTAATCTCTGAGCAGCAAGAGACTCCAAGCGTTCCAATCACTTTTCTGGGGCTGAGTTTCCTTAGAATGAAGATTAACAGCAGATCAATGTCTTTAGGATATATGCTTTCAATTACCGTATTTTTTGCTCTACAAGACTCACTTTTCCCCTCCTAAAAAGTAAGGGGAAATGTGTGTGCGTCTTATGGAGCGAATGCAGACTGCACAGCTATCCCAGAAGCCAGAACAGTAAGAGGGATCACTGCACAGAGATCCCTTTTGCTGTTCTGGCTTCTGAGATTCAGAATATTTTTTTCCTTGTTTTCCTCCTCCAAAAACTAGGTGCGTCTTATGGTCTGGTGCGTCTTGTAGAGCGAAAAATACAGTATACTTTCAGTACATACAACCTAAGCATAGGATGGAGGGACTCACAGCATTAATACCCCAACAGATCTTGCTTCTCCATTAAGTTTCCAGAGAAGCCCAGCACAGAGCAAGACACTTCCAAGCTGCTTCTGGCTCACCTGGCACACAGCTCTGCCCATTGCTCTCCTATGTAGCAGCTAGTTGAGGGTGGGGAAGGTCCACCCATTTGTTCTATGGCACAGAGCAACTTATTTTTATTTGCTAAATCATGGTACTTAACTAGCCTGTCAAAGTCATTATTTTAACAAAGGAGCTGGTTTGGCTGGTTTCCCTCTTGTAGATTCTACCACATGCACACAGGATTACAGGTTTGGAAGTGGACCCCAGGTTCCATCCGGACTACCCCCAACTCCTAACAGTTTATATTCTATGATCCCAATCTCACACTGCCTCAAATCTGCAACCAGTAAGTTCCATTATACGTAGTGAGCTGGTGACATGAAACCAGTGATTGGTAGCAAGGCTTTTTTCAATTAGACTCTACTTAAATTTGGTGCCAAACGCAAGCTCCTATTTCCTCAGAAGCGTCTGAATGAATCTGATCCCTTCCTAAAGTAGTATGGCTTGCATTTGGCACTGAATTAAAACGCCCAATGCAAACCCTGGTGCCAAGGAACCACTGGGAGCACATGGCTTAAGAGTACATTCCCAATTGCTCATTTGCAACTGGGCTTGCTTTGGAAGGTGCTTAAACTCAACACCACATGCAAGCCCTACTGCCTTCCAGGAGGGATCAGATCCACTTGGGGGTCATGATGACATCAGATGATAGACAGACTTGCCCACCTGTCAAAAGTGATCTATGGAGAAGTGGCCACTTTTTGATCTGACCAACCAGGTAACTGTGGTTCCCCACCACTGTTCCAAAGTTAGGTTGGTGTGAGCACTTCTGAGAAGACCTTTTTCAAATGGGGTAACCCAACTGTGGAATGTTCTCTCCAGGGATGACTGCTGGGCACCTACTATTCTGTGTTTGGGGTACCAGAGAATTTTGTTTTATTTTGTTTTCTTTTTGTTCCACTTAGGCCTTTTAAAACATCAACTGAGCGGTTTCCAGAGTTGTTTCAAACTGCTCTTCTGATACTATTGTTTTCACCCACAGGCTGTTTTCATTGTTGAGTTCCTTTTTATTGGATTGCTTTATTTTATTGTCGAATTCTTTATAATATGCATGTAAGTGCCGCCCTGGGAACACTTTCGAGCTGGAGGTGCAAGATATAAATAAAATAAAAAGTGGCTTTGCGTACAAGAAATGGAAGAAGGGTAGGATGGAGAAAAATCAAATGTTCTGTTTGTGATAATTTATAATGCTGCATGAAAGCCACAGTTCAGATGTAATACTAGCAGGAGTGCATAGCAACTGGGATAAATTATACCTTTTATCCTTTGCTTTCCTTCTCATGTTAATCATCTCACTCATTTGTCAGCCAGCCCACAGCTCCTATCATTTCAGACCACAGATAGCATCAAGAATGACAGTTGTCGATAGCAGCACAATATATCAAATGCATACACCGGATATGCTTATGCTTTATTCATACAGAATAGTGTAATGCAAAGATATCATCATCACAGTGTACACAGGGTTGAGATGATCCACCAAGAAATCTATCTGTGAATTATAGATTGGTGCATTCATCAAGGACTTATTCTTAAGGGGAGCATCGGGAAAGCCTTACTTCTTTATACACCCTACCTGCCAATATAAGCTTCACTTAGCAACTGAGGTCAGGTGCACACTCATGTTGACTCTGCATCCAGTGCGCTCCCACTGCTGGTTTGGGAAGCAATGTTCACACAACATTAGGCACAAATCATACCTATTGTGTCATTGCTTATGAAATATTGCACTTTTCTCCAAACCAGCTTTGATCCATAGCAGTTGAAACCTAACCATGTTTAGGCTCCAAGTATTTCAGGAACTCTACTGGCCAAATCTGGATTACAGTACCCATCATCCTGACCATTGGCCATGCTGGCCACAGAAGTGGATGAACTAAATTTGTCTTGTGTTATGTTTACATACAGTGGGACTATGTAAACCTAAGTCACAACTCAGTCCATAAAAATGTTACAATATATTTGAGGAGTTGTGTGTGTGTGATGTGTGTGTATTCCAGAAATATCTTAGTAATGCATTTTTTGTGATGGCGGAAGAGTTGGCGTGACTTGCTCAGTTCAGCTCTCCCTTGTCTAGGAGGAAGCAAAAGGCTCAGATGCTCCACTTCCCAATTCTATTTGGAACCAAGCTTGAAGTACGTTTTGTAAGCCAAGCTCCTGATTTCTGACTCATTCAGAATGGCAGATCAGATGTCTGGAAATGGCAAAGAAAACCCTTAGATTAGAAAGAAGCCATCTAAACAGTCCAAGTGGGATTTCTCCATCTCCCTCTGCAGCACTCATCATCCTTCCCTTGAGCCTGGTGTGCATCAGAGTGTGGCCACCTCACCTGAGAGATACCCAGGGAAGACTGTGGCAGTGGCCCAGCTTCCTTTGTATATTATCTGACAGCCCTCACTTGTTTCCTTACTGAAACCAGTCAATGAGAGATGCCTCTGTTTGTCAGCTTGCTCTTCCTCTTTAGCCTCAGTGCTGTCCTTGCAGAAACCACCAGGGAGGAGGATGGGGACAAAACTAGGATTGGTTGGGGTCTGCCTCCACCTACTGTCAGTCTCTCTGCCTTCTGCCCAAGCAGTCCTAATGGTCACCAGCCAGCACCAGAAATACCCCAAACACATGCTCCCTCTCTGTGCATACAAATTCTGCTCAATGCAAATCTGAGGCAGATCCCCCCTTTTTTTGGCAGATCCCCAAATTTGGAAACTGCTGTTTTCCCCAGAACATCTGGGTCTTCTTGCTGAACCCTGCACCCAAACACACAAGCAAACCTAATTACTCTTCTTTTTTTTGCCTTGGGTGTTTAAGAAATCCTTCTTGGTAAAATATCCTATGTTGTGGTACATCTGAAAAGAGGACTTTTCAGAAATTAGCTACCTGTAGTCAGAGCTGCTTTTCTTAGCCAAAGATAGGAAATTTGGACAAAGGGTCTCTCTCTCTCCCCCCCGCCCCCATTCCAACTGATTCCGAATACCTAGGAAACTCCCCACCCCCTCTCCTATAGGCCACAGTAGTTAGCAAGCAGTCAGGTCGCTATACCCAGCTCAGAAAACAAGGCAGATACATGCATAAAAGAAAGGTGATGACTGAAATCCAGTTATTCACCCTTCTTCTATGCTGCCATGTCATTGCAAGCACCTACACATCCTCTTCCTGTGATGGCCAAACCCCTCCCACCCTTATTTTTTTTGCAGCCAGTTCTCCTTAATGACAGTCAATTAGGACGATGACTGCAAAGGGAGGGAGCATGCTCCGTAGAGCATCCTTGGCCTCCCCCCCCCCATTATAATTATTATTTTGCTCACGCAAATACCGCTGCTTTTTCCTTCCCCCACCCCCCGTTTCCAAGATCAGGCGTTGCACAGCCCTGAGCCACTCCGCCGTTCCCTATCTCAGCTCGGCAGACGGAGCTCCGATTGCAAGGATGGGCAAAAAGGAAGGGCAGAGGGCTTCAGCGTCTGCTACGGAGCATGCTCAGTCGCCTTTCGCCGTAGAACTCGACGGGCAGCTGTTTAGGTTGCTACACCGGGAGCGGAGGGAGGCGCTGAGCCAAAGGGAAAAAGAGAAGCCCCACAAAAACAAGCCGCGCTCCTTTCGCTTGGAGAAAAGGCTCGGGGGCGTGCGGTGAGTTTCGGGGGGGGGGGAGCTGGGCGAGGAGGGAGGGCTGAGCAAGCGGGGGTCGCTAGCCTGGTGCTCGGAGGGGGAGGACGGGGCACCTTTGGGTGCCGTGAGCGCGCGCGCACACGGATGGGTTTGTTTTTCTGCTTATGGCATCAGCTGCGCGTTCCGACGAGCAACTCTGGCCCAGAGGGGTGGGAGGGAAGGATCGCGGCCTGCACTCATCCTGGGCTTCTCTGTGTGTGCGTGTGCGCGCGCAGGAGCGTTGCCAAACAAAAAGGGGGGGGGGGGGAGCCGGGAACGAAGGAATAAATAAATGCATCGCCAGTGGGAGCGATGGGGTAATTCATTGGGAATTTGGGCCGCCATCCTAATACATATACAGCCTTTTCCTAGGCATCAGTTCCCTGCTTTGAGTGCAGATTGGGGGGCGAAAGAGAGGAAAGAGTTGTGCTGCTGCCTGTCATTTCTGTCGGGGCCTCTGAGAGGGTTAGGTTTGGGAAGGCCTTGGAACCGGCAGCCCTTTCTTGCAGCATACATCAAAACAAAATAAAAAAATTCCTTCCAGTATGCAGCATACATGTAAAACACATTTAAAGAAGTCCTGGGAAGTGTAGTGCTGGTAATCGTAGCGAGGGTAAACTACAGTTCCCAGGATTCGAGGTGTGCATGTCTCATGTATTACTTTCCCCTCCGCCTTTCTGGAGTTAAGCCTCAGCATTTCGGTGCCTAATTACGTTTACTGTACTGTACTTCCCATTGTCTGTCTGCCCTGGAAGAGCAAGTGTGGGGTCCCAGCTTTTCTCTGGGTCATTGGGTTGTTGTTTTTATTTTGATTATGTACTTTGTGGTTTTACGTTCTTATTATATCCTGTGAATCGCCTTGAGACCTGCGGGTATACGGCGGTATATAAATTCAGTTATGATTAGAAATAATATATTGAGACAGGGTTTGTATATGGGGGTGTCTGAAATCTAATGCCAACTAAAGCGCTTCTTGAGATAAGCATTTACAGTATATTGTAGGTAGATGTTAAGGGCTCCTGCCAATGGTACAGTAGATTAAGAAATGCTAAATCATTACTTCCTCTCTACTTCCTCTGTATTGAGGAAGAGTCTGCATTGCAGTTTCTCATTGCACAATAATTAAAATCTTTATTTTTCTGAATCTGGAGCAAGCAACTAATAATTACTCACTCCCTACTAGAGTTGCAGAGAAGTGCATCAGTACAGGTGTGTTCATAATTTGATACACCACTGCGGGTGGGAAAAACCACGTGATTACAACATTTTGTTACTTCCCATGAATTCAGATATGGTTCTGAAGCCTGAGAAGTTGGTAGCCATTGAGGAATACAGTGGTACTTCTGGTTATGTACTTAATTCGTTCCGGAGGTCCATTCTTAACCTGAAACTGTTCTTAACCTGAAGCACCACTTTAGCTAATGGGGCCTCCCACTGCTGCTGCGCGATTTCTGTTCTCATCCTGAAGCAACGTTCTTAACCCGAGGTACTATTTCTGGGTTAATGGAGTCTGTAACCTGAAGCGTATGTAACCTGAAGCGTATGTAACCCGAGGTACCACTGTATGGGAAAGGAGTATGATTGGAAAGTCACCCTCTCCTCATAGCTCGGCAACAGGAGACAGGTGAGCTCCAGGTCTAAATGAGTAGCTTCTTGCTTACCTCATCCTATATCTCAGCAGCCTAGGCATATTAAATTACCCTATGAAATTCAGGACTAATCTGTTCATCTAAGGTCTGAACTGGAATGATACAGTGTTAAGGGAGAAGGCTTATTTTTGCTTCCCCTCATGGGGTTGAGGGATGCATGCCTCATTGATGTGCATCCCTGTTCTCTATTTTCACACCGCTATTTGAATTCCAAGATACTTTAAGCTGTTTAAAGATCTACACCTCCCACAGCAGAAACAGTCCTCCTGTGAGTATCTTATTTATTTGGATTTGAGAAAGTGCTTTTCTTGTAATCATAAACCTAAGGAAGCTGCCTTTTACCGAATCAGACCATTGATTGATCTAGCTCAGTATTGTCTTCACTCTGCACTCAGTTTCAGGCAAGAATTTCTGCTTATACCAAACTCATTGGTCCATTTAACCCAGTATTGGCCCAAGATTTAAGGCAGGTATCTTTCCCAGCCCCATGTGGAATTAAGCCTGGGAAATTTTGTATGCAAAGTGCGTGCTTTACCACTGAACAATGATCCTTCCCCAAGTTTGGGAACAAGAGCTGTTTTGAAGAAAGTTTAAGCTCTAGCACCACATAATATGTTTTACTTAATTATTTAAATTATGTTATTTATTAAATTTCTATACTGCCCTTCATCTGAGGAAAAACAGGGTGGTTTACAATATAAATTTATAACCTACTCTTAATTGTTCACACACTCCCAGACTGAAGGACGTTAAAATGCAACAAAACAATCTTCATTTAAGTACAACTTAATGTAAAATTAGACAATATACTATCACCATAATACTACAACTGCCAAACAAATGGTACCACTTTGGCCAAATGCTATGTGTTTAACCTGGTGTGCTAGTGGGTGTGGAATTTGTTTAGGTATTGAGTGAGCAGATGTGTACTGAGCAAACTCTGTTTTTTAATGGATTTTTATATTTTATCTGCTTTATGCTCCGTATTATTTATTATTTATACACTATATTACATATTTTTAATACCCTCTTTAAAACGCTTTGCAATGAAAACAGTAATTCCAGAGTTGGGATTTTTTGAGAATAAATTGCTCATTATATGCATTGCTCTCGTCTCACTACTTATTAAGCACAGGGCAATTTGAATGTCAAAAGCCCTACGTGGGTAGGCACCACACACACATGCACATAGAGCTCCCTGCTCTTTTCTGCCCTTCTGGCCTGTAGTTGCAGGATGTTGCAGCCTGTAAGCCCTGCATCTTACCATTTTTAGACTCATCCATTCTTTCTTGGGCAGGCCCGGGAATGGGGGTGAGGGGCAGAATAGAAACAGGACCTCTCTTTTAATTCCAGTACTGCATGTGAAAAGCTGAGAGGGGAGGGAGGGGGGGAAGAGAAACAGAGAGCATGCTGGGAGCTGTAGTCCTGGATGCTCGCTCTCCTGCTCAGCATCCTACTACAACTCCCATAAAGCCAGCCATTTTGCAAAACAACCCCCTCCTCCGCCTCTGCCTCTCTTGGGAAACTCGTCTCCTGGGTCCCGAGGAGGGAGGGAGAAGCAACCTACCGGAGCTACTTTAATGGCGTGCGCCTTCCCTGATGTTGCAGCTTGCAAGCCGCGCAGCTAGGCTGGGCACCAGAGCCGTGTGTGTGCTCGTGTGACAAAAGAAATCCCTGCAGAAACGGGGAGAGCAGGGGTTCCCCTCCGGAGCTTCTTTCTGTCGGGCTACGTCACAGGGAGGGAGAATACCCCGGGCCCCGCGCCCAGGCATCGCGGTGCGTGGTGTGTTTGCGCGGCGACTGACCTGCAAATTGATTGCTTCACTGCTTGCTTTTATCACTGAATTGCCCGTAACTTAATGTCGGCTGCTTCTGGAGGGTCTTCCATGTCTCGTTTTTGTCCCTTCAGGTGAAGCGCCCATACCTGCAGGAGGAGGAGGAGAAAGGCGGTGGAAGAGGAGGGAGCGCGGCCAGGGGACGCAGGTGAGGCAGGCTGAGCCAAAAAGAAACTGCACACCTGCTGCCTTCTGGAGCGAGGCTATTGGGGAAGAGGCAGGTGATAGCAGGAGGGAAGGGGCTAGCTGACCACACACCTCTGTGCGTGCGTGTACATCTATCTGTCTATTTATCTATCATCTGTCTATCTATCTATCTATCTATCTATCTATAGAAGCAGAGGGGAGGTGGGGTTTGGCTGAGGAGCAGGAGGCAATTGTGCTGGTTTGCAGGGGTCACGAGAGGGCTTTGATTTGCTTGAAATTTCCCCTATGCTATGCATATTTATTATGGCATGCTTTTTTTGTAGACTAAATCCCCCCCCCCCTTTTTTTTTAGTATGGTGCAAGTCCAAAGCTTGCATGCTACTCTGCAACATTACGGTTCGTCCTCCCAATAAAAGGTTTGCCCATTTGTGGATTTGGAAGGATTGTTATTATGTGCTGACATCACTACCTTTGCTCTTCATATTTCTTTCCATCTTTAAGGTGCCACGGTTTTTTTTTTTTTAATAAATATTTATTAAGGTTTTTTAAATATAAATGCACACATAATAAACAATCTTACTTCTATCACAACAATTTCATCACTTCTTTGGACTCCCTCACGTCTCCCGCTCCCATTTACATCGTTAAAAATTTTTTCCAAACAAATTATCAACTTGTTTACAATCTCATGTCCACTCATTCAAATATAATCTAGCACTTCTTCCAAAAAATTTTATATTTTCTTTAGTCTCACTTATCATCAAATTTAAATCTAGTTTAGTGGTGGCCAGTTTTTTATAATCTAGCATCCTTCTTAACATTCAACCAAATTACAATGTTTTTGTAGATACATCTTGAATTTCTCCCAGTCTTCCTCCATCTTCTCTTCTCCCAGATCACGGATTCTGCCGGTCATCTCGGCCAGTTGCATATAGTCCATCAGCTGCATCTGCCACTCTTCGCTTCTCGGCCTTTTGGCTAAGATCAGGTGCCACGGTTTTGTTTTTGCTGCAACAGGCTAACATTGCATTCCTATTCAGGTCTATCTTTTCAGAAGTAACTGCTGAGTTTAGTAAGGTTTATTCCTCTTAGTTGCAGCCTAAAAGAGATACACATCTAGAAGTTGTTGCACATTGTCTATCCTTTATATATCTGATTTCCTTCCTTCATTCCATAATTGTTTCTTGAGTTAGGTCTTGGAGACATTTGGTGTCTACTGTTTACAAGGCCTCTGTCATCTTATGTGTGCTTTGGCTCTGGGAAGTTTCGAATCTAAGATTCATCATAAAGCTTCTTACTTTCATTTATATTACAGAGTATTAAATATTCCTCCCTCTTCTCAGAGGATTGATGAATGCTAAATGATTAGTAATTTGCAAATTGTGGTTTGCATCAGCAGTCATTATATATTACATATGTACTGAGATTATGACTTCAGTTTGTATGTAAGTCATGTTCAGAGTAGACCTATTAAAATTAATGGATTTAAGCAGGTCATGACTAACTTACCTCCATTTTAAATGGGTTTCCTCTGAAAACGGCTTACATATAACTCTTGATCTCTATTTCTTTTCTAGTGGGAAAGATGCTGTAGCCCTAGTCATTCATTGTTATTAATATAGAAAGGTGCAACAGAACTGCTGTTTTAATTTGGGTGTTGTGGAATTTATACTCATTTTCTCAGGTAGTTTTAATGAATAATTTTGTTTCTTGGGAAAATGCAGAAAGGGTTAAAATGCTGGGGACTATGACCTTTTGTGAGTTCCATTTGT
This sequence comes from Podarcis erhardii, assembly GCF_964252035.2. Taxonomy (NCBI): domain Eukaryota; kingdom Metazoa; phylum Chordata; class Lepidosauria; order Squamata; family Lacertidae; genus Podarcis; species Podarcis erhardii. Next base: position 26,447,508 of record NC_138513.1, read on the forward strand.
TTTGATAGGTGGATGGGAAGCCTCCCACTAAGGAATTATTTACATATGTGTAGCTAGGAAAAATCCCAGGCAACCCAAAATAAACTTTCTGTCACTGATTAGGACTCTAAATACTTGATTCAGGAAAGAAATGTATTATGAGCAGAGCTTAAGCTAATTACTATAATTAGTTTGCATTAAATTATTATTAGGCATTAGGTTGCTGTGTGTCCCACTTGCACTTTGGGTCAGTTTGTTTTGTTTTTGTGGACAAGAGCAAACTGCTACAACTGTTTTTTAAATATTTGATTCAGCAGCACCTCTTCAGTATTGCATAGGGTTGCCATAAAAAAGTGAAAATCACATTTTTCTTAGGAAAATCAACACTTCAATTATGGGCTGCCATAAGCCCACATTTCCCTGGACATTTTAGCCGCTTTTCAAAAATTGTACCTGGACACCATTTTCAACAGACGAATCCCGACTGTGTCTGGGAAATTCCAGACATATGGCAGCCCTAGTATTAAACAGTCTTATTATGTGTGTTCTAAAGGATTTATTCCCAGGTTAACGTGCACAGGAATACAGTCTTATAATCAAATTCATACTTATTTTGATACAAAACAAAACAAATTCCTTCCAGTAGCACCTTAAAGACCAACTAAGTCAGTTCTTGGTATGAGCTTTCGTGTGCATGCACACTTCTTCAGATAACTGTATTATTTTGATACAGTTTGATCTATCTAAAATACAGTGGTCCAAGCCAAGCTAACCATATCAGATACTGGCTTGCTCTGAATTCCATTACTGCATAGTTTCACAATTCCTCTAGTCTCACAGCTGTACCTGAATTGATGTTTATTTTTCGTTTCAAAGAGTTGTCTTATCATGGCTAGCACACTGTCCAAATGTCCAGTGTGATAACTGCCTGTTTTATCTTTAACTCAGTTGACTTTAAACCCTGACCCACCAAGCCTTCTCATAGTCCAGGAAATTTTAGGCTGCAATCTGGCCGGCAAAGCTGTATGAAGCGGCAAGGCCACCGCTGTACCTGCAGGCCTGCCATAGAGGAAGATATGTGGGTGCATGTAGCTACACCATCCTGGATCTGGCCCATGCCATCACATAGCAGTGTAACTGGTTGGGATCCAAGACATTCTGGGGCAGCTCAGCCCCACCTGCTCCCTGCCTCCAGAATGTCCTACTTAGAAGCTTTCTGCTGGCCGACACCCCACAGACAAAACTCACAGTCAGCAGGAGGCTAGCTTAGCTAGGGGAGCTGGGTAGAGGGACCTCATTACTCATTTCAAACTGCCCCCAGCCCCGTTCTGGGCTCCATTAGTCAAAGTTCTGCAAGTATAGCAGGGAAATGGAACAGACATTGTTGGACTGCAATTTCCATCAGCTCTAGCCAGCATGGCCAGTGGTCAGGTTTGATGGGCCGCCGGTTCCCCATCTCTGGAAGCAGAGTAAAAGCAAAGCAGGGATAGCCCATTCAGCCGAGAACACGTATAACATTGCTGTGGATTTCAATTCACAAAGAGCCCTATCTTAAAAAGTTGGCAACCCTACATGTTTAGTGTACTTACAGATGGCTCTCTCGGAGACAGCTGATTCCAGGATTTCAGATCAATATTTACATGTTCTGGTTTCTGGCTGTCAGGATGATTTGTGAGGAACAAGTGTAGGATTAGTGTGCTGAGTGGAACACATGAGTAGCTTTGCAGCAACATACATAGTACTGAAAGAAAACCAAGAGGTAGGTATTATGAAGAATGTATTCCCCATAACTAAAGATTCTGCACACAACTAGAAACTTTTGGCATAATTATCATAAAATGAATGTATGGGTGGTAATAATTCTTGAAACAATATAACTTTTTTCCCCAATCAGAAAAAGCAGATGATGATGATGATGATATATTATTTATATCCTGCCTGACCGGGTTGCCCAAGCCACCCTGAGTGGCTTCCAACAGAATATAAAATAACAGCAAAACAGTACTAAACACCTCCTCAGCCTTTCACAGACATAATGCTGAACAACTGTTTGTTTTCCTTAATTGGGATTATGTGTTGCAACTGAATACTTCAACTGTGATTAAGAATTGGCTTGCAACCAAACCAGGATGGGAGACCACAATGTCTGAGGTTTGCACATTATGGCTTGCATCAGTCATGGTTAAATATTACATCTGAACTGAGCCAGTCATGATTATGGCAGTTTGCCTCCTTTTCTAGGCTCCCTGCTAACAAGTTGCAAGCAAGTCTCCCTGAATGTTTTCCTGGTGGGCAGTGGTTTATCTCAGCAAGCTGAACCATAGTTTTAGTGTTTTCATTTATTCAATTCAACAATACAGTGGTACCTCGGGTTAAGTACTTAATTTGTTCCGGAGGTCCGTACTTAACCTGAAACTGCTCTTAACCTGAAGCACCACTTTAGCTAATGGGGCCTCCTGCTGCTGCCGCGCCGCCGGAGCTCGATTTCTGTTCTCAACCTGAAGCAAAGTTCTTAACCTGAAGCACTATTTCGGGGTTAGCGGAGTCTGTAACCTGAAGCGTATGTAACCTGAGGTACCACTGTATTTATAGCAATCCCAGTTAATAGCTCTCCAAATGAAGCCTCCTATATATAACATGCCTCCAGGTCTAAAGTCTGCCTCTTAACTTTTCCTACCAGCAAACATGGGGAAGTCTCTTTCAATGCCTTTACATGGATCTAAAGAAGATGGGGTTTCATCAACGGACAACATGAGGAAGGGATTAGTTCACTCAGAATCTCACAGTGAAGATGGAAGAAATGGAGACGTGTCACAGTTCCCATATGTTGAATTCACGGGAAGAGATAGCGTCACATGTCCCACGTGCCAGGGAACAGGGAGAATTCCACGTGGTATGTCTAAAATGCATGAAACATTCTAAATAATAAAGTGCTGTGTTTTTTTCTTCCTCCTCTTCAAGTCCTCATGAGTCCTTATGCTTATCTGTTGTAGAAAGTGTATAATGACTGAATACTGATATGTTTTGCTGGCCTTTTTTGTATATGAGAATATTATTGAAAGACTTATGGTGGGATATCCTTGGGTTTGGGTCCTTTGATTTTCTCTCTCTGCTTTATTCACCAAATTCATAGAAAATCACATTGAACTTTTTAAACAATACTAATGTGATACCTTACCAGTTTTCAGTTGCAAATATGGCAGCTGGGCATTCACAATGCAAGAAGGCAACCATCAGTCAACACCAGGCAAAACAAGCCATGGTTTATTTTATTATCTGTGAGCAGGATTCTGGTTTCTTCAACAAACCATTGTTAAAGCAAACTACGGCTTAGTTTTTCATCCAGTCATGGTCTATGATATCCTTTTACCATTTTAAAGCTATTTTTTCTCTTTTTTAAATTTGGAAATGTTAGAACTTTTATCTGATGGCCTCTGTAGAGTTGTGGTTACTTGTTAAAGTTATGCTAATGTACAACTGGGAATCCCTTAAGATGGTGCTAGTATATTGTACAATGTAACTGGTAGCTGAAGCGAATGTTACTCAGTATACCAGTACATTCACATAAGTATAAATTGCTTATACGTTAATAGGGGTAAGTTCTAAACAATGGATCCTATTGATACAGAAGGCTAAACTTAAAGCCTGCAGCAAAGTATGTTTTGAATGAAGTTTGAGGGGAGAAACTTGTTGGGTTAAGTAGCGTAAAACAATATGTGTTGAAATTACTGAGTCGTTTTAACAAAATAAGTGAAAGGGTTTGTGTTTTTACTTTTAAAAAGGCATTTCATAGAAGGTTTCAGAACATGCGGTGCCATGAAAATTATTAATTGATAGATGTTGTAGCGGTTGGGGGGGGGGAGCCAGACCAAGCTAAACAAAATACTGTACTAAATATAATGTCCATTGAAAATTTCCAATGAAAATTAGAAGCTGAGGGTAGGGTGGAAGACATATTCAGTGTTTGTTTGTTTGTTTGTTTGTTTGTTTGTTTAGACATCCTGTTTATGTTGGATCTTTCCTTCCATAGGAGCCCAGAATGAATTAGGCAGATTTTAAATTTAGGGTCTAAAAGTAGAGAGATCCCTTTTATATCAACAGCCTCAGATATGCAGATGACACAACCTTAATGACAGAAAGTGAGGAGGAATTAAAGAACCATTTAATGAGAGTGAAAGAGGAGAGCGCAAAATAGGGTCTGAAGCTCAACATCAAAAAAACTAAAATCATTGCCACTGGTCCCATCACCTCCTGGCAAATAGAAGGGGAAGAAATGGAGGCAGTGAGAGATTTTACTTTCTTGGGCTCCATGATCACTGCAGATGGTGACAGCAGTCACAAAATTAAAAGCAATGACAAACCTAGACAGCATATTAAAAAACACAAACATCACCTTGCCGACAAAGGTCTGTATAGTTAAAGCTATGGTTTTCCCAGTAGTGATGTATGGAAGTGAGAGCTGGACCATAAAGAAGGCTGGTCGCCGAAGAATTGATGCTTTTGAATTATGGTGCTGGAGGAGACTCTTGAGAGTCCCATGGACTTCAAGAAGATCAAACCTATCCATTCTTGAGGAAATCAGCCCTGAGTGCTCACTGTAAGGACAGATCCTGAAGCTGAGGCTCCAATACTTTGGCCACCTCATGAGAAGAGAAGACTCCCTGGAAAAGACCCTCATGTTGGGAAAGATTGAGGGCACAAGGAGAAGGGGATGACAGAGGACGAGATGGTTGGACAGTGTTCTCGAAGCTACTAACATGAGTTTGACCAAATTGCAGGAGGCAGTGGAAGACAGGAGTGCCTGGCATGGTCTGGTCCATGGGGTCATGAAAAGTCAGACACGACTAAACAACAACAACTTTTATATTGTGTCTCTGTCGTGGAAATTCTACTCAGTATTGATCCAGAGTAGAACGTCAACATATACTTGGCAGAGTAAAAACCTAAACACGTTGTAGGATCCCCCCAAAATAGACCAGAGGCAATTGTACTTCATCCAGCAGAGCTTTACTGCTACTGAAGGCAAATGAGCATAATGGTCACAAATCCAGTACATTCAGGATTGGCACTGTCCACAATAAATCCAGTTGCAGCAGACTTAACTTAAACATACAATTGTTGCTTTTTTTCTGGGGGTTTGCAGGGGTACACATACCTCTAAACATTTTGTGAATCTTAACGGGAGAAGAAACTAAAAAAAATAATTTTTTCTCTAACATGATGAATTGTCAGTTCTGTTACTACCTCCGATGGCGGCCTCATTTGTTGTCACGGTGTTTCCTGAGTCTCAGACAGAATGAAAGTACTCCTAAACCTTTTTTAAGAAAAAAAGCACTGCTTACAATAACTTATAGTAAGACAAAACCATAACACTATATACAGAACACCACACTAGAAGGAAAGAGAGACAGAAAGAGAAAGTGAAATCCAGGCTCCTTCTGGCCTTACTTTTATAGTCTGCATGACCTTGACAGAAGAGGTAACAGAACCAGTTTAAGCCAGTTGTACTCAGCTTCTCTGAAGGAATAACCCAAACATCAGGAACCTTCTGCTTGTTTCTTTCACACAGAGATTTCCAGAACCCCCTTGAACTAATTAGAATAGGAAAGATCTCTACACATCAGTTCAATACTTTCTGTACTAAGAAATGCAAACTGACACTCTCTTCTAAGGAGCCCAGGGTGGCAGACATTTATTTGTGTACAAAATTTCTAAACAGCCCATTAACAAAGTTCTCTAGACAGTTTGTCTCTCTCCCCCCCTGACATCTCATTTTAATCTTACAGGCAGTAAGTGGGAAGTAGGTTCGTCTTGAGTGTGTATGTGTGTTACTTGACTGAAGTAACCCAGCAAGTTCCCTTTCTGCATGAGGATTTCAGCCAATGTGTCTCCTTGTCAGATGTTAACACTGAGCCCATTGCCCTATGCAGGCTCCCGTGTGAAGCCGATTTATGCATAATTGCAATTTTGCAGCCTGCTTTCTTGACATTTTGCCAAAATCTTTGTTAACAAGAGTACACAAATCAAAAGCGATAGAGGCCTGAAGCCAACGATTTGACTGGTTACTTCAATTCTCAGTGCAGATTCATAAAAGCTTGTTGCCTCAAGCCTCCCTACTATTCCCATGTTTTGCCAGCTCTTTTACTGTCCACCACACACTCCCTACCCCCAGGATCCATGAAGAGCACCCAAATGTCTCTTGTTTCTATTGTGGGAAGGAATCTGCATGAGGGTTTATCCTCATGTCTCATTCTGATTACCAAGTAATTCCGCCCACTCCTTAGGTGCCTCTTTCCCTGCCTCTTCTGCCTCCCCTTTCCTTGGGTTTCAGCTTCTCAGACATAAAGACACCAGAAGAGCCTGCTGCATCAGGCCAAAGGCCCATCTAGTCCGGCATCCTGTTCTCACAGTGGCCAGCTAGATGCCTATGGGAAGCCAGCAAGCACAACAAAACTCTTCTCCTGCTGCAGTTTCCAGCAAGTGGTATTCAGAAGCGTACAGCCTCTGACAGTTCCTCTCTCATCCTTTTGCCACCCTAACCTGAGCTTCCTATCCCCTTAGCGTTGCCATCTTGGTCCTCCTTGTTCCAAAGCTGCCGATGAACTTCCACACAAGTGGTGGTTGTGGATGAATCACAAGTTGTTGTTTTTTTAGTGATCAGATTTTCTGCAGTAAGGGGAGGGGGAATCCTGATTAAATACTTTAAAAAAAAAATCATGCGGATGCTACGAATAACTGTTTGTGCATGAGCAGGGCTGATTTCTCCAATAAACACTTGCCTGGAAACACCCAAAATGGAAATCTCCCTTTTCATTCAGGGCAGTGGCAGTGAAATGCTTTGCACCTCTTTTCTTAGCCTTGCGTAGTGATGTGAGGAGAGGATATTCTCCACAAACTGTAAATTCTAATGTAAGAACCAGTTTTACAACCCACATTTTAAAAATCTAGTAAATAGTAAGTCAAGCTGTGATATTGCCAGTGTAAGTAATGAATAATGATTTCATTTTGATCCAGTTACATTACTAGGCATTGTGTCATTCACCATTGGCAGTTCTGAAATGTGAGCTACAGAAAACTTTTTAAAAAAAGTTTTTAAAATGCTATTCATTTAATTTGATCAACATTTGAATTTGTATTTCAGCTATATGTAATAGCCTTTTCTCTATTTTGGTGTGACCTTATTCTTAGCAATTCTATACCCTTGGCCATACAGTATGATTTATTTATTTTTACAGAAAATAGCTTTAATGCTTTATACACTTAAAAGTACCTAGGCCTATACAATTATGTGTAACAGCATGTGAGCTGGCCTTGATTTAAATGTTTCTATATTCTTATTTAGTGCCAGTAACTGGTTGTTTATATAATTTTCAATGAATTAAAATGAATATTCTATATCAAATGAAAATTCTCTAATATTCTCATTAATTGAGAATATTCTCGAGAATAATCTCCAAAAGATTATTCTTGAGAATTTAACATCACTAGCTGTGCGTGTGTTTGCGCCCTTAGAACTGCTGGATATTGGTGATACATTCAGTAAGTGCTACTTGTCACACAACCATAGTCATGGAAAGTGGCACTGGTTGACTTTCTCATTATAATGTAGCAGTTCAAAGCACAAGAGGCACTACTGAAAAAGAAAGTAAGAACTCTGATGAAAGGTAAAGAGCAAATAATTTTCTGACCTAATTGGGACAACAGGGTGCTTAGGTGATTGGAGCAGCTATGGTCTTCCACCCAAACTCTCATAGCAGTTCTCAAAACTAAATCCATAATATAGTACACAATAAAAGCAAGGCAGAGCTAAATAAAATAAAAGCATAAAATGCATATAGTCTAAAACAATGCAAACCTCTGAAAGCCATGGGCAAATAAAAAGGTTTTCACCTGGCACCAAAAAGAAAACAGGTGCAGACAGGACTCCTCTTGGGGGAAGCCTTCAGAGGCATTATGCCACAGATGAAAAGGCAGCACAGAGCAAAGTGGCATGTCAAAAAACCCCAAACCAGTTCTCTTCTGCAACAAATTTCCTTCAAAGAAATTGCCTCTTGATAGTTTCATTGCACATTTTTCTTAAATTTAGTAGACTGCGAAAGAATTCAGTGCAGAGCTGTAGTACTGCAGACAAGTCATTTTTATCATCCTAGGATACTACACGTTTTATTCTTTTTAGCTGCATCGAACATGGGTGGAAACTCAAGATACTGAACAGTTATGTTCTTATTTGTAGGTCAGGAAAATCAGCTTGTTGCCCTGATTCCATACAGTGATCAGAGACTGAGGCCAAGAAGAACGTAAGTTTTAAAGAAGCAATATAAACGTGTGTTGTCCATGAATTATTCAAGCTGGGTTTGGTCTATCCAAATCTAGAATAAAAAGATGTAATTTGGATGGTGTTCACTATGTGGCTTTTGAGTACTTGGGAACTATTCCCATTAACCTCAATAGCCATTTTTTGTGTTTGTGATGATAGGTGGCTGCTTTGCTAGAAGTGTTCTTGTGTATCAACACTGAAGCATTGTCTTGTTTCTTTGAGTGGATGTCTTTACTATGGTTCAGGTCACTGTAGTGTTCTCAGGGGCTTCAGGGAAGAAAGCTGGCATCCAAGGTGTGCTCCTCCATCAGTGCCACTCTTTTTTGTTCATACCATTGGATTTTCTTTTCTATTATTTATCTATCTAAGATGCTTTGTCCAACTGTTAGAAATCATAGGATGGCTCAGATAAACCTAGCTCTGCCTTGACTGGGAAAGTGCGGAACCATGTTGCAGTGGCTGTGCATAATGTCTTCATGCGCTCTGCATAATGATCTTGTGGGGAGGGCGATCTGGCTCTCAGAAGGCTTTGTTGTTATGCTGGGTCTCTTTGCTCCCATACTTGCAGGATTTAGGTAGAATGCAGCCAAGCATTTGCGAAAAAGCGTATGCACACTACATGCTCTGTTCAAAACAGCAATTTGCTTTAGAATAGGTGAATGGTGAAGGGCAAAGCAAGTTGGGTGCAGCTTCTCCAAGAAGGTATCACATATATATATATAGTGTGTGTATCTATGTATCTACAGTGGTAACCTGTCTCTTCTCTCTTCCCTGCAGAAAACTTTACGTTACTGCTTCTGTAATTGTATGCTTACTACTTTCTGGGCTGGCAGTATTTTTCTTATTTCCCCGATCAATTGATGTTGAATACATTGGAGTCAAGTCAGTATATGTCAGTTACGAAGCACAGAGGCGCATAATATACTTAAATATTACGGTATGTTCATTGTTAAGTTCTCTTTCGCTTCCTTCTGTGGTTGGCATTTTACTGTATATGGATCATTGAGATACATATGACTTCTCTTTAATCTAGAATTTTTTTAAAAATTCTCTTCTGTAGAACACATTGAACATCACAAACAACAATTATTATTCGGTGGAAGTTGAAAACATTACAGCGCAGGTGCAGTTTTCAAAGACTGTTATTGGGAAAGCACGGCTGAGCAATAACACTCACATTGGCCCACTGGACATGAAACAAGTAAGTGTAGTTGACTTAATTCCATACAATATGGCTGAATGTGCAGCAGTCATCTCTTGTTTCACATTCTTTATCCTGATCTTTCTTTTTCTTTTTTCCAGATTGATTATATGGTGCCCACAGTTATACAAGATGAAATGAGCTACATGTTGTAAGTGGTTGGCTCTCTAGAGTACACTGACACACAAGAAGGGGGACCCACAGTGAAATATTGCAGGGTATCCTCAGCCCCTAGCTAGCAATTACAGTCGTAACTTGGTTGTTGAATGCCTTGGTACTCAGACGTTCTGCTTCCCGAACGATGCAAACTCAGAAGTGAGTGTTCCGGTTTGTGAGCGTTCTTTGGAACCCGAACGGGGCTTCCGATTGGCTGAAGGAGCTTCCTGCAGCCAATCTGAAGCTGTACTTTGGTTTCCGGAACAGATTCTGTTCCACTTCCGAGGTACAACTGTATGTCTATACTTGAAGGAAATTTGTCGAAGAAATACAGTAAAGTGTTCAGGTTCAGGTGCCATCACTCTGACTTTATTCCTCTTTAGCTGGGCTTAACTTCTTGGTGTGCATCTGTCTAGGGATTACTGCTGGACAGCCCAGCAGAAATCAGAGAGAAGCACCTTTCTGTTCAAAAGTGGCCTCTACACCTGACCATTAGGCTCACTTCCAGCCCCCCCCCTCACCCTCCATTTTTTCATTTTAACCGTTGAACATTCCTTGGGCAAAACTCCTTCAAGTATAGGCATAATTGCTAGATTCAGGTAGTCCTCATTCTCACATGAAGCTAAACTATGGCTTAGTATTACATAATTGAACCTGTTTGATAGAAAAGACTACGACCGGAATACAGAAACAACACACGTACTTTGGTAACTCAAGAAAACCACAAGGAGGAGATTGGAAGCTTTCATTTTTAACTAACTGTGGTATAGCATCCTGCCCCAAAACAGTTAGTCTTAACTATGGGTTACTGAAATAAGCCAATGCATTGCCTTATTTCAGTAAGCTGTTATTAAGACTAATCAGCTGCTGTCTTGGTTTAGACATGCTAAGCTGATGTTAGTTAAATATTGAAACGAAAGCTTTCTGTCTTCTTGCAGCTGCGTGCCAGAAGAGGAGTGCTCAACCCCAAACCTTGCCATGGCTTATTCATATTGGCGTTGTGTGCAAACCAGCCACACAGTCTGCCTAATCTCTGGTTCTTTGGGACCATCCTTTGTTCTTCCCTCCCCTGGCATGGGAGCGCTTATTATAATAATAATAACAATAATTTTTATTTATACCCCGCCCTCCCCAGCCAAGGCCGGGATCAGGGCGGCTAACAAGCAATAATAAAACAAGTTGAATGATTACAACTTAAAAACAAAATTAAAATACAACATTAAAATACTGAAACATTAAAATATTAAAATGTAGCCTCATCGCAGGAGGAGTAAGGAAAAGAAAAAAGAAAGAGAGGGAGGGAATCAAATTGGCTCCAAGCCAAAGGCCAGGCAGAACAACTCTGTCTTACAGGCCCTGCGGAAAGAAATCAGATCCTGCAGGGCCCTGGTCTCATGAGGCAGAGTGTTCCACCAGGCCGGAGCCAAAGTTGAAAAGGCCCTGGCTCTGGTTGAAGCTAATCTAACTTCCTTAGGGCCCAGGACCACTAGGGTGTTGCTATTTATGGACCTTGAGGCTCTCCGTGGGGCATACCGGGAGAGGCGGTCCCGTAGGTACGAGGGTCCTAGGCCGTGAAGGGCTTTAAAGGTCAAAAGCAGCACCTTAAATCTGACCCTGTACTCCACCGGGAGCCAGTGCAGCTTGAAAAGCACTGGGTGAATATGCTCCCATGGCAGAGACCTCGTGAGGAGCCTCGCTGCAGCATTCTGCATCCGCTGGAGTTTCTGGGACAGCTTCAAGGGCAGCCCTGCGTAGAGTGAATTACAGTAGTCAAGCCTGGAGGTGACCGTCGCATGGATCATAGGAAAGCATGGATCATAGGAAAGCAATCTGAATTTCTCCCATTTTCTTTTGTCACTCTGACTTCAAAATACTTTTGTTTTGTTTTGTTTGTGGAACGGCAGGAAAGTTTGGGGGATACATTTGTGTTCGGTTCAAGCCCGATTCCTGCCATCAACCAATTTTTGTTAAGTACCTCGTTTTACCTAAGCCCATTCCCAATTGACCTAAGGGGAATCACTAGTTAGAATTAAGAACTTGGTGTGTTTGTTTTAGCCTTGCTAGCTTTTAATTATGCTTACATTACTTTTTTTCTTTCTTACAGTGATTTTTGCACCTTACTCTCTATCAAAGTGCACAACATAGTAGTCATGATGCAGTAAGTATATTTTGCATTTTCATTTACACAGAGCCCTAACTTTCTAAACTATGGGTTGTATCCAACATTCATAATACTCAAGAGTACTTTCTATTTGCCATTAATGGGCACGACCAACTTAGGTCCATTAACTTCAGTGTGTCAGCTCTGATTATAATTTTAGTTCTGGAGTGGGGAACCTTTGCTCTGTAGGCAATTTTTGACCCTCTGGCAGTTCCAGTTTGGCCCGTGAGGCCATGTTTTCTAAAGCCACATCTGCCTGTCAATCAACTCGTGTCACTCTGATGGATGGGTGGCATCACTTCATTAGATGGTGTTAAATCATGCTCAGTTTGGCTGTGCATGTGGGTTTCCCACAACCAATGTAGCAGGATTCAACTCTTTGCTTATCAGCAAATGATTGGGGTTGGGTGGTGTTCCATTAAGAGCAAATGGTATGGGAGTGACCTCAGATAAGATGAGGAGGCGTATGATGACATATTTTTTCTTTATCTTCCACTGAATATCATGAAAAGTGACAGCAGCTAGGGTTTTCTTCTCTTTTGTTCCTTTTCTTTACAGTTTGTAAAAAACAGAGTTTAGTTTGTTGCAGGGTGGATGAAAATCAATGATTTGAAATAAAAAAATATTTTTTAATATTATTTAAATTGGATTTTTAAAATAAAATGCTTTTGGAGGAAAAATCTTTCTAAGGATAGTTTTCTATTTAAGTTACATTGTAGTCCAAAGGCTATTCATCAGGAAATAAGGGTTTGTTTTGTTTAACCACATCAGTTAACAAACATGGATACATATGCTATAATGTTTTTGTTTTAGTTAAATAAATTGTTTAAATTGTTACTAAGGAAATGATTATTTTTCTCCTTCCAATAAAGTACTGCAGAAAAGTTTTCCAAATATAAAGTTAGCTTATTAAACATCACAATAATTTTATAATTATTGGTCTATGTATTTCCAATAGTATAACCAAATCTGTAATTTTCGATATAACAGTTAAAAACTACTCTGAAAATTTATTATTCCCAAAATGAAACCTTCCTCTGGTTTTAAATATTAAGATGATACCAGCAAGAATGAGTCTGTAAAAAAAATGATTTAAATCAAGTCTTACTGGCTAGAGATTTAAATCGATTTGATTTAAATCAAATCCACCCTGGTTTGTTGGAAGAGAAAGTTGTCAGTAAATAAAAGAAATCTTAAGTCATCCTACTGAGAGCCGTAATTTTTGTTAAGAAAGCCTTGGCTGCTGCAATCCTGGGGGTTAAATCCTGCTCCTTTCAGCAGGATTTAACCCAAACCCCTCATCAAGAAGGTGTTTGCATTGAAGCCCTAAAGAAAAGGAATTTTCCTCCATTTTAGCAGCACCTTGCTGTCTGTGAGGTACCTTGAGCTACAGCACATAAATCACCAAATCGGCTGATGTCAGATGATTGACAGGGTGGGCCAACCTGTCAAATTTGGTCTACAAGGCCAATCCAGATAGTTATCTAGCTCACAGAGCCAAAATGGTTCCCTACCGCTGAATTAGTTGGTTGCAACTCAGTTGCTGTGTGACAACTGTTTCTTTATAAAACCAGAGTGTAGCACTTTATCAATCCCTGTCTACATATGTTTTATTGTTGTTGATTTACCGGGCGCAGAACTGGAGTTTGGGGAATGAAACTAAAGGACTTGCATATTAAGTAAATGTTTGCATAGTGTGTGTTGGTTGCACTAATAGGAAAAGCCCTGTCAAACAACCATAAGCTCGCTCAGAAAATCCTGTAATTGCGGAAGAACGATACTTCTAACCTGTTAGGTGGTAGCAAAAATGGGTTGAATATGCTAGATGGACTGGAGGAGCTAGCCAAATACATCAATCTGGAGCTGTGAAAGATGTTTATCTTTATTCCCTCACTAAACCAAGAGTGTGCAGGCCCGATGTGGCCCAACAAGCCTTCCCCAGAGACCCCACAGTCCCCCAACCCAACTTGGTGCCACCACCAGTGGATTTTTCATCTCAATATGGGTGCCCCACCAACATGGTCATAATTGCGAACGCCCCCTCACCTCCAAAAGCTGAGGTAGTATATAATGTATAAACTCTTCGTTCTCTCTTCCCTGTCCCTTCCCCTCCCCCCTTTTAAGAGTGACCGTGACCACCTCTTACTTTGGTCACTCTGAACAAATATCTCAGGAGCGGTACCAGTATGTTGACTGCGGTGGAAACACAACTTACCAGCTGGGACAGTCAGAGTATCTAAATGTACTTCAGCCGCCTCAGTAGAAGAAGCAGAGTTTCTGGCTGCAGGAGGAAAAAAGATTAACTCTTGGTTCTTTTACTACTCACTGAAGTTGAACTTTCATATCTAGTACTGCTTAAAGAGGTGGATGTATATAATTTAGCAGCCCTGAAGGCTTCTGTACTTTGGAGGCGTGAGCAGCAAAAGGTCAAACTGTATATATTCATGTTTGATAACTTACCCCTTTCCATTCTAAATGTGTAAGTATTCTGTCAAACTGTTACAACGGGGAAGCGGGGAGGGGTGGCTGTTAAATCAGCAAATCTGTATTTTCCCTAAATGGAAACATGGGTACATGATTATAAAAGTCAGAGTGAAACCATATAATTGTATAAATTATGCTGTGATGCTAACAAGTATGTATTAGAAAGTAAACTAATAACGCACCAATAGTATGACTAAGGTGGTTTTTTTGTTTTTTTAAATGAAGGAAGTTTGGCCGTATTGCAGCATTATAGAGGGTTACACATTTTCATTAATAACAATATGGCAGATTTCACTGTGTTGGAATTTTGATCTTAGAAATTTTTATTATAGGCGAAGTTACTGCTGTTTTTTCCACAAAGAACATAATTTGCTTGAAATCTTTGGGTATATTGAATATATGAATACCACTAGATTGCTGCATATTTGCAGAGCAATAGGTACAAAATGAAGACTAAAATGTATTAAAACGTGGTTTTGTTTTTAAAAAAACCTAAAATAATACATGTGCTTCAAAGCTTCACTATAGAAATCTGTAATGAGTTTTTATGGGTTTTGTGTTTTCCATATTAATCAATATAAAGAGGTCAACATGCTTATCTCAGAATGTGTTGTACATTTTACGCTTAAGTTCACTTCATTGTCATTTGAGCAATACCATAACTAGACCTCTGACAGCTTGAAGTGAATGTAAAATATACCAATCAAAACTGATAATGTCTTATAAAAATCAACCATGTTTTGACTTAAATCAAATTTGAGAATTGCCATAGGTCAAAGCAATTGCATTGTCTTAAAGAGCTCATGTTTTGACTATCTTCTTACTGAACTGAATAGAGTGGTCACTGAATGAATGGTGTAGTCCTAGTATGGTTTGACTTGCTAACACAGCGTTTCTCAAACTTGGTCCCCCAGCTGTTGTTGGACTACAACTCCCATCATCCCTAGCCAGTAGTGGTCAGGGATGATGGGAGTTGTAATCTAATAAACAGCTGTTATGTTCTTGTAATTTTGGAATGGAAGCAATTGCTATAGGAGACAAAATTGTTACAGTGGTAGGTTTTTGGTCACCTTTCAGGGATTACTTCCTTTCTAATAATAATACGACATGCAACTGTTTTACAGTAGCTCCCATGTCATTCTGCTTATGTATGGATAGGGCTTGTTGCATCTAACTTGGACAACTGGTGAAAGGCATATCATTTTGTCATTGCTTTGTTGAGATAGATACATTTTCAGTTTGCTGTATTTTCAGTTGTATAAGCTCTGTTTTGTTGGTTAAGGAATACTAAAACTCAGCTGTAATATTAGGCCCTGCTCATAAAGTTTCAGCTAATTACTAACAATTTGAAAACACTGGACTTGATCCAACCCATGTAAAGCAAAGAACCATTGGTTTATATGCCCATTTTTTTGCTTACATATATGTTTTCCATTTACAGATGTATATATAGACTTGATATGACAGGATTTGGACAGCCGCACTTGTAAATTCTTATAGATTTCTTTTTAATGTTAATGGGGATAATGCACTTTGCTTGGGAACAATAACTGGTATGAGTTTTGATGTTGAAAAGAAAACCTACATGGGATTCTGAATCCTGAGATTTCTCTGGTATAGAGGAGTAAGTACATTGTCACAAACTGGCATACTGCCTTTGTATAGATACTTTAGAATTTTGCTGTGTAACATTTTTGGAATCAACTTAGTTAACATAACTGGGAAAATGTCTCATAGCAGGGTTTTTTTAACATGCTTTCTGCTGTCAGTGGAGCCTCTATGAATAGCCTTATTAAAATCATGAGACAACTCCAGGATGAAAATAAATAAATACTGGGCTATATTTGGCATCCTGAGTGAGGCCTTAAAAACCACGTTTTACTTAATATACAAACACAGAAGTAGTATATTACAATTCTGAAGATTAATCTTTTCTTAATACAAAATGTCTTAAGCTTTTTGATCAAAATACAACAAACAAACAAACCAACCAACCAACCAACCGACCAATACAACAGATATAAGCAAAGGATAGGGAATATAACACTGTAAAATCACTGAGATTTAAGAAATAAACTCTTGAGTGGTCAACGCCTCTTCTGTAATTCATTTATTTATTTGATGCATTTATATACTGCCTTTGTGACAAGGGGCAACAAATGGAATGAACACATTCTCTTGAGCTCTCTATAGTGACAACAAAGCCCAGTGATTGTTTTACACCCCTTAAAAGTTTTACATCGAGCAACCAGGCACTTACGGTTTGGTGAAATGTAATTTTTGGCAATGCTCTTGCATTCAATCTCACAAAACAAAACATAATTTTGAGAGCATTAATGTTTGGCTGGGGTTTTTTTTTTGGTAGGCAGTATACACACCCGTACTATTTTGTGAGTTTACTCAGGCACTCATGCTTTGATGAAATTCATACGTCACCAATGTAATTAAACATTTGGCATAGTCTATAAAGTGTAGGCCTCTCACAGTGATCTAGTCCAGAAATGATTTAGAGGTATATGAGGGGGCTCCTGTGAGATCCTGGGGTTTTTGTTTTGTTTCTAACCTTATGACAGAATAAACCACATTTCTGTGTTTGGATGTAGCAGAAAACTCTGGTTTATTCAAAAACTGAAACTGGATGCTTTCAATCTTCTCTCCTTGCATGTTGGGGGAGCAGGAAGTCAAGAGATTCATCACAGCACTCCCTTATAATGCTAACTGCAGTTTGCTTTCCTTTGGGCTAGCATTGTACTTTTCTGCCATGGAGCTTTGGGGAGAAGGAGGAGTTGACATGTATCTGAAGCAGTTTCTTTTAGAATAAAAAAGCATCAGGGTTTATGAAAACGGGTTTAAAACTAATTCTTTTGTGCAAACAAAATCAAAATTGCATTATTCATTGCTATCTTTCACATGTCTTTGAATGCCTTGTTTCTGGAAAATGTGATTGCTATGTTGGTATAAAAAATGGCTGCTGCAAATGGGGAAAAAATCCCCTTTATTTTTCGTGAGTATGGAGTACAGTCGTATTTACGGAACGCCAGTGCCACATTTAGACTACCAGCTATAATTAAAGATTAAATGTGCTGTGTCCAAGGCCTGAATACTAGCTACATGTCAATATTCTTGAATTTGCGCTTGTCATTTTAGCCCAACATAAGGTAAATTGTGGCACATCTGTCATTATGCTGCCATGTTTTTAGCTGGTAAAGGTAGGGCAGGCCCTACAATTTTTCTCTTCATAACAATTTCTACATAAAACCGTGAAGCAGTAACCTGATGACCTACTTACTACTCATTAATTAACCACTAATAGTGCTCATAGGCAGATAATTTGTGTATAGAAATTCTAAAAGGTTATAACTATTTTTGTAATTTCAGAATTGTAATTGTTCTGTAATTCTGTGTGGCAAACATACCTGTATGCAGTGTTTTGAAGCATGATAAATAAAACTTCTCTATGCGGTTCTCTTATTTGGACATCCCTTTGAGGATCCTCTGATGTAACTTCAATAATTCGTATCCTCTTGCAATTTTTTATTGGAAAGGAATGACATTATATCATGAATTATCGCTTCTCGGCCTTTTGGCTAAGATCAAGTGTAGTATCTATCTATCTATCATGAATTAATTTGCATTCTTGCCAAGGGAATTGTTGAATTTTATGAGAAGAATGTCACAATGTAATCCTATAATGTCTACTAAGAAGAAGTCCCCATTGAATTTGTTAGGACTTACCTGGTCATCCCAGGTAAGTGTGTGCAGGATTACAACTTAAGTTAGCTAGGAGTCCTACTGGTGGTGTCAGGTGTGGGGCAAGTAGAGGCTCATTGGATTAGGCCAGATACGTCCAACTCCCAAGAGACTGCATTCTACTCCAATACTCCCGAGTATTTGAAAAATGGCAGCGATCTACACATTGTCATTGGAGGGAGGAGGAGCGTGGGGGGTGGAAGGGGAGGACTGCCCAGAGTTGTTGAGCTTTTGGGGGGAACAATGCCCACAGTTGTTATGGAATGATTGCAAAGAGTTGACCAACCAATAAACATGCAAACGTGAATGAAGAGCAAACAACAAACAATTGCACACAGGACACGATGGGGGGGGCAGATTGAGGGGGTGGGGGGCGGAGACATCCATTCCGCATTTTTATACATCCAGAGATTGATAAGGATCCCATGATCGACTGATCACCCAGGGATCTACTTGTCAATCGCAGTTGACAGGTTGGACATTTCTGGATCAGGCCATTGGTTGTCAACCAGTGTGTTGTGGTACCCTGGGGAGACTTGAGGAATGTTAAAGCAGGGGGCCGTCCTTTCATTAACTTGTAGCCCATATTTTCCTGCATTCTCTCTCCTCCATCCCCCCTCCTCGATGGCCAACCTTCTTTGAGCCGTCCTCTTCGCTGCCTCCCAGACACACCCCAGATTCCTAGTCTACCCACTTACAGACGTGCTGTAATGAAATCCTAGTGCAAGTAGTCACAGGGAAGCTGCAGAAAAAAATGTGGTTGGTCAAGGGAGCCGTGGACTCAAAAAGTTTGCAATTAGGCCAGTGGTGTAGTCCAGCATACCGTACTCACGGTGGCCGACCAGTTCCCTGTGCGAAGCCTGCAAGCTGAACATGAGCGCAACAGCACTCTGCCTGCCTGCAGTTCACAGCAACTGCTGTTCACAGACATACTGCCTCTGATAGTGGAGGAAGAAGATGGTCATTGTGGCTAGTAGCCACTGATAGCCTTGTGTCCTCCGTGAATTTGTCAAGTTATCTTTTAAGGCCATCCAAGTGGGTGGTCATCCTTGCCACCTCTGTGGGAGTCAGTCCCATATGGTGCTGCATGAAGAAATAGTTATATCTGTCCTGAATAGTCCCAACATTGAGCTCCATTGGATGTCCATGAGTTATAGTGTTAGGAGAGGGGAACTTTTCTCCATCCACTTTCTCTTGTCACTTTGTAAGCCGTGCATAACTTCATAAGTCGTGTCGCCTCTTTCTCACCCTTTAAGCTAAAAAGTACCAAGCGCTACAACCTCTCATCGCCCCCTTGATAATTTTGGTTCCCCTTTTCTGTTCGATTCCTCTCCAGTGCACTAACGGGAGCCTTAAAAGTCTGCTACCCTGTTGTGCGCTGGCAAAGGAAAGCTGTTGTGGACTAGAACCCACCACCGTGTATCAATTAGTGCCTCAATTAGTGCCTATATTTACAGACAGTTGCAGGGTGCTGCCAAAAAGTGAAAGAGAAGATAGCAGGAAGGAAGTTATTTACGTAGAACAGAAATTAGTGTACGGTCTGCACAGACATGTCACCCATTCTTGTATTTTTTCAACTGTTTGAGCGCCACCATGTAGTCTTGGAGTCCCACCATGCAAATGGGAAATTTCTCAAGAGAAAAGCCACTTATAGCACATTTCTAGATAGCTTTGTTTTGCTGGGATAGACTTTATTGGTCTTGATTATGGGCAAACTATTAACAAACTTTCCACACAGAATTGGTTTTCAAATCCCAACAGTAGTTTTATAGCATTCTTTTAACATGTATTGAGGCCGATCATCCAGCGTTTGTGCTTCTCAGAGGAAATAATGTTGAAATTATTAGTTGTTCTTTAACAAGGTAGACTTTAGTAGCAACTCAGTTTTATTTCAGTTTAGGTAATCAAAGCTACACTTTCACTAAATCTGCTTTTCCAAACTGTTCATCTCACTCCAAGCTACTTTTCTAACTCTGGTCCTATAAATTTTTACATAATACGGTGAGGATATGCTCAGAATATCATGCATTGTTGATTTCTCTCAATAGATGGTGCCATATACTTTACATTCCTATTAGTGACACACATATTTATAATGAAAGCAGACAGGCAAGGCCCATGTTATATTTTTATTAATTGTTCAAGGCTATAGAAATATTAAATGTATTGGGTTTTGCTGCAAAATGGGAAAGTAAAAGAGGTACAATATGAAAAGTAAGAACAATTTATAGTACAGCCTCTGGCATAAACTTTTGATTGCCTAATAAAAGGGACTTAAAAATCAAGCATTGCCCAAAAAGAGAGAATGTACAAAAAGATAATATTATTCCATACAAAAAGTGTTTGTATGCAATCTTTTTTTTTTTAAAAAAAAAGGCTTACCCAGTTTACTTTAATGGTCTCTTAGAATGATCTGTTGTAGTGCTATGAGCATAGTAATCACATTGCCATTTTAATCTGCTTGAGTTCCTCAAATATGGATTGAGGCCCAATCATGGTATTCAGAATGCACTTCACCTTCCAAAAAAGATATGCTGTAATTAATATATCTAAGTTATTCCGTGTGAACTTAACTCTGTGTATTCAGCATAAATTAATGTTAGCTATTTAAGCTGCTAACTGTAAGAGAAGTGGGTACCTTATATTAAACTTGGCATTGTATGCAAATTTATTTCAGCGATAGGCTCAGCCTTACAGGACTCCTTTCACTCCATTGCTGCAGTCCAGCTTCCCCCTTTTTGCACAGGACATTCACTTTGAGATCAGGTTTAGGGAGTATAGCTCTAGCCTTGTATCCAATGAAGCTGTCATGTTAGCACTTGGACTTTTGTCCGTGCAATGGGATGCCCTCTCCTGCTGCCCTCCTTCTGTGCCCTTTGTGCATTCCTCTCCCAAGTCTGTTTGGGTCATTCATCCAACCTTCTGGAGTAGAATGGGGAAGGGCAAGAGAAACTAGGAATGGGAGAGAGATGTACTTTTGTCCCTTCTTAAGCATTTTAGAGCTGCCAGAACACACTGCACTTAAACTGCAGCATGTGCAGAAAGGTAGCCAACAGCACAGTTGAATGAATCAACTCTAGTTTTACGTTCCAAAACTTGGGAGGGTAGGAGAAAATTCCCAAAAGTAAGCGTGTGTCCTGCATTACAATTCTTCAAGCCAAGAACAGAGTGAATAACTTTCCACGCACCTAAACCAACTATCCACAAGACACTAGTGTCTGAAACTTTGCAAAGTCTGTACTTTGCTTAAGGGATGTTTTTCTCTCTATCCAAATGTTGAGGAAGGCACAGTATACAAGTAATAACAGACTTGTATAACTAAGGCCAACTGCATATGGAACTTTTAAGATACAGAGATTCATTTCTATATGCATTCTGCATCTGATATATTTATTTATTAAATAACATTTTTTAAAACGCCTTCCTTTCAGTCTGACAACTTCCAGAGCACCTTGCAGACAGCATTTAAAAACAAGAAAAACTATACAAAATAAACAAGAATACTGTAAGCATGCCAGAGCATACATCGAACCAAGATAATATGACCAATCCAACACTGTGGTTAACACAGCAATGCTTGCCACCTGCTCAACTGACTGGAACTCATATGGGGAGTGTTAGAGCTTCACCCCTGGAGTTGCATCTCCACTGAGGAGGCCCCACAACATGTGCTGATGGCTTCATCAGTGTAGATGTACTACTGGTGGTGCTGTGGTCTAAACCACTGAGCCTCTTGGGCTTGTTGATCAGAAGGTTGGCGGTTCGAATCCCCGCAACGGAGTGAGCTTCCATTGCTCGGTCCCAGCTCCTGCCAACCTAGCAGTTTGAAAGCACACCAGTGCAAGTAGATAAATAGGTACCGCTGTGGCAGGAACGTAAACAGCATTTCTGTGTGCTCTGGCTTATGTCACGGTGTTCCACTGCGCCAGATGCGGTTTAGTCCTGCTGGCCACATGACCCAGAAAGCTGTCTGTGGACAAATGCTGGCCCCCTCAGCCTGAAAGAGCAATGAGCGCTGCAACCCCATAGTTGCCTTTGACTGGACTTAACTGTCCAGGGGTCCTTTACCTTTAAGCTTTTAGCGCTGGTGGTTCTTTTGCCAGCAAAAACCAGCATTAGGTCCCAAAACAGGACATTTGGGTGGGGAGGCAGGGGTGGGACAGAAGTAGTATACTAAACTCTGTATCTTTTGCTTGTGTTCATTTAAATATTTCTAACCAGGCTTTTAGAAAAAGAAGTTACAATAAATTGTTGACCATCTAGAAATGTACACCCAGGTTTAGTTTTTTTTCATATTTCCCCCCATCCTTGCTTCAGTTAATGATATTGGCAATGATATTGTTACACTAACAACAGTGGAGGCAAACGGGGCTGTGCCCCACCAACTTCAATCAACCCTCATCTGCTGTCCTTACTCTAACATCCAGTCCAAGGGGTGGTATTGGCTGTCAGCTTCCTCCTCCTTAGCCCCAGTGATGCCCTTGTAGAATTTGGCAGGGAGGAAGATGGAGCAAAAATTGAATCAGTTGTCTCCAACACTTACTAGCTCTGGCTGCAGCTACTGTTAATCTCCCTACTTTTTTTTTAATAAATATTTATTAAAATTTTTGAATACAAATGCATAAATAATAAACAACATTACTTATATCATAACATAATTTCATCACTTCTTTGGACTCCCTCACGTCTCCCACTCCCACTTGCATCGTTAAAAAGTTTTTTCAAGCAAATTATCATCTTGTTTACAATCTTATATCCGCTCATTTAAGTATAATCTAGCAATTCTCCAAAAGGTTTATATTTTCCTTAATCTCACTTATCATCGAATTCAAATCTAATTTAGTGGTGGACAATTATTTATGATCTAGCATCCTTCTTAACATTCAACCAAAATACAATATTTTTGTAAATAAATCTTAAATTTCTTCCAGTCTTCTTCAACCCTCTCTTCTCCCAGGTCTCGGATTCTGCCAGTCATCTCGGCCAGTTGCATATAGTCCATCAGCTGCATCTGCCATTCTTCCAGTGTAGGTAGATCTTGCGTTTTCCAGTTCTTAGCGATGAGTATCCTTGCTGCCGTTGTTGCATACATAAAAAATGTTCGGTCCTTCTTTAACACCTTCTGACCGACAATACCCAGAAGGAAGGCCTCTGGTTTCTTAGTGAAGGTATACTTAAATACCTTTTTCAACTCATTATATATCATTTCCCAGAAGGCCTTCACTTTAGGGCAAGTCCACCAGAGGTGAAAGAATGTTCCTTCATTTTCTTTACATTTCCAACATTTATTTTCAGACAAATGGTATATTTTGGCAAGTTTAACGGGTCATGTACCATCTATATATCATTTTCATTACATTTTCCTTCAGAGCATTACATGCAGTGAAGTTCAGCCCTGTGGTCCACAACCTTTCCCAGTCCTCAAACATAATGTTATGCCCAATGTCCTGTGCCCACTTTATCATAGCCGATTTAACCATTTCGTCTTGTGTATTCCATTTTAACAGCAAGTTATACATTCTTGATAGTACCTTAGTCTTTGGTTCTAACAATTCTGTTTCCAACTTCGATTTCTCCACCTGGAACCCTAACTTTTTGTCGTTTTTAAAGACTTCTTTAATCTGAGCATAATGTAACCAGTCTCGCACTTTATCCTTCATTTTCTCCAGACTCTGCAATTTCCAATTGTCTCCATCTTTTTCTAATATTTCCCAATATTTTGGCCATTTGGGTCTTTTTCGGGCCTTAGCTTCCAGAGGTGAAAGCCACCTTGGAGTTTTGTTTTCCAATAAGTCTTTGTATTTTGTCCAGACATTAAATACTGCTTTCCTGACAATATGATTCTTAAAGGCCTTATTGATCTTAACCTTGTCATACCATAAGTATGCATGCCAACCAAAAGCATTGTTAAAGCCTTCCAGGTCCAGTACATCAGTGTCCTCCAGAAGTAGCCAGTCTTTTAGCCAGCAGAAAGCTGCGGCTTCATAGTACAGCTTTAGGTCTGGCAGGGCAAAGCCCCCTCTTTCTTTCGCATCAGTTAATATCTTAAACTTAATTCTGGGCTTTTTGCCCTGCCAGACAAATTTAGAGATATCTCTCTGCCACTTCCAGAAGCACTCTGTCTTGTCCACAATCTGCAATGTTTGAAACAAAAACAACATTTTTGGCAATACATTCATCTTAATAGCAGCAATTCGGCCTAGCAAAGAAAGCTTCAATTTTGTCCAACTGTCCAAGTCTCTCTTAATTTCAGACCAACATTTTTCATAGTTATCCTTAAATAGACTCAGATTTTTTGCTGTTATATTTACCCCTAGGTACTTTACTTTTTTAACCACAGTTAGTTCTGTTTCTCTCTGAAACCGTTCTGACTCTGTATCCGTCAAGTTTTTTCCCAACACCTTAGTTTTCTGTTTATTTAGTTTAAATCCCGCCACCCGACCAAAATCTTGAATCAATTGTAATACTCTTTTTGTACTAGATTCTGGCTCCTGCAGGGTCAGAACTAGGTCATCTGCAAAGGCTTTAAGTTTGTATTGTTTCGCTCCGACCTGAATCCCTTCCACCAACCGGTCCCCTCTAATCATATTTAAGAGCACTTCCAGAACCGAGATAAATAACAAAGGGGAAATCGGGCAGCCTTGTCGTGTTCCTTTTTCAATTTTGAACTCTTCTGTAACCACATTGTTAACTATCAATTTGGCCTTTTGTTCTGAATATATTGCCTCAATCCCATTTTCAAACCCCCGTCCCACTCCCATTTCTTTTAAATTTCCCTTCATAAATTTCCAAGAGATATTATCAAAGGCCTTCTCCGCGTCTATAAAGATTAGCACTGCTTTTGTGTTTATGTCTGTTTGCAAGAGTTCCAAAATGTCAATAATGTTCCTTATATTAGCAAACATATGTCTACCTGGGAGAAAGCCTGCCTGGTCTTTATGAATTACTTCATTTAGAACTTTTTAAAATCTACTTGCCAAAACATCTGCAAATATTTTGTAATCCACATTCAAAAGGGAGATGGGACGATAGTTCTTAAGGTGTGTCTTTTCAGACTCCGATTTGGGTATCAATTTGGGTATCTCCCTACTTTATCCCATTTGGCACCAGTCACCGCTGGAAGTAGGGTGGCCAATTGTGCATTACAGAAAAAAAATGCATCACCAAAAAAGAAGACGAAAGGGGGCACAGGTTTCCAATAAATTTGCACATGCTAATTCATATGTATATATGCAGATATAGACGTCATAGTAACAAAATAGAAATGCATTTCACCACGGTGAAGAAGGCTGATGAAGGAGAAACCTGTGCTGTTCATGAGCTAATCGCTGGCAGGTATTTTCAAGCCCTCCCTCTGCTTCTGATGGTTCTTTATCTTTACACTAGGACTTGGACCAGACAGCTCTTAAAATAGAGGATGCAAATAAAGTAGGACATATGACCACTCTAAATGCAAGGGACTCCATACGTGAAGATTTTGAAGGTGAACCGGAAACTATGATTAATCCACAATGAGGCAGCTAGACTGGTGACTGGGAGTGGCCGCCGAGAGCATATAACACCAGTCCTGAAAGACCTACATTGGTTCCCAGTATGTTTCTGAGCACAATTCAAAGTGTTGGTGCTGACCTTTGAAGCCCTAAACAGCCTTGGCCCAATATACCCGAAGGAGCGTCTCCAACCTCATCGTTCAGCCCGGACACTGAGGTCCAGCGCCAAGGGCCTTCTGGCAGTTCCCACACTGCAAGAAGTGAGGTTACAGGGAACCAGGCAAGCGGCCTTCTCAGTAGCGGTGCCTGCTCTGTGGAACACCTTCCTATCAGATATCAAGGAAATAAAAACTATCTGACTTTTAGAAGGCAAGTGAAGGCAACCCTGTTTAGAGAAGTTATTAAAAACTTCTGGGCGGCTCCCAATAGAGTATTAAAAACATGTTTTATTATCCAACATTAAAGTTTGACAATAAAACGTGTTTTAATATTCTATTGGGAGCTGCTCAGAGTGCCTGGGGAAACCCCGCCAGATGGGCGGGGCATAAATAACAAATTATTATTATTTAGTGCATATGCTGGAATATATGCACATGTGCCAAATCTCTAAAATTATTTTAATGCCTTCACGTTATTTTAAAAAAACCATGGATGAGTTGTTTCTTTATCTCTCCATCTACAATGAAATCTACAATCTACAATGTGCTCTGCATAATATATGCAAATCACTGAAATATAACAGGTAGGATATCATTAAGATAATTTTATCAGAATTTCAAGTAATTGGACAGTAAGATAAAAAACTCTTAGGCCTCTGAAAAGGAAAAGGATGATTGATACTGATGAGAGTCGACATCTTTAAATTAGCTCTCAAAAGTGCATCTGAGTGAGGCCATCTGTTTCCCCTACCCCTTTAGTTTAAAACTTCATGAAAATATAGGTTTTTGATATACAAAAGCTTACGTGAACGTACAGTTGTTTTTCTGTAAATTATAGCAGAAAATTACATGCTGCTTTTTTCCCCACCTAGGG
Source organism: Podarcis erhardii (assembly GCF_964252035.2). Taxonomy (NCBI): domain Eukaryota; kingdom Metazoa; phylum Chordata; class Lepidosauria; order Squamata; family Lacertidae; genus Podarcis; species Podarcis erhardii. The sequence goes on from NC_138513.1 coordinate 26,474,078, forward strand.
AATAAAATAAGGTATACTAAGGAACCAGCTGTCTCCTGCCACACATCACAGGGCAGCACAGGGAGTATGTGGAATCAAGTGGTGTCAATCTTCAGGCACTCAGCTACTGACCCCAGTCCTAAGGTATGGACTGCAAGGGGATATCTTTTATATCATTAGAAATTCAACATGACATTATACAGACCACCTAAAAGTTTTAGCTGCAACTTGATATCAGCATTTTGATCCTAAACAATTTCAGCTGCCCTCTGTGCCTTCTGGCATCGTGCTGGTGGAGTTGGTGGTTTGCTGGGGTAGCCAGTCTTAGGACTGAGCTGCTAAAACATTTTTCAGACTGTCTGATAAACCCATTTAGAGCCAGCGAGAAGGAAATGAAATCTGCAAAGCGATACAAAGCCTTGTTCCCTCTTGGAATATTTCACTGCTACATAGGTCTCCAAAAAAAGCAGTCCTGCGGTTATATTTAACCTGAAATGTTTGCCAGTTCTTTCACTGTTACTTTTGCTGCCAAACAAACATAACAAAACAAACCTTTATGTTCCATAGCCTCAACATGTAATTCTGTATTATAATTTAAATGGTAATGGGAGTGTGTAATAACTAGTGTATCCACTGTTTACACAGATTGTAGTTTATACCTTTGTGGACTTTAGGGCTTTTCAATTGAGCAAAAAGGTGGCCCCAGGAGCGATCTGTACCATTTAATCACCTGATCAAAATGGGACTGTGCTGTCTTCCACCTCCCTGCTGTCCCCACCCTCTGCCACTCCTCATTTCTACCAACACCAGAACTTGGTGAGAGGGGAACATTCAGCTAGTGGTGAAAGCAGTAGGGTGGCAGCTCCGCATCTTGCACTTCCGCTGCCTGAGGCAGCTCTGGGTGGCGCCGACTGTCAATTTGTAGAACACGAGCAGGAGGATGGGGTCAAAACCAGAATTAGTTGATTCTGTGTCACTGACTCCGCCTCTCCCTACTGTTGGCCTCACTGGCTTCGGTTTCATCACTCTCAAAGGGCACCAGTCACCATTCTAACTTTGGTGTTCTCCCTGGCAATGTAATTTCTACAGGACATGTTATGCAACTGGCTGATTCTGCTTAATAAATATTTGCACTGCACACGCCTCAGTCAGAAGTTCTAGAGACAGACTGACCTGGGCCGTTGGTTTACTTTAGATAGGTTTTTGCAATATCTGTTTTATTTATAGGTATACAAGTGTTCTCAAAGCTACAAACATGAGTCTGACCAAACTGTGGGAGGCAGTGGAAGACAGGAGTGCCTGGCGTGCTCTGGTCCATGGGGTCACGAAGAGTCGGACATGACTAAACAACAACAACATACAAGAGCATGTTCTTCTGTAAGGCAGCAGGCCATCAGATTCCCAGGGGAGAGAATTTGGATCTCCAAAACGCTTCTAGCTTTCAGTCAACTCCTATCTCTTCCTCCTGCCACCCCCCCACTGCAGAACTCCTGATTCTACACACACACACACACACACACACACACACACACAGTACATCAAGTCACTGACCTGGGGAGGATCCCATTCTCTTAAGCTCTGTTGGTGGTGACCTCTTTCAGATACACAGAGATTGCATTTCCAGGGGGAGCTAATGACTTTGGACACAGTTGGCAATCTCTTCAACCCTATAATTAAATAGGTGAAAACTAGGAAAGCACTTCAACTGGGCAGGAAGTAGGAGGGCCTTTGTTCTTCCAGGCTGGCAGTCAAATCCCTGTGCCAGCACCATTCTCTGCTCCATGCATAAATTAGCTGTTCTGTCCAGCTTGATACCCCCAAGAGATTGCCATCTGCCTCCCAGCTGTATCATCACAAGGCTCAAGCTGAGATGCTATCTGGATTTCCCTGGGACAGCTACAAAGTCCACTGTGCAACTTTCCCTGGGAAAGAGTGCCATGTATAAACACGTTTATGGTCATTTCTCTACCAATACTTGCCTGGTGTATTTGACAGAAACACCACTGTGATATTTCAGCAGATGACAGAGTGGATTGCCCTGGTAACTTTCCACGCTAATGCACTTCACTGGACATTACTGCCTCATGTTGATACATTGCACAGTGGACATGGGGGTTTTCAATGGAAGAAACAGTGAGCTGCTTTGGCTCTCTATATCCCCCTGTGTGTCTTAAAATACTTTTTCTTCCATTATTTCTTCCTCTGCCTTTTATAACTTAGAAAGCACACACAGGAGCCTTTGTTGCCCTAAATTTACTGTACATTTACCGCAACTGTATTATTGGCTTCCGGGTAGTCTCCAGCACCTATTCAAAAGCACTGGTTTTAAGTGGGGTTTTTTGGAAGCCTGGGTCCAAAATGCCTTATGGACCATTTTCTTCCATACAACTATGAAGGCCTTCCTCAGACGCCTTGCTCTTGGTTCCCTCATTATCTGGGGGCAGGCAGTGGATGGAGAAGTAATTGAGACAGGGGCCTTTTCAGAAATAGCACCAAAAATAGCATCTTCACATACGTGTGTTGCTCTGTCCTTTCTCTGTTGGCCTTTAGCAAGGCTGGCTCAGGATGTTTTGCTGCCAGAGGCAAAACAGAAAATGTCACTCCCCTCCTGTACTTCTGTACGCCACCCACTGCCCACTTTCCTTGCTCGTGCATTGCATTTCCAGATTTGTATAATGCCTAAATAAGACTAATGCAGGAAGCATCTGTGTACATGGAGGATATTGCTAATTTCTGCAAAGGTTTACTTCAGGAATGTTAATGTTCATTTAAATAATACCCGAGCACAGCAACCGTGATTTATTATTCTGCTTTTATTTCAGGCTGACACTGTCCCTCTGCTAAAGTTTAATATATATATATATATGACCCAGCTTTTCAATTTATCATAGACTTGCAAGCCTCTTTTGTCCCATATTGGCCATCCATTGGCTCTCTGTGAAGCTCCACACAGAATCACGGTTTTAATGGATAGTCTGCTGAGGGGTAAGAGCGAAGGGATGACATGAATTACTTATAAAGTTCAGAGATATACTGTGGCTGACAACAAGACTAATGACTGGCTTCTAGGCTTAACTACTCCATTTCCCACCCACCCCTCACCTATAGACTGTCATTAACAAACCGCAAAGGTGTAAATGGGTTGAGAACACAGTCTGATGCCTGGGTGTTCACGAAGTGATGGAAAAGCTATAAAATAATATGGGACGTGTACATTTTTCACGGCATCATATCTTAGCTTTAAATTCACAGATATCAGCTTCCGAAAGAACATGCGGAGAGAAATGGCTGCGTGCCTTCCTTCCCCTTCAGATTTAGTGGGCAGGAGTCCTGCTTTACATCGAGACTGAGAGCGCAAAATGCTTTAGCAGGCTACAGTTAAGTCTGCAGATTTTGGTATGTTTCCCAAACAAAGCAAATGTATTTCTGTGCTGGGCTGCGGTTCAACATTCTGTGTTGTCTTCCTGTGAACAATGCAGCAGCTTCAGCAAGAATGCATGTGTGGGAGAGAAGTGGGGTAAATCCTTCAAAACATAGTAACGTGTCATGGGAAATGCTCCACCATCTGCTTTTACTAATCGTACAGGCACCCTGATCTTCGGTCCTCAGCATCTTTTATCCAGAACACACAAAGGGGCCAAATGTGGTACAATGCAGTCTACGTGCATCAGCTCCAGCTTCCAGGAAGAAATTGTAGACTAACCCAATGAAGCCAGATGCTGGATGATTCAGGACAGATTAAAGAAAGTACTCCTTCACGCAGCACATAGTTAAAACTATGGAACTCACTTTTGCAGGAGGCAGTGATGGCCATCAACTTGGGTGGCTTTAAAAGACAATCGGACAAAATCAGAGGACACGGCTATCAATGCCTAGTAGCCTTTTTACATTACACTTAATGGGAGAGGTTGTGGTAGGGAGAGTTCTTTTTACCTTACACTTAATGGCTGCCACTTCTCCAGCCCCACACTTGCAAATGGGGTCACGAAGTTGACTAGACTTGATTGCATGCAACTTCTGGTCTAGTTCGTTTCTCTCTTCATAGAGGACAAAGGAAAGAAACGTTACTGCAGTGCAGCTTTGAGAGGAAGCTCTACAAATATATATAATCAGATAGTTCAGCAATATAGGATCTGTTCTTCTAGAACCCAATGTAGTTGGGTTAAATGAGCAACAATAACAAAACAATGCACATTGTTAGACATCTAAGCTTTTTATCTTCAATAAACTTCTGTCTCACTCACTGGTACATTAGTAATAAGAAGCTTTTTCTCTTTTCATATGATACGTTGTTTGGACATAGAAAGTGCATGTTGTCGTATTGTAATAGCTTACCCTCAGTTAAATGTGAGACAGTTGATTAAGGTGTTGCCCTGCTAGAGTCAGTTGCAAGTCTTCTGCAGGACATCCATTTGATGATAGAAACCCTGTGTGAGAGTGTGCATACACGCACATTTACGTGCACACACAGACAGACATGTGTGCTTGGAATTGAAAAGAAGGATGTGTCTATAGTTCAGCAAGGCAATCGAGTTGGCTTTTATTATTAGATTCATTGCTCAGACAATAAAACTAAGATCTTGCGGCTGGCGAAGTGCACTTTCCCTCCCCTTCCCAAATGATGTCAAATCACAAGGTGCTTTTCAAACTTGTCATTGTAATAAAGAAAAATGTGCTTTGAACATACTTCATTGCAACTGTTCTCCCGTGTATTGTATTGAAGTGGAACACTTCAAGCTGAGAAATAAAATTTTTGAAGAGAAAATATAACCCGCTTCAACTGTTTCAAAGGAAAATGTATGAGTATATATAAATGATAAACTTGCTGGGTATTAATGGACAAAGAAAAATGGTGTGATAAATGACCTTATTTGTAGAAACCCAAGAATACATTTTTGGACTTCAGCTCTGCTCCCCAACTGTCTGCCATTGATACTGGCTTGGTGAACCAAAAATTGGCTATTTCATAAAGCTTAAGCTGTAGCTAGGTTTTTATAAAGCACTCAGTACAATGGTATTGAAGCATCACAATCCATTGGTTGTTAGTATCAACAAAAGCTAGCAGTACGGGACATTTTGCATATGTATAGCTTGCACTATTGGAAAACAAATCAATATCGAAAATAAATACGCTATCACACACCCTTTTGAAAGCATAACTGGTGCTTGATGTTCACAGGCTTCCTTTTTCAATAAGATGTCACAAGCAGCTCCGTAAGAACATTAAGAAGGCCCTAACAAGAGCAAACCAAAGGCCTATCAAATCCAGCTTTCTGTTCTCGCAGTGGCCCTCCAGATGCCTATCGGAAGCCAACAAGTAAGACCTAATGGCACACTCCTAATTCCATGTGTGCATCCTTTTGATGCACACGTCTCAAATGTTGCAGTGAAGGAAGAAGCCTTGTCTTGGAGAAGGGATGAGGGTGGCGCTGTGGTCTAAACCACTGAGCCTCTTGGGCTTGCCGATCAGAAGGTTGGCGGTTCGAATCCACACAACAGTGTGAGCTCCTGTTGCTCTGTCCCAGCTCCTGCCTACCTAGCAGTTCGAAAGCACGCATTTCATTGAGCCACACTTTATTGTTTTCAGTGGAACACGCATTTGAACATGCATCCCCATTGACATAATGGCACAGCCAGTCATGCGTAAAGGGTACTAAGCTAAATCAGCACCTTGGTATTTTAACAGATAATGTGTGATCAACTTTTGCTTCTAACCTAATACGTAGCTTTTCCAGCCCATTAACAGATATTTCAGACTGAAACAACTGAATCGTGACTGGTATAAAGTTGTGTCTGGTATTAGGCATAAGGGGCATAGATAGAACAACAGCATTAACAACATTTGGTACACACATGCAAAGAGGAAAGTTGCTTCTTTGCTTGTATGTATTCCAACACATGACATCAGCTCTACTGCAAGTTTACTTTGTATGAATATAGCACATTTAACCCTTGCTACCCAAAGCTTTACTAACATTAATGAACTCTTACAACGATTGAGTTCGATCCTGTGCTGTTTCAGAAAATGGAAGCCTTGTTAAATGCACACCTAAGAAAAGCACAGATGTAAATAGCAACAATGCCAGCTGCGCAGCTCAGTGCAATGCAACTATGCATGTAAATACCACAGAGTTCATTGGCGCTTAGTCCCGAAAAAGTATCCATAGGAGTGAATCAGATCCAAAAAGTAAAAAATGATGCCCATTTTTCTTTATAGGAGCACACAGCTAGTTTTTTGTTTTTAAATGACAAGTAGAAAGATCAAGAACAGATCTTGGCATTGTTCCTATAAAAAAAGGGAGTAAGCATGCCAGAGATCATATTAACAAGAAGAAGAGTCCAAGCACGGTGTGTGTGTGTGTGTGTGTGTGTGTGTGTGTGTGTGTGTGAAGTATGAATAAGAGTAGCAGAGTGAGATATCAGAGACCTAACAAGACAACAACTTTGGAAAGAGTGAAAGAGGGCATTAAAAAGAAGGTTCCAGTTTTAAATTGAAAGTGAAATTCAATAGATAACTTTAAAGTAGGCACACTATTAAGACTCAAAGTCATGGCTACAAGTATTTTTCCCCCTCGGTAAAAGTCAACCTTGCCCATTTTTTCTTTTTTTTTTTAAATAATTTTTATTAATTTTCACAAACAAAAACACACAAAAAAAACCATACACAAACAACACATGACTTCCCCATACCTCCCCTTCACTGCACCCTTGTTTCCAATTTTTTAGCAATCCTTCATTCCATTTTTATATTTAACTTCCCTCAGGTTTTCTTAACTTAAACATTTACAGCTGTAATTCTCTGTTTCTTATCCCTTGACATTTTATCAGTCTGAAATTTTACAACAGTTCTTAAGATATATTTTGAATTTTTCCCAGTCCTCTTCCACTGTCTCTCTCCTCTGATCACGGATTCTGCCGGTCATCTCTGCCAGTCCCATAAATTCAGTCACCTTCGTCTGCCATTCTTCCAGAGTAGGTAATTCTTGCATCTTCCAATACTTTGCCAAAAGGATTCTTGCTGCTGTAGTTGCATACATAAAAAATGTCCTATCTTTCTTTGGTACCAATTGGCCGACCATGCCCAAGAGAAAAGCCTCCGGTTTCTTTGCAAATGTCCACTTAAGGATTTTCTTAATTTCATTATAGATCATTTCCCAGTAGGCCTTAATCTTTGGGCAGGTCCACCAAAGGTGGTAGAAGGTTCCTTCACATTCGTTACATTTCCAGCATTTATTATTGGGCAAATGGTATATCTTTGCAAGCTTGACTGGGGTCATGTACCACCTATAGATCATTTTCATTATGTTTTCTTTCAAGGCACTACATGCCGTAAATTTAAGGCCTGTGGTCCATAACTGTTCCCAGTCAGCGAACATAATAAACCTTGCCCATTTTTTCTTGCAGTCTTCTTTCCACCTCTGTTATTCACATACCCCAAAGATTCAGAGGCCTTTTAATAAATTGTGCACCTACATATCAAATCATGATTGTACCGGATTCACATATACTGTACCAAGTTTCAAGAATGTGTAAAGCATTGATCTTAATGCACTGCTATAGAAGGACAGCTTGAAATGGTTTTGGCTGCTGTGGCATTGGCTTCTTTCTTTTGATCATGCACAGCATTATACTTTAGCATCCATTATGCAGAGGTTGTTGGGACCTTTATCTACAACAAGGTGAACTTCAGGAGTGACATTTATTCAGTACAAAGGGCCATAGCTCAGCGGCAGAGCTACAAATGTCCCTCATCTGAATCCTTTTAGAGTCACTGCCAGCCAGTGTTTGCATTCAAGCACACATGTCAAGTTCAGAAGTGAAAAGAATTCATTTGGCTTTTGGCTCCTGTTCCAAAAAAGTCACAAAATCTATTTATTAAAAAAGAATGTCACAAAACTAAAATAATTTTTAAAGAACACTAAGAGATTGGTTTCATGAAACAACAACTTAGACTGCTCTTATTATTCTGATCTTTGTTTGAAGTCCAGCAATGCTAATGATGGTCTCCAGTATCTAAATATAAGTGAATACAATCTTTTTCCTCATCGTTCCCCTGAACTGATCTAAACGGCTAAAGAATATCTGCAGTTCTATTCTAAGAACAGCACCATTTCTGCTTGGGATGACTGCTCTGTATTTTGCATACAGAAAATGGTTACGAATAGTTCAACAGACCCGCCTCCCCCCCCCCGGCGTCAATGCCCCCTTTACTCCAGTCCCCATTAACATAGATCAATCTATGTATCAATCTATGCATCTCAGCATCAGCATCTATAATAAAACAGCACACACACAGGTGGCACCAACTGGCTCATCTACCCGCAAAGGGGCTTATAAAGACCCCTGTAACAGCCATTGATTATGTCCTAAGACAGAGATAGACTCTTTGCTCTTCTTCACAGTGGCAATCATTGGTTAGGCTCAGGAGGAAGGAGCTCTCTTTATTAGCATCAGGGCCAGGACACTGGGGAAAGGAGGAGGGGGGCATGATACTAAAGGGGCTAAACCTTTTTTCTGCACCATTTCCCCAATATAAATGAATCGCTCCCATACCACCCTAATAGTATGGTGGCTAAGAGATGGAGCTGTAAAGTCCCCAGTGTGAATCTTGTTTCTGCTATGAACTCATTAGGTTGGTCTAAGCAAGCCACTCTCTCTTATTCTCAGCCTAGAATAGGGAGGATAATAATACTAATTTACACAGGGCTGTTGTACAGATTACACCCAGATGATGCATGTGAACATTTGAAAATGCTATTAAAAAGTTGTAGTTGCTGTTGTTGTTCGCAATACAGACAAGCTTTGAGGGCTGCTTTTCTGATTTAAATTAGGGAATGAAAAATTGGGCAAATGAAATCAGGCAAAGAAAGATTCAATTCTGGATCGCCTCCATCAGATCTAGCTTTGTCTTTAGGGCCAACTAGAAGAAAGAGCATGAGATACATTGTCAGCTGCGGCAAAGCAGTCTCTCCTCTCACTGGTATAATTGTAAAGGATTTGGTCTGTTATGCTGGATCTAACTCATATTGTTGTTTCAGCTGCTTATTTAGTCTCAAGGAGGAGTGTCAACACACTTCCTAAAGGAAGGTAGACTAGTCAATGTTCTCTTCCAACATAGTGGGAAAATAAATATTCCCCACCTTGTGGGGTCGGGGAGGAAGCCCAAAGTGAAGTGTTAATTCATGGGTATGCAAAATAAGGCCTGGGGGCTGGATCCGGCCCAATCGCCTTCTAAGTCTGGATTTTGGACGGTCCAGGAATCAGTGTGTTTTTACATGAATGTGTCCTTTTATTTAAAATGCATCTCTGGGTTATTTGTGGGGCCTGCCTGGTGTTTTTACATGGGTAGAATGTATCATTTTATTTAAAATGGATCTCTGAGTTATTTGTGGGGCATATTCCCCCCCCCCAAAAAAATATAGTCCAGCCCCCACAAGGTCTGAGGAACAGTGGACAGGCCCCCTGCTGAAAAAGCTTGCTGACCCCTGAGTTAATTGGAGACATGGCCTGGAAGATAGGGCAGACAACAGCATCTGTTGGCAGTGTAATATGGGAATATTCCTGCCCTTTGTAAAGACACAGGATGTATTTTAAAGATTTATATAATAAGCACCAACCAAGGATGGTAACCCAAAAACTGAAAATCTAGATGTATTTATATTAAGAAATGTACCGTTAATTTCAATAACCTTCATTTGAAGGTCTCACCCACCCAAAAAAACTTTTATCAATCAATGACCATTGCTTGTGCATTCAATAACGGTAGGATTTTGTTCAGCCTTTCTTTTGTGAATTGGAAGGACGGTCCCTCCTCTTCACACACAAAACCAATTGAGCAGCTATTGGCTGCAAGGTTTTTGGTTTGGTTGTCACCAAATGTTTTGGAAAGATAAGAGCTTAATAAAGTTACAGCATGATGGTTGAATGGCTAATTGTTTTCGATTTACTGCAGTTAATGTTTGCACTAATCTTTTTACAAGCAAATTAAATGGATGGATTTAATGGATGGCAACTGCAGGGCTTTTGTTTGGTTTGGTTTTGTGTCTGCAGCATGCAAAAACCCTCCAGCAACCACATTTTTAAATGTAAAACAGAATGACAAAGCACCAAACTCTGGGGTTTTTTTAAAAAATTAATTCATAATTTGTAGATATTTCAGTTATTAGTCTAGAGATGCTGGTAAAAATATGTCTGTTTCTCTGGTAAAAGAAAAAAACATTATATGCTACTGTAGTACCACGACACTCTGCCAAAAATTTCCAAATTCTAGTGCTAAATAATTGTAGGATTGGATGAGACTCCAAGTGTCATCTAGGCCAACCTCTTGCAATGCAGGCACTATGCATGGTGCAGCAGGTAGGTGTCAATATATTTACTTTTTTAAAAAAAACAACAGCAACACCTTGGACAATGTAATGTGCAATGTGTTCACAATGGGTTATCATGTCATTTTCTTTTGTGGCAGAATTACGGTAGCATTTCCCCAACAGACCCAAACCAAACTGTTCAGATGGATTAAAACATAGATCAGTTGCTCTGACTGAATTAAAAACTATTGCTGCCCTAAGCTGCCATTAACTGAACGCTATGATGTATTTTTTGGCTGGGGAAACTGGCGTGATCAATGCTGCTAATCTATGATGTAATTTTTCATTGTCTGGTGTGATAAATCATAGATAGAATGATTATCGCGGTCTGTATACACGGGGCTGCCTTTGAAGATGGCTCAGAAACTGCAGCTGGTGCAGAAACCAGGAGCAAAAGTACTGATGGGAACAAAGCAGCTTGAACATATAACACTGGTTTTGGCACAGCTGGCTAAGCCACTTTGAATATACAGTACGCAGATGCAGCATTCATCCTCTTGAGTCGCTTCTCCAGGTGGCCCCACTGAGAAACATTCGGGGGGCGGGGGGCAAGAGAGAGGTTCCCCATCCATTGTAGCTCCCCATTTATGGAATAATCTCTCATGAGGCCTGCTTGGTGCCAACATTAACATCCGTTCAATGCCAGGTTAAAACATACCTCTTCTTCCAGGCGTTTGAAGAAATATGGTCATCATTACTACTGGTGTTTCCATGTTATACATATCTTCTTTGAAGGGGCATTGTTGAACCACATGAGTTTCAATTGTGTATGCAAATTGCATAGAAATGTTTTGTATTAGGCAAGAAGGATGCAGCTAGCCCCATGTGCCTGATGTTACCGTGTGCACTTAAAACATGAGCCTGAATATTTTCAAGAAGCGGCAAATGAAACCCCTCTCTCTTAAGTAGTATGAATATGGGTATGGGTTGACTTCATCTGTACAGTCCACTTTTCATCTCTGTGATGCAGATCTAGTGCATGCCATAAAATTAGTTTCCGGTCCCAATTCAAATTGCTGGTATTGACCTATAAAGCTTTAAACAGCTCAGGACGGCAATACCTCAAGGACCGCCTCTTTCCATATTAACCCACCCGGACCCTGAGATCATCTTCTGAGGCCTTTCTTCATGTGCCTCCTCCTCAAGAGGTCCGGAGGGTGACAACAAAGGCCTTCTCTGCAGTGGCTCCCCGTTTGTGGAATGCTCTCCCCAGGGAAGTTCGCCTGACGCCTTCATTATACACCTTTAGGCGCCAGCAAAAATATTCCATTTTAACCTGGCCTTTGGTTGATTTGATTGATATCCTATGTCCTTTTAAAATGTCTTGGGGGTTTTTTTGGTGGTGGTGGGGGAAGGTTATTGGGTTGTTGTTTTTATTTTTATTACGGTATGTATTTTGTGGTTTTACATTTTGATTTTGATTTTATTCTGTGAACCTCCCTGAGACCTGTGGGTATAGGGTGGTACATACCGGTATATAAATTCAATTAATAATAATAATAACAACAACAACAACAACATCAGTTAGAAAACTTAAGTATACACTGATGTCATACTCACCTGTGTTATTTCCATGCATCCCTCTTACCTGAGGGGAGCAGTAAGTTGTGATTCTGTTCCCTTCTGCCTCCAGGGACAACAAATGGGCTAGAATATAAAACATAACACTCTGTTAGCCTACATATACCCAAGTGACACCATTCTGCTTTGCAGGGCAACTGGCATCATTGGGCCAGAGGTTAGGCAGCTACACCAGTGCAAGGAGACAAGGTGCCCCCTGGTGCCCAACTTGTAATATGAGATAGTGCGTGTTTTTAGGATCCATTTGACAACTGGCAAATTTTATTTTATTTCAAGATAAATAAATAAATAGTTTTTGAATGGGTATGTTTTTTGGGGGGTGTCTAGTTCCATGTCTGTGAACTCAGCATGCTTCCCTTTTTATTGTTATTTTTATATTAAGCGGTAATATTATTCAGAAAGGAAAAACATGCCTACTGAGGTTACAAGCACTCCTGTTTTAAATGAGGTACAAACTGCATGACTCAGGCAATTTAAAAATGCAGATTACCAGACTCATAAACCCTTAGATGAATTTTGGTGCACAAAGATAATGACTAGACCTAATCCCTAATATTGGAGATAATGTTTAAACAAATGTATTTAATTTAATGAGACACCTGGACAAGCTTATTTAATTCACCCTTGCATCTAATTAGCTGTATTGAAGGGACAGTTACTATATTTCATCTTAAGGATTCTCCCCCCACCCATTTCATATTAATCCTTTTAATACCCTCAAAGGAAGCACAGATGAAAACAGGGAGGGGCGAATCTTGTTAATTAACCTGGACCTCTGGAAACCCTTTTCTGGGGTGTTATAGAGTGCTGCTAATACTCTGACCTCCTATTAAATTCTGAGTTCTGTGCATGAATAACAATAAGTATGCAAATAAATGTATGCTGTTGCCAGAAAGAGGACTGTGTTAATATTAAGTTATTCAATAGTTATACCTAATCATATAAAGCCAAACATTATATTAATAAAAACTGTGATGTTTCCCTAGTATTTTAGAAGATTTCCCAGAGAAATGAAAACAACGGCCTAAGGCCCTAATCCAAAGATGTTGCCTTGAGCTCCTTGGGAGGCAGGATAAAATTGTGTAATAATAAGAAGTAGCAGCATATAATGCCAATCCTGCCCCAACCGCCAATTAGTTTCTGGGCCCAATTCAACATGCAGGCTTTGACCTATAAAGCCTCTCCCCATATGAACCGACCTGGACCCTGCAGCCCTTCTTCATGTGCCTCCTCTGCGAGAAGTCTGGAGGGTGGCAACATGAGAACGGACTTTTCTGTGGTGGCTCCCCTGGCGCCCTTGTTACATATCTTTACAGGGGTGCCAACTTGAATAAAATATTGTGGGGGCCCAAATAGGTTCCACCCCGTTTAATCGATTACAGGACGCAGTGCACACAAACACCATTTGAATGGGAATGCCCATCAACTTATTGCCCAATATTTTATTGTGGGGACCGAAACCCCCACAGCCCCTGGGAGTTGGCTTCTATGCTTAGGTATGTCTCTCAGGCAGGGGACAGACTTTCAAATGCCCTCAGTATACTATGTTTGGTACCCTCTGCCTTCTGTTCTCTGTGTGTGCAGTATGTCAATAGTTGAATTTGCTTTATGCCAGACTGTTTTACTTGATGTTGCAATGTGTTGTTTTTTGATACAGTGGTACCTCGGGTTGCAGGCGCTTCAGGTTACAGACTCCACTAACCCAGAAATAGTATCTCGGGTTAAGAACTTTACCTCAGGATGAGAACAGAAATCGTGTGGCGACAGCAGGAGGCCCCATTAGCTAAAGTGGTACCTCAGGTAAGAACAGTTTCAGGTTAAGAACGGGCCTCCAGAACGAATTAAATTCTTAACCCGAGGTACCACTGTATTTTTATTTAAAATATTAAGCAGTATAGAAATGAAATTAATAATAACTGCAATGCCCTGTGGTGCCCATCCCCCTGTCAGCTTGGTGCCCAGTGCAGGACCGGATTTAGGTTTGATGAGGCCCTAAGCTACTGAAGGTAATGGGGCCCTTTAAATGTCCAGCTCTCCTTTGCCAACAACAAACTGTCGCTGTTATTTTGTGTTGAATATATGCTATACGGTAACTTATGGACCTATTAGGTATCTAAAGCCATTTGCACACAACAAAATATGCACATCATAGGAGCCCATACAACACGAAACACTGTTGCTGTATGTAGGTTTTATTCTATTTTTTTTAATCTTATATTTTGGAAATGTACATCCAGGTTTTTTTCTTTAATTTTTTGGGGGGTCCCCAAGAGAGTGGGGCCCTAAACTATAGCTGGTTTAGCATATACAGAAATCCGGCACTGGAAGCACAAGCTTAACCTGATACTTTAAATTTAAAGCACAAGCTTAACCTGATACTTTAAATTTCCCTCTGCCCCAGGCCTTTCCCCCTTAATAATTAATTAAACAATTTTTAGCCTTTAAAACTGGGGGTTTATTGTTTCTGTTTGTTCAGATGGTATGCTTTGTTTCCACTGTAAACCACCCTGTGATTCTCTGATGAAGGAATCTATAGAAATCAATAATAATAATAATAATAATAATAATAATAATAATAATAATAATAATACTCTTGCATTGGACAAACGCTTGGATTTTGCTTCGGAACATAAACTCACGTGCACAAGACAGAGCTTCCTTTCAGTGGCTCCAGCCACCCGAAGAAATATGTCGTGTAACGAATATATATATATTTTTTAAAAAAGTGAAAAAGAGAAGCGAGTGAAACGAGAGAGGGTCCGGGAACAGAAGGCGGGGAAGGGGAAGGAGGGAGAGAAAGGGGGAAAGCAGAAGAGGAGGAAAGTGCGGGAGCGGCAGCGCGCACAAGGCGAGCGCCGCCGGGACCAGAGAGCGCCGCCGGGTAGCCGCGCCAGGCCGAGCGATGGGGTGGCGCGTGGCGGGAATCCCTCGGGCGGCGGCGCTGTGGCTGCTCTTGGTGGCCTGCGCGGGGGCGCCGCTGTTGGCGCTGGCGCAGCCGTCCAAGGTGTCTCGCGGCGTCGCCGTGCCCTTCGTCTTCGACCCGCGCGCCGTGTGCGACGCCCCGCCTTGCCAGCACGGGGGCCTGTGCATCCGGAACGGCACCTGCTTCTGCTCCAGGGGCTACGAGGGCGAGCGCTGCCAGTATGGTGGGTAGAACGGGTAGAAGAGCGGGTGGTGGCCATAACAAGTGTGTGTGTGGGGGGGGGAGCCCCCTTCCCCTGCAAGGTGTAGGTCATTGCTGGACCTGAGATGTATGTTTTCAGGACCCAACCACGTTCCTTTGACTATCGGTGCTGAATTTTAAATTGCTGTAACCCGCCCTTGGATTTGGCTGGGAAAGTGCCAGTAATAAATGGAACCCTAGTCCCTCTGGCGCAGGTTTGCAGCTAAGCTCTCCTGCCTCTCTGCACCAGCCTTTCTTCGGGGGCTGCCCACCCGAAGGGATGGAGGAGCGACCCTCTGGGTGGAGGCAGATCAGAGAGCCCTCTGGGGCGAGGTGGCAAGCTTCTTTACGCTCCCATTGTTTTCTTGGAATTAGTTTTGGGAGTTTTACTTCGAAGTCAAACTGCAGTCCTCTGCATGCACGTTTACTTGGGAGAAATGCATGGGTGTTGGGTATTCCAGATTATAAATACGCAGGAATGGGGTTAGTGCACATTCAGGATCGAAGGTTTGCTGCCCGATCCTATCGTTTACTTGGAAGCCCCGTCGATTTCTGGCTGTCATACTCTCACAGACAGGAAATCGAGTCAAGCCCAGGAAAGCTAACACTACAGTAAGACTGCAATCCTATGCCTTGGGCACAAGGGGACCTTATTTCAAGTAAACATGAGTAGGATTGAGCACTACACTTCTGTTAATCTCCTAAAGATTCCTGCCACAAAGCTCATGTTTTGTGTCTGCTGTGAAAGTTGACTGCCTGGAGTTTGTTAGCATTGATTTCATTGGTGACGCTTGTTCCCAAGAAAGTGTCTGTGGGATTGCAGTCATGAGAACAAAGAGCATTTTGGCTTCAGCAAGAGATTCTTCTTACTGAAAGCAAGATCTTGCTTGGCTGACAAGCCCCGCCTCAATTCTTATACTGAAGTGCTTTTACAGGAATCCTTTTGTGACTATGGAGGAAGATGTAACCCAAGTATTCATCTGGTGGGAATAATGTGCTTGGCTGTTCCGCTTGCAAGCCACCCTTTTTCCAGCATTAGGGAAAATGTTTGAGCAGGAAATCTAAAAAAGAAGAAGAAATGCTGACCCTACTTTGTGTATTGCTTTTGTCCTCCTGAAAGTCCCAGATCCCAAAGAATAGAGGTGGGGGGAGATATGGGGGTGGAGCACACTTCAGGAACTTTCTGTAGTCCTTTCCTAAATATTCAGCTTGTTTAAAAGTAGGTCTCTAGCCCTTGTATATCTCTAGAGCAGTGTTTTTCAACCTTTTTGGGGCAAAGGCACACTTGTTTCATGAAAAAAATCACAAGGCACACCACCCTTAGAAAATGTTTAATATTTTTTTTCTTTAATGGCAAACAAAAACGTTGTGGACCGTTCTCTGCTCAGCGGGGATCGATCCGCTGATCCCTGCTGAGCTGGCGGATGACAGCTCCGTCTCCGCACTGTGTGCGGAGAGGGAGATGTCAGAGCCCCACTGCTCTCTATGGGGAATCGGATGAGAGTGGACCGCCTGTCCACTCTCATCCGATCCCATCCGATCTGATCCCCACCCAGGACGGGTGGAAAATAGGGTGGACACAGTCCGGCGCCCGCCTAGTGGGCGAAAATTTGACTTTAAAAAAAAAAAAATCTTTCGAATTTTTCAATTTTTCCCACGACACACCAGGCAACATCTCGCGGCACACTAGTGTGCCGCGGAACAGTGGTTAAAAAACACTGCTCTAGAGCCAGTATGGTGCAGTGGTTAAGAGCGGTAGACTTGTAATCTGGGGAACCGGGTTCTCGTCTCCGCTCCTCCACAGGCAGCTGCTGGGTGACCTTGGGCCAGTCACATTTCTTTGAAGTCTCTCAGCCCCAATCACCTAACAGAGTGTTTGTTGTGGGGGAGGAAGGGAAAGGAGAATGTTAGCCGCTTTGAGACTCCTTTGGGTAGTGATAAAGCGGGATATGAAATCCAAACTCTTGTAGAAACTTTTAGAGAAACAAGGAAGAATTCAGCGACAGTATGCTCTCCAGTTGATCCCTGTGCACCAAAGTTGTTTCTGCCTTCTGGTGTTCTGACTAATGAGTGCAAAGGCATGGGGATAATTTACAAGTGCTGGGGCAGCTAGGGAATATTGCATGGATTGTGAATGGAGAAACTTTTTGACAAACTTTGTGGACAAACCTATCAGTGGTTAGTGGAGCCTGGTGCAAAAGTGGACGTGACTCTTACCCAGAGCTTTCCAAATTGTGTGCCACGACATGTTAGTGTGTCGGCTGCAGTGTGTAGGTGTGTCACACATACGCTCCCCATGCTCCTCCCGTGGCTGGAAAGGGTTAGTTTAACCTCTGGTTTGCTAGTAAAACCGAATTACTGTGCCATGAAATGATGCAAAACTGAATTACTGTGTCACGAAATGATGCACTTCCAAAAAGTGTGTCACCAACTTGAAAAGTTTGGAAAGCTCTGCTCTTATCTTTGAACTGTAGGTTACATTCTAGCTGTACAAATTCAGATGTTTCTACAGACACCCATTACATCTCTCTCCATCTTCGTTCTGGCAGGCAAGAGGCATTGCCATCGTTCAAGGAAGGACGAATTCCAGCCAGGCAAAAGCACTCAAGGACGGTGTGCCCCAGAGAAAGGGCCAGTAGAGAGACCTAGAGCACCCAGGCCTGAGGTTCCCCACCCCTGCACTAAGTCCTTATTTCTAATGTAGCAAAATGTTTTTTTAAAATTGAATTAACATTTAATTAATTCATTTTATTTACTTTTATGGGCTGCCCAGTAACAAAAGTTCTCAGGGTGGTTTATGATGGCATATTTGTGTGCTCTGGCTGTACTTTGGTGATTCCCTCCTGCTTTAAACTTCTTCACCAAAAACCTTCAAGACCTCAGGATTCGGTCTGAGATATAGGTAAGTTGAGTAAAAGCTGGAAGATAGTGAGGACATGGTGTTTTAAGCCTCAAGGCTAGAAGCAAAGAAGATGAAGGGTAGGGTTGCCATATTTCAAACAGTGAAAATCCAGTCAGAAAAGCTGCTGAGCAAAAAATACCGTTTTTTAATGAAAAACAGCACTGCCAACATGGGCTGCCATACGTCCAGATTTCCCCTGACATTTTTTTCCAATTTCCACCCAGACACTGCTGCTGACTCCAGTGTCCCTGATATGTCCGGGAAATCCAGGACATATGACAACCCTATGAATAGGCCCAGTCTGCCCCTCAAAACTCAACAATCTGTGGAGGCCATTTTGATATTTTGCCAAACATAGCCTAAGGCCAATGCTTGTTTGTTAATTTGTTTTGACATTTACACACCATCTTTTATGATTTAACTGAAACTCAATGAAATTCAATTTGATTATGAATTAAATTTCAACTTAAAATTATAAATCACAACAAGGTTCAAGCAATCCTAATACTTAAATGAAACATCCGGAAGAATGGCAGCATAAAATCAGCCATCAACAACTGAAAGAAAACAACACCAGTGGGTTATGCTGCCAGTGGCTTTAACTATAATATGCCTGCCAGAATACAGTCTTGGGGAAATGTATAAAAGTAGATACCTTTATTGATACAGACAGTATAATGAAAGGAGATTATACCAATTAATCAGGTATAGTTATGTCTGGGGTGGAAAGCTACTTATAAGGATTATCACAAGAGGGGGTCGAATATGAAGAATCTTTTATTTGCATAATTGAATTAGGAATAGTTCTTTGGAGAATCAAATGCATATCACTCTCTATTAGTAAAGTGAATAGTTAGCATGGAGCTACTCTGGGTATTAAAATGGGTGGGTCCCTGAAGATGGGAAGAAACAAAACCCCTCCCAAGTATGCAAACAAATCTTGCTTTTAAAAAAAGAAAGCCCAACTTTTACTTTAAAACCTGGGTTACAGAGCTACTACCACCACCCTATATCCATGGATCTCAGTGTGGTTCACAACGTAAAATCACAATATAAAAAACAGAAAAGGAAAAAGGAAAAAATACATAATGAATATGTGTATATGTGTGTGTGTGTGTGTGTGTGTGTGTGTATACCTAATATGTACATGCATTTAATAAATAATAATACATTTAAAAAGCCATAAACTGCTAATTAGCACAAGGCCTGGGAGAAGAAGAATGTTTTTGTCTGGTGCCTGAAGATTTGTAACGAAGGTGTTAGGAGAGGCTCCCTGGGGAGAGCATTCCACAAGTGAGGAGCCACTGCAGAAAAGGCCCCTTCTCGTGTTGCCACCCTCTGGAGCCACCTTCATGAAGGAGGTACACGAAGAGTGGCCTCAGATGATGATCACAGGGGCCAGGTCAGTTCATATGGGGAGAGGCAGTCCTTGAGGGACTGCAGTATTTTGTTGAACATTTGAACAAGTTTTAAAATACTAATAAATGCTTACTGCGACCTTTAAAAAATATTTCAAGGATTTAATAATAATTTTGAAACCACTACCAAATGGAGAAAAAAGAATGGTAGCAGTGGACTACTTATGGGCAATACTTATTGCAATGCGCTGAAATATTTTTTTCTGCTCTTCATTCATGAACAATGATTTAAATAATTCTTGCTCACGTACTTTTTTGAGAAGTGTTTCTTCTTGTGATAAGCTGCTAATGTTTGCCATTCATTATTTTTTTGTTAAAGTGCACATCTTTTTATTATTTTAAAAAATTGCCATTCCCAACATTTAATTTGTGCGTTCAGAGACCAGAACCGTCATCACACATTATAGACTCCTGCCAGTAAATTCCTGGTGATCACCTGAATCTCAATTTAATCCATAATGCAAGTCCAGAGGAAAACCTGAAAACGTTCTATTGAAAATTGTTTGCAGATAGCAAATACATCGAAATCGGGATTGGCTCATGAATGATTTATTAGCCAAGAACTAGCTAAACTTGTCAGATAATTTGTTTGCACAAAATCATCGAAGCAGCCGTATGCCAAAATGTGCAATTTATTTGTCCATCGTGCAGGCACATCTTGTAGCTGCCACAAAGAATTCCCCTAGAATCCACAAGGAATACTGTCTCCTCAGCAGGTTTTCATTTTAATCCCATATTTAGCATGGATGAAAACTTAAGAAAATGCTGTTTGCTGTAGGAAAACTGTTTGTGAAGAAGCTGATTAATCACTGGGAAAGGCTGGTGAAAGGGGTGGGGTGCGGTGATGAGAAAAATGGTTGAGGACGTAATCAGTTTTAACTGTAGGAAGATTTGCAGTTGTGTTGTGTAGTTCCACATGGCTTCCAACCATAAATCAAAAAGTTAAGAGCTCAGATGAAGTTAGATGTGGGTTCACAGCTGCTACCAGAACTGTCCTGAATAACCAGGCAGTCTAAGGACCCATGATATTCCCAATGGATTATTAGCATCAATAAAGCTTTAGAACCAACTACAGTCATACCTTGGAAGTTGAAGCTCCAGCAGCCAATCGGAAGCCACAGAAGTCACCAATGGACGTTCGGGTTCCAAAGAACCTTTCAAACAGGAACAATCACTTCCTGGTTTGCGGCGTTTGGGACCCAAAATGTTCGACTCACAAGTTGTTTGAGATCCAAGGTATGACTGTAGTTCCTTTTAGATAGACCTGTTAATTGTGTATTGCCCAGATCAGTGCAAGGGGTAACAATGAATGAATGAATGAAATCTGCTTTTTGAAATGCACCTTTACATCTTAAATAAGAAGCCATTCATTAAGCAAAATGGGCACTACTCAGAAAGAAGCATGCCAGAAAATAAATGATCAAATTATTAGTGTTACCGAAATGATAAACTCGCTGATTCAGGGAGAATCAATCAGGTGTTCAAGAATAAAGGGAGCGGGGGAGTTAACTTTATGCAAACTGAGCACTCGCTTCTGTCAAATCTACCAGTACACCCAGCACTAACTTCAAAGGGACTTCAAGAGCTAAACCTGTCCCATCATCCTTGACCAGTGAGATAGGATTGATTCATTTATAATATTTCTGTAGCCATGTTGTACTGTTACATTTGCACCAATGTTCATCTGGATTAGCTCTTAATCAGAGTTGAAAAGCAAAGCATTTCCCATTACTGTATCTCTTCTTTTTTGCCTCTGGTTTAGCTATTGAGGAATAGCTAATCTATTGAAGAATAGCATGACCCTTCGCTTTGGAGACTGGATTTGGGTCAGGGTCATCCTGTCATCAGTTCTTTTCATACAGCATTTGAGAGCTAATTAATATAATCAGTTGTGGTGGTTGTTATCAGATGACAAGCTTTGCTCCTATCACTGGATAGCAAACAGTATTTAACGTGATAAGAAAGTTCAGTCTTCATTATAGCCATTTCACAAACCAAATTAGCAGATTATATTTACCATTACTGAATGTACAGCATGCAATCATATGAATTGCTGCCCGGTCTACTGGGCCCAGGCAAATGTATGAATTAACTGGTAGGCTCCTTAAGGGAGTAGGGTGCTTTTGAGTAGACTGTTCCCAACCCCCAAGCCCAGAAATGTCTCATCTAACTTTCTTTGTCCCTTTCTTTTGGTTCATAGCAACTTGTTATCCGAAATGTAAAAATGGTGGGAAATGTCTCAGGCCTGGAAAATGCAGATGTCAGCCTGGCTATGGAGGACGATACTGTCATAAAGGTAAGTTGAATTTAGACAGTTTTCAAATTGTAGCAAAGAGTGGGGGAATAGTCTAAAACCATTGCACTTTTAGTCCAAAGCTTTTTGAGGGTACTAGGTTGGTCAGGACTGCAATACAGACATGGTATAATGTGTCTGGAACTCTTATATATTGAGATTAATATTTGATTACTATTTGCATTTCTGGATCTGTTGTGCAGTCGCTTTGAGTGTTTCATTTTGAGGCAGAAAGTCAGGATAGCAACGTTTTCCATAAATAACAATAAGCAGGTATAACGTTATCGTAAACAAATGAGCATGAAATTTCCACCTATATGCCTCAACTCCATTCTAGAATTGTTGCTTGGAAGAGGCAACATTTATGCAACAAAACACCCTTGCTATAATGCTATAATGGCTTGCTTTGTGCCTGTGCTGTTTCCTTCCAGTAAGCTGTGAGGGAGGGTGTCAAAATGGTGGCGAGTGCATCTCGGTCAACGGGCTGGTAAAGTGTCTTTGTGCTTCAGGGTGGACAGGATCAAGATGCCAAGAAGGTAAAAATCTTCACTTAGTTATTGCATTTCAGTCCCACTTCTTTCAACTTGGAGTTTTCCCCATTTTATTGTTGAAACAATCGGTATAAATAGATTAGGCCAAGAGAGAGAGAGAGAGAGAGAGAGAGAGAGAGATTTGTTCAGGGTTGCTCAGTAACTTTTATGGCTCAATGGGGATCTGAATTCAGGTCTCCTGTTCCAAGCTTAACTTTTCCCACTATGGTACGCTAGTTATCTAACGCCTGGCAGTGGAGAGGAGAGAAGATGTCAACTGGTGCTTGGATGCAGTTCATTAAAATATATCCAGTGTGTTTCAGGGGCAAATCGCCTTATATGATTCTGCATGGAGGGGTTCCTCCTACTCTCCCCCCCAAAAAAAAATCACTTTCAGAGCTAACACAGTTTACCCTCTGTTCAAGAGGTAACCGTTTCTGAGAATGACAGCTAAAGCCACTGCTCTCAATCTGTCAGTTTCATGCAAAGGTAGAATGTGGTCACTTTTAATGATGTTAGTGTTCTGTTCTGGTCCGAGGGAGGAAATATCCCCCCCTTAAAGCAGGGATGCCTAACCTATGGGCTTCTGAATGTTGCAGAACTACAACTCCCATCAGCCTCACCCAGCATGGCAAATGGCCACAGGTGATGAGAGTTGTAGTTTGGCAACATCTGTAAGACCCCTGCTTTAAACATTCTCTAATGCTCTATAATGGGGGTGGGGAAATCTCACCATCACCCCTTCAGATGTTGGTGGACTACAGTTCCCATCATCCCTGACCACTGGCCATGTTGGCTGGGGCTGATGGAAGTTGGACTCCAGCGACATCTGGAGGACCATAGGTGTACCCCACCCCCTGCCATCCCCAGCTCTACAGTGTAATATTGAGATACCGAGATAGATGACTTTGCTTTATTGTTCTTTCGTTGCAGCGGTTTGTCCTCAGGGATGTCGGAATGGAGCAACTTGCGTCGCTCCTGGAATCTGCAGCTGTGCAACTGGCTGGGTCGGCGGCGCCTGTCATTTAGGTGAGTTACATATCTTTTAGAGCCTCTTAAATGAAATGCCTAAAAGCTGACATGATCATCGTGACACCCGCAAGAGCAACAAAGTCTTTGCAGAGGCGTATGAACTGCACCCAGATTCCCACCCTCATTACCTGTCTCATGTGTGTACTATCCCCTCATCTAAATATGAACGGATCGATGCAGATAGGAAATATTGCATGAGTTACTAATTTTGTATTGGGATATAGCTGACCTGAGCAGTTGCTGGCGTGTAGTTGGCAGTTCATTAACTGTACCTGCCTTTGGTCAGTGGCTCTTTCTTTTTTTTTTTTTCCATATATTTTTATTGAGTTTTTAACAACACAAAAAGAAAAACTTATTTATATCCAAGTACATATCACTTATTTTCATTATCTGGACTTCCCTCAACTCTTCCGACAATCTTTCGTAATTTCCATCCTATCTACACATTTCCTAGCTTCAACATTACTATTAAGTATTACAGTTCTATCTCTATATATCTTCACGTAACGTTCCTCATTCTTTTACAAAGCTTCTTTAAAACACACTAACGTTGTATGTTCCTCACATGCAGTTTCCAAATATTCCGTAAATTTCCCCCAGTCTTCCAAAAATTTCTGATCTTTTTGATATCTTATTTTACCTGTTAATTTATCTAATTCTGCGTAATCTATAAGTTTTACCCTCCAATCTTCCAAAGTTGGGACCTCTTTTCCCTTCCAATTCTGAGCCACCAACATCCTTGCCGCCGTAATAGCATATTGAAAAAATTTACAGTCTTTCCTTGTTATATCCTTTCTTGTTATTCCTAATAGGAAAATTTCAGGTTTTTTAACAAAGTTATATCTTAGTATTTTCTTCAGTTCGTTATGTATTGTCCCCCAAAACTCCCTTATTTTACTGCACTCCCACCACATATGCATGAATGTACCCTCCTTCTCTCCACACCTCCAGCATTTATTACTGATTTTGTACATTCTGGCTAATCTTACTGGCGTTAGATACCATCTGTACACCATCTTCATTGAGTTCTCTTTTAGGGAGACACAAGCTGTAAATTTTATGTTTTCGTTCCATATTTTGTACCAATCATCTATTTCTATATTGTATCCCAAATCTCTGGCCCATTGAATCATCACATCCTTTACCCCCTCATCCATCGTATGCCAATCTAGCAGGATTTTGTACATTTTTGAAATCACCTTATAATTGCTGTTCACTATTTCTGTTTGAAATTTAGATTCTCTTTCTCTGTACCCTTTTTCCTTTGCATCTTTCTTAAACATTTCATTTATTTGGAGGTAATGCAGCCAATCATAAACCTGACCTTTTATTTGTTCGTATGGTTTTATCCTCCATTTTCCTCCTTCCTTCATCACCAATTCTCCATATGTCGCCCAATTATCTCTCATGTTGACTTTTTTAACAGCTAACACCTCTAATGGGGACAGCCAGTGTGGGACTCCTACTTCCAATATGTTTTTATATCTATCCCATACTTCCCACAACGCTCTCCGAACAATATGGTTATCAAATGACTTATAGCCCTTCTTCTTCTCTTTCCATAAATAAGCATGCCATCCGGCTCTATTGTCGAATCCTTCCAAATCTAACAGCTTTGTATTCTTGAGGTTGATCCATTCTTTCAGCCAACAGAGGCATGATGCCTCATAATATATCTTCAGGTCTGGCAGGGAAAAGCCCCCCCTCTCCTTTGTATCTGTCAATAATTTATATTTAATTCTTGGTTTTTTCCCTTGCCAAACGTATCTTGTGATCAGCCTCTGCCATTCTTTGAAGGTCGACGTTCCTTTTAATATTGGTAGCATTTGGAATAGGAATAGCATTTTGGGCAATACTAGCATCTTAATTAGTGAAATTCTGCCCCAGAAGGATAGTTTTAATCTGTTCCAAATTATCAGGTCTTTCTTAATTTTGTTCCATGTCGGTGTATAATTGTTCTGATAAAGGTCGATATTTTTGGGTGTCAGCCAAATTCCTAAATATTTCACTTTTTTAACAATTTCAATTCCTATTTGTTGCTGTAATTCTTCCAATGCTGTTTTCTCCATATTTTTGACCATGATTTTGGTTTTCTTCCTATTTATTATGAACCCCGCCACCTCTCCAAATTTCTCAATTTCGTCCAGTATTTCTTTTGCTGACTCCAACGGATCTTCAGCCGTCAGCACTAAATCATCCGCAAAGGCTCTTATTTTATGTTGGTCTTTTCCTACCGCCACCCCTTTTATTCCTTCATTTTTCCTTATTGAATCTAATAACACCTCCAGGACCATGATAAATATCAATGGAGACAATGGACAACCTTGTCTAGTGCCTTTTGAAATTTTTATTTCTTCTGAGATCACACTATTTACTATCAATTTGGCTCTTTGTTCCATGTATATTGCCTTTATTCCGTTGAGAAAATCATTACCCATATCCCTCTGTTCGATATTTTTCAGCAGAAAGTCCCATGATACATTATCAAATGCTTTTTCCGCGTCCACGAACATTAGCATTGCCTGCTTCTCATTCCTGGCAGACAAATATTCTATAATATTTATAATATTTCTCACATTATCTCTCATTTGTCTGCCAGGAAGAAAGCCTGCCTGGTCTTCATGTATAATTCCTTGTAAAACCTTTTTCAACCTTTCTGCCAATATCCCTACAAAGATTTTGTAATCCGTATTCAATAAAGAAATTGGCCTATAATTTTTGACTTGCGTCAAATCTGCATCGTCTTTTGGGATAAATGTTATGAATGCTTCTCTCCACGTCTCCGGAATTTCTTTCTCCTTCAAAATCATATTCATCACTTCTTTCATTGGTTGTGACAAAGTTGTCTCCAATTCTTTATAGTACCTTGCTGTGAAACCGTCTGGTCCCGGAGCTTTCCCATTTTTCATTTTTTTAATTATCTCTTTTATCTCTTCCAATCTTATTGGAGTGTTCAACCTTTCTTGTGCCTCTATCGAAATCTTCTGTATCTCTTTCTCTTTTAAGTATCTTTCTATTTTCCTTATGTTGTTCTTTTCTTTCTTTCTATACAGTTGATTGTAGAAATCCAAAAATCCTTTCCTAATCCCTTTAGGGTTAGTTATCTCCTCTCCACCCACTTCTATTTTGTTTATTGTGGTTCGTTCTTTTCTTTCCTTGGTCTGCCATGCCAGCCACTTCCCTGCTTTATTCGCAAATTCAAAGTTCCTTTGTCTTAGTCTTTTGATGTTCCACTCAATTTCTTTGTTTATCATCATTTCAAACTCCTTTTGCAGCACCTTAATACTTTGTTTGATTCTAGCATTGTTTGGCTTCTTTATCAGTTTCTGTTCGTTTTCCATAATTTGTCTTAGTATTTCCTTCTTTTCTCTTTCTCTGTTCTTTCTTTTAATCGAATTCTGTTGGATAAAGTACCCTCTCATCACTGCCTTACCCGCGTCCCAGACAACACTCCTCTTCGTTCCTTTATCCCAGTTATCTTCAAAATATTCTTTCAATTTCTTCCTGGCCTCGTGGATTACCTTTTGATCATCCAATAAATAGTCGTTTAATTTCCACCTAAACGATCTTTCTTCCAAACCTTTAAGTTCCAATTCCAGAGGGCTATGGTCTGAGATGACTCTTGGTTGAATTTCTACCTGGGATGTTCTTGGTGTCAACTCATTTGATATCCAAATTTGGTCAATTCTGGACATTGATTCGTTTGGGTCGGAGTAAAATGTAAATTCTTTTCTCAGAGAATGTCTTAACCTCCAGATGTCTATTAGATTACAGCTTTTTACCATCTCAAAAAAAGACTTGGGTAACTTCCCTTCCTTTGAGTTGTTATTCCTTAGTCTGTCCATTTCTAAGGAGACCACCCCGTTCATATCTCCCATCAGAACTATCTTTTGGTCTGCAAATTCTGATAACTTGTCCTCCAATTTTTTGTAGAATTCGGATTTGTTTTCGTTTGGTGCGTAGATCCCGACCACCATTATTTTTTCACCTTGCCAATTTATCTGGATTGCCATCATTCTTCCTTCATCATCTTTGAATATTTGTTGTGCTTCGATTTTGCTTTTAACATACATTACCACTCCTCTCTTTTTCTTTTTATCTGAGGATATGAATTCATTGCCTAATCTCTTATTGATCAAAATTTTTCTATGACTCCTTGCAACGTGAGTCTCTTGCAAGCAGATTATATCTAGATTTTTCTTCTTTAAAAGTTGTTCCACCTTATTGCGTTTTTTCCTATCGTTCAAGCCATTCACATTCCAATTCCATATTTTTAGAGCCATGTTGTTTTGATTAGGTGTGTTTAGATTCCTTCCTCCTCTTCTTCCTCCTCCTCCTCTCTCACCTCCTCTTCCTCCTGTTCCTCGTTTCTCTGGCCGTTTTTCCTCTTTATCTCTTCTCCTCCCGATGCTCCCTTCGCTTCTTCATCTTCTTCCATCGTTAATTCTTTATACTTTCTTTGAAATTTACTTATTTCTTGTGGGCTGATCAGTCTATGTCTTTTACTCTTGTAAAAAAAGGAGATCCCCTCGGGAAACTCCCATTTAAATTCTATATTGTTCTTTTTTAGAGTTTGGACTATTGCTTTATAGGGGTCTCTCCGTTTCAACAATCTAATTGGGATGTCCTTGAAAATGATTATATAGCCGCCATCTATAATTAGCCTTTTTTCTCTGTTTTTTTGAAGGACCAAATTTCTCATATCCCTATCTTTGAAGGTTATGAGGCAGTCTCCTGGGTATTTCTTCGCTTTGGTCGTTTTGACCCTCATTCTAAAGGCATTCATTATCGTATTTGCTACGTCGACTTCCTGAAGTTCTAACCATTGCGCCAATTCTACTATTAACTTTTGTCTAATATTCTCGTTCTGCGTTTCTGGTATCCCTCTCAACCTCAAATTTGTTTCCCGTTGTCGAAGTTCATTCATAGAGATGGCATCCCACATTTCTTCTTGAGCTTTGTTAGTCTCCTGGAGTCCCACCTTAATTTTATCTTCCTCCCGCTTTAATTCTCTTATTTCCATTTTTGTCTTTTTCATCCCTTCTTCTAATACTTGGGTTCTTTTGGATACTTCCTTGATTTGCCCTTTAAGTTCTCTTACTGTCTCATCTATTTTCTTATCTATTTTTCCAATTCTTGCATCTACCTGTTCAATTTTTGATTCTAAGTTCTTTTCACTTTGTCTGATCTCACTAAACATTTTTAATATTTCTGATCTAAAATCAGACTCTTGTTTGGACCCCTTTCTTTCTGCTGGAGTCCCCCCCTCCCCCGCCTTTTTCTGTGTGTATGACATTTTAAAATTTTTGGATCTGATTTCACTAACCGTTTAAACTGAACCCGATAGACCGTTTTTCCTTCTTTCCACTTCTTTCCACTTCCCCACACACCAATTCCCCCTTCCCCCCGCAAAAGATTCAATTTAGAAATAAGATGGGGAAGTCTGATTTTCAGTTCCCACTGTCTCCTTTGAGTTGCAGTCTTTACAAATTTTAGTCCAGTTTGGTCTTCTTACTTCTTGCCACCAATTAGGCTAATCCGTTAAATATGAAGGTTCACCCTCCACCACCAAGGCTCAGTGCCACTGTTCCCTTTTTGTTCTTTCCAAGTCTTCTTGCCCTCAATTGGGCTAATCCACTTTTCCCTATATTCTTAGCCTGTTCTTTATCTTCTTGCCCTCAATTGGGCTAATCCACCTTTCACTATATTCTGAGTCTGTTCTTTATCTTCTTGCCCCCAATTGGGCTAACTCCTTTTAGCCGCGGTTGCGGCTGCTTTCCAGAGATTCCAGAAGCTCTTCTCTGTCCACCCCCTTTCCTTAGGCAACGCTCTGTTCCATCTCTTTCAACACAGTTCCAAAAGATCAGGTGGGTAGGTAGAACAGATGAAACAGTAATATGTTGCGGTCTCCTCTCCTTCCGAAAAGGCGCTACAACTCCCTCTAGCAAGGAGGGAGCGGGTGCCGCGAAAGGGGAGAAAAAAAGAAAGAAAAGAAAGAAGGGGCAAAGTACTTTCTCTAAATCTCCCCAGAACTCCGCGGTGTTCTCATAAGTGTCTTCCTCACAGAGGGGAAAGTGGGAAGGAACCGCTAGTGTCTTTTATTTTGTCCACGTCCCTGCTGAGTAGTTAGCTGCTGTCCTGCACTCCTCCTCTTGTCTCCTCCTCCTTCTCCTAGTACGTGCTGACAGTGAGGAAGGTAATGGCGTCTCTAATTTCTCGTATCTTCTCTCACGCAGTGCTTTCCAAAGATCGCACTATCTCCTTCTTTTCCCTCTATCCTGTTACAGGCTGGAGAAACCTGGACTAAGTCCGTCAAAGAATTATATAGTATCTTTTTGCTCTCCCCTTGCCTTCCTTCCTAATCTGTTACTTAATATCTGGCACTTTGGAAAGTTTTCGGGGAGAGAGAATTCTGTCCGCTAGCGACACACACATTTTTCTCCGCTTTGCTTAGCGCTCTGCGTCTAATGCGATTTCGAGTGAAAGTTGAGCTCTCTTATGCCTTTCTTTCTCCAATTCGAATTTCAGCTTAATCAATCCTAAAAACCTCCTTCTTTGATTCGAAATTGTCCTTTTTTCTGAGAATCTAGCGCTCCTCCTCCAGGCTCGGGGCTTCGCTCCCCAGAGGCAGTTATGGCTTCCCTCTGCCCGCTTCCCCCCCCCGCCGTACTCTTCGCTCCGAAACGGAGTTACCTGACGGCCGGGGATTCTGCGTTTCGGCACCGCGGGAACCTCTGTATCTGTATCGTCCTGCAGATACTTTTCAGGGGTTCGCTGCGCCCTGCGATACCCCTATTTTCCCCCGGAGAGTTCGGGATCCTCCGCAGCGAAGGAATCCCCGCCTGGTTCAGAGTCGCGCTAAACCGGAAGTCTTGGTCAGTGGCTCTTTCATGGCTGTCCCATGCAAGATTGACTGAAATGAATGAGGCAGCAGCAATGTAAAGACAGATTGCTGGTTTGCATTGTTAGGCAAGTCCTACTGAAATTGATGGAAAGTGAATAGTAGTAGGAATGATGATGATCATTGTAGTAGTTGTAGTAGTAAATAATAATAATAATAATAATAATAATAATAATAATAAATTTTGTGCTTCATCTAATGTGGTCTGTTCTATATGAAACCTGCAATCTAATCTAACTTCAAATTTCATTGGGTAAATAGCCGTTACCACTCAGATGCTGATATTGGTGAAAGTTAGGATAAAATAGACAATACTGATGCTCCAGAAATGAGTTTCACATTACAGCAACCTCTAGGATTTCTTTTTCCAGTTCAGCAGGGCTTTAAAAAGAAGGGAAAGAGTCTTCCTCTTCCCTAAAGGCAGACAAAAATAGTCTGTCCATAGCTGCTGCAGGCTTGAAGTGGAAAGCATGCAATCCTCTTAATGCAGTGGTTTGCAAATGGTGGGTCAAAGCCCTTAAGGCAATGATAGATGTCAAGTGGGCGGGTCACTAAACTGAGTAGCGAGTGCCAAGCATGAAGCAATGCAAGTGGATAAGAGAGTATCTTAAAAGCAGCTTCTGGGATCCTTCAGCTAAAGGATATAAGTGACTGTCAAGTATGTCTGTGCCTGGAGCTGCATTTGTCTGGGTCAGTGGCTGCAATCTAGTAGTGCATTCTGAATTAAGGCAATGTGGGATGGATTGGGTACAGAAGCTTCCAGGCAGGACCTTTCTTGAGGCAGAAAGTCAGCTGAATTGAATTGTGCTGCCATCTGTCTTTCCTTGAGACTAACGTGACAGCTACTCTTACAACAAATGACTGAGACTAACTATATAGGAGTGACTGTGAGGACCATAAACCTCTTGTGTTTACTGTACCTCTAATTCTCAAATACACCATTACTTTCCGTTGGGGCATCATTCTCTTTCAGTACTTGCATGATCATGAGCGCTTTTAGAACTATCAGTGGCAACTTCTTTCTTTTCTTGCTTCTAAGATGGGGGAGGGCTGCTTTCAAGAGATGGCCCTTGAACTGAGTTCCCTGTGAAGTAGTGATTAGCTACTTCGCTTTTGAGTCTCTGGATTAATCTTATGGGTTAATCCTCTTGAAATGAATAATCATTGCAATAGCAGTAAGTTGAAGTAACAGGTATAGAAATATAGAACAGCACAGAAACATGCAAAACAGTAGGTACTGCTAGAATGGCTCTGCAAAGGAGCATTCTATTCTGGTTGCTTTTATTAGGAACCCACACAAATCACCATCACTGGCTAAATAACTTGTAATTTGCTTCTCTCACCTGCAATGGTGCAGACCTGGAAACTGCTTTAAAGTTCGAGAACACCCATGAGGGTTATTTATTTTTCTATTTGTTTTATGAGTCACTTCTCAATGAGTTGTCTCAGAAGCATCTTGCAATATTGAAAAAGCTTGAAACAATAATGAGTGATAAAACCATAATCAACAGTAATGTAAACAACAGGCAGAAGTGAAAATTAACAAGGGAGCAGTCAATAAAAATGCAGATCCAATAGAAGGCAGAAAACAATTTAGTTTTGGTAAAAAGAAAAAAGTCGACACAGTGTGTAAATGATGATAATGTTTAGATTTACAGACCTGTCTAGGGAGTTTGTTCAAAAGATAAAGCGTCACCACTGAAAAGGCCCTCTTTTTTATTGCCAAGGTGCCAATTACTCACAGTGTCCTCCTGGAAGGGAAAAATGCTTGAGCATCAATCAGTTAGCACAACAGATGTCAGGCGTCAGGGAATCCGACCCACCACGGTAGACTGCCAGGAATAGATAGACAAAGAAGACTCTTACCAATGTCTTATATTCAATACAGTGGTGCCCCGCAAGACGAACGCCTCGCAAGACGAAAAACCCGCTAGACGAAAGGGTTTTCCGTTTTTGGCGGCGCTTCGCTAAACGAATTTCTCTATGGGGTTGCTTCGCAAGACGAAAAAATCTTGCGAGTTCCCGCTTCCCCCCCCCCGCTTTTTCCCGCCCTTTCCCTAAGCGCTAAGCCGCTTATCAGCTGTTCCGCTGATAAGCCGCTTCTCAGCTGATCGCTAAAAGCCGCTAGACCGCTAATAGCGCTAATCCGTTAAGCTGTCAATGGGCTTGCTTCGCAAGACGAAAAAACCGCTAGACGAAGAAAATCACGGAACGGATTAATTTCGTCTTGCGAGGCACCACTGTATTCACAGAGAGGGGCTTAGAAATGCAGCGTCTTGGAGTAATGGCGTTGCTCTGAGTAATCTTCACACACACACACCCTTGTCTCCTCAGTTATCAACAGACCACCTAACTTACGGTGGCTGCTTAGGGCCATTTGTCTCTGAGCCCTTTGCTCTCCTACTTTCACTGTTTGCTGGGTTCTGGGAGAAGGGGGGTCTGGAATGATTTCTAGCGATACGTGTTAGCCAGCTGCTCCGGCTCTACCTCCCCCTCCTCTTCTCCCATTATTTCCCAACTTTTCCCCTCATCTGCCTCTGAGCTGTGACCTCCCTCAAACCCCTGTTGTAAATCTAAACTGTCTTCCTCTTCTCTGGAAGGTTCAGGCTGGGGAGGCGGTTTCCACCATTCCTCCTCTGTCCAGTCCCTGACAACAGATCGCCCTGCTCAGGCCTAAATTTTGTACTTGCGTGGAATTGTCATAGTCCTGCCAAGCCATGTTTCCCTTTCAAACCAGTTTGTAAACTCATGGGCAGGCAAGCAAGCAGGATGGGTGGGATTTAAACAAGCCGTAGGTTTTGAAATCACAAAACATTTCCCCATTTGAATTATTTTTAAATCACGACAATCGTTTCTCCAAGTATAAGATTTAACAAAATTCCGACACTATAAGGATGAATGGCAGGCATGGATACTGTAGTTCTGCTGTATTTTAATGATATTTTCTTCTTAGGAATAATTGTGATAATTCAATAAAATACTATGCATCAAATGCGGTTAATAAGATGAAATCTGTGCTGTGTAACTGATATGAGTTTTGGACTCCCCCCCCCCCCCAGCATTGTGTAGGTTGCCATGTCAGCATGGAGGCAAATGCATCGCTCCAGATGTGTGCAGATGTCGTTCACCATACTCTGGTATACAGTGTACAAAGAAAATGAAGCAATGAGACAGCCTACTCTGAAGACGAGCTCCTTTTATTTTAATGAATAAACATTGGGAGAAAGGAGAAATTTTGCATTATGCTAGTCAGTCCATCCATAGGATTTTAAAGTCTTGATTATATATTAAATGAAAGCTCTCCTATACTGAAGGGCGTTTTTGTTTTTTTAAAGTATGACAATATCAAAGCAGTTGAATGTGTATCAAAATATATGCGTGGGGAGAATTTGGAAGCACGTGGATACCTTATGTTTCATTTTAGCACATGTAACATTGAATATTTTTTACTGAATAAAGCATTCCCGCCCCCCGCCAAAACCTCCCCTGCTCTTGCTGTTTCATTCACTTCCACAAATAGAATATGTTTTCCCATGTAATGAATATAATCTTGGTTTTTAAAGCTCTTTGATCTAGCATGAGAAATCGCTGGGCAGAAGCAAAGAATGAAATGTGGATCTTGCTGGGTCATACGGTTTTATAGACATTGCTTTCCTCTAATAGTGAACTCAATGAGTATCAGGATAGCCTCTGGGGACACATACGAAAAAAGAGGGATGTATCAGAATGGTTTTTGGGGGGTGGACTCCAAGGTTTGCAGAAGTACAAATTTTAAAATCTTAAGGGAATCGCACACAAAGTATGTGCGCGCGTGCACACACACACAAAATATGAGTCCAGTGAATATAACAGGTGCTTTGGTTTTATAGCTTCCTGTCCCAGCGTGAAAAACCTCTGGGGCAGAAGCAGAGTTCTCTGTGTGGATTTTGCAAGCATGTACTCAGGGCTTGGATGCCTATAGCCAGCAGTTGGGGCTGCGCATGTGGTTCTTGAGGAAGCCTGTGCACACACTCTATGGCACTTATGCAGCCCCCGGCGCTAAAGTGTGGTCAATTCACCTGCTCTGTTAGCTTGTGGTGCAGATAGGAATAACACATGGGCACCCTCTGTCTGGAGCCAACCACACACAGTTATTTCTCTGCATAGCTAGTTACACACAACGTTTTCTTCTATGCAATTATTGCTGGGTTGGGGACAAGAGCTCCAAGGAAAAGTAGCTGCTGTAGATATATTTCCTACTTAGTGATTTCCTCTGTATATTAAAAAAAAACAACAACCTAGCAGTCAACAAGAGAGAAAGCATTTCTCCCCTCCTCCCCCCAATCCCTTTTGAGGCAGTAATCGGAATGTGCATGCGTTCAGAAATCTTATTCTGAAGTTGCCACGGTGCTAGACAAACATTAATTTCATGGTTCTTTAATTAAAAGCATGGTTGCTTTGCCAACGGCAGGCAAATGTTGGCCTCTTGCAAGGTCAGTGAATTTCTGTAGTTTTGGATTTTAAAAAATTGCTTGAAAACAGCTCCATCTGCTGGCTGTTAAGGTTGTTTTTCCCCCCTCCTGCCCAACTTTGTCCATTCCCCTCTGAACCTTCAATGTAATTTTACTATTCAGCATCAGCTCTCTTAAGTCTGGTCTGACACAGCAGCACATAGAATCCATGTCTTAAAGGATCAAATCACAAAGGCTGTGTTAACACAGAGCCTATGTCATAGCATATACATTTGAAATGGACAGAGTCTGTGCCAAAACTAAATTTAGTTAGTTGCTGTAGTAGCCCCTTACCATGTGTGTGTGTGTGTGTGTGTGTGTGTGTGTGTGTTTTACTACAGTCAGTGGGGTGGATTTTTTTTTTCTTATTAGGCTGCATTTAAGATTTTGTCTGGGTAGATGACTCATTGCTAGAAACTGCTGGTTGCAGTCTAAATGTGTTTGTGTGTGTTGTAGAGTGAGGTATAATTATATTGATTTAAAATGGTAGATAAGAACAAAGCCTAATTACATGAATTGGCTTTAGCTGCAAATAGTTGTTTGTGCTCCTTGCTACAAGAGATAGCCTCTTCTGCCTCATTTGCCATAAAAGCTACAAAGCTGTTGGTAAAACAACAACAACAACAACAATGACACAGGGTTACACCATTGCTGCTGCTGGGCCAAAAGACCTGAAATCAGCATCTCTTGTGGCAACAGCAGTAAGTATTTTTGGGCACCTGCTAAAACTCATATCAACATCTTAGGAGGAGAGTGGCTTCTTCTTAGCAAGCGACGGGCCTCTAGCGTTGTTCACTACTCAGCTGTTGAAACAGTATTTAAGCGTAGCATAAGGAGTTTATTTATTTTGAGAAAAATCTTTACTTTTCCAGCTTTTAGATTATGGCTCCAGATGAGCACTGTAACCTCTGGTGAGCTGGTTTAAAGTAAAGGGTATGAAAGATATAACGATAAGACTCTTGCCAAATGGCACCCATTGAAAGAAAATGTGCAGGCAACAGCATGATGAAGCCTACAGGTTTTATGTTAGTGCTACCAATCACTCCTGGTCACTCACAGCATTCTTGCTCAGATTTGAGGGGAGGGGCATTGGTGAAGCACAAGGTGCCCTCTCCCCCATTTCACACACAGAAGCCAACTAGACTGGGCAGGTGACTCTTACTTCAGCACCAGCAAGAGGACAGCGTCCTCCTCTTGGCAGTTGGCTAGATTAGGATGCACAAGCTGGGCTGTGTCGATACACCTGCTGCTCTGTCCAGCTTCTGGAAGCACTCTGCCTAAGGGTAGGACCAACTTGGGCTCTATCGAGCGCATCTTGCCCAACCTCCCCCAAATACCGGTAACCTCTCATCAACC
Source organism: Podarcis erhardii (assembly GCF_964252035.2). NCBI lineage: Eukaryota > Metazoa > Chordata > Lepidosauria > Squamata > Lacertidae > Podarcis > Podarcis erhardii. The sequence continues at coordinate 26,510,090 of NC_138513.1, forward strand.
CCTTTTGCAGCAGAGGGGGAAAGGATTGCATGATGAATTGCAGAGAAAGAAGTGTTTCTTCTGGAATGTGAGTCCATCCAATGAAACTATGGGTGCTGGAAATTTCAGGACGCATAAAAGAAAGTGAAGAATTCACACAATGCATAGTTAAACTGTAGAATTTGCCCCTGCATGAGGTGGTGGGAGCCATCAATTTGAATGGCTTGAAAAGAAGATGAGACGAATTAGTGGAGAACAAAGCTATCCATAGCTACTAGGCATGTTGACTATGGTCTCCCTCCACTGTTGGTAATACAGGCAATGACTGGCACAGCCAAATGGTGCATTATTGTGCATGTGCACAGAACACTGAACCCAGAAGTAACCCCAAAATGTCATAAAGTTGTCATGGAAAGGAGCGGGGTGGGCTTACACGTGCTCCACTGATGCACATGAGGGTCCAGAACGTAACCCTCATGTAAAACAAGAAATGTCTATATGAATCTTAACTACCAGTTGCTGGGAATCACAAGTGTGGAGAGTACACCAGCAGGCATCTATCTGGTTGGCTGTTGTGAGAACAGGATGATAAGACTATATGGCCTGGTCTAGGAGAGATCTGCTTATGTTCTTATTATGAACATTGATCTGATTGAGCAGGGCTCATATGTCTTCTTCTTTGGTGATCATTCGTAGCTGAGTAACATTGTCTTCCATAAACACGGTTTTAACTACGAGTTCATAAGTGACTCTGGAGGCCAATTCTGGATCCACATGTCCTTTCACAGTGGGGTTCAGGAAAAAAGGGAGGCAGACTATGTTTAGGGCATCTTTTCTAACCCCTCCCCCTTTTCAGGGTGAGCAGAGTAGATCCTAAAAAGGGCTGCTCAGTCATGGATACAGCAGCTGAGCTGTTCAACTGCCTCATTCCTTGAGTCAGAACGACTGAATCTATCCACCACCCATGTGCCAGTTCATGACTAGGGGCTTCCAGATTTCACGATCCTGCGCCCGTTACCATTTGCTGATCGCCATGGGACTTTTGGGGTTTGGGATGGGTTTTTGGAAGACGCCTGTGCATGAATTTGTTTTATGTGTGTAGATCAGTGAACGCTGACCAATGCACAGTCTTCAAGGTAAGGCTCTGTTCCAGTGGCATGAGTAGTCACGAGGACCAGTAGATTCTTATCTGCTGCAGCTTTCATCTGCCTTCACAGCCATTGTAACATACCGTTTGTTATCACCCGCCTGCTCTGCCATTGAGGACATCTTGGATCATTCTTTGTCTAGCTCCTTCCCTTTGACCTTACCACTTTGGGTGACTCTGCTGGGAGTACGAGATTCCCGACGGCTTTGCTCACAAGGGTCATAGGAACGTGCAAGCCCATTCATCACGACAAGGTGATGATCCAGCACGTGAGGGCTCGTATGTACAGTGGTGTGGATCAGTACTGCTAAGGTAATGTAGTGCCAGGTCCAAGTGTAGCACTCGTGCTTTGAATCGTTACACCTAATCTTTTACACCTTTTGAGTTGCAATCTGAAGGCAGAGGCTCATGTGACTCAATTTTAATAGACGAGGAGAAATTCAAAATTACTCCACACTTTTGTAGCTTAACTTGGAATTGAAGTGGGGCTGGAATCATGTCTTTTGTTTCAGACATCCCTTAGGCTTGCACATTTGTCATGTCTTTATATTCTGATGATATCAACATAGCCTCCAGCCTTCCGCAGTGGCGCTCATAGAGTTGCTCTAGTGAGATTTCCAGGCTAAAGTCACCTCTGTAGGAAGATTATGTCAAGTTACTACAATGAAATGATAAAAGAAAGTTGCAGATGCAAGTCATGCAAACCAATTGTGCCTAGAAATGTGTCTGGAAAATCAGACATATTTTTATGAAGTAATGCTTTAAACCATTTGTCAGAGGAGGGGGACATTTTCAGCATTGTAACATGTCAGATAACAAACACCCTTCATCTTAAACTTTTAAAATTGTAACGTACATGGTTTACAATGTTGTAAATGGATTAAAGGGGGATTTTTTTTTTATGTGCTGTAAATCCCTGTTCTTTTAGGTGGTCAGATGGAGGTCTTCACCTCTGGCATATTGCTTCCTCTGAGTGAAGATGGGGTCAGGCTCTGACTTCATCAGAAGCTTGTGCTCAGTGTGAAGCAGATGATTGGTGCCAACCGCAAATCCCACTTGATTGACTCAACCCAGAAATAGTCAACCCCAGCAAGACCAGCAGTTACCACCCAATTTAAAAGGTGCTGAATATAAGCCTCCCTTTCCATTGTTGTTGTTGTTGTTGTTGTTGTTGTTGTTGTTGTTGTTGTTGTTATACTGCCCTATACCTGGAGGTTCACAGAATAAAATCAGAATATAAAACCACAAAATACATAATCAAAATAAAAACAGCAACCCAATAACCCCTTCCAAAAAACCTGACATTTTAAAAGGGCCTAGGATGTCAATCAATCAACCAAAGGCCAAGTTAAAAGGTGTATAATGAAGGCACTTAAAGGTGTATAATGAAGGGGCCAGGTAACTTCCCTGGGGAGAACATTCCACAGAAGGGGAGCCACTGTAGAGAAGGCCCGTTCTCATGATGCCACCCTCCGGACTTCTTGAGGAGGCAAACAAAGAAGGGCCTCAGAAGATGATCTCAGAGTCCAGGTAGGTTCATATGGAAAGAGGCGGTCCTGGGGGTATTGTGGTCCTGAGTCGTTTAAGGCTTTATAGGTTAAAACCAGCACTTTGAATTGGGCCTGGAAACTAATTAGTAGCCAGTGCAGTTGGACCAGGATCAGTGTAATATGCTCAAACTGGTGAGCAACCTGGCCACTGAATGCTGCAATAGCTGAAGCTTCCAAACAATCTTCATAGGCAGCCCTATGTATAATGCATTGCAGTAATCTAAGCTTGAGGTCACCAGAGCATAGACAACAGTATTTAGGCTATCCCTGTCCAGATAGGGGCATAGCTGAGCCACCAGCCAAAGCTGATGGAAGGCACTCTGGGCCCAAGCTATGAACCTCTTTCAGAGGAAGTGTAGCCCCATTGAGCAGGCAATCTCCCACCCATCTGGTCTAGGGAACCACCCACTAACAGTGCCTCAGTCTTATCTGGATTGAGTTTCAGTTTGTTGGCTCTCATCCAGTCCATTACCAAGGTAAGACACTTGGTCCAGCACTTCCACTGCCTCACCTGCAGATGTAAAGGAGAAATAGAGCTGAGTGCCGTCAGCATACTGCTGACAATGTACTCCAAACCTCCAGATAACCCCATCCAGCGGTTTCATGTAGATATTTAACAATGTGGGGGATAGGATTGAGCGCTGTGGAACCCCACATTGAAGCACTCCCCAAGCAACACCCTCTGGGAATGACCTTCCAAGTAGGACTGGAACCACCGCAAAGTGGTGCCACCACCCCTAGTTCAGACACTCGCTCCAGAAGGATACTATGGTTGATGGTATTGAAAGCCGCTGAGAGGTTGAGAAGTCACAGGGATATGTTTCCCTTGTCTCTCTCTCTTGACAGAGGTTGTCATACAGGGCGACCAAAGCAATTTCTGTGCCAAAACTGGGCTGATTGAAATTGATCCAGAAAATCAGTTTCTTCCAAAAGCGCCTGGATCTGGTCTGCGACCACTCACTCCAGAGCCTTGCTCAGGAAAGGGAGATTAGCAACTGGCCAGTAGTTAGTTAGATTTCCTGAATCCAGGGAAGGTTTCTTAAGGAGTGGCTTTACAGCTGCCTCCTTCAAACAGGCAGGGACCACCCCCTCACAAAAAGAGGCATTGCTCCCTGGTCCAGCCAGCTGTTCTCTTCTTGCTGCTTTTTATCAGCCAAGAGGGGCAAGTGTCTAGAGCACAAGCCGTGACCGATCCAAGCACCTTGTCCACATCCTCAAGCTTTGCCAACTGAGCCTTTCCTTGGAACAAGCAGGAGTGCAGTCCCAATTATTCCTTTGCAGCCACACATTTACCTGTTCCGTGTGGCAAGTGTAGGTCAGGTGGTTCTGGCTTGGGCAAAACAGCTTCCCTAGCCACCCTTGCTTAGGCCTAATTTCTGGCTCAAAGTCTTATTGTGCACTCTAAATGCTGCCTTCAAGATGCACACAAGACTTCAACAAAGTTAGATGGTTTTAATAATAATAATAATAATAATAATAATAATAATAATAATAATAATAATAATAATAAATCTCCACGAAGACCAGTAGTCAGTCTTTTTCTTCCAGGATGGTGCCTCCTCCTGGTTGGAAGAAAGGTTGTATGGTGTCTTCACCAGGGAAAGGAGAACGCAGAGTCTTTATGAAGCTATGTTAAATTCCAGCTTCTGTAACGAATAAAGCTCCTTTACTCCTCCATCCCTCATGACAGCAAATTAGAAACTTGTGAAGCTGCCATTGGTCTACCTAGCTCTGTACTGTCATGATAATGACTGGCAGTGGCTCTCCATGATTTCAGAAAAGACAGTCTTAGATTTATACCTGGAGATATTAGAACCTTATGTTCCACCACTGAGCTACATCCCATCATGTCAAGCCTGGAGGTTTGATGTGACCCATCTTCTGTGCAGACATATAGAGCACAACAGCACTGCAATGCCAATTTCACACCTTCTCCCCACTCTGTCCTAGGCTGAAATAGCTCCAGAAGCCTTTTCAAAAGATAAATGCCAAGGTTGGACCAGCATTATCTCCCAAAGCCTGGAATCACAAAAGCTACAAAAAAGTCAATAAAATCTCTGGCAGTACTGCAGAAATTGCAAAGTCAATCCCAGGCACAAAGTTCAGGAACAAGAGGAAAGGTTCAGCCTGCAGTCTCTAATTGAGAGTCTCAATGCCCCGAAGGCTAGAGTCACTGCTTCAGTTAAGGAGCTGCCCAGAAACTGGCCTAAGGGAATTGCTGGGAGGGAACAGAGAGTCTGGCTAATTGGATATGATGAAGGTATGCTCTTTGATTTAGAGCTTCAGGGGAAAGCAGCAGCAGCAGCATCCTTTTTGAAGAAAGAAGATACCAAACAGTCCTTACATCATCAGTCGTGTCCTTCCCACCATTTCATCAACAGACAAACTGCATTCTTCAAGGTAACTGCCATTGCTCCCATCAGAGAGGAACATTTCACTGGATGTTAAAGCCATCACAAATATTATGGAACAAACCAGAGATGGAAATAAATTACATCTATCCTTCTCTCTGTCTTTAAAGTGAAATTCTGTGTTTCCACAATCCCTAGCACAGGTGCTTCTCCTATGCAACCCAAGGCAATTCCCATCACTTGTTTGCCCAAGGGACTCCAGCGAGCCCACATTTGAGTTTCATAATCTCTCAATACTATAACAAATCTTACATAGGGCAGAAAGGAGATGCTGAACATGACATGTCCCCCCCCCAAAAAAAAATATTCATAATGAGCTTGACTTAGATTGCTGAATCAGAACTATAGTCTAGCATTCTGTCTCATCCTATGTGTGGCCAACCAGATACCTATGAGAAGCTCACAAGGAAAGCAGGACGTGAGCTCAATTTGGATAGCTCCGTTGATTAGTGCATGATGCTGATAATGCCAAGGTTGCAGGTTTGATCCCCATAAAGGACAGCTGCCTATTCCTGCATTGCAGGGAGATGGAGTAGATGATCCTCAGGGTCCCTTCCAACTCTGTGATTCTATGAAGAACATACAGTAGTCTACTCTTCCACTCATGTTTCCCACCAGCTGATACATATTGGAGGTCATATCTAGCCAATGTTAGTAGTAGCCATTGATAGTCCTATCCTCCATATGAGGCAGGTGAAGTTTCTGTGTTTTAAGAACATAAGGAGAACCTGCTGGATCAGGCCAATGGCCCAACTAGTCCAGCATCATCACAGTGGCCAACCAGACTCCTATGGGTAGCTTACAAGCTGGACCCAAGCAACAGAGCACTCTCCCCTCCTGCCGTTTCCAGCAACTGGGAATCAGTTTTGTTGCATTTTCTTGCTTGCCGTTTTAATATGTTTCATGAAGCCTGGTGGAAACATAAAATTGTAATGAGTGTGCGTGTGTTGGGGTGAGAGCTCTGTGCAGGCTAGGCAACTGTTGCCAAGGAGATCAGAATGCTAGGAGAGTGATAGTCGGAGGGCATTTTAAGTAAGTGTGCAGCTGTTGGGAGGGGGGAAACGAAATAATAACTGAGGGGAAAGAAATAGCTGTTTGGAGTTTGTGGAGGACATCTTTGGTGGCAACTGAACAGACGACTCCACAGCATCAAAACAAGACTTGAAAGCGGAGTGGGGGAGACTGCAGTGCCAGCTCATCTCTCTATAATATAATAATATTGGGAAAAGGCATCCCTTTCTCCACTTATAATAAACACTGATTTGCCAAAGTGTCAGCTTTCAAACTCTCTTCTCAGACTGCAAACTGAGTGTGTGGCCAGTCACAAGTCTTCTGGTGTCAGCAACAGGATCTGGGAATGAGGAATTAGAAGCAGAGACAAACAGGGAAGCTAGAGAAGAGCAAGGCCTGCTCAATCTAGGCATCTCCAGGAAGGGCTGAGATGGACTTCTGTCTGAAACTCTGTGGTGGCAAACTTAACTGGTCTGACTCATGATGCCAACCCATGGTAATTCCTCACTTGTGCCCTCTTTGTTATCTAATCACTCTCGTGCCCGTCCTAGATTTCAGTGAAATCCTACTTCCAAATTCAGGTTTATGTCTGCTGCTACAGCTGGATTGCTTTTGTATTCCCAAGGTGTTCGGCTTTCAGGGACACGGGCTGAAGGCTGCTCTAAGCTGTTTTTCTTATGCTTCAGCCTCACAAATCAAGCTGCAGGAGCCCTGATTCTTCTGGAAGACTTTAGCTCATGGGCAGCTATGATGCTGAAACATCTGCGGGCACTATATCAGCTACCCCTGCTTGATTTAAGTTCTCTTCCTTGCCTCTTGTTCTCTGTCCCAGAACCTCTGCACTGTGTTTGATATTTTCTCCAGGTTTAGTTGGGCTTTCTCAGCCGAAAGGCACCAGTCAGTGTCTTTCTAAATGCTAGATTTCCATTTTAAACTATAGTAGGGGAACTCAAAAATGAACCCAAATACAACTTAAAAGGGAAAAAACTTTAAGAGGGTGGGAAGCCAGCACCTCCTCTCAAGGACTGTGGTACATGAAGGAATCCCATGACTTGAAAGAGTTGGTGGTAGTCTCCATTTGGGTATAAGAATCTAGACCCCGGTTTCCCTCAACAACCCAAAAGTAATACAGATGAATATCCTAGTCCATTCGTGACAATGTACTTCAGTGAAAATCCAGTTGTTCATTTCTCTTTGTTCACTCTGACAGGACAGATCATTCTCATATTTCAACTCCCTCACTTCTTTCCGACTTTCACACTCCCCCAATCTTGCTCACATTTCCCCCTCCTTTAGTTGGAACATGTACTGTGTGGCACATGAACTTTGCCTGCTTTTTATCTGTCCTTCCACAAATAAGGTGGGTCTCTAGGACTTCTCCACAAAGCAATTCTCCACCTCTAGCCCCTTCTATTTCCACAACGTGGAATGGATAAACATGCAACCTTTAACCATTTTACTCTTCTACATCAACACTTCAAGCCTCAAAGCCTTTTTTATTTCTTGTTTGGCCAGTTACTTGTGGAGGAGACTCTTGAGAGTCCCATGGACTGCAAGAAGATCAAACCTATCCATTCTTAAGGAAATCAGCCCTGAGTGCTCACTGGAAGGAAAGATCCTGAAGCTGAGACTCCAATATTTTGGCCACCTCATGAGAAGAGAACACTCCCTGGAAAAGACCCTGATGTTGGGAAAGAGAGAGACAGGGGACAACAGAGGACGAGATGGTTGGATAGTGTTCTTGAAGCTACCAGCATGAGTTTGACCAAACTGTGGGAGGCAGTGGAAGACAAGAGTGGCTGGCGTGCTCTGGTCCATGGGGTCACGAAGAATCGGACACAACTAAACAACAACAACAACAACAACAACAACAACAAAGTATTCTAATTATAACAGCAGTGTGATTATTTCCAATTCTCTGAAGCAAGCACTCCTACTGGCATTCAGGGGTCATTGTTAAGACTCCCTAGTGCAAGTGGCGTAATGGGGTCTACTGCAGTAACAGCTATGATGTGCAACCAGCTGCAGTAAAGATCTCCATAGCGGTGCCAACTCTCCTAAACTGGCATTTCTGTGACTACAGGTTCTTCTTGGGCATATGCCAACCTGGTGACACCAACAACAAGCAGCAGGTCCTGCCAGGGCCCTGAAACAGCTTCCCAAGGATGCCAGCTGCTGCTCATTGGGCAATGGAGTAATAAGAATTAGAAACAACATGCTATTCATTGGATCTGTGTACATGTGACAAGTAGCCAAAAGTTCTCTTGCATAGATGAATTGCTATAGGAAACCAAACTGTGATTGGCTAAGGCAGAAATGGTTAACATAACAGGAGCACAGGGATGTTTGAAGCAGTAACCCTGAGAAGTAGATGGAGCCATCCAGCATCCCCCAGCTTACTCAGATGCCGGTGTGAGGTTACAGTGGTTCATGATGTCCTATCTTACTCACAGGTCCACAGAATGCTGAGCATCTTCACTGGGTCGAGCCAGTCCTTTTGTATGTGGGCGTGTTTGATCTTTAATTTTCAACCTCAGCAAAAGTTCATCGCATACAAATATGGAATTCTCCTGGCTCACAGAGTATGGTGCAAATTTATGGTGCAGGCATGTTACATATGGGGGGGAATGTAAAAACTGTTCCAGAGTTTCAAATTCATATTGTCTCCAAATGCTCATTTTTCAGTCAGTTGCAGTAAACAGATGGCTTTAAGCGGCACAATTGAATCCTACACCACACATATTGGCAGTGTCGTATTCCACGACTGAACTGGCAGAGGCACCTCACAAATTGCAAGACAGAATCCCAAGCAATATTAGGCACAGGTTTCTTTTCTAAAGCTTGCTCCCTCCAGCTGTCATGGATTGGGAATCCAAATTATCTGCCTAATCCAAGTATTTATTACACAAATTTAAACCTGCCATAACCTAGTTCTGAGGCACCATGACAAATGTGTAAGTGATGGTGTATTATGCCTGATTTGGATGTTTTGCATTAATTAATCTCATTGGTTTTCAAAGCCATACTGAGACATATTCTTTGCTGTAACAAACTTGGGGTACTCCAGCCAGAGTAGCAGTGTGATGGATGTTGATTGCCAGTCAATCAGGAGCATTTGCTGCTATTCCGAGCCAGCTGCAACTTACTCAGCCATTTGTGGTTAAGGTAAAGCCTGGTCCAACCTCACTTGGAAGTATCCAGCAGCCCAGTCCCCCTTGGATCCCACATTTGATGCCACTATCTTTCTGCTGCAAAGAGTCTGTGCACCACAGCCATGGGGAGAAGCAGGCTACTGGGTGCTTCGAGGTGAGCCCTAAACAGACTTCTGCTTAACATGATTGGCTGGGAAGGTTGCAGCATGCTTGGCAAAGCAGCGTTGTGCCCTACACAGAGGCAGCCTGGTGGGGAAGGGAAGAACTTCAAAACATTCATACAAAGAACAACTCTGCACTCTGCATGTGGAAGGGGCCAGATTGTGCCACTCATGTAACATTGTCTTGAGTGATCCTCTCCACACCAGAGATGGCTGGCATCCATGCAGCACATTGTGTGACCCAGAGACATTTGTTCTTCACGCGTGACGTCCTTGTACCTTGAAACATAAGCAGCAAAAAAACCGGCAAATTAGGATGCAGCTTAATTTTTCCCTCTTCCATCTTCGAAAGCATTGAGTATTTGTACTATGATTACCTGAATTTTTTTGGCACATGTGACTCCTGTGTAGCCAGGACGACAAGCACATACGTTCGGCAGTATGCATGTACCTCCATATAGACACTTCCGGTTGCACGTGGCTGAAACATACATGTGTGCATGTGTTTTAATCTGGCAATCAAAACAAAACCTGTCTGTCAAGGAGAGAGCCCCTGGGGATTCTGCAGTAACTCTTAGGGTGCACAAGCATGTGTTTACATGCTACAGCTCAGCAAGATAGTGCAAAAAACAAAAACAAAACAAAACCAGAACAACAATAAAAAGCATTGGTCAGAAAGGCATCCCTCATTCAGTTTCCAAATGGCCCATAAATATACAACAACAAAGCAACGTTTTCAAGAGTGTGTGGCTCTGCTAACAGCCCAGTCATTTGATGAATGTTGCACTCCTATTAGACGATTTAAAAAATGATATCACACTCCTCAAAGGCTGTGGAAAAAATGTATATATTGACTTCCTATGACACAGTGTTGGAGATGCTAATTTTAGATATATTTGGTGAGACTGTAGGGAAATACAGAAGTACTAGGCTGATGACTATATAAGAGATATCAGGGTAAAAAGACTGCTAACAAATACAACTGTGTAGCTTTTAGGAAAGCTGGATGGTGCAATCCTGTAAAATGGCAGGTAATATGTGGATTGCAGCCTGTTTGCTAGTGGAAGCAACAGTAAAAGGGTGTAGAGTGGATTTTATTTTTGCCAATAATGAAGACTAGGAAAGGAATAAACGGCATAGAAATTTAATGTGCAAAGGTGCAATTTTAACTCCAGTTGGATGAGGTGCCTCAGGAAGAGCAGGAACCACTGTTCAGCTAGGGAAGATGGAGGTACTGTGCACATGTGGAACGACCTGCCACTGGATGTTCCCTGGCATTTGTGCAGAAAGCTCAGCTCTGCTCATGGACTGGAGAGGGGGAATGAAGTGTGTTGGGTGAAAACATGGAGATGCCATGCTCAAAGCCTCTTCACCTCCCCCAACACACCTGCAGAAATGCTGAGGTTCCGTGCAACAGCCCTGGTCTGGAAAAGTTAATTCCCTCCAGTTGATGACAAGAGGAGGAGGAGGAGGAGGAGGAGGAATAAAGAATGCCCCCTCATTCACCTCCAGCAGTGAAACAGCAAGGCAATGGATGCAGAGTCTACTGTGCCTGCAGATCTCTTTGCATAGTACTGGAATAGAAATGCTAATTGTGAAAATGTTAAGAGGGAGGTGTTAAATCATAGAATTGTGGAGTTGGAAGAGACACCCAGGGTCATCGTCCAACCCACTGCAATGCAGGAATCTCATACATGGCAGGCAGCCATCCAGCCTCTGCACTGGAAAAAAAGAGAAAAGTTTCATTATATTGTTTCAGTTTGAGCTTCAAATATAATGTTAACTTATTCACCAAGGATTTAAAGAGGATCTTTTTTTTAGATTCAGGTTTTAGATTTATTTATTCATTTATTTTTAATGTTATGATCTAGTACAGGGGTGGGGAACTGGATCTGACCAGAGGGCTAGATCCAGAAGTAGCTAGCCCTCCAACAAGCCACTTTTGACAGGTGGAAGGGCTCTTCATCTGTCAGTCACCTGATGTTGTGTATGACATTGGCAGGTGACTGAAAAGTCATGCCTCAGCTGCAAAAAAGAAGCCACAGTTTGAATTCAAAAAGACAATACTGAAGTAGATTGGCAAAAATCTGGCTGGGTATAGGGCAGTCCTGCATTCCATGGAACTGACATTTCTGACCATCAGACATAAAATCCCTATTGTTTTTAAACATGACTGATTACCCTGGGATGAATGGAAGGTGAGGCAAGAGTACCTGATCTCGCAGGGAATGCTCTCTTTCAAGTTACTTTAATAAAGACCAGTTCATATGGTGCAGCTCTGGATGAACAAGCTATTAAAAGTCCTATAAAAACACTCCCTCCACTGTAATCCAAATATTACATCTGACTCACGTGTTTGACACTGAACTCCTTCCCATCCTGGAGGGCAATGGCAAGTACTTGGTCCAATACATTCACCCCCGTTCCTGCACTTCTGAAGGCATATAGCTGTACAAGAAAGGCATGCATAGAAAAAGAAGTGTGAATACCCACAATGGCTCAAAATCTGCACAAACAATGAACAAATGGTACTGGAAACTGTAAGATATACCTTTGCTTAATCCTCATGGCATGTTGATGTGTTCCCACCCTTGATAGTTTTATGTGAGCTTAGGCAAATTTTAACAACTGTCTGCTACTCTTGGCGATGGCATTCGCCGGCTTTTTATACATGAAATTAATGCATCCTAATGTTGACCTCATTTACATTACATTACATTACATTTAATCAAGCTACAGCCTCATGTCTTCTGGAGGAGAAATGGGAATTTGTCTCCCAGAACTGTGGTAATGCTTCAAAAAGACTGAGAGAGACATGCTGTGCCAGTGAGATACTAAGTTGAGCATTCAAAGCCTGTTTGCTTAAGAACGGAGATAAACAAGGAAATCTGAGCATGCCATTCTGGAGCAGAAGTTAAGACCTGCTTCCATCATTTAGACAGGAAAACCCTCAGGGTCACATTAAGCAGCAGTGGAAAGATGCCCTCCAGTTACAAGCAAATCTAAATTAAATGCTACTTATTGCTGTAGCTTGGATGGAGAGCCTTTTTTATACGCCCAATTTAACAGGCTTCTCCTTTTCCAAGCGGCTGAGAGTAATACCTACGAGTGTTACATCTTTTGCCTCTCCAGCCCGAAGGGCAAGAGCAAACGTTTGGGCCCACGCATCTTCCTCTGTTCATGCATACCGGGTCACAGACACCTGAAACCAAAGAGCAACGAGAAAACGCTCAGCACACGCGACTGAGCTGCTGGCATCACCCCGAGTTGGCGTGCTGAGATGCGTAGAGCTTTTTTTTTTTATGAAGCAGCCTTACTTTTTTCACACCGTCGGCCACCGTAGCCACCAGGACAGGTGCAAACATTGTTTCTCATGCAGTGGCCACCATTCTTACAGGCAGGGTTGCAGATGGCTAAAGACAAGAGAGAGAGAGAAGTGAGGCAGTGGTTCGAGTGCTGCATAGTAGAGGGGCCTATTATTTTCATTTTCTTTTCTACAGGGAAAAGGCACCTTAGGAAGGGGTGCGGGATGTGGCCCTCAACTCTTCTGTATCTGGCCCTCCAGATTCTTCGCAGGCCACATCCCCTCATTGGCTCCCCTTCACATCCTGTTTTTGCCAGGCTGGAATGTGTCCTTGAACTCTGATCATGCCTCTGGTTTCACGGGATGGAGGGCACAGAGGGGTGTGTGAGTGCAAGCACACTAGTGGCCAAAATTGTGGAAACCTTTATTGGAAAAGCCTATTGGTGTTTCGCAACTTTCAGACTAGTTGCAGGACCTTAGCCAGACCTAGCAGAGTAAACGCAGAATCCATGAAAGCAATTGGCAACTTGGCTGCAGACAGGATAGACGAAGTAGGAACCAGGAACTTGTGGTTAGGTGTTTATTATATACAGTGGACTATTTACAGGAACAGAACACGGATCTTTTGCTAGCTCTCTCTGACACGACTCGCAACTCCTACACTGACACACTGAACCACTGAACTCTCGAACTAACATATTCCAGTTAGTAGGCCATTAATTATCACTCCCTTGAGAGAGTCTGACCAATCAGGGAGCGGTCTCCATGTCTCTGTTATCACCAGGCAGACTTACTCCTTCAGATTGCCTTCTGGCTGTCTGCAAAACCTTAACTGACTGTGTGAGTAGCTGCACGTACACAGTTTCCCAACAACCCTTTGGGGGAAAGTGTATTTCTAAGGTTTGACGGCTCATAACACCTGACTGACTCCCTAAACACTTGTGCTCATTGGCTACATTCAAATGAAGGAAAGCAACTGCATATCAACCTAAGCAAGTTGTGCTTCCATTTTCTGGTCATTTGGCTATAACTTTGGATAGAATACAGATAATTGGACAAACTTCATTGCATTACAGTGGTGCCTCGCAAGACGAAATTAATCCGTTCCGTGATTCTCTTCGTCTAGCGGTTTTTTCGTCTTGCGAAGCAAGCCCATTGACAGCTTAGCGGATTAGCGCTATTAGCGGTCTAGCGGCTTTTAGCGATCAGCTGAGAAGCGGCTTATCAGCGGAACAGCTGATAAGCGGCTTAGCGCTTAGGGAAAGGGCGAAAAAAAGCGAAAAAAACCTGCGGGAACTCGCAAGATTTTTTCGTCTTGCGAGGCAACCCCATAGAGAAATTTGTTTAGCGAAGCGCCTCCAAAACGGAAAACCCTTTCGTCTAGCGGGTTTTCCGTCTTGCGAGGCGTTTGTCTTGCGGGGCACCACTGTACATTCTTCATTAACTTATCTTTCCACTGATATATAATTTTATGGTATTACTCAAAAAAAGTGTTATGAGCCATCAAACCTCAGAAATACACTTTTCCCAAAAGGTTTCCACAATTTTGGCCACTAGTGTAAGCTACTCGTGTGACCCTCAGAAGGAAATGCCGCCCACGGTGTTTTAAAGGTTCCCCACCCCCTGATCTAGTTAGATCTGAAATTCTCATCATTGAGGGTTGAGAATGGGAGCTGATCGGTTCTCTCCAGCTTCTTAATGAGAACAGCTACTGCTGCTCTGAAGCCTGCGACTACTGACTGTCCACACTTAAGCCTATTCATTCCCCATCAGCACAATCTGATGAAGATCAAAGGTGGGGCAGTGTCCCCTTTTGTGGATCATGTATAAAGCGGGTCGTATATGATGAATGGTGCTGGAGTTGAGACCTGCCTCCTGCTGCGCTGCCACAATATGGTTAAAATGGGAAAGGCAACGAAACCCTTCCTATGGATCCAGCAGTGCTTTTGCAACAAATCGCTCTCCTTCAGCTCCTACAAATTCTGACCAAGTGCTTGGGTTTGCCCAATGCTCAGGCCACGATAAGCTACATTACCCCCACCAGGGGTGTTTTTAGAGCACTGGTCCATGACACAAATTTGCATGTGCTAATTAGATGTTTTGCCAGCACTGGATTGTGCAGAGTGCCCATAACCAAAATGGGTGGAGGCACAGAAGTTGTGGGGTCCACTGCAAAGACACATGGGTCACCACCCCATTGCAATGCACTTTGTGCCTGCTATATGATCCATTTGGAGCCATTCTATCAATGTTTCTTCCCTGAAAAGTAGAAGTGTGTGGGGGGGGAACCATTAATTATCGCACGTTTCTTTTAAAATAGCACAACAAAATTACCATTCTGGCAATAGGCACCGAAGAATCCATTGGGGCAAAGGCAAATGTTTGGTTTAATACAGGATCCGCCGTTGAGACACACTGGGTCACACACAGCTAGAGAAGACAAGGAGAGGAGAGGAGAGAATTTCATTTTAAAGGTTAAATGGAAACACATTTAAGTATGTGTGCCATGTAGCGATTTCATTTCATTGCACGCAAATACTTCGTTAAGTCACTTAAGTAAGTTGTAATGGGAGAAAGAACTGAAGTGTAATTTGCTTTGAACTGTTCTTTGGAAGGAGGGCTGCTATATCTACCAGGCCAAAAGACAAAAGAATAACCTATGCTTATTTGCATAGGTGGCTTATATAAAATATATGCTCAGTTAGAAATGCCTTTTCACAACTAGCACGGAAACTGTAATTAACAACAAAACACCCTCCTTTTCCGGGAGAACAAAACACAAGGGGGGGGGGGATAGAACAAACAAACAAACAAACAAACAAACAAGAAAAACCCTAGTTGGGTGGCTTAAAAGAGGCCAGGTGACAGTCCTACCCAGTGTTTAAAAAATCAGTGAGAACTACAAGAAACTGCATGAAATATTATTAAAGCTGATCTTGCACACATAAGAGGGTATTTGATTTTCAAAGCTATAGCAACCCCTGACTTCCCCCACAAGCCTCTCTAGAAGGTTGGAACCCACCTCCCTAAACCCCAGTTTAAACTAGGAAGCCAGGGGCTGCTGAGGGGAGGAGCAGGCAAGAGCTCATGTGGCTTCAGTGGAGAGATCCGAGCAGCAAATTCTCCTTCCATAACTTCCTTAACTAGGATTGAAGCCTTGACTGTTATTCTGCAGAGGAAGGCTGAGCAGAGCTCCACCATGTGGTTCCTACAGAAGCTTTCCAGACAGAAGTTCTTGTGGGAGCTGCTCTCTCTCCATCCCTACCTTAACCCTGGTGCAAATAAATCTCTTACCACAACCAGCGTAACGCTGGTCCTTCAAAGCCTGCCACTTTTCATATCACCAATCGTAATTTCAGCATTTTTGAGCTGATCTTGTCTCTCTTGGTGGCAACGTGTGTGTATGGTTTTACTGCAAATAACTGGCCTTTGGGGCTATACTTTTTTACCTGTGCTGCATGTGGGTCCATTCCAGCCAACCCTGCACTGGCAGACATCTGGGGCAAGACATTCACCGCCATTTTCACAGTGCCTGTTGCAAACCACTAAACCAAGCAACCAGTGTTTAAGAAACATAATAAACAGAAGTTAGTAGAGAAAAAAAGGGGTTGCTGTCATACCTTTATTGCATATCTATATACACCCAAATAATTTCCCAGGTTTTGTCTGTAATTGTCTTTCTGCTATGATATTTATTTAATAAAATTCACACGCCAATTGATTGTAAAAACAAACAAACCTCAAAGTGGTTTACAAAGAGAAAATAACGAGAACTACACCTCAAGATATTTAGCTGAATTGGGACTTAACCATGCTTACAATAGGCCTGTTGACATCAAAGAGGTTGTTGTTAGTATGCATTATTCCATCCAAACAGCTAAACAGGTGTATTTTTCTGTTTTTTATCATTGCAAAGTATACCGTTGTAACATACTCTGGGACTAAATGGTGAAGAATGGTTATGGAATCAAATAAACAAATGACCTCCAATTAATTTATTCACTGGCTTAGTTTTGAGGGTTTTGGATGGTGATTTTGGCATTGTTTTCATTGTTTTCCTTTGTTTTATGCTGTATTTTGTGTGATATGGTTTAATTTGGGGGGTTGTTTATATTATATTATTGATTAGTTGCCTTGAGTTTCTTTGGAAAAATCAGGAAGGTCGATTTCAAAAAAGCAAACTAATTTATTTCTGACAAATTCACCAAGAGGTTATTTTGGGGCACAGAACATCAGAAACGTACAGTGGTGCCCTGCAAGACGAACGCCTCGCAAGACGGAAAACCCGCTAGACGAAAGGGTTTTCTGTTTTGGAGGCGCTTCGCAAAACGAATTTCCCTATGGGCTTGCTTCGCAAGACGAAAATGTCTTGCGAGTTCCTGCGTTTTTTTTCCCCCTTTCCCCCCCCTTTTCTTAAGCCGCTAAGCCGTTTATCAGCTGATCCGCTGATAAGCTGCTTAACAGCTGATCGCTAAAAGCCGCTAAACCACTAATAGCGCTAATCCGCTAAGCTGTCAATGGGCTTGCTTCGCAAGACGAAAAAACCGCTATACGAAGAGCCTCACGGAACGGATTAATTTCGTCTTGCGAGGCACTACTGTATAGTGCCTCTTATCTATGTGCATCTTGTGACACCAGGATGCTTTGTTTATATGTTTGTCACGTATTCCATTACTTACTTGTTTCACAATGTGGACCCACAAACCCATATGGGCAAGTGCAAAGGTTTCTGGTCAGACAGGTCCCTCCATGTTGGCAAGGTGGCTCACAATGTGCTGGAGGTGGAAAGGGAGACTGGTCAAGATATCAGTTCCAGAAATCAATTAACAATAGAAACTTTTAAACAAAAGGTGTAAAAATAGAAAGAAAAGATTTCTACAACACTATCTTTGCATTGGTTACTGGCAAAACTATCATGTTGGGTCCATGTCCCCACCAGTGGTCAAAAGGCAGGACAACAACTTATGAAGTATGGGACTCTCAGTTCATCCTGCCTTTGAACAAAACCAGTTCAGGTTTGCTTGTGAACAATTTGAAATTGCCAACATCTTGTTAAAGAAACAATTGAAGTTGTTTCTTGGAATATCAAGAATATCCTGGTTTTAGCAGGGATCCAACTTAAGTATGCATATAATAGGCATCACTCTGATGATATCAACAGAGGCAACCCTGGTAAATGTCAGTGCTGAACTCGATCTATGTTTGTTTTTTTCACAGTGGTCTAAGTAGCTTAATGACAGGAAATGTGCTCCATGGCAGATTTAAGACCCCAAGGGCTATTTCATTTATTTCATTATCATCCTGTGCTTCACAGGCAAGCAATCCCAGGGTGAGTTATACAATCCAAGCAGACCATATACAGTAAAGCAACACAATATTGAAATGTGTTTTTACAATCTTCCATAACTTACTCCATCTCCTCCTTCTCAGCATTAAAACAACTGGCCTACTATATTAATCCTCCCCCTCACCAAGAACCTGGAGGTAGAGCTGGGCCTTTAGCAGGGCTTTTTTCAGCCAGAACACACCTGAACTTAGTTCCGGCCCCTCTCAGGTGGGCTAAGAGAACAAGGGAGGTGTTCATGGTGAGTTCCTCTCCAGAAAAATAGCACTGGCCTTTAGATTATCTATTCTAAAGGAAATATTAATTTGGCCGTGAGGGATATGTTTCACTGAATACTGTGCATTTAGACAATATGTCAAAATGTCGGCAATCAATAAAATAAACACCATTGACATCCATCTTTATACATATGAACAGGCATGGGAACTATGATTCTAAAAATATAGGGTCTTTAAGGACAAGCATATGTACAAAATTGTGTGTATGGATATTGTTAAGATGGAGAGTTGGGAGGTATATTCTGAGCAGCATGGGGAGAAATTCGATTTTGTTTGCCTTTTACTAAGAAACTTCCTAATCTGCGCTTTTCAATTCAATATGTGAACCACAATTTGCGTGTCTCCAAATTTTGTGACGCAGTTCTCCAGTCAAATAATGGGTACAGAAACGAGTGTATTTGGGGAAGTGTGCACACATGATTGAAAATAACATAAGTAAATGCATTACGTTTAAGAAATTTCCTTCCAAAATGCATACATTAAAAACTGCATAGAGGAGAAAATGTATGTATTAGGTGAAATCTGTCCTAAAATGCTGGTGAACTTTCATGAGGATTCTTTTTAAAATGCAAATTGCTGCAGAAAAGTGAATTGCATTTAAAATTGGAAAAAATAAGAAACAAAGAAACAAAAATTGACAGATTCATTGATATCCCTACTATACCTGCCCTACACATTTATCACACCAAAAATATAACACAAAGCTGTGATGCAGAGTGGAACTAAGGAAGATGGAATAGGACACAAACAGAACTGAGAAGAGCTTGGGGGTGACTCATGCATGCAATTCACCCAGTCTAAGGCCGGTTACATCGGAACAAATCTTTGCACCAGACACATGGTGGCAAACTGTTAGAACAGAACAAGAGTTGCCTGCCTCATGCAGGGTGCCATTATTGCTATTCTCAGTACAGTTGCAGTTCTTTGGAATAGCTTTAGGACCAAGAGTGGCGCACTAGAGCTTCCGCTGTTGTGGGAACGTTGTGATAAACACGAAATACAACTTTTTCATTTGTTTCAGCTGTTTTCTGGAAGGAGTGAAATAGCTGACACTGCAACTTCTGAGAATCAATTTTGACACCGACATTCAGCATGCATTTTGGGTCATCCTTTAATTTTAAAAGGACAGCCCAGTGTTACCTTCATCACAGATGGGGCCACTGAATCCGGGGGGGCATTCACATACATTAGGCTTGGTGCATTTCCCATTGTTTTTGCACTCTGGTCGACACAGAGCTGTATAAAACCAACATTAAATTCTTAGATGTACCATTTAATATTATTAAATGCAGAGGATGCATAAAACAGGCATCACTCACCAGCCTGACAGCTACGGCCGGAGTAACCAGGCTTACACCTGCAAGTATTGGGTGCCACACATTCCATGTTTTCACCACAGTTATGCCTGCATATCGCTATGAGAGAGAAGAAACGGGGAAAATAAGATCAGTAACTCATCTGGTTTGTGGTATTTACTTTCAATACCTAGCATGCAAAATTAGCTAACAGCATTGACCTTGAAAACACTATACTTTACATCAATTTGTGCAATTATGAAGTTCAAGTTGTTCTGCAACCCCATCACATGTGGCCACCAGCAGATATGGCGAAACGCAATGATCAGTGAACAGAATGTGCATTTAGGGAGCCATTTGTGCAATTTCTGTGACCTTGTTGATAGCGCTCCTGCTCCCCTCTCCTTCCCCACCATGACTGCTCTTTAGACACAACTCAGCCATGCAAAGTTTCACATAGAACAGCAACTACCCTAAATTTTTGTATACCCCATGCAGCTTGGAAACAACAAGCTGTCCAGCTCTATGCTCTGGTTCACACATAACAATAAGCCATAGCTTGTTTATGCAAAATCATGAGGTAACCATAAGTTGTTTCACAGATAATCAAACAAAACATGGTTTGTTCCTCCAAAGTTTGTTTCCAGCTGCTCATGCCTCATGTGTTTGTAGTTTGGTGAACCTCTGGAGTGGAGTGCTCAAGCCACGGTAAAGGGTGCTGAGTTCACATATAATCAAAGGTTCCTAAGTCAACAACATAAACATGGCTTTACATCGTGTTTGTTAACAGTAAACCAATGCTGGGCTGGGTTTACACACAAACCTAAGCAATGGTTAATAAACCATACTTTAATAAACCACAGTTTTGTGTTATGTGCATATCAGGCCTCTACCGCCATTGTAAAAGTTCGGCAAGAACATCTGCTGGAAAT
Source organism: Podarcis erhardii (assembly GCF_964252035.2). Classification (NCBI taxonomy): domain Eukaryota; kingdom Metazoa; phylum Chordata; class Lepidosauria; order Squamata; family Lacertidae; genus Podarcis; species Podarcis erhardii. The sequence continues at coordinate 26,530,654 of NC_138513.1, forward strand.
AGGATTATGTTGCAACAAAATAGCAAAACATATGTTGCCGCAGTACCTCTACAAATAATACCATCTCCGTAATAACCGAAAGGACAACGACCGCATCTGAAGCTTCCATTTTCACTTGGCTCACAAGGAACCCCGGGGAAACAGGGTGACTCTGCACAAGTGAGTAACAGGGAAACAGTTGACGCAGAGCCTGATTTTCGATCTGTGCCAGGCCTTTGGAGTGTCACAGCAAACCTTTCAAAGGTGGGTTGCAAAGTGCTGTCTTTAGGTTTGCCAAATGGCCTTTGGAATTTGTGGCCACTTCCTCCTCCCAGTTCTTTGCTGGTTATTAGTGTCACATTAGCTTTGCTGCTCAGTGTTATGCTGGCTTCTAGGGGAGAATACATCTGCTCTTGTGCCACCGTCATCTTCTTGGGAAATACTGTCTTATTCCTAAGTGGCGTGTCAGATGCAGAGCCTACTGCATCTGCTGCTGACTCTTCCTTTGCGGTGCCAGAATGGATGTTTACAGTACTGGCACCTAATGCATAATCAGGGGATGCACTACTAACAGGCTTTCTCAAAGCTGGGCTCTGGGAAATGAATACATGTGAAGACACAGTTGTTTTGGCTGCAGAAACGGATGGACTGCTGTTGGCTACTTCTGTGGGAATGAAACTTCTGGGAACATCTGTGGGATTAAGAGGGAAGTCAGTGGTATTTGGAACCTCAGCAGTTGACAGTTGCAGGAAACCTGCCAAACAAACAGGAGACAGACACAAGAGCATTATTACAAGATTTACATTTCAAAGAGAATAGTTTTAAAACAGTAAAAAAAGAAAGTAGACTTCTACATATATCTGGATTTTTCCAGTCGTGCTTGCTGCGGTGTACTTAGCATTAGAAGTCTACTAGAAAACACACAAAAGGTTAAACTCAAACAAGAGCTCCCAGAATTGTCGGCGGGGAGCATAAGACATAACGGAGAGTTGGCAGGGAGTGTAAAACATAAACCTGAAATTAATACTCCTTAGCATCTACCTATCAGTAGCCTGCGCAAAAAGTGAGCAGCAGCAGAAACCCTTTCCATATCCTTTCCTGTTTGTCAGTCCATCTTCTTTTAGATAATAATAATAATAATAATAATAATAATAATAATAATAATAATTTATTATTTATACCCCGCCCATCTGGGTATACTCCGGGCGGCTTCAACAAAAGGTTAAAAATACATTAAAACATCAGTCATTAAAAACTTCCCTAAACAGGGCTGCCTTCAGATGTCTTCTAAACGTCAGATAGTTTTTTATTTCTTTGACATCTGATGGGAGGGCATTCCACAGGGCAGGCACCACTACCGAGAAGGCCCTCTGTCTGGTTCCCTGTAACTTTGCTTCTCGCAGTGAGTGAACTGCCAGAAGGCCCTTGGAGCTGGACCTCAGTGTCCAGACTGAACAAATGGGGGTGGAGACGCTTCTCCAGGCAGATGTCATTCCGTTTTTAGAAATGGCATATCCCCAGGAATACACTGCTGTTCATTCTGATGTTCAGAAATCAGAAGGAATTCTAATTATAAGGTTTGCCTCCTACCCATTTCTTCTATCTTAAAAATATATATGAATAACATAAACCTGAGCTCTTTACTTGCCAGAGACATTTTCATCAGTATGGGCACCAGCAATGCTATAGCCGTGATTTTTGCCTGCACTGATTTTTTCACTGGGGTCTATTTTGTTATATCCATCTTCTGGAGTCAAATGACCAGAGGGAGCCTTGCTTGTTGGTTTTATTCCAGCTGCGACATAAACAAAAGAATGCCCAAATCAAAGGGATAGCAAACCAAAGGTAGCTTATTTAAAGGACAGCCAAAGGGTTACATAAAAAGTAGTTAGGCTTATTGAAAAATGTTCAGAGTTCCAGGTTACAGCCACTGCTATCCTCACTATTCCAACTGTGGCCAGAAAGATTCTACGCACAACTTCTGCAAGCACACAGTGGAATGGACTGTACAAACAAACATTTAACTGGAAGTTGCTTATATGGGAAAACACGTACAGCCACAATTATTTTACTGTGCTGTGCTGATCCTCTCTTGGAAAGTCTTAGTTTCTTACCCAGTAAATGCTGCTATTGTTTTTGTTGTTTGATTCCAACTCCCATCAGCCCCAGTTAGCTCAGACAATTGTCAAGGATGATGGGAATTATTGCCCAAAAAATCTGGAAGGCAACTGGTTTGGGAAGGCTAACAGGTCAATCTGTTCAACCTGACTACCAAAACTTTTCTCATTCAAAAGCATGTTTCCTATCCCATATAGACAGAATCAGCTATCAAGCATGAAAGTTCTATGAATTTCTATTATATGGACAGGATTATTAGACAGGTTTTTGCCTTAGGCACATCCGTTTTAAGCACAGCTTAGTGCAATGAACAAAACACTGGGAAATAAAATGAAATATGATTTTTTTGATGATCAAAAAGGGATAGCTTTTTACCATAACATCTTTTCCCATCTCCGTACAGGCCAGTGGGGCAAGGACCACAATAATAGGAATCCATAGTATTGAAGCAAGCTACTCCAGGGAAGCATGGTCTGGATTTGCATTCATCAGGGTCTTTTTGGCAATGTCTACCTAAACAGAAAGAAAGATATTCGGGCATGCATCAAAGGCTCTTTTCAAGTGTCTGTTCCTTCTCGGGAACTAGTAGCACACCCACACCCACACACACAAAAAGCCACAAAGATTTTCAAAACAGAAAGCAAACATTGGTTCATTGCCTAACTCTTGGGAGATAGCAAGCCCTTGATTTTCCAGAAACAAAAAAAATAAATAAATCTGGGATTTTTATGATGTATTTGTTCTATATACATTTAAGGCAGGGATCTGCAGCCTTTAAGACAAAAAGAGCCACTTGGACCCATTTCCGAAGAAAAAAAAACTGGGAGCCGCAAAACTCGTCATTATAAAAATAACCTTTTTGTCACTTTTTAAAATTATTTCTTTGTTTGACCCCTCAGAATTACTCCTCCTCATAGAAATAAACGTTAAATTAACAAGTTACCTTTTTGTGTGTGTATGTTCTTCACTCCCCTTCAAAACAGTGACCAGCGTACATGCCCCCTTTCAATGCAGTGACCTGTGTACATGCCCCTTACAATGTAGCGGGCGGGCAGGCGGGCGGGAAGGTGACGTTGGGACGGTGCGTGACTAACGCACGCACTGCCCCCATGCGACGTCACAGCCAGTACAGCGCCCGCCACAGTGGGGAGTGTCGGGGCGCACAATGCGCCTCCTCCCCTCGCTAGTATCCGCCCCGGAGCCGTGGCAAAGGTGTAAAAGAGCCACATGCGGCTCCGGAGCCGTGGGTTGTAGACCCCTGATTTAAGGGGACATGGCCACTTTTGCAGAAAAAAACCTCCAGCCTCAGGAAAAGTTATTTGGGATTGATTTCAAATAGCTGGGAAGGAAATTCTGAGTTTTGATCATATAGATTCATCTGGATACATATCTCCCCTATTTATTCTTAATGTTTGGTTGTTTCAGATAAGATTTAAGACAAAATGATTTCATGTATATATTTATGTGGAATTTAAAAAATGAACTTTATGTAAAAAAAATTGTTTGTTCTCCTATGCAGTCTGCAGACTAATTTAATAGTACCCTATCCTGTTCCTATACAACCCTACATCCAAGCCTCATTAAACTCAATTGCATGTACTTCTAAGTAGGCATGTATAGGATTGCACTGTGCTTTCTAACTCCTTATTCTAGCTTCCACTGTAATCCGCAAACCACACCAGCTTTTTGAAAGCCAAGCTTTTACCCCTCTTCCTCATTGGCTTTAACTGGCCTGAAGAGGCGTACGCGAAGATCTAACTCAGTGATGCTTGAAAAATATTTGTTCTGCTTAAATAAACCTCACAGTAAACTGGAGCCTGAAATCATGCATGTAATTGAATTATTGTTATGTAAATGTAGAATAAGTGACAATTCACCCTGCAGCCCAGGTGTACATTCACAGCGGAAGCTATTTATTCCATCAAAACATCTGCCAAGGCCACAGGGGTTGGATGTGCAGTCATTGGTATTCACTTGACAAAGGTCACCTTCAAATCCTGGCATGCAGATGCACAGATATTTCCCACTTCCAGGAGGGAAATTGGTATCGGTCACACAGGACCCTCCATTTAAGCAGTCACATGGTTTCACGCTGACCTACAAAACATGCCCAATAAACAGCAGGCTATAATTACTCTTGAATGGGATATTCCATTTGCAATGGAGCTCTTGTCATGGCTGCATGATAGCAATTAGCGTTGGCTATTTGACCACAATAGCTATTACCTCGATTGCAACTTTGGTTTCGGCACTGCAGTCGTCCGTTATGAAAAAGGTAAACAGCTCAGGCTTCTTCGACAGCGCCTTCCATATCAGGAGTCCAGCGGGAGAAAGACTGGCACCTGGCGGGCCGGAATTCAATAAGAAAGCGACAGCAGAGCCTTCTGCGTCCGTCGCTGAGAACTGATACACAAAATCCTCCCCATAAAAGGTCTGCAGCCGTTCTTGCATATTTTGAAATACAGGAGGCTGGTTGTCTGAAAGGAAATAAATGGAACAGCCACAAAGTGAGAAATAGGAAAAACGGATGACATCAGGAAATTTTTATCTGTGCCCCACCTACTTACATAGCCACTGTTAGGGGCCTATACAAAATGTGCACCTGACTGCAGTGCTTTACTTGATCCCATATCATAGAGCTGTTGTTGAAAGAGAGCATGAGGATCACCTAGTGCAACCCTCTGCAATGCAGGAATCTTTTACCCATGTGGGGCTCAAACCCAGAGCCCTGAGATTAAGAGTCTCATTCTCTACCAACAGAGATATCCTCTTGTGCTTTTTCATTAAGCATTGCAGTAAGTCAGCCTTCCCCAACCTGGTGCCTTACAGATATTGTCAGATACCAACTCCCATCACCCCTGACCACTGGGCATGCTGGCTGGGCCTGATGGGATTTGGGGGTCCAACTGCACCTGGGGGTTGCCAGGTTGAGGAAAGGTGTGCAACCAGTCTGTGACACTGGCTCTAAGCATCTGTTGAAAGGGATTTCTCTGGGGTGTGTGAGTTCCTGCACAAACTGGTTTCCTGCTTCCCACTTCCCTGTGCCCATCATGATTGCAGGCATTGATCTATACAAGGAATCAGATACAACTACAATTCCATTTCCTGGAATTTCAATGGGAGAGAGTTAATCGCAGGTTGCTCTGAAACCAATGGGACTTCAGTTAATAATAATAATAATAATAATAATAATAATAATAATAATAAATTTTATTTATATCCCGCCCTCCCCAGCCGAAGCCGGGCTCAGGGCGGCTAACAACAATCAAATAATCAAACAATCGAATAATCACACATTCTAAAAATATTTCATTATAAAAATTAAATTAAAATCAAGTTAATGGCAACCGATTAAGCAAGATTCTGTGCAGGTTGCCAGAGGAGGGAGTCAGGCTGCGCCCTGACCAAAGGCCTGGTGGAACAACTCTGTCTTGCAGGCCCTGCGGAAGGATGTCAGGTCCCGCAGGGCCCTAGTCTCTTGTGACAGAGCGTTCCACCAGATTGGAGCCGCAGCCGAGAAGGCCCTGGCTCTAGCTGAGTTAAGTCTAGTTAAGTTAGTCTGGATCCAACTCAAGGCTCTTTAACATTCAGTGGGTCATGAAATGTGTTTCTTCAAGACCTCTTTGCAGGTGCCAATGGATGCAAACAGGTCTTGAAGAAACACATTTCATGACCTAAAGGTAAAGGTACCCCTGCCCGTACGGGCCAGTCTTGACAGACTCTAGGGTTGTGTGCTCATCTCACTCTATAGGCCGGGAGCCAGCGCTGTCTGCAGACAGTTCCGGGTCACGTGGGCAGCGTGACAAGCTGCATCTGGCGAGCCAGTGCAGCACACGGAACGCCGTTTACCTTCCTGCTGGTAAGCGGTCCCTATTTATCTACTTGCACCCGGAGGTGCTTTCGAACTGCTAGGTTGGCAGGCGCTGGGACCGAACGACAGGAGCGCACCCCGCCGCGGGGATTCGAACCGCCGACCATGCGATCGGCAAGTCCTAGGCGCTGAGGTTTTACCCACAGCGCCACCCGCGTTTCATGACCTACCGACATGCAATAAACATCACCCTCCCCCAAGAGCATTACACCACAGAACAAAATGGCACAAACCCATCAGGAAAATGAACCCATGATGAACTTTAGCCATCATCCTGGCACAGGCAGCTAGGAACAAATTGAGCTGATGCAAGGTAAGCAATTGCTAGATAGCAAATTTTGTCTGAAGTTTCTGTTTCTCATGAGAAGGTACACAAGTCATAAAGTCTAGAGAGGTAATGTGCTGCTCCAAACTCTCAGGCAAGAATGGACAGCCTGTGGCCTTCCAAGATGGTGTTGGACTCTCAACTTCAATCAGCTCCACCCAGCATGGCCAAGGGTAAAGAATGATGTACGTTGTAGTCCAAGAACATCTGGGGGCCACTTGACTCACTGCCAGCTCCATGACATATGTATCTCCTCCTCAACTTTCTGGAGATGTGTCTCCCCTTCACAGTTTACTGTAAACATTGGTATGCACATGGAAAACATGCATGAATCTGAGAATACAAATCATTTGTTAGGTTTAGGCATCTGAACCAGTGAGCTTCATAACTAATTAGAACTTACTTTCAGCAACTGACCAAGTTAACTTTGATATTTCCGGTCTGCAGAGTAAGCAAGGGCTTGTAGGATTTGTGTCACCTTCACCATAACAAAGTCCATCTATGTTACATGTTTTCTCCTTTGCAGAAATAAAACATCATTCATTAAGATTCATTAAGAATATTTTTCCTGCATGTTTATTCATGTGCCATAAACTGTCAAAGCAGTGGCCTGCTAGTTATTCTCACATGGCCCCAGCCTCAATCTAATTTTTGCATGCTTCAGAGAGTTCACAACTTCTGAAGCCAGGTCTTCAGAAAGGTATTCTACACCACTGTCGCTAAAATGAACAGAACTTGGGCTGGACCGAGTATGGCCAAGCTCTTGCACAAACGACATGCCTTCCAGTGGGGCATTCAGGAAATCCTTTGTAGTCCACACCTGATAGGATTTCAAGGTGCCGTGTTGAAACTACTGAGTTTGGTGTTTCAATTCTTGATCACGCAAAAGGTCCATTAATCTGAATTATTGGGAGGGTTTTGTAGTAGATCACTAAATTCAATGCTGTATTGTATTGTTCTATAGCAGATTGCAAATTTGGGTTGCAAATACTGTAGAAATTTGCCATAGAAGAATTCTTGCTGAACACAGTGGGACTTACTTCTGAGTAAACTTGCACAGAATTACCACGTCCTTCCCTGAACTGGTGCCATCCATATGTTGTTGGACTCCAACTTCCATCAAACCCAGCCACATGGCCAATGAGCAGGGATGGTGGGAATTGGAGTACAAGAACATCTGGAGGGCCATAGTTTCCCCATCCTTAATTTAGGAGATGTGAGACTCAGTAGTGCACACAAGGAAGTGATATTTTCATGGCCGTGATAACCTCTTAGACCTAGAGATGTATGAGACACCTTAAGGACAGGAGGAGGAGGAAGGGCTGAAAGAGAGCACTTTCCCTTCTGGAAACAACCAACAAACACATCAGAAGTTATTTCTGGAATGAATCCAGTCAACCCAGTTGGAAGTTGGGAAGCAGCATTACGAGTAAAGTTGGGAAGTAAGGCATTACCAGTAACAGACTGCCTACTTCCAACCTGTGAACCTTAAAAGTTTCATGTTCCCATCACCACTGACTATTGGCCATCCTGGTTGGAGCTGCTAGCCAATGGGGAACTCCCCAGATGCTCCTATTTAGCTGGGAGTCTCACTTAACTCAATCAAAACAAAATAAAAAAATTCCTTCCAGTAGCACCTTAAAGACCAACTGAGTTAGTTCTAGGTATGAGCTTTCGTGTGCATGCACACTTCTTCAGATACACACTTCTTCTGTGTATCTGAAGAAGTGTGCATGCACACGAAAGCTCATACCTAGAACTAACTCAGTTGGTCTTTAAGGTGCTACTGGAAGGAATTTTTTTATTTTGTTTTGACCATGGCAGACCAACACGGCTACCTATCTGTAACCTTAACTCAATCAGGCTTGCTTCTGAGCAGACATGTCTAGGACAGTATTGTTGGTCCTATGCACCTGATGGTGTGGACTCTAGTCATGAATACATGTGCCATAAATAAACGTGTTGCTCTTTAAGGGAGTATACCCCAAGGAAAAATCTGTACTCGCTCCCTTGCTAAGGAGCAAACCCTACACAAATCTGGAGTGGAGTCCCCAAGATGGTTGGATCACGTCTTGTACACCTCCTTCCAGCAACTCCTGCAGCCAGGCTCCTGCCAAATGTATTGCTCTGCTTCCCCTTGTATCACATCAGCAAGGCCAAGAGTGGGGGGCTTCTCCATCTGGGCAGCCCAGGACCTTCATGTACACTGCCAGGGCTTACACTCCAGAGAGGTCACTTTGGCGCTGCTAATGCAGCAAAAACAACGCAGGAGGCAGCAGTTATGAGTTAAAGTTCTCTGCAGCCACAGCAGGCACTATGATACTCCAGCGGTTTGGCTTCACCCCCGGAGGAGCACCCTATCATCTCTCGAGACAGACAGATGCCAACAACAACTCATTAAGGTGCCACAAGACTCACAGCTATAACGGATTAACACTGTTGCCCCTCCAGAAATTGTGTATTGCATATTTAACTGACTAATTAATTGATCACTCCGCTGAAATTGTACATGATTAATCTATTCCGTTTCATTTAATGAGATGACATCTCTGCTAGATTTATCTCCTAGCCCTAATGAGGTTGTAAATATTCAAAGCAAAACAACAACAAAAATAAGACACTTGCCTTTAACGTGCAAAATCCATTTGATTGTGGGTCACATATCTGACAAGCTCCGTCAAATAATGTCACTGTTTTAGGGTTGCTATAAGTGAACCCGTCATTAGAAATCTGTTTAGACATACAGCAACAGTTCTGTGAGTTATATAAGTACCCAAAAGGGGATTATGGTGCATTTCACAATTGACAACATGCACATCCTACCTAGATCCCTACATATTTTAAGCTTGATTCCTACATACTGCAGGGGTAAGCAGAAGATATAACGGGAAGTAATGGTAGATCTCTGGGTGACCTATTATAAACAGAGAGCAAAACTTGTTTCTTTTGTGCATCCCCCCCCCAGTGTGCCTTTTGATGATTTTTTTAATGGTTTTACAAGTTATGCTCATGCACCTCCTCAGCTTACTTCTGCAGGATTTGTTAAAAAAATTATCTCAGTCGCTATATGACTATATGAAGTAAATCTCTAGAGACTACCTTAATTTGCCACTTTGCAATGGGTTGGCCATCCACAAGATCCAGACCATCATTCTGGTGTCCCTCAGTGGGAAGTTGGCAATCCACAGTCCTGGTGTTGTGGAAAGTGGCGTGGGTGAATAAAGATTCCCCAAGCACCCACTTGTTATCACTGTACTGAATTAAAGGACCAAAAATGCCTGATTTAGTGACCCTATAAACAAAACGGTGATATACAAATAGATATACAAATAATCTAACTGTTTTATGAAGCAAATCTCTACAGAGTACCTTAATTTGCCACCTCTTTTGACCCGATTTGGCAGTTCTGGGGGTACAAAATGGGCAAGTATTCTGCAGCATTAATCAGAGCCATATAGCAAAATGGCAAAAGATACGTTACTGGATGTCCTCAAGGCTTTTTTTTTTTTTAAGCAATGGAGGCCCTAATTTAGATTTAGGCCATGACACTTGGCAATAACCAGTCCCCCCCCCCCCACTGAAGAATACAAGTAGATCCCAGCTTGCGTGTGTCATTTGCATTGCAAAACCAGTGCAAGCAAGAAAATGGCTTAAACCATTGATCTACGCCATCTCACATCTACTTCTAGAGGAGGGACTTTTTTTGCTGCATACCCTGAAATGATTCTCATTCAACCTGCACAAGCACCTAGCTTCATCCACTGACAATGGGTCATTTTTTTTTCTGTCAGTGAACTCTTTATTTACAACATAGTGGGTGAAATGTCCATGGGCCACGTAAAGAGTAAAAACCCTTCTGCTTGCTCCCACATATAAGGTAAAAAAAGAAAAGTTAAAGGAACCCTGGACAATTAAAGTCCAGTCAAAGGTGACTATGGGGTTGTGGGGCTCATCTCACTTTCAGGCCGAGGGAGCCAGTGTTTGTCCACAGACAGCTTTTTGGGTCATGTGGCCATCAATACTAAACTGCTTCTGGCACACCAGGACACCGAGAGGTAAACCAGAGTGCACAGAAACACCATTTACCTTCCCACCACAGCGGTACCTATTTATCTACTTGCACTGGCGTGCTTTCAAACAGCTAGGTTGGCAGAAGCTGAGACAGAGCAACAAGAGCTCATTCTGTTGCGGGGATTTGAACCGCTGACCTTCCGATCGACAAGCCCAAGAGGCTCATTGGTTTAGACCACAGTGCCACCAGCATCCCTCATATGGAGCAACTCAAATATATAATACCTTTCTGAGAAACAACAGAAATGCAAAGTACTGCACAAGCTTTCACGTTCCCTCAAACACGGAGTATTCAAGTTGAATGTTAAGCAAAAACACAAACACAAAAAGGGGAGTCGGGGGGGGGGAGAAATAAAGATGACAGTGGGTAGGCATAGTTGAAAAAAGTATGCCATCTGTAAGGTGGATTGCAGGAGCTGTGCAACACAAGGTCCATGCATACAGGTGCTGAAACAGGTCCCACTGTTTCCAACAGAGCTTATTCCCAGAAAAATGAGAATAGGACTGCAGGCCTAATTAGGTCAGGCTGTGCTGTATGTGAGCAAAAAGATCTCAGGTTGTGCCAGAAGTTATAGCAATGGCTGTTCTTCTCCCTTTGCAAAACATAAAAATTAGACATTATTCAGATCTAATGACTCACATGGCAAGCCAAAACTTTATCTGCTTGATAAAAGGATAGGCCACAGAACCTTTTTTGGGGGGGAGGGGAGCATAAGACCAAGAGTGTTGCTGCTGAAAGTGTTATTAAAACCCTCCAGCTTGCAATGAGTGAGGAGTGAGACAGTTCAAGCTGTGATAAGTGAACTCCCAATAATTGTCTCACTAGGAGTTTGGGGAGCAGCTCTTAACTTAATGGAATGTAAATGTGCTGTTGGCTTTCTGGTTTCAAACTGACTTGCTGATGAGAGGATCCATGTTGTGTACAAAGGGAAATCCACAGCCTGCACTGTAATATAACCTGCCAAAATAACCTCAGCATCAGCTGGACGGAGCCAAGTATAAAGGTGCGCTGGAAAAAGAAAATGGGAAAACTGAATTTCTTATACATGAGGGATTTTTTATTTATTTTTTGAAAGTTGTATTATATCTCAGAGGCCAGGTGCTAGTTTCAGCTCCTTTAGCTCAGGCTTCTGACATTGGTCAATTGATCAAGGGTCTTGGATAAACTCCAGTTTGAGTAATTGCTTTCTCCCCTACAAAAACTGTCCTGTAAATTTTGCTCGCAGTCTTCATACTTAACCAGTAGTAATGCAGAACCAAGTAGCTGCACCCACAAGTCTGCATGGGACTTTCCAGTTTGTCACCTTTGCACAGGGCCAAAAAATAAAGTTGAGAAAAGAAAAGAAAACCATGCTGAACTTGGTTTCTCATAGCCTTCTATTTGCAGGCTCTACCACTTGTACCACCTATGATTTCCTCAGTCAGCAACTGCCTGAATATGGAGAATACGGATGCAGAATGGCTTACATGATCTTCAGGTTCTAAAAACCTGAACGCTGAACCTTTATCAATACGACATAAAATAATCCACCTGCAAGTTATTAATTTCACATCTGGGACCTGGCGACTCCATGAATCCACGGCCAAAAACTCTTACAGTTGTGCAGTCATACTGCCGGACATCACACAACCCTCCATTGTTCAGCTCTGTAATTTCCGGAACCTGATCTTGAAAACGAAAATCAGAAAGTGAAACACACCGAGTCAATCAACAGGCCCTTCGTGTAAACAGTATGACAGAGCTTTTGTGCCAACAAATACCTATCGAACAAATATGAAGAAAATAGGGCACTACAGACACAAAACCTGGGCAAAGAAATAAACTAATTTCAACATATTTCACATTGAATTTCTTTGAGAAAATTTGACATACTGAGTTCTGTTAAAGGGAGACATAGGTTTCACAAACAGTGAGCATGGGGGCACACTTGTCTCTTAACCTCAAATTTCCATTATTCCATTATTTGAATAATTTTCCAACCAAAAATATCCCCAGCGCTCAGAAAACTGAATGTCAGAGAGAAGTGTTCTTACTTGGATACGCTAATTGTTTCATATGCGCAAAGAATACGGGGATCATATTTAGATCCATTACAATTTGGGTTCAGACCTCACCACAGAATGGAATCAGTCTGGGTTGCCTTGATGAATTATCTTTATAGAGAGCAGGACACAGGGAGTGGGACCTTGTTCTTGGTCTCTCTGTTGAATGGTTTCTTTAAATGTAAAGGTTCATCATTGTTCCACCCAATGTGTATGTCTTTAAGGGGCCAGAGCAAGGGCCAGAGCAAAATAACGAGACCCAGCTTTACAGCTGTGAAACATAGCAGGTGCTGCTGAGTTGTACTGATTAAGCTGTGTCAGCAATTGGGTGTAGTATATAAGGAGCAGCACCTAGCTCTCCCATTACCCTGGGGGATGGGTTGGCGGTTGGGTCTGGTTTGTTGTTGTATAGTGTATAAGGAGTTTTTGTTTTTCTAATTAAAACCTTGTTTAAGTTATTTTAGAGTCCCTTTTTAATGCATGGTCTCCCCAGCAAGCTCTCTGCAGCGCTGCAACACTGCAAATAGCCAACACTCTCATCATCAACCATGGCATCCTCCTGGACCAGCTCCGGGAAATGGGAATTGGGAGCACTGTATTACAGTGGTTTTAATCCTCCCTTCAGTCCAGAGAGGAGTATTCGGAGAGTGTCTTTCAGCACCTCTATGCTGTGGGGTGCCACAGGGGACTGTCTTATCTCCAGTGCTATTTAATATCTTCATGAAGCTATTAGGAGCAGTCATTGAGTTCCAGGGTGAGTTGCCATCAGTATGCTGATGACACTCAGCTCTATTTCTCCATAACAGCTGAATCAGGAGGCCACACGGTCTCCTGGCAGAGGCATAGTGTGGGGGGTGCCAGGGGTGGCCATGGCCCTGGGCGCACAATTTATGAGGGGCTGTGAACCAGGCAACCCCATGTAGACACCCCCCAGCATGGTGCTCCTCTCCACCCACCAAGGACTGTGTTGCATTATATAAAAGACCTAAAGGGTATCTAATAGAAATACCAAATAGAGGCATCTGGCTGCATTCTCTAAGGAGGGTGGAATGTGAAATTGTACTATTCTCCCAAGCTAGTAATTGAGACTAGTGTTCCAGTGAGCAGTGGTTAAATTTGGCACAACAGGAGCCAAATATTACATGACTTACCTCTAGGAAACAGGTCAGATGCAGAACAGACTGCAAAGCTGACCGTTTTACAGATTAGAATATAGATGTTGGATAAGGAGGCTTGCTGTGGGGTAGAGAAAGAACGCTAGTAACTGTAACTTGACTCACCAGATGAGGTGCTGCAGTCATACGAGCTGAAGCCTTGAAAACATGCACAGCCCCATTCAACGCAGTGACCTCTCCCGCTGCAGAGGTTGGGACACTTCAGTGCTAAGAGCAAGTCCTCAGATAATCTCTTGTCTTCTTCTCCGGTGCGGTAATTAACTTCTTCCAAAGCTCTCTTTTCACATTCGTTTTCTAGGAGGGCCAAGCCTGCCTTTGCCCAGCTGAGGTCGTCTTTCAGTTGCAGATCCTTGATGCACAAGTCTACCACATCGTTGACCCGCTGGCCGAGGAGAGCCTTACAAGCCCTCACTATGCTGGAATTGGCAACTGTCTCTTGGCAAAGGTTCAATGCATCCGACTCAGTGAGGCCAGAAGGCGTAGGCCATGAAGACATGGGCTCTTGGTATGGGTCAGCCATGTGATCTTCTGGGAAGAAATAGCTAAATCCGTCCAGATCTGTTTGGCTTAGGCTCTGGGATGGAAACACAGAAAGGTACTCGTAGTCATGTTGGCGCTTTGGGTGTGAATGTCTTTTGCGGCGCTGCTGGCTGCCAAATTTGTCTGTGTAGCTGTCAGCTCCCCGGCCCCAAACAGCCTGTTTGTGTGTTGTAAATCCTGTCTTTGAGTTCAGAAAGAGAGCCGTGCGTTCTGGGGTTGCTGTCTGAAGAGCTCTTTGATTTAGAGAGCGTCCCTCTCTGGAGGGAACAGCAGAAGAAACCTCCTCCAGCACAGAAGCACGTTTCCTCAAGCCCCTGATAGGATCAAGCGAGCCGATGTACTCAGCGGTTACATCCAGCCCCGGGATCAAGGAAGGGAGCCAAGCGTTTTGTTTGTTTCTTCTGCAGGGCAAAGACAATTCTGCCTCAAAAACAGAATTCAGTTTATTTGCTGGTTGGTCTTCTCCCACGTCACCAGCATTGCAATTACAAAAAACTATTTCCTTGGCCGGAGTTGAAAGATCCGGTATTTGGTCAAACAGACTCTCTCCTGGTGAAATCCTGTCAAAAAAACAAATGGAAAATCTCAACATGGCTGCTATCCAAACAAGCAACATGCATGGATGGATGGATAGAGGGGGGGGGGGGGAGGCGAGAACTGTTCATGCCACTGGAGCTTTGTGATACTTGTTACCATAGCAATTTTCCTTTTAGACATTTGGCTGTCCAGCCTCTGTTCCAGCAAAGGAAATCCTACCAGACCTCTAGGCAATTCATTTAAATGTTGAACCAGTCTAACCATCAGGAAATTTCTCCTGCCACCCAACCAAAAAGTATCCTCCCATAACTTAACGTCCATTAGATATAGTCGTGCCCTTTGGGGCAGCAGAGAATAACAGCTTGCTCTCTTCTATGTGACAGCCCTTCAGGTAATTGAAGACTGTTCCCCACTCAGGCTAAGCAGTTCCTTCAAACCCCCTAGGACTTGTTTTCTATACTGTTGAGCATCTCTGTTGCCTTTATGGACTCTAATTTGTCAATATCCTTCTGAAAGCGCAGTGTCCATTATTGCACAGTGCTATATAGCTGGGTTTTTTGTGTATGTATATATAAATACACAAATACACAAATAATGGTGACACACCTGCCATCCCCTGAGCCTAGATTGTCTCAGTGTGCGGATAAAAAGATCAGAGACCTTAAGCTATGGAACAGGACACATTCATAATGACAGGGGAAATTAATTAAATGGAAAATGGAGATTGTGTAAGTTTGTGCAGTATCTTTTCATTGTTTTTTAATGTTATTGGGGAACTAGATTCCACATTCCCTTCCTGCTGTTATCATTTTCATAATTAACTTTAAGTGACAAGAAGTCAGGGCATTTTGGTACAACATTTCAAAATTTGGTCAGTGCCTGGATGGAAGACAGGCTGGGAACCACGTGTATGTTACCTTGGGTTCCATGACAGAAGAAAGGTAGAGCAGAAATAAGTCTTTGTACTATTGCACTATTTCAATACTACCAGTGTGGTATAGTGGTTAAAGCAGGCATAGACAAACTCAGCCCTTCAGGTGTTTTGGGACTACAACGCCCACCATCCCTAGCTAACAGGACCAGTGGTCAGAGATGGTGGGCGTTGTAGTCCCAAAACATCTGGAGGGCCGAGTTTGCCTATGCCTGGGTTAGAGTGTTGGACTAGGACCTGGGAGACCGGGGTTCAAATCCTCACACAGCCATGAAGTTCATTGGGTGACCTTGGCCCAGTCACTGTCTCTTAGCCTAACCTACCTCAGAGGCAGATAGGTAGCCGTGTTGGTCTGCCATAGTCAAAACAAAATAAAAAAATTCCTTCCAGTAGCACCTTAAAGACCAACTAAGTTAGTTCTAGGTATGAGCTTTCGTGTGCATGCACACTTCTTCAGATACCTGGTATCTGAAGAAGTGTGCATGCACACGAAAGCTCATACCTAGAACTAACTTAGTTGGTCTTTAAGGTGCTACTGGAAGGAATTTTTTTATTTTGTTTCTACCTCAGAGGGTTTGTTGCGAAGATAAAATGGGGAAGGCAAAAAAACCCCTCACATGTATGGCACCTTGAGCTCCTTGGAGGAGAGGCGGAATATAAACAAATAATTGAATGAATAGATCTCCCCTTTGCAATAATATAAAAGATACTGATAAGACTTTTGGTTATTACCTCCATTCATTAATAAAAGATGTGTAAGTATCAGCTCCTCTAGTGATTTCAGTTCCGTCCACATTGTGGTAATCATTCTCCACAATGCCATCAAATGTTCCACAGAGGCCCAGCGTGTGTTTATAATCCAAACTGGGGGCCCTGAGAGTTAGACTCATTCCCCATTCACTCACGTCGGCTCGAATAAAAGCTCCGGAAGAAAACGAGATCTAAAAACAAATGGCATCACACCGAGAGAACAAGAAGACCTTTTCAGACTGTGGTTTCCATTTATTGACCGTGTTGGAGATGAAACAAATTACTCTGACTCCTTTTTTCTGTCTTTTAAGTACAGTAAGCCCACAACTTACGCAAGGAATACATTCCAAGGATGACGCCTAAAGCCAAAATTGTGTTTAGTCAAACACATTGAGCTCGACAGCGGGGGGGAATTGCCAATGTCTTTTTTTGTTGCCCCTATTCGAAATTTTCTATTTTTCTATTTTGCCAAGTGCGTAAAGCTGATTGCACACAAGTTAAATGCCCGTAAGGGGGACGCGGGAGGGGCTGTGGGTAAAACCTCAGCGCCTAGGACTTGCCGATAACATGGTCAGTGGTTCGAATCCCCGCAGCGGGGTGAGCTCCCGTCGTTCGGTCCCAGCTCCTGCCAACCTAGCAGTTCGAAAGCACCCTTAAGTGCAAGTAGATACAGTGGTGCCTCGCAAGACGAAAAGAATCCGTTCCGCGATTCTCTTCGTCTAGCGGTTTTTTCGTCTTGCGAAGCAAGCCCATTGACAGCTTAGCGGATTAGCGCTATTAGCGGTCTAGCGGCTTTTAGCGATCAGCTGAGAAGCGGCTTATCAGCGGATCAGCTGTTAAGCGGCTTAGTGCTTAGGAAAAGGGCGAAAAAAGCGGGAAAAAAACCCGTGGGAACTCGCAAGATTTTTTCGTCTTGCGAAGCAACCCCATAGAGAAATTCGTTTAGCGAAGCGCCTCCAAAACGGAAAACCCTTTCGTCTAGCGGGTTTTCCGTCTTGCGAGGCGTTCATCTTGCAGGGCACCACTGTAAATAGGTACCGCTTTATAGCGGGAAGGTAAACGACGTTTCCTTGCGCTGCTCTGGTTTCGCCAGGAGCAGCTTAATCATGCTGGCTGCATGATCTGGAAAAACTGTCTGTGGACAAACGTCGGCTCCCTCGGCCAGTAAAGCGAGATGAGCGCCGCAACCCCAGAGTCGTTCACGACTGGACTTAACTGTCAGGGGTCCTTTACTTTTACCTTTTATGATTACTGAAAGAAGCCACTGTGATTGATAAAGCAGATTTGTTTCAATAAGCCATAGTTAAGATTAATCATATGTCCAAATCCTAAACTATTGTTAATTGAAAGCAGGAGCAAAAGATTCTGATCTCCTTGTGACCACACCAGAGGAGGAGGGCGGGACAAGCTCCTGACCCCATTGTCCTGTTGGTCATATTAGCTGTAGAATCTGGGTCACAGTCCTCTGCCTCTCCCACATGATCTGGTGACCTGAGGTTGAGATGGATTTGGGAGTGGTCCAGGGATGAACGAGAACCATCACAGAGGTTCTTGTGTCGATAAGCCAACTTTTCCTATGTATCCATGTCAAAGTGACAATTCTCCCTACCATTTACAGATTTGTGGGTGGTTGTCCTGAGGGCCTCCGTCCCTTGAATATAGCAGTCAGTTGCAAGTGGAGTTGTTGCACAGGGTTCGTTTCCTTTGAAAATGCATCTTTTAAACACAGTGCTGTGCAGTAAGCCTGCAACTTACGGGCATTTAGGTAAAGGTAAAGGTACCCCTGCCCGTACGGGCCAGTCTTGACAGACTCTAGGGTTGTGCACTCATCTCACTCTAGAGGCCGGGAGCCAGCGCTGTCCGCGGACACTTCCGGGTCATGTGGCCAGCGTGGGGATTCGAACCGCTGACCTTCCGATTGGCAAGCCCAAAGCTCAGTGGTTTACACCACAGCGCCACCCACGTCCCTTTCAGTAATCATAGTGAAGACTAATTGCAGTTCATCAAGGTTTAGACATAAAAATTGCAGCTAAGGCTTCTAATTTCCTCGTGGCCACACTGGAGTAGCAGAAAGAAGGAATGCACAAGTCCAAGACTAAGCCATGTTTGTTTAGATAATCATAAATCATGGCTTATCATTAATGTCCGAACACAGCCCATGTATGTTTATTGGATTTTTTAAATTTAAAAATCCCTAATGCTAAACTGTGGTTAGTTAAGAGTGGGTAACAAAAGCTCCTAGTTTCCTCATGGCTAAGTTGGAGGAGAAGGGCTGGGCAATGCAGAAGCCCAAGGCTCAGCCAAGCCTCTTTATGCAACGATAAACCATGGTTTATCATTAATGTCTGAAAGTAGCTTATATATGTGCATTGATTAAAAAGGAAACAGGAAACTCCTCCTGAATCAAGTTGCTTTACAACAGATATAAAATGGATCAACACACCGTGACTTTTCTTCCTGAATATGATTCAGTGATCCTGACGCCGCTGTCTGCTGAAGCTCTGCTCTTCACAGATAAGTGTGGCTGCGAATCACGTAGCTGACCACTGCACATGTCAAAAGCTATTATATCAGCCCCTTCTTGGGCAACAAACCCACAGTTACATGATGCTGGGTAGTAGAGGCTCCCACAGTCCCACTGGCGTACTTGGACTTCAAAATCACGGGAAGTACTTCTGTATAGCACAAACGTTCCCGTTTTAAAGTTGTCATACATCCTAGAAAAAAGGAGAGCATGTGAAATTATTTGTGTTTCAAAATTATCATCACTTTTACGAATTGCTATTTTAATGCAGTGCCGATTCATCCAATGTTGTCATTTTTAAATTTAACTTGGGGGGCGGGGCTGTTCTAACAGTTTTTTTTATAACTCAATCCTATGCATGTTTACTCACAGGTATGTTCTGCCTAGTTTTAAAGGGCCTTGCTCCATGAACAAGATTGTGCACTTCCTCACTGAAATACTAAAGTCAAATTATACCTAGCATTCTGTTGCGTGTAGTTTATCCCAGATTTCTTTTTATTTACAAAATATAGCTGGACTACAAACAAAAGCCGAAGGCCAACATTGGGTGGCAGTGATGATTTCTTAATCATTTTCCTTTTTGCATTTCTCACTAAAAATTGCCCCCCAAACAATTTTTGCCCTGCCAAGGAAAATATGGTGCCTGCATCATTTTACTTGAAGGGTAAAAAGTTATTGAGGTTAAGGAGTTTTTAGGGTGGAAACTGAATGAGGGGAAAGCGTTATGAACGCCTACTTTAGTTTACTGCCCCCATAGCTGCAATTTTTGAAGAAAAAGAAAAACTATCAGGGACAAACTGTTTGTGACTGAGGATCGGGTTTAACTTGGCCTTCGTCAGAGGATGTTTCTGGAACTTTCTTTTTCCTTTCAAGACTGAAGAAAGATTATTGGGGGCGGGGGTTCTCCCCAGGGAGCTGAAACTGCTATAGGAGAGCCATTTTTACTCATGACGTGTAGACTTATTATCTCTGCTCACACCCAGGGTGTAGGGTGAAGCCAATTCCCCCAGAAGAATTCCTGTACAAGGAGAACTGAAAGAAACCACTTTGGATTTGGCTTGGGATATTGGATTTTGGACTTAGAGATGCTAAAGTTTCTTTGAGCAATGTGTGCTTTGCTTCAACAGCTCCATGCTACTCATGCAGCTTCCACAATTGTAAATAGCACAGTTATTATCCAGACATGGCAAGCACCCAATCTCCTGTCCTCTAATGGAACCTTACCTTACTCAGGTAATAGCTGCACTGAACTTCCTACTGCTCAGGAAAAGAAAGTAAGTTATTTATTTGTTTGAAAGAGAAACAAAAGAGTATGCCTCAGCCTTCACCAACCTTGTGGCATTCGGATCATTCAGACGACTGCCGTTATCCCCAGCCAGCAGCGGCGTAGCGTGGGTTGTCAGCACCCGGGGCAAGGCAAGTAATTTGCGTCCCCTAACCTGGGGCAAGGCAAGTAATTTGCGCCCCCTAACCTGTGGATTTGCGCCCCCTAACCCGTGGATTTGCGCCCCCTAACCCTAACCCCCAGATGTTGCGCCCGGCCCCCTCTGCACCCCCCACGCTACACCACTGCCAGCCAGCATCAGCCTGGGGCGGATGGGAATTGTAGTCCCAAACACCTGGATGACACTAGGTTGGTGAAAGCTATATTCCACAATATTATTATTTAATCACTCCCTCCCCATTCCTTGGTGTGTTGATGTTCCTCCAACTCCCTAAATAATACCTTTTCATTTTTAAAGGGAAGGTTTTGTGATGACGTGAGAATGGCATGATGGACAGTTTTTTCCAATACCATTCAGGCAGGCCACACTTACCTGTGTGAATTTCAGGTAGTTGCTAGGAGACTGGGCTGAATAAAAAAACCTCACTGCCTCTTTGCCTAGTCAATGCTCACATAATATGGGTTTTTATAAGCACACGCTCATTCCTGGCTACGCATTGTGGGTGCGGAGCATTCAATGTAACCACCATTACTCATCTCTAGGGACATATTCTGTAGAACTGCTGAGAAGATACGATCATCCCTAGCTGTGTTTCATTGTGACAGAACAGATTTCCTTCATAAATATAGCAACCGGTGTCACTGAGTTGAAGCAAGTCACTAAAGCCTTTCTCCCCAGCATTTTGATGGGGTGGGAGAAGGTTTCGATTAACAAGTGACAGATAAAAAATATTAATGTATTCATCTTAGTGCCCACGATTTTTTTAAAAAAATCCTCTCTTGAAAAGAAAAAGGGGAAAGAGTAAGTTTGTAAATTACCTGCCATCAAATGTAATGATATGTGGGTCAGTAAAAGAGTAGCAATAGGCAGAGGGCAGATCTTTCACAGTAACCTTTAAAAGAAGTGAAGACATTAAGGTAAATCAGCTGATCAGGAATCCTTCAAATATATTGACGTGCTGATTACGGAGCTTGACTTACAAGTAAATAACACAGCAATGCTTCAATTCTAAGCCTCACTAATTTCAGAGAGACTTACTTGTATCAGGTAAGTGTGCAGAGCAGGCGATGGGGAATCTGTGCCGTTCACAGATGTTGTTGAATTACAACTCCCATCAGCGCCGGCCTGACTGGCCAAAGGCCAGGGATGTTGAGAGTTGTAGGCCAGCAACATTTGGTCACTGGTTTCCCCCATACATGGTGTATAGAGCGGCTGCTTAAGGGGGTCTACCTCACACATACCAAGGAATATGCTAGTCATCACTGGCTTTTCATTATGTTTTAGCAAACAATAATGTTTTTAACTAAATTTATCCATCAATTAGAGGCTTCTGATGAGGTGGCAAAATGGTTTTAAAATAGCTTTTTAATCAATTAAGATGTCCAAGTGCTGTTTTTATTTCATGTTTTATATATACATGTAAGCCACCTTGGGAGAGCCCTGCCCTGAAAGAATTTCACAAAACAAAACAAAACGACATGCTATGCGAATTAGAAATGTCGTTATAAATGATGCTCGTAAGTCATTGTTAAAAACGTGCAAAAAAAGAGAAAACCTAGCCAGTTTACATCAGCTAAGTTCCAAGTGATTTCTTTTTCTTTTATCAAGACTGAACGGAATGGGTTTCCACCTGAATACTTTCCACCATGTAGCCATTCCACAGGAAGTTGTCGCTCACAATAGGTTCTGCCGCAATTCTGGTTACTCTTTCTCCATTTCGGGTGAAATCTGTCACCGCGGTATAATGGATGCTGGCGTGGCCACACGTCCCATTGTGGCAGGGATGCTGAAGAAGCTCCACAGAGCAAAAAGAAAGAGCCACGTTTAAGCTCTGCGGACCTTTACCTGTTCCAAAGCAGACAGCCATTAGCAAGATTTCTCTTTAAGATGCAACAGAGTTCTGTTTTTAGCATTAGTGATTTGTTAAAATCAAAGCAGTTTTTTGGGGAAGTGGCAGGATATAACTGTCAGGTTGCAAATAAACAGAGAGGCAACTAGTTTAACCTCTTGCAGGATCTTGTATACATTACTCACTTCTATCTCATCGCTCTTTCTTACCTCCAAAATTTACTTATGTTATCATGTGCACACAAGCATGAAGCAGGGGTGGGAAAATGTGTTATTGGGGTGTCAGGCTGTGTGCTGAGACCCTTCTCACCCCTGGATACAGCAATGTCAGGGAATGGTCTGAATAGGATTGGGAAGTGTATCCTCAGTCAAATCAGCTTCTGTCTGAAGAGGAGGAGGAGGAGAACGATTCACATCCCTTCTACCGCTCAGTTTCAGTAGGAGAGAGAGAGAAGAATGCTGCACAGCCTCCGCAGGAGTTACCTAGCTACAAGATAGTTGAAGAAGAGGGGGAAGGGAGGGAACAGCCAGCAGAGACCTCCCTAGAGAGACTGGATGACCCCCTCTCTCCTCGGGCTCATAGGTCTCTCCATATTAGAGAACATAGGATGCAGAGGGGTGAAACTTCCCATTGGCGCCCAGGATGTTGCTGGAGATGGAAGGGAAAGGCTCAGAGTAGCCAACAACCTCTCTTTGTGGGGAGATATGGATTATTGCTTTGCAACCAGATGACTGAATAAAAAGGACTATAGAATACAAACTGCTTGTGATTCATGCCAATGAAGTTACCAGGGAAGGAGAGGACTCTCCATGCCTGACAAGCGAGTATTAAAATATAAGTCAGGCTAGCTTCCTGATGAGGTGATCACCTTGGTAATGGACCATTAAGGGAGACAAAGGAAAGGGGCTCTGTGTGAGACAACAAATGGGCAGGGTCCCCTCCTTCAACTCTTGGGGTGTTAATACTGTGAGCCCCTCCATCAGGTTGTACCTATGTGTGAACAAACCATATATCATAAAGACACCACAGTCTCCACCGTGCCTCATTCCCAAAGGAGACATGAACCCTGGGTAAGCATCTGAAAGCCCTGAATCTCACACTGCTTGGAGATTGGGGTGGGGCACAACATTATCACAACACAGCCAGTGCCAGACACCAATACATCTTATTGCCTTAGGTCAAGAATGAAGAATGGAGAACCTTTGGTTCTTAAGATGCCATTGGCGTTCCCATCAGTCCCGGTCACTATGGGTCAATGGTGAGAAAAGGTAGGAATCAAAAATTCAGAACAGACAAAAGGAATTACTACCAAAGAAAGGCCATAGCTCAGTGAGAGCATTTGCCTTGCATGAAGCTGGTTCCAGGTTCAAACTGCAGCATCTCCAGGTAGGGCATGGAACATCTCCTGTCTAGAACCCTAGAGGGCCATGCTTATTGTCAGTATAGACAATGATAAGCTAGATGGATCAATGGCTGACTCAGTATACGGTAGCTTTCTGTATTCTATGTAGCCCAGTTTCCACACCTGTGACTAAGAAAAAGAACATGATGAACCCTCCTGCAACCACACTGGTTTAATCTTAGTTTAACATGGGCATTGGCATGGTGTTTTCCACTGTGCCAAAAGGCAGCAAGCTAAGCTAGAGTTCTGAACTGCAACACAGTGCTGGCTCCTCACACAAAGGCTGTGTGATAGCCTGGGAATCCCATTCAGAGGCTGAACCGGAGGAATCCCAGCCTGCACAGGAGTCCCCGCCTCCAGGGCCGGCTGAACTGGGGCAGGGCCTTGATTCTGAAGCGCCTGCACCTGTGCCGGATCCTCAGGAGCAGGCACCAGGTGAATCCACTCTGGCTCCGGAGGTGGTTGAGGACTCAGTGCCTACAGGTGAGTCACCCCTGGGTCCAGTAACTGCAGAGGCTCAGGGCAGAGAGGCGAAGGGAAATGGTTTCTCCCAGGAGGAGTGCTCGCCTTAAGGCCAGGAGAGGCGGGTCTCCTGGGGGCCGAGACTGCCCCTGGCCTCAGAGAAGATAAAGGCCAGTCAACCCGGTCCCAGGTTGCGGGAGCAACGTCGTTGAAGAGCTATTTCGGCCAGCATCCAGTCCTGTTCCCCCAGAGTTCCTGTCCTTGCCCGGCTTCTCGCTGTGGACCCCACTTCGCCCGAGGAGGACTGTCTGCCGACCCTCAACTCAGGTCCTGGACCTCGCCCCACGGTAACCTCCCCCCTGGACCAGCACAGGCTGCCATGCAACCAGCATGCATCACCTGAGCAGGGCAATGCATGAACATGTCAAAATGAGGATAAAAAGTACATATTCAAGGCACAAGCCAATTAAAAAAAAAAATTGAAGAAGAAATTACCTTCCTCTATTGTTCTTAATTTTAATGAGATTTTGCAGTCATTTTCCAGCTGACTAGCTTGAGGACAAGGAATGGGAATTTTGCTTTCTATCGTCAGTCTGTATTCCTTTCCATCTTCTGATATTATAAGTGCCTCAGGATGTAGCTGAATATAAGAAAAGGAACATGCTATGAACACAAGGTATCCGTGTGGAATTATCTCACAGTAAATGTTCAGAACAATGCTGAAAAGAATTTAAAGCGAAAACTGGTTTTTACAGCTGTAGAAAACAACAGAAAGGCAATCAATAAGATAACATCCAACTGTAAACCTTGCTGTGATGATGGCAATTAAAAAAAATTCCCTCGGACTTAATTTCAGTAATCTTGCAAAATAGATTCCCCCCCCCCCCATGCAAAAGGAATACAAAAGTAGTTTGCTTTTATAAGGAAACTCCACAGAGTGTGCCTAAACACAGGCTGATTTAAACAAATAAACAAAATGATTGCATGCCAACTCTTTAGTAGAAATAATTTAAATGGTTTGACGAAGACCAATTTAGCTTGCACTTAGTTCCCACTATGTCAAGTCTCAGAAAGCTTACGCGCTGCATATTTAAAGCACATGACTTCCCCCAGAGAATCCTGCGGACTGTAGTTTACTCCTTGCATAACTACATATCCCAGCAACCATGGCAAGCTACAGTTTCCATGACTCTTTGAGGGACATCAGGTACTTTAAATGTATGGTGTGTACGCAGCCTTTTCACAGTGATTTAAATGGGACCTAGGTGTAATTAACTCAGGCTGGAATCCTATATACAATGGGGTTTACTTCTTAACAGGGTAAGCTTGAACAGCATGCCTGGGTCCAACTCAGGGGAAAAATTGTGTGCATTTGGAGTGCCACTTATTACCTTTACATGCTATCACACCACTAATTTTATTGCCAACAGAGAAAAATTCTTGCACTAGCAAATATTACAATATTGTTCTTCTGAATATTTGCACCACTGCAGTGAAGACAAATATGACTTACAGCACAATCCTATACAGCAGGGGTGAGGAACCTGAGGCCCTCCAGATGTTGCTGGATTCTCCCATCAACCCTAGTATGGCCAATGACAGGGATAATGGGAGTAGCAGTCTAGTAACTTGTGGAGGGCCATCTACACATACTGTATATCTACTCAGAAGTGAGCCTCACTGAGTTCAATGGGGCTTACATCCAAGTACAACATGCAAGTGTGGGTCCTGTGGCCCTCCAGACGTTGTAGGAATTCCAACTTCCAGCCAACATGGATGATGGGAGTTGTAGTCCAACTTCATCTGGGTGTATGGCTTTTCCACCTCTGGGGTACAGGGTCATAACTACACAATGCACTGTTTTCTTTTCAGCGTACCTTAATTCCTGCAAAAAATTCCATGCTCTCAATGACTGAACTCTGCATGTCTGGTTTCTCTAAGAAAAAGGTGGAACTGCTGCAGTAAATCTATGTAAAGGACAAGAGAAGGGACAACACTATATTAAAGCAAGAATGGCAAAGAGCCTTGTGGCACCTAAAAGACAAACTAACTTAGCTTTCAAGGGTTAGAGTCCACTTCGTCAGAGGCATGAAGTGTCGTCCTCTGTTGCAGAAATATATACAAAATCAAGAGGGGTAGACAGGCAGAAGCAGTGAGATCAGAAGGCAATGAAATTCAAGGAGTACAGGCAATGCAGAAGATCACAGAATGATTAAAAAGCAATTCCTGAGACTTGGTGCTTCGCTATTTCTGTGTACCTTTTAACACTCTTATGTATCTCAATTAGATCTCCTTCAGTTATATGCCACTGGGGTCATTCCATATATCAAGTGATCCAACTTTTTTACCTCATGTCATCCAATTATCTTAACATTTTGTACACTCATTGAATGAGCAAAACTAAGTTTAAATCTCAAATTTTAATTTTTAATCTTATCCAGTTTTTGAGTTATGAGGGTTTGAAATGTCAAAAATAATGACAATTTTGGCCTTGCCAGACTACACAAAAACCTTTAAAGCTCAGCCCAGGATTGAGATACATCAAAACTAAAAACACCAGTCCCTTCAGAACTTTAATCATTTCACAAGTGTACAAAATATTAAGAAAACTGGATGACATGAGGTAAAAAAGTTGGATCACTTGATATAGAATGACCCACCTTGAGAGTTTTAGGTCCTTAAAAATGAGATATAACTACTTTAATTTTTTAAAAAAATCCTGTTCCTTTGCCAATTTTGATTCTGGCACTGCCTCTTTTGCCTCTAGCCACACCCACCACTGGCATGCGGCCCCCAGGAGCCTGGCCAAAAGGGAACATGGCCCTCAGGCTGAAGTCTTCACCACCCCTGCTGTAAGCTTTATGGCCAGATGGAAATTTAAACTTGGATCTCCCTGGTCAAAGTCTAGCCACTATGCAACACTGTCTCTTAGGTTGCAGGCACTCCCAGTGTCCCCTAACAGAGGGAACAGCAAGATGCTCTAGGTCAGTTTTCAGTTCACTTTATACTGCCTTTCCATATTACTATAAAGTTTTTATGGAACTGCACTGAGATACATGTTATTTGTTTGCTCTGTACCTGCTAAAAATTTGCTTGCTTGTGGCAACTATGAGGGGGTAACTTTAACAAAACCAAGTGTTTAGACAGATGCAGATATAACCGTCTCCATCCCAACCCTAAAATCTCATCCGGTGAGCTTGCTGGATTCT
The DNA here is from genome assembly GCF_964252035.2 of Podarcis erhardii. Classification (NCBI taxonomy): domain Eukaryota; kingdom Metazoa; phylum Chordata; class Lepidosauria; order Squamata; family Lacertidae; genus Podarcis; species Podarcis erhardii. Next base: position 26,557,885 of record NC_138513.1, read on the forward strand.
TAGAATAACAGATACACAAACCACAACCTGGGAGTTAAGGGTGCTGCTTCTAAGGGAATCACAAATAAGGAGTTTTGGAACTCAGCATTTATCATTCGGTGCGACTCCTTGCTTAACATGGATTAACTTGTTGGACTTGTAATTAGAAGAGCACTGAGGAGCATTACCTCTTTGCAGAAACATAAAACAATAATACAGAACTTAAACATACCCTGTCTCCTAGCCGGAGGTTTACCCCATCCAGTTCTAAGAGAGAGAATGCCTGGACTGTTGTCTCTTGCTTCAGTTCTTCTTTGATGCTTTCAGGAGACAGTCTGGACCAAGCCACAAGAAAGCCCACAGAGGTGTTTGTGGTAGGAACATCAAAGGAGCACCTTAAGAAAATGCTTCCTTCAAGTAAGACCGCCACTATTTCAGGTGTGCTTGGAGGGGGTGGTGAAGGAAGTGGCAACTGTGAAGTAGGTAATTTCTCTAACGACAAAAACAAGTGGAGAGGTGGGTTAATGCCATTTAAGAAATGTAAAGCAGAGAGAAGAATTCCAGAAACAAGCAGCAAGCAAAATAATGTGATTTCCTGCTAACTATTTTAAACAAGAACATAACAGGAGCCCTCCTGGATCCAACCAACGGCCTATCTACTCCAGCATCCTCTTCTCACAATGGCCAACATTTAAATTTAGAGTCTTGATGAAATCAGAGTCAAACAGGTATGGTGGTATAGCATAGCATGTGGTGTGAGAGTGTGTGGGGAAAGGGTGGCTGTTGCGAACAGAAAAATCAACACACAATTAACACACAATATCCATTGAACCTATGAGCAGATCATCATGACACATGAAACATAATGAAAACCAAACTGTTTATTATGTTTATTACTTTGAGCTTTAAAGAGTTAGAAATTAATGCTGGTGTGAAGTCACAAAATGGCCGCCGTAGGGTGATTTTTATACAATGGGAACAAATAACTTCAAACATGGGGAAAGAAAGAAATTGACGGATAATACTCCATAAATTCCTTGTTACTTTTTAGCTGTTGTATTTCATTTCCCCACCCCCCTACCCCAAACTGGTCAACAACAGGCATTTTCCAGTGTCTTTTAGACAGAAAGACTTTATCATTGCCCAAACTTGAGGGTGGTTACAGGACAGGGAAAGAAAAGCCAAGTATGTCAATGGGAGACACCTCATGTGGGAGACATCACAGGCAACCACCCTTCTGGTGTCTCCCACTCTGGGCCAGTGGGCCACCATTGGGAGCTAATAGCTGCACCCACAAGGAAGCGGCAGATAGTTGGTGGAAGGACCCGAAGTGAGAGGCAAGGAAGTGAAGATCTCGAGAGGCTGCAAGAAGAGACAAAAGCTCCCAGGTGACTGCTCGGCAGGTCTGTCATTTTCTGTGGGGGGCCAGGACTGAGAGCTACCTTTGAGAGAAGAGTCTCAATTTGTGTGCTGTATTTGTATTTTAGATACCACGTTGCTGATTTTCTCCTCTTTTTATGCAGTTGCGAGAATTTGTATTGCATTCTGTATTCCTGAATGTAACTACATTTGTATAATTGTTCTGATTTTAATGTTGCACAGATATCCTGTTATGGTATTTGTGTTGTAAACTGTCCTGTGGTCTTCTGACAAAGGGTGGTATTGAGGCATCTAATCATAAGCCTGCATTTTTATCAAAGCTTCTATATATTTCAATCAAGGCTTGTATTTAAAAATGAGCTTAAAAAGGATTTTCAAATGTTTCATGCCAGGCAAAAGACCAGCTGCCTAAAAGAACCTTGGCAAGATGTTTTTCCTCCTAAGACAAGAAGGGCCCCATTGATTTATAGTAGAAAAACAATTCTCAAAGTCATAAAAAGGGAAATTACATATGCTGCCCCAAGGTTGAGAAAACACCATTAGGAATGGGGAAAGATAATACTAATGTGCCTCCCAGTAAAATGAGCCAGATCTTCTTTCTAAGGTTGAAAGGCCAGGAGCAAATGGAAGGAAAAACATTTAGCTAGAAAGAAAGAGAGCATTTTTGGGGAAGTCTCTTCTAAAGCTGTTTCTTAAACTGAGAGAGTTAAAAAAAGGTTAAAATGTGTTAAATGTTGGAAAGGCAACTGGCTTGGCAGAAGAAGCAGCTTCTTCCTATTTTATTTTGAGGCTGGAGAGGAGGGGGAAAGGGGGAGGTGCAAACTGAAGAGGCTTCTTTTAAAAGCTGTGTTTTATTGAGTTCCTTCCTTTTCACTTTGAGAAGCTTTATTCTTTTAAGAGGCTACCTATGATAAATGTATGAAATATATTAGCTTAAATATATTGGCTTAAATGTAATTATGCAAAGGATTTAAGGAATGCTAGATTCTTATTTCATATGGTTGTAAGAGTTGTATTTATCCTGAAATTAAGTCAGCCACCAGCCCCCCCGCTGCCAGACAGAAGACGCCTCTAAGCAGTCTTGATATATAGTTGTCAGGCATTTTGTTTAGAAACATTAAATGAAGGAAATCTTTCAATGTTGATGTGAAACTCAAGATCCTTGACATCTGTTGAACATAAAATGTAAGATTAAACCATTTGTTTTAAAAGGCAATAGGGCAAGAAGGGCAAGAGGTGAGCTGGTAATTAAGATTCCATGTAAGATATATTATTACTTATTTGTCATTTATATATAGCTCTTTGTCTCCCATATAAGGGCAAGGAAATGGGTGTATCTTTTGTGGGTGTATCTTTTGTGATTGGTTCTAGCAAACAGCCAATAGGAATTTCAACCAGGCTGATTGGACAGAGGCAGCCACAGGAGGAGCAAAGGGGGCTGGATTAAGGGAATATAAGTGCTGGCCAGAATGGCAGGAGGCCAGGCCAGAGCTTGGTAACCACGTACCACTGAGCCTCTTATTTATTTGTCTGACAAATAAATTACTATTTTAATTTCTCTATTGCTGCGTTGAATATTTCATTCCAGCTAAGCGTTAACCACAAGCAGGGTGCTACATTTTATGGTGCCCTGTGACTCGGATAAGTGGTCTGCTGGAACGCAGCCCCTTCGCCCTACTGGGCAGGGTACAAGAGAGAGGACAACTGCTTACCCAAAGCGCGCACTGGTAAATTTTTCCAGGGGGAACGCAGAAGACTCGTCTGTCTGATACCCTGCTCACTGGCGGCGACGGACCGGGGGAAACAGGGAACCAACCAAGGGTAAGTGCACAAAGGGATTTTTGGCCCTCCAATTAATTAGGAGGAAGAGAAGTCTTGATCAAACTTCTGCGTCTCAGTAAGGGGAAACTGAGTACGCTAGGTGGTTGGGTACATCAGATGGTGATCTGGTGTAGGGAAAGGGAAAAATTGGGAGGTAGAGTGTGGTGAAGTATCCAGCGCATTGTATGTGTGAGAAAGTACAGAGCAATCTGTAGCTGACCCGAGTGTGGAGTGGGCAGTACTTCGGTTCCTAGTAAGGCGACTTCACTAGGCAAGGAAACCCACGAAGCGCGTCTGTGAGTGACTGAGTGGATACTTCACAGGGCCATACAATGGGAGTTGGGGGTTCAAAGGGGGAAAATACACCTCTTGAGTGTATGTTAAATAATTTTAAGAAAGCCTTCTCAGGGGCATATGGAGTCAAAATGACGCCAGAGCGCTTGAGAACGTTATGTGAACTAGAATGGCCAAAACAAATTACTGGATGGCCATCCCAGGGAACCTTTGATATAAATTTAGTAAGCAAACTTTGGACTGATATCGCCAAAGAAACTGGAGGGTGCCCAGAACAATTTCCATATATAGATTCCTGGCTGAGCACATTAAATAAAAATCCTCCATGGATAAGGGAATGCAAAGTCAAACGATGCAAATTATTGGCTGTAAAAGCCGAAGCTAGGAAAGGAATCTTGCCAAATAAACTCAAACCCATTTTTGAGGGGCCAGAGGAAGAGGTGCTTCCACCTCCACCCTATGCTCCACATCGAAGGGAGCTTAATCCAAACACTCCACCAGTTGTAACCCCAAGGCAAGAAACTGGAATGAATAATGGGAGTGGAGTCACAGAGCTTGATTCCTTGATAGATTATGATAAATATCTTCAGGAGGCATTGGAGTTCTATAATAAAGCCCAAGCAGAAGTGGTTATTCCACCTGTGACTCCTAATAGACCTCCATCTACAGTCTCCTTTAGTGGAACAACTGATTGCCCACCCCAAACCCCTGTACATCCAAGTCCCAGAGAAATGTTACAGAAGTTACAGGGAGACCTTGCTCGGTCAGCAAGCAATACAGCCAGGCGTATAAAGCTGCTAAAAGAACGCCTTGCGACAGATACCATCCCCTATGATTTGAGGCCCCTAGAGCAAAGTGAAGAGAAAGATCACGTAGTAGCCCCTCTTAGAAGAGTATTTGATGCACTTGAGGAGCCTGCACTGGTTAATGGGCAACCCGGACCACGGCCACCTCGAACTTCGACCCTGCAATATATTCCATTCACAACTACAGATCTGATGAATTGGAAAACACACACCCCATCTTTTGCAGAAAAACCTCAGGCTATGATGGACTTGGTGACTTCAATAGTAAATACTCATAGTCCTACTTGGACAGATTGCCGCCAGCTCCTGAATACTCTGTTCACCACTGAGGAAAGGAGAGACATAATTGAAAAGGCACAGATATATTTGCGTGAGCAGGCCAGAGCGGGAAATATTTATAATGTTGACCGTCATCTCCAAGATAACTTTCCCTTGGAAGATCCTAATTGGGATCCAAACAATGCAATTCACCTGGCCAGACTCACCACCTACCGCCAGACACTTGTGCAAGGTATCCGCAGGGCATGCCAGAAGCCCACTAATATGTCTAAAGTCTCAGAAGTAGAACAAAAACCAAATGAGAGTCCGGGAGACTTTTTAGAGAGGCTGCAAGAAGCCTATCGTATATGGACTCCTTTTGACCCTGAAGCCCCTGAAAACAGTAGAATGATTACTGCTACATTTGTGGCCCAGTGCGCTTCTGACATTCGTAAGAAAATTCAGAAATCAGAAGGATGGGAAGGGATGCTGATGAGCCAAATTATGGCCATTGCACGCCGAGTTTATCGGAATAGGGATGAGGCTGAGAAGCAAGAGAAGAAGAAGTGGCAGAAGGAAAAGATGGTAATGCTAGCCACAGCAGTGAAGCAAGACCACCGCCCCTTAAATGGAGGGCGAGGGCGAGGAAGGAATCCACCACTGGGAAGGAATCAATGTGCAAATTGCAAGAAGGAGGGTCATTGGAAGCGGGAGTGTCCTGAACCCCTGAGGTTGGAAGAAGTACGCCCAGGCCCAGGCCCAGGCTCCGGCTCCGGCCCAAGAAACCAGGGACGGGGACGGGGAATGATCCGAGATGGAAGATATCAGAGACCAGGACAGGGACGGAGTAGAGACAATTTCATTGGACTGGCAGAAGAGGATTTTACCCAAGACTAGGAACGACCGGACTCCATAAAGTTAGGCTTCCAGGAGCCCACGGTCACGATTCAATTAGGGAGCCATTTAATAGACTTTATGATTGATACTGGGGCTGAATACTCGGTACTCCCAGAACTATTGCAGAAAAAGGCATCCAAAAGTGTAATCATTAAAAGTGCCACTGGACAGTCAGCTAAGAGGTCTTTCCTCCAACCTTTGGAATGCCAGATTGGGGGACATCGTTTAACCCATCAGTTTTTGTATATACCTGAGTGTCCAATACCTCTCTTAGGTAGAGATATGCTGTCCAAATTGCAGGCCCAAATCACTTTCACTCCTCGAGGTCCAGAAATGAAACTGCCATCAAAAGCAGCAGGAATAATTACCCTCTCAGTACCTAAGGAACAATCATGGCGCCTAATGTCAGCCTTGCAAGTCCAACCCACATTGGATACAGAATTAAACAAGCTCCTCCAAACTCTACAGGTGCCACCAGGAGTATGGGCCGAAAATAGCCCACCAGGAATGGCTAAGAATATAGCTCCAATTGTAGTAACCCTAAAACCTATGGCTACCCCTGTATCTGTAAAGCAATATCCCTTACCCCGGCGAGCAGCGGAGGGCATCCAGAAACATTTGGACCGCCTATTAAAATATGGTCTGCTTAAGCCTTGCCAATCAGAATGGAACACACCCCTTTTGCCTGTTCGAAAACCTGGGACAGATGAATACAGGCCAGTGCAGGACTTGAGGCTCGTAAACCAGGCTATCGAGACCTTGCACCCAAATGTACCAAACCCATATACCTTGCTGAGTTTGATCCCACCAGAAGCAACATTTTTTACTGTATTGGACTTGAAAGATGCATTCTTCTGTTGCCGGCTGGCACCACAGAGCCAACCTATATTTGCCTTCCAGTGGGAAGACCCTTTGACAGGAACAAAAGGCCAGCTAACCTGGACAAGATTGCCCCAAGGATTCAAAAAATTCCCCAACTTTATTTGGCACTGCCTTGGCGAGGGATCTAACAAGTTACCCCTCAACACCGGGAGAAAAGGTGGTTCTGCAATATGTGGATGATCTTATACTAGCTGCAAAGGATTTTGATACCTGTAAAGAAGGGACAGAGGAACTGCTCCACTTGCTCTGGGAAGCTGGCTACCGAGTTTCCCAGAAAAAGGCACAGTTATGTTTAGAAAAGGTCAAATATTTGGGCTTTGACATCTCACACCAACAACGAGCATTGAGACCAGAGAGGAAAGAAGCTATTTGCCTTATCAAGGAACCTACCACAAGAAAACAACTTAGGGGATTCCTGGGAACAGCAGGGTTTTGTAGACTATGGATACCTGATTTCAGTAGTCTGGCCAAGCCCTTACATGAAAGCACTCGAGGTGCAGAAAAGGACCCATTCGTATGGGGACCTGAGCAGAAACAAGCCTTTTTAGTTATCAAACAGCGACTTATGGAGGCACCAGCCCTTGGATTGCCTAATTCGGAAAAACCCTTTCAGCTGTATGTACATGAACAGAATGGGATTGCAGCGGCAGTCCTGACCCAGAGATTAGGAAGTTGGAACCGTCCAGTAGCTTATTTGTCTAAACAATTGGACTCAGTAGCAAAAGGATGGCCTCCATGCCTAAGGGCAGTAGCGGCCACTGCGAGCCTTGTCAAAGAAGCTGATAAATTTACCTTTGGCCAGACGATGTATGTGAATGTACCTCATGCTGTTTTGACACTCATGGAATATAAGGGTAGTTATTGGCTAACGAACCCAAGGATGGCTAGATACCAAGGCCTATTGTGTGAAAATCCCAGGATTCATCTACGAGTAGTGAATATGCTCAATCCAGCGACTTTGCTGCCCCTACCAGAGGTAGATGATGAGGAATCACATGATTGTCTCCAAGTAATGGATGAAGTTTATTCCAGTAGACCTGATCTGAAAGATGAGCCATTAAAAAATCCAGATGTTGTATATTATACGGATGGTAGCAGTTACCTGCATGAAGGTGCCAGACGAGCAGGATATGCTGTGGTCACCAATGAGGAAGTTGTGGAAGCTGAAGCTTTGCCTACTGGCACCTCAGCACAAAAGGCTGAACTTATAGGTTTAACTAGAGCTCTGCAATTGGCAGCCGGATGTAAGGCAAACATCTATACTGATTCAAAATATGCCTTCTTAACCCTGCATGCACATGGAGCTCTATGGAAAGAAAGAGGTCTAATCGGAGCCCACGGGAAGGCCTTGAAATATGGACCTGAAGTAGAAATCCTGTTAGAAGCAGTATGGGCTCCAGAACAGATTGCTGTAATGCACTGCAAAGGTCATGGACGAGGAAGGGATCCAATAACCAGAGGAAATCATGCTGCTGACAAAGCAGCCCGAGAGGCAGCCCAAAAGCCTGTGGGAGGATTTATAGCAGCCCTCATACCAGAGGTAGTTCCAGAAGAAGTTAAACCTCACTATACCCCAGAAGAGAGGAAGTGGGCTGAACAGGAAGGAGCGGTTGTGAGGGACGGTTGGATGATCCTGCCGGACAATAGGATTTATGTACCTCATCATCTAGCAGGCACAATTGTAAGAAATTATCATGAATCTACTCACCTTGGCGGTACTGCAACTAGAGAGAGTCTCAGTCGGAAGTTGTATATTATTAATCTATCACAATTAGCAACTTGCATTTCACAGAAATGTGTTCTTTGTGCTAAAAACAATCCCAGGCAGGGACCGGTACAACCTCCTGGAATTCAGCATGTGGGATACGTCCCCATGGAAAGCCTAATTGTGGACTTCACAGAGCTGGTCCCTTCTAAGGGATTCAAGTATCTCCTTGTGTTTGTAGATACTCTTACCGGATGGGTTGAAGCTTTTCCCACCCGAACTGAAAAGGCACGAGAGGTAACTAAAAGACTCCTCACTGAATTGATCCCAAGGTTTGGATTACCTAGATGCATTGGAAGTGATAATGGGCCAGCGTTCATTGATCAAGTAGTACAAGATGTATGTCGAGTCCTACAAGTAAAATGGAGACTGCATACAGCATATAGGCCTCAGAGTTCAGGGAAAACTGAAAGAATGAATCGGACTCTGAAAACCCAATTGGCAAAATTAACCCAGGAAACGGGATTGGGATGGGTAGATGTGTTACCCATAACACTGTTTCGTGTTCGGTGTGCACCCACAAAAAGACTTAAGTTGTCACCTTTTGAGCTCCTGTATGGGAGACCGCCCTCCTTTGTTCAGGATATTCCAGCTGACCTTAAACAAATAGGAGACCATGTGACACAGGAACAAGTGCAATCTCTCTCCCGTGTTTTTGTTTCTCTTAACAGGTGGGCCCTCGAGCGCACGCCGTGCAGCATTGCCGAGCCGATTCATCAGTTCCAGGCTGGCGATAGCGTATGGGTGAAAGAGTGGAAACGTGATCCACTTGCACCTAAGTGGCGTGGACCTTACACCGTCTTGCTCTCTACTCCAACAGCGGTGAAGGTAGCTGAGGTGACCCCCTGGATTCATCACTCTCGTTTGAAGAAGTCTGAAGGCAGTTGGACGTGCAAAGGTGACCCCTCTAATCCTTTAAAACTAACTCTCTCCAAAAACCCCTGTATCTAGCCCTACCGGGAACGGGCTAGGTCACGGGCAACATTTGACGACCGGCTTGCTGCAGCCACAACCTGGAAGCTGGCTGACCTGCGCACGCCTGAAGCTTGAGGAGCGTCTGAACCAGCGACTGTGAACGGAAAGATTCTCTAATACAATTGATTGACTGCCCCCCTTGTGGAACAATTATCAGAGATATTACTCATTGGGGATCCTCGGGATATATGTTTTGGTCTTGGTGGTTCCCCATTTCTGTCACTGGGGGAATTATATTGGGGCTAATAATTATTTGCTATCATAATAAGGTAATCTTTTGTGGAAGGAATGCATATACTAGACATCAACATGATTTTATTATTAATCCTGATCCCTTGGGAAGGGGAAGGGTCCTTGAATCTGACCAAATTGGCTAAATATGGATTCAGCCATGACCACAATATGTGGGTAGGTTTAGCTGAAATGGTAGCTAATGTTGCAAATAGGACCAATTGCCTTGTTTGCTCTCTTGGGCCAGATGATTCAGAGGGAGGTATGCCCTTATTACCGATACCATTAGATGCTATTGGTATGGTAAGCGAAATGCCACACCAAACTGAAATACAGAATTTCCCCGGATGGAACTCAACTAAACCATTACGAGTTATACCTGTACAAGGGGAATTCTGTGTACATAAATCATCAGATGCAGCTGATTCTCCCATGATAGGCTCTTCTCATTGTCACTATACTTGGGATTATAAGAAGAATAGTCATACCTGGGCACACGGTACTACCTATCGAACTCGGAATGCCTTGCCCTGTGCACCTCCTTTTATTCATGCATGGAAAGTGGTGTGGAACATAACTGTGACAGAAAAAGGCAATCTAACATACTGCACTGTGAACTCTATACCCCTTTTGGTATTTCGCCTTCTGTACTCCCCGTACCAAAAACCTCAGACCCGATGGTTGTGGTGGATATGTGGAGAATGGGCATACAAGAAACTCCCTTCCAAATGGAGTGGGACTTGTTTCTTGGGTTGGGTATTACCACCAATGTGGATTATGCCCACTAGTTCGGCCAGGCGAACACGAAGGAATGCTGATATTTCTCATATAGCAGGAGGAAGTACCCAAAGTTGGAGCGGTACTGATGATTGGCCGCCAGAGCGCATTATAGCCTATTATGATCCTGCCTCCTGGAATCCTGGTGAGCTCATACAAGGGGCACGGGATCCTATTTATAATCTAAACAGAATAATTCGATTGCAAGCAGTAGTGGAACTTGTAACCAATGCAACGGCCCAGAGTTTGAGACTTATTGCACAACAGTTGGATGAAAGTAGAGCCGCCATTTTGCAGCTGAAAATGGGAATGGATTATGTACTTGCCAGGCAGGGAGGCCTATGTGGAGTCTTGAACTTGACAGGGAATGCCTGTTGCTTTAACATTTCTGATAATGGTGAGGCAATCCGTGTGTTGGCCACAAAGATGGAGAATATAGCACATGTCCCAGTACAAACATGGGAAGGATGGGATATGGGATGGCTCACCAATTGGTTACCTAATGTCACAGGACTCAAAGGGATACTATTGTCTTGCTTGTTTTTCTTGACAGTAGTAGTATTGGTTTTATGTATGATGCCATGTATCATTTCATGTTTTAGAAGTACAATTAGCAAGATGGTTTCAAATGAAACTCTACCTCATATCATGGCCCTATACAGAGCTTTACCTCAGGAATATGATGAAGGTCAAGCTATCAAGGACACTTGGGATGAAGGTCCTTGAGCTTGAAAGGGGGGAATGAGGCATCTAATCATAAGCCTGCATTTTTATCAAAGCTTCTATATATTTCAATCAAGGCTTGTATTTAAAAATGAGCTTAAAAAGGATTTTCAAATGTTTCATGCCAGGCAAAAGACCAGCTGCCTAAAAGAACCTTGGCAAGATGTTTTTCCTCCTAAGACAAGAAGGGCCCCATTGATTTATAGTAGAAAAACAATTCTCAAAGTCATAAAAAGGGAAATTACATATGCTGCCCCAAGGTTGAGAAAACACCATTAGGAATGGGGAAAGATAATACTAATGTGCCTCCCAGTAAAATGAGCCAGATCTTCTTTCTAAGGTTGAAAGGCCAGGAGCAAATGGAAGGAAAAACATTTAGCTAGAAAGAAAGAGAGCATTTTTGGGGAAGTCTCTTCTAAAGCTGTTTCTTAAACTGAGAGAGTTAAAAAAAGGTTAAAATGTGTTAAATGTTGGAAAGGCAACTGGCTTGGCAGAAGAAGCAGCTTCTTCCTATTTTATTTTGAGGCTGGAGAGGAGGGGGAAAGGGGGAGGTGCAAACTGAAGAGGCTTCTTTTAAAAGCTGTGTTTTATTGAGTTCCTTCCTTTTCACTTTGAGAAGCTTTATTCTTTTAAGAGGCTACCTATGATAAATGTATGAAATATATTAGCTTAAATATATTGGCTTAAATGTAATTATGCAAAGGATTTAAGGAATGCTAGATTCTTATTTCATATGGTTGTAAGAGTTGTATTTATCCTGAAATTAAGTCAGCCACCAGCCCCCCCGCTGCCAGACAGAAGACGCCTCTAAGCAGTCTTGATATATAGTTGTCAGGCATTTTGTTTAGAAACATTAAATGAAGGAAATCTTTCAATGTTGATGTGAAACTCAAGATCCTTGACATCTGTTGAACATAAAATGTAAGATTAAACCATTTGTTTTAAAAGGCAATAGGGCAAGAAGGGCAAGAGGTGAGCTGGTAATTAAGATTCCATGTAAGATATATTATTACTTATTTGTCATTTATATATAGCTCTTTGTCTCCCATATAAGGGCAAGGAAATGGGTGTATCTTTTGTGGGTGTATCTTTTGTGATTGGTTCTAGCAAACAGCCAATAGGAATTTCAACCAGGCTGATTGGACAGAGGCAGCCACAGGAGGAGCAAAGGGGGCTGGATTAAGGGAATATAAGTGCTGGCCAGAATGGCAGGAGGCCAGGCCAGAGCTTGGTAACCACGTACCACTGAGCCTCTTATTTATTTGTCTGACAAATAAATTACTATTTTAATTTCTCTATTGCTGCGTTGAATATTTCATTCCAGCTAAGCGTTAACCACAAGCAGGGTGCTACAGTATGTATAAACAAAACAAATAAATGTCAAATAAAATCAGAGTTAAGACAGAAAATACACAGAATCCCTGGGTCAAAATAATATATTGACAAAATCTGTACAAAACTACTTACCACTGCATGTGTTTTCTCTCCCCCCAGTCTGGCAGGCCTGCAGTTCAGCACCTGAAGTAACTAAAGATATATTTCTTACATATAATTGCATCAGGTGACTGTTCAACAGGAACTCTGAGCATTTTTGCCTTGTATTTTATTAAAGATAAATTAGAAAATTAATGGCCTAGATTTTTCATAGAATCATAGAATCATAGAGTTGGAAGAGACCACAAGGGCCATCGAGTCCAACCCCCTGCCAAGCATTTTTGAGCCTAGATTAACAGACTCTCCAAGTGTCCCTATTTTCCAGGGACATCCTTGATTGAGAGAAGCCGCCCTGGTTTCTGATTTGATCCTGGAATGTCCCCCTTTTCCTTAGGATGCTTCTATTTTCATTGGAGAAATGTTGGAGGTTATGGAGTTATCCAACCCCCAAGCCATCTGAAGGCAATCCTGTATAGGTAAGTCTTTTTAATGTTTAATGTTTTATTATGTTTTTATATATATATTGGAAGCTGCCCAGAGTGGCTGTGGCAACCCAGTAAGATGTGTGGGGTCTAAAAAGTAAAATTATCATTATGGAATGGGACGTCCCTATTTTCATAGGAGAAATGTTGGAGGATATGGATTGACAGCTGTCAATTGACAAATTCCAGAGTGGTGGCCATGCCAGTTTCTCACAGCAAAAATAAGGGTCCTGTGACATCCTTCTTTCAAAGCAGGTGATGAAAGCTAGCACCTGGTATCAAAAGCTCTCCTTCAGATGCCACAATACTTTTTTGGCTTTTGCTCCAGCAAATAAGCATTTGGGTCAGGGATTGGGGGAATGTGGCCCTCCAGTTGTTTGTTGCACTACAATTCCCATCATCCCTTGCAGTTTGACATGCTGGCTGGGGGTAATGGGAGCCAGAGGGTGTACATGTGCCCTCAGAGGCCTTCCTTTGTGCCCACAGGATTCTGTCCCCTCTGACCCTCCCTCAGCTGAAAGAAACCCTGTTTAGCCCTCTAGTTTTGCAGTGTGGGGTCAATGCAGGTGAGGCTACAACTGGGGTGGGGAGAGTCTTGCTGTGTCTGGAACCACAACAGTTGCTCTGGTTTTCAAATGTGCCCATAGGCCCCAGAAGGGTGGGCAAACCCTTCTATACCTACTCCTGTTTGAAAGTTACACCTCTGGGAAGCTCTGGCCTGGTTTATTTCTTCTTCAAATATTAAACACCAGCCAGGACTGAGTTATAGAGTGGGAAGATCGTTCACCCGCAGTCAGTAAGTCCCTGGTATTGTTAAATGTTGACATCTAAGTTCACCCTGAGAATGCTTATAATTAAAAGTTCAGTTTTTATTATAAACTATTCAAGCTGAGTGAACTGTTTAAAAAACTTTTCAGCAGGCTGCAATTTCACTAAACAGCGCTAAGCTTTTTTAAAACCAAATGTATTTCGCTTTTTTAAAGACAGCTCATTATTTTCAGTTTAAGAAAACAAGTTGGCTTTTAGTTTAATGTAGCAATGAAAACGTTTTCAATATTTAAATTGTTCTCCGCCATAAAAACAAATGGTGTATTATACTATACACATTTCGCATTTTCAGTAAATAAGTTGCATAGGATGATGAAGAGTGTTTATGCCTTTCACTATCGGCTTTTCGCTGGCATAATAAAGAAATCCATTAAATTATGATAATTTCTTTTGGCACATAAAAGTAATAAAGAAAACATTATTATGGTGGCCTACTCAGGGTAAGTAACAGTTCCTCTTCCTGATAATAAAAAGTTTATTTCATGTCTTTTAATTAAAACACTAGACAGTACGAATTTAAAACCCTCTTTTACTGCAAGTAAAGTGACTTTTACTAAGAGATCCTTTTTTTGTTCTAAGGCCAATTTTCAGATGCAAATGGAATTTTGCTCCAACTACTCATCAAGTTTTTGAAAAATAACGCAACTTAGCATGTCAATTGCTCATTTATTCTTTAATGGGAGGGTGTTTCAGAGGCCAGGAGAAGCATCAAATCTCCTTCTATTAAGAAGAGAAAGGGAGAATCACAAGCTGAAGATTCAGCAGGAGATGCCTCCTTCCTGCCACTGTGAAAACCTCCATAGCCCTTGCCCTACCGGAAGGGTGTGCAGATTAGTGGATTGGAGGTGGGTTAGTGGAAATTTGGATCCAAAGGATCTATAGACTACCCAGTCCCTCCACACACCTCCAAACCACAGAAGCTGGCATAGGGAACCTCCCTTTCACAGTTTCCAATGGGAGGGAAATCATTAACTACAAAATAACAAGAAGAAGAAGAACACCTGGAAATGGAGACAGAGGTGCTCGTGCCTTGCTTTGCCATTACTTCTGTACTGCTGGTGAGAGGTTGGCAGGATTTTGGAAACTGCCTTTGATTCTCCCTTTCCCGCAGCTTTTAGGATCATCATCATCATTATCATCATAATTTATTATTTATATCCCACCCATCTGGCTGAGTTTCCCCAGCCACTCTGGGTGGCTCCCAACAGAATAATAATAAGAATAATAAAGCGATAAAACATCAAACATTAAAAACTTCCTTAAATAGGGCTGCCTTCAGATGCCTTCTAAAAGTCAGATAGTTGTTTATTTCCTTGACATCTGATGGGAGGGCGTTCCACAGGGCGGGCGCCACTACCGAGAAGGCCCTCTGCCTGGTTCCCTGTAACCTTACTTCTCGCAGTGAGGGAACTGCCAGAAGGCCCTCGGCGCTGGACCTCAGTGTCCGGGCTGAACAATGGTGGTGGAGATGCTCCTTCAGGTATACTGGGCCGAGGCCATTTAGGGCTTGCAATCTAACTCAACTAATTCTTGTAGATGGGGCTGCAGCCTTGTCTGAGCTTATGAGGAACATGTGATTTATTATTAGAGACATTTTATGTAATAACTTATATGAATAAAGCACAATGCCTGTCAAGATTTTGGCTCGTGATAGGTGATCGCTGATTGTTTGGATCACTTTTGAGAGAGGACACATTGAGAGCAGCTTTCTAGAAAGGAAATATTTGAAAACAATATTACCTAGCTGCAGTCTGAGGTGATGCTCTATAACACTTCAGAATTTTTTCATGAGTAGACAAGGCCTAATATTCTCTATAGATGTAAAAGATAAAGGGACCCCTAACCTTTAGGTCCAGTCGCGGACAACTCTGGGGTTGCGGCGCTCATTTTGCTTTACTGGCCGAGGGAGCGGCATACAGCTTCCGGATCATGTGGCCAGCATGACTAAGCCACTTCTGGTGAACCAGAGCAGCGCACGGAAACGCCGTTTACCTTCCCGCTGGAGTGGTACCTATTTATCTACTTGCACTTTGACGTGCTTTTGAACTGCTAGGTTGACAGGAGCAGGGACCAAGCAACAGGAGCTCACCCCATCGTGGGGATTCGAACCACCGACCTCCTGATCAGCAAGCCCAGTGGTTTAACTCACAGCACCACCTGTGTCCCTTCTATAGATGTAGAAGGATTTATAAAAATGTAACAAGAGGCCAAATGGTTTGAGACCCATTTGGGAAAAGAAAACATACACATGTTTTCGGATGTAGCAGGCAGCATGTGCTTCCTCACCTTCTGCACAATATCCCATGCACCCCTGGGTGGGCTGGAGTAAGTATACAAAGAAATCTCCACAGTTCCTCACACTCACAGGAATTCGGAAAAGGCAGCAGTCCTCTGTGGTGCTGAAGAAAAACTGCCAAGTTGCACAGGCTGTTAAGTGTTTGATCTCACCAGGCTGAGGCAAGGACTCGGACTCTCTCAGAGACAACCAAACAGGGGCCTGTGTCCCACAGTGATTCATCTTTTAGCACCAAAACCAAAGCAGAAGAAAACAGCTGATCAACAGAATGTTTCCACCATCCAAGATAAGAAAACACACACACACACACACACACACACACACACACACACACACAAATTATAAGCCAAGCCAAAGAGGAGATTATGGCCACTTCACTCCTCCTTGGTTATTTTGTTGGGCTGATCCAAGCCATGGTTTGGCTTGGCTTAGCAGACTGTCTGGTCATGGGCTCATGGTTTAGCTCTCTGCAGAGTAACCATCAGCTGTAACCAAGATTTGCTCTATGGTTTACAGCTCATGGTTCAACAGGGAGACCAAGAAGCAGATTCAGATGAAGAACTAAGTCAAACCATGGCTTAGCTCAGCACAGAACAGAAGCAAAACCAAAGAGCAAAGGAGTTGCAATCTCCTCTCTTGGAGCTTAATGCTGATGCAAAATCATGGTTAGCATAACATGCAAAACAGCCTTTTGAGAAATAAGGGACACCATGGGCAACCCATTTCCACCCTGTTGAGTGCAATAAAGATAATGAGGTTGACAAGCACTTGGCAGGCAACAAATACATGCTGGTGGGCAGCCTCAGACTACGCAACACTTAGACTATACAAACTGAGTAGGTCTATAGCAGCAGCTATCTCATAATACAGGGTGGGGAACCTGTGGTGCTGCAGAGGCTGCTGAACCACAATCTCCTCATGCCTGACTGTTGGCCAAACTGGCTGGGGCTGATGGGAGCCAACACTATCTAGAGAGCCACTGATATTCCAGCCTTACTTTAGTGATAAAGGAACATAGGGAGCTGCCTTTTACCATCCTGGTCAGATTATTGTGCCTCCACCTTGCACTATACAAGTTGATTTTGGCACAGATGATAGAGAGCTAGAGGATGTCTTTCATAAGTTGATCATCTGCATTCACTCAGTGTCAATAATGTGGGGAAAGTAAACTTGTTTTAGAACAAGAACAGAAACTTTTTGATGCTGCCTACTAAAATCTTGCCCACATCAGACCAAACAGAATTTTCTATCACTACTCTAGACGAAGAATATTCAGGGAGGTTTTAGGATGCAGCAGTGGACTCTGCAGCCTTATGGTGGACCAGAAGGACACTTG
This sequence comes from Podarcis erhardii, assembly GCF_964252035.2. Classification (NCBI taxonomy): domain Eukaryota; kingdom Metazoa; phylum Chordata; class Lepidosauria; order Squamata; family Lacertidae; genus Podarcis; species Podarcis erhardii. The sequence goes on from NC_138513.1 coordinate 26,575,049, forward strand.
CATTATAAAGCCAAGCATAACAGCTCAGATTTACATGTATGGAAGATGAGCAATATATATATTTTAAAAGGAGTCTGACATATTATACAATTATAGGTTAAAAGGAGAGCATCCATACCTCCACACACTTGGTTGGCATTTCAGCCTGCTTATCGAAAATCAGGAAGCGGTACCACCCTGATGGCAGTGAATGATCACATATTAAGTCCTGGATGGCTGATTGCTGAAGCCGTGATGAATCAAAATCAACACTTCGGTATGGACTCTGAAGGATCTGATGACCGCCTGGATGACATTCCAGAGCTGTAGAAAAATTGGAGACATTAGCATTCTTATGCATTCATCTGCAGCGGGTGTTGCCAGTCATAAAATGGCTGCCATGGAGGGTGTACGAGCGGTTTAACACAAAATGGCTGCCTGGAGCATAGCATAACACTAAATTAGGTAGACAACTCCTCCCATCCTCCTTATGCTTATGACAGAAAGTCAGCTATGTCCTGATTATGGAGGTTACACACACTGATGCTGTCTAATAACAACAGGGAGCATTCTAAGCCAAGGTTGCCACACCACTGTAATTTCACAGAAATTGCTTGCACATTTTGCCCCATAACTTCCTTTCTAGGAGGGTTGGAGACTTATTTTTTTCTAAAACAAAAGCTGAAGTCTAGGGTACCTGCCAGAAGCACCACTGGAAACCTGCTGGGGTACCATGGGCACCAGGTTGGTGATCTCTGATCTACAGCATTGTATCTAATCTTGGTCTGGTTTGCAAAATATGGCAACCCAAACTATGGCTATACCAGAACAACTCTTGGGCACAACTTGTGGTTAGTGAGGAGAAGGCTTAACTATGAGCCTCAGTCTGGAATACAAACTAAGCCAAACTGTGTTATGCAAACCAGGCCACTATTTGCTGAAACAAAATGATGCCTTGCTTTTGCTACTAAGATTTATATTAAATAAAGGTCTATTGGGCTCTATTTAGCAGGGAGCTAAGAAGTTCTGGAACATGAATCATTTAGCAAATCTGTCCCTTCTGTCCATCATAAAGAAGCTATGTTTGCAAACTAAAGGAGTTTGAATCTTCTTTTAAAAATGCAAAGCTTGTGAATCAATTGCATTATGATAATATTGTGTGATATTTGCCAGAGACTCTAATCAAGACAGGAATCAAATATATAGCTTTTTTTTTGCTTTTTTTTTTGCTTTTTTTCTGCTTTTTTTGTGTCTTTGGAACAAGCGCCTAGTATATCATGGCTCATTTCACCACAGAGACAAAAAACAACCATCCTGAATTGAAGAACTTGAAATGCAGTATTAAACAAGAAGACAACTGCTTTAAGTAATCAATAGACAAGGAAGCACAAGATAACTTAATAAGACAGTCTCGGTTACCATGATAAGCTTAGGTCAAAACATATCAGCAATGCAATCTGTCTTTGGTTTGTATAATATGGCTAACTTCTGCCAAGTTGTCAAACAACATTTATATAAATGTTTTCTACTAAAGCCCATAACATCATAAAAAAGCAACTCGGTTGTCACTTTGTGTAAAAAATCATTATCAGCACTAAAATCAGTTTATAATCAGTGTCAAGACAATCGATTAAAAATAATATTGAAGCCTTTCTCACTTGGATTCTCACATTTCACGTACTATCCTAACCACAAAGGGTTCCCCATACAAACCACAGCAGAAGTATTATAGTCCTGTCTCTTAACTTCTGATCACCATCATTATTCATTTGATTTATATCCCTCTCCTCCTCCCAAAGGAGTCCATTCCTGTATATATTCTGTTAATTCATCTAGAATTAGTACCCCGACTCCCTACATTCATACAGCAAGAGAAACATAGCATCAATTATTAGCAATTATTGGTAGCAGTAATAAGGACATCACTATTCTGTTATTGAAATTCCTGAGGCTGTGCGCACACCATATCTTTAAAGCACATTCAAACCACATTTTTTACTCCTAAAGAATCTTGCGAACAGTCGCTTGTTAACCCTGTACGGAACTTTAGCTCCGTGAGGGATAAACTATAATTCACAGGCTTCTTTGGGAGTTAAAAAGCGTGCTCTGAATGTGCTTTAAAGGTACCAGAGCGCGCAAAGTGATGCTCAACAGGCACAGAAGGAAAACAAAACCACAGAACAACTTTTGCGGAGTTTTTTTTTTTGTTTTTTTAAAGAACGATCCACTACAGAAGAGGGCATTCCATTTGCCAGCATTACACCCATGAACGCGCCCCTTTCCGTGAGCCTAAAGATGCTGCAGAGACTCCCCTTTTCTTTCTTCGTGCCCAGAGCCACCGCGCGCCCTTGCTCTCCTTTCTCCTTACCTTGCTGGCCGCGCGCTACCTCGAAGCACACCACCAGCGCTGCGCAAAGGGAGAGGAAGCTCCCCGGCAGACTTGGAGAGCGCATAGCTCTCTCCTTTCTCCCACTCTGGACAAAGCGCTTTCTCCCTTCAGCAAGGCAGCTTGGAGAGCGAGCTTGGCCCCGATCCGCTGGGCACCCTCCGCCGAGCGCGCTGGGAGCGAAGTTTGCGCGCTCTGGCTCTGCTGCAATCTTCTCGCTGCTGCTGCTGCTGCAATTTCTCAGGTCCCGGGACAGCCTCGCGCGCCCTCTCCCTGCAGGCCGCTCCGCCTGGAAGAAGGAGAAGGAGACAAACAAATGCAACAGCTGGAGCACCAAAGCTGGGAGGGGAGCAGCAACCAGAGTAGCTGCAACCGAGCCTGGTCGCTGACCCCACTCAGGTCGGCGGGGCTTTCAGTTTTGACTGCCAGAGTAGCAGCGCAGTCGTAGCCGTGCCGGTTATTGCTAGGTAAGTGAGGTTGGGATCGCAGCCTGTAAGCCCCGTCGACCGCACGCTGTGGGTCTCTCCGGCGTACACGGGATTGGCCATTCCTCCGGCATTCTCACGTTTGGAATGCACGGAATGCTACCAGTGTGCGGCAGTGAAGCGTTAAGAAGCGGAGGCCCGGCACTTGTTCTTTCACAGGCCTCTCCACCGGCAGGGTCCTCCTTATTCAAGGTAGTCGTGGGATGATAGAGGCTTCTACAAGGAGATGAAGAGAAGGTGGCAAAATAAAATAATCCCAGGGTAGGAAATAAATTACCAATCTCTCCAACAGAAATAGGGGATGTGGACAACACGCAGAATTATGAAAAACCCAACAAATCAGAAGAGTCCAGCTTTTAGGATTTGGCTTAGTGGTTAGTCTTAATTCCAAACACCTTGGGGCAGATACACAAATAATTTTTTCTGGATTATGCCCATTGTACAGAAATCACTGCTGGCGGTAGTAACAGAATGTTAGACTAATTATGCATACATTTAGTACATTGGGTCTTTAATAGAAGCATAGTATCAAAGAGCTGGAAGGGTCCCCAAGGGTCATAAAATGCTCCACAGCTGTGCCATAGTTTGTTTTGTAGGAAAATATAATCAGCAGGTAATTAGCCAGATCCTATGTGGAGGATACTCAGTTTTGCTTCTTGTTTCTGTTAACTAATCTCAGGGAGTTACCGGAAATCTTAACCAGGTGTCTAGAGGTGGCTTTTGGATGGATACAGGCGAATGAGCTGAACTTAATTCAGATAAGATGAAGGTCCTTGGGTGTGGGTTGGGAAATCAATGACCATTTCCAAATGGTTCTAGATCGGGGGTCAACAACCTAAGGCCCATGGGCTGGAAGTGGCCCGCGGAGGTCATTTGACTGGTCCATGAGCCACCCCTGAACCGAATTGCCCACTCATGCGCTGCACTAAATCTGCGCAGCACGGCGCAAGGACCCACTTCCACGACGCCGAAAATTGCGTCTGCACACGGGCCTGCACGCGATCCGGCCCATGGAGGGATCTCCGCGGGACTGATCTGGCCCAGGCAAGATAAACCTTGCCGACTCCTGTTCTAGATAGTGTCATTCTTCCAAGCTTGTGCCTTGATATCAGTGCAATTTCTGGATGTGCAGGTAACACACCAACTGCAACCCTTTCTAGAATATGGACCTTGCCTCAATTTCTCATGCCCTGCTTACACCCAGACTAGACTCCCAGTTGGTAAAAATGCAGCTGCCCAGCTGCTTGTTGGAGCCAGATGTTTGGAACACGATACACCTATAACTGCACCAGTTGCATTGCCTGCTTGTTTGTTTCTGGGCCCAAAATCAAATGCTGGTATTGATATGGAAAGCCCTAAATTGTTCCGGACCAGGTTATTTGAAAGACTTCAAATAACCTGGGAATCACAAGTGGGGGAGAGTCTGTTGCACTCAAGTCCTGCTAGCGGACTTCTCATAGGCATCTGGTTGGCCACTGTGAGAATGGGATGCTGGACTCGGTTGGCTCTTGGGCTATTCCAGCACAGCTCTTACGTTCTGATGTAGGTTCCCCATGTGATGTAAAATCCTGGAAATCAGAGAGCCCACAAGAGTGAAAAGAGGCTCATTGCCTTAAGCAAGGAACTGTTGCCCGCCATGGGATAACTCACTTGGTAGAGCATGAGACTCATAATCTCAGGGTTATGGGTTCGAGCCCCACATTGGGCAAAAGATTCCTGCATTGCAGGGGGTGGGGTAGATGACCCTCGTGGACTCCTCCAGGTTTACAATTCTACGAATGTGTGGGGGATGACTGGAGGGGGCAGAGTTAATGCATTTGTTCCTGTATCCTCCTGCTTATGTGTTAGTTTACACAGTAGCCAGAACACCTTAAGAGGGTTCTTGTGTATCCTTTTGTTTATCCTTCTAAGCTTGAAATCCTAAACACCCTTAACAGGGAGTAAGTCTTACTGAACTCAGAGGCACTTAATTCTTAAACACACAGGGTTCTTCTGTAAATCTCCTTGGTTTACACATTGCTTTGATATTGAACTCTGCAGATGTATGCTGGTTTTGCAAGAGATTGCTTAAGATCACACATCGTTATATGATTTTTGACAATACTCCAATGTCCAGCAGCAAATTTTTACTCTGCTTCAATCCTATTGATGTTTCTTTTCCTTTCTATCCTCTCTTATCCTTATTTCCCACTCCAAATTGTTCCTTTTCTCCCTGCCTTTCTTGATCACTTTGATCATTTGCATCTGCATTGGGTGCTCAACAAAACTGTTCTGAATCCCACTTTGCTGAGTAGTAGGTGTGTAGTTTTATTTTAAATCAAAGTTAGCAAAAGGTACTCCTTTAAAACAGAGGGCCAGACTTTGTTTAAAACTTGGAACCGCTCTTTCTAAGAAACCTGACATGTTGATTACAGGACCAGGCATCAGTGTGCAACATTAATCACTAGAAAACAACTTCGGGCCAACTTCCAAAGGTATAATCTGAACAGCAGGCTCCAGGGGAGCTGATTCATGCATATTAGTCTCCTGGACAACTTACGGTAATTATTCTGTCAATCCTGTCCTTGTTACCTTTTTTCGGCCAGGGTAATTTTCCCTTCACAGTCAACTGTCCCTCAAGCTTTGTCTAAGGAGCTGTGCAAGCGACAGGCAATAAGCTGTCCAGTTTCTTGGCCATTTTGTAGATACTTGGTTATCATCATTGTAACATTTAAACATACTCCTGATTTGTTTTGTTTCTTTCTTTTTTAATGATTTTGAAAAAATCCAAACACCACTTAACACTCACATTGATAAAAGAAATAGCGAACTGGTAAATCTGTGCTGTGTTAGGGTCATCAATTATGGTACTTTCTGGCTGCAGCAATGTATAATCTCCACTAAAGTTAAAAGGTAAAGGACCCCTGGATGGTTAAGTCCAGTCAAGGTGACTTTGGGGTGCAGCGCTCATCTCACTTTCAGGCTGAGGGAGCCAACTTTTTACTAACAACAAAATTTATAATTCTCTGTGTGTAGACATTTGTGGACTTTCTTAATTAGTGGACAGTAGAGCATATTAAAGGGAAAAGATGTTGTGAGAAATGGCAAGATTATGGTGGATTGCAGTAAAACAAATTTGCATTAGATTTTCACCACTTGGAAGCTTTTCTTAAGGGACTGATGCACAGCAGGGGTTGTTCCTATTCTACGAAACAGCACATCTCACCAATTTGGTCTTCATCTTTTGTGAGTTGTCAGGCACTAAAAGTATACTGCTGGTCTTTGCTCTGTAAGAAGCTTACATTTTGTAGCCTATCCATTTGTTGCTATGATCACCCCGAAGGATTTCCCTGCTGTTAATCCAACCCTGCAAGGCCACCATTGGTGCAAGTTTGAGCCAAGGTTTATCTCAATGGTAGTTCTGAGAGAACTTCCATAAAAGTCTCACTATAAACGTCAAAGCCCATTAAAAAACAACTTTCTGAGATGGCCGAAAGCAGTTGAGGCCAGTTGGTAAATGTTAGAAGAAGGCGGGGGTGTTTTAGGATCTTTTTGAACGACTTTAGCCTTCAAGTCTCACCTCATTTACCTAAGAGTAAGCCCCACTGAATTCCATAGGGCTTGTTTCTGAGTAGGCATCCTTGAAACTGAATTTTGCCATTGCTATTTCCTTTTCCTGTTAAAGAAAATATGGATTCATCAATGGTTTTCTGATGTTATGGTTATGGTAGTTTTAATTGATTTTATCATTATTCTACCTTTTGTAACCTCACTGTATATCAGAACACACAATTTCCTTCTGTGGCAGCTTTTTCACTACCCTTGAAGAGTGTTTGGAAGTCCTAGCAGGAGTTATGCAGAAGGTGTAAAGTGTGCAGCATTTTTTTTAAAAAGAACATGTGGCTTCTTGTAGAGGATGCTATTTAGAACAACGATAATGATGGCCTTCAGAGTATAATGAAACTACTGTGTTCTTCAGACCAAGACAAAGGCAGAATTTTGCTTCAGGGCTTTTCTTTCTTTGGTCATCTTGTTCTGCCATAGAGAGAGGTTTGCTGAGTGGCAGCTTCTGATCCCAGAGGTAATGAAAAACAAGTAAAGGGCTTTGCAGATGGTGATCTGGTGATATGAAGTCAACAATAAGAAGCTAAGGAGAATCTAATTGCATCTATGAAACTTTTCCTGTAATGAATGAAGAGTGCTCATCCTGCTTTGCCATTTTGATTCAGTTTGGCCTTGGCAAGAGACGATTCATCCAGTTCATCCCACCTCTCTATAACTATCACATTTTTTAAATAAATTGAATCTTAATTAAATGTACCTCTCACCTACTCAAAGGAACTAACTTCTCATAAGCAAGTCAGTCCCTGCCCTGTGGGTCACCCTTCATCCTATCCTTACCTCCCTTAAACCTTTCCCAAGTTACTTCTGCTGCCCATCATTCTCACAGGCTGCATGCAAACTTAAGGAGGGCCCAGGGCAAGTGCTACAGACCCTCCAAGTGTCCCTATTTTCCAGGAACAGATTTACAGAAGCCAGTCTGGTTTCTGATTTGATCCCAGAATGTCCCACTTTTCCTTAGGAGGTTCCTATTTTCATTGGAGAAATGTTGAAGGGTGTGGAGTTATGTGATGCCTAAGGCAAGGAGATAAGTAACGATGTAATCTTTAGAAGACATCTGAAGGCAGCCCTGTATAGGGAAGATTTTTAAATGTTTAGTGTATTATTATGTAATTATGAAGCCTCCCATAGTCAAGATGGGTGGAGTATAAATAGTAAAATGATGATGATGATGATGATGATGATGATGATGATGATGATGGAATAAGACATTCCTATTTTCATCCGAGAAATGTTGAAGGATATGCAAGTGTTATCTGTGAGCACTGCCAGAGCTCCAGCAGATGGCCAAGGATGCCAGATGCTAATGCAGGCCCTTAGTATCGCAAGATTGTCATGAGAGCACTGGGACTAAAATTGTCAACCAAAAGCTTTACTTTTCTGGTTTATAACCACAACAGTTATTAACACTGGGCTTCAGTAAAGCGAATAATTTAATTAGACAGCGCCTCTATGATATCGAGCGACAGAATAATCTGGCCACAATTAGGAAATTTTGTCCACGGTATGATTATTTCCCACCTAGTCATTTTGACACTTTGGCACCCTATTTGCAAAATTTAACAATTCCAAAATACAGACGCGCTTTCACTTTCTCAAGATTGAGTATACTGCCTTTAGCTGTTCTTGAAGGATGATTTCAAAAAGTTCCACTGGAAAAATGGCTGCCGTATTTTTCCGTCTATAGGACGCCCCTATGTATAAGACCCTATTTTGGGGGACTCAATTTTAAGAAAATGAGGGAAGATGGCCCAGAGTTGTTGAGCCTCTCCCCCCAAGCACCTGCGGGCAGGAAATACTCCCTAGATCGTTTCCTGCACGCAGCGGCGTTGGGGGAATTTGCGCTCCCGCCAGCAGTGGCATCGGGAGGTTGTGCTCTCGCCAACAAGCTGGCTGGCTGCATGCAGCTTCTGCACACAGCTTCTCCCCCCATGCAGCTACAGGCAGGAAACACACCCAGATTGTTCCCCACTCACTGGGGCATAGGGGGAAGCCACGCTCCTGCCAACCGGATGGATGGTGGCACCCCGCTTCTCCCCCCCCCCATGCCACTATCTGTGTAGTGGACAACCCCAGTTCTTTGATGTCATTTTTTAGTCAAAAAAACCTCGTCCAATACACAGGAAAATATGGTATGTCCCTGTGGAGATGGTAGTATTGAGTCAGTGGCTCATGTGCTTCTGGCTTGTACGCTTGATGAAGATTTGAGGAGTGAGGTTATTACCCCTCCATTATTGTCCATGCCAGGTCGCTCAACCATTGCTACTGTGTCCTTTGTTTCAACGGATCAAGATGATCAGATGACAGCAAAAACTGCAAGGTTATTAGTGGGGGCAAATAGAATAAGATCTATTATTTGATTATTGACATAAACTCTCAAAATGTATTTTCCACAGTTAAGTTTTTACAGTGGTGCCCCGCAAGATGAATGCCTCGCAAGATGAAAAACCCGCTAGACGAAAGGGTTTTCCGTTTTTCGAGGCGCTTCGCAAGACGAATTTCCCTATGGGCTTGTGTCGCAAGACGAAAACGTCTTGCGAGTCTTGTGAGTTTTTTCCCTCCCCCCCCTTTTTCTAAGCCGCTAAGCCGCTAATAGCCGCTAAGCCGCTAATAGCCGCTAAGCCGCTAATAGCCGCTAAGCCGCTAATAGGGATGCTTCGCAAGACGAAAAGACCGCTAGACGAAGAGACTCGCGGAACGGATTATTTTTGTCTTGCGAGGCACCACTGTACCTCTATCTTCAGTACATTTCATTTTATTGTATGGTGGTACCTCGGGTTAAGTACTTAATTCATTCTGGAGGTCCATTCTTTTTTAAAAAAACATAATTTTTATTAACAGGCCAATCATATCACATTATTTCAAATCACATTAATTCCAAATTATACAGCCAAATTTTTCTTTTTCTTTTTTTAAAATGATATTTATTAAAGTTTCAAGAATTACAAAAAGAAAAAATGAACATACCACGTTAAACAAAAACCAAACAACACACCACAATATATATAAAAAAAGGAAAAATAGAACAGAAAAATAAAACCCATTAAACTCAAACAAAATTAGAAAAAAGAGAAAGCATCAAATCTCCTTTCTATTCTTTCATTAGCTTGTTTCCTTGACCTCCTCACACCTCCCTTTTTTGTATTCTAGGTTGATTATCTATTTCAGCAAATCCTTTCCCTCTTTTAAAATTTTTGTCCTGTAAATTGTCTTAATATAATGTAATTTTACTTTTTCTCCTTTCACCAATTAACAGTCAGTTATTCCCAAATCCTTTATATCAGTCCTGCTAAAATCATATATTATTATTCCAACATCCTTCTAACAAATATTAATTTTACAATGTTTCTGTAGATAGTCTTTAAATTTCCTCCAGTCTTCCTCCACCGACTCTTCTCCCTGGTCTCGGATTCTGCCAGTCATTTCCGCCAATTCCATGTAGTCCATCACTTTCATCTGCCATTCTTCCCGGTAAACAGCCAAATTTTTCAATTTTGTTGGGGGTACCCATACATCAAGCTCCAGACGAGGATTCAAACATCACTTCTATTACTGTTTTAATTAAACAGTTCTATCCAGTTCTATCCAGAAAGTCTCTTTATTACTTTCTTCATCTTCTTGTTGTTGTCATATATTCCTTTCTTTGCGATCTCTGATAATCTTCACAGGCAGGTTGAAAACAAACATCGTCTGTGTGGGTTTTACACACTCCAAAAGTCATATCTCATAGGGACAGCCGCCATTCCCCTCCTCCTTCGAAAGTTTATCTTCGGTCTGCCCTTTAGTTTTCCCAGGCTTGTAAAATATCTCATAGAGGGCTCTGCCAGGTTAAGATCAAATTCCAATCATCGTTCACTTTCAAATAGTCCTGGTTCTCCTCCCCCCGTCTTTCATAAACAAGCCTGTCTTGCGAGACGCCATTTTAAAACTGCATTATAATTTTTTTTCATTCTCCGATCTTTATCAATCCTCTCTTCATTCATCATTAATTCATCCCACACAGTTTTTAAATTCCTGCTTGTGTAATAAAATACAGCGGTTCTTCTTTCTTTGGGGTGGAGGGTTATTAATACTCACATAAGGCAAAGAAAAGAAAAGTTTTTTCCTCCACCCCCCTTCTTTACCCCTGACATACTTCACTCCAGACATACCAATCTCTTAATGGCGCTTCATCGCTTGATTTATTTGTCCTTGCCCGCTGCTCCAATCCCAGAGATCCATTAATCAGCAGTCTTATCTCCCGACCTTTGCTTGACGTATGTGCTTTAACATCTTCCAATTATATATTTCCAATTGTATTTTCGAGTTAAAGCAAACCAGCACGCGCAGATTGGAGACGGCGTCCAGGAAGAGCCGACTTCACCGAGGGCTGGTGCCAAGTGACCGGGTACCCCCTTCTCTCGAATCCGGGGGTGCATTGTGGCCACCGCTGGCAAGGCAGTCCCCCCATATCCTTGGGGGCGGGGAAGACTGCATACTTCCCATAGCAGCCTCTTAATTACCTCATGTGGGTCGGAGAGATGTTATTGTCGGCCATCTTCCAATGCACCACCTGGTGGCCCCCCTCGTTCTGGAGGTCCATTGTTAACCTGAAACTGTTCTTAACCTGAAGCACCACTTTAGCTAATGGGGCCTCCTGCTGCTGCCGCACCGCCAAAGCATGATTTCTGCTCTCATCCTGAAGCAAAGTTCTTAACCTGAGGTACTATTTCTGGGTTAGCAGAGTCTGTAACCTGAAGCGTATGTAACCTGAGGTACCACTGAATTGCTATAGCTAGTGGCTGATGCAAATAAAGATTCTTCTGATTCTAACGGAAAACAAACAAACAAACAAGCCCCCCCCCCATCAGACACCACTGCAGTAAAGCCACAAAAGAACATAAGAAGAGCTGGATCAGGTCAAAGGCCCATCTGGACCAGCATCCTGTTCTCACAGTGTCTAACCAGATGCCCCAATGGGAATCCCCCAAGCCGCACACACACCCTAGCGATGCCTATAACTGGTATTCCAAAGCATCCTTTTCCCAGCTCTATTTCATGTGATGCAGCTGCAGCCATAACTTTGAACAATAAGCCTCAAATCTTTTAATTTCCTTGTTTATCTTTTTTTTTTAAAAGGAAACATTAGCAAAGCTATAACCCTCTGTTTTGTATCCAAGGCATCCATTAATAAAAGTGTTACTCGGAATCCTAAGGAAGGTGTGTGTTTCTGAAATGTAAAAGCTCCATGTGTTTTATCTTAAGAAACAGCCATAACAGAGCTAGTTATTTAAAAGTGACGCACCCATTTTTAACAAAAAGCTTTATCAGATTTCCCACCAATCCATTAAGAACTCTCTTGGTTCTTCCACAAGCAGCCCAACGTTGACTCTATGACTCAGAGTCTCAGAACCCGTGTAGTGCGACTTTTAACGGATGCAGTTAAAGTCACAGTTTCCCCCCAACTATTTGCTGCTGATGGGGTGAGCTCCCATTGCTCGGTCCCTGCTCCTGCCAACCTAGCAGTTCAAAAGCACGTCAAAGTGCAAGTAGATAAATAGGTACCACTCCGGTGGGAAGGTAAATGGCATTTCCGTGCGCTGTTCTGGTTCATCAGAAGGGCTTAGTCATGCTGGCCACATGACCCGGAAGCTGCACACCGGCTCCCTCAGCCAATAAAGCGAGATGAGCGCTGCAACCCCAGAGTCGTCCGCGACTGGACCTAATGGTCAGGGTTCCCTTTACCATTACCTTTATAGGACAAACCAATGAAAGTTAACCATAGGCAGAGTGGAGCTTGTCGGCTCTCTCTGCTATATATTTTTAAAACACCCTGTTTTTAACTGTAGCCTTGCTTAATGCCTCTCCCAGTTTTAGTCATCATAGCAAGTCACTCTGGCAGTGCCTGAGCAAACTTGACACAGCTAGGTAAATTTATGTCATGCATGTCTAATTCTTAGCAGCTTGAAAACAAATCATGTCTTTAAAAACCTTCGTGTTTAAGGATGGGAACAGCAGGCAGCATCTTGGAAAACCTGAAACCTCCATGAAACAGCTTCTAAAAGCACTTTTATAAATGCATGGTTAAAAAAAAGTTTAAAAAGTTGAATCCTGCATTTCATTTTTACTTGTACCAGAGGAACTCTGTATTAACGTATCTTATGCAAATATATACCTAGATTCCAAGCCTGGATATTTTAATGCCTCCTTATTTGCACCACAGCCAACTTATCTAGGGTTATATGCCTATTAGCAGTTTAAAACAGTTCTTCCACAGGGTTCCACGTTGCATTTGCATATTTCTGTACCAGGCATAGGCAAACTTGACCCTCCAGATGTTTTGGGACTAAGATTCCCATCATCCCTGACCACTGGCCCTGTTAGCTAGGGATCATGGGAGTTGTAGTCCCAAAACATCTGGAGGGCCGAGTTTGCCTATGCCTGTTCTATACACACAAGAGATAGGGGTAGGGGTGTCTTCTCCTGATGTGCATTACCTGATGTCCTCTCACACATCTGCAACACCCCAAACTCATATTCAGTGAGAATCATCTGCACATGCACAACGGCTGCCTCAAATGCACATACCACAGCTTAAATGTGAAGTGAATGCAGCAAATAGGATGGGAGCTGGTTTGAGGGGAAGTGCATCACGTAGCTCCAGGCTAGAGATGGATTGTGACTCATGTTGTTGGGACACAGCTTCAAAGGCCAGGCGTGAGAGCACACTGGAACCAGAGTAAACATTAATGTGTACACAGCCCAAGTGGATCACACCGGAAGTTATTTAGTCTGTAATTCAAATTAATATATCATGCAAGGAATACTGGAACAGTTCCCCACATTTTTGTGACAACAAATAGAACTGCAAAATGAGAAGTTTCCATGCGCAGTCATGTTGACAGTACTTAATTTAGAGTGGTGGAAAGATGTTGGGGCTCAAATCAGTCTGGAAAGGTCATCTTCCGGTCTAGAATTGAGACCCTTATTTGGATAGAGACAGAAATGCACTCTGGATTTGCTCAGAGGCTCTTTTAAATTCTGTTCTTTCTGCTTGTGTTCCGGAGTTGGAAACGTGGCACTGAAAACAGATGCCACGACTGAGCCTTGGCACAAACCAAGTCATGTGCAGTGAGTAGCAGAAGTTGGCATGGCATGAAATTAAACTGTGGGCAGGGTACAGCTGTGATTGCTGTTTTGGCATGAAGGTCGCTCCCATGCAGATCCTGAAAGTCCCACAAACTACATGTTGAGCAGGGCGGTCTCAGTTCCAATCATTGCTACTCTCTCTTTGTAAAACTTCATTAAAAGCTTCTACATAGAATGCAAACTAGGCTGCATATATATATGGAGTTGATTTTGACATGTTTGAAACCCAGGCTTACCTATAAAAATGACCTTTAGAAATGAAACAAAAAAAGAGACTGAAAGTTTAGGAGCTCTTGCAACATCAAACTATTTTAGATGTTCAAACACCCTTTGCAAATACAAAGGATGGGTGGAAAAGGCCATAGGTGCAGTGGGTCAGTTTGGTTGGCTGTTGACTGGAAGTTTGGTGGTTTGTGCACACCCAGGGATGGCTGTGGGCGATTCTATTCCCCCCTCCTTTTCCCCTTCCCCTTCTTCTTCTTCTTCTTTTGACAAAGTAATCATAAATACCACTGCTCTGGTGAAGAAGGCCCAGCAGAGAATTTATTTCCTCAGACTTTTAAAGAAGAACAATCTGAGTGAGAGACTGCTGGTGTCCTTCTACCGAGGTTTCATAGAGAGCGTTCTTACATACTGTATTTGTGCCTGGTTCTCCAGTTGTACAGCTAGGAAGAGGAAGGTGCTCCAGAAGGTCATAACCACAGCCCAAAGGATTATTGGTCATCCCCTCCCATCTTTGGAAGAACTGTACGGTTCCCGTTGTCTTAGGAAAGCAAACAATATCCTGCAGGATGTATCTCACCCGGGATACAGTCTGTTTGTACTACTGCCTTCTGGCAGGAGATACAGAAACATCAAGTCAAGGACAAACAGACTGAAAAATAGTTTCTACCCAAGAGCTGTGGCCTTCTTAAATGCTGTAACTCGATAGTGTGACCTGGGAGTTTGATGGGTGTGGGTGTGGGTGTGGCTGGAATGTGGTTTGTTTGGTTGTTGTTGTTGTTTTGCTTTTGTTGTTTTTAAGGGATGGCATCCAATTTCGTTGCACTTGTGCAATGTTGCACTTGTGTAATGACAATAAAGAATCTATCTATCTATCTATCTATCTATCTATCTATCTATCTATCTAAATAAATAAGAATTAAAATGTGCACCCCACCACTGAGACCATTCCATTGTAACTATCCAGCCTTGCAAAATTTCAACACCTCTTGCGATGGTTTGACCCCTTTCCATTTTAACAGTACAAATTCTACAAACACCTTCCGTATCTCCTCGAAATCATTTCTCCTGCGCAGTCCTCGTCTTACCTCAGTGGCACATGTTAATTTATCAGTAATAGATACATCCCACGCATCTTTATACCATTCTTCCATATTATATTCTGTTTTTGTTTTTTAAAAAATAAATATTTATTGAAGTTTTACAAAAACATAACAAAATACAGCGAAAAAAAGAGAAAAAAGAAAAAAGAAAAATACAAGATACAAAAAACAAAAAGTGAATAAAAATATAAAGACAAAAGAAAAAATCCATTTTTCCTTTTTTTAACTTTAAAACTCATTACCTTGTTTCCTTGACCTCCTCACACCTCCTCTTTTTGTATTCCCATTTACATAATCAAATCAGCAAATCCTTGCCCTCTTTCAATTTATCATCTTTAACTTTGTATCTTAACATATTACAACTCAAATATTTTCATCCATCAATTCATTTTTGCATACTCTTTTAACTTTATCACTAATGCCGCTTATTTTTAATTCAACATCATTTTAACATTCATAAATTTTGCACTGTTTCTGTAGATAGTCTTTAAATTTCTTCCCATCCTCTTCCACCAGCTCTTCCCCCAGGTCTCGGAGATGACTGGCAGGGTGGGTAGATCTTTTGTCTTCCAATACTTTGCGATAAGAATTCTTGCTGCTGCTGTGGCATACATAAAAAAAGTTCTATCCTTCTTTGACACCAATTGGCTGACCATGCCCAGGAGAAAGGCCTCTGGTTTCTTCAGGAAGGTGTACTTAAACACCTTTTTCATTTCGTTATAGATCATTTCCCAGAAAGCCTTAATCTTTGGGCACGTCCACCAAAGGTGAAAGAATGTACCCTCAATCTCTTTACATTTCCAACATTTATTATCGGGCAAATGATAAATTTTTGCAAGCTTGACTGGGGTCATGTACCACCTATATACTTCCATATTATATTCTGCTTGCCCCTATTATAAATTGGATGGTCAAGCTGACATCTGGGTAGACTATCAATAGCCACTAGCCACAATAGCTCTGCTCTGCCGCCATGGTTGGAGACAGTAATTTTTCTGAATACCCGTTGCTGGAAACCACCTGAGGCGAGAGGGCTCTTGTCCTGCTTGCAGATTTTCCACTGGGGCACTTGGTTGGCCACTGTGGGGTCAGGATGTAGGGCTGAATGGGACACTGGTCTGATGCAGCTGGTTCTTGTTATGTTCTTAAGGTTTGCTAAAATCCTATTGAACTCAGCAGGGCTTACTAAACACTTATAGGATTGTACTGTTAGATCTATGTACGTTTTTTGATGGAGGTGTGAAATTTCTCTACCAGGACCGTAAGACTTGATATCCACAGGCAAAACAGGTTTGCCATGCATTAGGCTAGGGGATGTGACTCGATTGAAACTTGCAAGGAAGACCAGCTGACTATAATCAAAATACCACGGATGGAAATTTCTATGCAAATCTGAATCTTTAGCATTGCGGGTGTCGGAGCAGAGTTTGACATATTTTCCAATCCTAAATGGGTTTCCGAGATACAATACCCCTCTCTCTCTTTTTGTGTGGCTTCCCCCTCCCCATTTACATTTCGGTAAAATTACACTTCCTTCCACTCTGCCTCCTATAGCGATGGGATTTCAGAGGCTTCACTTTTCAATCATAATTCGCAGGATTCTTTTAACACGATGTGAGCACAACACCGTCTTTGTTCATAGCTAGGAGCTTTTCGAAATTTTGTTACTGAGATAAGATCTCTGATTCACAGAAGGCCGGGCAAAGCACTTTTTAATGCCATTTGGTTAAGAAAGTAAAATGTCTTGCGGACAGGTTAAGTATTTAAAATGATAATAAACACTTAGTGAGGGGAAGATTTGCTGTTCAAAGCCACAAATTTGAGCATGAGTGATTCACTAATTGCTTAGGACCTGGGCTGGACAGCTGTAATAGAGAAGAAAATGTATCATCATATAGGTAGTTGATGGATGGATGATCTGCAGAGAGTTAAAATGGCTTTCATTCAGATTTGTAATTACAAATGGATTATTTGACCCCCCTTGTAATTCAGCGGGTAATCTGAGCATCAGCTCTATATAACTCATTATTATTATTTTTTAAAATGTGTTTATTGAGTTTTCAAAAACAACAACATGCAGACAAGACGAACAATGAATAAAGAACAAGTGTGTGGAGCACATTGTTGCAGTTAGAATGAAATAAACAGAAGGTTCAGTACACTTTTGCAGACATAATAAAATAGGGAATCTATTTTAGGCATGTGTTGTTGGGGGGCCTATGCAGCACATTATTTTCATTTGTGAGGCATAAAAACAGAGACCATGCAACATCAAAATGGTCTTAACCCCTCTTATCACCCTCCTGTGATGGGTTAAATGCTCAGACAAAGCAATGGTTCCGCATCCTCTCAAACCATCCATCCCTAGAGAGATCCAGTGCAGACTTCCATCTTGTCAGGATTTCTAGTCTGGCTGCAGCCAGCAGCAGAGCTAGCAGCTCCTTGTGAACAAGAGTGGGCTTTAAATTACATCTTGTATGTTTGCTTGTTTTGTGTTATATATTTACTTTTAGCTAAACGACCACAAAACTAGGAAGAGGACAGGAAGAAAAAACAAACAGGAAGAAACACTAGGGTGCTTTCAGACTGGCTGTTTTTGGGTCTCAGTGCACCAGCACAGGTAGTTGTAGTGCGACCACAGTCTTGCCTTCTGGACAAGGAGGAGAATGGTCTGAGGAAAGGCATGGAGAACCTTATTGGGCTGCATGACCTGAGGTTCCTCACCTATAGGTTTAGCAAAGTGCAAGTTAGGGAAGCACTTGTCCTACCAACCTTACTGTATGCTTGTGAAACGTTGACCACTTATAAATGCCATCTCCAACTCCTCAAAAGATTCCATCAACAGTGTCTCTAAAAAATTTTACACATCACTTGGGAAGACAGGTGAACTAATATCAGTGTACTGGAAGAAGCAAAGATCACCAGTGTGGAAGCAATGATTCTTCAACATCAACTTCGTTGGACTGGTCATGTTGTGTGGATGCCTGATGATCATCTTCCAAAGCAACTACTCTATTCCGAACTTAAAAATGGAAAGTGTAATGCTGGTGGTCAACAAAAGAGGTTTAAAGGCTCTCTCAAGGCAAATCTTTAAAAATGTAGTATAAACACCGACAACCGGGAAACACTGGCCTGCAAGTGCTCCAATTGGAGAACATCCTTTACCAAAGGTGTCATGGGCTTTAAAGACACTCGAACTCAGGATGAAAAGGAGAAACGCCCTAAGAGGAAGGCATGCTTGGCAAACCCTCACCATGATCAACTTCTGCCTGGAAACCTATGTCCCCACTGTGGAAGGACATGTGGGTCGAGAATTGGCCTCCACAGTCACTTGCAGGCTCACTGTTAAAACCATGTTTATGGATGGTAATCTTACTTGGCTACAAGTGATCGCCAAAGAAGAAGAAGGGAAACACTAACTCAGAGAAAGAGAGATGGAGATGGGGAGAGAAGGAGCGCAGTTATTAGTAAAAAATTCATGTTTTTTTGTTTTTAAAAAGAAGCCTGGAAGCACTTTTAGGTCAGTTTTTAAGTGTCTTTGTATGACTAGAACATTTGCTAGCCCCTTAGTGAGGTAGCATGCATATTAAGGAAACTAATGAATGTATGGTGTGGTAAAATAGCACATAGATTTTCTTTTCAAAGCATCAATCAGTCAATCAGTCAATCAATCAATCAATCAATCAATCAATCAACCAACCAAGGTGGGGAAATTCCTGATCTTTTAAAAGGGTTATTCTGTTCTCAATTTCCTGTTTCTCAGTGTTGAAGGCTATTAACAAAATAATAATAATAATATGTGTCGTTACCAGGTAGTAGTTCATAAAAGCTGAACTTTGATTCCGTTTCCTGTTCATGGAAATGTTAAGTTTTTAAGATTTGTCAATTGTCCCTTTGTGTTTATTAAGAGGACAGCATTGCATTCTGAATTCTGAGATCCAAAGGAAAAACCTCTGCTCAAATCCAAACACTGGGAAACGATAAATTGCCAGTAACAAAAAGTACCCCTTTCTTTGCTGAGATAACCTATGGAATCGGAGTGTTGTCTTTTCCATCGCTAGCAAAGTGGTCACATACAACTTATGCTCCACCAGCCTCACAGCTGATTGTTGAATCGTCTCTGCACAGCATCCACAGAGCCGGCAAATCTCGCACAAGGGAGCAATTCACTGATTCTGCTAATGGATCTACATCAATATAAGTGGCCATTGAATCGTACCAAACGCTTGTAGAATCACAGAGTGATAATCCTTCGATCTGTGCTTCCTTCCATTTCCTTGTTTCACCCATCTGACAGCATCTGTGAAAAAGATATGGCAAATTTCCTGTGTATTCAATCATCTGCTGGTTTACAGCTTGGACAAAAAAACAAAAAGAAAAGAAAAGAAGAAAGACTCCCATAAGGACATTAAAAGCATAAATAGCAGGAGCTTAATGAGGCAAGTGTCTCCGTGGATGGAAGAAACCATGAATTGTCTGATATGCTTCCACAGAAATTGCACTGGTCTTCAAAGACTGTTCTTCCTTGGAGCTCCTAAACACAATGTCAGTCTCTTGATTGTCCCCAAGTCCCCATCCATGTGTAAAAGGGCTGGTTTATTAGATTGGGGATGGGGCACCTGTGGCCCTCCAAATGTTGCAGAGCTACAATTTCCATCCTCTCTTACCCTTGGCCTTGCTGGCTGGGGATGATGGGCGCTGGAGTTCAAAGTGCATCTGTGCTAGAATGTTGCATGAGAAAAATTAAACTCAACAACGTACATTGGAAGCTGCCAAGTCAGACCCAGATTGTCTGCATTGTCTGGCAGCGACTCTCCAAGGTTTCAGACAGACCACATTCCCAGAGTACCTAACCATATCTGTGTAGCAACTGCAGGGCTGGACTCTCATTTAAGCTCTTGCACAAGAGTGCTAGCAAGCTATTTCCCCTCCGCCCACAGTTCTCTGGCTCTGTTTTTGTGAAATTCCAACCTGGTCTCGAGCCAAATAAACAATGAAGAGAGAGGAAACCGATATTTGGGAATACTGTATGTTCCAAAACCCTATATATGCTTTTTCTTATATGTGTCTGTGGAGTTAATCTGAGCCAGGGTTTAACTGGACTCAGCTCCAGAGGTTGATTTCAAATGCCAGGGCTCTGCACTTAAAGCAGAAAAGAGAGACAGACTCTGGGGATGTGCAGAATGTTTTTCTTAAGTCCTGACTGGGCTGCTTCCCCTGCATGTGAAGACAGGCTCTGGTGGATCGAGCAAACGAGACCAAGAATAGGTCCAATGATCAAGAAGGCAGTTTCTCCATGTGCTGTAGAGGGAAGCAAGGGTGCCTGCCAAGTTGAATAAAATATTGGGGGGACCCAGGTAAGCCCCGCCCCACATAATTGATCACAACACATGGTGCATGCACACCATTTGAATGGCAATACCCATCAACTTTGGGAGCTCCCAGACCCCTCAAATATTTAAGGGGGGGGTGAAGCCCCAAGGAACTGGCTCCTATGGGGGGAAGTGAGAAGCAGATGGGGCTTGTCAACCTGGAAAGGGAGCTCATCTAACAGAAGGGAAATTCTGATCCTGAACCTCTTCTGCCTTGCAGGATATCTTTGGGAGAAGAAAAGAGTAGGGAGTAGACCCTACACAAATTTGGAGTGGAGTCCCTAAGACTGTTGGATGGTGTCTTGTACACCTCCTTCCTGCAACTCCTGCAGCCAAGCTGGTGCCAAACATATTGCTCTGCTTTCCTTTGGATCACATCGGCAAGGCCAAGAAGGGGGCCTTGTCACCTGGGCAGCCCAGGACTTCCATACAGACTGCCCAGGCTTGCACCCCGGAGAGGTCACTTCGGAGCTGCTTCTTAAGGGTGAATCTTTATAGTGTACTTCAGTCAAGCGTATTAAGCACCTCTTGGTGATCAGTAATATAAAAGGGATGGTTCAGGGTTAGAGAATACAGTAGAGAAGGATGTCCAGTTGTCCGTGTTGAGTGGAGATTCAATTGCCAATCTGATTGGCTTCTGTATCTGGAAGGGGGAAAGGTGCAGCAAAATGCTTTGGAGTTGCCTAGAGTAACAAGTGCCTGGAATTTCTGTTCTCCTAGCTGTCCTTTGTGAGGTCACGTGTGGATCTTCCTTTGGGTTGCTTGTCATGAACCGGCTTTTGTGAGATCACAGGCATGCTTCCGGATGGAAGGAGCCCTACATCATCGAGCAGCGTCGTGATCTGAGCCATTCGCCTGCATGGCTCTGTGTCTCATCCAATGGGAGTTGTTAGGGTGTCTTTTGTTTCTGTACGCAGACAAAGGTAGAATTAATGTATGTGTTCTAAAAGCAACCGAGTCAGAGGGAAAGGGGGATCAGGGAAAGAGTGCAGATAGGTAGGAACTTTAATGATCTCCTTCATTTCCAAGCTTCCTTGATATTTTCTGAATTCCAACATGAGTGACTAATATTCCAAATTAACTTTCGCCCAATAGTGAGGCACTGCCAATAAAGAAATAGTTTGTCCACAACTCTGATTGATAACACAGCCTGTAGGACATTTGAAGTTACTGTAAATAAATGTATAAATCTCAGCAATGGCCACAAAGGGCAGTACAGTGTCCCTTGAATTGCAAGAGTATATAAACTTTAACATACCCGATTAACAAAATGTTCCACTTGGCCTGCTTTCCCCTTCCAGTGGCATAAAGAGAGATTTTGCAGACAATCATTAGGTTTAAATACCTGGTACAGTGATCCCTTTTAAGCCTCTCCCACAGGTTTTGTTAAAAGGCAAGCTAAAGACACAAACAATATTCCTACAGTTTTATTGTTCATGACCTGGTGTGGATTTTTTAGGGTTTTAATAATGATGATGATTATGATGATGATATGACATATAGTGACCGGGCTTAATCCTATGTAGGACTCCATCTTGTACCTAATTCTATACCTCTGAAATCAGTGAGGCTGGCAAGATTGGAGCTACCCATTGCCAAAGTAGAAAAACAGAAGAAGGGAACGAACCTGTGGGCCTCCAGACATTGCTGACCCCGTCTCCCATCAACCCCAGACAGCAGGGATGATAGTCAGGGATGTTGGAAAGTATAGTCCAACAGTATCTGGAGGACCACAATTTCTCCATCTCTGCCGTAAACTGATTAGGACATATTGCTGTTTTCAGGTTGACAAACAAGGGATTTGGACCCTCCATTGCTATAGGGAATCACCATGTGGCACAGGATCTACAGTACAGGTGGGAAGAGGTAGGTCGTTCTATGTTATTAACAGCATGTGCATCCCGTGTCAATATCTTCAGATGTGATGGGTGTGACCCCACGAAGGCAGGGCCTTTTTGGTGGTGACTCCTCAGTTGTGGAATAGGTTCTCCAGGGATCTTGGCTGCCACCTAGCACGTGACCTTTTGAGCACAGATTGAAGGCAATTTTATTCTCTCAAGCTTTTAATCAGTGATTTACAATTGACTCCTGCGTTTGCTATTTCACTCATTTTATTGCTTTTATGGTGGATATTGCCGTTTGGCTTCAGCTTTCAATGTCACTTTCTAGCTCAATGTTAATTGTTGATATTAAACCTTCATTCGTAGGAGCCTTGAGCGCCACTTAAATTGCAACATGCGATAAAAAAACCCAAACTTTATAATAAGTAAATCACTAATACATAGTTCTTTAAGCTGGTATTATTTCCATTTAAAGGACCAATAGATTAATCTTGGAGTCTCTGAAAACGGAACATTGTGTGTTGTTTGATTTGCAGTTTCTTTAACAGTATATAGATTAGGACTATGCAGCCTTAAAATAACACTTTTGAACTCTGAAACTAAATGTCTCTTAGCTCTGGCCTTGAATCTGAGGTATGAAGGGATTGTTTAGGCTATAACAAGGGGTGTCTCTAAATTTCCCACTAGAGATCCTGCTTTTAGTGTTGGCAGTTCCAGTCCTCTGTAATAGGCACCTGCTGCAGAAGTTGATTTTGCTTAAGAAGGCTGTCCCGAAGTGTGAAATATTAGGAAATACTAACCGAACATTTGTATGAATTGGTTTGTTGTTTTTAGAGTTTGTTGAAATGGGTTTGATTGTTTTTAGAAATTGTGTTTTCTGTACAGGCAACCCCTGATTTGTGTGGGGGTTGCATTCTAGGTCATTGTATGTGACGGGGAAGGTGTATAAGCCTGGTCTACCCTACTCCCACCCCCAGTTTCCCTCCCTTTTCTAGCCACTTCCAGGTCACCACGATGTGCGCAGTTGCGCACATATCAAACGCATGTCAATCGGTCATTACCTGCATTTTGTTTTTATCTTGTTTTGCATCACTTTGATGGCCTCAGGCTGCAACATGGTTTATAGACTCCTAAGATCATTATGTCCAGGATCTGAAATTAAGTACTTGCACCTCTAGTGAGAATCGGGCTCCCCACTATTTAATTAGTTATGGGGGGGGGGAATTATGTATTGAAGAATGTATTAAGTATGATGTATGGTTTTTGCCAGTGAATATAGTAATGTATAATCTATAGATTAAGCTAACATGGAAGGGTTGACCCAAACTTGGTTGCAACCTGAGAATCCAGGCTGTAGGTATTTTTAGCTGAAGATGGCGCAGACATCCTCTTTAATTATCTGTAACAAAATCTCCTAATCCTGTATCCTCAGGAGATGATGAGCAGTCATCAGTTAACCCCATTTAATATACGGCTGTTTGAAATGAGAGGAAGTCTGTGTAGTCAAGCATTTTCAGCACAGTGAAATTGAGTAAAAAAAAAAATGGTAATATAAACCTGTCGGAGAAAATATCAGGAAAAGTAAGTGCTAGGATGATGGGGGCCTACAGGAAACAGACTGAATTATTTACACACATAGAATGATAATGCAGTAAATATATCCGGAAAGCCGTGGCTTATCCTTTATACACGGCAGGTTCCAATTAACCTACAGCCTGTGAATATCCAAATCCATTATATTCAGAGTTTAGGAAAGAGAATGTAATTGATTTAATGGTAACTTAATGGCACATAATTTTATACCATATTAACAACAATTAGATTTTTTCTCATCCTGTTATGGGATGGCGACTGTGGAGCAGTAGTACCACTGCTTCTGTCTGCTTTGAAAAATTCTGTCAGAATTTTGTCCTCTGAGGGCTTTTGGGGGGGGGGTGAGGGAAAGGATTTGTGCAACTCAATCCTTCTCCATACTGAACGTTTAAGACAAGTACCATCTTATATTGGGTTGGATCCCGACAAAAGCTGTAGTCCGACCTAAGCCCACTGAAGTGCCACCGAACCCAGGAGGACTTACTTCCGAGTAGACATGGTTGGGATTGCACTTGTTCTCCACTGAAATCAATGGGACGTAAGTAATGACCAATGCAGGTTCAACTAAGTTAGGATTGAATTACCTATTGACAAATCCAGGTTGCTCAATTAAGGTAGATTTAAAGCTCTTACACAACAAACCCGCTTCCCCCTCCCATACTCATAGCTGTCAACATTTCCCTTTTCTTAAGGGAAATTCCCTTATTCCGAATAGGATTCCTCACAAGAAAAGGGAAAAGTTGACAGCTATGCCCATACTGGATGGGGAAATGCGCTTGAAAGTGTGAGGGAACACCTGATTCAATGTTGTCTACCGTCTCCACAAGCAGATCAGCACAAATGATCCATAAATAACAGCCAACATTGCTGAACAGCAACTTCAGGCAACCAAACAAGAATGAACATTCAGTAAGGTTATCTGGCAGTGACTTTAGTCTGTATCCAACCAGTTATGTACTATTCCACCCCCCCCTTCCAGTTGTCTTAGTTTTATTTGGCATGTATACTATCATTCAACTTCTCAAACTGTACAAGCAACAATAACTCCCCCATGGAGCTTTCTGGACCTTTTGCTAAAAAGTGTGAATCCTGGGTGTCTTTTTTTGTTGCCCCTGCAGCTGTTGTTTTGGAAGACTCATGCCAATAAACCAATGCAGAAGCCTATAAACACATCAAAGATGGCTGTTCACGCTGGTCACATGGCATGATCAGGAGGGCTTTCCATCCTCCAGATGGTTTGGTGCAGAGATTACAGCAGCACTACTAGCCCTCATGGAAACATCCAGACCTTTGAGATTATAGCAACAGAGATGGTAACCTGAAGTTACAAATACACTGCACAGGAATGTCTACCAGAACTCAAAATCAGGCATAGGCAAATTCGGCCCTCCAGATGTTTTGGGATTACAACTCCCATCATCCCTGACCACTGGTCCTGTTAGCTAGGGATGATGGGAGTTGTAGTCCCAAAACATCTGGAGGGCCGAATTTGCCTATGCCTGCTCAAAACTACCAGTCTCCCTCTTTATACAAGGAGTGTGTCTGCACCTTGGGTGATGATGTCTGCATAGAGCCTCACAAAATCCTTCCTCTAGCTCTGTGTTTTCTGGAACGCAGAGTATGTTTAGCGGTGGAATCACGTAATCCTAGAATATACAATTGTAGAATTGGAAGGGACCCTGAGGATTATCTAGTCCAGCCCCCTACATTGCAGGAATAGCCAGCTGTCTTGTATGGGGATTGAACCTGCAACCTTAGTGCTTGTGTAATCACGCTGAATAATAATAATAATAATAATAATAATAATTTATACCCCACCCATCTGGCTGGGTTTCCCACCACTCTGGGCAGCTCCCAACAGAATATTAAACACGATAAAACATCAAACATTAAAAACTTCCCTAAACAGGGCTGCCTTCAGATGTCTTCTAAAAGTCAGATAGTTGTTTATTTCCCTGACATCTGATGGGAGGGCCTTCAACAGGGCGGGCGCCACTACCTAGAAAGCCCTCTGCCTGGTTCCCTGTAACCTCACTTCTCGCAGTGAGTGAACCACCAGAAGGTGTCTCTGGACCTCAGTGTCCGGGCTGAACGATGGGGGTGGAGACGCTCCTTCATGTATACTCCTTCGGATTCACCTTAGCGCTATGCTTCTCAGTTTCACAAGTACTTCATCAATGGGGGGAGGGAAATCTAAGGACCAGGGACTTAATGTGCCCCCCACTCTGGCCTCCGGCACCTTGCAGTGCTCACTAGAGATCTGCCCCCACCCCCGTCACCGGGCCAAACCTCTGACCAACTTTGCTCCAAGTCCTCTATGAACACTTTTGGCTGGCTGGAATGTGCCCTCAAATTTGATCTGTTTCTAGTTTTTGTGGATGGAGGATGGACCTGTGTGTTTGTGTTTGTAGAAACCTCTGACTTTTGAATGGCAAGAAAGTTGCATCCATTGCCCTGCCCATGCTTGCATCTGGCTGCACCCATCTTTGACTTCTGGCCATGCGCGTCAGTGAAGGGATTGATGCACTCCTACCTTGGCTGCATTCACACCATAAATATAAAGCACTACAGTACCACTTTAAACAATCATAGTGTCATCTAGTCCAACCCCTTGCCATGCAGGAATCTCAGCTAAAGCATCCATGACAGATGGCCACCCAGTCATGGCTTCCCGCAAAGAATCCTGGGAGCTGTAGTTTGTTTGAGGTGCTGAGAGTTGCTAGCAGATCCCTATTCTCTCCTCAGAGCTAACATTCCCACCCAGAGAGGTTTAACAATCAATCCTTCTTCACAGGGAACTCTGTGAGGGAAAAGGAATACTTTGTTCTGTCTTTCTTTCGTCTTTCTCCAAACTGGATGCCATTGCCTCTTGCTTTTATTCATTTCACAATATTTCTGCTTTCATTTAGATGTAAATAAATAATGCCTTGGGTTAGAAAAATATCAATTTATTTTGCAGAACTATTTGTGGTTGCTTTTCTAAATTTTTTCATTATTATTATTACTATAGCAAGTAATACCCTGCCATCTAGTGGACAAAAGAACCACCCAGTTTTACATGCCTGATGATGCCGGATATATGAATTCCCTTCACCTTTAATACACAGAAATCAATCCTTATGATTAGGAGTTAACATCATGCTCACGCATTCACTTAGATTCATGCCTGCGATCAATAAATTTGGATAGAAAATCTCAGGCTAACGCTAGTTTGATGCCAGCACTTATTCTCAGCTTAAATCTATGTAACATCGACTATTTAAAATGACAACTTTTATACATTTTAATATTCTGTGCATTTCATTGAAGAAGAAGAAACACAGCAAGAGCAGAAAATGGAACTCTGAGGACAGGCTGACTGTCATAAAGGCTAACTATTATTTGTATCTCATCCTTTTGACTTGCAGACTTGTTATGTGATGTGTTAGCTGGTGGATGTGTCCATCTTGCTCCTAGAAATGTTTTTTGTCTTTAGCGTTTCTTTGCTTGCGGCAAATTGGTTGCCCTATATTTCCTTTGCTGCTAGCGCTCCTCGAAGTTTTGCATGTCACTGATCATCGATACAGGGGATTTGTGGTGATGTGCAGAATTTGTGATATCTTCTCCAGATACAACTGGAGAGGAAGGGGATGTTCAATCCATTGTGTGCATTGAAGGATGTGCTGGGTACAAATGATGATGATGTACAACCAGTCCTTTTTTCTGGGGGTACACAGGGGTACACATGCCCCTAAACATTTGTGAATCTAAGTTTGGCCTCATTGAGGGGCAGTATTTCAATATGAGTAGGAAGATGAAAGTATCCCTAAACATAATTTTTTTAGAATAAAAGCACTGGATACAACACTTCTTCCAAAAGCAGTCAAGGGCTGTGCACAACAATAATCAAAACATCTAAGTGATACAAAACTAAAACAATATAGTACCACAGCATGGTACTAGAACTGCTAGATTCAGACCATGTATTCGTTGGCATTTGGGGTGTGTGCGTGTGTGTGTGCGCGTGCATACACACACACACACACACACACACACACATATACATGGTGGAATCTCGGGCTACATACCGTCCTCCTTACGAATGCTTCAGGTAACGAGCTGTGCTAGGTAGGTGTTCTGGGTAGCAAACTTTGCCTTGGGATGTAAGCGGAAGTCGCGCGGCACCAGGAAGCCCCATTAGTGAAAGCGTGCCTCAGGTTAAGAACAGACCTCTGGAACGAATTAAGTTTTTAAACGGAGGTACCAGTGTGTGTGTGTGTTGAGACTGCAGACTGAAAGAATAAAGAAACTTATGGTTTATTACCAATGGCAAGCAAAGCCATTGTGAGTACAAGCTTATATGTGGCCATCATGGAGTCATAACAAAAGACAGAACACTAACTGACTGAGGGAGGAGGAGAAAGGAAGTGAAGCCTGAGAGAAAACAAATCTGCAGGTGGTTGCTTGATCAGCGAGGGATGAAAAGGTTGCCTTTCTGTTTATTGCCTTCTGCTGGTTCAGATAACTTACTGCAAGTGTTGCTACTCCCAACAGTGCTGGCCCTTTTCTATCTGCTGTTCCTGGAGACAGGACTAGTTTTCCATATTTTAAAACTGGATCCATTGGCCATAAATTGTGGAGTACTACTCAAGTACAAAGGAACCAACTTGGCAAAAGGTATACCATACCCTCCAAAATTTTCTGATGAAATGGGGACGTCTTATTCCATAATAATAATTTTACTATTTGTACCCTGCCTATCTGACTGGATTGCCCCAGTCACTCTGGGCAGCTTCCAACACATATATTATACAAACATTAAACGTTAAATAACTTCCCTATATGGGGCTGCCTTCAGATGTTACGGACAACTGTATAACCTCCAACATTTATCCGATGTAAATAGGGATGTCCTAAGGAAAAGCGGGACATTCAGAAACTGGGATGGCTTCTGTAAATCCAAGATTGTCCCTGGAAAATAGTGACACTCGGAGAGTCTGTTATATGGGAGAGAGCTTGTCCTATAAGAACAGGAATAAAAAGACTGTCTTTATGCCAGTTCTCTCTCAATGGCCTGTTTCATCTTGTTCGTTTTCCCTCAGTTTCATTTCCCTCAATGAACTTTTCTGTTTCCTAGCATTTGAAAAAATAGCCTTGAACTGGTGTAGCTTGTTGCTAGGTTTCAAGCTCATTTTATACAGCCAAGAGAGGCACTCTTTTCAGGGTTGTTTTTCCCCTCTTTTTTGAATTTTGAATGACGTCCTGAGGCAAGAATTGTCCTGTTTCTTAGCAACCCAGATGGGTTGAATACATTTATGCATTCAAACCTCTTTGTATAACAAAAAAGAAAGAAAAAAGAAGAGCACAAACATCTCCCAGAACAAACATTGCTGTTATGAGACTCTCCTCTCTCTGTGTGTGTGCTTGCTTTGCTCTAACCAGGGCTGCAAAGGGAAAAATGTGATCCGGCATGAAACACCTGGGAAAGGACTTGGCTTTAGAGAGGGTGAGTAGAATCTCCTTGCTTCTTCAGCTCTGTCTCCTTTATAAGGGTTGCAGTTTTACCGTTATTAATAACTAGGGCAACGCTTTAAATAATTGTGGTGGCATCGGGGAGAACTGTGTATATAGCCAGAGGAGATTTCAAAAGTTCTCACCACAATTTCTAAAAAATGCAAGTTTGTACTTTACAGCCTACTGTTGGAAAAACGAAATCCCAACACCTACTCCATGCCAGGTTCAGGGTTCCTGGGCTGATGTACAAATCCCAGAACAACTTAGGTCCAGGATAGCTTAATATAAAGCTCAAACACTGTGATCATCTGGAGGAGTGCAGTTAATTGTACCAGCCTCCCACTCCTCCCTGTAGCCCAGGCCCACCTGGATGAACTACAGGCTGACATTTAGTGTTGCTGATCCCATGCTTTGGAACACCTTCCAGGAGAGATTCAGTAAGCATCCTTGCTACTGACTTTCAGGTGTCCCTTGCAGACTTGTTTAGCTGACAGGCCTTTGTACCTGTCTAGTTTTTATTTTTGCTTAGCCAGTCACCTTAAATATTAACTTTTAACAGTGGCCACATGACCTGGAAGCTGTACGCCGGCTCCCTCGGCCAATAAAGCAAAATGAGCGCCGCAACCCCAGAGTCGGTCACGACTGGACCTAATGGTCAGGGGTCCCTTTACCTTTACCTTTAACCATGTACACCGCCTTGATATCTTGGCAGTACAGATATACTTCTATAAAGGCATAAATATCTGGCTGCGAATATATCTGCATATGGGAATACAAGCTAGCTATTGATTGCATTTTTCCTTCAGGGAAGGAACTTTTTTTGTTTTGTTTTGCATTCTTGTTGGGTGGGGAGTAAATGTATGTGGTGATGTTTTGCCGGGTACCATGTATTGCCACAACCCTAATTTCAGTTTGCTCGTTGCCTGAGCACAACTTAGTACAGTGCTACCTCGGGTTACATACGCTTCAGGTTACAGATGCTTCAGGTTACAGACTCCTCTAACCCAGAAATAGTACCTCAGGTTAAGAACTTTGCTTCAGGATGAGAACAGAAATCGTGCTCCAGCGGCACGGCGGCAGCAGGAGGCCCCATTAGCTAAAGTGGTGCTTCAGGTTAAGAACAGTTTCAGGTTAAGAACCGACCTCCGGAACGAATTAAGTTCTTAACCCAAGGTACCACTGTAATCAGCTACATTCAGAATGAAAAAGCACTTTATATGCATTATAACACTGTGACACCAGATGGCACTGTGGAGTCCCATCTTTCGCAAACACGATTTCCCTTTATGAAGTTTACAACGTGTTTAACTGAAACACTTTATTGATGTGTCTCAGTCCAGACCTAGCCAGTTTTTTTCGATGGTGACTTCTTCTGTCTGCCCAAAGGAAGCGATGCAGTGGGCGTATTTTCATGGGTTGTTGCTGTTGTTTCTAAACAGCTGTTTTCTGCAGAATTGTATTAAAAATAAATTTGTATGATAGATCAGTCATAATCGAAGTCTTTCTTCTTATTCCTCTTCCTCTTTACCTCTTTACCTTGTTTAGGCATAGAGCGGCGAGTGCAGAATGTTCCCCAATATCCATGCTGGGAACCAATCGAAGTGTACTTTCGATTTGAAGGGGAGATTTGCAACGAACCTGGAGCTAGCCTTACAACGAGATCGAGTCAATGAGTCTCAGCCACTCACAGCCCCTCTGGAAAAGGATAGCTGCCTAAAACAACCTCCCGATTTCAGCTACAGGCTTTATATCACCCGAGGCCTTCTCAGGAAGCCGCGAGGAAAGTCGAAAGAGCTGAAAAAGAAATCGCCCCCAAGCACGGTGCAGGAAGAGTTGCAGAGGATAAGGTCCAATTTCTTTTTCTCCATCGTGGAACGCAAACAGGAGCCCAAGATCATCACAAGGTTTCCCCACATGGGTCCCTACGAAGCCCAGCTAATGTTTGTGAAGATGGGAAAGTTCAAGAGCAGCAAATACCAAGATCCAAAACCATTTGACTATAGACAGGTAAAGGGAAGGATGAATTGAGATAGAGGCAACTGGAAAAGGGTGGCCTTTGGTGGGGAGGGGGATTGAGGCAATGCGCTGCACCAGGTGTGGGTAGACTACAAGGCTTCTGGAATCTACTTTGTGCTGCCCCAGATGTATTGGGACATTTATGCACAATCTCACTTTCAATACCTTTTACACTGTTTTGGGGTGGACATACCGCTTTGTTTCCAGTCAATGCATGTCCCATGACTTCTTGCTTAAAACATTTAACTTTTCATATTCCATATGTTCTGGGTTTGTTTTATTGCTTTCCTTTTTCATTGTGCTGCAGCGCAAGACTGTCCCTCCAGACAGCAATAGTAACTAACATCAGGGAAGCGTCACAGAGCAACTAATAAAGCAAAATGACCTGTGGATGGTCCACAGCATAAATCTACCACAGATGTGTTATTATTGCATCAATGGCATGTTGCAGAATAACCTGCAAACGACAACAACCAGCCAAGACGGACCGTTTGGGGTGGTTTATTTATTTGTTTGTTTTAACTATACGGTCGTACCTTGGTTCGCGAATGCCTTGTGAGTTGAACGTTTTGGCTCCCGAATGCCGCAAACCCAGAAGTGAGTGTTCCGGTTGGCGAAGGTTCTTTGGAACCCAAACGTCCGACGCAGCTTCCACTGCTTCCGATTGGTTGTAGGAGCTTCCTACAGCCAATCAGAAGCTGTGCCTTGGTTTCCGAACGTTTGACTTCCGAGGTACCACTGGAGTTCTAAGATCTACAAGTTGGAGCCAAGTCTTTACACAGTCAGACAGATGTACATATAGAATTGAAAAAGGCTAAAGGGTACTTCCGAGAACATGCGTGGCCCAGAAATTTGCTTTTATCACCAGGGTGGGTTTCTCACAGAAATTCAATCCTGGTCCGTCCCCCACAAGTTTTCTTCATTTCAGCAGTGAGAGAGGCACATATTTTCATTTGATGCTTTTCTTAAGGAGCCAGATGTCAGAAACCCTTGCAATCTAACTCAACTCACCTAGAAATCTACCATTAAAGCTTAGGTTTTTTTCTGCCTTTACACATAGGGATCGGGGGGTGAACCTACGTAATTCACGCTTCCCGAAATAATATGTGAATCAAAACACAGCCATCCTTTGAAATTTGCATTTCTCCAAATTTTGCAGTGTGCTTCTCTGGCCAAGGAATATGTACAAAAGTGCATGTACTAGAGGAAAGCATGCATATAAAAGCATGAAATAAAATAACATACAACAGGAATACTGCTTTGCAAAAATGTCAGTATTGGGCAAAATTGTATGCTACAATGCTGATGAATTTTCATGAGGACTTAAAAAAAAAGAAACTAATGTGAAGAACCAAAATAAATATTAGAAAAATGAGAAAATGAGAGAACCCTAAATTTACAATTTCACCTAGCCCTACCTACATAACACATAAGCTACATCATTTCTGTTTGGTGTGTCTATAACAGGCATATGCAAACTCCGTCCCTCCAGATGTTTTGGAACTACAATTCCCATCAGCCCTAGCTAAAAGGACCAGTGGTCAGGGATGATGGGAATTATAGTCTCAAAACATCTGGAGGGCTGGAGTTTGCCTATGCCTGTTCTATAAAGTACACACACACACACACACCAAGAAACACACACAAGCAACAGAATTTAGTGTCTCCACAAGATGGCACTATTGCAACAAATGCTTTGGTCAAATGAATTCAGTGATGTGGCTCACATTTATCTTTTCCTTATAGTGTAGTTGGGTTATGTGGTTATATTAGCCTTTGAAAAATGTCTTTGAAGCCTCAGGGTTCTTCAGAAACTTTTTAAACATTAAGATCTTCATCTTCAATCATGGTACTCTGTTGGTGACTGGATTTTTTTCATGAGACTTAAATTATTTTATAGAGGCACATTAATGTCCAATACACCCATTTCTAATGCATTTCATTGTTTTTCTCCATTCAACCACAACACAAATTAACAGGTTAACCCTCTCTGTGGTATTAAAAAACACCCCAATGTCATTACTTTTATCACACCAAACTTTTAAGGTTGCAGCTAGGAAAGGAGGCCTTTCCACCTGGTCCTCAGGACTCTTCCTGGGCCTCATCCCTTCCCAGGCCAAACCCCTCACTGGATCTGCACCCTTCTTGAGTGTTTGGCCTGGAGGATGCAGAGAGGTGTAGGGCAGTTCTGAGCTAGATGGACCAACAGTCTTCCTCAACAGAAGGCAGCTTCCTATGTCCCTATGAGTGTTTCTGAATGGCTGGAATATGTTCTTCAGCCCTTACTTCAATGGAGGACAGAGTAGGGTGCATGAATACATGTAGGAAATAGCCTACCATACAGAGGTAAACTTTAGAATTGTTGTTCTCCTACTTTTCCCTCTCATCTCATGTACCACTAGCATGCAGCAGGTTGCTTAAAAGAAAATGTGGCCCCAAGCAGAAACTGGTCCTCAGACCTGACTTAAAAGTGTTGTTGTTTTTTCATTGAAAGACGGCCCTGCTTATGCAGTCACATGTGAACCTTATGATGTTAACAAGGGGCAGGTGTTTACTAGCAGAACCGGTTAAGAATGTGTATACAGAGATGATTATCTGAGGTGCTTTGAAAAGCTAAGATTAGCATTTCCATACTAAACTTACTGGATAACTTATTCCTGCCTTAAACCAGGAAGTGACTATATTATTAATGATAGCTGTGTGTCTTCTGTTGACTTTTGAGAGCCTCAGAAATTTACAAATCAGTTTTATTGATGTTAACTGAGCTTTAACAACTGAGTATGTGGCAAGAAATGAGCTCTGTCCAGTTCCAGGATCACTTTTTGTTTGTTTATTTCTTTTAGAGAATCTCTACCCTACCTTGCAATCTGCTAAAATAAGTGTCTTCAACCTTTTCAGACCCATGACCCACTTTTAACCCAAACATGCATTTGGAGACCTATTTCTTAGTCTTTTACTTTATATTTGCAGAGTGCTCCTGTTGCCACCCACCTTGAATCAGGCTGCCACCCACTAGTTGAAGACTACAGTGGTACCTTGGTTTACAAACTTAATCCGTTCCGGAAGTCTGTTCTTAAACCAAAGCATTCTTAAACCAAGGCGTGCTTTCCCATAGCAGCAGGGGACTGAGTTTACAAATGGAACACACTCAACAGGAAACAGAACATGTTCTGTTTCCAAGGCAAAGTTCACAAACCAAAACATCTGCTTCTGGATTTGCATCGTTCTTAATCCAAGTTGTTCATAAACTAAGCTGTTCTTAAACCAAGGTACCACTGTAGTGCCGTAAAAGGACCCCGGTGTTGCCTCGAGACTGAAACACAACAATACAAAAAAAAAAAAACCCACCCCCAAAACCCACCCTAGTAACATAAATAAATAAAGCAAAATATGGGATATAAATCCATTAAAAACAGCAGCATGAAAGAAATGTAGAACGGCTCACTTATTAAAGCTATGTACACAGTGTATATTTAAAACACATGACTTCCCACCCAAAGAATCTTGGGAGCTGTAGCTTGTGAGTATGCTGGGAATTGTCATAATGTGAAAGATAAGCTACAGTTCCCAGAATTCTTTGGGGGGGAAGTCGTGTGTTTTAAATGTGTGGTGTATAGCCTTTGCTTTAAAAGTACAGTGCCACAGCAGGAGGCAAAAAACCTCAACAAACAAACAAAAAATAGAAGTATGTCAAAATAAAATAAAATAACCCTGTTTGCTATATACAAAAGGAAGTCGCTGTGAATGGGCAGTAAGAATGACAAGCGCCAAAGCATTGCTCCCAAGTTGTTTGCCAGCAAATCCAGGTGTCCCCTCTTCATGTTTTTCCCCGTACAGTATGAACCAGATAGGCCAAATTTTGTGACCAGCTATGCCAGAGACCCTCTGAATCTAAAGTTGAAATCCCAGTGTTTAAGCAAAGGTAAGTCCTCGCTGATCTTCAGAAGTAGGTATGACACCCGTTTCGTGCATCAGAGGAACATTATAGTTTGAACATCATGTTCTCTCAGTAATAAATTGGATTGGGAAGCTTGCATTGTGCTGGGCATGGGGTGTGGTGTGGCTCTCAAGACTCTCTCCAGGCTGCGCTTCCTCCTCCTGTTCCTGCTTTGCACCCTCCTTCCTTAGCTGAAATATGTCCTTGAAATCTGATAATGCTTCTTACTTACTTGGGTGGAGGATAGATAGGGGTGTATGAGTCGATATACTATATACTGTATAGTGGCTTACGGTATAATTGCACTGGATAGCTCAGTTGGTTAGAGCATGGTGCTGATAATGCCAAGGTTGCAGGTTCGATCCCCACATGAGACAGCTGCCTATTCCTGCGTTGCAGGAGGTTGGACCAGAGGATCCTCAGAGTCCCTTTCAACTCTAAAATTCTATGATTCTATAAAGGTAACATTAATGTCTGCTGCTCTACCAACTTTTGCTGCTGGCCCTGCAAAAGGTAGCCCACATGACAATGTGGCCCCCATAAGCTGAAAAGGGCTCCTCATCCCTGTAATAAATAATAGAATCATAGACTCATGGAGTTGGAAGGGACCCCGAGGATCATGTAGTACAACCCCCTGCTGAGCTATCCAGGAAGTTAAAGAGGGTTGCAACTGGCTCCTAGTATGTTTCCGAACCTCCTGCCAACCTAGCAGTTTGAAAGCACGTCAAAGTGCAAGTAGATAAATAGGTACCGCTCCAGCAGGAGGGTAAACAGTGTTTCCGTGCGCTGCTCTGGTTCGCCAGAAGCGGCTTAGTCATGCTGGCCACATGACCCGGAAACTGTACACTGGCTCCCTCGGCCAGTAAAGCGAGATGAGCACTGCAACCCCAGAGTCGGCCACGACTGGACCTAATGGTCAGGAGTCCCTTTACCTTTACCTACGTTTCCGAGCACAATTCAAAGTGTTGGTGCTGACCTTTAAAGCTCTAAACAGCCTTGGTCCAGTATACCTGAAGGAGCTTCTCCACCTCCATTTGTTCAGCCAGGTCCAGTGAGGTCCAGTGTCGAGGGCCTTCTGGCAGATCCCTCACTGCGAGAAGTGAGGTTACAGGGAACCAGGCAGAGGGCCTTCTTGGTAGTGGCGCCCACCCTGTGGAACGCTCTCCCATCAGATGTCAAAGAAATAAACAACTATCTGACGTTTAGAAGACATCTGAAGGCAGCCCTGTTTAGGGAAGTTTTTAATGTTTGATGTTTTATTGTGTTTTTAATATTCTGTTGGGAGCCGTCCAGAGTTCTTCTTCTTCGACACTGGTAGTATTAATCTTCATTAAGCAGACATATTAAGTAGTTGGCCCTCACAACAGCCATTATTTCCTTTAGGGAACAATAGTAATAAAGGTTAGTTTCAGGCATATTTATAACACAAAACATTAATGTTAAGATTCTCATTTGACTGTTTATAACACTCAAAAGTCAACATATCATTACAAATGGGTGATTGTGAAGCTTGGCTAGGGCAGTCCAAAGCTTCCTCTTTTGTTCGTATACCCCACTTAAATTTCACTTGCCATATTTGACCATGCTGCTGCCATTTAGCAGTGTCCTAGGTGCTCTGGAGAATGTGTAAGTGGCACTGATAGACGAGTTCAGAACTGAACATCTACGCTAACTGGTTGCGATCTATGGAGCAGCAAACTCGGCAGAAGGCTGAACATCTGCTGTTGCATTTACAAAACTTCATGTGAATATGTGTCCACCTGTTAGGTAAATGGGATACAGCAAGAGGCACAAGTGTATGATGTGCCTGGTGCAAATCTGGCCTCTGATTCTTGATTTATTAAGATATGCATGGCACTTGAGTATAAAAGCAAATAATTTTAATGTGGTTTGCAAAATGAGTAAAAGAATGGAATTATCAGTAAAAAAGAGAGTTTAAAACAACTATTTAAACATTTTTTTTGGGGGGTGACCCACCAATAAACAAAAAAAAAAAAAAAACCCTACCCCAGAATAAAACATATATCGATGTTCTACCTATCTTGGTAGGCTTGCCTAAATGAAACTGTTTTACCAGGCACAGAGAAGGCCCCTGGCTGTCCCCTAGTTGCTTTCAATTTATATGTACGTTTTTCTACTAAAGCTAATCTCCAAGCACTTTGATACCAGTAATCCAACATCACACCCTTTAATAAATCTACCCAAAATCTAGCCCAGTGGCAGACATTGGGCTCTCAAATTTTTGTGTCACCCTGTGCAACGCTAAAAATTGGCACACACAAACCCCACCTCTTATGCTCCATTCTGCATAGTGGTTGTGGCACCCCTTGTGGTTATTGGCACCCAGGGCAGCCAGACCAGTGTGGCTCCCCTAAAACTGGCTAGTTGCTTTGGGTGCAATACTATTAGTCCCATTGGCTCTTGTTGGACTTTCTCCCAAGTAAACATCATAGGATTGTGCTGCATGCACTTTCAAATCCTTTCCCTGTCAGCAGCAATGCACAATATGGATTCTGAGCACAAACTGCCTTTTGTTTTCTGTCCCTCTTCAGTCCACGGACTCCATCCTCTCGCGGAAGAAAAGGGGAGACCCCGATCTAAAGAAAGATTCACCACCTGCTACAAGCCTCAAGAACTCAAGTGGGATTCGAAGTTACTTCTGCCAAAGGAGCCTTGGCCTACTAAACCTGTTTCCTTCACAGTTAGTACAACACTCCATAATTCCCTTCCCTTCTTCGCATCTTCTTCCACTGTACTCATATTTGGAATAGAAATCTGTGGGTGTTCTGAATGGTTTTTTTTAAAAATAAAATAAAATAAGAGTATTGCTTTGCTGGAGTACTTGGGAGTTTCTGCAAAGCTGATAGCTAGCCAGATTCTAACCTAAGGTGATATAATTAGAAGACAGGCTGTGGGTTGTTTTTTTAAATGTCTGTCTCATAAACAGGTTCTCACAGGTAGAAGAGGAAGATATTTGTAGGCCTGCTGTTATTTATAGTTTTGTTTGAAAACTGTAACTGTTTCTCTTGCAAAATGCCTTGAACGACTTTTTTTTTTAGAAAAAGCAAAAAATATACTGTAGAACCTTGGGTACATTGGCTACATTGCAGGCTGAAAGGAATAAATTCACCCATTTTTCCAGGGATCAGAAGCGACTTGGGCTTTCTGACAAATTATAGACTTTTCCTAATGAGGTATGAATGACTCTTGTGTTGTTTTAAACGGAAACAAGCCAGAGCCATTTCAGAATGTGGGAGGCGTAATTTTCCTGAGCTAGTCTTGGAGATTCAAATGCATGTTGGCAAATAGTGTAATAGCATGTGTAGAATCTTGCCTACTGTTTAATATCGCTTGAGCTGCAAATGCTTTTAAATTATAAGCACTAATACATGTGGAAGAAAATTCCATTGTAACCAGTAAGGCTTCCATCTGATTCCCTGATATAGATATGCTATATTGGGGATAAGGAACCTTTGACCCTTCAGATGTTTCCAGACTACAATTCCCATGATTCCTGAACTTTGGCTATGCTGGCCAGGGCTGATGGAATCCAAAAACCTCTAGATGACCACAGGTTCCCCATTGATGCCCCATATAGAATGGGGCACCTCCCTGACATTGGGTGAGGATCCTCGTATACACATGCAAAGTTTTGGATCGTAGCTATGAAGATATCAGTTAAGAATTTTTAGTCACTTTAGGTAATAACATACTACGATTATGTCGTTTATGGTGAATGCTTGAATTTGTTCCTGCTTTGTTTAGATGCTACACAAAGTAGGTAGAATCACAGATGCATGTATTCACGTGCCAGCATTTGCTGGGCAGCACAGAACTCAACTTTCTGATGCAGAACCTGGTTTAGCAACTTTTTAGAGCCACATGGAAAATACTGCGCAGAGATTTTTCTTGCGAAGCAGGGCCAGCCCACCTATGAGGCAAGGGGAGGTGACTGCCTTGGGTGGCAGAATTCACAGGGGCAACAGATTTGGCCTCCAAG
Organism: Podarcis erhardii; assembly: GCF_964252035.2. NCBI lineage: Eukaryota > Metazoa > Chordata > Lepidosauria > Squamata > Lacertidae > Podarcis > Podarcis erhardii. The sequence continues at coordinate 26,614,204 of NC_138513.1, forward strand.
GCATGCCTTGCCCACTGCCACTGCTAATAGGAGGTGCTGCTGGTCTCCTCCCTCCCCTAGGGAGGAAATAGCAAGGGCTGCCTTCTGGAATCTCCTAGGCTCTGCACCTGCCTAGTGAAGGCATAGGCAAACTCGGCCCTCCAGATGTTTTGGGACTACAATTCCCACCATCCCTGAACACTGGTCCTGTTAGCTAGGGATCATGGGAGTTGTAGGCCCAAAACATCTGGAGGGCTGCGTTTGCCTATGCCTGGCCTAGTGTAATTCAGAGTGGGCCCCTCCGACCCACCATGATTCGTTGCCCTGTACATTATCCTGTCCCTCCTGTAAGTTCAGATGTTTACTGCTGCCCCCAACCTATGCTTTCTGTTATTTTATTTGTTCCTCTCTCTTTTTGTTCTTCTGTGTTCAGCTTGATTTTTTAAATTTAAAAAACGCATGGCATATTTTTAGGCATTGTGCGAAATCATATCACAGTACAAATCTTGCCAGTCCTCTGTATGGATGATTGGATGAGGTGCTTCCTGTTGTTGCTGAAGGGACTTCAATCGCTTGAAACGAAGCACACATCATGGAGGCTTTCAGGAACTTCGGCTTTGCCAAGAAACTGCAGGAAAAACACAAACATTGCCACCACCGTTACATAAATGGATTGCTAACACCCCAGTACGAACCATGTCTGCTCTGATGTAAACCCTGTTGAATTCAGTGGGGCTTATTCCCAGGCAAATGGAGGATGACAGGGATGGTGTAGAGCTAGTTTGCTCGCACCTACTCTCCCCAAACCCCTTGCATGTTCATGTCAGGCATGTACTGAATGCCTGAAGGAGCGTCTCCACCCCCATCACTCAGTCCAGACACTGAGGTCCTCCTCTAAGGGTCTTCCCTCACTGCGAGAAGTGAAGTTACAGGGAACCAGGCAGAGGGTCTTCTCAGTAGTGGCGCCCTCCCTGTGGAACACCCTCCCCTCAGATGTCAAGGAGATAAAGAATTTAGCAACTTGTAGAAGACATCAGAAGGCAGCCCTGTATTGGGAGGTTTTTAATGACTGATGTTTTTATTATGTTTTTAGATATGCTGCAAGCCACCCAGAGTGGCTGGGAAATCCCAGCAAGATGGGCAGGGTATAAATAATAAAACAACTATTGTTGTTGTTGTTGTTGTTGTTGTTGTTGTTGTTGCTGTTGTCAGGCTTATATCTGCTGAGGCCAGTGCTCCTCACAGGCAACCACAGATATGTGAGGAGATAGGCCTGCTGGGGAAAGTTTGATAGGCTCTCATCATATTTGGCAACTGTGAAGCACTAGCATTAAAAACACTTGAAAAAGGCCGAGTACATATCCTCACTAGTAAATGGGTGTCTGTATGATACTCAATTTGGATGGGTATTCAATTATTGCAGCTAAAGCCTTTTTTGCCAGTAAATGTTATGTATCTTCCCTTCAGGCTATGCTTATGTTATAAAGCCTAGCTGCAGAGCAAGGCCCTTTCGCTTTAAGATGTTTGATATCTGTGAATCCCCATTTGGTTAAAACCATGCCTGCCAGTAGTTTTCTTACATTATTTTAATGATTTTGTCTTCAGAGGCACAGAAGCCAAAGAGCTGCACACAGTGCCTTTCTGGAACGTGTAGAAGAAACGCTAAGCCAGCTGTGGTTGAAAGAGGTATGTTGCCTTCAGGAAATCTAGCAACCCAGTTTAAAACCTGTTTATTCCCCTCTAAGGAACTCTTATAGTATAAAGTACAGAGAATATTTAGACAACTCCCACCAGTTCCATTCAAGACACAGAGAGCCACAGGTTCCCCACATCAGGGGAGGAACTGAAGGAAAGTTGGGATAGAAGTTGTTGTGGTGGCTAGTTGTCCTCGGGACTGGTGGGGCAGAAGGCCGGTAGACCAGCAGTAGGTAGAGTCAGAGCCAATGACAGGCAGTGCCACCTCCTTATTGGTTCTAAGTAAGAAGACAGGCGGATGGGGGCTGACTGAGGACAGACTGACCCTAATGGACTCACCCAACTTGCCCTAATGGACCAGCCTTCACTGAGAATAAGTGAGGAACGTGCTCCAGGAACACACCTACAGCCTTCATGGGTCACGTAAATAAGATATGGAGAGCCCTCTGCATCAGGCCAGAGGCCCATCTAGTCCAGCTTCCTGTTCTCACAGTGGCCTTATAGGAAGCTGGCAAGCCAGAACTGAGCACATGAGAACTTCCTCTTCCTGTGGTTTCCATTCAGAAGCATTAATGCCTCCAGCTGTGGAGGAAGAGGAACAAGCATTGTGGCTGGTTGGTAGCCATTTCCTCCACGAATGTGTCCGTTCCTCTTTTAAATCCTTCCAAGTTGGTGGCCACCACTGCCTCTTGTGGCAGTGAGTTCCACAGCTGAACTGCGCTCTGTGTGAAGCAGTGTAGCATTTTATATGTCCTCAATCGGCCCAAATTTTTGCTTCACTGAATGCCCGTGAATTATAGTGGTGTGTGTGCGAGAGAGAACAAAATTAGGCAGGCTTTCTAGATATGGATGTTGACCTTTTGTGACATTTCCTCCCTGCTTTCCAGGCAGCCCAGAAACAGGCCCAGGACAGAAGAAAAGCTGCATCTAGTCTGAGGCAGAAAACGCCAAGAACAGCAGTTTCCATTGAGAGTGATATTGAGATGCAGCAACAGGCCGGCAGGCCGCAGGAGAAAAGCCTGCAAAAAGGACAGCTCTCACAGCCACCATCTATGGCAACACTGGGGTTGCAGCTGTCAATGCATATAAAACCAGAACCTTTGGGCTTCTTGCTGCCAAGTGGCGTTGCCCAGAGTGTCGAGGAACTGAGGTGCAAATAATGAGGGGGAGACCATGAACACTCAGTAAATACCTGGATTGTATTATGCTCATTGCTGCAATTCTAGTGCCAGTAGGGTTCTGTATTGCAGGAGGATAAATCTCATCCTCTCTTTATCACAGTGAATGTAATAATTGTAAATAATAATAATAAACAAACAAACAAACAAGTGCAGCAAGGGATGGTTTTCTCTATATAATACACTCCCACATCTAATGGCACTCAGGAGTGTTTTGCTAAAAATGATATACAGTGGTACCTCGGGTTACAGACACTTCAGGTTACAGACTCCACTAACCCAGAAATAGTACCTCGGGTTAAGAACTTTGCTTCAGGATGAGAACAGAAATCGCTTGGTGGCGGTGCAGTGGCAGTAGGAGGCCCCATTAGCTAAAGTGGTACCTCAGGTTAAGAACAGTTTCAGGTTAAGAACAGACCTCTGGAACAAATTAAGTTCTTAACCCGAGGTACCACTGTAATCAAAACCATCAATCCGTATTCAAATAGGGGGAAATTAGCAAAAAAATATATGTTAATACTGTGAGAATCAAGTAGAACTTCCTTTGGAGAAGACAAACGGGCCTGCTGCAGAATCTGCACCCTGATGCTGTGAAAGATCTGGGATAGCTCAGATTCCTGCATTGCTATGTGACCCTCGTGGTCCCTTCCAACTCTATGATTCTACGAAGCGTGTCTCACATAACCTGTACCAGTGTGGGGTAGAGAAACAGGCTTTGAGCACAGCAGAATTAGCAAACGGAAGCACACGGTATGTGAAATCAGAGGAACAGGCTAGAAACAGGTGAAAGTTGATGTGCCCTCACGGAATAATTTCACACGGGCTTCTGATTGCAATGATAGTTAATGGCTTCTGGAGCAGAATGGGCATCCTTCATCCCAACCAGGTATGCCTCTTGAGGCATGAATTTGTATAGCACATTCGGAGATTTGAACGTGTCGTTTGATACAGCATATAAAGATGGGTTTGGATCAGGTGGCTCTGATATGCCCTACTGCATATGGGGGTTGGCAACCTTTTTCGGCTGCAGAGCTCTTCTTTACAGCCAACTTCTGAGAGTGGGCACGTGCCCACACAGAAGGTGTGGCCAAAGCAAAGGTGGGCGTGGCTGAAGTGGGCATGGCCATAGCTGTCACTCCAACACACCACACAGAAATGCAGGCACATATGCACTCAGCCCATGCATGAGCACACATGCAGTTGTGTAAAAGAAGTTCATGTCACATAAAGGCAATAGGATGCATGCTTCTAAAAACAAAGGGGAAACGGTCCTACCACAAATGAGAGTGTTATCTGCCCCATGCGTATGGAAGCACACTGTAGACGCAGCATTTAACAAGCCGCTGAAAAAAAAGTCTCACAGCTCCATGAATGAGTATAAAGGTGGTTTCCCTGGAAAAACACATCACGTGTGCCTGAAGCTCTCACCCAAACGAAAGGCTGTGTCAGCGGTTGCTGTTTGTCTCTAAGCCTCGAGTCCATTCAGTGCTTACTGCAGGGGAACAACAAAGATGTTCACAGTGTACGGTGCCGGATTTACATATAAGCTAAACAAACTATAGTCTAGGGTCCCACTCTCTTGGGGGCCCAAAAAAAGTTTAAAGGGGGAAAAAACCCTGGATGCACATTTCCAAAATATAAGATAAAAAAACAAATAAAATAAAACCTACCTACAGCAACAGTGTTTTGTGTAGGCTCCTATGATGTAAATAATGGGCCCCAACTGCTAGCCTGCTCCCTAAAATATCACTGGTTTGCTCATTTCTATATATAGGGTGCCTACATTCTGCATGGAGTGGTTGCTTCAGTGACTACAGTATCATATGACTAGTGATCCAGAGCATATTTTCTACAGCGTTTATATTTGCTTACATGTAAAATTGGCTTGTAAGATTTGCTTACATGTAAGATTGGGACGCGGGTGGCGCTGTGGGTAAAAGCCTCAGTGCCTAGGACTTGCCGATCGAAAGGTCGGCGGTTCGAATCCCCGCGGCGGGGTGCACTCCCTTCGCTCGGTCCCAGCGCCTGCCAACCTAGCAGTTTGAAAGCACCGCCGGGTGCAAGTAGATAAATAGGGACCGCTTACCAGCGGGAAGGTAAACGGCATTCCGTGTGCTGCGCTGGCTCGCCAGATGCAGCTTGTCACGCTGGCCACGTGACCCAGAAGTGTCTGCGGACAGCGCTGGCTCCTGGCCTCTAGTGTGAGATGAGCGCACAACCCTAGAGTCTGTCAAGACTGGCCCATACGGGCAGGGGTACCTTTACCTTTTACCTTTTTTAAGATTGGCTTGTTAAGAAATTGAACTGCATCCTTCTCATATTCTTACAAGTCTGGTTGATGAAGAATTGATGAAGCATTGAACGAAACAGATTGGTTATCCGGAAACTCTGTTCCGGCGATATTTGGTGACAGATTATGTATATATCAAACTTTTGAATTATTCTACTGCACCTGAGGAAGAAGATTTAGAGAATTTGGTTGTAATTTCTGATCATTTGTATTAGTCTATAATAGTGTTTAGTGCCATTGTTATTGTTGTATTGTTCAGCTTGTCTATATTGCAACACAGGGGTCTGCTTACGGATGGACTGGTTGCATGGCAACATGTGCAAATGGCTTTAGATACCTATTAGGTCCATAAATTACCATATAGAATATATTCAACACAACAAACAGCGACAATTTGTTGTTGACAAAGGATAGCTGGACATATAAAGGGCCCCATTACCTTCAGGAGCCTAGGGCCTCATCAAACCTAAATCTGGCCCTGACTCTGTAGATTTTCTTTATTGAACTAGAAAAAGCATTCAAGGTTCTTCCCTGACCTCAGCATCTTTTATTTTCTGGTACTTCCAGCATTTGTGTTTTATGCTGGCAATCCTTGCTACTGGATCACTTCATTCTTTTATTGAGCTGGTCTCAAGATGTGGTGTTGAGGACTCCCAGACTGCTGGTTTTTGGGGACATCAACATCCATGCCAAGGCAACTGGCTCTGGGGTCGTTTCATGGCTGCCATGATGACCATGGGGCTGCCCCACATTTCACCATTTGGCAGGCTACACTCTGGACCTACAACTGGGCACATGCTCAGAGTATTTCTTTTTTTTTTTTTTAAAAAAAGAGTTAGCTAACCATTGTTTTTGCTGTAACACTCTTAAGGAGCGTAGAAGCAATCATAAAGCATGAAACTCCCCCCACCCTAGCAAGACCATTAAGTCCAGGGTCTAAAATGATTTAGCTGCCCCAATGGAGACGTCAGGTCAGCTTGTTACATGGACACATCACAAGTTGTCATGATCATCTTGTGCAATGGTATTTGTGCCCCATTCAAAGTACTTTTTGTTGGCATTCATGACCCATGAGATGAGGCCTTAAATTCTTCCATGTATTTTTAACAGTACGAACGAGGTTTTTTAAAGACAAGTCAAATACACGTAGCTTTTTGGACCGATAATCCACATTTTTGACAGGGATCCTTGTTTGCTCTATTAGGCTTGTTACATAACTCTGAAAACGGTGGCAGTTTTTTCTCTCTCTTTCTAACGTCAAGGCAACTTCCTCTTGTTCCCTGGAGTCAAAATAGCCATCAGAAACAGAACAGGAATTTCCTTGTGTTTTGGAGATGTGCTTATTAATATCTGGAAACAGGAACCATCTAAAGCTTTGATGCACAAGGGATCTTCCTTAGCACTGGAAAGCTTTTAGGCAATGTTGCTTTGGCCACTCTTTAGCATACAATGCTTGCTTCTCTCAGGACCTTAAACATCTTGGGGGTGGGTAGGAAGTAAACACTCTCTTCCTTTCTATTCCTAGAAGACAGAGCCAGATCTTCTGTAAATGCCACTCAAGACAGTTTGGAAATAGACCTGTCCCTCTCGCCTCTGATCCAATTTGCTTGACTGTCCTTGTGAGGCCTTGATCCCTTTGAAATCAGTTGAAAGACCAAGCGCTGAGTTTAATGGAATTTGAATCTGTCCTTTCCTTTGCAAGACAGAGCTGTTGACCAGTTAATTTCCTGTCTTGTTCAAATGGAAACACAATAATTGAAAGTTTGTAGAGGGCTTTTATAGCAAGAGAGGCTCCTAGGGCTCTGAAGCAGTTTGGCATTGTTGTGCATGTCTTGTCTAAGCTGGCTGTTGGCATCCATTTTGCAAAATACTATGGGAAAAGCCGTTGCGTGTCGAGGTCCCCAAGCCACCCCTCAAAATAATTCACAATTCACACATAATTTTTGTTTAAGGTTTTTGGCATAATTTTGACCACAACTTTATTAAAATACATAATCTGTGAGTGGTTGCTTAGGCTATCTGTCCCGTCCCCCCCGCCTGGGACAGAACTGACTTCCAAACTCCCTCAGAAGCCAGTGAAGGGAAAACAATATTGGGGAGCAATGGAGCTGAGTCACAGGCCCTCACCGCTCACCCAACCTGCTCCCCAGGGCTTGCCATTTCAGGGATTGGACAAAATCATGGCAAGCCCCTGGATTCCTTTAACGGAATTCCCTTCCACACCACCATTGGAGGAGCAGGCCCAGCCTATCCTTACCCCTCCTCCAACCAATTTTATAACCAATGGCTAAGCGCAACCTTACAAGTTGTGACGAATTGCTAAGTAGTAGGCAAAAACCAAATGGCACCAGCCAATCAGCCAAATGGACAAAATTCCTACTAGGCCCCTGCCCCAACGGCAGACGACCCCATGACAGGCATAGCAAGGTCAACTGGAACTCAGGGCGGGCGGGCGGGTGATGCGATGCACTCAGCAAAAGAGAAAGCAAAAGCTGAGTGCCCCAATATTTAAAGCCTTTGGTCCCACCCACCCAATTTGCAACATGCAATTAGCCCCAGCAACCCGGCCATCCAATCGTTGCCCCAAGTCAGCTCCTCTTTACCTGCCTGGCAACAGAGGGTTGGCTTGGCAGACCCCACCGCAACACATGCTCTCATTTTAGGGAGAACACGCTTTGCAATACAAGAACTGGAAATAAATTAGGCGGACTTTGTACAGTTGCAGTTTATCCGCACCAGCCATTCTGATTTCTGCTTGGTAGAATATGAAACACGATTTTAATTCTGGCCACTTAGCTCCTAAAGATTGTTACATCATAACATGATCATGAGATTTAATCACAGAACAATGCAAGTGCTCTAAATAGCTTGAGGGTTGTCTCAGCTGCTGCTTGATGTTCTGCTAACACTGGATTCTTGGATTTTGAGACAGTCAAGGGGAGCTGTACTGAAGGAAACTCAGCTTGCTATTTGCTTATACAGACTAGATGCTTCTCACTCCTGTGGTTTTCTTCAGGCAGTGATGGCAAGTTAAAGGGAAGTGTCTATTTAAAGAATAATAGAATCATAGTTGGTAAAGATCACGCCTTTCGCACATTTGTTCAGTGAGAGACAAACTGTGTGGTGTAAACAAAATGTTGGAAAGTAAAGGTGAGAATGCTCTGTGGTGTACTGTGTCGAGCGGGAACAAACTATGAGGGGTTTATTTGTTTATTAAATTTATATCCCATCCCTTCTCCAAAGGAACTCAAAGAGCAGGGAGAGGACATATCACCCAGCAAAGCAGAGCTTTCCAGGTGCTATTCAATTTCATGTTAGTAGTACATGTGAAAAGGATCCAGTGGTCTTATCATAAGTCAACAAGCTTAACATGAGTCTACAGTGTGATGCAGCAGCAAAAAAGGCTAATGCTGTTTTTTAAAAAAGCTAATGCCACTCTGTTCTGCTTTGGTCAGGCCATACCTGGAGTACTGTGTCCAGTTCTGGGCCCCACAGTTTAAGAAGGATATTGTGCAGAGGAAGGCAACCAAGATGATCAAGGGTCTGGAAACCAAGCCTTATGAAAAACCGTTGAGGGAGTTGGGTGTGTTTAGCCTGAAAAGAAGAGACTGAGAGGAGATATGATAGCCATCTTCAAATATCTAAAGGGCTGTCACAGGGAAGGCTAGGACCCAAACAAATGGCTTCAAGTTACAAGAAAGGAGATTCTGATTAAACATCAGGAATAACTTTCTGACAGGAAGAGCTGTTCAACTGTGGAACAGACTCCCTCAGGAGGTGGTGGACTTGGAAGTTTTTTTTAATAATAATAATAATAAAATAATTTTTTTATTTATACCCCGCCCTTCCTGGTTCAGAAAACCAGGCTCAGGGCGGCTAACAACAAATTTAAAACACTTACCGGTAATCGATGCAACAAAAACAGCATAAAATGCAGTATAAAACGTGAATAACAATAAATTCAGAATTCAAAAATAAATTTAGGGGGGAAATCCATCCAATAAACATTAGATGATCACCAGGGATAGCCGGCTAAATTAGTCCTGTTTGGACCAGTGAGGAGACCAGGGGAGAATTAGCTGTGGGATCCCAGAGTGGGTAATCTTCATAAAAAGGGGCGAGAGAGGGAGGAAGGGGAATAAAAGATCAGGCTAAGTTCAAATTGAAAGCCAGGCGGAATAGCTCTGTTTAAACAGATGGGATGACCATCTGTCATGCTTTGGTTGAGATTCCTGCATTGCAGAGGGTTGGACTCGATGATCCTTGGGGTCCTGGAGGGGAGAAGGTGCTGAGGGACAGCTCCATTGTGATCAAAAGGTCAAGTTTACAATCCGAGGGAATTATTTCAACTAGAAAGTGAATTCCTTCATTTATTCACACACACCCCAATCAGCTATTTACATGCATAGCAGTGGGCTGAAGTTCAGTTAACAAAATTTTGATGCTTGAGCAATGACCACAACAATTAGTTCAGACCACAATTCTAGGCTGTTCCATTAAGTGCCAAATTGGGGTGTGAAGCAAATATTATGTAGGTGCACACCTTCTATAAAGCATTATTTATTATAGTCTATATTATTCTTTAAACATAAATGTATTGGTTTTTATTTTGCCCTTGCCTGTGGAAGGCTCTATAATTAAAATTAAATTATATTAAAATGAATATTTCTGAACCAGGAATCTGTTATTCTACTTGTGATGCATTTATATAAGTTTCCCATGCCAAATCAAAACAACCTTTTGACAACTGATTCAAGAAGCACTATCCATATGCATGCATGATATTTGGATGTTGCTATGGAAGGCAAGCATGGACCTCCTACACCAAGTATTAGCTAGCAGGTTGCAGAATGTATGTACCTTGCCAAAAACCAGCAGCAGAAACCAAGTTGAAAGGTTCAGTTGAGCCTTATGCAATTCCCTCCTACATCTCCCTCTATTCAGTTGTTACAAAAGCACTATCATGTTGTCTTTTTCAAATGACTATCAATAAACACTTTCCCTCAGCCTTTTAAGGGCCTGATTCAGCTCCTGAAGTATTGCATTTCAAAGCCCTCTTCTGTTTATTATATCAGTAATTTTGAGAGGAACAACTATACCATTTATTTTAGAAATTTAGGAGCATCATTTATCTAAGCTAAATATTTACTTTGGGGGAATTTCATGCAGGGCAGCAACACATGATTTAATGTTGCAATAGAGGTAGCCTTGAGATGAGAGAGGCATTTTGTAATGGAAGAACACTTAATTAAATATAATGTAGAATTCACATCTGTCAGACAGCAACATCTGAACAAAATTAAATTTAGTTCTGTCACAATAACACCTGGACCCTTTTCTTTATAAAAAGCAGGACTGCTTTATTTGTCCTAACAGCCCATTGTGATTTTGGTATTTTATTATAAATAGCAGACCAGTGTAGTATAACCTTCAGATTTATAATATTTTAAAAGCTGAGGCTATATTATATATAAAAGGCCAAGTGTAACTGCACAGCAAGTAAGCCAAACAATATGCACAGGAAACCTGAAAACAGGATGAGAAAGCATTTTTAGAACTATGTATGGCCTCCTCACAGCAATCTGTGAACTACGTAACTGAAAATAACTAAGCACTTTGTAATGTAATAAGCTACAGTTGTAGTAGAGGATAATTATTTATTCTAGGATTAATTTAAATATGGGGTGATGGCTATTCAAAATAGATTGTTGTATGCAGCAGAAAAATAATATGATCAGTACATAATCCTTGCATATTACTAAAACTTGAAACAAAGTTTACCTGAGAAATAGCATGATGACTAATTAGTTATCAACACAGAAGACTAACAAATATGTGCTCAAATGCACACATGAAACTTTCATGAGCAGCTAATCATTAGGACAATGGAGGCCAACACCAAAATTTGGTCATGATTTTAGATCATTATCAAAATGATCTGATGATCATTGAAAATATTTTCATTGATATGTCTTTCTCAGATATAAAGTCTATCTGTGCTGCAGCAATTAAAATAAAAAGTGTAAAAATATAGTACTAAAATAGTACTTTGGTTTGATATGCTGAAGTTAAAATATTTTAAACTAACTGGGACCAAATGGCCTGTGTGTGTGTGTGTGTGTGAGTGAGAGAGAGAGAGAGAGAGAGAGGAATAAAAAGGAGCATATGTTTCTCTTTAAAGAAATCAGAAAAATACTTCTGTTACACAATAAATCAGCTACTAGTAGATTTCCAAGACACAGTTCCAGACTAAGAGCTTAGGCATTGCTAAAGATCCTAAATTACCTCTGTATGTATCCAGAACTGGTAAAGGAGATTAAACTGGAGATGAACAGCACACACTGAGGGAGGAATAAAGAGAGCCATGGGCAAGTAGAATATCTGAAAATTAAGGAAGACAAGTTAACAAATGGATCTACCAAATTATAATAGACATAATTTTATTCATTTAATAAAAGAATTATGGGAAACTCCACATTCAAGACATGCCTGAGATGACAAAGATAGAAGAAGCCAGCAAAGAGAAAATGTACCCACTGCAATTCCCTTGGTTGCTATTCTGGTTATTAGATACATACCATCATACTCTGAAATATGCTTTCTTGAAACTTAGTATGGATAAAGATGTGCTATAACTAAAATGGTTGCCACGTTTCATTATTTTAAATTGCTTAACTCAATTGTTCCCTTCATTGCTGTTCTGCCATGGAACTGCTAACCAGCCAAAACTCTAAGGGTGAATTCCTAGTGGATTGTAAATGTCCACAATATTTTCCAGCTATTCATGTGTCTCCACTCAATTAATGTCATCAGGTAAAAATCTGAAAAGTTCAATGACAGAAAAGTCAGCAGTTGGGTTTGTATCCAACCAAGTCTTATTTCACTGCACTTGTAACAGAAAGAGGTTCTAAGTAAAGAATTTAGGAAGGTATTCTAGTGAGATGCAAAATGCTTAAATCACAGCACATTGCTTTTTTCCAAAAGCACGAAAAAGACTGTGGCAATTCTAATTAGTTTCCATTTTGGCATGGCCAAATTTATCTAAAACAAGAACCACTGTCACATTTCAACTGGATCCGTTTGAACATGGCAGGCTACCCATCACTGGAGACCACAAACATTTGCTATGAAACAGAAGCCAGAGATCTCCTATTAGTTAACTATTATTTTGTAAAATCTTCTAATGTCATTCTTCATTAGTTTGATTGCAAGTCTCACAAACAGTCAACAGTGCTGTTACATACTACGGTATTTGCTTATATATAGTGACCACAAAAACAGTTAATTCTATTTTTTATAAATCTAAACGGCAGAATTTTCAAAGTAAGTAGTAAATTATGTTAAATAGTTAAGGGAAATTATGCACCCTGATGTAGGGCAAAGAAATGAAATCCAGGTTGCAATTCTTTGCAACCTGGGAATTCTATATGGGAATAAACTCATCTGAACTTAGTGGGGAGTTACATCAGAGTGAACACACATAGGATCGGGCTCCATATGTCATTAAACCTCAGAGAGGATTTTTTTAAAAAAAACCCACACCTCAATTTACTGTTTTCCGAGCCATTTTACAGGGGCAACCCCAACATCAGAAGCTCAGAACCAGGTGAGGAGAACAGACGTTTGCGTCCACAATCACTTCACACTTTTTCAAATGCATTCCGCATACTGTGACATCACAGCAAAGATCTTTCCACTGCACATGGTCAGTGACAACCATAAATTTTGGCTGGTGATCAAGGCTAGGTTCAAGTCCGGTTTTGTGGCCATGTATTAATACCTTTTTAGTTACATTTTAAAAGAAAAGTTCACTTCCTTAATTTAGGTGACTTACAGTGTGTGAATTGGCAGCACCAAGCACCTGAACAGTGTAGCAACTACAGTCCCTAATCCAGTGCTAGGACTCACTTGCACAGCCCTGACTATTTGTCATGGGCATCCACTCATGCTATTAACACAGAAGCACAACACACTATAAATGTCCCAACCAACCAAAGGAACTTTAGAGCAAAGGAACTTAAGAGCAAAGCCTCCTTCCTACATATAGATATCACTTCCTAGATTGGGGAGAAATATAAGAATTTTGCTTGCCTGTCAAGGTAGTTTTGTGTCATTTTATTTAGAACACACACACAATACATAAATGTCATTTCAATGTCATTTAAAACAATTCTCTTTATATACAAATCAATTAATTCATTGTTAATTCAACATTTATAATTTTAGTTAATAGAAATGTTGCAATTGCACTTAAGTATTAAATTCATTTTATTTACTTATGTCAAATATATTAATTTTTAAGATATAGAGAAAGTAGAATCCACATGGAAGTTTAAAGTAAATAAAGCATTTTACTAATTACTTTTTGAAAAAAGCTTAAGTCATAGATTTGATATCCCTAAAGTTGATGACTGACACACATGTTTAGCCATTATTTTATTGCACAACAGTGTAACTTTTATGCAACATACCCAAGATGCATACTTCTGCAGGACGGATTGCCTTAATGCTGTGAATAAATTGTAGTCCTCAGAACTGTGATGAGCTTGGTGTCCTGCCCACAATAAATTAATCTCTGAAAAGACAAATAATTCATGTGAGCCCTGGAATAGAGAACAAAGCATTTTGTTCCTATAATCAAGTAACTATCACAATTAATAAAAATTAGCATGTGATACACATATTTCAAAAATTATAATGATGGTGATTAATTAAATTTACCAGTATATCCCACCCTTCTTCTCAAAGGAGCCAAGAGCAGTAAACAAAGGACATTGTATGGAACTGACCTCCTGAGAAGGTGGTATCTGCAGGGGGTGATCACCTGCAGAGGACAGTGATTGATTGGTAATGTAAGATGTGAGATCATTTTTTCAGTTATCATAGTCGATAGGTGCAAACTCCATGGAGCTGAGGACACCTCCATCCCGCCCACAGATTATGTGGGAACAGAGCTAAGCTGCTCCCGATCTTGAGGGGGTGGGCCTTATAAGGCCTCCCCACAGTGGCAGCGAGCCTTTCAGCCTCCTCCCGATGCACATGTTGTCACATGTGTGTGTCGCAAATGTAATGTCATATGCAAACAATGAGCCCCCCCCCCCAATGTTGGGAGGAACTCAGTGTCTCTGTCCTGGTCCCATTTTATACATCAAAATCAGCTAATTCCAGAATCTCTTTAGACATTCTCTCAGGATCATAGGATATCTACACCTAGGAAAATGATTGAGGCTACAATCCTATGCATTGAACACCCATTGAATAAAACAATATTTACTTTTGAGGAAATGCTCATATAATTGCAATCAAACAATATAATTGCAAAGAAACAATCACCCTGCCCAAGTGCCTTGATAATTCAAATGACCTATGTAGGAACGGCTCACAATTAAGTGGCTCCCACATGATTGAGAGAATATCTAATGGACCCCTCAGTGGGGTTAATATAAGTGAGAAAAGTTACCTATTTAAAGAACTGAAGTAATACATACAGAAATAAACTGTAAAGCGAGGAAATTGGGAGGGTTTTCAGGACATATTTTAAGAGAAATTGGAAGAGCGTGTGCGCAATTAGATATAATCTTTATCAGTAAAGATAAGCTAAATAAGAGTAAGCGTCTTATTATGTAGTAATGCTTTATTTGTAATCTTTCATTCTCTATCGTTCCCTGAACATAATATTGATGTCTAGAGATATCATGATAATTTTACACTTTTGGCATAATAATAATAATAATAATAATAATAATAATAATAATAATAATAATTTTATTTATATCCTGCCCATCTGGCTGGGTTTCCTTAGCCACTCTGGGAGGCTTCCAGCAGAATATAAAAATGTAATAAAATGACAAACGTTAAAAACTTCCCAATACAGGGCTGCCTTCAGATGTCTTCTGAAAGTTGTATAGTTCTTTATCTCCTTGACATCTTATGGGAGGGGATTCCACAGGGAGGGCGCTACCACCAAGAAGGCCCTCTGCCTGGTTCCCTGTAACTTCATGTCTCACAGTGAGGGAACTTCCAGAAGAACCTTGGAGGTGGACCTTAGTGTCCGGGCTGAATGATGGGGGTTGTTCATTTTGTTTGGTTTATTTCCATTCTTAAGTGTGATGGTGAAAGAGGTCAGAAGCCCTGAGCTGATGATTAAATGCCTGGTTGGTTGATCAAGGCCTCCATTCCTATAATTCTACTAAGGAGACAGGGAATCAGGCAGCCACCAATCAGCAGCCATGCGTATGCATACTGATTGTCTCTATGTCCCTTGCCTCACTATCAATAGCCAAAATATATCAGGACACTGTCTTCTTTAAAATAGTCTAGGTGGCCTGGTTGCTATGAATTTTAGATATGTATGTCTATTTTGAGACAGTTTTGAGAAGGAATTTGGCAAGAAGAACTGAAAAGACCAAGTCTTTCATGGCCATCAGATGTGTAGCCTGAGGCTCTGTGGAGTGTCTTGAACTCATCATAATGTGAAAGTGGGTGGTGGAGTCTAGTAGTTGTCTTCTTAAAGTTAAACAAATCTCAGGTCACCTGTGTTTCAAAGAATGAAGTTTACATAAATCTGCTGATAATGTGAAAGTTGACTGGATGGCAGCCAGATGAACTCTACTTAGTAACAATGGAAAGGTAAACTTTTGTTGAAACGATTAAGCAAGTAACATTTGGCAAAAATTGGGATCTTGTTCATTATATAAGTATATGATTATAAACATCAATGCTGTGGTATCTTCTACTGCCAAAAGTATATTAGGAGTGATGATTAACCTGTTAGATCAAATTTACCAAATCCAATATGTTAATGAATCTTCAGGTCATTCATTCCAAGACACCAGAGAAATTGCAAACTACTTGTAAGTTAGATATTAGCATATGACAGCCAACAAATTATGACCTGCTAATAATATAGGATGCAACTTAAATTATCCTAGACTGTATCCTGAGCTCCTCAAAATCCTCACATCAGCTATACTGAAAAACTATTATTTAACTGACCCATCAGGAAAATATCCCTAACATGCAACCTGAGAAATCGTTTTTGAGAATTCATCTTCTCTTGAAGCAGTATCTTAAACCAATTCTTCAGGGAAATGAGTATCTTAATCCACCCTTCCTAATGAGTGCACTAGGGGATGAGTTATTCATGCAAACTACAATACTGTGCAATAATTTGTATTTGAAATACTTCCTAGGACCATGACAGAAGCTAAATGAGTGAACAAAAAAATCTAAAAAGGGTGGAGGTTAAAGATCTGTCTCCTTAGTTGTTTTAAAAGCATATACTTCCTATCACAAACTGTGTGTAACACAAACCTTGACTCAATGAGATACAGCTGTACAAACAGTACAGTAACTGGATCTTGCTTCTTTCCCTCAGTCATTGTGAAAAGTTCAAGTAAGAGAATTCATGATGATTTTTACATTGTACATTCATTTAACTTAAGGTAAAATGGTATTCAAAAAGAATTACTAGAAGTCCATTTTATTACTAGCAAGTATTCAATTAAAGAGTGAGAAACCAGTGAGAACAATGCTGAATCATGTTCTTTGTCTTAAATACATCAAACAGTCAGCTGTGGAAATGAGTGATTTAAAAAACATAGCCCAGAATTCTTGCACAGGTGGGACAGAACTATGTGCACACAGAGCCTCTGATTGCTATTTTTACAGAAAAAGGTTCCTACTGCCTAAGAGGAAACCCATTGATCAATGAGAATAGTCATCAAAACTTCCACTCCTGCACCTTATAAACAGATTTCCACTTTATAAGCAGATACTTATTGTTTGATTATTTGATTAAAATATATACCAAGGTGGACTTGTCTTTTAAAAGCTAATTTTAAAGACCTATTTCTGAGAGAAGAATTTGCAAAAGCAACCAATAAAGGCCAGTATAACTTCCTTGAGTTTAGAAAGTTAACTGTAATACGAGCTCTTATTTTAAGATGAACAGTTTAATTACATTGGGAGCAGATGTGGTTTCATGGAAAATACTAGTACTGTATATTGTTGTCTATACATATATATTAGATCTATTTTCATTTTGTAAATGTAGACAGAAACACTAATGGTTAGCCTATGGACTATAGACCGTGTCCTATTTGAAAAATGAATTTTTTTAAAAAAATCCATTGGGCTCTTACTGGCAGGATAAATACTGGCAGGATAAATAAATATTTACAATGTGAGCTAAACCAAAGTTTCACTCTGCTCTGTATTTGCAATGTAGAATTCCTTTCTAAAAAGAAAGAGTTAAGATTAAGTAATGAATGAGGAGCAATGATCATGCCTAGAAGAACTGGAACAGTCACACTCACTGCTGGTCAGCCCTGAACACAGGTGGCAGCCTGTTTTATCTATTACTACAAAATATACAGCTGTAGCCAACACATTGTAAAATACAAAAGGTGTCTCTACAAGGATGGAAAGCACACCAGTGTCAGTCAACTAACATAACTTATTCTCCCCAGGATCAAAAACAAAAATAAAAACGTTGAATCTAGGGAAGGGGAATTTAAGCAAACACTTTTTTTTCTAGCAAGACAAAGGAAGTAGCTACACGGCTGCAAACTACAACATAATTTCATTAACATTTCCATTATACTATTTTCAACTTAAAGTTGTCCACAATTACAAATGTTACACATGGTTAAAGACTCAATTTCAAATACCTTTTTTCCATAATAGTTTTCCTTTAACAAATGAACTAAAATGTCACATGCAGAATCCAGATACACTAGCCGCATAAATTTCTTCTCTTCTCTTCTCTTCTCTTCTCTTCTCTTCTCTCTCTCTCTCTCTCTCTCTCTCCCCCCTTAATAATGGTCAGCCAGTCATTGGAAATTAAATTACTGACATGCACCAGAGCCTAAATAACTTGGAACCAGCATATTTAAAGGGCTGCCTTCTCCTACAAAAATCTGCCCAAACTCCAAGATCTGCTAGTAGAACACTTCCCTGGGTGTCCCAACTTTCAGAGATGAGAGCGGCACTAGGTTTGAAGGAGTCTTTGGCATACTACCCTGAAGAGTCCCCCATTCCATTGCTTGTATTAAAATGTTGCTAAGTATGTAACTTTTGAGATGTAGTATCAGAAATCAACTGATACATTCTTAAATAAAAAGAAACCAAGTAACTTTAAATTTCTTGTTTTTCATTTCTGCTCCTTCAGTATCCAGTGTGTTAATATTTTTATCCAGCCGTCAAATCAACTGAAACAAGTAGCCAGAAGTCAACCCCAGAGGGTAACTTGAACCAGAACACACCAAAGTTGTTCCTCCTTTTTTGTTGCAATAAAAGAAAAATTTTATGGGAGAGCTTGCCAAGATATCCCACTTGCCAGCTTTTGTGTTAAGGACTGCTAGAGATAAGGCACTTGGTAGGTTCAGGTAGGAGGCTGGTGGTAGTAAAGGATAAGGGTTGAAATCCATTGTGATCCAATGCCAATTGTTGGCTTCTCCCCATATCCTCAGTTTAAGGTCTGGAGCTGCACATAAATGTATCATATTGACATAGCTTGCCCTTAAATGCTTTTAACACATCTGCATAATGTTAAAGGAAAAATGTATCAATATATGAACCATTTTAGGGAAAATTGGCAATTTACTGATTTTTCTTTCTCTAATTTGATTTTTCCATTCATTCTCATTCCCATCACTCAAAAATTAAAACCTTGTGTGGTCTGAAAATGATTCAGTGAGTGGGATAACTTAGGATCAAATAGAAAAATCAGGGAATATGTTCCCAGGATATACATGCCAAGAACTATAGCAAGCTAGTGCAAAACCTGCCTCAAAGATATGTACGTGTGCCAGAAACCCCTGCCTGATCTTCTGCCATACCATCTGAATAGCAAAGCAATCACTCCCACAGAGAAGATCCACAAGCATTCTAGAAATTCAAAACAAAAACCATTGATCTGAGGCAATGTGGGAAGAAATCTCCAAAGCAAAAAGTAGTACAGACCTCGTCCAGGAAAAATAGAGACAGCCAGGCCCTCCTGTAGTAAAATCTCAAGGTATCTTGTACACAGCCTATGTTAAGAGAGTGTAATCCATATTGATTTTGCCCTTCAAGTCTACAACAGCTTTATTTTTTAGGTAATACATATTCATGCTTTTTAAAGTGAAACATGTCCAAAAAGCCACATTATTTCAATAGGATTTTGATTTGTTTGTATTTATTAGTAAGCATCATATTGAGGCTCGGGGGGTGGGATATTTGTGATGGGTGAGCTTGACTAGATATCACCATAGACAAATTTGGAAACAAAACAAATTCTTTTTTGCACAATTGGAAATAACTCACTTCCTTTTCCTATCCACCGTAAGGCTCTAAAAAGCACCCCTCTAGCAAAGTCAAGAGTGTGACGAAGACAGAAGTGCTCAAGAGAGCTTTTCTCACTCACTTCATTGCCCAACTGTAACACAACAGCCCTGCAGTGCTGCCAGCGGCCTTACTCTCCAGCAGTTACTGCCACCACCCTCCCAATTACTCTTTCTGCCCCAGATGGAAAGGAACCTGGGATGCACTAAAGCAGTGCCCTAGCACTCAGTTCAACTTGCACCTTTGTGATTCACTTGGAGTGTAGTGGAAGCATTCACTCTCTCCGAGTCCCTCCCAGACCTCAGAAGAGTGTGGTTGTAATTCCAATCCAAAATTCCCAGTAGCATGAATGCCAAGTGTTTAGAAATGTAGGGATCCAAAAACTCTGAGACTGGCAACCATATACACAGCCAAATTAAGAAACTTTTTTAGAGGGGAAGCAGAAGGTCAAAACATAATATAAAATAAACCTGAGCACTGTGGCTCTAAAACTGAGCTTGCTTATTCACTACACTCGTTGTTCAAGTTTACTCACAAAGAATCACCAAGGCTGGTCAGCTTCATAGAAGATTCCAGCTTGGAACCCTGGTTCTCTAAAGGGACCTGGATACCCTGATGTTGGGAGGTACATTCCCCTCTCTTTGGGTGGGGAACCTTGCCTCTTTTTCCTCATGTTCTTCAGGTAGGCATTTTAAGTACCCATTTTGCACATGAAGAGCCTTGGCAGGAGACATGTGACATCTTGACTTAGAGAAATAGTGGGCAGCTCAGACCTTTCTTCACAAAGATTTCATCCACCGCTTTGCTAAGTGATTACCTTTCATAGCTACCCCTGTGAAAACTGGGCTTGGGAGCAAAAGCCAACCTATGTTTGGGAACCCTCTTTTACCATGCGTCTTCCATGGGCCAGTGTTCCTAGTGACAGTTCTTTAGCACTGGTAAGTCGGAAAGCCTTCTCTTATTTGGCATTTAATAAAAACGAGCGAAGAATTTCAGGACTTCTAATGATCTCCTCTTCTTTGAGACAAACATCACCAAAGCCACCACAATTTCCTGAAGAATTTTGGTAGCATCTCCGGCCTGTCTGTCCATCCATCTTCACAAACATCAATTCTTCTATCACACTCCAACATTTTGTTTTGTAATACTGAAGCACGGAGCAATTGAGAAGTAGGAAGACAGGAAGCTGCTTATAATGAGTCAGACCACTGGTGCCTCTAACTCAGTACTATCCATATTGACGGGCAGTGGCTCTCCAGGGTTTCAGACTGGGGGGTCTCTGCCAGCCCTATTTGTTGGAGATGCTGGGGGATGAAACCAGTACATCCTTCATGCAAAGGAGATGTCCTGCCACTGAGTTACAGCCACATCCCTCGGGAAGGGGGCAGGCAGGCAGGTTTGTGCAGTGACAGAGCACAGGGAGCCACGTAGCCTTCCCTTCCTTGCTCCTTTCTTGCTCAACCTAGGAGCACACTATGCCAACCCAGGTGGCATCTAGGAAAGGGAAATAAGAAAGGTGGCTTTGTACAGTGCATGATGACATATTCCTACTCTTGACTCAAGTTCAACAAATTAGCCCTAGCATGCGCAAGGAAAGATGAAACACACTCTTGGAGCAGAAGGAACAGGACAAGGAGAATTCCAAATCCCAGCCAGCCAATTCTGAGCTAAAAGGATCAATGGTCCCACTCAATATGCAGCTGCTTCTTATGTCCCTGAATTGAAGTGGAGAACAACAGAGACAAGGCAGGAATAGGGTCCCTCCCACACAAATGTCCCTAACTACACATGTATTTTAAAAAGATCACAAGCACTTAAAATTAAAAACACATAACCAGACAACAACTGATGAAGGAATCTGTTTTAATTTCCTATGGGTGAACAACTGCAGGCAAAGCATGCAGCTTCTCCCTTCTGGGAGAAGCCACTTCAAAATAGGTTACTCACATGCTGAGAAGAACATTGTTCCCATTGCTGGACAAAACTGAATGAAACCAAACTAAATAAACAGGAGACAAGCTTCCCTGCAACACCTCAAACCCTTACAAAGAGTTTAAAGTAGCAGCCTCAGATGCTATGAAGTCAGAAGCCCATGTAGACACAATAGCACTCTGATGCTACTTTGGCAGCTGGGCTGCTGCTCCTCTACTAGTCCAAGAATACATTTCCATAGACTAATATCAACAGCAAAGCCAACATTTAAAGAAATCAAAGCATTTTTTACATTGTGGAGTGCATACATTTATAACTCAAGTTGCGTTAATAAAAATCTGAAATGTCACTGGGAGAATATATTTCGTTCTGAAAGGATCTGAAGAGGAAACAACTGGAATGAGAATGAAAGGGAGAAGATAATTCTCCTTTTGTTCTTTTTTTTTTTGTAAAGGGTTCTTATTTTCCTGTGTTCTGGGCTGTCTCTATAAAGATTGATGTTTGGTGTCACTGCTAGGAAGTGCAAACTGTTCAGCTTCATTGCAAACTATGTCCTCATCCTCCTGCTCTGCTGGATACCACATACTTTGGCAGCTGATATTCAGATGGGAAACACTTTTAATGGCAAGAATGGTTGCCAGTGAAACCTTTTCCCACAATGTCCAAAATTCTGAATGTGCACACATTAAAGGGAAACATTAAAGTTAGAGTACGCCAAGAGTGAACAAATTAAATAAATAAAAAATGCAGATATTAACTAAGGTATGTTGATATTACTTCTACAAACTCAAAAAGAGAATCAAAATAAAAGACAATTGGTCAACCATATACTTAATAAGTAGTTTTGGTCAGGATCTAGAAAACCATCTGACCTAGTTTTACATCCCAACTGGCAGCGTTCGAAACTCCCATCGTTCTAGATGCATTTTGCGACAGGGAATTTCATTAATGTGAGCAGTTTGTGAGCCCTGGGCGCAGTAATGAGCCTAAGATTTCAGATTAAAACTGCCACTGCTGGAAGAAAAGGAGGTGCTTTTCCTGCCTCCCCACTTCCAGCCACTCCCTGAAGACTGGAGAAGGGACTCTCATAAGAATATTAGTGGGGCGGGCAGGGGAAGTATGGCTTTGTTTTTTGCATTCTTCAGATGAGGACTAGACTATGTGAAAAATGAACATAAGATTTTATCTGCAGTTCATTCATTTTCAGTTTTGTATTTTTGTTCTAAAAATTGTGCCTAGACACTCCATTACAGCACCCATAACCTAGGTTTGGGGTGCCATTTAATTTCTAGCTTTCATATCTCAGTTTCTAACACCACCATCTGGGTCCCCATATCTACTTTGAACATCATCCCCACATATCATGGGGAAAGTGGCTTTCAAAAGTCGTTTGGGTCAAGGGCCCACTGTTTGAAAGGTTGTGTTAAGTCCCATTGCAAATAACTAAGCTGATGGACACACCTAATGCAACTCTTCAAATCTTGGCTTGTGTGTTTAAAATTGTGTATGTTTAGTTTACATGTATTTTTAAAAGAAAGTCTATTTACATACCACTTTCTTTGCATAGAAATTTCACTTCAAGTGTATGTATGGATAGAAAAAACAGACAAGCTTATTTTGTAGGAGATGCACCCCCCTCAATCTCCTGAATTTTAATATGGGGGTGGGGAGGGGAGAACTGCTTATGCTTTTCCCACAATTTAAGCCAACCTGGTATTGGATGTAAATAATATTGAATTAATTAGTTCTATCATATTCAGTATATATGAAAATGAACAATTGCCAAGGAAGTCCGACATTTGACTTCAAAAGAGAGAACTTTCCCCAAAATGAGGGTAAAAGAGAAGTTGATAGCGAAAGTAAAGAGTAACAAAACTCTCCAAAATGCTTGGGAGTTGCTCATAACCACAGTAACAGAAGCTTGTCTCGAATGTGGAAAATACCACTGAGGCAAAGAGGATGCTAATATGATTAACAAGCAAAGTCAATGAAGCTATTAGAGACAAGGAGGCTTCCTACAGAAAATTAAGAATAAAAAGAACACAAACTTTGGCAAAAGAAATGCCACGACCATTGTCCACTACAACCAAGTATTCATTTGAATGCTTCCAGGGCAATTTGTTTGCTTGCTATGTCTTAGTTCTTGACTTATTGCAATACCAACTAAGCAATTTCTTTAAACCACACACATATTTTTCTAAATTTGGTCTCCACACAAGCAGTAATATAGTAAAAAAAATAAAAATCAGAGAACAAAGATGGCTGAACTTTTCTGTGATTCTTACAGAGTGGTAGTAAAAAAAAATGCAGTAAGGGTGGAATCCTAACCCAACTTACCTGGAAGTAAGCATCATTGATTTATATGGGACCTACTGCTGAGTAGACATGGTTAGCAAGGGATTTCTGGCTAACCTGGTAATGCACATAGGAGCATAGGAAGCTACCTTATACTGAATCAGACCATTGGTGCATCATGCTTAGTAATGTCTATACTGACTAGCAATGGCTGTTCAGGGTTTCAGTGAAGTCTCTCTCTTAGCCCTACCTGGAGATGTCAGGAATGAACCTAGGACTGCAGATGCTCTACCAGTGAACTGTGGTCCTTCTTCAATTATATAAATGGTATCATTTTTATAATCAGCTGCTAATGAAAGTAATGGGACTGATGTACCAATGAAATCTTGTACTTAATGGTAAATTTTGTGTGTCTGCGTATATAACTTTTTTGGGGGGGGGGAGTGGGGAGTTTGAGAACCCTGGCAAATAATGCACTATTGTTTTCAACTTCTTCTCTTCTCTACTCCCACACTGGAATTCTCTAGTTTCCTCTTTGCATCTTGTTAACCCGTCCTATAAATCCTTTGACTACGGACTCTAACTTACTGTGTGTCAGGTCCTGACCTAGAAAATACTAGGCCTGAAGCATTGAGAATACTTTTATTGCCATTAACAGATGACAATAAATCTCACGACATCTAAAGTATCAACCTAGATGGCAAGACTAAGCCAATGATTATAAATGTGTTCAGGAAAGATGACCTGAGTGCCTTGGATCTAGGGGTGGAGATGGAAGGAGGCAGCCTATGCAGGTGTTTGAGATTAGAATAAGATGAAATAATACTGGCAAGTATAGTAAATGGCCTTTCGCTGTTACCAATATTTTTAATGTTCTTATTCAGCTGCGAAAAGTTACAACTAATTTATCTGTTGACAATTTCTGACTCAAATTACAAGAGATCAGTGCTCTGACTTCCATTTCCTATCAAGTGTACTCTAGTTAAAACATAAATAATGCACCACTGCAAAAGGGAAAAAAGAAACTTTACACTTATAACACAAATGATTGTGTTCTTCGATTGATTGATTTTTTAGGTGAGGTTGCATATGACACAAAGACAAACTATATATCCACAATGAAAAATAATATATTGTATTCAAGAAGCAAAACTCTTTTTAAGTCATGACTAACACAAGTCACAGAAATGTCATGACACATAACTCTCCATCTTTACCAATCAAGCTGAAATTTGTCCATCTGTCATGGGTCACTGATGACAACGGCTGCAAATTTAACTTAAGTGTCACAATTTCAAATCTGTAGGAAAATATGCTCCCAAACATCTTTCAAAAGGCAACAGACAAAGTGTATCAGGATTACTTCACATTTATCTGTCAGGGGTTCCCAAACTGTAGTCCATGGACCACCAGTGGTCTGTGAGCTTTTTTCAGGTGGTCTGCAACAGATCTGAATATATGGCTGAAGACAGGTGATGGCACAGCCATCACATTAAATAATGAATCATATGTTGTAGATAGTTTTCCACATTTACTATGCTATTTTTATGATATACATATGACATGAGAAAACTTGTTATACTAATTTGTATAACATTATTATTCTTGTTTACAAAACCCAATAAAAAATAAAATAAAAAATATTCATTTTGATTTTTAACTGTATTTTTCTTCCTTTTTTATTTCTTATATTGGTGCCAGATCCAACCCTCTTCCTCCTGCTTCCCTGGTTTATTTTCTTCCTCTTATTCCAATTCAACACATAATAAATCTGATACTACTCTGATTTTGACCACATACACAATCAATTATTGGGTGGGATATTTAGCATATTTTAGTTCTAGTCATTGTCCCACCCCACCCCTCCACTCAGATGAGCTACCAATAAGACACCATGCCATTTAATGGGATCAAATCAGGCCTCAACTTTATTGACTACAGATGAAGAGGTTTGGCATAGACAATGGGTAATCATTTTTTCTTGTCTGCCTGCCGGAAATGACATGAGGGTCAACCCAGCAGTGGGGATTCCTATGACTTACATCAAATAGGGGGATCCCCGCAGGGATCGCCACCTCTAGAAGCGCTGAGGCCCAAGCTGCCATCTGAGCAAATGGACAGAAGCAACTCCTTCATGGATCCCTTTAACGGGAAACCCAGTTTCTGGAGCAGAAAGTGAGAGTACAACCCCCCCCCCCTGATTTTGACCACATACACAATCAATTAGTTGGTAGGATATTTGGCAGATTTTAGTTCTAGCCATTCTATAGGCATTATTTAAAGACAGAAAGCAGAAAATACCCTCCTTAAACAGCTTCTTATAAGCTATTTGATACAACAGTTAGGGATGCAATCCTGTGCATACTTACCTGGGACTAAACACCACTGAGAACAGTGTGATTTACTTCCAAGTAAGAATGCATAGGATTGCACTGTCATCTTAGAATCCTTATTTCTGGCCAGGAGCAGTGGAACTGAGCAGAGTGACAGAGCCAGTGTCACATCAGAAGTCCTACCGCTCATATCAGCCAGGGTAGGAGGAGAAAGACAGGGGTGTATTTTGTTAAGATTCCTGCTCCATGATTGCAGTCATGAGATTCTTGTATGTTTTCATTCCACAGTGGGAAGTGGAAGAGACAGGATGTTTGTGTTACTGTGTTCTGTGAAGTGGGATTATTGTCCTTTGTCCTCTCTCTTTGCTGTCTGATGGGAAAGAGAAAGGAGCTAAGTCAGAATGCTCTGAGTGTTTTATATGTAAATAAAGTAGATTAGCCAAAATGCTGAGTTGCTGAGGTCTGTTACGCAAACTGCAAAGACTTTGAGGATCCGTGAGTGTGCTGATGTCTGTTGGCATCAGTCGCTGTGATGTTTGGGCAGAAGAAAGCTTTTGAAGCTCCCGAACTATCGACCAGGAGGGAGAAAACATGCCAGTCAGGAAGTCCTACCATGGGTTGGCTAGGTTGACCCCTGTGAAGGGTACAGGCCTAGGGGGGCACAAAAACTGTACCACCACTGTGGCTCGGCATGCCTAGGAGCCTGTGAAAATCAACAAAAAACTAACTTTTTGAGTTTCTTGTCCATGGTCTCTCCTGGCTTCAGAATCACCAATACAGCTCCTTGCCAAGGGTGCAGGAAAGCCTGTGTATGCCTCTGGGGGAAGGGGCAGTGAAACTGCTGGTTTTCAGCATGCCAGTACAGGCTGGTGCAGGAGAAAGGCCTGATCAGGCTCATTTCTAGAAGCTGAAGAAGCTGAGCACCCAGCACTGGAAAAGTGAGATCCCCTATTTACAAAGCGAAGCCTCTGAATTGGGCTGAATTGGAGGTTAGAATTGCTCTGCATATTCACCACACAGCTGTACTTATAAGGATGGCTTGTAATACATGTGGGACTAACCCATGCAATGAAGAAATTGCAATTATTATTTTGGAGACCTTTTATTTTTCAATACATTTCCCCATCCACTCAAAGTAACACTTCTTTCGAAACACCATTCCATTATGAATGCAAAGGCATTGTGCATTTACAACTTTATTTCCTCAAGCCGCATCAGTGTTTAGTGTGGGACATGGGTGGCACTGTGGTCTAAACCACTCAGCCTCTTAGACTTGCTGATTGGAAGGTTGGCAGTTTGAATCTGCGCAATGGGGTGAGCCCCTGTTGCTCTGTCCCAGCTTCTACCAACCTAGCAGTTCGAAAGCATACCAGTGCAAGTAGATGAATAGGAACCGCTGTGGCAGGAATGTAAATTGAATTTCTGTGCCCTCTGACACTTGTCACAGTCCTCCATGTGCCAGTAGCAGTTTAGTCATGCTAGCCCAGAAAGCTGTCTGTGAACAAACACTGCTTCCTAGGCCTGAAAAGAGAGATGAGCGCCACACCCCATAGTCACCTTTAACTGGACTTAACTATCCAGGGGTCCTTTACCTTTACCTTGTTTGGTGTACCATGTAGCACACAAAATAACAACCTTACACAATATTTATCCATCATTTTTTCATGGCGGTTTCAACTGAATCTTTGCACACTATTTCCACTCTCTTTTAAAACTTGACTAATGTTTGTGAAATAGGAAACAGAAGTGAATTCCAAAAGCTTAATATACTAGGAGAATACTGTGGCCAACATTTTCCAAGTGTGGGAAAAATTCCACAGCAATTTGCATGAACCTTGGTCCATAGCAGAATATTATTAGCACATTTATAATACAAATCAAAGTCATGGGAATGTGTCATTCTGAATATTTATTCATATTTCAGCATGACTACATTTCCTATGCAAAAGCTAGGTTCCCTGAAATATCATCACCATTAAAGGGACAATCCATTAACCAAAAAGGCCATGAGCCTCAGCGGTGGTAAAAAGAAGAAGAAAAGACCTGTATGTAAATATCCATGATATACAAAGCAGCATTAATAATACAGGCAACTTCCTGATTCTGTGGGGGGTTGCATTCCAGGTCATTGCATACATAGACTGTGTATAAGCCCATCCCACCACATTTTTGGGCCACTTCCAGGTCCATGGTGATGCATGCATGCGCAATCACACACACATTGGACCCAAGTAAAATGGTCGCTGCTTTTACTTCATAACACAGTATCACATCACAGAAACAACTATTAATTTCTAAAGTAACAGGTGCTAGATCAGCCATGCTTGGAAATCATGCCCTATGCCCCCTACCTTAAAGACCGCCATGTCACTATATAGACCTGTAAGATCACTTAAGTCATCTGGGGAAATTATATTTGTGGTACCATACCGAAAACAGGAATTTTATGCGTATTTTTGTTTTAATGATACTGTTTTATGTTTCTGTGTTGTACAACGATCACAGTTTTTTAAACCATTCAGCATTTTATAAAAGTTTTAAATAAATAAGTAATCCCAGAAAGATGGTAAATGATGGTGTTAGTGGAGGAAAAGTACTCCACACATACACTTTTCATTTTCAAATTACAGTCTATGTACCGGTACTGAACATGCATTTTAGGGTTAAGAGCATTCCTAGGTTCTTGGGCTGAGACTTTGAGATCTGAGATACACAAAACACACACCTAAATATGTTAGTAGGACTGCAGTGTTCCTGCCGAACTATTCAGGCTATCTTGCTGAGAGAAGAGTTGAAATTAAGGAGCCAATAGTTCATATTATATGCTAGGAAAATATTTGCAGTGCACATACCACAGAATGCTCCTGCTCCCCTTCATTTTAATTATTTGTCCAGCCAAAACTCTCAGCTAGGATGAAGAAGTAAGCAGGAAAGTTGCCTCATTTGTGGTGCTTTCAAGTAGGATTTAAGACTTCGAGGGTAACCCAGAAGAGTGAGTTCCTAAGTGAGGCCAATTCCCCCCTTTCAAAAATAGTTAAAACAAATGAACTTAACAATTCTCAGAGGAAGAAAATAATGGGGGTTCGATTACACTGGCTGGGAAGAAGAGTATAAACAGATTGGTGCTCATGGTGTACTGCCAAGAAGAAAGAGATGATGCTGAGGCATCAAAATTTTAAGAGGAAAAAAGAAAAACATTCACAGGAGAGTCTCTGTGTCTTTCACTATTGTGCATCTTGCTGAAAATAACAGCGCAGCATCTAAGAAGAGAACAGCTGAGAAAAATTTGAGGACAATGGGACATCCCAGACATCACTTCAGTTCACTTCTTTCTTGCAAAACATTTGAATGCATTTTATTGTTCCACCAAGAAAATTAACTGGTGTTATGAGGACTTCCTTGCTTGTGGTGCCCTCATTTGGAATTACCTTCCTGAGAAACTTGCCCAGTTTCTACTTTGATATCCACTTGACACTGGACAAAGTCTTTAAAAAATAAATCCCCAGCATTTCAAGAAAATTAGTTCATTTTAATTGTTCTATGGTTCCTGTCAATGTTTATCAAATGGATGTTGCTATTTTATCACTGAGGTTTACTGCACTGTAATATTTTTACATGCTGGCTGTGGCCTTAAATTGAAGGGAGACTCATAATCTCTCATAATTTTAAAGGCAAATAAGGGATTGCCCTATTCCCAAATCATTGCATAAACAAAATGCCAAGTTTTCAAGAAATATTGCCTATGTCTGTTTCATCCCCTGTCACCACTCACATTTTCCATCCCTTCTGTTCCATGGTCATTCACAGAATGCTAATCAGATAGCAGAGTAAGACAGCACACATCAAGAAACAGGTTTTAGAGAGGTATAAGGCAGACTAGGGAGAAACATGTGCGCAAGCAGACAAGCCAGCTGAACCAGCATGCTAGTTTGGAAAAGCCATTTCCCCACTCCATAAGGTGATTGGCGGCAGTCAGAGGTTTTCAATAGTTATTTCCCACTTCATGAAGACACACCCCTACCTTGCTACAGCTGTCTAGCATTGCAACTAAACCAATTAACAGTATAATCTATACTGTTACCATTAACCATCCTATATTTTTATCATTGTTTGTGAATGTCCAAGACAGAATCACAGAAACAGACACAGTCACAGACACAGCCTTTGTCATCTCTGCAACAACCCTTTGAGGTAGATAAGTATTATTATCTCCATTACTAAATTTAAATGTACAGTGGATGTTTGGGTTGCGAATGTGATCCATGCAGGATGCACGTTCCCAACCTAAGTGCAATTCAGCACTTCTGTGAATGTGCAACAGCCGAAACCTGGAAGTAACCCATTCTGGTACTTCCAGGTTTCGGTGGTCCGCAACCCAAAAAAACCACAACCTGAAGCGTCTGTAACCCGAGGTATGACTGTATTAAGACTGAGCTAGTGTACTGAGCACACCAAGCCCATGGAGGTAAAACAACCGGTAGTTTAATTCCTTATTTATTGACAATGCATGAATAACAGCAGCTCCTGAGATGCACTAAGCACACACAAACATGCTTCTAGTGGCTAGCTAGCCCCTCCTTAGGCTTGTGCTCTGAGCTGGACTGTAGGAGCAACTGGTGGCCATTCCTACACCCCAAACTTAAGTATGCTTCCCTAATAGCGTGAGCGCAATCAACCTGCAACTTCTCCTACAATGAAGTTGTCGCTGTGCCTGTATCAGTCTCTGGCCCCGCTACCTCTTCCACCCATTCCTCAGAACCCTGCCAGTTCCTGACAGTCAGAGACAGTCAGGTATCACACCAAGCCATAGTTTGCACTAAGCATACCTTACAACGCAAATCACAATGTGAACTTCTAAGGTAAACCATGGAAGCTGCTAGTTAGTTATCACTTTCTGTCTGGTCAGCAATTTAGGTGCAGTGGTCCCTGAAGGAGCAGCAGAAAAAGCTTTAAATTATGTTTTGTCAATTCAGGTAACACACAAAACCATAGTTAATCTTCCTTAACTATTGTTTGACATGATGTCAAAACTGTCTAGGGGCATTCAGCAAATTCACAGCTGAGGAAAGATTTGAAGCAGAAACCTCCTTACTCAGAGTTCATATTCAGTCTACAATGTGATGCTCACTTTTCTTGAAAAAGAATGCCACTAATGTCACAAAACTTACTTCTGAAAAAATACACCCAGGGGTGGGGTGGAAAATGTTGGACCGGTAATTCAAAAATGTCACTTAGAAAAATGCGCAGGCACTGCCCCTTTCAGAAGACAAATGGTCCAATTCTAGTGAGGGAAAGATAAATATACCTAGTAATAACCAGTATAATGTTTAATTACTTGTCACAAGAGAAAACCTGGTAAATTGGCACTTTGCCATCACATGCCTTTTGGAAAAACATGTACAAATAATATTGAACATTCAGGTAGGCAAATAAACAATTGTCCTAGATTTACCATAGGAACTTCTACTGCCTTCACTTTGATTAATGGTCAAAGGTTTTAATATTAACTATTCTACCACAAATACAGTACCTTTTTCATCTATGAGAAAAAAGTATTTTTGCCAAAGACTATGCATCCATCAGTGGCTCAGCTGTGTTGCTCTCTGGGCAAGGATAGCCTCACTACTGTATGCTCTGGTAACCTCTAGTTTAGGTTACTGCAATGTGTTACACGTAGGGCTGCCTCTGAAGATGGTTTGGAAACTTCAGCTGATCCTTGCCCAATTGCACTGGCTGCCACTTAGTTTCCAGGCCCAATTCAAAGTACTGGTTTTGACCTATAAACCCCTAAGTGGCTCAGGACCACAATACATCAAGGACTGCCTCTTTCCATATAAACCAACCTGGACTTTGCAATCATCATCCCTTCTTTGTGTGCCTCCTCCACAAGAAGTCAGAGGGCAGCAACATGAGAAAGGCCTCTTCTGTGGGGCTCCCCATTTGTGGAATGCTCTCCCCAGGGAGAGGCCTGCTGCCTTCATTACACATCTTTAGGTGCCAGGTGAGAATGTTTCTCTTCAACCAGGCATTTGGCTGATTAACATTACATGGCTTTTATAAAGTGTTCATTGAAGAGGTGTTATTGGTTTCTTCTTGTTTTTGTTTTACTATGTATTTTGTATTCTCATTTTGTATTTATCTGTTGTGAACCACCCTGGTTCATCTTCTGATGAAGGGCAGTATACAAATTTAACAAACAACAACAACAACAATAATAATAATAATATGCAATTAGCAATATACATATAGTACATAAATGTGTTTTCTAAAAGCAGCTGTGGTGTCTAGAGTCTCAGTCTAGTAAGAATAATTTATTCATTCAAACAAGTTTCTATGTAGAGGTGCAAATCATCATCTAGGTGATTTGAAGGGTGCTATGAGATGAAGGAGATGATTCCATCACTTGATGGTATAGGTCTGGATTATGTAAGTCACATATAGTTGGCACTGTCAAAGATAATACCACCTATTTGTGGCAGTCGTGGTCTGATTACTATCATCTCCTTTCATACAAACAATGGTTTGTAGATAATTAAGATGTTCATCTAATTAATTGTATTGTATAATTTTAGCATTACGCCAGAGCTAAGAAATAATTCAAGTTAATTGTTCTTATATATTTTTTGCTGTTGACATAAATATTGTAAATATTACATGCTTCCTGAATTTTGAATTGAGAGAGGGACGTTGACTCCAAAGAAGGCAGTCCATGCTCACTCCAGCAGCACATATACTAAAACTGGAATGATACAGCAGTAGAGTTCTCTCAGCAGACACCTTTGGAATATTTTTTTAAAGTGCAAGATGTAACTATTTAGCAGACAATGAATTTTTAAACAAACAAGCAAACACAAAGTAAAAGAAATTGCTTATTGCTATTTATTTTTTTAAAAATAAAAATGCTCTTGAACAAAGGATCTTAAAAGAAATGCTTGGCAAAACAGACTGTAAAGTTTAGCACATGTGAGCAATATGTGTAATAGCTGTTGACTTTCAGTCTGCTGAGTGACTTAAAGATCTTGTCACCAGTACAGTCAATGGGGTGCAAAAGCCTGAGGAATGTGATGCTTCAACTGAGCCAAGCAAAACAACCACTGGATTTTGGGACTCTGGTCACATCACAGAATATCAACACAAATGGCAACGCTACTTGGTGTCCTGTGCCAATTTTTAAAGCCACTTTCACGAGTTCAGTTTTTTTTAAAAAAATATTTACTTAAGTCTCAGTTGTTTCCTTTATGCTAAGATGCTATGCTTTAATAACTTAATTTTTCATAATGTGGTCTACTAGAACAGTCAAGCTGATCTGTTTAAAAATGGATCAAATCCCTTTGGCTTTAGAGGACTAACCAGCATGAATCCAAGCAGTTTGGCTTAACTGGTCTGTCTGATTACAAGATGCATAAATAACATGAAGGGCTCTTCTTGGTTGCTTAATTGATTAAAAGATGAGCAACACAGCAGAAAAACCCTATGGACATATGGCTTCTTATTAGGGCTGAAATGTTTAGTTGATTCATTGGTTAAACTGACTGACTTTAAAACATTTTTATCAAGTAAATTAATTGGACAGCAAATTTAATACAAGTAACTTATAAATACTGCAAATAGCAAGAACCATTTTAGGAGTCAGTTTTAATTATTACATATGCAAAAGGAATGTCATCTAAGAGGTCCTCCTCAGAGAAAGTTCTCCATTCCACCTCCCTAGGCTGCAGAGTGCCATATGGAGAATCTCAAGGTCCCTGCTAGAGGTTGACAGTAAACTCTCCATAGAGAGTTTTTTCGGCAGTTTCCCCATAGTAAACACAACATATGCTCTAGCTCTTATGCAACAGCCTTAATGTAGACACCCCAGTAGCACGTATTTATTGGGTTTATTCAGTATGTTAATTATTATTATTTCTTGCATCTATATTCAATTTTTACTGCTGCAGATCCCTGCTTTAAAATTATCAAGCATAAATACAGTTTGGCAGCTCATGGGCTGCTAGGAGGAGGGAAGGCAAATATCTCCCACATTCTTCCCAGCCCTGACCCAGCTCCTGGGCTGCTGGGTGGAGACTGGGGCACAAGGAGGGTGCCTGGTGACCCCCTCAATATTGGGGGGGGGTGCCCTGACACTATGTCACATATGCTTTTCACATATCTGCTGTTAAATGGCAGCAGTAGAGGAGCATGATCAGGACTGTGATATGCAGGGAAGGGAAATTTAATTCTTTCCCCACAACAGATTCCCAATGAAAATAGCTCCTCAGGCTTTTATTGGCACCCAACAGCTCACCTGTATAAATTGGGGGTGGGGGGAACCACTTTTTTAAAATCCCCACCAAAATACACAACATGCGATTCCACGTCACTTTTCATCTAGTTTGATCCTAAATCATCCAAAAGAAAACTACCGGGATGAAAAAGAAAAAGAAAAAGAAAAAGCTAAATAAATTAATCTGTCATTAAACTTGCATACATAAAATGCAAATGGTCCTCACATTCATACATTTGCAAAATGTGTGAAGAGACAAAAATAAAAGTAAAAGCAAATGGATTACAGAATCCTTCCTGATACATTGTTAAAACTTTGGTGTATTTCCAGAAGTTGGGTTTCTCAGTTGAGAATGTGAAGAGCAATACGAAAGACCCACATAAAGACAAACTGAATTAGGAAAGGAGGACGGAAATCTACAATTACCACAAAATGCACTCACACCCATCACAAAGGACTAGTGTCCTTTTTGCAAGCTAAAAGCTAAAGTTCATGGGGCCCAGTTCACAGATCAGCGTGACTGGCATGATATACTTGCCAATAAGGTATGTGCCCCAGAACACCCATTGAGCTTTGATTCAGGTGCACACTCTGCAGAAGCCGCAGAACACACAGCAGAAAGAACATAACATGGCCTACAATGCTTAAGGGACTGGGCTTCAAAAACATACACAGTCCTCCTGCCCTTTCGTATAGCCTTAGGACCTGGCCATCTATCCATTTTGGTGATTTCTATATTCACTGTGAAACTTGATGTAAATTCCCTGTGTCTTTTCCCCCCATTTTTTTTTACTTCAAGGTTCATGTCTTACTTTTAAAAAATAGACCTGCTTGCAGATTGTTCAGTTTATAGTACTTAAATACTACTTTTTTATTGGTAATTGCAGTACAGATTATGTGGTGGAAAAAATCCATCCACTTTTTAAGGCATAAAACCAAGTTCCTGTCTGTTGTGCGGATGTTAGAAATCCCCATGGCACTTGACAAAGAAGAGTGGGAGTATTAACTCTCCAAAATCCCTGGCTAAGTACCCAGGAATATATTCTCTTTTGTTTAAACTCCCAACACTGGAGACAAAATTAGTTTGAAAGGCTGACTGCAAAGAAGCAGTTTATGAAATCACAGTAAATAAAAGGCCATTGTCTATGAGGAAGCAATACAAAAACATAATATCCTCATTTATTTTGTCATTCTTATGAACAACAATACATTTTGATTAGTTCAGCCAAACGATTAAGCTTGAACTGCAAGGAAGGTCACTGTGTGAGAGATGATCCATCATTTACATATTATCTGCCTAAAAAATACTTCTGTCTTGTAGTACATCTGTGAATATTTAACCTTGGTTGGCAATTTGGAATATCTGCAATGTACGCTAACTAACATGCTTATTTGCAGGAGTGGTTTGTAAGTGTGAGAGATAAATTCTTTTCTTAAGCAGTCGGTTCCTTCTGTTTATATCTTCTGATGTGGAAACCTCTAAATCTAAGCATGTCTCCTCAGGATGCACAATTCTACCCCTTTGAAGTTTACAGCACCTCTCCAATGTATCAGTTACCTCAGATGACACAGGGCTGACAGATAACAAGAACCTGAGCTACTGTGCCTAACAGAATTGATAGACGTTCTCACTGGAGTTAAGGGAGTGGGGGGTGAGCTTTTGTGTGCACAGATTGTTAAGACAAACACAAAATGCTGATGCCAAGAAAGGCCACCCGACAGAGCTGTGGATGGATGTTATTATTTTTAAGAAGGATCCCTCTGATGATATAACAGGGTTGACCCTGTTAGTGAGGGCTTCATAAATCTTTCTCAACTGAAGGTTCCTGGCCGTGCAGGTTGGAGGGAGGACAAAAGAATCAAAAGAGCCAGGATGTGAAGTCTCTGTACTGTTCATGTTAGGCTTGCCTGTGGGACTCTGCAATAATATAACAATAGCCAAGATTGCAAGGCACAGCTTCAGTTCAGTGCATCCTTTCAACTGCTTCTAATAACAGTTTTAATTTTAGATTCCTGGTGCTATTGTGCACTAAAGCCTTAAAATTGATACTGTCAGATGCCTTATATGCATCTCTTTTAATAATAAGCTCTAATAACATGGCTGTTTAGCATAGAATCATATGTAGATCTTGAGGGGCTCTCTATAAAGGGAGGTCTTTATTATTGTGTGTTGATATTATTCTGTGAATTACACCATCTATGTTTCATACTGTAATCAGTTGCTAGATCAACTTTTGTACTTTATGCAATCCTAAGGAAGTCAAAGAAAGTTAAGTGAATGCCCATAATTACAGCTCAGAACTAATATAAATGCTTTACTCAATGGAAAACATTGTCTCCACTAATTCATGAGGAGTTTAAAAACACAATTATCAGCTGTAATGAAAAAAAATGTTTTACATTGGTACATGCTAGTCTTAGGAAAGGGCATATGAATGGTGCATACATTCATGCAAACAAATGATCCTGTGATTCCATATTTATATGGAAATGTATGTTGTTAGATGGGTGAAATATATTATCAAGTAAGATGGTATCACTCAAGATACCATATTATCTAAATGTGGGATAAACAAAAGTAATATGAATAATAACCTTCTCTTGACCAAGTACCAATTTTATTTATGATTTATTATTTTTAAAATATATTTTGATCTACAGATACTGTCTAGAATGTAGCTGTGGGGGGGGGGGAAGACTCAATGTAGCCCCACCCCCACCCCAACTTTTGCCAAGCACATGTTTAACAGAAGCATCAGGGAATCTGCAAGGAATCTCAAAATCCGATGCACTGTATATACAACTGTAATACATATTCTGATTATTTTATGATACTTAGCTTCTCTTCAAAGAATACAGGTGGTGGGAAACCAGACACAAAATAGTGCTTGTTTTATTGGTTAGCAGATAACAATTCAAGAGTCAGTATATCCTAGACTACATGTTGCAATCCTCCTGGGATTACAGAAAAAGAAGAATGGGATAAAAAGAAGAAAATGGAGGATGCGAAACTAGTAGGAATCAGTGACCCAGGACTAGTGCAAGCATAATGTTGCCCAATCTAATTCTGATAAGGGAATCAGAAGCACTGTTTAGGTTCATCTGCACCTTCTCCTTTCCTTCCCCTCCTCTTGAATTTCTCCCTCTCTTTTCTTTCAATGGTGCAACATCATGTTTGCATCAGCGTTTTGCCTAAAATGTAATTAGCTCAAAGCATAGTTTGGAGACACAATGCTCATTCACTAGCAATAGATGAACAACACTTTTCTACGTGGCCCAGAATAGCAAACTGAGACACCTTTTAATTTGGTTTAGGATTATATATCCTTTCAATCCCATCAGCTCCACATTTTAAAGAGCTGGAAACTCCCTATTTCAACAAAAAGCTTTCTACAGACCTATCCATAAAACAATTTAGAGGGGGACATGAAAATTCAACCCGTAGGATTTTTAAGCTTCTTCAGTGCTGTACCAAGTTTTTTTTTCTATTTATTTATATTTATTTAACAGAAATTGGATACTGCTAAATTGTAAAAAAAAAACTCTTAAGTGGTTTATAAACATAATTCAGTTTTAAATAGCAACATTCCATCTATTCCTTGCTCCTCGTCATTTACAGCCTTAATCAGCTGCTGTTTTGGCACCAGTTTTTAAAATCCCCTCCTCCTCCTCCTTGCTGACTATGCAATTCCAGCCAATCAGGGTTACCATACCCAGCATGACATCACTAAATCACTTAACCATAGCAACACAGGCAGATGCCTTGTACTGAATTGGACTACTGGTCCATCTAGCTGAGTTCTGACTGGCAGTGGCACTCCATGATTTCAAACAGGGGTCTCTCCCAGCCCTACCTGATGATACAAGGGATTGAACCTGGGACCTTCCGCAGACAGAGCAGGTGACTCTGCAACTGAGCTAAGGCTCTCCCCAGACCTGGCTATACCTGATGTCACAAAATCAATACAGACTGAGGAGTCCTTAATCTGCAAAGGCAAACACCTTCATCCTATTCATAGCCACCCCATGAAATTAACCAAAAGCGGACGCTTTTTTAAAGAGTCTGTTGTTTTGTTTCTGTATTTTAAATAGTACCCTCCATTTCAGCTCAACGCTATTTTCCACCTTCTGGATGTATACAGTCTACATGAAAAACCAGCATATGTGGCTCTCTAGGAGTTGAGAAGCTATACTTAGAATCATAGAATCATAGAGTTGGAAGAGACCACAAGGGCCATCGAGTCCAACCCCCTGCCAAGCAGGAAACACCATCAGAGCACTCCTGACATATGGTTGTCAAGCCTCTGCTTAAAGACCTCCAAAGAAGGAGACTCCACCACACTCCTTGGCAGCAAATTCCACTGTCGAACAGCTCTTACTGTCAGGAAGTTCTTCCTCATGTTTAGGTGGAATCTTCTTTTTTGTAGTTTGGATCCATTGCTCCGTGTCTGCTTCTCTGGAGCA
This sequence comes from Podarcis erhardii, assembly GCF_964252035.2. Taxonomy (NCBI): domain Eukaryota; kingdom Metazoa; phylum Chordata; class Lepidosauria; order Squamata; family Lacertidae; genus Podarcis; species Podarcis erhardii. The sequence goes on from NC_138513.1 coordinate 26,652,958, forward strand.
GCAGAAAACAACCTTTCTCCCTCCTCTATGTGACATCCTTTTATATATTTGAACATGGCTATCATATCACCCCTTAACCTCCTCTTCTCCAGGCTAAACATGCCCAGCTCCCTTAACCGTTCCTCATAAGGCATCGTTTCCAGGCCTTTGACCATTTTGCTTGCCCTCCTCTGGACACGTTCCAGTTTGTCAGTGTCCTTCTTGAACTGTGGTGCCCAGAACTGGACACAGTACTCCAGGTGAGGTCTGACCAGAGCAGAATGCAGTGGCACTATTACTTCCCTTGATCTAGATGCTATACTCCTATTGATGCAGCCCAGAATTGCATTGGCTTTTTTAGCTGCCGCGTCACACTGTTGGCTCATGTCAAGTTTGTGGTCAACCAAGACTCCTAGATCCTTTTCACATGTACTGCTCTCAAGCCAGGTGTCACCCATCTTCTATTTGTGCCTCTCATTTTTTTTGCCCAAGTGCAATACTTTACATTTCTCCCTGTTAAAATTCATCTTGTTTGTTTTGGCCCAGTTCTCTAATCTGTCAAGGTCGTTTTGAAGTCTGATCTGCGACGGCGGCAGCAAGAGTTTTGATCGCAGCAAAATGGAAGAGTAATGAAATCCCCTCTATACAAGATTGGATCCAAAAGCTGACAGAATATGCCGAATTAGATGGTTTATCAGAAAAAATAAAGAATAAATCAAAACAGGAATTTGTTTCTAAATGGGAGGTTTTCAAAGAATATCTGAAAAATAAATATAGTAGTTTAAATTCTGTTGCAGCATTCGAGGAACTTCAGTAATAGTTGCTAGGTAGATAGAAGAAATTAGATTTATTGAGAATAAGTTTAATTATGAAAAAAATGTGTATTGGCAATAAGTAATATGAATTTGAAATATGGAATATGGAATAGATGGGAAGTTGGGTCTTTAGTGTTAAGACCAATAGATGTTTTATTGTTTGCCAAGAAAATTATGTGTCTATAGTTATTTTTGTAATTTGTGTGTAATATTTGGTATTTGTGTTTTTTGTGTGTGTTTTTTTTCTTGTTGTATAAATAAATATTATTTGGGGGGGGGGGAAATGAAGTGTGATCCTGTCCTCTGGGGTGTTAGCCACCCCTCCCAGTTTGGTGTCATCTGAAAATTTGGTCAGGATGCCCTTGAGTCCATCATCCAAGTCATTGATAAATATGTTGAATAAGACAGGGCCCAAGACAGAACCCTGTGGCACCCCACTAGTCACTCCTTTCCAGGATGAAGAGGAACCATTGATGAGCACCCTTTGGGTTCGGTCAGTCAGCCAGTTACAAATCCACTGAGTGGTAGCATAGTCAAGTCCGCATTTTACCAGCTTCTTTACAAGAATATCGTGGGGCACCTTGTCAAATGCCTTGCTGAAATCAAGGTAGGCTACATCCACTGCGTTCCCTTCATCTACCAGGCTTGTAATTCTGTCAAAAAACGAGATCAGGTTAGTCTGACATGACTTGGTGATCACAGCATTCCTTTCTAGGTGCTCACAGACTGTTTGCTTAATGATCTGCTCCAGAATCTTCCCTGGTATTGATGTCAGACTGACTGGGCGGTAATTATTTGGGTCCTCTCTTTTCCCCTTTTTGAAAATAGGGACAACATTTGCCCTCCTCCAGTCTGCCGGGACTTCGTCTGTTCTCCAGGAATTCTCAAAGATGACTGCCAGTGGTTCTGAGATCACATCTGCCAGTTCTTTTAATACTCTTGGATGCAGTTCATCTGGCCCTGGAGACTTGAATACATCTAAACTAGCCAAGTATTCTTGTACTATCTCCTTAGTTATTCTGGGCTGTGTTTCCTCTGCTGAATCATTTGCTCCAAATTCTTCAGGTCGGGCATTGTTTTCTTTATCAGAGAAGACTGAGGCAAAGAAGGCATTGAGGAGTTCAGCCCTTTCTGTGTCCCCTGTTTGCATTTCACCATCTTCTCCTCTGAGTGACCCCACTGTTTCTTTGTTCTTCCTTTTGCTACAAACATACCCATAAAAGCCTTTTTTGTTGCTTTTAACCTCTCTAGCAAGCCTGAGTTCATTCTGTGCTTTAGCTTTTCTGACTTTGTGTCTACACATGCTGGCTATTTGTTTGAATTCCTCTTTGGTGGTTTCCCCCCTTTTCCATTTTTTGTACACTTCCTTTTTTAATCTTAACTCAGTTAAAAGTTCTTTAGATAGCCACCCTGGCTTCTTTAGGCACCTTCCATGTTTCCGTCTCATTGGTATTGCCTGAAGTTGTGCTTTTACTATCTCCCTCTTAAGAAACTCCCAGCCATCATGAACTCCCTTTCCTTTTAGTATTACTGTCCATGGGATCTCACCCAGCACTTCCCTAAGTTTTATGAAGTCGGCTTTCTTAAAGTCAAGAAATTGAGTCCTAGTATGCTTGGCTGTTCCTTTCCGCTGTATAGTAAACTTCAGAAGAGCATGATCACTCGCGCCTAATGATCCTTCCACTTCTACCCCACTAACCAGGTCATCAACATTGGTTAGGACCAGATCTAAAATGGCTGTTCCTCTTGTTGCTTCTCCCATTTTCTGGACAATGAAGTTGTCTGCAAGGCCAGTGAGGAATCTGTTTGACCTTATGCTCTTGGCTGAGTTTGACATCCAAGAAATATCCGGGTAACTGAAGTCCCCCATTACTACTATCTCCCTTCCTTTTGCATGCTTGGCCATCTGTTCCAGGAAGGCATCATCTATGTCCTCCGTTTGGCTTGGGGATCTATAGTAAACTCCCACAATGAGGTCACTGTTATTCTTCTCTCCCTTAATTTTGACCCAAATGCTCTCACTTTGGCTTTGAGGTTCTAAATCTTGGATCTCTTCACAGGTATACACATCCCTGACATATAACGCCACTCCTCCTCCTTTCTTGTCTGGTCTGTTTCTCTGAAATAGATTGTATCCCTCCATTATTACATTCCAATTGTGGGACTTATCCCACCAGGTTTCAGGGATGCCTATTATGTCATATTTAGTTTGCTGTACCAAGAGCTCAAGCTCACCTTGTTTATTTCCCATGCTTTGCGCATTAGTGTACAGACATTGAAGTCCATTAATCATTCCCCCATGTCTCTTATTTAAGGATTTTTTCCTCCCACCACTAGGTCTGCGTGCTGTTTGCTCCATTTGGTCTATGACATTTGGATGATCATCTTCATATGAGTTTACACTGCTGAATAATTTACATAGGGTAAAAGGTAAAAGTAAAGGACCCCTGACAGTTAACTCCAGTCGCGAATGACTCTGGAGTTGCGGCGCTCATTTTGCTTTACTGGCCAAGGGAGCCGACGTTTGTCCACAGAGTTTTTCTGGGTCATGTGACCAGCACGACTAAGCCGCTTTTGGCAAAACCAGAGCAATGCACGGGAACGCCATTTACCTTCCCGCCGGAGCGGTACCTATTTATCTACTTGCACTTTGACGTGCTTTCAAACTGCTAGATTGGCAGGAGCTGGGACTGAACAACGGGAGCTCACCCTGTTGTGGGGATTTGAACCGCCAACCTTCCGATTGCCAAGCCCAAGGCTCAGTGGTTTACACCACAGCGCCACCCGTGTCTCATTTACATAGGGTGGTATTCAACTATTACTTAGAGTAGACCTACTGAAATTAATGGACCTAAATAAGTCATGCTCAATCATTTCAATGGGCCTATTACGAGTATGACTGACTTTGGATACAAACCATTACTTTTTAATATTACTTTCAATAATTTGATTGAAATGTAACCAAACAATTAAGGGGGGCTGAATTGGCGTGGACAGGTGAAAAGTCAAGGTTTCCAGTTTTGGACATAAATAACCTGAAACATGAGAACAGACCCTAGGAAGCATGGGAAAAGATGGCACACCTATTTCCTAATGCTGGAAAGGCACTTCTGGAAGCCAAGTCTCCCATGAACTGAAATCAATGCACAGAGAGTGTTAAATTAACTTTGACAGATGCAGCCACCATTTCAAAACTGTGCCTCCATGCTGCAAGGATTTCTTATTTGGAACCATTGTAGGTTTAGTTATAAAAAAATGCACACTTTTATATTTTTAAAAAGTGAGACAAACTTTCATCAAGACTACAGAGATAAAAAGGTTGTGTGTGTTTACAACTTCCTGTCAGGAGACACAGGTATACCATTGTCTTCCAAAATGTAACATTATCCATCTGGCCAGCAAACATCTGGATATTTATCTTAGCTCATCATTTCCTCCTGCAAGTCCAGAAATTGTCAGTTATTTCAGCTGAGATTCAGCCCAAGGGAGAAAAGAAAAAGTTACATCCTTATTTGCCCAGGTTTTATAAACTGAACTTTACCTTTTTCCCTGGGATGCCAGTAAGCATAAATATAAGTAGTCTGAAGTCTTCTTATTGTGGTTTAACTTGACGCATTTAAACTACAAGGGCCATACAACCGACACATTTGATTTTATTATGTAACTAAGTTTTAAAGTTCAGCACAGACAATTCAGATACTAATACCACTTTTTAAAATAAATGTTACATTATTTTAAGTCAGGCTAAAATTATCTCTTCCCTCAAACACACACTTCTGGAGTCCACCATTCCCCTGTAAAGTGCAACTTTAGCAAAGTGAATTTTCCAAATGTTCTGGTGGGGGAAGATTAAATGGCCAATAATTTCTTTTAGTTAAAAACAAAGCAGAACCAAAAAATACCAAGTGGGAGGCTGACTTTGCCACCACTTGAAACAGCAGCTATGCTGCCCTCTTAGTTTGAGTGATTCTCTCCAAACTGTTTGATTATAAAATCACAGAATTATAGAACTATAAGAGTGGGAGACATTGGTGGCACTGTGGTGTAAACCACTGAGCCTTGGGCTTGCCATTCGGAAGGTCAGCGGTTTGAATCCCTGCAACAGGGTCAGCTCCTGTTGTTCGGTCCCAGCTCCTGCCAACCTAGCAGTTCAAAAACACGTCAAAATAGGTACTGCTCCGGTGGGAAGGTAAACAGTGTTTCCGTGTGTTGCTCTGGTTTCGGTGTTCCGTTGTCCGCAGACAGTTTTTCCAGATCATGTGGCCAGCATGACTAAGCCACTTCTGGCACATGACCCAGAAGCTGTACGCCGGCTCCCTCAGCCAGTAAAGCGAGATGAGAACTGCAACCCCAGAGTCATTCACGACCGGAGTTAACTGTCAGGGGTCCTTTACCTTTTTAGAGTTGGGAGGGACCACGGGGGTCATCTAGTCCAACGCTCTGCAATTCAAGAATCTTTTGCCCAACATGGAGCTCCTCATGTAGATTCCTAGTTTGGAAGAGTCACTCTTATCATAACTTGCCAGACATAATGACGGATTGAGGTTTGATCAAACCAGAAAGTATTCTATTAAGCTTAGTGCTTAATAGGAGGGAAGGGGGTGTCAACACGTAAGTATAGTGCTTGTTGCGTGTTGAGGTCCCCAAGACACCCCCATCCCAACAACACACACTTCACACAGAATTTTTGTTTAAGGTTTTTGGCATAATTTTGGCCACAACTTTATTAACATACGTGGATGTGAGTGGTTGCTTAGGCATTGGTTAGGACTATCTGTCCCCCCGTCTGGGGACAGAACTGACTTCCGGATTCCAGCGAAAGTCAGTGAGGGGAAACAATGTTGGGGAGAACTGGAGCTGCGCCACAGGCCCTCAGCTTCTCCCCGCATGCTCCCAGGGGCTTACGCGGCCCAAACCCGATTCCAGGGGTTTGGACAAAAGGATGGCAAGCCCCTGAATTCCTTTAATAGAATTCCCTTGCAGCAGCAGCATTGGAGGGGCAGGCCCAGCCAATCCTTACCCCTCCTCCAACCAATTATAACCAATGCCTAACCGCAACCTTACAAGTTGTGACGATTTGCTATGCAGTAGGCAAAAAATAAATGGCACCAGCCAATCAGCCAAATGGACAAAATTCCTACCAGGCCCCTGCCCCAACGGCAGGCGACCCCATGACAGGCATAGCAAGGTCAATGCACAAGACCCAAATTAAGGGAGGGTGGGAGGGTGATACGGTGCACGCAGCAAAAGAGAAAGCAGATCGCTGCGAGCACTGTTTAAAAAACCTCTGTTCCCACCCCCAAATTGGTAACATCAAAATTACCCCAGCAACTCAGGCTACCAGTCTCTGCCAGAGCTATACCATCCCAAACTGCCTGGCAACAGAGGGGTGTCTTGGCTGGCCCCCACTGCAACACATGCTCTCTTTTAATGAGAACACGCTTTCCCAATCTTTCAAACTATGGTTTAAATTTCTGAACGTTAGAGAATAAGAAAATGTGACCTACGAATACAGCCTAACAAATCAGGAGGCTTGCAGGTTGGGAAATTCAGATATAGCCAAATAAAAGTTGACTTTTAACAGCATCACATATGGGTTAGAATTTCTCCACAGTAATGTTGCAAAAGTTTATTTGCTCACAGGCAACTACGGGAAGATTAGTTTGTCTAATTCATATGGTGAAACATGACAATAGGCCTTAGACCAATTCTGAAAACACCAGAATGGGTCTATTCATTCCATTGACTATTTTTAAAAGTGAAGAGTGCAGAGGAATAAATCTGTTTTATCCATTTGTGTGTTTGCGTCACCTAGAAAACACTCCAGTATCCTGGGGAAAGCACTGCCATTCTTGAACTAAAAAGCATTTTGGCACCTTTAAAATGAAAATAAAAACCTTTAGCCACCGGGGAAAGACATCACATACTGTATTTGTAATTAACCAAGCAAAAGATATGTAAAACAAACAAGGTAACTACAGTAGATGAGAAACCTTATACTGTCACCTTCTACAGAAAGCTTTCCCACCTTTTTTAAAAGCCTCAGAATTAGTAATGTTAAAATACAGTCATACCTTGGGATAAATGTGCTTCAAGTTAAGTATTTTTGGGTTGAGCTCCATGGTGACCCGAAGTAATGGAGTGCATTACTTCTGGGTTTCGCCACTCATGCATGCGCAGACGGTCAAAATGACGTCACGCGCATGCGCTGAAGTGGCGAAACACGGCCTGCTCATGCGCAGATGCACAGACGCAGGTTGCGTTCGCTTTAGGATGTGAACGGGGCTCCGGAACAGATCCTGTTCACATCCCGAGGTACCACTGTAGTTGGGTCTGCTAAAATTTGAAAAGCCATCTATTAAGCTTTTTCCCAGTGGCTCACATGTTCAAAGGCACTTTCTAATACATTTTTGAAGTCTCTTTTCCGGTTGTTTTTTAAGCTGAAAGCAATTTTTTTAAAAAAGTTACTAATATGTTTAGTGTAACATTAATTTTAGTTTACATTGCTGCTCTTCAACAGCCTCACATGGGATGGCTTGTCATTAAAGAGGCAGGGAGGCATTGCTCTCCTGAGTCCTTTGAAAGTTTGCAAAACACAAGTAGCTATTACTGTATCTTGCCAATCCCACATGGTGCTGGATGCCCCAAACTGACTAGTAACCTCCTTTTCACTGCTGTTTTTTTCCACTTCGCTTGCTAGTTTAATCACTAGCAAGACAGTGGTCCTCTACCTATACAACTGCCCAAAACAGCACTTCTAAAGAACAGAACTGGATAGTTTCCTCAGCCATAGTGTAAAGATGTTCCCTTGACAATTCTCTATTCTGTGTGTCTATTATGGCACGAGATTCTTGTACCTTGCTGAATTGGCACCCATCCAGTGTAGTAGTGAGCAGGCTGTTTCAGAATGAACTATGCATGCATCCTGTCACTACACAGTTGTGTGCTTCTTTCCCTGACAGGACCTAATCTCTTTTCTCCCCACAGGTGGGAAAGCAGCTGGGGGGAGGATTTTCAGCAGACTAATGGCAGGAAGGATAGGAGTTAAAACAACCCCCCTACTGTTCTCCCCGCTCTTGATCACAGCCTCCTCCAAGGCTGCTTTGCATTAAAGAAACAAATCATCTGGGGAAAGAATCATGCAACTGAGTGTCACATGTAGTTTGAGCCTTAAAAATCGTATTGCCTGCAATGAAATGGTCTAATTATAATTTAAAAATAGGAGTTCAACAGTGTTCTCTTAAAGGGCAATTGTTCTCCCCCCAAAACAGAAGTGAACAGATTTTCTTTTCCTCTCTGTCAATGCAAATTTGGTGGATGGGATTAGGTGCTCAGGATGAGATGTATTATAATAGCTTTTCATAATGGAAATCATGGACATCTTAGTGCTGCCAATACAGTTAATGTTGTTGTTGATGAAAAATATTCCCCATCTCTCTCACACCCACACAAAGAATTTGGCTACCCCTTATGATGAATATTCCCTCCCCTTAGCATTGTCTCATCTCCCATGCACTTCCTCATCTCCCACCCACCCCTCTCTCTAAATGAAGTCTGGAGTTCCTCCCCATAGGATTGCTGTATGTCCGATTGCCTCCTTCCTCTGCAGCTTAATTCAAAAACCCTCCCAGCATTGTTCTAGCCCGATTCTGACCCCATTCCTTTTTCCATCACAAGTGTTCTCATCAGCGGCAGGAGCCACCCCACCCTTCCACTCAGTTCAACAGCCCATCATAATTTCCTACCTGTCCTTATAGTTTTTAAGTCTGCAGCAATGTTTTCCACACATCTGAGGATTTAGGAATGTTTCCCCTTTGAACAGAAATCTCTATTTCCTATCATTTGAAGGAAATGCAAAAGTTCACGCTAATCCCAAAAGGGGTCCCCTACTAATTTTAGGCATGTTGGCCTAAAATTATTAAATAATTTATACCTTCCTTTTCAAACCAATGTTTTGGAACAGCGTACATTTAAAGAAACAAATTAATCAATGCTGGAAATCAAACAACACAATAGAAATGCACAGGGTTATTAAAAAACAAGGTAAAAAAGCATTTTTTTAAAAAAAAAGAAGAAGAAGTTTCAAAGCACCTGTATAAGAAGGGGAAGAAAGGGCATTTGTTAGATTTTCATGAGAAGAGAATTTCATAATTGTGATGTCACCAAGGAGAAGACCCCATTTCTGATAACTACCAATCAGATCTTTGCGAATGGATGAGCCAGAGAGCAAATCTTAAAGTACATGCAAGTTCTTATGTTCCACCTCACCCCAGGCCATTTTGGACTTTAAAGGTGACTGCTAGTATTTAAAATACAAACATATATAACAGCAAATTAAATGTTTATACGGCCATTCAGTTTTAGCCCCTACCTTTCATGCTTCAGGAAGGCTGACAATCTTTTTCATTTTTAAATTAATTTCATATGTGTATATATGTGTTCATTCATCTTTGCCTTGCTAATTAAAGAGAGTAAAATATTTAACTTCAAAATTGTTCCAAAGACTGGTGGCGGTAAGGGGAAGAGATTTCTTGACAACAGCATGGGTACCAGGCAATCAGAAGTATACTGGGTACCCCAGCTTCCTAACTCAAGAAAAAAAATAAACCTTCAAATTGAACACACTCACAAAAAGGCCACACTGCTCTCAGAAGATTACATCTGACTTCACTCTTAGGGAAACGCCAGTACATTTTTGAAACTTTTCACTGGTGCATTTTAAACAAGTAATTAAAGATAATGCAACAACTTAGGGGAGTTTCACAAAATATAGTTATTTTCCATACAAGTGAAGTCCTGATTGTCACAGTGGTTCACTCACATAGACAAACTTTACAATTTGCAGCTTCCAGCCTGCCTGTGTCTTGACTCTGAGGTTTCTACTTGCCTACATCCAGTCATGTCTAGCCCAAAACATTTTGCTGCCTAAAAAGGAGGGGGGGGGGACCACCTAATGCCCCTTCCATTCCATAAACTGAAATGGAAATATGAAATGGACTGGTATGTGAATCATACTTCTAACACTATGGAAAGGAGAACATCCTCTACTGCAGCTGAGGGACACAAAGCTCTGTCCTCAAACATCTCACTTCAATTCACCATTCCTCAACCAAATTCAACAGCAGCAGGACCCACATGCATAATAGGAGCAGAACAATGCACACATATGCCTTCTGGCATCTGGCATTTGTAGGCTGGGCTGCCTGCTTCTCAGCTTTCCTGTTCCAAGGGTACTGTCTGTGATGCACTGGAACTTGACTAGGGAGTACAGGAATACAAGCAGCATCACTAACTGTTCAGGAGAGTGAAAACAGCCTGCAAACATGCTAAGGGGGCATAGCAGGGTAGACTGTTGTCACTACTTCACCCCCATTGTCTATTGCCTGACACAGTCACCTTACTCTGCCTACAAGTAGTCTGGTCCTGGATGACAGGATGACAGTCCTCATGGCCAAAATGGCATTCATGGTGGAGCAACTTGTCAAAGAGAAGATTAATACATTCCTGGCAGCATCAACTGAGCGTGCTTTCATCAGCATCTCTTGAGAAAACAAGTAAAAAATATACAAGAAATCAAAAAACAAAACACGTCTTACCATGAGCCATACGGTGGAACCAGTAGTAACCAAAATCTACTCCAAGGAATGTCAAATACCATGTCCACGGTGAGTCCCATGGCAGTTCCATAAGTCTGTAGTTGTCCCACACATAGATGTATATTGCCAGCTCAATGGTTATAAACAAAGCTCTGAAATTTGGAAGGCATAGTTCAGAAGAAAATTTCTGAGTTCAACATGCAGCCCAATTCTATGCACATTTATTCAGAAGAAATTTACTCAAAAGCTAGATGAATATGGCTTACTCCCAAGTAATAGGAGATTGTTGCTTGACTCCATGCCTTTCAGAATCCATCAAGGATCCATTCAGTCTCGTGTGCTATTTAACATCATATGAAACTATTGGATGCAGTCATATGGGGACTTGGAGAATGGTGTTATCAGTATACCTATGATACGCAGCTCTCTCTTTCCATTCCTTCAGAATCAGAAAAGGCTGTTACAGATAGGTAGCCGTGTTGGTCTGCCATGGTCAAAACAAAATAAAAAAATTTCTTCCAGTAGCACCTTAAAGACCAACTGAGTTAGTTCTAGGTATGAGCTTTCGTGTGCATGCACACTTCTTCAGATACCTGTATCTGAAGAAGTGTGCATGCACACGAAAGCTCATACCTAGAACTAACTCAGTTGGTCTTTAAGGTGCTACTGGAAGAAATTTTTTTATTTTGTTTTGAGAAAAGGCTGTGTTGGACAAGTATGTGGAGGCAGTGACAAATGAGACATCTAAAGCTCTAAATGGCTTGGGACCCAAGTACCTAAAAGATTCCTCTCAATCATTTCAAACCCCACAATCAACAAGTGAGGCCTTTTTGGCAGTGCTGCCACCTGCACTACTCAGTTGCATCACTTTTTCGGTGATAGTTCCCCATTTGTGGAATGCCCTCCCTATTGAGTTGTAGGTCTCCATCATTACTAATGCTCAGGAGGAATTTGAAAACATTCCAGTATTTGGTGGCTGAAGAATACTGCTCCTCCCTGAGATCATTTGATGGAGTACTTTTTAAACTGTAATTGTTTTTAGAATGTTTTAACTGAATAAGAATGTTTTTGTTTTTAACTTGTGGATCTGTTTTCCACCCAGGGCTCCTTCAGGAGGAAACGCAGGATATAAATTCAGTAAATAAATAAATGTTGTAGAAAAACAGTGAAAGAAGCAATAAACTTGCTGAAGCAATAAACACAAATTCATAAGGAATGCAAAAAAAGTGAAGATAAAATATTCAAAATCAAATCAACAGGGCCCTATGAAACTGAATCTACAGAAGCAGTGGCCCAATGAGCAGAGGCAACATTAAAGAGTCAAAAAATGACAAACAAGACAAATAAGTGCAGTTAGCATATTAGATTGCTGCTACTGTGGTGCTGGAGTCTTAAACTGACCCAAAATTACCTGTAAGGCTCTGCGCACCTGATTCCTCTAGCTACAAAGAATCACTATGATCAAAGTGTGTTAACACTAAACTATTATTTGGGAAATGCTTTGGCAATGTTTCCTGGTTACAATTCCAAAAGCCAAAAAGAATTCAGAAAGAGTATGAGAGGACCCTCTTTCACCTCTGGCTGTCATAGTCCACCTGTGCCTCACTCATAGCCCTCCAACAGCTGTCCTGATTTTCCACTCAAGATATCTGTTTAACTTCACTTTGGCAGTTGATGGACCGAGAATTTCCATGCAACTTTCAATGGTAGGTGAACCTGCCATTTTCTAAGGCAAAACACCTGGAAGATGTTTAATTTTCATAAGAGTCCTGTTCTTCAGATATTGTTAAAGATGATTTTATATGACCAACCATATTTTTACAATTTATAGCATGTGGCATTTGCAAGTCTTAGCTTAAATTCTTAATCATACAGACAACTGGCAAGAAGAGAACCAATGCTAGTCTAAAGGGAACAAAAAAAAAAGTATTCTCAACATCATTTCACTGCCCAGGAAATGAAAAAAAAAGGGGGGATCCAGCAACACAATGTTATCATTTATTGGCCACTATCCAGTGAATAGTTACATGGACTTAAGCCCTACTGAATCAAAAGGGCTTAAGAGTGCCTGACTCTGTGTTGGATTGTGGCCACTGGATACTGTTTTCTCACTTTGGCCTTGTTAATAAAAGAAATGTAATGCTTTTGCAGCATATCCAGAAATATGAACAGATATGTTTCCTCCATTTTTATGAACTTTCATTTTGCCCTTGAGTCCTTTTTTCCATGGGTTGTAGCCAGAGTGTAAAATTCAGACTAACTGCAAAGAAATGATTTTGTTTTGGTTTTAAAAGTCACGCAAGTAAATTCTGCATATTTTTCATTCATCGTTGGATTACAAAAAAATGAAACATAATAGCTAGAATTGTAAGAATAATTGATTGTATCACAAAAAGCATCAGCAGTTACTTATGTCTTTTTGTATAATATTTTATGAAAGTCATCAACCTAGCAGTTATTTAATGCTTACTCTTTTTCCCCCCAAAAACAAAAAACCTTCCACTCCCCCCTTCAATGAGGGTTTCAAGAAAAAAAATGGAGGTTAATTAAGCTGATTACTTACCTGAAACTAAACTCTTTTACGTAAATGGCACTTGCTCCAAGAAAGATGATTATAATCAGAAGCTCTGACAAATTTTCATTGCAAAATAGTAGGAAAATTCACTAACATTCCAACTTGGCTTTAATTTCTACCTATTTTGGTGTAATGTTGCCTCATATGCAATTCTGCAAAAGGTTAGATAAATAATGTGTGAAAAATCCATAAATTGCTGTCTATTTTTGTGGAATAAAGGAAAGGGAGCTGCTAGGAAATATTGGATCTTCAAAGACTAAAATCCAGAAGATATGATGCAAATAAAATATGAGATAGGAAATCTGCTTATAACAAGGGTCGCCAACCTTTTTGGATTAAGTGTGCACATTGTGAATCTTGTGTCTGCTGTGGGGCACAAAATGGCTGCCATGGGGAGCATGGAATAACACAAAATTAGAAACAGATAGGTAGCCGTGTTGGTCTGCCATAGTCAAAACAAAACAAATTCCTTCCAGTAGCACCTTAAAGACCAACTAAGTCAGTTCTTGGTATGAGCTTTCGTGTGCATGCACACTTCTTCAGATACTCGTATCTGAAGAAGTGTGCATGCACACGAAAGCTCATACCAAGAACTGACTTAGTTGGTCTTTAAGGTGCTACTGGAAGGAATTTGTTTTGTTTTGACAAAATTAGAAAGACAGCCAGCCTTTACCACCTTATGCTTACCATGAGCAGCTATGTATGTTCTGCTGGTTCTGATTATGAAGCGAAATCTCTCTCTCTCTCTCTCTCTCTCTCTCTCTCTCTCTCTCACACACACACACACACACACACACACACACACACACACACAAACACACTGTTCTTGTCTAATAACAACAGGGAGCCTTCCTCAGCGCAAGGGAAATATTTATTTAATAAAATGTATACAGCACTTGATTGTAAAAAAAAAACAACCTCAATGTGGTTTACAAAGATACAAGCTGGCCACACCACTCTTATTTCACAGAAATTGCTGAGAAGTCACCCGCACACACCGTAACTAAGTCTACAGACTTACTTTAAAATTGAAATTTACATTTCTCAATGGGAAAACGACTAGAAAAAGTAAAACAACAAGATTTCCTAATGTTTTCTCTATGAAAAAGGAGGGAAAAGCAGCAGCCTTTGGAAACCTCAGGTTGAAAAATGAAAAGAGCTTGCCTGCAATCTGAAATCCCCTTTTTATTTTTTGGACAGTTGCCAGCTCTCGAGCTGACAACCAATTTATTACTCTGTCAACCAACTTATTAGAGTTGACACAAATCGAGTTGAAATATGCTTGACATGCTAGAGTCAAGGCTTTTTCTCCCTTTTCACACTCCAATACAAAGCCAAACTTTCCGCAAGGTGGCGGAAAGGGGAAGGAAGGAGTGGGAGTTCTATTCCCTGACTTCGCTCAGGAAGGCAAATATGATCCACTTCTACCCTCAATATGCAAAACTGGCTATGAAGCAACCTTAGGCTAAGAGCAATTCATAAAAATGGCAGAGTTTTGAATATTATTAGCAGAGCCTAGTAAACGCTTGCTTATTGTTATTTTAAATCTGTGCTGTTTCCGTTAAAAATAAAGAAAAGCTCCAACCAACACAAAAATATGTATCATTGCTTTCAATGGTAAGTGTATAAAGAATTGCAGCCCTTATAGGTTAAATGACTTTCAACTATTTAAAAAATGAATATGAAACAGCTGCATAATTTTAAAGGTTATCAACAAAGGAAGATGTAGAACCACACATAATAAAAATTCCAATAGGAATTTCCCCTCTTTTTGTAGTCAATACAGTGTGGAGAGTTATATTAAGTTGACAGGTTTAACTCTATCTTGTTCTGGTTTTAGGAATGGAAATCTTCATTGCAGGCATGGCTAAAAAGAAACAATATTAAGTGTACAGCCTAAATACAAAAGCATATTGGCAAACCAACTGAAAGGTATTTTCTGATACTTCATTGCAGACTGCAATCCTATATTTTTCCATGGAAGCTCATTCCTTTCAAATAAATAAGATGAGTTTAGGATCTGAATATAAGAAAATATATACATAAAGACTTCACATTTACCAAAATGTTATTGTGAACATTTACTTGTAGTTCTTAATTTCATGGGGGAAAACGAACCAATATAAGAAACAATGCATGAACTGTAGGTGATATTCATATCTAGGATATATATACCGGTAGTTATTTCCGGAGAAATGAGTATTGTTTTGCTTGGTTCACTGAAAACTTTTCAAGATTTTAGGCAAGTTTTATTTGTAATTTATTTTTTACTGTCAAGGTTTTCAGAACCATCTACTTATAGAAGGGAACAGCTCCCTTGAGTTCAGCGAGACTTATTCCCAAGAAATGAGCTTTAATGTCTCAATCCCGTTTCCATTTCTAAAGTGATTTTTAAAAAGTTTAAAGCTTTACATTTACATGAATTTTAAATGTCTCTTAAATTATCCTTAAGCAATTTACTATCCTTGTTTTTGATCAATTCTTACTTGGAAGCAAGTCTCACTGTGTCCAATAGACCTTACTTACTAAAAGTTTTTAGGATTGCAGCCGCAATATTCTTCCTCCTTTTAAGAGAATTTAAAAGTTGCATTACATACTTAAATTTTAAATCCCTGGCTTCAAATTTCTTCACAGCAACTAAAAAGGTATTCTTATTATATGTCTGAAGATCTGTTCCAACTACAGGTTTGATGTATTGCAAGTCACCATTTTAATACTAATCACATGCTTTCCAAGGAAGTGGGAAACTTTCTCCTGTTAGCCGAGAAGATGAAAATTAGTCCCTAGGAGAGGATATCATCAATAGTGCGTTAATCTAACCCTCAGCTGTTAATGATTTACACTACTATTTCCCCAGATACAGTGAGCTCTGCTGAAATATTATTTTAACAGTTTCTGTCAAACTTCCTTACTTTGTATTTGTTGGGGGGGAAAGGCTGCCTGAAGCTCTAATGGAAGGAACTTACTATTTTTTTGTTTGCTTGCTTTTTAGGATAAAAAATGACAAAGGAATGTTTTTAATTTTTAATTTTTAATCCTGTTAGCTTTTCCCCTCTGCTATTCATAACTCATCTAGAACAATGGATAATGTTTGGTCAACTGTTTAATAAAGGGATGGGGAACTTCTCGTCCTCCAGATGTTGCTGGGCTACAACTACCATGATTCCCTAACCATTGGCCATGCTGGCTGGGGCTGAAGGAAGCTGGAGTCCAAGAACAACTGCAGGGCCATAGGTTCCATGCACCAAACTATGACTTGTGCTTACCAAGCACAAATCAATTTGTTGGTTCAGATGTAAAGTCGACTATGAACTAAAGTAGTAGTACCTAATTTTACCGAAGCAGCATGTGGAACGTGCGCAGAGGAAAGCAACCAAGATGATCAAGCCTTAGGAGGAATGGTTGAGGGAGCTGGGTGTGTTAACATTGCTGTATTTTAATATTTTGTTGAAAGCCACCCAGAGTGGCTGGGGAAGCCCAGCCAGACAGGCAGGGTATAAATAATAAATTATTATTATTATTATTATTATTATTATTAACCTGGAAAAGAGGAGGCTGAGTAGAGAAATGATAGTCATCTTCAAATGTTTAAAGAGTTGTCACACATGGAAGGGGCAACAAGGTTGTTTCCTTCTGCTCTGGAGGCTAGGAACCAAACCAATGGATTCAAGTTACAAGAAAGGAGATTCTAACTAACCATCAGGACTTTCTGACAATAAGATCTGTTTGACAATGGAATGGATTCCTTCAGAAAGCTTTCAGCACTGATGGACTATGCAGAACTGGCAAAACTGACACATAAGCTATGGGACAAGGATAACTGTGACTTTAAGGATGAATGGGAACCTAAAACAAAGTATTTGAAGACGCAACAAAGCGAACTGTACTCCTTGGCAGGTTTTGAATAAACATCCACATTTTTATTTTATTTTTACTGATCATAATTAGCTAAACAGTTGGAGGATCTATACAACTCTGTAACATGCAGAAAATAGCATTATTGGAGAAACCAAAGACTGGAACTGAGGGAAGTCTGGGGGTGGGGTGGGGTGGGGTGGGGGTTTGTGGGCGGAGGGGGGAGGGAAAATGGGGGGGGGAAATAAGGATATGTTTTTGGAAAATATGTTTTGTTATAACTTTGAATAAAAAAATTTAAAGAAAGAAAGAAAGAAAGAAAGAAAGAAAGAAAGAAAGAAAGAAAGAAAGAAAGAAAGAAAGCTTTCAGCACATGCCAGAACTGCATTACTGCTGGTGCATGCTTTATTTCTAGAGCGAGACCATTCCAGAAGTCAATACCATCACAGAGAAATCCCTCTTCATCATTAATGCCAGATGGATGTCTGCAGGCTGTGCCCCAACAGGAGGCCTCTGTGGATGAACTTAGTGACTGGACAGATATGTATTGGAGAAGGTGTTTGCTCAGATAACCCAGGCCCTAGTTATTTAGGGTCTTTTAAGTTAATATCTAAACCTTAAACTAGGGTCAGTTGCAAATCTGGACACTGGTGTAGTTCTGTTAACAATGGTGTTACATGGCCATGGCCAGACACATCACTCAGCAACCCAGCAGCTTCAAATATTAAGGGAAGCCCCACATAGACTATTACAGTAATATAGTCTCGAGGATACCAATGCATGGTTCATTGTAGCCAAAGTTGATAAAAAGCAGTCCTCACCTTTGCAACCACAGGAGCTTCCAGCAACAATGATGGATCCCCCATGGCAGCCATTTTGTGTTATACTATGTCCTCCATGATAGCCATGTTGTGACTGGCACTCACAGCACTTTCTCAAAATTCAAAATGTTCCAAATGTTCCAAAAAGGTTATCAACCCCTGATTTAGTCTAGTCTATTTAGTCGTTTACAAATACTTTCAGATGCAGATGTGGAAAACCAGTTCCTGCAAAACTACATATTGTATTAACAGCTGCATGCCTCAATGGCCTAGTTTGTATGTTACATTAACCCATAATAAAATAAACTTTGGTTTAATGTGCTCACTGCTTAAGCAGTAGGTGCTTCGCTCCTTCCACACTCCTGGTGCTGCTGCACTGCCAAGAAGCAAACCATGGTCTGGCTTAACATTACATTCAAACCCAGGCTCATTGTTGCTGTATGAGCAGTAGCCAAGGTCTGTTCTTAGCTTACAATGAGTGGAGAATAAACCACAAGCCTAGCTTTGGAGGTAACACCGATTGTTTCCCTGCAGTGCAGTGGCAGCAGGAGGAGAAGCTAAATGCCTTCAATTTCACACTGCACTTTCACAACCAACCCAACCTACTAGCTTTTCTGTGTTAGTGAAAGCTAGTATTTGCCATAGGGGATTATTTTCCCCTAAACATGAATCAGCCAAACCATGCAACTGAGAGGACTCACTCTGGAAGTCGAGACAGGATCCCTGCAGAGAGAGATGCTATGCTGTCATTGACCCGAGCTGATGATCCCTTCTGAGCCCACTTAACAATAAACTCTAGAAAAATCAGGGTAAGGAACCATGGAGTTGCCTAAAATGAAAAAGAAACACAAAAACAAGATAGTCAACAATAAAAGACGACAGAGTGCTTATTTTCTAGTAAAGATTTATACTTGAAAACACATTATTTTCGCTATCATCTCATCTGCATATTGCAGTTTTGAAAGAATATTGCTTTTGGTTGATTTTTTAATTTTGTATTACATAAAAAACTCAGTAACAATGTACCGTATTTATTTTCAGTACAGACAATTCACACATATAGCTGAGTCATCAAGAGACAGGAGATCAAGTGAAGTGTCTGAAGGTGTGAAACCAATCCTAACTTGAACATGACATTTATGAAGAAAATTGTATTTTAAAAACATATGAGCTTTCAAGAAAATATAGGTATTGTGTTCTTCTGACTGATCCATGAAATTAGAATATATATATATATAAAAACTTGTATGAAAAATGCCATTTAGCACGGTGAAAGGGAAAATAAACTGATAATTGCCTTCTGGGAAATTTCTCCATTGTTACATTGAGTAAGTCTGCCCTTGCTTCTGTTTTACACTGTTAAAAAATCCTCTGCAGCAAAAGACTTTATCAGTGTATTGTTTCTGAAGCAACTGTATTTAGAGCTGGTAGTTCATAGGTGCCGCAGTTATTCCACACTGCAAGCTATATTGATGAGGCTGAGTAGACTCAGGGATCTAATTTTCCATAAAAGTTCATAGCAGATGTAGAATTTATGTTCCTAGATCCAAATCTCATTCTAGCACTTTTCACATGTGGGGGTGAGGAGAGGAGGATCACACATGATGCTATTACTCCCAGCCACCACACACTCAATACAATGTGTGTGTAGATCCTACAATTCATATATATCACATTTTCTAGTGACCAAGACCCCTGGAAAAGCAGGTCTGAATTTACAAATAGGCCATTAATCCAGCTCACCCACTGTAGCAGCAGCTTTCCAAGATCTCAGACAGGGAACTTTCCCAAGCCTTTACCCTTTAAGATTTTGTGTTCTCCTCCTATCACAGAGAAACTGAATCCCCATTGCAGAATGCCATTCCAGAACTAGGACTGGGATAGATAAATGATATAGTGAGATGAGAGAGCAAGCTAATAGTCTGATCCTATGGGTGGGCTAGTCCTATTGAACTAACTTTTATTTAGAGCAGACCCACTGAAATTAATGGTCATGACTTAGGCCCATTAATTTCAGTGGGTCTACTCCAAGTAAAGATTAACTGAATACAAATAATTGAATTCAATGAGACTTGCCCAGGTATGTGTGCTTATTGTGGGAGCCTGGGTGCTCCACTTTACTCAGGCTTTTGACACTTGAGATATAAATATTTTAGGACCTACCTTATTTCTGTGCTTGTAAGTTGTTTTAAAGTATTTTTAATGTTGTGTTTTAATTGTAGCGCCTCCTGGGACCTTGGGGTAAAGGCCAGGTAAACAGTAATAGATACTTTCCCCCAATCATTCACCCAACACTTGGTATTAAAATGCCAGTCCATATTTGTTTCCCCTTTTTATTTGGGCTTCCTCAGAATTTCCTGTATCATTCTTATTGAAACCTGGTGCCAACCAGCTCCCTGCAACGTTAAGCTCCAATTCATTTCAGGCCACAGTCAGGGCCAGGAACACAGGAAGCTGCCTTAGGCCCAGTCAGAACAGTGGGCTGCCTAGCATGGGCGAAGCTATTGAAAAGCATTGAAAGTATTCAATCAACTGAGGTTTTGCCCCAACCAACCAAGCAACCAACCAACGCATGCCTCCCCATACTGGGAGGGGGGTATTTTTTTACCTGTAATTTCCCCACAAAACGTCATCAACTTTAGAGGGTGACCCGACTGTCTTCCCCAACAAAAATCCTGGCTACCCCCATGCTGCCCTGGTCCAATGTTTCAGACATGGGAGTCTCTCCCAGTCCCTACCTGCAGATGCTGAGGACTGAACCTGGGGCCTTTTTACATACAAAGTGTGTACCATAGGCAGGGTTGCCAACTTGAATAAAATACTGGGGGGAGGCAGGTAATCCCCACCCCGAAAAATATATAAGACACCATACGAACAGCAATGCCAAGGGCTTTTTTCCAGTGGGCGCCATTTATTCTGGTGGACACCATTGTCATTCTAAGGGAACAAGGGAGAAATCTGGCCCTTCTTTTTCTAGGAAAATGGTGCTGGCAATGTCCATTAATTAGAGTGGGGGGGCTCCAATTTTTTATTGGGGGCGAAGACACCCTGGCCCCCTGGCTCCTAGGGCCCCATGTGATAGGAATTTTGAGGTCTTAGATATATGGTAATGTTCATAAGCGTACCAACCAAGCACGTACATAGATCAGCACAGGAAGACCGACCTGGAACCATTTTGATTCCTAAACTGAGCAAATGTTTTCTCTGCAAGGTCCAAGTGGGAAACCTCCCCATTGTCTCTTTCCTCACAAATCCTGTCTCAAGGGCACATTTAAGATATGAATAGGGTGTGAGCCTGTGACCTGGCCCAGGAAATATTTAACATTAGGAAAGACTGGCCAGGCTCCCCAGGCAATCCAATCAAGTAACCTGCCAGACCCGAGAAAAACAACATTCAAATTTCTGTTTAGACTGCCTTTTCTGTGATGTAGGTATGATGTATCTGAGGGTTGGTCTTAGATTACACCCCTTCTGTGAGGTATGTATGATGTTTCTGGGGGTGGTCTTGATCTACAGAGTGGCAATTTCAAAAGTCTTTATAAGGCCTTGTGTGCCATTGTTCTGGGTTCCTCTTCCTCTCCTGCAAGTGAGGGGAACACCCTGTTGCAACAGTTCAAGAAAGAACAGGCTTACTAGCTGCTTTGCTTCTCAATATTCTCTGTTATCTTCTCCCACCAATAGGGAACCTATGTAAGGACTCTATATGGGCTCTTGGATACCCCATAAGGGAAAAGGGCAATTTTTGTTTACAACACCCAGGGCTGCCCCACAAGAAACAGAACAGCTCCGCCAACACTTCCCCCCAAAGGAGCCTTGTTTTCTCCTCACCCTGAGGTAAAAGTCAACCCTGGGCTTCTCTATGGCAGCCCAAGAGCCCTTTCCACGACGGAAGCACAGGTTGCTTCCTCGGGGTTCGTGCATTCTTGGTGGACGGGAGGGAGCAGATGGGCAGCAGTCAATCCCCCTCAGGTAAAAAAGCCAAGCGAGGCCAAGGCCAAGGCCGCCGCCGCCGCCTCCTCCTCCGAGCTGCGCTTGGCTCACCTTGTCTGTGTAATCGGGCACCTCCTCGAGGGCGCAGAAGGAGCTCTCGTTGGGCGTGAGGGCGTAGAAGAGGCCGCGGAGCTGCTGCGAGGCGGTGAGCGCCCGCTGAGGGGGGGCGGGCGAAGAAGCCGCCATGGCTTGGCTGCGCGCGCCTTGTTTGCGCAGCTGCTGCTGACAACGACGCCGGCCGCCTTTTTCCCCCCTCCTGAGGAGAGGCGCGAGGATCTGAGCCCGGCGCTCCCTTCTGAGGGGAAAGTTCAACTTATCAGGGGGGGGGGGCAGGAGAGAGAGGGCGAGAGCAGTGCTCGCTCCGTCTTTCCTCGCTGGCCTTTTGGGTTAGTTTCAAGGCCGTGGCCGGCGCGCTGCCCGCGCCACCCCTTTAGGCAAACAGGCTGCGGGAAGCAGATGGATGAACTGCGCGGGTTCAGCGAGCTCTGCGGCTTCTGGAAGCGGGCTGCAGCGGGTGAGCCATAAGTTGAGGGGCGGCTCTCGAAGCCGCGCCACGGCCTCCTCCTGGCCTCAAGGTCTCTGGTTACGAAAGTTGGCCGCCACCCTCGCTTTCCCCTCCGGGGGAACCAGGCACGCTTATCTGACACACCTGAAGAACTGTTCAGTCTGCTTTTCTTATCCTCGCAGCATCAGCATCACTTTTTGTTCTGCCACCCAGGCTGGCCTTCCAGGAACATAATTCTACTTCTTTGGCAATCGCTCCTAGCCGAGTAAGATTGTCTTCCATGGAAACAGTCTTAACAGTGAGTCTGTGACTGACTGGAGGCCAATTCTGATCCACACGTCCTTCCACAGTGGGGACATAGGTTTCGGGGTGGGAGTTGATCACGGCGAGGGTTTGCCAAATGTGCCTTCCTCTTAGCTTGCTTCTCCTTATCACCCTGAGTTTGTGCATCTTCAAGGTCCACCACACCTTTAGTAAAGGCTGTTCTCCAATTGGACTGCTGGTAGGCCTGTGTTTCCCAATTGTTAGTGTTTATACTACATTTTTAAAAAATATACAAGCATTTCCTGTCCTCTCTCTCCTGAATCCACCTCCTTTATTTATTGGCATTCTAATGGGCAGTTCTTTTCATGCACTAGTGCAGGCATAGGCAAACTTAGCCCTCCAGCTGTTTTGGGACTACAACGCCCATCATCCCTAGCTAACAGGACCAGTGGTCAGGGATGATGGGAGTTGTAGTCCCAAAACAGCTGGAGGGCCAAGTTTGCCTATGCCTGCACTAGTGGTTTGAAGCGCTAATGGTTAATCCCCCACCAGGCATCACCTAACAAAGGAATTCACCTGACTTCATCAACACTTTTTGATTGACTAGGATTTAAGACAATTAGGACTTTCTTGTTATTTATTAAATTTGTACACTAACTCACACTTGGGACGTTGTTACTATACAAATTTAATAAATGATAATAATAACTGCCCCATACCTTCAGGTTAATTAACTCTTCACATGCTAATTGCAGGTGCTCAGATCCACACATCCCAATACACCTGGATCTTGATTACATTCACCTGCGCTGGGCTGGTTGCTGCAACAATGACCAGCAGTGGAAGGCAAGTGGAGGTAGGGGTGCCAAATTTTGGTGTTTCACAGGGCACCGCTGAAATTTTGAAGCCTAAAGTCTGCCACAGATGCCTGCCTCCTGTCCACACAAAGAGAGAAAGTAGAGAAATGGGGTTACACTGTAGTTATTGCCAGTTTTGTTTTGTTTTTGAGAGGCACCGTAGCTGCAACAATAACAACTTAAAAAGCTTTAATTTGTTACATTACAAAGACAGTGTATTCTAAGGTTACTTCCAGACTGCTGTTTATTTAGCATTCCGATTTGTTTGCACGAAGCTTGCAGGGAGGGCTATACAACGTCACTGTTTATTGAGCATTCGTTCTGATTTGTGGGAGAAAATATAAGAGACTGCATCAAGCAGTTTCAATGCACAATTTCTAGTGCATTTCCCCATCACTTCCTTTGCTTCAAAAAGTATTTTAATTTATTTATTTTGTAAAATGTAAATGGGTTTATTTTGCAAAAGCACCAAATCTACTTTAATTGTGAAATTTGATGGTGATGCTATGCAACTGAATCCCACCCCAAAAATACCAATTGTGTTGAAGTGACCTAAGAAAGTAGTGTTTAATGTTCTGATGCAATCATTTTCTTACTATCTTACAAGATGTTCCTTATTTTATAGCACTTTGATCTTGTGTCTTGCTCCTCTTGTTTGCTGTCTTGCTGGGAAGCACAGCAATAGGAATTGAATCCAGAAGCAGGTACAATTCTTTAATGTGCTGCCATGTAAGTAGACCTTGTGCTAAAGAATAAGTACCCTGTTATGGTTTCATCACTGCATTTGCTGTCCCAGATGTTAATCTGAGTCCAGATTAGGTTTGTCAACATGGCAACGTGGAAGGAAATAACTTTGCTTCTTGAAAATATGATGCTGCACAAAGCTTTGAGACAAAGATAAGTAACAGAGAGGGTATGTATAAGGAATGTTTACAGTTGGAGTTAAAGGAAATTCCTCTCAGATTACAGAAGGCAAGCAATAATATCTGCAAATTTTCATTGATTTTTCCATATCAGTTACAAAATGTTTAACAGTAACAATAAAATGAATCGACCAATCTTCCTGCTTTGCTGGAATATTTTATTTCTCATTATACAGCTGCTGCAGACCAACATTGTGATGATTCTTGGTAGATGCAGAATTGATACTTGATAAGTCAATTATTACCTTAAACAACTTCTAAGAGGTTCAGTAAACTGGTTATCACAAGGTACACATAAGCTATGTTGCTCTCTGCTCATCCAAACAATAAAATAGAATACAGTATGAGCATGTGCATATTGACACAGTAGACTCAGAGTCCATTTTAGAAAATAACTAGAGATGTTTGAACAGAACAGAACAGAACAGAACAGAACTGAACTGAACTGGGTTTCAGGAGCCCCTTCTGTGCTCCAAATAAGAACAGCATATTCACTTATCTTTACACCTTTACTTCAGCCCTTTTATCTGTATTATGAGGTTCATTTTGATTCTATGGGGGTAAAGTCCCTGTGTCATGACAATAAATGCATGGTTATATTTTAATGTGTATTTGTAAACTGCTCTGTGAATAATGTCTCTTTAAAAGCAGCTCAGGTGAAACTTACTGCAAAAGTTCAAATGGGCTCAAAAGTACACAACAAATCATGTTGAAAATGCAGATAATAAAAAGACTATGTGTATAAAACACTGTGAATAAAAGCAAGAATCAATGATTTTTAAATTAGATTAAACATGGGGTTGGATCCAAAGATAAGTGCACTGAAGGAGACTGCTGAGAACAAATTTTCCTCCCTGCCAGCAACCATCCCAAAAAGCCTTTCATGAGATTCAGGGGACATTGCTGAATGGAGTGACTTATGGCATAAGGGTCTGGAGGAACGGGAAAAGGCAGGTTCCATTAGTTCCCTTAGGTGTGCATATCTCTGGATTCAACCCGTGGAAAATATAGAAAATGTTTTGAGTCGTCCTGTCAGTTAAAAATGAGAACATTCATAATTCTTTGGCATGATACAAGCTTTGAGTTTTTTTCATGTGGAGATTACTTCCCACAAATGTCTCCCATGAAAATTAGGTGGGTAAAGTCACACAAAGCAGACCACTTCAGAAACAAATGCACCAGTGTTTTCTCTTAGAAGGAACATTCTACTAATAGGACCCCAGCATCCCCCAGTTTGCAATGTGATAGGACGTTCAGTTTATGTGAGTATGGTCTCTTCTCTGGCATACTCTCAAAGGACTATCAGAGCCCTGTTTGTGTCCTGAAGATGGAGAGTTGAAAGAGCAAATGCAGCATATATTTACTGAGCTGAATACTGAACTGCGACTTGTTAGCATTTGGCACAAGGCTCCAGAAACAGGACCTTTGTGAGCATGGATGTGTACGTGTTCCTTTGCCCCATGTCTTTGTGTTTGTAGAACCCAAGGTATCTCCAATACAATTAAAGGAACACAGGTCTAAAGGGATAGTATTCTAGTGTTGACTAATCATTTCAGTATCCAAGGAAACTAAACTCTTGGAGGAAATTGAGGAACTGGCCCAATGTGATCTGCAGGCAGCTCATATTCTTATTTTCTCTGAAGAACTCTGTCCCACCCACTCTATGAGCAGAAAACACCCAGACGCTTCCTGTTTGGGTCTCTTTGGAGCTCTGCAGCAGCATTAAATAATAAACTCATAAAGGGAGTTAGGGTAGGTTTAGAATGGGTTGGGCAATACCGTTTGCCTTGGCAGCAATTCACTGCAAAGTGAAATTGTATCCAGACGTGAGCTGCGGATAGTTTGTTTGAATGATTTGAAATTATACATGAATATGGGAAATAGCTTAAAATAATAAATAATAACCATATTTTTAAATGTCTTTTGATGCATTGCTAGTTAAGCTATTTATTAACGTAGTCTAAAATGTGGCAATACAGTGGTACCTCAGGTTACATACGCTTCAGGTTACAGACTCCGCTAACCCAGAAATAGTACCTCGGGTTAAGAACTTTGCTTCAGGATGAGAACAGAAATCATGCTCCGGCAGTGCAGTGGCAGTGGGAGGCCCCCATTAGCTAAAGTGGTGCTTCAGGTTAAGAACATTTTTCAGGTTAAGAACAGACCTCCGGAACAAATTAAGTACTTAACCCAAGGTACCACTGTAGTGCTATTTATTAAACTATATTCCTAGCCTGATGAGGGTAATTGTGCAACAGCTTATTTTGATTCATTTAATTGGTGGTACCTGTGATTGCAAAAGAGTCGAAGTTCTTTATTAGATAAGCATTATTTCGTCATGTGTTTTTAGTACTTATCAGCCACAAACCAGTACCTGATTCCATCTCTTTAATTTGCGGCTGTGGCTCCCAATATTTTTTTTTAATTTTTTTTTGGTAATGAGCTAGTGCTATGTACTATAGAGAAATATTTATGAAGAGTATTTCATAAACAGAAACTGATGGATTATCTTGCTGAGAACCAAGGCATGTGTTTAAATAATAGATATTGGAGGAAACTCTGGAACAAACCTGATATACTTGCATGGCATGTCTTTTAGATGGTTAGCTTGAGAACAAGGGCTGTTGCTACTTTTGAGTTAAAGAGTAAGGTAGAAATGCTTTAAACAAAAGAAAAATGTATCTAGGCATTAGCAACAACTCTAGAGAGAGCTCCAGAATGAATTACCGTACTGTATACATTATACATAGGGAGCTCTGGAGTAGTCAAGAACCCTGGCTACAGAAGCAGGACTTGTTAGGAAACTGCTAAATGCTTTTTAAAATGTTTAATTTCACAATGGGTGCAGCTCAAACACATTTGGTAATTCATTATTGTTTAGATAGATGGTTGTGAGGGGACTGAAGGGAAACAGTGGTGTACTTCGGTAATTTTTAGATTCTGGACTTAACGGTCTTAGGGGAGGCCTCTTTAGATGGTAACGTGTATTATTTCACTGCCTCCAAAATGTGGTAAGCCAGGCCTGCTGCACTCGGAGCCCTGGACACCTTCCCCAAACTCCTGTACTGATGTGACACCACTGAAGAGAAGATAATGCACTGGCAGTTTCTGTCCAGGTGCATATACTCAAACACTCTAGACACACAATGCATTCATCTCCCCTCAGAGCTTTAAGGAGCTAAGGAAGGTGTGAGGCCTGAAAAAATTCTAGTGTACACCAATGTTTATTGTTACTGCTGCTGTTGTTTTTTAAAAAAGACATTTCTAATATTACCACAGGCAAAATAGAGTATTTTACTACAGTATGAGAAAATAGGGATCAACCCTGGTAAATTAGGACATTTGGAGTGTAAGGACATTGAAATAACTGAGGTTACCAGGGCTTGAATCACCATGGCCTAGAATACTATTAGTTTACATAACGGGAATAGCTGGTAAAAGGCACTTTTAGGCACTGAGGCCACCTGAACCTCCAGTGGTAAGGCTGGGTAGGTGGGTGAGAGAGAATAAATGATGGGGAGCCTTGCAAGAACCCTCCATGGTTAAAGGTAAAGATAAAGGGACCCCTGACCATTAGGTCCAGTCACGAATGACTCTGGGGTTGTGGCACTCATCTCGCTTTACTGGCCAAGGGAGCCAGCGTACAGGTTCTGGGTCATGTGGCCAACATGTGGTGAACCAGAACAACGCACGGAAACGCCGTTTATCTTCCCACCAGAGCAGTACCTATTTGTCTACTTGCACTTTGACATGCTTTCAAACTGCTAGGTTGGCAGGAGCAGGGACCGAGCAATGGGAGCTCACCCCATCACAGGGATTGAAACCGCTGACCTTCTGATGGGCAAGCCCAAGAGGTTCAGTGGATTAGACCACAGCGCCACCCGCGTCCATGGTTAGGCCTCCACAGTTTGTATGGCTAAATCATACATTTTGTGGGGAGAAAGATGCTCAGTGGTAAAGCATCTGCTTTGCCTGCAGAATGTATTGGAGGGTAAGGAGGGTGACCAAGATGATCAAGGGTCTGGAAACCAAGCCTCATGGGGAATGGTGGAGGGAACTGGGTATGTTTAGTCTGGAGCTGTTTGACAGTGGAATGGTCTCCCCTTGGAGGTGGTGGACCTTCCTTGGTGGTTTTTAAGCACAGATTGGATGGCATCTGTCATGTGTGCTTTGGCTGATATTCCTGCTTTGCAGGCAGTTGGAGTAGATGATCCTTGGGATCCCTTCCAACTCTACAATTCTATGCTTTGATTGGCTTTCCCAATTTAAAGTACAGCTCAGGATGCCAATATCTCAGGGACCGCCTCTCTCCATATGAACCAACCTGGACATTTTAGTCACCATTTGAGGCCCTTCTTCATCTACCCCTCTTTGGGAGGTCCAGAGGGGGGCAACACAAGAAGGGGCCTTTTCAGTGGTGACTCCCCGCTTGTGGAATGATGTCCCTCGGGAGACTTGCTTCGCATCATAATTACATTACCTTTAGTTGCCAGGCAAAAACATTCCTTTTTTTGCCAGGCCTTTGGCTCTTATTTATCTGTGACTTCAAGTGGGTGGAATGTTTCAACCCTGCCTTTAAAAAACAGGATTGTCTTTTAAATTTTCTTTGTTTTTTCTTTTATGTTTCTTTTATGTTTTTTTCTATTTGCATGTTTCCTTATATATTGTAAGTCACTTTGAGTTACCTTGATTTTTTTTAAAAAATGACTAATAAATTTAATAAATAATAATAAATCCAGCAAGAAATCAGGGGGCAGAACTGAGGCAACACATCCTAGCATAGTGGGAAGCAATCCTAGGTAAAACATACCCTGGTGGGCTGCACACAGACTCTGAAGTACTGGGACTTAATAGATGAACACAGGGAATGGTTCACCAGAATCACAATGACAAGACAAATACCATTTTGTTTAAGCTATGCTGTACTGCTTTTGTTTGTATTTCCTCTGCTCATTTTTATAATTGTATAAACTGCTTTACCTGTTTTACTTCCTTTTCATTGTAAGATTGTATCGTTGTAATCCACCCTGGGACATTATGGTGAAGAGTGGGGTAAGGAATCAAATAGATAATATTGCAAAACTGGATCCATGACCTAGCATTAGCAGCTATATTCTGCATTAAGATTCAAAAAGGGGTCACATTTCAGACAATTTGTCACAGCTCCCTTGAGCTACACATGGAATAAGCAAACTGCTGTATATCATTTCCCCTCTTCACTTTCATTTCCCCTTTCTCTTTCTCTTTCTCTTTCTCCTTCCCCCCACTTTTCTCCTCTTTCCTTCTTTTTATCACAACTGAATTGTAAACAAGCGATAAGTGGAAATACAGTGGACACCCAGGTTGCAAATGTGATCCGTGTGGGAAGCACGTTGCCACCTGTGCATGCGCGGGTCGGGATTCGGCGCTTCTGCGCATGCACAAAGCGTGATTCAGCGCGCCTGCTCATGCGCAAGCGCTGAAACCTGGAAGTAACCATTTCTGGTACTTCCAGGTTCGGCGCAGTGTGCAATCCGAAATCGCGCAACCTGAAGCGTCCGTAACCCGAGGTATGAGTGTACTGAGTACAGCATTGTAATATCTGGAGGGGAAGGGGATTGCAGGAAAGTGTAAGCTCAAACCATAGTCCAATTATAGTTATTTCCTAGTAAGAATGTTCTGGATTGGAGCCCTAGCTGTTGTGGAAAGCCCTAATTATCTCCTCTATGGTCATTCCAGAAGTAATTAACAGGATTCCACATACTCTCATGAATGTTTCCAATCCATTGAGGGAGAGTGTTATACTCTGAGAAAATAATATAATAACTGTGGAATTTACCCAATTGTGTTTGGTTCGGAGGAACCATTCCAGAGCCGCCAACTGTTTTGACAGCAGCTGTGATCAAGATGTGGATGGATTTTTCTGTGTATGCTTTTATTTATCAGTTCCGGAAAGTCTGGAGATTTAGGATTTTATCCAAGGCTCATTGATGACAATGGCGGGCTTTAATATAAATGTAATATTTTGCTTTATATTAAAGGATAATGATACACAGAGATAGAATCTATTCTGTGTCTCTGATAGAAAATCAGCTTTATGGCAAGCCATTTGTATTATTCTTTGCATTATGAATAAAGGCTGTTGGTCTGTTCATCTTCTTTAGCACAGGAAGCATGTAAAAATCCTGAAGGAAATGGTTGGTGCCATCTATTTATTTTTTATTATTAATTTGATTTGATTTGTTGCTTGATAGAAAACATCTCTAGGCAATATACATACACAGTAAAAAAAAAAAAAAGCCCATCAAGTTTAACAATAAAACAGCAGTACCCCTCCTAAAAATGTAGCATAGAAACAGCAATCATAATCACATTCCCTCAAATGGCTGGGAGAAGGTTCTATGGGAGTTTGTCCTTTCATGTTGATGTGATCATATCTGGAGCACCTTCTGGTAAATTTATGGGTTGCAATACACTGAATTGTGATTTTTAAAAAAAATTAATGACTTTTCTTTTTCTAAAGTGCAGCTTCTGAAATTACACTTTAAAGAGATTAGTGTGAGGCAACAAATGCTTTGTCACCCTTTTCCCCTGGATTGTTCATTCACTGGTAATTGTCACCACCAAGCTGGTTTTGCCTGTACTGGATAATATATAGTTCCATGCTTAGAATTCCATGTTTACACTGATTCCCCCATTTGCTCACATTGGGACATCCTGCATTGCAGGGGAGCATAACTTTTTCTCTCTTAAGGGTTGCATTTGCTCAGGGGTTGCATGCTGTTGGTGGGCAGGACTGGATATTTCAGTGTGAGCAGGGCCCAGTACCTTTTCTTTTCTTTTCCTTTCCCTCTTCCTGTTCAGTGGGCTACCAGGGGAAGAACAGGTTGCTCTTGCCAGAGGTCTAAATTACTTGCTTGCAGAGAGCTTCCCCCTTCTCCTTCCACCACTCCTATCTGTTTCATCCCTTCCCAATCCACCACCATTTTAGTTCTTCCACTTGCCTTTCCTCCCCTCCCCCACACATGAATAAAATTAGGCCAAACACTGCACAAAATTAAGCCTAAGAATTTGTGTGGTTTATATACAAATAAGTTGATCTCATATTGTCTGTTTTTGTGCGCACATTGGAAAGTAGCCTTGGCCTGTGAACCAAGAAACTGGAGTCAGACTTCAGCATCAGCTAGGCTCTCTACTAGAGGGCAGAATTGTTGCTCAGTACAACCGGTAAGATTTCACAGTAACTTTGAAGTCTAATTGAGGCCACTTGAGGGACCATGCACCCCAGTTGCCATAAATCATTTTTTCCAGGTGCTCCACAGACATGTAAGCTGTTAGTAGCCTGTTGTCAACTTTGAAAAGTAAGCCAAAAGCCCTTCTCTTTTTCCATGCACTCATCAAAAGCACTTTTTTCTAAGAGGTGAATATATTCAGATGCAGAATGGTGCTGTTTCTGTAAATTGGTCCAAAGCACATTACAAATGCGACATGTCCTGCTAATTTCAGCTCAAAATTGGAGGAATTCCGTATAGTTTTGAAACCCGTTTTTTCTTCATCACAGGAAGAAAGTGAGTATGCTGGAGTGGCTGAAAACTCATACATGCTAGAGGTGATCTAGCTCCTTTCCCATCACCACACTGTGGGTTTAATGACTGGTGCCCCTCCTTAATCTCACAAAGATGCAGTGGCTTTACCATAAAATAGATTCATAAAGTAGTTTTCTTGATTAACAGTTTAAAATCACTCCTGAAACGAAGTGATTCCTTAAGAGAGAGCTTAAGAGATTGATCATTGGTATAGAGATCTATAGCACACCTTTCCCCAAAGACACAACTCATTTGGAAACTTTCTGGCAAACCTCATGGGAACAGCACAATAGTGAGTGGTTTGTGCCCCAAGCTATTGAGATTAATATTTTTTATTCATGAGCAAACCTATTGTACCAAATAAGTTACGGGAAGTTACTGCTCAGTTAATCAACATTGGCCAAGTTGTCAGTGCATGTCCGTATTTGGACTTCTGTGTCTTAATCTTTTGAGCATCAACAATATTGTGTAATCCCACAGGGAGAGGAAGGTCAGGAAGTGTCAGAAATAAACTGGCATGAGGCCAGGAGGAAAAGCTCGTAGTATTAGTGCATGTTGGTTTGGGGATTCAAAAGCTGACACGTCTTCCCCTGAGTCAATATTGATCTAATATCCTGGAGCAACAGAGCATCTCACAAAGGAGATGTAAAACTTAAGACCTGGCAAGGCAGGGCTGTTAAGAACACACTGATCATATAATGTCTGGAGTCCTTAACAAACACAGTTGAATTGGTACACTTCCATAAGCTAGTTCACATAGCTCTTATTCCACCCACATACATTGTTTAGTTGGATGAGCAATATAGTGTGAGCCCATAAACCTCAAGTGCAGCAACTTCAAGGTACATAGAAGATGCTGCAGGTGAGAATTGCAAAGAAAATAGTCTCGTCATTTTGATTAGTTTACTGCTCAACACCTACTTTTCCTGTGTCTTCACCCAAAAGCATAGCAGTGCCCAACCTGGTAATAACAGAATAAACGTTGCAAGGAGCTCACTCCCTGCAGCCCAAGATAAGAAAAGATGTGGTAATGGAAAACCTAGCTACTTTAAGTGAATTCAAATCTCCAGGGCCTGATGAGCTGCATCCAAGGGTACTAAACTAAAGGAGCTTGCAGATGTAATCACATCTGTCTATAATCTTTGAGACTTTTTGGAAAACAGGTGAGGTCGCTGCATACTGGAGGCAGGCAAATGTTGTCCCAATCTTCAAAAAGGTACGGGAAGAAAAGTCCCTGGTAATTACTGAGCGGTCAGCTTGATATCGATACCAAGAAAGGTTGCAGAACAGATAATTACTGTATTTTTCGCTCTATAAGACGCACCAGACCACAAGACGCACCTAGTTTTTGGAGGAGGAAAACAAGGGGGGGAAATTCTGAATCTCAGAAGCCAGAACAGCAAGAGGGATCGCTGCGCAGTGAAAGCAGCAATCCCTCTTGCTGTTCTGGCTTCTGGGATAGCTGCGCAGCCTGCATTTGCTCCATAAGACGCACACACATTTTCCCTTACTTTTTAGGAGGGAAAAGGTGAGTCTTATAGAGCAAAAAATACGGTAAAGGTTGGTCTGTGAGGACTTAGAAAAGGATGCTGTGATTACTAATACCCAGCATGGGTTTCTCAAAAACAAGTTATGCCAGATGACTTTCATGTTTTTTTTTTGATAGCGTATGAAGCTTGGTGAATCAGGGGGAATGCTGTGGAAGTAGTGCATCTTTATTTCAGCAAGGCTTTTGACAAAGTCCCCCATGATATTATTGTGGAGAAAGTGGTAAAATGCCAAGGGGATGAGGTAACTGTTAGGTAGCTTTGTAGCTGGTTGATTAACTGAATCCAAAGAGTACTCACTAATGCTTCCTCATAATCCTGGAAAAAAGTGACAAGTGGGGTGCCATAGGGGTGTCCTGGGCTCATTTTCTCCTGCTCTGGAGGGTAGGACCCAAACAATGGTTTCAATTTACAAGAAAGGAGATTCCGACTAAACATCAGGAATAGCTTCCTGACAAGTAGGAGCTGTTCGACAGTGCAACAGACTTCATTGGATGGTGGTGGACATTAGACATTACATCTACCAGAAGACATCATATTTTCACTCTCTATAAGATGCACCCGACCATAAGACGCACCTAGTTTTTAGAGGAGGAAAACAAGAAACAAGAAAGCAATGCAAAGCCTCTTAAGCAAAGAGGCAGGAGCGCTCCGGCTGCGCTCAAGAGGCTTTGCGTGGCTATCCGTGAAGCCAGACGAGCAAGAGGGATCGGTGCGCACTGATCCCTCTTGCTCTTCTGGCTTCAGCAATAGCTGCGCAGCCTGCATTCGCTCCATAAGATGCACATACATTTCCCCTTACTTTTTAGGAGGGGAAAAGTGTGTCTTATAGAGCGAAAAATACGGTATAACGCTGGGAAAACCTCCACCCCCTAAACAATGCGGGCATGCAATCCCGCATTGTTGGTAGACATTGGTAGACATTAGAGGCTTTAAATCAGGGGTTGGATGGTCATCTTTTGTGGATGCTTAGTTGAGATTCCTGCATTGCAGGGGGTTGGACTAGATGACTCTAGTCCCTTCTAACTCTAAAATTCTATCATTCTATGGCTCTTTGATTTATTTACTCAATTTCTCTTTCACCCTTTCCAGCAAAGGAGCACGAAGTGGCAATGAGAGGGTCCTGTAAATTAAAGAAGCAGCCCCCTAAAAACATGTCAATTAGATCCAAGTTTCCCGGAGTTGTGAGGTGGTTTTGTTTTGATGAAATTTAGGCTGTGCACTGCCTTGAATATATTTATCTAGAGAAGCAGTGTATAAATTGTAAAATACTTACTTTAGAGTCTGCTCTGTTTTATGGGTGTAGGTCAGCCGTAGAGCCTGTTCTTTTCATGCATGTATCACAAGCAGCAAATTCACATACTTCAAGGGATTGCAGGGAGGAAGTCTGGAAATATGAATAGCTATGCTTTTGCACATTTATTTGCAGAGGCCCTCCCACCTAGCCAAGTGTTTGGTGAGCAATAGTTTCACACAGTACATGTCCATAAACTCTGCCACACAACAAAAAGTTGCAGCCAATTTTGGGCTCACACTGCACTTACTTAGGTGTACACATGGAAAAGATAATGTCTGAAGAGGCCCTAGGAGTCTTGCATCTGGAGGGTTCCCATTGCTCTCAAAGGAAGCAAAGATTAGACAGTTCCTACCAGCGGAAGAAGCTAAGCCAACTCCTTTGCTAAGGGTAGACAGAAATAAATCAGGTTGGCACAAGTCCATGGCCCGGTGGATACAAAATGCTACCCTGAATCTCAGTCAGGAGGCAGTGGTAGCATCCACATCTAAGGTTTTCTCCCCTGGGAATACTTGATAAGCCAGCCACACCTGGAAGTGAGTGTATGGTGCACTTTCACAATCACTCTGTACAAATGTTAATCTGATAATGTACACAACATTCAATATCCATCTACACTTTACAAGGAATATGATGGACTCCTCAGCATGTATCTCACTCAGGGTGTACATGAGCCCAGATGGTAATCCTCTCTTTGAAGGTTTTCCCAATCCAGTCTGCGTTTGGGAATTGGCACATTTGACTGATCCTTCTCTGTGTGAGAGAATCAATTAGATGTTACCCCAGCCACATGTAAACCTCTTGCAATAAACTGAAACTGACACAGGGACAAATAGAAGAAGACACCTTCACCCCAGTATCACATACACAGCCCAACAAGACAACGACAAAAATCCACCAACAGCATACAAATCAATATGGCTAACCTGATCCAAAACACCCACCCACCCCACTCACACATGAAAACAAAGACCGCCACAGCCAACCACAAATGAATAACCACACCCTAAGCCAACCCCAACCTCTCTCACCACCAAAGGAACACGAGTGAACAGCAAAGAACCTGCACAAGCAACGCTGACACCAAACCCTACATATAGTAAGTAAAATAGAACATCGCCACCTGATCCCACCCATCTTTCCCCCCTCCACCTCTTTCCCCCTTTTCTTCCTAATGTCTCAACAAATGAAATTGATTTGTAAAAATGGTACATGGGGGGGGGGGGAATATATGAGAGAGAGACATTGTACACACTTTTGTAAATTAAGAAAATCTTTAATAAAAAATAAAAAATAATAATAAACTGCTTGCAGAAAAGCAACTTGCTAGGGTGACCATGGGTCCCACTTTGCAGAGGAAAGTCCTATATTTGAAGGCATCCTCTTGTTTGAAGGTCTGGTCCAAGTCCATCTTAAAGAACCACAAGAAGGGAGAGCAAACAAGGGCCCATCAACAGTTACCACCTGCAGAGGCACACAGGTCACCTGCTCACGATCTTCACTACGGTAAGCTGTATTGCTGTTGGAATTTCTTAAATTATATTTATAAATTTGCATCTTTAACAGAAACAAATTATATGCAGACAGATTTCCTGGAGGCATCATTTCAATCCTTGCTATTTTCCAAACCTGCAGTAGCAGAAAAGATTATGCAAAATCAGTAAATTTAAATAAAGCCAAGTGATTTACATAGTTCATTTAGTTGACAGAATTCATTCCCCCCCCCCCCCCCGAGTCCTGTAGCACAGTTAATACAGCACAGAACTTGGTTTTGGTTTCCTCCCCCCTTTTTTATTTTTGTTTAGCAAATAATATATGCTGTGAAGGACATATATTTTTTCTCATTTAGCCATTCTTTCAAAGACCTCATGGCAGCCTATATGGTTTGCCTCTCTTTATGCTCACAACAACCCTGTGAGGTAGACTAGACTGCCTGAGGTAGCCCAGTGGGCTGTATAGCTGAGTAGAGACTTCACTTGTACTCAGCAATCCACTTCAAGTGACATTTATTGATGGTATATGCCTGTAAGTCGTAACGTGGAAAGGAGTCATCTGTTGACGGATGCTGGGGCAAGGGGGTTGCCCACATTTTAATTGTTATACAACTAGGAGAAAATAATCTGATGCATCCTGAGTTGCACTAAAAAGTGCACATAAGTAGAATTACTAATAGTTGTGCCCTTGTGGGTGGCCTCAGAAAAGTGAGTTCGCAGGACTCATTCCATAGATATATGTAAATCCTGGTCCCAGCATTTCTCTAGACTATTCTTGGTTTGTTTGATTCAATACCATTGAGGTAATTTGCTAAGTTTATCCTCACGCCGTCTGCATTTAATTTTAGTGAGATCTTGGCTCCCGCTTTAGCCAGGTTGTCTCACCACACATGTTGGCCTTTTTTATTCATGTTTTGCTCATCTTTGAAAAAATTCCATAGTAACTTTGAACAGGAATCTGGCATTGCCAAAAAGGAAACAATCTCAGTTGTGCTGCATGCCCAGTCCTTTTGTGTACATCTCATTATCACAAGTCACTGAAACATTCAGATGCTGAGTATATTAAGAACACCAGGGCCCATCCGGCATCACATAAAAATAAAAAATAAAAATTCACTGAGGGATGGTAGCAATTTGAAATTAACCAGATGTGGGAAGGTAGGGCTAGGCAACAAAACAAACCAGAACCCTGAACTGTGCCTTATACTGTACACAGCAGGCTGAGTTAAATTTGCGAAAAGATAATACAATAAGTTTGTGGAAAACATACGCACCCTGCACATGTTCAGAGGTTAGTATCCTGCCCTTTCTGTGTTCCATAGCTGAGCACTGAGATTAAAAATAAGTTAGTGGTTAGCCTGATTAAGACAGCTTGTGAAAACCACTGACTTCCAGCCTACCTACCTCACATGATTGATTGTTTTGAGAACCATGTTTGCCACTGTGCTTCTCGAAGGAACGGTGGAATAAAAGTGCAATGAATAGTAAATGAGTTCCAGCCTGCTAAACTCTGGTTCAAATGTATTTCTTTGTTAGACTTATGTTACGCCTTTCTTCCAAGATTCTTCCCACAACACCCCTGTCGAGTAGGCTCATTTGTTTTAGTTAATATATTATTACGTTAACCCTGCCCTTCCTTCAGCTTGCTTGCTTGGGCCTTTTAGCATAACAGTACCCTCATGAGGTGGGTTTAGTATTTTGTTATTTATTATTTTAAATGTTTATAGGCCACGTTTAGGAGTAAGACCCACTCAAGGCTGCTTGCACAAAAATGGATGAAATTGCATTTTCCAACAATAATAAAACAGAATACAATACAAAAATCACAGCATTAATAAAACCAGCCATATTAAACCCATATCTTGTCCAAAGATAAAGGTAAAGTTGTGACCAACTCTGGGGGTGCAGCGCTCATCTCGCTTTATTGGCCGAGGGAGCTTCCGGGTACAGCTTCTGGGTCATGTGGCCAGCATGACTAAGCCGTTTACCTTCCCGCCGGAGCGGTTCCTATTTATCTACTTGCACTTTGACGTGCTTTCGAACTGCTAGGTTGGCAGGAGCTGGGACCGAGCAACGGGAGCTCACCCCATCACGGGGATTCGAACCGCCAACCTTTCGATTGGCAAGCCCAAGAGGCTCAGTGGTTTAACCCACAGCGCCATCCGCGTCCCCTGTCCAAAGATAATAGTCAAAATTTTCTTAAGTGCATCAAACAAAAGGAGCTGAATAGCAGCATAGAATTACAGTTAATAAGCCATTGTAAATAAGTTGAGGAGATTGTCAAAAGCAGCTTGTGATGTGGCCTATCTAGTCCAGCACCTTATTCTCACAGTGGCCAACTTCAGAAACTTGCAAGCAGGACCTGAAGGCTATTTGAAAGTTTTTAGCAGTTAATTCTTATTTAATATTGCCTTTGATGTATGTGATATTTTGGATTTTTAAATTATTATTAAAGGCAGTTTTAGACAACAGAAAGGTGAGTTTTAGACTATTGAAAGGAACTTGTGTTATGCTTTCTCCATGCTTCACATCACTATTTAAGACTAACTATTTGAGGTTCACCTTCCACCTGGGGGGGCAGGGCTCTGGGATGCAGGCATTTTATTTTAAGGTTTTTCAGATTCCTTGGAAAGCTCCAGCTGGAAGTTAAAGGAACCGAAATCAAGGATGTAAAAATGAACCAGAAAAGCTTCCTTCCGTGTTGAGAAACTTACACTTACAAGCCAACCCACATCCTCAAAGTTTATTAACATTTTTTAAATGCATACTACTCTTCTCCATTCTGTACAGCAGCCTGTCATTGCAGCCCTTTTAAAAAGCTCCCCATTCTACCCTCTCTTTAATTCCATTTTATGTTCTGCTGTACTTTCCCAACTGAATATGGCAATTTTAGGCAATTCCAAGGTTATACCATGCCTGACACATGACTTCACTTTAACAGCACCTGCCCAGAGAATAATTAGCAGCCCACTTTTTTGTTTAATAACAGGACTTCCATATACTACAGATGGCATTTTTCATACCAGACAGCCAACGCTGTATGTTGGAAACCAGCCAAACTGTCTGCAAAAACTGAGAGAAATTCAAGACAGACATCAGGGTGGAAAGAGAGTTTGACTCCCC
This sequence comes from Podarcis erhardii, assembly GCF_964252035.2. Taxonomy (NCBI): domain Eukaryota; kingdom Metazoa; phylum Chordata; class Lepidosauria; order Squamata; family Lacertidae; genus Podarcis; species Podarcis erhardii. The sequence continues at coordinate 26,692,160 of NC_138513.1, forward strand.
CCCCCCCCCCCCCCCGCTTCCTAACTATATGGGAACATATGTTAAAACCTAACCTAATATTATCCTAATGTGAAATGATTTACTCTTTCTTACCTAACGCAATACAATGGAAATGATAAGATAGCAGGTTTGTTGACTAATGTTCTTTTAGGCATTACGGTAACTATCTCCCTTATGATGATTCTATGCCAGCCAGGTGACTGCCTAAAGCTAAACTGAGAGTACACTCCTTTCAGTGCTCAAATTATTGAATGGCACAATACAAATTGCACACACCATTTAGCCTTTGAAAAACAGGCTATTGCCTAAGACATGGGTAGGCAAATTAAGGCCCGGGAGCCAGATCCAGCCTAATCGCCTTCTAAATCCGGCCCGCAGATGGTCCGGGAATCAGCATGTTTTTACATGAGTAGAATGTGTGCTTTTAATTTAAAATGCATCTCTGGGTTATTTGTGGGGCATAGGAATTCATTCATTTCTTTTTTCAAAATATAGTCTGGCCCCCCACAAGGTCTGAGGGACAGTGGACCGGCCCTCTGCTGAAAGTTTGCTGACCCCTGGCCTAAGGATTCTTAGCCAAAGTTTAGGAGACAGGCCCCCTCTGCCCCCCCTAATTAGAGTACTGGTTTCATTGAACACAGTGTGTCTTACATTTGAGTAAAATGTAGAACAGTGTTTGCGTAGAACAATGGTTTTAATTGCGTGGGTAACAGCCTTACTTGGAAGTATGACCATTTGAAATCACTAGAACTTATTTCCAGGGAAATATATTCAGAGCTGCAAATCCTTTATAGATCCCATTGAACTGAATGAACTTATTTCTGAATAACTATGCATAGAAGTAAAAGTTCAGACATGAAACACACAACTGCCCCCTGAGGCTACCTGAAAGAAAGTGGATGCCGGACTCTGCAGGGTTGGGGAGCAAAGTGGTGGGGTGTGCCTGCAGTCTATACTCAGCAGCAATGTCACCATGAATGTCACTAGCAGGTGTAAAACTCCTCACCCCATCCCTGGAAAGGTGCTTTTCAAAAGGGCTTGCAAAAGTTCACGCATGAGGGCCATGCAAATTTTCGCAGCTTTAAATTTTATTTCTGCATTAAAATGGCAAAGTGAAGAAACACATTAACACTTTTTTAAAAAAATTGAGATCTTTTCACGATTTGGAGAATGCATTGTGGTCAATGCATTTTTGACGGGCACAGAGAATGCATTGAAAGCACATTAAAATGCCATGTGTGCACAGCCTGTGTGTCTGTATTGTTGCTGCTGTTCTCCAAAGGAATTGCCAGATCAGAGCAAATCAGCATAAATTTGTATGTCCCATTTGTACTAGATTCCAAGCACATGGAAGTCAATTTTCTGAATGGCAAAATTATTCCAGAAATTGCTTCTGGGAGTCTTGTGTGCATGGTACAACCAAATGCTTAGGCAACTATTTTAGCATAGAGCAATAGGAGTAGTGTACTGTAATGTTTTGACTTCCAGCTGGAATGCTTTATGAATTAAAAGGTCATGCAAACATTTCCTCTCTAAATTGCTTATGTGTAAGCATTCATAAGAATCATAGAAATATCGTATTCTGTTCCTGTTGGGTCATATTTAGGTTTGGCTCCTTTCCTCACTGGAATGTATATACTCCTGTGAAAGTTTTTATGAAGGTAATTTGAAAGATAAAATGTATCTTGGCAACCATATATTTCAACTGTTTTGTCAGCTGCACATGCAAATAAAGTCATAAACGTTTGGAAGATTATTTTTTATTATTCGGAAGATTATGTTTTCTATAGTAATACAGTTGTGGTAAAATGCCCAGTGAAGGTTACATGTTTGTAGATATTAAAGGAAACAATGTTTATAACAAATTATTTCTCAGCTGGTCCATCTTAGTACTGGTCAAAAATGAAATGTTGAGTACCAGCCTCCAGATGGCAGGTAAAACTTACTAGTGCACTTAATAATGCTAAAACTTCCAAATTCTGTTCAAATAACTTCATATATATTATACACCAGCCCTCCAAAGCAGTCCATTACAATATTTCAGGTAGGACATTTAAGGATTCCCCTCCCTCTATATTGGAGCAAAGGAAGTCAGATCATTTGTCTATCAATTGCAGTACAGTGGTACCTCGGGTTAAGAACTTAATTCGTTCTGGAGGTCCGTTCTTAACCTGAAACTGTTCTTAACCTGAAGTACCACTTTAGCTAATGGGGTCTCCCACTGCTGTCGCGCCACTGGAGCACGATTTCTGTTCTCATCCTGAAGCAAAGTTCTTATCCCGAGGTACTATTCCTGGGTTAGTGGAGTCTGTGACCTGAAGTGAATGTAACCTGAAGTGTACGTAACCTGAGGTACCACTGTATTATCTACACAAGCTAGCAGTGGGTCTCCAGAGTTTCAGAACAGGCACCTCCTATATGGAGATGTTGTGAATTGAACCTGGAATCTTCTGCATTCAAAGCAGATCCTCTAGCACTGAGTTATGGTCCTTCCCTAAACAGGGCAATATGGTGACTGGTTGTATTGCTAAAAGAACACCTGTCTCAAGCCGTAGCTGCTCTGGGACTAAGGGGAAGAACTATTGGTCAAGGAACCATGAACCATTCCTGCTTCCTAGGAAGAATAGCATTGCAAGGAGGAGGCCAAACTCACCTCATCCATGGGCCAGAAAAGGAGCAGTTGGAGGGAGTTTGCTTTCCTTTTCCCCAAAATAACATTCTCTTCTAAATTTCAGTTCTGCTGAGACTAGGAGAGCACAAGGGAAGTAGATTTTGGTGTCCACCAGTCTGAAAACTAAAGGCTGCTTGATGGTGTGGCTCTGGTATATTGTTTGCGTATTGGAATTCTGTGCATTTTCTGTGCATCCCCTCAACCACCAATTCCAAAAATCTGCAATAGTGGGGAACATGCAAGAAGGCACAACACATGAAGTGCCTACGCCATAGTTACAGAGTCTTCATACCAAATGGTTACAAAACAGTTTGACACAATGGAAAATTTACTGGGTAACAAACTTACTGAACAACTAGAGTGATGCTTCACACAGTTAGCTTCACCTCTGCCTGAACACTCTGCAGCAGTGACTGGGACAAACTTAATCAGTAAGTAAGTAAGTAAGTAAGTAAGTAAGTAAGTAAGTAAGTAGTAAGTAATTAGAATGGGCATGAGAACAGAGCTTTCCTAAGATGTGTTGCTTGGACAATGGCACCCCCTCTTCCATTCCACATAGAAAATCCAACTGAACTGGCACATACAACTCTGTGCTCTTGAGGAGGCTCAAGAGGAGTGCCAGGGAGACTGTCCCCCACCATCCTCTGCCTGGTGTAGGGCCAGCTTGAACTGCAACTAATTCAGTAATTCCTATAGCTGGAGAAGGGAAAGCATGCTGTCTTGATCAGAGAGATCACAGATCCCTATGCTGGTTTGTGCAGCCTGCTCTGTAGTGTTGCTCCATTTGTGCATGAACAGACACCTGGCTGAGAGTGGCTTAACTCTAATGTAAATGAAAGTGACAATTGAAGAACAGACACTAGAATTCCTTTAAAAAAAAGTCCTATATTAGCAGTTCAACATATCATTTGGAGTAACATCTATTCCAATAATAATAATAATAATAATAATAATAATAATAATAATTTATTATTTATACCCCGCCCATCTGGCTGAGCTTCCCCAGCCACTCTGGGCGGCTCCCAATCAAGTGTTAAAAATAGTACAGCGTTACATATTAAAAACTTCCCTGAACAGGGCTGCCTTAAGATGTCTTCTGAATGCCAGGTAGTTGTTTATCTCTTTGACATCTGATGGGAGGGCGTTCCACAGGGTCTCTCATTTCCACGACCAGTAAAATCTAATTACAGTTCTGGAAAATATTAGAAAGGGCAATACAGTGGATAGGATCTACTAAAGAGTGAAACCTGCTGTCCGCCATTGCACTCAGGGGACCATTAAGGAAAGGCCTGGGGTGCAACTCTCACACAACCTGGCTCATCCAATTTTCACCATTCCCCACCTTCTACTGCAGTCTTCCTCCATGCCACATGCTGCAGGCCAAGCCTCGTTCTTAACCTTAGACACAACTCCATATTCCAAATGCGCCGTTATCTTGTATTCAGTCATTTTAAACAAGCTTCAATGTTTATTAGTTTTATTTACATAAAGTATGTCTATCTCACATCTCCGTAAACCAGCCAGCAAAGGAGATTAGAAACACTTGTAAATGTTCCAGGCTTTGATACCTGTATTAGAAGGAGTTGGGGTGGGGAGAGTGGGGGGGGGGAGGGAGGGATTGAGAGCAAAGCAGTTTTGTAAATACTTATTTGACAGTAATTCTGTCTCCAGATGGAAAACTTCCTGTAAATAAGGAGACTTCTCACTCAAGGGGATAGATTTCTTTTTGTGGTTCTCCCAGAGATTTCCATGGAGCACGTGGAATTTGCCTGCCTATAAACTTCATGGTTCCCTTGGGAGGTGCAAGAGGATTGAAGGAACAACAAAGGGGAAAGGTCGTCCAGATGGAAGGCTTGTGCCTTTGTGTAGTAACTGTGTCTTGGCTCACACTTCCCCCGCCTCCTTTCCCTCTCTCCGTTGGAAATAGCCCTGTTAGGGCTTCTGAAATTAGTAGCTGCATTAGGGACTTCATTGTGCCTCTATGCTCAACAATGCCTTGAAATGTTCATCGGCGTGTGTGTATAAAATAAACTTAGTACATTTACCAATTATGTACAGAATCCATCCAGTATATTTCCTTAAGTAATACATTCAGTTACAGCAGAGAAGTAGTTAAGCTTTACTGCCAATATTGCATGGTGATCCTAAATTGTATACGTGCATTGTTTGCGTAGACCAAAATATGTATTGACCCAAGAGAGATTGCTGGACAAAAGCCAGGAAATTCAACATGAATGCTGGGACTAATGCTTGGTTCTTAGCTTGTGCTGTTTGCCTTCCCCAGAAACACTGCATGAGTTCAAGATTTGAAAAACCATGCTGGTTTCATTTCCACTTAGTGACGTGGTGAAATCCTGCATGGATTCTTTGAGATATCTGGAGTTTCAGGCATGCCCACATTGCCAGATCCCAGTACGACTGGGTGCAGATTGCTTAATAATGGGATATATGTGGCTGCCTGCTCCCACTTGCACACCCAACATGAGATCTATCTCTCCCTTAAATTACCAGTGTGGAGAACATCAGGTTCTGTGGTAAGGACCTGATCTGCTCCGAACCAAAGTTAGAGACCTGATAGTTTTTTGGCAAAAACAGATGTGGTGTTATTCACACAGCACTGTGCGATTGTGTGGTGTTTGATTTAAAAAAGTGACAGTTCATGAGAATTCGGGGGGGGGGCTGATGTGGTGGGATGCGTGGGATGGGTTGCCGCTGCTGTGGTTCCAGTCTGGACCCTCCCCTGTCCTGCATGCTTCAACTGCCATTTGCATCAGGATGGTATCTTCCATTTGTGCCCAGGGGACCTCCCTAGAACAGGTATCATGTCAAGGGCAAATTTTTAAAGCCCACCTCCTCACCTTGCCATGGCCCTTATATGGATCAGCTCTTTCCCCTTTCTGCTACATATATATATATATACACACACAGTGGTACCTCGGGTTACATACACTTCAGGTCACATAGGCTTCAGGTTACAGACTCTGCTAACCCAGAAATAGTACCTCAGGTTAAGAACTTTGCTTCAGGATGAGAACATAAATCGTTCTCCAGCAGCACGGTAGCAGCAGGAGGCCCCATTAGCTAACGTGGTGCTTCAGGTTAATTACAGTTTCAGGTTAAGAACGGACCTCCGGAATGAATTAAGTACTTAACCCGAGGTACCACTGTGTATGTGTGTGTCTGTGTCTGTGTGCGCGTGCGCGTGCACACACACACACACACCTAGAGAAAAAGAATGAAGGATTTCACCCAGAAAATGACTTTTGAGCCCATATAAAACAGGCTCGTTCCTTTACCGCAAGTCCAATATAGTTTCTGCAGCAAGGTTTTCATCCTGAGTACAGGAAATATCTTTGGGGTATTAGAAATTCTTTCTGGATTGGTGCTTTTGATTGTCAAAGAGGTTATGCTGCAACTCATACAGCATAGAGAAGTTTATGACTTGACAGAATACAGGTGCAGTGGAGAGCCTCAGGCAATATCACCACCAGTTAGATAGATAGGGCAGGCAATAAAAGAAAGATATTGGTGATCACCCAATGTACCATTGTGATGAATGGAGGATTTCAAAGGAAGGATGGCTTGTGGTGGTGGTGGATGATGATGATGCCTGTTGCCTCCTTGAAGCAGTTAGCCAATTTCAAGCTTGGAAGCATGGTGGGGTTGCTAGACTATTGTCACTGTCAGGAGTTTATTTCAGTAGCAGTCAAGTTTTATTAATAATGTTCATCCTATATATTGAGTCTTTATTTGGGTGTGGGGACAATGACTGTTCAGTGGCAGCAAAAGCATGACAATTGGCAAAAGAGTGAGGAGTATTGTGATAAATTGCTTTTATTTTTAGCATGTTATTTTGCATAATGTATTTGCCTGTTAATATCATCACCTTTTCTTATATGCCTTAGGTACTTACGTATCTTAAATATTTTAAATTGCAATATATGTTTGCTTGGCCTACATCACATTTTTGAACACAAGCCATAATTTCTTCTTCTTTTCCACAAGATGCCACAAAAAATATCCATTTAATATTTGCCTTAGATCTGGGAAAACGGTTTAGCATGTTTCTTGTTGTTCTTGGCTGGAGACTTCTGTAGCTAAGGGTTGCTTTTTCCTGCTACAGGAAAGGATTTCCCCAATGTATCAAGGTAGAAGCCTCATCCAATATGGAAAACCTGGTTTGCACTATCTAAAGCAAACATAGGGTACATTTTTGGAGCATTTTACAGTTTTGACATTTTGAGTTACCTATGAAAACTCCGAAAGGAGAGCAAGAATTATTTCCAAAAGGATCATTTATTAAACATTTCCTTTACAAGTACAATCACTGTTTTGTGTAAAATTTGATTGTATTATTTCACTGTATGTACACAAAAGCCTGGAAGGGGGAGGGAATGCCTTGACCTTTGCATTTTCTACACAGAGCTATTTAATAAATTGTGACCATTAATGGAGGCAGTTAACTCTGTCTTTATAATACCTGAATATTATTACATTACTGTAAATAAAAAAACATTCCAATTTATAGCACAGGCTACTACCCACAGTTCTACTGACTTTATCAGGTGCTGCTCAGGAGTAGATGAACTGTGACCAGCAGCTGAAATGAGCCAAGATGTCAACGCATGTAAAACATTTGTGGTAATGAATTCTATAAAAATATGAATCAATGGTTCTTTTTCCGGACAGGCATGATCCTATTTTTTTTTTTTTAAAAAAAAACTTTTGCTGGTATAAGATAAGAAAATTTGAAGAGCAAGGTTTAATAATTTCCTATTAGCAGCAGTTGATAGTAAATGCAACATAAGATTTGTTTTGTCTGTGGTATAAGGACATTCCATAGCAGACTCTTTTCTGAACACAATGGTCTGCATGTAGCTATCTCTGGGACACAAAACAAAATAGAGACAAAAAGAAGCCATTTAATTCTCATGAGTGACTATTGCTGTCAGCTAATATGAATGCGTTGCTAAAAATGAGTGAAAAGTAAAAATGCCATAAAGTAGATATATACAGAGTTAAAATACATTTCTTACCCACTAGACCATGTTTCTGTTGGCACTGTGTTATTTATTTATTAGAATATTTATTTTGTTGAGAGCAATGGCATTTTTTTCCAGTGCAAGCTAAAGCAAAAAATACCTGCCCATTGTCATTAGAATGACAGTCCAATTTGGAATGTTCAAAAGCAAGCTTGGCTTTCTGCTTCTGTTCACAAGGCAACTTTAAGGTGTGGCACTTACTGAATTCATGTAAAAAAAAAAAAAAAAATCAAGAGTAGCAGACACCGTAAGTTCAAGGTTCTGTTAATTGCGAGAGAGTCGCTTGCATCCGTCAATTACGTCCGTGTAAGGCTTCCTGTGTTAGCGTGTCTTTCCTGAGAACAGAGCTGCAACTCCTTCGTGTCTTATCATAAGTGCGCATGCTCAGAGCTGTGGTCGCTGTCGTGGCTGTCGTCGTTTGCTAGTGAGTCCCCTGTGTGCTGGAGGCTGGCTGCGCCAATGCCAGAAAGCTCCGAGGGAAGGAGCGTGCCCTTTTTGACGTTCACCAGTTCCTTCTCTCGGGCAGCGGCTCCCTGCTGCCCTCCTTTTACCCGCTTCCATTTCATTCGCCTGTTCTGGAACCAAACTTTTACCTTTGAATCAAAAACAAAAGAAAACAGCAATGTAGGACATCAATAAAATAGTCACAGGATTGATAATGGCATGCTTATAATTTCTAAGAGGGCGGCTGAAGTTCCTTTGTGCCACAGTTGCATTCGGTATATGTTGGCTTACCGTTGATATAACTGGTGCACAGACATTCATTTGCACAGCTGAAATAGACCATTCTTCATCTCATTTAATACACATTTTGCTTACTGCAGTCCTGGAATATCAAAAAATGTTTATTTTCTACAAGGACTGCTGCATGGAAAAGTCTAGTGTGGAAAGTTTTGGGGAGGTTCCTGTCTCCTTGGCTATGGTTCAGACTTTTTGTTTCAGGGTTTTAAAAAGAAACACCAAGGATTAGCCACAGCATGAAACATTATATGACACCAGTAAATGGAGCCATGGCATATTTTTCATTTTTCATATAGTTGTACTATTTCACAAATAATAAAAAGGAAATCAAGTAAAATTCTGCTGCAGATATTGTTTATAAACCTTTTTTTCCCCTATGTAATTTTATGCTAAATTCAAACTGATGGCTTGTGTTGTTTTCATGTTGCTATTTAAACTCAATGTAAGTGTCTGGAATTAGGAGAAGGCGGTTTTGAATTAGTTAGAGGCTTCTCAACCTTGAGCAGCACATCCTTTCTTCTAGACAGCACATCAGAGCCAAAGAAGCAGGCTAGTAAAATAAACCTAATATAAGGAGGAAAGTATTTATTGCTAGTTGCTCTGATGTTAGGAAATATTGTTACGCCATCTGTCAAAAGCTTTCACAAAAACAATGTCAAAGGGCTCATAATGTTTGTACTCTTCATGCAGTCCTTTGTGGAAAATTATATATGACACTTTTCGCAATGAATTTCCTCTAGTAAAATAGCAATGTATTGCTAATGCCAAACACTGTATTAAGCTATACTATGCTTGGGACTATCATTCTGCTATAAATCCGATGAGTTCTTATTTTCTGTAAAATATCAACAGCTTTTTCTCATAAATATTATTTATGCCTAAACATGCACAGAATGTAAAAGAGAGAGAGAGATTAAATTTATCTATGGATGGGGGTGATAGAATAATATACAGGTGGGATGGGGAACCTGTGGTGGACTCTTAACTCCCATCATCCCTGACCATTAGTCTGAGGCAGATGGGAACTGTAGTCCAATAACACCCAGAGGACTACAGATTCCCCATCCCTTTTAAATATTAGTTGGTCAGTGCAACACTGAACTATAACTGAAAGCAAAGGAGAAGCTGGACCAGGGATGCATTGCATCTCAAAAAAAAACAAAAACAAAAAAACACATTCATCTGTGTTTAAAATTAGATCTTGCATATTTTGTTCTCTGGAGTTGGGGGACATATCTAATCTATGGGGAAAGTACCACAAATTCAAATATAATTTTAGTAAAATTTAGTAGGCAATCAACCACATTTTGTGTAGTGAAACCAGAGCAAGTGTACATAAGCAGGGCATTTGAGCTAATGCCTATTTAACTCAAGCCCATCGGGTTAGCTGGTTTGTGAATTGCAGCCTTAAATATGTTCAGCAGTAGTTGGAAAGGAATAGTTTATGAAGGCCGATGAAGGCAAATGTGCTCAGTTCAGCGGGGTGGGGGGTCACACATAAAATTCAAGTTCAAGGAAGAAAAATAATATAGTCTAGCATGTGAAAATAGAACTAGCACAAGGAAACTAAGAATAATGCAATGAACCTAGGGGAAAAATAAGAAAAGATTATCTTAATATGTTAAATGCCTTTCACTCCTGGCTGCAATTTGTGGCACTGCTATATCTGATCTGATTTGTAGTGTCTGGCAACCAAAGGGTGGCTAAAGATAGGAAAGTTAAATGTACTCTTGCAGGGTGGGGGATAAAATGTAACAAAGGTACACTGAGAATATGGAAATAGGATAGAAGTCTAGACAAATTCATAGGAAAGAAACTGTATGGCAATATTCTACTGGGGGTGGGGACTTTGCAGGTCATACTTATTAGCAATCTTTGTTTCTGCCTATAAGTGTACAAGTGTGTTTGAGTAATTGTATTTTTATTTTAGATTGCAGAGGAATGGCAACAAGAATGGAAAAATAGATAAAACTGCTTGAAACATAATAGGCCCAAATTGCAAAGGTCATATGTAAAAAGAGGTGTAAATTGGCAAGTGCCTGTGAGTCTGAGGAAGTGAGTAAGCCTGAGGGAGTCTAAGTCAATCTAAGGGAATCTACATTGGCTAGCACATACATGTAAGGCTTGGAAGAAAGCATAAGTTAAACCATCTGAGCCTTCCTCTAAATTTAGATGCCTTCTGGCAAAATTAAGAAGTGGTCTGTGTAAGATGAGACAAGCCCTTTCTCCCCAAGCCCTTCTCTTCACTTTTATTTCCATTAGCTTTAAGCTGTGAATAAGATATGTCAATTAGTCTTTTTTTCCCCCTTTTAGGGTGACTTTCACTAGCATCAATAGGTTGAAGGCAATAACTACTGGATGGCAAAAGAATAATTTAAAAAATCCCTTTGGTGAATACATCCAAGCAACAGTACAACACTCTGTTTCTTTACTGACACCCTGCACCATACCACAGGTGGAAGGAAAGGAAAGAAGAATAGGCAATAAACAACTCTAGTGGGTTGTTGGGGGTCAATAGAAAAGAGGTCTAAAGCAAAATCATCATTTAAATTATCCAAAGCCAAACTGTACCCCACAAAGAAATATGAAGGAGTACAAAAGGGGAGGTTCTCTTATATTTAGGAAGCTGCTCAGCAGTATGTTTGCCAGAAAACTTTAAGGATATCCCCTCCACCGAGGTTCATGAAAAGTTGGCTCTTGTAGTTTTAGTTAACATTTTATACTGTTCTTCCTTTTTTTTAAAAAAAAACAAACTAGAACAGATTACAACATATGCCAGTGCAATAAAAGCAAACAAATAAAGTAAAAGCAATAGCAACTGGACTGTGAATTGATAGCTATACCCAGCAGAGGGATGAGTGAAAATATATATTTTTTGGAGGCACTAACAACTCAGCATAATTGCTGCTTTGCCTTATTTCTGATTAGGGAGATAATTCTGCAAGCTAGTCTGCAATAGAAAAGGCCTTCTTGGTTGTCACTAGATTGACACTCACGGGTTCCAGCACATCTCATTCTGAGATCTTAAGAACTGGGCAACCAGGTCCTAGGTTGTTTATATGTTTGGTAACTTGGTCTTGGTAGCAAATTGGTAACCAGTACTGTACTTTGAGCAGTGGTTTCATACATTTGCTGTAAACTACTCAAGTTAGCAGATGAACCACTGCATTTCCCACAAGTTGCAACATCCACACCATCCTTAAGGATAGCTCCACGTAGAGCACATTGCAGTCTTGAGGTAACTAACACATGAATCACTGCAGCAATACTCTCTGGAGCTGGTAAAGGACACTCCTAAAGCCCTCCAGTGGCAGTGATGGATTCAGAAGTGCCCCCAGACACCTACAACCCCAACCGGATCAGGCAATTTGCATAATTCCAGTGGGTGGCACTATGGGTTAAACCACAGAACCTAGGACTTGCTGATCAGAAGGTTGGCGGTTCAAATCCCCGTGATGGGGTGAGCTCCCGTTGCTCGGTCCCAGCTCCTGCCAACCTAGCAGTTCGAAAGCATGTCAAAGTGCAAGTAGATAAATGCATTCTGTATTTTTTTAAAAAAATGCATAATGAAGTTTGATGAAGAGAACCAAACTTTATAAATGATGGAAAATCCATCTTTTCCTTTGGGTTTTAATGTATCACTTTTAAAATTCTAGTTTAACAGCTTTTAAAATGCAGTCTTTGTTACAGATGGCTTAAATCATTCGTTTAAAATCCCAGTTTCCTATGTATTTCATTTAGCACCATTAGACTGTCAAGTTCTTGTCTTTTACTTTATAATAAAGAACAACTTACATCATTATACTCTGAAACAGAAATAGTATTGAACTGCATATATCACATGTGCTAAATATAACAACCTGTAAAGGATGTTTCATGTGCTATTTCCTCCACAGATCAAATTCAGAGAGATGAAATCTGAACTTCCTTTGGATTTCGTGACAAGTCAATAATGGAACTGATACATGATCCTGTTACATTTTAGCAATAGGAAGGATGTGTGAATTCTGAAAATCAATTCTCTTAAATTCTTAGAAGCCCACACTTTATCCTATTGCTAAAAGTTCCAGCATACCTGAAACAGTTAAGCAGCTTGCTTGAAAGTCAAAATATATATTGAGGAGAAGTAGTAGTAGTAATACTAATAGTAGAAGTAAAAGTCGGAATATGAGAAAGAAATACTAACACTTTCTGAAAAATTAAACAGACTTTATTTTTATATAAAGTTTTGTATTCAATTTTTGTAAAGTGTTTGGGGCAAATAGCTGCTTATTAATTTGAAATTGGGATCTTTTCTAATACAAATCTAACTCCCAAATATTTATTTAAATAAAATGTATAAAATGGTATTTCTAAGAACGTTTTTGCTTAAGGCAATTTTACATTTTTAAATAATAATAATAATAAACCCTACAATTTAAACATGCAAAAGGTTATGGGTGGTATCCAGTATTAGTCATAGAACAGGCCCACTGCAACCAATGGACTTACCGTAATTAAGTCCATTAATCTCAATGGGTCTATTACAAGTAGGACTTAGTTTAAGTCATGAAGTTAAACTGATTGACACTTCCCAAACATTTCCAGACCAAAGTGCTGTGCCCTGAATCTGCACATCTTACATCTGCAAACTTCATGTAATTTGTTGTTATTCCAAATGGAACTGCAGGATTAACATGGATAATGGCTGTGCCAAACAAACAAACCTGCAGTAGGACCACACCCTAATGCTAGCACTTGCTTGAGATACTTCTTAATTAAGACCATTCATCTGTCTAGATACTTTACTTCCAGTTCAGCTTCCTGTAATGGTGCTGGGGTATTGTTTAGCGATTTGGGGTGGGTTGTTGCTCTTATTGATATTAATTATTTTATCTTTATTTTAGATACTATTGTGATTTACATGGAAACTGTTCAGCTTTCTGATGCTTCATTTATTGTTTATGACCACTCTAGTTATGTTTGTCATTATGTAATTTTTTTAAATATTGTAAGCTGCCTTGAGCAAGGTTTGAATTATGGAAAGGTGGCATACAGATGAAATGTTGACTGAAAGTGTTCCAAGCCTAACACATTTTCTTGGAAATCAATCCTGTTGTTTTTAATGGAACTAAGTACATATTCTTAACATATTAATGCTGTTTTAGCAGGCTTGGCTGCTTCATACCTCCAAAGCATCAAACCCCAGGCAGGTCATATAGGTCACCATCTGGCATGTTCCAACAGACTATTCTAACCTGGGTTTAGTGGTGGTGAACTAACTTAGAATCAGTCTGTGCAGCAAATGATTCAGAGCACCACTTTGTAATGGTACGAAACAACCAAGGCACACAGCAATCTTGACAACTGGACTTCCAACTGACAGACACTGTTTTGTGAAGAGAGATGTATGACCTATGGATCTGATTGAACTGGCGCCTAATTGAACCAGGAAAAACATTCCTCTTCTCCCAGGTCTTTGGCTAATTAAACAATATATGGCCTTTCGAACTGTGGGGGTATTGTTTTTGTTTGGTATTATGTTATGTACTTTTGTATTTTTATATTATAAACTGCCTTGTGATCCTTGGGTGAAGGGCAGTACATAAATTTAATTAATAGTAGTGTACTGGACTAAATGCATTGCCATAGAAAGACGAGAAAGTGACTTTAAAATCATCATATTTCCACATAAGAGGTTTGTGCATTTGACAGAAAAGCATGAGTTGGACCTGGATAAACCTAAACATCTGATGAAATGAAGTCTCCTCTTTCAACCGTTTTATTTTATTTTAATGAGCAGGTTCTTATTGTTTCTTTCAAGCACACATATACTCTACCATGCACAGTGGAAAAGGTGGCTGATCTAGAGAGGAGCTATTGCAGCACGAGGAACTATTTCTAAATCACCAGTTATAGACTGATCTGCTAGGCACATCTGCTCACTGGCGTGGTGTGAAAGCACAGCTTCCTTCCCCTTAGTCAACAACTTGGTTAGTATTTAGGTCTCGCAGACTGATGATTTAGCAGTTGCTTAAATTGGTTGAGGAATATATGACCGCACATTGAACATCTCTTTGGGAGCAGGCACCGGAGGAAAAGTCTCTTAGCTGTATCTGTTTTATTCGGAGGAGAGAGAGGGCTACCGAACTCAGAGGGTGGGGGAAGAATATGATATGGGCGCTAAAAACAAGAGGCATTGTTTCAATGTATACAGGACAACAGTAAAAAGGTAACAGTTTGAATCAAAGCTTTTTTCTACTCAGGAGTCAAAACCTAAGCTCACTTCAATGCTGGTGGCTCCCCTAAAAATAAATAAAGTTGCACGGCGTGTCAGTCAGTGGAGAATTTGCCTCACTGCTTTAAAATCAAGTCTGACATATATGTATATTTACACACACACACACACGATAGTTTTCTTTTCCTTGGAATAACGACTTTCTTTTAAATCCAGAGGAATAATGTGTTTGTGTATGTGAATATGTAGCTTAAACTGTATTTGACAGCCTCTCTTACAGGCAGCGCTAGCAGACATTTCCACTGGGACCAGATCTCACATTCCAAGGCCAGAGCTGCAGGAAACGGACACCGTTTCAGAAACCAAATAAAACATAAAAACCCATACCCCATAATTCTTGTGATCTTTCCTTCAAATGTGGTGG
Source organism: Podarcis erhardii (assembly GCF_964252035.2). NCBI lineage: Eukaryota > Metazoa > Chordata > Lepidosauria > Squamata > Lacertidae > Podarcis > Podarcis erhardii. Next base: position 26,707,255 of record NC_138513.1, read on the forward strand.
TTTCCTGACCCTCCCAGCAACACATTATAAAAAACCTCCTGTATTGAAGAAGCAGGTGGAGTCTCCGCTCATTTACCAATGGACGGTCACACAATTTATCAGAACAGGTAAAACCTGCCTATTGAAAGAAAAAAGTGAGAACTATGTAACTTGAAAACTGGGACATTGTTGTCAGTAGAAAGTGGATCACCCACCCACAAGCTGAAGATTCTATTTATCAAACAGGGAAGTGTAAAGTCCATTTTCTTTTTTTCTTATTAACTCCAATGAAACATTGATTCTTAATATTCTGTCAAGGGCAAAGCAGATGTGACATAGAAGATCTATGAAAAGGATCTACACCTTAAAAAAACAATCAGAAAGCTTCAGAGGGCAAGAGGGGGCGGGCAATATTTGGATTCCGACCTCTGCATGGGGGTGTTTTTCCCCCATGCAGCTTTTGGTTAAAATGCTTCTCCCTCACCCAGCTAGCGTTAGCCCAAGTTTCGACTGGGAAAATAGCATAATGGGAAGGGTTCCTATTCATTCTTGGATAGTGATATTACTATTTTTTATCTTTCCTTTTTTACATAAAGAGTTTTAAAAGAATTAAAAGTTTTAGTGCTTATTATAGAACATTTTCTGATAGATAAGTACATGACGTGTCTCATGGAAATCTGATAACTTTTTATTCTTTGGCAGACTATGTTAAAAAGTAGTCATGCAGAAATGTATGTCTCTTTTTGTCACCTTTCTCCGTCTTCATTTTCCCCTCATCCAGCACTATGGCTATTATCTGAATTGCCCTCTAGGAAGTTTTGGTCTTTAAATAAACCCAAAAAGCAAGAATCTGTGTTTTCAGATGTCCTGCATCACTCCTGATTGGGCCCTAAAAATCCCTTTCCTTTAAAGCCAAGTGATAATCACAGTTAATACATAAATAAACCACCACAACAATATAATCTGAGTAGGTAGGATTTTCTGTAGGCAAATTAAATTAGTATATATTGGATTTCTGCAAAACACTCTTAGGTGGAGCTTCTCTTGCACCAGAATTGCAGTTAATGCAGAATGCTGCAGCACGGTTGCTATCAGGAGTGAGACCATGTCAGCCTGCTAAGAGTTCTGCACTGGCTGCCAATTTGTTGCACCGTCTAGTTCAATATGTTCCTTATTGGTATTATATAAAGATTGCTGACACCTACTCATTTGAACACTCTATATGTCTATTGACACCCGGCAGGCGCTTTCGCTGTATCCCTTTCAGCACCTGCTTAAAACATTTGTTTATCCAGACATGTGGATGTTGATGTGCTTTAATCTCTTTTTAGTCTTCTATTAATTTCAATTACCTTTTAAACCTGTTTCCTCCTTTTTCACTTTTGTATTGATCACCTCAATATTTAGAGGTTTTATTACCATAAAATGGTGTGTGTATGTGTGTATATATTAAAACAAATAAGTAAATTATATTAGCTGCCATGAGGGCCTAGAACCTTGCTAATTTTTTTATTAAACTTCTTTCATAAAAAGGCTTTGTGAGTTTGGGACATTTGCCACCTTTTTCATACTGTGAATACCCATCTCTTCTCTTTAGCTCTTAGTAGCTGATGTGCTGAAGTATTGAAGTAGGAGCATTGGAAACTGCCTTATTATATTGACACAGAATCGGTCCACCTAGCTCTGTGAGGCCTATATTGGTTTCTTCTCTGTGGCGCAATGGGTCAGTGTGTCTGGCTGCTAACCAGAAGGTTGGTGGTTCAAACCCACACAGGGATTGCCTGTGGGTAGGATTCCTGCATTGCAGAGGTTGCAAGAGATGATCCTTGGAGTCCCTCCCAACTCTCTGATTCTGTGAACTGTGTGCTCCCATATATGGTTAGTGTTATGTAGTGAAGTTTCACCCTGGGCCAGCAGGGGGATACTGTATATAGTTTTCACTCAGGTCTGTAGATAGTTTTCACTCAGGTCCACATCAGTTATTTTAGGCGGGAAACTCTGGGCTGTTGTTGCTACAATGTTGACAGCCGGCTGCCTATAAAAACAGGCCGGCTGAGCTGTTTGCAGTCAGTTCTATTCCAGCTTACAAAATAAAGAGCTACTTGGAGAAATCGCTGTGTCGTCTGCTATGTCAACCCACAACTTAACAGTTAGACTACAAGTTCCATCATTCCTGGCCAATTTAGCCAAAGGTTGTGGATAATGGTAATTGTAGTCCAACAACATCTAGGGAAGTTTGAAGAGTGTTAATCCACATTGACTTGTAGCAGCACTCTGGGGTTTCAGGCCCTGGAGATGGCAAGGAGTGATCCTGCTGGGATCTATGTGCAGAGCATGTGCTCTACCTACCGAGCAACAGCCCTTCCCTGGACTACCACACAAGTAAGTGGTTTTGAAGGGCGTTTATAGAAAAAGAAAAAGAAAGACAAATTTGCAACAACTAATTTAGTACAACTGCTATCCACCTTTAAAAAGCAAATGAAGAAGCAGAAGCAGAAGAAGCCCAGCTCTTTGCATTCCAGATTTCCCTGGAGGCTGCTACAGCTATATAGCAAAGACAATTTAAGAAGCATCTTTGTCTTGGCAGTTCTGGAGGCTTCCCCCCACCCCTCTTTTGAGAGCTCCTTTGGTTCTGTCATATCTCAAGCTATGCAGCAAAAATATGATCAATTACTCCTCTGCAGCATATTGAATTGAAACCTTTGAAGAATTGCCTCTGGGAAACAGAAATCATCTCATCATGCTCTGCTCTTTTAAAGAAGAGACATGAAAAACACCAAGAATGTGCTGTATTAAGTGCCATTACGAAAGCAAAGGCTTCGTGCACATGCAACTTATTTTCCTCAAGCTGCATCAGTGTTGTTTGGTGTGGGACGTAGGTGGCACTGTGGTCTAAACCACCGAGCCTCTTGGGCTTGCCGATCAAAAAGTTGGCAGTTCAGTTCCACACAATGGGGTGATCTCCCTTTGCTCTGTCCCAGCTTCTGCCAACCTAGCAGTTCAAAAGCACACCAGTGCAAGTAGATAAACAGGTACCACTGAGGCAGGAAGGTAAACGGCGTTTCTGTGTACTCTGAGTCTCGTCATGGTCCCCCATGTGCCAGAAGCGATTTAGTCATGCTGGCCACATGACCCAGAAAGTGTCTGTGGACAAACACTGACTCCCTAGGCCTGAAAAGAAAGATGAGTGCTACACCCCATAGTTGCCTTTGACTGGACTTAACCATCCAGGGGACATTTACCTTTACCTTATATATTATCAGGAAAAGTGGGGGGGGGGGTTAAGAGAGAGAGAGAGAGAGAGAGAGAGAGAGAGAGAGAGAGAGAGAGAGAGAGAGGTGAACATTAAACAGGATTAAGGGCAGAAACAGGAATGGGGCAGGTGAGCATTATCCACCAGTAGCAGTTGACACCTGTTTTTAATATATATTTGGAGAACTTCCCTGTTTTCTGAAACTGTTCTCCCTATTACAGCACCAGATCATCCCATTTTGGTGTCCACTCTAATATTTCCTCTCACCTTCATTTGTCACGAATGTTAGCTGTTAGCTGAATGTGAACTGACACACCAGAACAGTGTGCATTTGCAGAGCCTGTGAGCACACAATAGAAAGTGGACCTGTCCTCTAGATGCTGGCCTGAAAACATTTGGACATGCTGCAGCCAAATCACCTCCACGTCTTGACTCAATAAAGGCACCACCTTGCCATCTATGAATTAGTTACTCGCAGCACTGCACTTTTTTGTAACCTTCCCATTCATGTCAAAAACCACACTCAACCTAAAGTCAAGCATTCTCTTACACCTTCCCTTCTCCCTCCCTTTGATACGCTTTGGATAGAGCATAAGGACAAACAGGGGTACTATTTCACTTAAGCACGACCCATCCTCCACAATTTCTTCCCTCTTTCCCCACCTCTCCAGCTTTCCAGCTTCTGCCACTTCAGATTCCTTTTGTTCTGAACACTGAAGCATAACCATGTAGCCACTCTTGGCTGGTTAGCATCTCCTCTCTTCCCCACCTCCTCGCCATCTCTCTCATTTCCTTCATCCTTTCTGGGACAAGCCTTGAGTAAATTTGCCTTTTATTTTACTTTCTCAATAATAACTTCCTGTGTACTTTGATGAATGTGGCCATTTCTGTGGTAGACATACTGGACTGGCAGCAGCCAGTATAGAATCAGGGCCACTTAAAGGAGAGAGTAAAGATTTTCCTAGCAGTTGCATAATCCTGCCCAGCAGTCATTCACATTTCAGAAGCAGGTTTCAGACATGTATAGAACTGCATGTCCTGAACATGTCTGACAGCACCCTACCCTGTGTCACAGGTCAACATTATCACCAGTTTTGTTTGAATTGCTAGAATTAATAGAGTGTGCATATGGAGGGATAGGGATTTATTTAAAAAACGGGACTGGAGAAGAAGATAAATGCATTCGTGTTGTAAATGCTTATAAAACTTTTAAAAAAACCAACAACCCACAGAAGACAGGATGAATGTTAAAAGGACAATCTGAAAATGCATTTGTTCTATTCTGGCAGACACGGAACTGAGCTCATTAATTTTCCATGGCTGTTACAATGTGCTAACTGATTTTATAAGTATCTGTTTCAAAGATAACATTGATGTTATCCAGTATGTATATGCATAACATAAATGTCATGTTAGGATTTTATTCTGTTCCACACATTATCATGTCTACTTCTAAATGAGATAGATCTGGTCTGAGGTAATTGCCTGCACTTAGAACTCCATTAATTTATTTTCCATTCATACCTGTCTTTCAGTAAGATCCAGGTTTACTGCTATCTCATATCTCCGCAGCCTGGTGAGGTAGTTGTGGTGAGCAAACTCTGCTTCTAACTCTCTGATTTGCTCTTTGGTGAAAGCAGTTCTTTCCTTCCTTGGCTTACTGTTGACTTCTGATTTGTAATTTCCCTCTTGAGAATCTGAAATAAATGAAAGATCAAATCAGGAGCCATGATACGTTTATGCTTTATTAGGAAGCAAACATTCAAGGTGAAAATATCATTTGAGATGGTATTGTACAGATAGGATTCAGAAAGTATTGGTATAGGCAGGAAATGGCATGCAGGCGGTATTCTGTCAAATTCATGGGTGCTTGCAATGCTACAGCCTACTGAAATCACAAGTGGTGCATGGTTGACTCCCCATGTCCTTCTTATGTACTGCAGGTACAGCTCTGGCTGCTAGAGGCAAATACCTTGAATCACCTACACAGATGTCTTTACAAATATATCTCAAATAACCATCATGCAACCACCATTCAAACACACCCTGTTTAAAATGGGGAAGAGGTTTTTTTGTTGTTCGCATTCTTTGCCATATGCAATACGACTGGATGCAATGATTAGCATCCTGCTGTTTTAAGTAAAGGTCATTTGGGATATGTTTGAAAGAAGTTTAAACTTGCAACATTTAAATATAAGATTGTTCTAATAGTTTTTCCTAAGCATTCCTCCAAAGAAGGGCTCTATAACCTAAAATACATTGGGATTGTGATCACTTTGGATCAATGAGTTGTCTGCCCATTTTATATTCTCTTTTTACACCAGGCAAGATACCTTCTACTATAAAATAACTTTCTCAATGAAGCAATGTCATAAGAACGGCACCTCCCTGAAGGCCTTTCCCATACTAACATTTGAAAGCTAGCTCATTGCTATTTGACTATTATTAGCTGACTGCCGCTGCTTGAATGAATTGGGATTTTCCTACATGGACATCACTGCCTTGTACGAAAAACCATGTCCCCTATGACATGTGAAAAATACATACACATTTATTTTTCCACATGTATTTTCCTACACATAAGAATCATGTGCAAAGTGGCCCTAAAGCAAACTATGACCCATGTATCAGATTACCCTGCCCGCCCAAATTTTATATCCATTTGTTTCTAATCTTGGCATGCTGCATGCTGTAAATCCAAAATTAGCTAGCGTTCAGCATGAGAATCACTAGTCAACTTTTGGCTTCATCAACCATCTTAAAAATGTCACAGATAAATTCACACTTCAGCTGCTGATTTAAATAGAAACCTGCATCAACTTCCAAGCAGACAAGCTCATAAGCAGTCTCTTTATGACTTTCGCTGAAGGATGAGTCACTGGCATGCCTGAGATGGCCTTGTTGGCCAAAGAACACCAAACTACAGCAGATCTTATAAGCAGACAAGAATGGTTTGGATTATAACCAGCTCCTATGGAGGGTAGAGTGAAAAGGGTTTAGTTTTCATTGAGAACTTCCAGTAATCATTGTCCCTACTGCCAAAGTCACTGGAAACTTCTATGAAAGAAAATTCATAGGCTTGTCTGCTGATATACATCTTAAAATTAAAAGAAATGTTGAAAGGCAAACAGGATATAAAAAAGACAAATATAACAAACTCTACCAATACGGCATGTAAAATGTTTACTATGAAGGCCAAAGAATGAAATTCAAAGGAACTCTGCACCTCGCCCTCCTCCCTAATGGCACGTACAAATAGAAAGCTTACCATATACTTCCAGGAAATACCAGTAGGCTTTGGCAGTGCACCAAGGCAAGGCAGTTCCAACAGTGCAGATCAGCCTCCTCGAATGGCTGCCTACAAGCCCTGAGTGTGCAGGTTTGCTTTGGGCATCATGATCCTTATCTGTCCTGTAGCTGCAACAACTGCTATGAGATCCTATGGGAACCAAGGAAGGCAGAGCTGGACAGCTCCACCCTGCCTGCCTCTAAAAGCCAGCGCAAATATGTGCTTAGGAGCTGATAGACAACTTTGTTGGTCTGAGGGAAGAATGACAGGAACAATCACAGCCCCATCTTCCTCTTCATTCCTAAAAGTTCCTTGTGTTTTAGTGTCTTTGTAAAGGCAGTCCCCTGTGCTCCATTAGTCAATACTTTGTTGCAAGATGCAACAAAGCCTGTTCAAGTTAGGAAACAGGTAAGCCTGCACCAGCCATTATTTGAGGACGTCTCTCACGAACAGCTGTTGCAATCTGCACTTTATCCTGGGTTGCATTTCTGGTTTGAGAATTATTTATGGGTGTTTTGTTTTCTTTTTTTTTAATCAGGGGAGCAGGCATTTGATTAATTGTCCTGTCGTATTTTTTCCAAATGTCAGGCAAAGCATATCAAACACCATTGCCATCCTGAATCTTACTATTTGAAATGGCAGACTTATTTACTAAGAACAGGTGCCTCCAGATTTTACTTTATTTTTATTTGTGTGTGTGTTGTTATAGGCAACATGGTGCTCTCCAGAAATTGTCCCATCAGCCCCAGCCAAGATGGCTAGTGGTAAGGGCAATAGGAACTGTAACCTAGTGTCTGATGGAGGGCAGCACATTGGCCATCCCTGCCATAAATGGATCTACATATGAGTGATGCATTTCCAAGCTTTGTGACTGTTATACCAGATGAGAGACCTACTGGTAAATTCAACCTCCTGGTACAGTCAGCTAGGGAATGGGATGGGCTATAGTCTTCTGTCTGACCTGAACTTACTGGTTCAGATGGTCTCTATCTCAAAAAGGATATTGTAGAGCTGGAAAGCATGCAGAAAAGGGGACCAAAATTATCTGGAACTGGAGCCCCTTCCCTACAAGGAAAGACTACAATATTTGGGGTTTGTTGTGGGTGGGTGGGTGGAGGGGAGGGGACTAAATCTTGACGTCATCCAGTGAACTTATTGTCAGGAGATTCTGGACTGACAAGAGGAAGCACTTATTCATGCCACCATGCAATTGATGCAATTGATTTCTGGAATTGGCTGCCACGAGATGCAATGATGGTCACAAGGCTTGATCATTTTGAAAGGGAATTAGAAAAATATGAAGGGAGGATGCAGTCCCCAATGGATACTAATCATTGTAGGAGTTTATGGAACCTCGCAAGTTCAGAGGTAGCACATCTCTGAAACACAGTTGCAGGTGAGCATCAATGGTAAAAGGCTCATGCGCTAGAAATAGCTGGGTAACCAGGATGCTGGACTGGATGGGTCAGCAGTTCTGCTCCTTATGCTCTAGCGCAAGAGTGGGAAAATCTGTGGCTCTCCTGGTATTGCTGGACCTCCAATCTCTGGCTATGTTGGCTGGGGTTTATGGGAACTGGAGTCCAACAGCAGCTGGAGGGACTCATGTTCCCCACCCATGCTCTCACAGCATGTCACATTCCTAGATTCTGCTCTGACTCTTTAGTTTGTGCAGCCTGCCATTTTATCTGCTTGCCCAGGCTGTACTTGCCCTGCCCTGCCCAAAGGATGGTCCACTCAGTTACACTTGCCTGGACTGTGTTCAGTTTGCCCGCTCCAGCATGGATAAAAATCAATGGGTTTTTAAAAACAAAAATGGATTGTTTTATTTACATCAGATTTTTAAAAAAAAATTTAAATTGGATTTTTAAAATAAAATGCTTTGGGCAGAAAAATCTTTCTAAAGATAGTTTTCTATTTAAGTTACATGATAGTCCAAAGGCTATTTATCGGGAAATAAGGATTTGTTTTAAGTTTTTCATGTGTGCTAAAACTCAGTCTAAGTTTATTAAAAAATATATGTTTAACCACATCAGTTAACAAACATGGATACATGTGCTATAATGTTATTGTTTTAGTTAAATAAATTGCTTAAATTGTTATTAAGGAAATGATTGTTTTTCTTCTACCAATAAAGTACAGCAGAAAATATAAACAGTTAACTTACTAAACCTCACAATTATTTCATAATTATCTGTCTATGTATTTCTAATAGTATAACCAAATCAGTAATTTTTGAGATAACTGTAAAAACTACTCTGGAAATTTATTATTCCAAAAATGAAACCTTCCTCTGGTTGCAAATCTCATGATTACACCAGCAAGAATGAGTCTTTCTGTAAAATGATGTAAATCAAGTCTGACTCATGATTTAAATTGTGATTTAAATAGATTTGATTTAAATCAATTCCACCCTGGCCAGCTCTGCCACCTACCCCCCCCCCAAAAAAAGAACCCTCACAGCATTACACACATTTCAGCATCTTGCACTAACTGCTTGTTCGGGAAGGCTACGTGGCTGGTGATAGCTTTGCAGGTCTGAAGCATTTTCTCAATGATAAATAAACTGCTGGTTGGACAGTTACTACAGTTTGAGTGGTTTGGTTGTCACTGAAAAACGCTTTGCATATTGCAAGCAAGACTATTAAACTGAGTTGCATAGCTGGTCACATTTTGTTAGCCGGAAAGATCTTGCACGAGACCTAAGTAACAGGGGAAGATTCGCTATTCAGACATTCTTGCCATTACTGGATAGAAACTATGCCGTAAAACCTTTTTGGCAGCAGTGCTTCTATCAGCAGCAGTAGCTTTCCTTGGCAGACTGGCATATGGGTAAAGTCTGGGTTGCAGTTTTATTGCATATCACTGAATGTACATGTGTCATACGGCATCTGCTCTTGGCAAAGCCCTCCGGGCTGAACTGTGGTGAGGCTGTTTAGCCCAGCCTCATCGTTTGTTGGCTTCCTGGTCTCTCATTTGCTTTATGGGGCTATGTTGGGACACAATGAAATGTCTGGAGTAGAGTGAAATATCTTGCATAAATTATTGCTAAACACTGACTAATGGTAGAATCCAAACTGGTCTCTGTTTCATGAAAAAACAAATAATCGTCGCATCGACACACAGTTATAGCTACATCTTTTAAATATATCTGTCACTATCTAGTCCCGATAAAACAAGAAGAGGAAATTCTTCTGCAATATCTAGTACATGTAAAATATATTAACACATATTTTCTTGCTGCTAGTTGCTCTCACAAAGTTCTGTGGTGGAGAAACATTATCACTGTAGAACAAATTATCATTCACTTTAAATGTGGAAGCTACTGCATTATCCTGTGAGATATACCACTATTGTTGCATTGGTTGCACTGATTAGGGTGAGATTATAATTTACCAAAGACCAGCCAGTAAATTCCTGAATAAAACTGGTTATCTCTAACGGCTGCTGACCATACCAAAAACATTATTTTCTATGCCCAGTGTATTAAACACTGACTAATCTATGACCTTATTGAAATCAGTTATTCTTGTGAATGTTTGGGGCTGTTAAATTTTTTAACTATATTTACTTTAATTTAAAATTTTCTGCCTACTTTAACATGTTGTAAAATTCAATACGGCAAGAGAAGAAGGGTATATATAAGGCTAATACAAACAAAATAAATTCTAAAATTGGAAAGGTACATAGAAATGTTAGACATTAACCACAAAGTCCTGGTAACAAGGCTTATGTAACAGAATTATAAAACTTTAGTGACTGCGTTTCCATAATTATCTGGCTTTCTCTCAAGTTGCAGTCCCACTTAACTACTTCTAACTGCGTTATGCAGAACTTCACAGACTTAACAGTACTTGCGTGTCGAGGTCCCCAAGCCACCCCCCAAATAACTCACAACGCACACTTAATTTTTGTTTAAGGTTTTTGGCATAATTTTGGCCACAACTTTATTTAAATACAAAACCGTGAGTGGTTGTTTAGGCATTGGTTAAAACTATCTGTCCCCCTGCCTGGGGACAGAACTGACTTCCAGGCACCACCGAAAGACAGTGCGAGGGAAAGCAAGTCGGGGAGAAATGGAGCTGAGTCACAGACCCTCAATTCTCATCCGCATGCTCCCCGAAGACTTGCCGGCCCTAGTCCCATTCCAGGGATTAGACGAAAAGATGGCAAGCCCCAGGATTCCTTTAACGGAATTCCCTTTCCGCAGCAACCATGGAGGGGCAGGCCCAGCCTATCCTAACCCCTCCTCCACCAATTTATAACCAATGCTTAACCGCAACCTTACAAGTTGTGACGATTTGCTACGCAGTAGGCAAAAACCAAATGGCCCAGCCAATCAGCCAGATGGACAAAATGCCTACCAAGCCCCTGCCCCAACGGCAGACAACCCCATGACAGGCATAGCAAGGTCAATGCAACAACCCCTTACTCAAGGGCAGGTGGGCAGGTGATCCGTTGCACGCAGCAAAGAGAAAGCTCCAGGCTGCATGCAGAGTATTTAAACATTTTACCCCTCCCACCAAAATTGCAACATAACCTTTACCCCAGCAACCCAGTGAACCAATCACTGCCCCAGGCCATCTTTAGAGACCCTGCCTGGTAACAGAGGGGTGGCTCAGCAGACCCAACCACAACACATGCTCTCCATGAAGGAGAACACGCTTTACAGGGATGTGCAAGATGTCTGCTTGAGATTCTTCGAGAGAACGCTCCCCACCCTCACAATGCGAAACTTCTAAGTGGCTTCCACCTTTGCATCCCTTATACCTACATGCCTACAGAAGAACACTTGCATGATGCCCCCACCATCTCTATTTCTTCAATTAACTTCCCAAAATGCCATCTTTCCCACGATCCTTTGGTTTCATCCTTTGATACAGGTCTAAACTGCAAAGGGGGTCACTTTACACAAACATCTTTGGCTCCTGTGAAAAGCACTGTAATTTTCAGGAAGATTTGCAAAGAGGAAGAGATGTGTTCGGCTTTCCAGCACCATTCCTGAGTTAGGACAATGCTCCAGCTGGCTTTGTGAGATAAAAAAATAAAATCTTAATGCTAATGTGGTGTTTAGCAATATCATTACAACGGCTATGCGATTTCTGCATGGCCAGGTATCCTGGGGAGTGGAGTTGGGGGTGGGATCTGAGTTCAGCAACATCCAGAGGGCCACAGGTTCCTTACCCATCTCTGCTATATGAGCAGCCTAAGCTACCTCTGGCTAAACCCAGAGAGACTCACAAGCCCCATTAGTACAATATGGTTCACATACATGATAGCAATAATAATAATGGCAGAATTTCACTTGGATAAATAATTTTTTGTACTGAATGAACAGCAAAGAATGCTATGCAATTACAAGCTATGGGGAAAATGTGCATTTAGCAGATGTATGATTTTTAAACTCCTGCATACATTTGACTGGTTCCTGTCCTTCGTTTCATGGCCTCGTGTTATGTTATGTGCAACTCTTTCCCCATTGTTTTCTATTAAAATCAGCTTGCTCTTGATACTCTTTAAGTATGTTGTCTCTGTAAGCTTTGATTGTTTTGATTCCCAAAGCAGTATTTTGTTTTATTTTTTGCAGGAATTTATTTTCCACTTTTCTAACAGCCAAGATTAAGAGATTCCATCCCATCTTGAGCTTGGGGTCTATAATCATAGTATCACCTAGATTTGTTTTCTCTTTGGTGGAAAATGGGTGGAAAACCTAGAGGAGATTTCTGGCAGATTTCACGTCAGCTTCCCATCTGTTTTGCAGCTGCTGCAACTGAGGCAACCCCCCCTCGAGTTTTCCTCTGCTGCCTGTATCCTATGCCAAATGGTAGGTGTAGCTGCAAAAGGGGGGGGATCTGAAAGGGCCCCATAATGCACTCCCTTTTCCCACATAATACTTTAAGTATTAACATATGGTATATAACACCTGAGGTTAAAGGAAAGCATTATGTAAAGCTTGTATTGTTCTCCATACTCGCTGCTATATATTTCATAAAATGCAGATGAGTGATCAGGTGATGCTTAGTTTGATAGCTTTTAGTTTTGTAAAAGTTTTGGGGATTTTTGTGATTAAGCTAACTCAAGAAGACAAACAGGAAGTATGGAAAAACATGCACACTTGCTTCCAAGCATTGTTTTCTCTTTCAACACCCATAGAGGATCTTAAATTTAACAAGTATAGTAAGGGAGAAAGGTTGCAATTACTTGCAGAGGGACATACAGCTTCTTTTAATATAAGGAGCACCATGCTAGGGAAATATTCAACCTTTTAAATATATATGAAAAAGTAAAGTATATAGAAAAAAGATTATGGTAATGATTGTGAGAAGATTAAACCAGAGTACAATGGTACCTCAGATTACCGACACTTCAGGTTACAGACTCCGTTAACCCAGAAATAGTACCTCAGGTTAAGAACTTTGCTTCAGGATGAGAACAGAAATAGTGTAGCGGCAGCAGGAGGCCCCATTAGCTAAAGTGGTACCTCAAGTTAAGAACAGTTTCAGGTTAAGAATGGACCTCCAGAACGAATTAAGTTCTTAACCCGAGCTACCACTGTACTTGGTCGCCACCATTCACAATAACCCTTCTGCCATTTCAATGCAGATATCAACGGCACAACTTCCAGAGTCAAAAATACATAGCACAGTGACAAATAAAAACAATACCCCCCTCCCCATTTAAAAGGCCATAGTTTGTTTAATGAGCCATATGCCTGGGAGAAAAGTATCAGTTCAATAGGTTGTACTCCTCTGTTCACAAAACTGTGCCTGTAGGTTGGAGGACCAGTTGTTGAGATTGCTCTGTACCGTCCTTGCTTCCTCACATTACAATTGGTGATTTGTCACACACACTCATTCTAATTTGGTTCACCAACACTAAACCCACGTTAGAATAATCTGTCGGAACATGCCAGGTGGTGTCCTCTACAACCACTGGTTTGTCAGTATATATTTGGATATGGAGTGAGAATGCACATGCCCTTTTCAGAGTTGTTCTAAACTTTCTTTGTCTACATTCATAAGAAAGGTCTTTTATTTTCTTAAAATTAACTTTCTCAGACTGTTATGAAGAGCCCTCCTCTCCACAAATAGGAGTGTGCATGTTAACTCAGACTTTGCTGGCTTTCAAGTTTCCATTTCTTCCCCATCCACAAATGCACAAGCTCCCATCTGACCAAAAATAATAAATAGCTTGCATGTAAGCCAAGGAATGTAGGCTTTAAGTTTTCCATACTTAGCAATAAAATTGAAAAGCTCACAAAGTTTAAGGCAGGTTGAGTTTCTTTATGGCTTTATTACTTTTTCACTTTTTCCTTTTTGTTCTGTAGAAAGGCAGCTCTTGAGGTTGCGTTTTGCAAAGGACAATGGCAGTTTCGTATCGGCAAATCAGTTGTGCTCAAAAGCATCAATGCTATACGACAGCAAAGATGGGACTGAATATTGCACAGCTCAGTCCCAATTCTTTGCAAGATGAAACACCCAAGAAAGGAGAGATAAAGTTGCTTCGTTGTGAGCTCTAAGGCTCGAATGGTCAGCATGATGGTTCTTGGAGTCACCAGGAATGGCAGCAGCAACATTCACAATATAGGCTGGCGGGTTTTCTCAAAATCATATAGCATTCTGCTCCTCTTAAACACTTGCTTATGACCAACAGCATGTTAAGCAGGAAATAAATGGAAGGAGGCTATGAATGAATTAAACCCTTTTGTTTTAGTTATGAAAACAAATGGGAGTGCACGTGGTTGATTTCTGAATGTATTTTTTATTTGTGACCTGTTATTTTATTCAGAACTCATCCATTTGAACTGGAGTCCTTGCTTGGAATTGGCTGTGCAGGTCATAGAAAGGTTATGGGGAGAGCAATCAAACTGGCTCATTAGAAAAAAAAATGCATCATCTCTAAGGAAGTATCCATAAATCTAATGGTTTCTGTCCACACCATTACTATTCCCCCCATCTGTGAGTTCCTTTTATTTTGTTTTAATAATTTATAAACCACTTAACATAAAATATTTCAGCAGTGATTAAAAGCATATCAAAATATGAAAGATAAAAATCAGTTACTACTAATGTTGAAAAGCATTCTCTTAAAACAAGCAGAACATGAACTCAAAGACACTCCCCACTTGAACTCCATAGCAAGAGGTATTTGCAGGCATACTGCCTCTGGTTACTGAAGTAAATCAGAGCATTCGTTCTTAGTGGCCATTGAGAGACATACCCTCCATGACTATCTAATCTCCTTTTTAAAACAATTCAAGATGGCAACCATCACAATATCCTATGGTAGCAGATTCCATAGTATAGCCATGGTGCTATGTGAAGAAGCACTTCCTTTTGTTTATATACTTGCTTCTGCTTAAGACTAGCTGGCAGCTAAATCTGCCTTGCTGCTGAGTTCCTCTGCACCTGCAACTCTCTGCTCTGGTTTAAGAGGAATACAATCTCACAGATCACTTCTTTGCTGTACCACTCTGTGGTTCTATTAGTTTAGATAGCAGTTAGGGTACATCTGCCTTTTTATTAAAATGCCCTTAAAACTGGGACCCTTTATTCCATCTGATCTTTGACAGATATGGGCTTTGAGAAGGTTCACAGAATGAAAAAAAGAGAGGAAAATTAGAGTTAAGAAGAAAGAAACTGGGTCTACCACTGAAAGCACTAAGGAGCTTTCAGGATGCACACCTTTTAAAATTGCCTCTGAGGGCCAAAGTAAACATGACGTAAAATGCCACTTTGCATTTAACCTGCACATTGGAAAATAAAAAAGCACGTGGCACCTTCTTTGGGGGGGGGGTGATAATTAACACGATCGCCGCAGGCCCGGGGCAGGGGATGTAACACTTTCCTCTCTTTCCAAAGTCCTAAGGAAAATCCTTCCTTTCAGACTGTTATTTGCATTGGGAGGAAATTCCACTATTGACACCATTTCTTCCCAGTGCAACTAGTAGTTTTGGAGAAGGGATTTTACTCAAGTCTTCAGCAGTTATGCCTCATGCTACTCCTCCTCCTCCCTTAAACTTGTAGTACATGTTTGTTTTTCTGGTGGAATGTAAAACTGAAATACCTAATCCAGCAAAGAGGTTCAGTACATAGATAAGGGCAGACTGTAGGCAAGAAAGGACTGGAGCTATAGGCAAACTCAAGCTTTTGAGCCTGATATTTCTGGGCATCTCTGGGAAGGATGTGCCAATACATTACATTAGACTTCACTCACAGAGAACAGTGTGGGAACAGGACTTTCCAACAAGAATGCTTTCAGATAAGCATGAATGCTTAGGGTATTCTGCATCAGCTGATGTAGCTTTCTGCAATGTTTGTTGAAATTTCCAACCAAATCTGTCAAAAGCGCTTGAAAAATCAAGTGGCTTTCACAAACATGCTACACCCATGGTTTATATTTCAGTAATGTCTATATGGCATGATAAAGAACCTCTTGATATTCTCTTGTTCACTGTATCCTTAGCATCCTTTTTCTTATGAAACAAAAAATTATGCCAGTCATTTAATTCTTGGTGTTTGTACTAAAATTTCTGTTAACTTGACCTTTATAAAGCCCTTTATATAGCAATCTATTTGCATGTAGGAGTGAGAGGGAAGGTCACTCTTTTTTCCTTCCCCTGGCCTGGTCCTCACATCCTCTCCACCAGGAAAGTGAAGGAGATGGGCTGGTACTATGAACACGCACAAATGCTTCACCAAGAAATGTGGCTGCTCCAACTAGGAAGGGCTGCTACAGGGCTCTTCTTATGGAAGCCCAAAGTCTGAAAGAAGCAACAACGCAGAGGAGACTATTGTAGCAGCAATTAAGCATGAATGGTCTGACTATTACCCAACATTTCCGCATCACATTGCTTTCTCCTCTCTACTTTAAGCAGTTTTGCCCGGTGTGTGTTTTCAAAAGCTCATATTACACATTAGTAGCATACAGAGTATCTAGCTTAACCATGCATTCACAAATCATTTCCCATTTCATGGTCTAGACTCAAGTTGTCTGTTTGCTTTCTAAATCCTCTTTCTTTCTTTCTTTCTTTCTTTCTTTCTTTCTTTCTTTCTTTCTTTCTTTCCTTCTTTCTGATTTTGTCTGTTGAATCCAAACTAACCTCTGTAATAGTGCTAGGAAGAATTACTGTAGAAAAGAGTCTGCCTTCTCTGGTTTATCATATATGTGCACCTATGTCCGCTACATGTGCTCTAGCCACATATTTTATATATCTTACTACCCCTCAGAAAGCATTAAAACAAAACCTAAAAGGGCCAGCTGTGCTCATAAATGCAGGTTAGTAAATAACCAGACGTTATCTGTTTTTCTTCCTTTTTTCAGACTCCACAGGGCTGCCAGTGTATGTGTATTCTACTATTTCATTCACAGTTTACTTTTACAGCATCATCCCGAAGTGCCACACTCACCATAAAAGAAAAGGAACAGTGGAAAGTGCTTTCCCACCTGCAATTAAATGGAATTACCTGTCTTTTAGGAGAAAGCAAAATAAAAAGGGGTTGTAAAATATTAAGAGTTAAAACATCTGAAAAAAAGATTTTATTGCCCATGTTCATGTCAAAGAGTCACATATTTGTTTTTGGGGTCCGTCCCCCCACAAAAATAGACTACCTGCAACTATGAGACAGATAAATCTAATGAATAGACTGGGATTTCAGCAGTGCAGTCCTACACATGTCGATACAAAAAGTAATGTCTTGATACCTTCCTTGTAGCAAATTACCTCTTATTTGGCTCAGATTGAATGATAACCTCACAAACTTGTTTCTAGGCTCAGTGGAGGAACAAGATAGCATACACCCCATGAATGCCCCCCAGACATGCCTATACTCCACCAAGAGCCCCAAATGTCCATATGTAGGCATCGTGTTTGAAGAACATGTATGTTTGTAAAATGCACACTTCGAATCATGCAGTCATTTCGCAAATTGTACGTGGACTCATTAGAAACAGAAAGATTGTATGGAAGAAGGAAAAAAAGAATAATGATCAGAACTGCCCTGAGAATTGGGGATGTTTTGGATAGAAGCCAAACTCTTATTATTATTATTGTTATAATTGTTATTATTCATTTAATTTCTATATGTTTAAGAAAAAAACATTCAAAGCAGTATACAACCGATATTAGAACATCAAATAAAACAATCCAGAATAAAACAATAACGAAGAAAGCCAAATATAATGTTTACATCCAAAGCAACATAATTAAAAGGAAACTAAAATATTATCTTAAACATTTCAAAATAAAACATTACTAAAGGAAGTAAAATATAAAATGCTCATTTAAAGCAGCATAATGAGCAAGAGAATAAAATTTGAAAGAAAATTGGCATGGGAATAAAACTCTACCCTGTTCAGTATGTGGTGCTTTTCTCTTCCCTTTCCCTCATCCCATCATGTACCATGAGGCAGAGAAGGAGATATACATCCATTTTGGGGCACAATAGAGAGATCCTGAAAATATTAGTAGCTGATCATTAGCAACCGATGATGTATCCCTATCTTAACCAGAAGAAAAAGTTCATTCTGTAGCTTTCCCATAGGAAAAACTTTTTGGTAGTTATTAAATCCAGATTTGCATTTGTTTTTATATAATGTGCATCCTTTCTTTTCCTAGTATAGTCAATTGTAATCTATACTGCAAAGGCATTAAAAACAAATCCTTGTCTGGCAAGTACAGTAAAGTTAAAAAAGCAAACAAACACACTCATCTACTGTTAAGATGCTTTGAAATTTAACAGAAAGCAATATACTAATACACATAAATGCTAAATCAAGTATAATTTACAAAATATATACTCCAAAAGTATTATTTTTTTAAAATAATTTTTATTAACCGGCCAATCAATTCAAATTAAATCACATCACATAAATTCCGAATTACAAAGCCAAATTTTAAATTTTATATACTCCAAAAGTAATAACTAGCATCAATTTTTATTAATTGCAAACTTGTACGAGCTCAATCATGCTACAGATTTGTCCATTTGGCTCTTATTGGAAGATTTCTTAACTTGTTTTTCCAGAAAGAGTTTAGCATTGTCCCTCTGCACATCCCTCTGGGTACTAGGTAAAGGTAAAGGACCCCTAGTCAAAGGCAACTATGGGGTTGCGGCGCTCATCTCGCTTTCAGGCCGAGGGAGCCGGCGTTTGTCCACAGACAGCTTTCTGGGTCATGTGGCCAGCAGGACTAAACTGCTTCTGGTGCAATGGAACATTGTGACAGAAACCAGAGCGCACGGAAACACCGTTTACCTTCCCGCCGCAGTGGTACCTATTTATCTACTTGCACTGGCATGCTTTCAAACTGCTAGGTTGGCAGGAGCTGGAACAGAGCAACAGGAGCTCACCCCATTGGGCGGATTCGAACTACCTCTGGGTACTCCTGCCAATGTGGCAACAGTGAATCATAATCAAACAAACAGTAATGAATCTCAAATTTTAATATGAATTAGCTATGGGATTGTCCTTCTGACAAACCATGTGCAGACTTTTTAAAAATATAAAGACCTGTCTCCCAAGTAACTTGATTCATATTTAATGTCTGTACAGTACCTGTAAAGACCCGTGTGAACTATAGGTGTATCTTCACGCATTCTGGTTAACACAAGCAACTCTGGGTTAACTTAGCTGCCAAAGTGCAGGAATCCTATGGAGACACTGTGAATTTCAATTGTGCAGTTGGCTCTTTGGTTAATTGAAAGTTTTGTCATGTTAATCTGAGGGCCATCCAGGGCTGGTACTGTTTCAGAACAGATTTACACAACTGCTTCTGCACTTGATGAGTTGCTTTCTCTTTCGGCCTAGATTGTACCTTTCATGTGGCAAATAGCTCATCTGAATCACTCATCAGAACCATAAATCATGATTTGGCACAGCACCAATCAACCCACATTAGGGTCATTCAACCCACATTTTGCTCTCTTTAAACTCACTCCAGCTTTTGATTAGCTAGTAAAATATGTCAACAAATTAGAGCTGAGTAAGTTAAAAAGGGTTATTCCAGGATGACTTATCATGTAAATAAGTCATCAGAGCTGCTGACCAGTTCATTATATTCGCCAAGAGGTTTGCTTAGCCTGCCTCACAGATTCACATGCTTGGAGCCTACAGCAAATCTGTCCAGAGTGTTCAAGGCCCAGCCACATTACATGGCCCCAAGAAGACATTTTCCTGAGAAAGGCTGTTCTTCAGTCCAGCCTAATACTTCAGGGCTCTGATCTGCAGGCTATACTCTCTGCCCACAATGCAAATGGCCAGAAGCAGCAAGCCTAACCACTGCTCTATTTCATTTTTCTTGGGACGCTAGGTAGAATTTTAGTTGATGGGAGCAATACCCAACATTACACAAGCCAGTGTGGTGTAGTGGTTAAGAGCAGTGGACTCGTAATCTGGTGAACCGGGTTCAATTCCCTGTTCCTCCTCATGCAGCTGCTGGGTGACCTTGGGCTAGTCACACTTCTCTGAAGTCTCTCAGCCCCACTCACTTCACAGAGTGTTTGTTGTGGGGGAGGAAGGGAAAGGAAAATGTTAGCCGCTTTGAGACTCCTTAGGGTAGTGATAAAGCGGGATATCAAATCCAAACTCTTCTTCAAATCCAAATTTATGAATTGCAAGATCAGTGAGCTGTACAATGAAAATTGTGATTTGCAACCCCAAAATTTAGACTGACAAAATAACAGGAACAACTTAATGTGGATTTGTGTCCAGCTGCTGTCACCTGTGGATCTAAGATTCACAGGAGATCAGCTAACTCAGATTTCCACTAAAGAGCAAAAACTCCTCCACTCAGTTTTTTTACATGGCTTTGTCTCATGTGCCTATGTCTTCTGAGCTTAGCAGAGATTCCGTAAAAAGAATGACACAACTTTTAGAAGACACCTGTAACAGGAGGTTTTTAATGCTTGATGTTTTTATGTTTTTAGATATGCGCTAAGCCATCCAGAGTGGCTGGGGAAACCTAGCCAGATGGGCAAGGTATTATTATTATTATTATTATTATTATTATACACAACAATGCCGTCCTCAGCTATGCACCTTCACTCTGAATGATCCATCTGGCACTCCAAAGTACTTCCACTATATTTTCTCTGCTCTTTCCCACTAATTCTGCCCCACTATGTCCCCCTCCATTGGGTAGTTGGCCTGTTCCAAAGTGA
Organism: Podarcis erhardii; assembly: GCF_964252035.2. Lineage (NCBI taxonomy): Eukaryota > Metazoa > Chordata > Lepidosauria > Squamata > Lacertidae > Podarcis > Podarcis erhardii. The sequence continues at coordinate 26,727,932 of NC_138513.1, forward strand.
CCAAAACACACCCCTACTCATATACACACCCCTCTAAACACCATGAAAAGCAATGCAAAAGCATAAAGGGGGCTTTGGAATGAAGCATCAAACCCCAGCCCAAGATCACAAATTAAAAAGATTATCTCTCCATAGATAAATGTAGGTGTAGATATTATTTGTGTCTCTCTGTGTGTTTATTATATCTATAGCCCACCTTTTTCTCGGCTATGTTTTGAAGCAAGAGGATGAACAAGGAAGTAATAAGTCCTCTGCATGGAAAAGACTGAGAAATATTCTTGGGTTGGATGGCCATAGCCACTTCCACCCTTCCGCCCAGCCCCCTTGTGATTAGGGGGATTTCCGGCCGCATCACCACCTGGCCGGCCAATCAGCTGCCTCTGGGGGTGTGGCCTGCCCTATTTAAGGCAGGACGTGGCCAGGGATCTCCCTCTTTGCCGTCCCACATATTGAAGGGTAGTCCAATAAAGGATTCTGGGGGGCCTGACCCTGTCCGAAGCCTAAGGAGGTGAGGGCCTAAGGCACGCCCCCTATCGGTGACCCCGGGGGAGTTCCTAGTTGATGTACATCAACAGGACTCCCTCTACTGGTGGTTAACCCTTCCCGGACTTCAAGCGGACAGGCTGAAGTCGAATATAGTCGGTTAGGACCAATGCCTAAGCCAATACCGCTCATCACCTGTAACCAATAAAGTTGTGGCCTTTATTTTAGCCCTTTAACCCTAATAATTGTTTCATGCGCCATTATTTCCACCTTGGGGGTGGGAACTTGCCACGCAACTGTCAGTGATTCTTTGGCTGTGATTCCTGCATTGTAGGGAGTTGGAGGAGATGAACCTTGGAGTACCTTCCAAGTCTATGATTCTATGATTGAACCTGTTTTGCTTCAGCAAGGATGCTGCATCATATGTCATTGCATCCTACCCTTGGGCCAATATGCTCTTGGGAAAGAGGGTGTGGTCTGGGAAAGGGACATGGTCATGAAGGTAGGATAGAAAAGCCTGGAGGACCACCTTTGGACCCTGGCTCTGAGGTTTGCCACCCTACTTAAAACGTAAAGCAAGTGTTCTACCACTGTGCTATGTTAGGCAACTCTATGGAATCACAGAGTTGGAAGGGACCACAAGGGTCATTTGTTCAACCCTCTGCAATGCAGGAGTCTTTCTCCCAACATGGGGCTCAAACCTACGACCTTGAGATTAAATGTAAATGATATTTTTAGGCAATAGTGAACTTTCAGTGCAAGTCTTCTTTTTTTTCATTCAGCCGCCTAAGTTTGAAAGCCTGATTTTTTCCTTTGGAATGCACAGTGTTGTGCATAAATTAGCAAGACCTATGGAGCATTCCTTTTCCTTCTCTCACTCCCACACCCTGCTGCCACCCAACTAACTTTAAAGTTTGTTTAAAGATTTGTTTGAAATTTAATACTACTTCCACAATGCTGAGTGATTGTACTTGGCTTTGTACATTATTTATAGGCCTCTGGAGAAACGAAGAAATGTAGCAATGACTCCTTTTGCAGATGTAAACAAGGCTATGAATAAACAGATTACTTATATTCCTAGTATTCCACCATTTATGAGTGGAATGGTAAGGCAAAACATCCCCTTGGCCCTTCCTGATCTTTTTTTTTTAAAGAATAAATGTTACATTCCCCACCCCCACCTGAAAATTGTCATTTGTGGAAGAAAAATAACCCCAGATTTTTGTTCATTCAGAGCTGTTGAAAAAGGAAATATTAAGATTGGGAAATGTTAAAACAGAAAATCACTGGTAAGGGTTAAAAGTTAAAAGTTAAGAGTTAAGAGTTAAGAGTTTTGCCTTTACTTAGGGCCAGCCACACACACACACACACACACACACACACACACACACATATATATATATATATATATATATATATATATATATATATACCACCTGAAGCCCTGTCATCAGTTCACTCAACATTCTGGGATTGTGCACATATGTTCTACATCTGACAACTGGTGAGTGGCATGTGTGAATATGTTATCACAGATAAACACCACAAACTATCTTTTACTTCACTCCACCTGACTTCAGTGCTTTTCTATATGTTACATTGTCAGATCCAGAACTAGAAACATAAACTTAATGCAAACATCTTGTGCAAGATGTACATCCAGGACTATCTCCTGTGAAGTTGGACACCTGGCTTCCTAATGCAACCCATTGCCCAAAACTTTTATGAAATCCAGGGAAAAAATGGATGATGATGCAGTTCAGAGATGTTCTCACAGTAAACTGATGTAATGGGAATCTGGGAACTAGACAGATAGCATTTGAATGACTCATAATAAATAGAAAAGGTTAAAGGCTTCTTGTAAAAAACAACAACTAATCTATTAAGTCTCATTACCTAACTTTCAAGTGTGAGTGAGATAAAATCTTTGAATTCTCTATAGCAGAGAAGCAGAACCTGCGGCTGTTCGGATGTTGGTGGGCTACAACTCCCATCATCCTTAACCACTGGCCAGTGCTGGTCAAGGTGGTAGGAAATGGAGTACATGTGCAGGATGACAGGTTCTCTACCCTTACTCTCTACCAAATACGATTTGATTTAAGATAGTTACAAACATCTTCGTGCTTCTCTGTGGATTAAAGAAGAACATTATGTTACTGTGTTGCTGGTTTTTTAAAACTTGCAAGGAAGCACAGCAAAATAATAATAATAATAATAATAATAATAATAATAATAATAATAATAATAATAATTTATTTATACCCTGCCCATCTGGCTGGGTTTCCCCAGCCGCTCTGGGCAGCTTCCAACAAACACTAAAATACAGTAACCTATTAAACATTAAAAGCTTCCCTAAACAGGGCTGCCTTTAGATGTTTTTTAAAAGTTTGGTAGTTATTTTTCTCTTTGACATCTGGTAGGAGGGCGTTCCACAGGGTGGGTGCCACTACCGAGAAGGCCCTCTGCCTGGTTCCCTATAACTTGGCTTCTCGCATCAAGGGAACCGTCAGAAGGCCCTCGGCACTGGACCTCAGTGTCCAGGCAGAATGATGGAGGTGGAGACGCTCCTTCAGGTATATTGGACCGAGGCCGTTTACGGCTTTAAAGGTCAGCACCAACACTTTGAATTGTGCTCGGAAACATACTGGGAGCCAGTGTAGGTTTTTCAAAAATGCAAAAACAATGGCTCAGTTTGCATTTACCGCTTAATTAAGCTATGGCTATGGCTAACCATGAATTGGCGAGTGCCCAGCTGCTTTGTTCTTCCTCTGCTGGTGCGGCATTCCTGTAGCCAAGCCAAGGTTTGGATTAGCATTATATTGAAACCCAGGGTTCTGGTTTGTCTCTCTGGACAAACCACGAGTAGTAAAGCAGGAAGAAATCTTGTCAATAGCTCATGGTTCATGAGAACTGAATCAGTCTATGTGTGCTTATATCTCTATGAGGCATCAGGCATCCTTACCTACCAGTCAACGAAAAAGCCAACGTTTTATTCTACTTTTTGTAGAAGCCGAGATGTGACAAACAGAACTGTACTGTATTTGTTCCCTCAAATAAATATTAGGTAACATATCTTTAAATCTTTGGAAGTAGCAAAAATAAGTCAATGCAAAGGACCCATGATGACCCATATCTTTGCCACGTTAGAATCTGCAGACATACTATAAGGTTTTGTTTTATAAGAATCTGCAGACATAAGATTCCTCAAGTCTTTTCAATACACTGGCAGCTCTGTGCAGATGTGTGGTTCTGCATATACAAAGACACACAATAAATGCTGAAGGTGTGACCATATTAGAGCAGAAGTTTTTTGAGAAACAAATTATATATGAAATTTATTGTTTCTGCTTTTCTATATGATTTTCAATCCAATCCGTACTATGTTGGGGCGTTTAAGTAACAGAAATCTCATAATTTCTGGAAAAGAAATAATTGCAATGGCCTAGGTCTACTTTTCATTTCTGAGTGGTGAAATTCTTGGACAATTGCTAGTTGGTGAAACTGATGAATTACATAAGTATGAGGAAAGGTTAAACAAAACACAAAACACTTTGAAAGGGTATGCCTTTTATTAACTGTTGGTCTGTAATTCAAAAACAAACCATTTGTAAATATTTTTATCTTTAATTGCAATATTTTGTTAATTTTTTTCTGTTGCATGTATTTTGGCATATTCTGAGTTCTTAGCCTATATGCTTTAGAAAACAATAAAAGATTTAGGGGGCGTACACATAATTTATTTCAATGTAGAAATCATTCTTTAGATGTAGCTTGGTAGATGAATTGCCTGCACTGGAAAGACAGCCTTTGAGATTATCTAGGTGACATGAAAGCTTTCTGGTGTTTGGAGTATTATGGTTGCTTCACACGCAAGTTGTCACTTGGTGGTGTAGTCAGAAGTCAAGTTTGTATGTAACACTAATTTAATGTTATGTGCGCAAGACCAGCTCATGCATGCTTTCCTTCCCCTCCTCTGACATGATCATGAGGAAGCTTTTGCTTCTGTTTCAACTGGTCATAGTTCCTCATTATGCCTGAACACAGATAAATTGTGGTTGGTGTCAACTTTGGTTTCCTGAAATAGAGCAACTTCAAACTGTGGTTAACAATCATAGCCAATTTCAATTGATTATATTTAGTCTTTCCAATAATTACTGGTTTAGAGATAGCAAGACATAGGTACTGGAGGTTTTCCTAAATATGATTAGAAGGGACCAGCTGGTTAAAGGTATACAGGTCGGAACTAAACATTATAAGTTAAGAGCATTTGCAGATGATTTAGTTTTGACATTACAAGAACCAGAAGCCAGCACAAAAAGAGTTTTGGAACTTATTGAAATATTTGGTCAAGTAGCAGGTTTTAAATTAAATAAACATAAGACAAAGGTGCTGGAAAAAAATCTTACGATGGGGGAAAAAGACAGTTTTCAAAGAGAAACTGGTTTGGAAATTGCTAAAAAGGTAAAATATCTGGGGGTGAACTTAACATCTAAGAATGTGAACCTATTTAAAGATAATTATGAGAAATGTTGGGCTGAAGTGAAGAAAGACTTTGATACATGGTCAAGATTGAGACTTTCCTTGTTAGGCCGAATTGCTGTTATTAAGATGAATGTATTGCCGAGATTGTTGTTTTTGTTCCAAACATTGCAAATTTTAGATAAGATGGATTGCTTCAAGAAGTGGCAGAAAGACATATCTAAATTTATCTGGCAGGGCAAAAAACCCAGAATCAAATTTAAGATTTTGACTGATGCAAAGGATAGAGGGGGCTTTGCCCTGCCGGACTTAAAACTTTACTATGAAGCAGCAGCTTTTTGCTGGCTGAAATCATGGCTACTTCTTGAGAATACAGACATTCTGGATTTGGAAGGTTATGATAATAACTTTGGTTGGCATGCATATTTATGGTATGACAAGGTAAAGGTACACAGAAATTTTAAAAACCACATTGTTAGGAAAGCATTGTACAATGTATGGAATCGATATAAGGATTTGCTTGAAAGTAAAACACCCAGGTGGTTGTCACCAATGGAAGCCAAGGCGGTAAAAAGATTGAACATGGACACAGATTGGCCAAAATATTGTGAAATTATAGAATATGATGGTGAAAAGATAAAGTTACAGAGTTTTGAGAAATTGAAACCTAAAGTCCGAGACTGGTTACATTATTACCAGATCAATGAAACCTTTAAGCAGGACAGAAAATTAGGTTTTCAGAAGGAGAGGTCAAAGCTAGAAACAGAATTGCTAGAACCCAATACTAAGAATTTGTCTAGAATGTACAATCTGCTGCTAAAATGGAATACACAGGATGAAACGGTTAAATCAGCCATGATTAAATGGGCACAAGATATTGGTCATGATATTATGTTTGCTGACTGGGAGCAGTTATGGACCACAGGCATTAAATTTACGGCATGTAGTGCCTTGAAAGAGAATATAATGAAAATGATCTATAGGTGGTACATGACCCCAGTTAAGCTTGCAAAAATATACCATTTGCCCAACAATAACTGTTGGAAGTGTAATGAATGTGAAGGAACTTTTTATCACCTTTGGTGGACCTGCCCGAAGATTAAGGCCTACTGGGAAATGATCTATAATGAAATTAAGAAAATCCTTAAGTGGACATTTGTAAAGAAACCAGAGGCCTTTCTCTTGGGCATGGTAGGCCAAACGGTTCCAAAGAAAGATAGAACGTTTTTTATGTACGCAACAACAGCAGCAAGAATTCTTTTGGCGAAGTATTGGAAGACTAAAGAACTACCTACTCTGGAAGAATGGCAGACCAAGGTGACTGAATTTATGGGACTGGCAGAGATGACCGGCAGAATCCGTGACCAGAGGAGAGAGACAGTGGAAGAGGACTGGAAAAAATTCAAAATTTACCTTAAAAAGTGTTGTAAAATTACGGAATGTTAAGATGTCAAGGGATTGGATACAAAGAATTACAGCTAAAAAAATTGAAATTTATAAAAAAAATTTTAAAGAGAATTAAATATAAAAAGGGATGAAGAATTGCTAAAAAAATTTAAAATAAGGGTGCAGTGAAGGGGAGGTTTGGGGAAGTCGTGTTATGTTTGTTTGTTTTTTGTTTATGTTGTAAAATCAATAAAAATTATTTAAAAAAAAATAGAGATAGCAAGACATAATGGTTTGGAGAAAAGGAATAACAAGAAACCATGGTTTATTGAAAATGGAAGTAGAAGCTTCCAATCTCATGGCCATGGTGGAAGACAGGAGCACATGAGCCCTAGATTTGTGAATATGTTCTGTTATGGTTTAATGTGTGCAGCCCTTGAGTGATGAACATGCTTGTGTGAACACATCCATAGAGAAACAGTTTTCAGCTACAGACAAGGTACTCTGAAATAGTGCAGGAATATGTTTCTAAGGAAACCATTTCCTTTCCTTTGATTAAAGGGTATAGAAATAAGGCTGAATTTGAAAATGTCATTCAAATCTGTTTCCTAATTAAGATTTAAAAATATCTTTACTGATTGTCATCTTTCATGGCCAAGATCCAGTTACTCCTTGGCAGAATCCTGATCAGAAAGGAAGAGACTTTGTAGCTCTGATGTATGAAGACCATCTGTATTTCTCCTTATCCTAACTTTTTAGTAGGCACATATTGATCTCATCATTCCAATGAGCTGAAGGATGAAGAGGCATCTATGGAAATGACAAGTCCTTCCTCTCAAATCTATTCATTATGAAATCCTGCTAACTGAATCTCTACAAACTCCTTTCCCCAAGTTATCCAACTGCTGAAGTGCTGGAGATAATTCAGCTTCTTGTTTCTTTGTGGCTTTTATATCGAAACCAAACATGCTCTCAGATTCTTCCACTAGCAGAAATCTAGAGGAAAAAGCAAAAGATAAACATAGAAGGAAAACCCTTGATTCTTGATGCTGGATGCCTACTCTTGAAGTTCTGTGGCAACCACAGTCTATTTTATATCCATGACACAAAAGAAGTTTCATTTTTCTAAGTTATTGAATGCCATGTCTCTCTGCACATATGCCCAGCACCTGTAATTAGGATTTACTATGGGTTGGCTTCATTACTTAAACACACATCTGGAAATGAAGTCACAAATGCTGAGAAAGTTCCTGCTGATAATAAGAACAACAGAGGTCTGCCAGGCAATATCGCCAACTCTCAGATCTGCTCTCTGTATTCACTGAAAAATGGAGAAAGCTTTCCGTTCTAAAGTATATCCAGGACTCACCAGGTATTTAGTTCTAGAACCAAGACTTGGCCTCAGGTCATATGAAGGTACAATAACAAAGAAGTGTGTTTCTTTTGCCTGTGAATAATCACAACTGGCCTTTGCGTGTCTGGGATTAGAGATAGTGTGGCTTCTAGATCTGAAAGAGGTGACTTTTACAAGCACATCCACACTTCTAGCAACATATACTCAGGAATGAATTACATAGCTGTGCAATTTTTCATTCTTACCCACATAACCATAGCCTCCTATCCAGGAGCTTGATGTGGGAGTGTGCCTCTAGTGGTTCTACGGGACCATTCAGTAAATTACCATCAACCATGGTATCCTTCTGGACCACCTTGCTGACACGAGGTTGCGAGATGGACCATTTTGTGCTTGTTCCTCCTTTTCAGTAGGTCTCAGTAGATGGTGCTTTGGAAGTCAATGAGGGCTTAATTTTTAACAAAAATTAAGACAAGACAGGATTGTTGGTCAGGAGGCTACCAGTCCAGCCTGTTCTGCATGGGATTGAACTCAATTTAAAACACCACGATTGCTGCCATGTAATGTCCAGGTGTGAACTGTAGACTTGAGTGTTTTCCCTACTTATTTGCATCCTACTGGAAATTGAAAACTTTTTAAAACAAGCTTGCAGACCCAAATGCAGGATGCCCAGGTGGTGGGGGAGGGGGAAGGCAATAAGCAGTGAACAAATTGAGACAACAATGTTCTGGGATTGAAAATGGCCACCACTTTATTGATTACAGATGTAGGTAACCTTTGGTTTAGGCTAGTGGTTTTCAACAGTGTGCTGTGAGCAACACTGGCCTCTGTCCCTCTTTCTTTCCTTCCCTCCCTCTCCTCTGATGCCCTCTCGCATCTCAGCCTCCCAAAGGTTTGTGTGGCTGTTTGTTACAGCAGCCTTGGCTACAAGCTCCCCAGGCATATAGTGCCTCTGGGGCTGGTCAGGGGGTGCTGGTTGCCAGGAACTGAGGTGCCCTGGAGTAAGCAAGTGAGTGAGGGAGCTCAGCCAGCCAGCCAGCCAGCCAGCCCCAGGCACCTTTCTTTGGGGCAGGGTGGGAGCAGCTCTGAGACCAGAGGTGGCAGCGGTGGCTGCCTAGAGGATTCCTAAGGAGAGGGGAGAGGAGAGGAGGCTGAAGGCAACACTCCACAAGGGAGGGTGTTCAGAAAGGGGTGAGAGGCTGCCAGCTCTGGCATAACTGTGCTCCTGAACCCTGCAGGAGTGCCGCAGGAAGAATGCAGTTGGTCAAGGGAGAGCCATGGGCTCAAAAGGCTTGAAAACCTCTGGCTTAGCCATTGGGTATGCTTCCTGATTGATACTCCTGCCGTTGACTTGAGATTTTCAGGGTCGTGCCTGGGTTAAGGGCCACCTCAAGACATGGGTCAAATAAGCTAGGCTCCCCCACCCCCCGACCACCATTTGAACATTCTATGGCCCGTCTGCTCCCTTCTGAGATCAGGTTGTGAGTAATGCATGAGAGGGCCTTTCCTGTGTTGGCACCCCATTTGTAAACTTCCCTGCCCCAAGAGGTTAGGCCACCATGCTATTTATTTGTGTTCTACTGAAAACAGAAAACTTTCCTTTTTTTAAACAAGCTTTTGATTCTCATGCTGTTCTTTCTGTTTTATTTTTTGCTGCTGTTTCCGATCATTTGTGTTTAATAATGTGTGTTTAATTGCGTTGTTTTTACGTTTGCATTTCTATTTGTTAGCCGCTTTAAGCAACTCCTTTGATGGTGGGTATATACCGTATATTTTGAATTATAATAAAAAAAAAATCTTTAAATATGCTGGTTTTGAAAATAAAATCCAGATACAATGTTATCTCAGAAACAAAATACCCCAACAAGCAAATAAAAAGTTTGACTAAGAAAGACATTTTTCACAGCTGCCCAGTTTACAGCTTAAAAGATGCATGGCTAAGCACATCAACCGTAAAAAGACACCATTTATACATTTGGTTGAAATTGTGACTGTCCCTTTGTTGTGGTTGTGTGTCCAATGCCCCATGCAGTTCATAAAATAAGATGTTAAGTGTTTAATAGTCCTTAATTTTTTTCTTCCTTCCTGCAGTAAGGTGGTTTAGCAGTTACACAAATAAATCACCCAAGGACATGATTCAAAATCTTTAAAGCATCGCTTTCATACTTCCTGAGAAGTGCACCTGTGCTTATTTAGATTTCTTTGTTCCTTTTTTTCTACATTTATTTTCAAGCCATTTTAAAGAGGTCTGGAAATATATGTTTAAATCATTTGATTTGTATTTCAAAATGCCTATAGCAAACACGGCAATGCTTGGTGGAAATAAAAATAAACAGAAAAGAACAAAGAAACTGCAAATGGACATGCTACATATTGAGCAAATTCCAGAGCAATGAAATCATGCACATGAAGCATTCCACAACATCTTTCACAGATTGCATTGCACTGATAGCTACCAAAAAAAAAAAAAAAAGAACATATTCTGCATTTACCTACGTTATAACACCAGGTGAAGTTTATGAAGTGTTTAGCTTCACAGTATCAAATGCTTTAGTGCCTTACTTAGACATGTAAAATGTATAAAGTTAAACAAAGAAAGAAAGAAGGCAAAAACGCCATTATAACATTAATTAGAAAATTTATTTCAAGTCTTTCAAAATGTTCCAGTGGGCCAAGCTAGATGCGACAGCGTTATATTTTTAAACCCAAGTATGCCTCAATTATGTATAAAGTATTCTTTTTCCTTTTTAAAATGGAAGAATTGTGGTAAATTTTCTCTTGCCTATGGCTGACTTTGCAAAAGTCAGTTATATGTGTGTTATAGGCATAGTTGTCTTCTTAGGAGAGGTGCTCCCTTCTGAGTGAGTTGGTAAGCCACAGCTTACCATCTCCAGTTTTTATAAGCATATATATTAAAAAATAATAACTTTTTAAAAATAATTTTTATTAAATTTCCATTTAACAAACCAATCATATCATATTAATTATTCCAAATTATGCCAATACATATCACAAAGTCAAATCAAATTATGCCAATACATATCACAAAAATAATAACTTTTTTAAAAATAAAAATTACCTTTTTTTTAAAAAAAAAGTCTGATTCATCAGGGGTACTCATGAAAGTTTTTAACCAATTAATACAATTGATCAAACAGTTAAACACTACAACCTGACTTTCCCCCATGTATTTGTAGTTTCCCGGGATGCTAAATTCTGTATTCAGCACTGTGTTCCATACTTCAGTGGTAAATCAATTGCAAATAAGGGTTGAATATTACTAAACAGGTGACTGCTTTTCATTCAGAACACTAATTTTGGAAACTGTATCACTTGCAATCCATTTTCATTATGTAATGAAAATAGCACAAGGTAACCAAAACTGGCTGTACTGGAAACATTTGTGTAATGCGATATTAACCAGTGAAAAAGTGGCTAAATTAAGTATTTAACTTCACAAAGCATATAGAAAGGGAGAACCCAAAACGGACCATCAAAACGGACCATCAAAATAATTTCCCAAACATGCAGAGCACCAATGGGCATGTGAAGGTACCTAGAGAACTGCCAACACATTATTATCATTATGCAGAGAAAATTGTGCACTGTTCCGATAAGTCTGATACTGAAATATATGTGAAGGCTCGAATACAGTGTAAAGAAAAGAGCAGCCAGCTCAATGGAAGTGACAGACCTAGCTGGGTTTCCTTTTGGACTCCTTTCCATTTTCACATTTCCTATGGTCCTATGAAATTGGCTTTCTTTTAGTCATTTTGAAAGCTCTACAATTCATTCCTTTGGCTAGGCAAGTTCACTTTCGCCAAATGCAATGATCTGAGGTTTGTTTGAATTCCTGCTGTGTGGAAACCTACTGTACTTTCCAGCAGGTGCGAGGAACCCTCAGACTCCTTCAGCTGCAGCTCATTTCCACTTACTGACTATTTTATCTCAATGGAAGAAGCAAAAGTGACTTTTGTGTTTCCTGGAAGTCTGCTGCTTCAAAGAGTCTCGTAGTGATTTGTTTATTTCAAAGGAAATGGAGGCCAGTAGGTGATGACAGATTTATTGGTTATGCGGACATCGCACACACAAACACACCATCCTGCACAGTCTGGATTCTAACCACACTAATAGCAACTCGCAGTAAAAGTTGGTGCTCTATATCTCTGAAATTCAGCCTTTCCCACTCTTCGCATTCATATAGTAATTTTTTTCAGTTTTTCAGAACTTCATAAAAATGCAGTATCCCATATGCTGAAAAATCAAGTTAGCATTTCAGAACCTGTACATTTGAAGCAAAAAAAACCCTCTTCCCAGCTGGATGACTAGGTCTCTGCCATGGGCATCTCTTCACTATTGTTTTTGTAATCTGCTATTTTCTGTGTTCTTTTCAACTTTTTAAAAGCTGTTTTTATTGCATTTTGTGAATTGCTTGAGAGGTGTATGGAATTATTATTATTATTATTATTATTATTATTATTATTATTATTAATAATAATAATAATAAACTAAATAGCAAACAATATGTGATCTGGCAAAAAAGCAAACATATTGGGATCATTTCAGGCGATAAGGGAAACAACTAGATGCTCAGATTTTTTTAAGGCACACACACACACATACACAGAGATCCTTAATTGTTGGCTATAGACCCTTTTGAATATGGCATGTGTATCAGTAGTTCCTATAGCTAGAGAACCAGACAGTGGAGAATATTACATAGGAGCAATAAAGCGTGAAAATTAATATGAAACCTCTTTGAGAGCCAAGATAAATTGTACAACATAGCTGATCAAATTTAGACCGCAGAAAGCAAAGACCAGAGCTGTCAGCAGTTTTGAGGCGTTAAATGGGCAAAGGCCTATTAAAAGGGGACAGCACATTCTATGCGTATAAATGGCAGAGTGAAGAAAATCTACACTTTAAAGAATGTTTTATTTAGGACCTTATTATTACAGCACTCCAAGGAGAACAGCATGAATATTCCAATAGTTCTATCACTTGGGAAAAGCCAAAGAAGTTGCAGAAGCAACTGCCAGGTCTCCTCTATTTGGCAAGGACCACTTACCACCAGCTGAAGGGGAGCAGTGGCTGCGGTCCGGCGCAGGGGAGGCTATCGATTCCTCTTCCATTTCATTGGCTGTGGCTGCAGCCAATCGTAGGCGAGCTAGGGGGAGTAGTTTAAGGAATGGACCAGAAAAAACTTCTTCCCTCTGTTCTGCTCCCAAGCCATGCCCGGGACTCAGCCACAGCTGGCACTGGATTCTACCCTACAGCTTACGTTGTTGGGTGCTGCCCATGGATAAGCAGGCAGGCCTCACGTAAGACTTTGCTATGGAAGTATTTGGTTGATGTATTCAGGGCCAGAGAGGAATTTGCCTCCAGACAAACTAGGGGCTTTGCCTACTTCATAGCTCTCACAACTTGATGGCACTGAGATGGATCCTTAGTCAAGGGGGGGGGGGTATGTATGTGTTGGGAGCCACTCCACCCCTCCAAAGAATCAGGGTATCATCTTAAAGGGATCCAAGGCAAGGTGCTTCTGTCCAGATGCCCAGATGGAGGCTGATGGGCCATGACCCTTCCAAAATAACCATTTTGGAAGGGTCACCCCAATCTGATGTATGTCATAGGACGATTCTTAACTCTAATGATGCTAAATAATCAAGCAGCAGACAGGCTGATTGATACAAGATACACACCCAATGCCTGCTCCAATAAACCCGCTTAATCCAAAAATGGTTGTACTGTGTTTATTGCAGCTTCCCCTGGCTTCGCCATACTATCCAAGGCTTCACGGCACCTGGCCCAAAACTGCTAGTTTTCACTAAATATGAAGATGCTAATTGGACCAGGCAATGAAAACCAATAAGCGAAATAAGTGTTTTTTCCCCCCTGGGGGTACTCAAGGGCACATAGTAACGGCAGCTTTTTCCCCCTAGAAGAAATAAAAAGTGAAATAATATTTTATTTAGATTAATTTTGTTTTGATGTATGCCTTCTCAACCAAACACCTGCAAAACTGGTCGCCTACGCTAGGTCTGCTGGAAATCCTGCATTGCATCTATAGATAGGGTTAACTAAATTAGAACAATTCCTACCAACTATCCAAGCACATGGGTTAGGAACACTCCAAGACAGACAAAACATTTTTCATGTGTATTTCTCATTGGGTAGACTTTCAGAAATTACTCATGCTACATTAGAACCACTTCTTAACTGAGCTAGGTCAGGATGTGGCTAGGACACCACTTCCATTTTCAGCACTTTTGCTAAGAAAGGGGATGGGATGGGGCTTCCCAGCAGCGTTTTGGAGTGATTCTGTCATTACATTTTTGAGTTGCAGAAGACTAACCTGGAAGGAATGCTTATGAAAAATGCTCTGTTTAGCTTTGAGCTGCATGGCTCCACCCCACTTGGCAAGCTTTTGTGTCTCAACAAATATCTTCTATTTGCAGCATACTTAGCTTGACTATACTTTCATATTAAAAGCCCTCCATTTCTATCTTATTCCCTTACTATGAAAATTCAATGTAGCAGTATCATGACAACATTGGCAGCCCTTAGGATAGAGTGCCAGAGACTGCTAGCAGCCTATACTAGCAAGTTTCCCAACAGCGGCACTAGTGCAAGGCAAAGTCCAACTCATATGTTTGTTCTGTGACCCTAGTTATCAATCCTAACTACTACTTCAGTTGCAGAATGGAACAAAAGCATAACTAGTGAATTGCAATTCTAATACTTCTGCTTAACTGGTTTCTAGATCTTAAAATGAGGAACTGTGCAAATGGCGGAACGAAATGTTTGTAAACCTGGCAGAGATCTTTTCCATCCATAAGAACCTGAATATTTGGGCTACTTGCTCATTTTCCAATGCGCCTTCATTTTTTTCTGCCAGCTCCTTCTAGCTTCTCAATTATTTAATATGCCGAGGTGAATAAAAATATTAGTTCAACAGCGTGTCCTTTCAGATATTTCTTTACATTTACTAGTTCTTGCCTATTAGTTGACAGCAAGTTCAATAAGTACATAGGCACAGACAATTACAAGCCTTCCAAAATAAGTATTTAAGAGGTGTATAGACTGGTATAAAAAGTCTAAACCCACCTTACTTGGCAAATAACAGGATAAGAAAGTAGGAGGCCGGGTAGACTGAAAATCAACACACAAGAAAAATGCCATAGCTACGAGGCCAGGGAAAAGTCTGCTAGATCGAAATGTGAAAAATAAGGGATAATATAGTTGCAGCATTTAAAATAAGGGTCATCTGGAGCTCTGATACTTTGGAAGTACATGTGATGATCTTTTAAAATATGGGGAAATGGGAAGCCATAAAATATATGAAAATGAAAAGATACCATAGTGTTAAGTATGCAGAAGTCATTAGTAGCAGATTGTCTTATGAATGTGAAGGGACTGGCTCCTTCTTCATTTCCAGGCACAATTTAAGATGCTGGTTTTGACTTATAAATCCCGACAGGATTTCAGACCAAGTTATCTGAAGCACCATCCACCCATATAAGCCCTTCCAAACTTTAAGGTCAGTGTCTAAGGCCCTAACCTCAGGTGCACCAGTAAGAAAGTTTCAGTGGTGGCTTAAGAACTTTGGAATTGACTCTCCAGGCTAGAAAGTTATTAAAATAAATAATTGCATAAATAAATATTATAAACCACTGTACACTGATTTCAAGGCAAGGGACTGGCAGATTGGTTTTATCATCTATGTGTTTAAAGATAACATCCTGGTTTTCGAGAAGCTAACTATTCTGACAACAAATCTTAGCATGAAGGCAAAGTCTTCCTAACAAAAGTTACACACCTGAGCAACAAAGAACCGCACCTGTAAAAATCGCAGTGCAGTTCCTCTTTATAAACAAATCTCTGTCCCCATGAGCCTTTTTAAAATGGTGTTTCTGTCTACCATGTTTGAAAAGTAGAAGGAGTCTGAGAGCATTATTTATGAGAGGGTTGAGTAACCTGTTAAAATCAGTGGGCTTGAACAAATGTCATTCGTGACAATATCTGACAAACTTCCTAGTGAATTATGCATTGGATTTTTCATGATGTGCCTTTACTTATTTGCTCATTTGCTTTAAAGCTGTGAGTATGTGGCAGGGCTTCATTGTTGCTGTTGTCGCTTAGCTGCCTGAATATTTTTTAACAGTGATGGCAGAGTGGATGAGGAATTGCTAATTTCAGTATGACTGTGGCATAGAAGACTACAACAAAGCCCCAAAGTCCTATTTTTTAGCAGGGTACAGATTTGAGAGCAGTGTTTCTCAACCAAGGGAGCATATGAAGCTCTTGGGGGGGTGTGTTTGAATGTCTCAAAAAAAAAAAGTACAATGTAACTTTTAAAAAATTAAAACACTGAGCAAATGATATGCAGCTTATTACGTGATCTGAACGTCATCATGCGTTTAGAAGTATCTCCTGAGCAACGTGGTATACAATATACACGGCAGAGCAGTTTGTCATGTTCATTGATCTCATGTTTATTTGTACAGTTCATTGCCATTAAGTTTGAGAACTTCAAACATACTATAAGCTATTGCCATTACATATCAAGCAATCCTCAGATTTAAGGCAAGGTCTTTTTAGTGTGCAGTTGGAAGAAAAATGTTAGGAAATTGGCCAGAAAACCATAGAGGAAGTCACACACTCAATACCAAATATTTCATCAATGAAAACAGGGTGGGGTTTTCATTTGTTTTTTGCTTTTTTGAAGGAATGCTTCATCCCCCTCCCCTCCCAAACACACGTACAAATGTTAGAGACAGGAGGGAGAACTTTAGCTGGATATGAGAAGCAGAGGAGATCCAGTTAGTGAGTCAATCTAGAGATCTACTTTTGGCTTTGCTAATTAAACTCCTCTATCTAAGTCAGGACTTTCAGATTGACCAGGCCAATCATAGGGGTGGCCTGAGTCTGAAATAGACCATCTAGGGGACAATCTGTCTAGAACAGAGTCTGATGTTTTCTGTGCCTCTCCCCCATCGCCTCTTATTCCTTCTTCTTAACCATGAAGCATACATTTATGTGGATGTTGTGTTTGTGCTGTTTTTTCCTTTTCTTTTTGTAATCCCAAAGAAAGGAATTAGCTCCCTTGAACTAACGGCAGGGGGACAAAGAGGATTTACCTTGCCCTTGCTTCCTCCTTCCGAAGAAGAGAAAGGAGGATGAGCTGCCTTCACCCAGCACAAACCCATCCTCAACAGCAGCAGAAATAACTACGGCTTATGTTTTAATGCAATTGTCTTTTTCTATCCCTAGCAGCAGCTGCCCTTGCTTAGTCAGGGTAGAACAGCCCTTGTGTGAAATCATCTCCACTGGAAGCAATCTTTTTATAGCATGCAGAATTAAGATAACAGGCAAGAGATGAGATGGTTGATAAGATTCATAAGTGACCTGGCAGTAAATCAACTATCACCCAAGATGTGTCTGGTCTGAATAAGGCTATACTTGAGTGCCTCCCTTGCTTAAGTCCCTTTCATATGGACAAGGTGCCTACAAGAAATCAGTGCAGACCTTAAACATCTGTGAAATCCTTTTATTGTCTTTGGATAATGCCTTGATTTACTATCGTGGGCTGATCCCCGTAAGATTATTATTTTACTTCACAAAAGTACCCTGAAGTTTGGCTTTTTATAAGTAAGATTAATTTAGCATTCATAAAAATTAGGTGATTTATTCCTGGCTAGAGCCAGGTGTAGCTCAGACAAAAAGTTGTAAAAATGTCTCCAAAGAACTGTGGAAATGCATCTCAATTCTGACACTCATTTCTGCCTGCTATTTCTGTCCTGGAACAGAAGCCTCTTGAGCTGAGTCTTTAGTTTGTGCCAAACAGTGTGGCGGGTTTTTGTGAGATGGAAAAAAGTCCTCTAGGGACTAGCAATAGACTAGCCAATGTATAACTCATATGATCTAATTCTCATTTCAGCTACAGTCTTCAGAGCTGAGACTCTTAATACCCTGATCCTAAACAAATTGGCCAGTTAAGTCCCATTGAAATCATTGAAGTATAAGCATGTGTAACTCTGGACTGACTTCTGGGCAATCCAGATAAAATTAGGCGTGCCTAAATTATATTGAAATTAATGGATTTCTAGCCCAATCAAAACCATTAAACTGCAGGATTTACTTCTGAATATAAAAATGTATAGGATCTGGTTATTAGGCACATAGGTCTTATCTGCAAATATCCTAGACACTACCAATTTCGGCAGTGGTGGCAAAAAGAAAACAATAATGAAGTTGACGCAGTGCTGAGATAGGCAGAGCCCAGGAATCTTATCGGGATGCAAATCACCATCTCCTTAATCATCACATTGATCGTTTGATGAGCAGAGAGGAGCACTACCTCTCCTCCTCAGCTGATCTGTACAGATTATTTATTTTCTTTATTTATTTCATACCATTTATAAACCACTTGATTATTAAAAAACCCCTCAAAGTGGTTTAGAAAAATATTAGCTGAGAAGGTAGGGGGGTTGTCCTGTGTGCGCACATCTATGCACACCATTTTAGTCACATCTACCACTCGTATGCAGCCCCAGGGGGTTGGCCATGGGTAGATGGGTTGGCCCTCAGGCTGAATAATTTTAGCCACTCCTGCAGCTGAAATGTATTAATGGGGCAATTGCCCAGGGTAGCAAACTTGATGGGTGGTGTTTGCAACAGTGGCATGGGGACTGGACTCTTAAGGTTTTGGGTTTTATAACAAAAAAGTGATGTAAAACAAGGTAAAGGACCCTTGACAGTTAAGTCCAGTCGCGAACGACTCTGGAGTTGCAGCGCTCATCTCACTTTCAGGCCGTGGGAAGCCGACGTTTGTCCACAGACAGTTTTTCTGGGTCATGTGGCCAGCATGACTAAGCCGCTTCTGGCAAAACCTGAGCAGAGCACGGAAATGCCATTTACCTGCCCACCACAGCGGTACCTATTTATCTACTTGCACTAGCATGCTTTCGAACTGCTAGGTTGGCAGGAGCTGGGACCGTACAACAGGAGCTCACCCCGTCACAGGTATTCGAACCGCCAACCTTCTGATCAGAAGGCCCTAGGCTCAGTGGTTTCGACCACAGTGCCACCCGCGTCCCAAAAAGTGATGTTGGGGAAATGTTATTAGGCTAAATATGAGCCCTGGTGCCCACAAATTTCTATGAAATGGGCTAGAGTAACTGGGCTGCTCTAAATCCCCATCAATGAATGACACCACTGCTGTGGGCTGAGTGTGCAGGAACTCCTCCAAAGGCCTTTCCGTCAACGTTTGTACACAGGGAGAAGTCAGCCCAGATCGTCCATATTCAGAAATGCTATTAGTGGAAGAGGAGGCATTTCCTGGATCCAGATGGGAACTTTGCTGCTTCTGCTTCTTCCCTTCCCATTTTGGGAGGGCGGGGTAGAAGAAGCAGTTACAACAAAAATGTAGGGAGGGAGAGACTGTCCTGAATGGTGTTGCGTGAATGAGGGATTATGATATGTATGGGGTTGTCCCCACCGACCCCACCTAGTGGGAAGATGCGGACCTATGATTCAGGGTCTGCAGGAATGAGTCTCATCATTTAAATAGTTTCTGTTTGTGGGAAAACAAATCTCTTCTGCCCAGGGGTGGGTAGACACCGCAAATACACCTCTGCTTCGCAGCAGACAACAGGGCTGTGCATATGATTCAAATGAATCCCAAACTACAGCAGGCAGCTTTGAAGAAGAAGAAGAAGAAGAAGAAGAAGAAGAAGAAGAAGAAGAAGAAGAAGAGGAGTTTGGATTTGATATCCCACCTTTCACTCCCCTTCAGGAGTCTCAAAGCGGCTAACAATCTCCTTTTCCCTTCCTCCCCCACAACAAACACTCTGTGAGGTGAGTGGGGCTGAGAGACTTCAAAGAAGTGTGACTGGCCCAAGGTCACCCAGCAGCTGCATGTGGAGGAGCGGAGACGCGAACCCGGTTCCCCAGATTACGAGACTACCGCTCTTAACCACTACACCACACTGGCTTTGGACAGATTCAGGGTTTGTCTGAGATAAAGCAGCGCCCTGAACTGAAGCGGGGACATCTGATTTAGTGATTGAGGGCATTTCAGAAATTGTGGTATTTATGAAAACAGTGGCTACAGTGCAGCTGCAAAACTGAAACATCTCCCGAAGCATGGCACGCAAGAAAAACATCAGAGTGGATAGGAGGGAATTTTGAGTGGTAGGTGTAGTTTCTAATCAGAGTGAATGGTGTTTTTTTTACCAGGATTCCCCAATCGCAATGCTTTCAGGAAGAAATGCCGAAGCAATTTTGACCTTGTTCTTCTATGTTCTGTGCTCGTTGCTAGTACTACTAGTGGAACTTGCTTGGAAATTCTAGACAAGCAAAGCCTTCTGTCTTTGTGTCACATACCCTCACATCCACCCCTGTCAAGTCAGCTTTGTATTTAGTTTCTGTGTCTTATGGTGCCAACTGTGCAGAACACCAGTCTGCTCATTCAAGTCCACTCACAAAACCACAGGGAGGAAATGAAATCCTTTTCATCTCTCTCTCTCTCTCTCTCTCTCTCTCTCTCTCTCTCTCTCTCTCCCCCACACACACACACACCAACTTTAAAGGTACTTAGCACGTATGCACATGCATGCACAAACCCTGGCAGGATTCTTATCTAGTGGTACCTCTGTAATGCACGCTATTTTCATACAAATTACTCACAAAACAATAGTTGGAAATAAGTGATTCCTTTTTTACCACTTCAAGACTGCAAATGCAGCTCTTTCAGGGGGAAAAATGCTGCAGTCATTAAATTGGGCATTCATCCAGAGCTCTTCATTTCTACGTCCCACCGCTGCTATCGGGAAAGCTTTGGAGGAAAGGAAGATCTGCAAGGGGTCGTGGGGGATTAGGGGAGGAGCTACCTATATACCAATGTTCATGATAGCATGAGGAGGCTTGGAAATAAAATAATTTATTTTCTTATTATTATTTTGTGAAATGTGTTAGCTTAGCTATTCTGAGCCTATTCTGAGCTGAAATGTGTCAGCTTTCCCATCACTACATATAGGTGTACAATTCTAAATATTTTCCCCCAATAATCACATTGAGCAATTGTTAATTTCTAGCTATGTAATGCAGTTCATTTAAACAGATTTTGAAACAGTGTACTACAACAAAATGGCTTGCAATGTTGATATATAAAGCTGAAGGGATATCCAAATCATCGCCCTACTTCATAAATAGGGCCTGACAGTTTAATAGTGGAAGATACAGAAACAATTGCTTCTAACACAGGATATTTTATCTCTATTTATATTGAAGCTTCATTTTATGCAGAACATTCTTGTCCTTCTATTTCTAATGAAGAAATTATTCCCAGGCTACATTCTGAGTGGACATCACCTGAAGTCTACTGTAGTTTGCTAAAGCTTGGGAGACATGCTGATTTTTCCCTCTGTATTGTGCAACGCAATGAAAATTAATGAGGCATCATCAAGCTAAAACTATAATCAGCTTTAGAGGATGCCATTTATACCAGTGGGGTTTGAGCAGTCTAACTATTCTCAGGTTGGCAGGCAGTTCCTTGCAGTCCTATTTTAATTATGGCTATTTTAATGAAAAACTATGCTGACCTTTCTGTAGTTTATTTCCAGCATGCTTTCTAAGAAAGCAATTCTCAAACTGTGAGTGAGTGGATAGTCACAATTAAGCAAAAAAGGAAGACAGTGACTTCCAGATCAAATAGAAGAGGAGGTGTCAGTCAGAGTGCATGTCCTTGCTTTGCATACAAAAGATCTCTGGTTTAATTCCAGGAAACTACAGATAGGAGGGCAGGGAGCAGGCCCCAGTCTGAAATCCTCCATAACTGCTGCCAGTCAATATAGACAATAATGAGCTAGATGGACCAGTGGTCTGACTCTGTATGAAGCAGCTTCTTCCTATGCTTCTAATGTAATTATATTACAGTATTATTATTACAGCTTATTACAGTAATATCAAGCACGGCTTCTGTAGCTGACTTTTGGGTCCAAACAGGTTCATATGGGGGAGAAATTAGGCAGTGGAGCATAACATAATGTCTCATTTTGTAGTGGGCTTCAATTTGTGTGTTTCAACAACTCTGTGCAGCCTTGTGCATGGGAACCTGAATGCAATTCCTACAGTTAACGGAGAATGTCATTTCGTCTTTACAGATGGAGGATTGAGGCTGAGTCAAAAACTGACCTGAGGCTACCAAGCAAGTCCATTGTCTGCTTATGACTTTGATATATTTCTCTAGCTAACACAGTCCCCACTAGTTCTCATGAGAAATGAGGACATTCATGCTTCTCCATCTTATAAGTTACGTTAATAAAATTATGTCAAACTAAGGAGAACAAACTGAATCTTAAATACCATAGGTTTATATAGTGTCAAGTCAAACTTCTGTGGCTTGTATGCTTCTTCTATAGACCAGCCAAAAGTCAAGAATCTTTCAGATAAGCCATGGCAACACAGGAGAGAGACAGAGAGAGTGGGGAAACAGAACAGAAATGCCTGAATTTACTGCCCCCTTCCAAAGTGCTATGCTGTCATATATTTTCCCTGTTCTTTGTACCCAAATAATCAAGGTGGCTAAGAATCCAATAAACTTGTAAAATAAGAATAAAAATAACTGCAATGATAGCAACAGCTATCAAATAGCTGGGGGGTGGGACTTGCTGGGAATTGTTTTCATAGCCCTTCAACCATAAAATCTGAGAAATCATTTTGGGAAGGCTGTTCTACATTCTGGGCACCACAATAAAAAAGGTTCTCTCTTATACCTACTCACCATGTATCAAACAGCAAGGGTGCCGGGAGAAGGGCCCCAGAGGCAGCAGCGAATGGTTTGATGGGATGCCACTGTTCACCTCATCTCGAGTCAGTTACATTGCTGCTGCTTACCAGGAGGTAAAGTAGGGAGTCAAGGCAGCAGGAAGGTTGTTATACTGGAAGCACATGGTCAGGAGCAGAGGATTAGCTTAATAGTGCCTTTGGACCTCCATGACCTTGCTTCACCTCTGCCTCTGGGTAAGCTGCAGTAGTATGACCAACCAGAGGTCTGGTGACCAGTGGCACCCCACCTAAACCATCCACTAGTGCTAGGCATGATTGGATCTGTCAATTTCAGTTCTCCAATCTTCCAGTATTAAATTCAGTTACACACATTTCCACAGAAATTTGCTATTTTTCTTTTAAAAATTCATCAGCATTCTTGTGTAAATTTCTCCTAATAAACAGATATATATATTTTTTGCATGTAACTTTGCCTAATGTACGGACACGGGTGGCGCTGTGGGTAAAACCTCAGTGCCTAGGACTTGCCGATCGCATGGTCGGCGGTTCGAATCCCCACGGCGGGGTGAGCTCCCGTCGTTCAGTCCCAGCGCCTGCCAACCTAGCAGTTCGAAAGCACCTCCAGGTGCAAGTAGATAAATAGGGACCGCTTACCAGCGGGAAGTTAAACGGCGTTCCGTGTGCTGCTCTGGTGCCGATTCGCCGGAGCAGCTTCGTCACGCTGGCCACGTGACCCGGAAGTGTCTGCGGACAGCGCTGGCTCCCGGCCTCTAGAGTGAGATGAGCGCACAACCCTAGAGTCTGTCAAGACTGGCCCATACCTTTACCTTTACCATGCCTAATGTACACATTTTGCCAAGAAAGTTCCCCTAACACATTTTGAATGCTATCTTCACTAATACTGTATATGCATTTTATGCACACACTTTACATAAGTATGTAAGTGTATATGTACACATTACTTGGCTGGATATCTACATTGCAAAATTCATAGAAGTTCAAATTTTGAAGGCTGACTGTGTTTTGATTTGCTTATTTCAAGGAGTGCAGGTTCGATAGGTTTACCTTTAAATGAAAACTGAATTGAATTCCTCCCCCTTCCCTAGCTAGGCGCAGATTAAAGTACACAAGCTGGATCATATGAGGAGGGCCGTTTTTAAGGTACTATGCCATTTACGGCCTTAATGATTAAAAATGGAAAATTGATCTGAATACAGAAACCAACTGTAGATAATATGATGCCCTCTGCTGCCTCCAGTAAATATCCTGGTGTTCAAACTTTGAACCAACTGAAATTTCTGGATTGTCTTCCAAGGCAGCCCAAGGCAGAACGCATTACAGTAATTTAACTGTGAATGACCGAGGCAGTGTCTGATTATTCATGTCCTAGTCTCTTCCAGGTAATATTACTGTAAAGGGAAACCAGAAGAAGGAAGGCACCAATAATAGGAAAAGAGGGACAGGGGGGAGGAGAGGAAATCTCAACGGTATACAAAAACAAAGGTTTTTGTTGGTCCAACATGTTTTGATATACACTTTCTTCAGGAGCACTTAAAAAGCAGGTGACTTTTCCCCACTTTGGGGTGCTCAGTACCAAATGATTTGATTACAGAAGTCACTAGAGAACAGTGGTACATATTTCAAAACATGTTGGAACAATAAAATCTTTATTTTTGTGCACCCTTGAGATCTCATCACTCCCCTTTTTTCTAGTTAAATTACTGTAATGCCTCTACCCGAGTTTGCCTTTGAAGGCAGTTTCAGGAATTTCAACTGGCAGCACAAAGAGAGTGTTCACTGACAAAGCACTCTTTGTTTTTATTGCAGTAGTTCAATAACTGAGAAGATATTTTTGTTTTTTGTTAGCAAATGCTGTGCTTGACTAGTGGTGGGGGTGTGAATCATAATTAAAACAAGATTAAAATACATGAAAATATAGTGTTATATGGGATCATTGCAATTTGCATCCACTTGCTAATTAGTCCACCTGTTCAAATACTCCAAATTAAAACCAATTTACTTAGGGCTACATAAACCCTGCAGCTTCTATTAAAGTTTTAATAGAGTATTAATAAATTCAAAAATTATAAGATATGAAAGGAGAAAATATTTTTATTTTACACAGCATACTCATAACGACAACTTCCACATTATCTTAGTGTTTTTCCCAAACACCTGAAGTTGTGACAATGTAGAAACCCAGGATTCACCACTCACCTGAGAGATAAAGGGAATGTCATGCTGTAGAAGACATGCTGTCATCTCAGTAGAACTTACTCACAAGTAAATATGTTTAGGGCAATAGATTAGTTTTCAAACAGATGAGTTGTGTTCAGCATTTATTGACCTGGCATTTATTTTAAAATATAATGCACCAGCAAATTTATTTCCTTTTGTTTGTGCGAATGGGACACTTACATGATCTGGCAGCCTGTTTATAAAAGTATGCTCTTTTATCAATGAACCTAACTGGTCCTTTCCATCTTTACTCAGAAGTAAGTTCCACTGCCTTCAGGATAGCAGCCTTACAATTTCTCGCAGGAACATAGTAATCTTTTCCAGAAAATGCACACAAAAGACTCTAATTCCTCTAGTCCTGGATAAATTGACTTCAAAGCCTGCCCAATGTCTGAAAGCAAAGACTCTTAACTACAGAGCCAAACATTTGCTTGCCCAAGAAAAATATACAATCATAATACGTTGATCAATCATCCTAGTATTTAAATTTTGTCATATTATTGCTATGATCCCAGAATTTTCAGTGTTCTTCATTTGCACACACGGCAGCCTTTTTAAAAAGTTAGAAGCATCATATTAATAGACTTAAAATGCTTCAATTAACATGAACATGTTTCTTTCATATATATCCCCAACCCAGCTTTCTGTTGTATATTTATACAGAAATCTTATACGGGGAAATCTTAGCATTTGGTATCCAAACTGCTAGTATTGTTGCAGTGATCATGCTGTACTGCAGTGACTCACCATAGAGAATATGCAGAATAAAATTTAACAGGTTCCATTATCAGCTTGATTCAATGATGGTCAAGGAAAATCAGCTTTATTGCTATGACTAAATCCACCTTAGTACACACTCAGAATTGCCAACTGAAAGAATGAGCAGCAGGACTCTTAATACCTATGAAAAATACAGTTTGGCTGAGTTACTATTCTTAATTCCACTACCTTCTAATCTTTAATCACCCATCTCTTCAAAAGGTTCCTGTACTTTTTTCTTAGTATTTTAGGAAGCCATTCAAACCCAATATCCTCTGGAGTGTGTGGAGTTTGGAATACAGTGGTACCTCACGTTAAGTACTTAATTCATTCTGGAGGTTCGTTCTTAACCTGAAACTGTACTTAACCTGAAGCACCACTTTAGCTAATGGGGGCCTCCCGCTGCCGCCGTGCTGCCAGAGCACAATTTCTGTTCTCATCCTGAAGCAAAGTTCTTAACCTGAGGTACTACTTCTGGGTTAGTGGAGTCTGTAACCTGAAGCGTCTGTAACCTGAAGCTCATGTAACCCGAGGTACCACTGTAGAGAGATTTCTGTCTGAGCTGGGATGAGCCTGGGCTCAGCCAAAGCTATACAGGCCGAATTCCTTCATCCACAGGGCTGGCCTGATGATGAGGCAGATTGAGGCAGCTGCCATGTGGGGAAAAGTTGTGACAGCCATGTGGCCTGTACCCACTATGCTATCCTGCTGCTCTCAAGTGTGGTGGGCTATATTTTCATCTCACCAGTATTGGATTAAGATTAAATTGCCAATCCAACTGTCTTCTGTATGGGCCTTGGGGGAGGATGACATCTTGTCCTTTGCCTCAGGCAGCAAAATGTCTTGAACCGGCCCTCTTCACCTTGTTAAGTGTCAGCTCAGCTGGGGCTCAACCAGGTAAGCTGAAGGCGGCTAAGTCTCCAAAAAGGGGTCTCATATAGGATAGAACAGGGGGAGACTTACTCCCATGCCAAACCCTATTTAGCTTGGTCACATGACCTAGCAATCCAGTGGAAGCTGCACCGCAAAAAGGATGGCATAAGTCAAATTAGTTTAAAGGCTTGTTTCCCCTCTCCAGGCTCAGGTTGGCTCAGCAGCCAGTTGCCCTGCTCCTGAATGGGGTTGGGAATGTGTTGGCTCCTTACACTTTTGGATTGCTCTGTCCATTAAAAAGACAAAGGCATTTGTGATAAGTCTATCAGAACTCCTTCGAGATCAGAACACAAAGGTCTATTTAACTGAGAGGTTATGTTTATTATTTAAGATACACAAAGCCAAAATCAAGGACATTAAAAAAAAGTTGTTTCTAATTTAATATGTTGCTTACATGACATAGGAAAGTGTTTATAGTTTCCCTGGTTACAGGAGATCAATAGCAAAGAGCAATTATAAATCAAAATCCTCCAGTGTCTTTTTTCCAGAAAGCACAGCATGGAAACCATGAAGGACAGCTTTGATAATTTGAAACTGAAGACAAAGCAGAGAACAGAATTACAGCACAATGCTAACCATGTCTACTGAGAAGTAATTCCTATTCCATTCTCCCAGTTAACTGGACTCAGTATAGCAGCCTTAGGGAACAATCCCCAAACCACGCTACTGCAGGAGGGTTCTGCTACCATGAAAGTCCTCGCTGCACTTGCTGAAAGCACAGGCAGTCAGGTAGCTACCATCTGTAAAGTCAGTAGAAACCACCAACCCACTCAACAAAACAGGTCATTATGGGGTCAAGGAAGAGCTGGCAGTAGATCCACTGGTTCAAAAGCTGACCCATAACCAGGTGAGGAGCCTGGCAAAATCTCCTGTATTTTTGAGAACAGAAATGAAAAGAATGGTCTCACTCCCTGCTTCCAGGAGAGATGTTTTCAAAACTATCCATATATTCCCTTCTTTGCCATGACCACTTTAGCCTATTTTGAAAGTCTTTCTTAGAGGAAGAAACATCCGCTGTATTGTGCACATCCATTTATTTACTAGATTTTAACACATGCACATTGCTGTAATACTCACTCAAACTGGGAATAACAAGAAATTTATTTATGGAAGTCTTGATGTATAACTACATTGTTTCCACCTGTCTACACACAGAGAAAGCTACTAGATTTCAATTCCATGACAAACTTTGGAGATTTTTAAATACATTGTTGACGATGAGCTACACAGCACATTTTTTCTCCTTTTAAGGGAGTAATGTGGTAGACTCAATTTCTCATGCAAATTGTAGTTCTCTTGTCAATGCTGAAAATTATTATAGACCCACTGATTTACTATCTACCTGGAGAGGGGGGGGGGTATTAGTGGCTGGATGTACAACCTCTTGAGGGGTCAAGAAAAGGACTATACAAATATGTGGATAACTCGCAAAGAACAGCACCTGCATTTAGTGGTGCGTAGTATTTTCACTCATATTCATTTTCAGTGTACTTAAGTTAGTCGTGCCCCTTGATTCTACTCTGATTATGACTTACTTGGGTACAACCTTGCATGTGTAGTCATTAGTTTTTCCTCCTGTCATACCAGAAAGAAGTTTCTTATTAGCAAAATCTTTTCCTTTTAATGCTTATTTGGCTTCCAGGGTAGTTTCCCTGGGTGGTATTAGTTGAACCCAAGTATGTTCTTCGGAAGCTGGCTTCAAGCACCAGGCCTGCTGGCAGACATATTACGAAGATGTCTGCAAACGTGACATGAAGGTTGGCAACCCTGCCATGTGGGAATCGCGGCGCCTAGAGACAGTCAGTTGGGTCATGCCTCCATAGCAGTGACCAGAGGAGGAATGTCTGCTGGGAGCAGTGCAGATGCACCATGGTGCATCTCCAGTAGCACAACTGGGCACCTTCATCTGCCCCTAGCTACAATAAAACATGTTTTATCCTGTACTAGTATCTACGGCCACAGCAGACACTGTAACCTTCCAACAGTTTGACTTCACCCCCAAAGCTGCAATCCCTCACTGTCTCCTAAGACAGATGGATGCCAACCAAATTTTAGTTATAATGAGACCATTACAAAAAATATCTTGCAATATCTGTCAAAAAAACAGCATGAGCTGCAGTGGAGTAGATCCAAATGGGAAAGGATAGCTACTGAAACTAATTCAAATATCCTGGTTTCCTTGCTGTTCTTCTACTATTTTAAAGGGGTTCTGCAACTTCTGTAAAAGCTGCTTTAATGCTGGCAGACTGAATGATAGGAGGCACAGGCCCCTTCTATTGTAAACAACCATGGGTTACACGCTCATTAGGAATATACAAACATTAAGCTTTGGAGTTAAAGCCTTTGTACTACTGCCTCTGCATAATTACTAGCACGTTTTAAAATAATATTCTGCAGTAAAGAAAATAAATAAACTCTCCACCCTTATTCTCCTGGCTTACCTCAACTCCTACCGCTATTCTCCACCTGTTGCTGAAACTGAAGGCATATCCCAGGTTCACTAAAGCTGCAATCCCAACAGGATCTCCATCTAAAATAAACTTGTTTATAAATATTGGGTTTAATAGCAGAAGGAAAGGACCATCCTGCATTTTCTGCA
Organism: Podarcis erhardii; assembly: GCF_964252035.2. Taxonomy (NCBI): domain Eukaryota; kingdom Metazoa; phylum Chordata; class Lepidosauria; order Squamata; family Lacertidae; genus Podarcis; species Podarcis erhardii. The sequence goes on from NC_138513.1 coordinate 26,756,953, forward strand.
CCCGTGTACCCTGCACCCAAACACAACCCCTAAGTCCGACAACTAGGTTCAGTACTGAAAGTCAGATAAACTCTTTCCTACTTTACTCGCTTTCGTATGGCTAAGTCAGTTTACTGCATTAAAATATATTAAAAATGAAGAGCTTCATTAGACTTATTTTTTGGAACCATATAAATAATAAATCCCAAATATGGTATTTCATCTAGTACAGAAAACTGGCCCTTGCATACCCAGTGGGGAGGAGTGGCTGTTGCCCTTCTTCTTCCCCTTATATCACCAACTGCTATGGAGGATAATTCCTGATCTCTGTGCAAACCTCACGTATGCCAGTAGGTTTGCTCAAAACAACAACTTATTTGCAGTTGCTAACATTATTTGCAGCAATCCGCATAAGATTTTCTTCTGAGCACAAAGCAAGCGGATAGAATTGCATTTAAGCAGCTGCTGCTTACTATGGTTGACTGTTCAACCTGGCTTCTATATGACGGTTGCAGGGAAAGAGTACAGGGTAAAATAAAATTCATTGTTTTCATTATGTCTAAAATACAGTGGAAACTATTTGTAATGTTTAGAAAGTGGCCTATATAGCAGATCCCCCCCCCCAATTTTCTATTTATTTATTTTTTAAAAAAAAAACACTGCGATTTATCCTGACCCTGAAAATATTAAAGAATGCTCAATTTGCTATGGTTCTATTTTCGCTTGCCAACATGACAACAGATAAACAGAACTGACTTAGTTGGTCTTTAAGGTGCTACTGGAAGGAATTTGTTTTGTTTTGACTATGGCAGACCAACACGGCTACCTATCTGTAAGATAAACAGAAGTAAGGATAAAACAAAAGGAATTTAATTTGTAAATGATAGGCGCAAAATTATTCTGGGCCAGCAGTATATATAAAATTATACTGTACCGCTGTAAAGGTACACATTTTTCTTTAATTATGTCTTAAATGTGCAATTGTGTGAATGCAACTTTGCTTGGGTGTGTTACTAGCCAGTTCAGATTAAAGATGAGGACTTATTGGCAGTTACAGGCATTTTACTACAAGACAAACCCAAACTAGACAAGCATTCGAATTCTATAATGCATAAAAACAGAAGGTAATTTGAAGTGTCAACACATAAGCAAAACTTAACTTGCCTTTGTCTTATATGGTCTCATACTGAACTAAGTAATCTCACACCATTTGCACAGGCTGTGTATTATCTCCTACCCTGATTTGTAAAAATAAGTTCAGTTGGAATCTATGTACTATTCTTCCAAGCAAATGAGATTATACTGCACAATCTTTAAGCAGGTTTACTGAGAAGTAAGGATCCTTCCAGACCGGCATTGTTTGCAGGTAAGATTCAGTTTCATACTGGCAAATTTAGCTTACCCAATTATAGTGGACCTGGAAGTCTTCCACAACATATCCTTTCCCCAGACCTTCTGAGATAAGGAAAGTGCTGGGAAAATGCATTTGAGAGTGTGGGATAACACTTGTTTTGGTGCAACATCATCTAACCTCCTAGTAAACAAATCACAAAGAATGCTGAATAAACAAGTCATCTGGAAGTGGTGTAGTCCAATGAAATGCAGTGAGGGCTATTCTCTAGGAAGTGCGTTCAGAACACAACCTCCAAATTTTTAAAATTAAAATTCCAAAAGTATTTTAATGCACTTCAATTATTTTAAAGCTGTTTTGGTGTATCATAGGGAAAAGTCAGAAAAGCACACAACTTGTTTTGAGTACCCACATATGCTTTTGAACTGTGCTTTTTAAAAAATCATAGTTTTTTACACCACATTATAAGACAAGGGACATGGTGGTTAGATGTTGAAACTAAATATAAAAAAATCCTATGTATACATGCAAACAGCCTAATTCAACCCAGTGCTCTCCCGAGGTTCCACAATTCCCATCATCCCTGATCACGGGGCTGTGCTACTTGGAGCTGATGGGAGTTGTCATCTAACAAAATCTGGAGGGTACCAGGTTGAGGAAGACTGCTCTAGAGTATGTCTCAAGTTGTTCTTTGAAAAGTAGTGGGTTTTATCATTCACACAGCATAGTTCCAAGTGTGATCGCACTGTGTTCAATGGAGGTTACTCCAAAATAAGTGAGCACAGAATTGCACAATGATTCAAAAACCACTTCGTACTAAAATGATCTTATCTTCTAATGCTTAATTATAATATTTGTGAAAAGCATTAGAAAAATATATTGTAAATAAAAATGTCTTGCTTAGAAACTTAAACTAATACAGTGGTACCTCAGGTTACAGACACTTCAGGTTACAGACACTTCAGGTTACAGACTCTGCTAACCCAGAAATACTACCTCGGGTTCAGAATTCTCAGGATGAGAACAGAAATCGTGTGGCGGCAGCGGGAGGCCCCATTAGCTAAAGTGGTAACTCAGGTTAAGAGCAGTTTCAAGTTAAGAACGGACGTCCAGAATGAATTAAGTTCTTAACCCAAGGTACCACTGTATAGCATTTCATATTTTCATATTAAGAATAATTATTAGCCTTGCACTATAATTATAAGTATATTCAAAGTAATATTCTTTGCCTTTGTGTTATTTGTGTTTTGACTCACAAAAAGAAACTCCAACCCTAAATGTGTCCATCCTAATCTAGAGCTCCATTCAAAATACAAATAAAGTTCAAGGAGCTCCGACTTATCACAGAGGCGCACACTCTGATAGGTGTTCCATACTATTCTAAATGGGAAATCCCTTCCTTGCATGTTTCAGAGTTCCATACGCCTAGCAGAATACCCGCACATACAATGTGCTACTAGAAATAAGTGCTACTGTAATCAATGGGCTTTATTTTCATATCCCACATTATGGATTTGGGTTAGCAGGGCTGGCCCGATACATTTAGCTGCCTCAGATGGGACAGCAAGTTATCCATCACCATCTAGGTTGACCAAGTTATTTTGGTACTTGAGGCAGAAACTCCCATAAGCCCCTTTCAGCTTCCCCGGCAATAACAACACATAATAGGAGGCTGCCTAATGGTAGGATTTGTATTTGGCCCTGTATTTGTAGGAATTGTTTTAAAGTTACTATGTTATCAACAAAATATTTGATTAATCTAATTAAGCCAAAGTTTTGGCCCAAATCAAGACGTATCTACAATACAGTCATATCTGTTTAGAATCCTACAGCAAAATGCAGTAAAGCATCGCTCCCTCTCTCTTTCTTTGTGATAACTAGTTTACTTTGGGCTGAAGACTACAGGAAAAGCTACTTTTGAATTCAGGGAAACTTTCAAAAGCAGCTTGTAATAATATGGCGTTGTAGTCTGCTTCTCAAAAGGGGTGGGGGGGGGATAACACTGGGCACACATATGGCCTTGGCTGGGGTTAAAAGAACTAATTTAGGTATGCCAAAGGCTGGGACATGTGGGGATTTTAATTTCTTCTTCTTCTTTGAGCACCAGACCACCCATTGTGCCATATAAAATGTGCTTTTAAAAGTCCCCTTAATTTCAAAAGTGGTTTGCCATTTGGCATGGGGAGGTGATGTTTGAGAAACACAAGCCCAATGTCCCCCATGAGAAAGCAGAATGACTTGTGCTATTCTTTGGATTCTAGCTCTTAAGATGCGCCTATATCGCATCTTTGGTTCCTGGCCTGTAGGATTCGGTGTTTTTGTTCAAGATGAATGATATGTTGATAATAATAAAAAAACCAAGCATAATGAACAGATTACCTCTGTCTGAAAGAAAAACACACTTAGCAAATATATTGCGCTTGTACTGTAGAAGCATGCTGAAAAGTTTGAGAACTCGGATGAATCCTTTATGCTATGTGTATGCATGCGTGTGTATATACACCAAAATGCTTTGTAAAGTAATCATTAAAAGCAACAACAACAACAAAAAATCACACTATTAGCAGGCATTTATCAAATCATTTTCTCATAAGCGATATTTTTAATAAGTACGCTGGTACATGTATTTTTAAAGGCATTTCTTGGAAATTATCGCAAATATTTTGGAAGTAATCCATCAAATGCTACCACTGCACAATGTTTGGAGTTTATGCAAGACTCCAGGTCACTTAATTCAAATTGTGCAACAGTAGTATGTACCAGGTTCTAAACAGATTTTTACAGAATTATCAGTCATTGATTCCAATGGATTTAAGGATACCTAATTCTGTGTGGTGTTAGGATAGCATGTGGTAGTTTAAGCTTGGATCTCAGGGTTGCAAAATAGTTCGTGAACATGGAAAAAATAGTTTCGTCATTATTTTAAATAATTAATAAGCTTTCCCAAATAGGTATAATGGGGAACAAATCCTACTGATGCCAATGGAAAATAAGTAAGGAAATGTGTTTATACATCAGTTTATAATGTAGGGAAGTCTAGCATCAAGGTATAAGGAAGTGATCAGCAAAACTTACAATATGCAGAGGATATTTTATAAACCTTCCTTGCTATCATTTGTTTACTTTTGGGATTAATATATTTAATATTACTGAAGATTAATTTCTGCTTCCATATTGCATATTGCACACCCTTCCTCAAATTCTTAGTGGGCACAGTATTCAACAGTTTGCAAATGCCTAATTTTGTTGCCAGTATTAAATGAATTCTAAGAACAGACGGAGACTTTTATTTATTTATTTTTAAAATGTTTTTTCAACATGCACTTTCTTTAACTATGTAACTGCTATTATTCAAAATGCTATCAAATAATATTTCCTTTTTTAAAGTATTTCCATATTCTTATAAAATTGCTTTCTTATTACATTTTTCCATTCAAGTCTCCCTGATAATATCTGATATTTAAGATATTTAAGAAGCTCTAAGGGCAGCTTATCAGGTGGGTCAAGAAGCAATCTAAAATAAATAATAAAATGATTCACATTTCAAACTCCATCTTGTTACTTGTAAGGCAAGAACCACTGAATTAAATAGGCCCGGCTTGATTATAAAGTGCAAGTCCTTTGTAATAGTGGATTGCTTGTATTCATCTCTAACTATAAACTACATTTTAACCAACAGTGAAATAAAGATAAGTGTAGACAGAAAGCTAGAGATGAAAATTGTTTTATACACTGAGGCTTAATAAGGATTTATTTTGCATGACAGATCAAATAAATAAATGTTAAATAAAATGAATAAAGGCTTCTACCTGGCCATTGTTATCCTCATTAACATAGGTGAATTAACCCCCGCATTTAAATTTAAATTTGTTTGCAACATATACCCACAATTATTACACAAATGCTCAGCACTACAGTGTTGAATTCAGAGGTTTTGATATGAAAGAAGTGCAGTGATGGACGGCATAGATCATTTAAAAGGAAAGAAGTTAAACTGTTTAAAGATTGTTGTTTTTCTCATGCTAGGTTATATTACATCAGCGAAAGATACTATCAAAAGCAAGCTACTGCGGACACATGGAGGAACTGTCAGCAGTTGTCTGCTAGTTTTGATGACTGAATTTCCCATCATGATATCATGTACAGATCATGTTGGAAACAGATGACAGTTTCCTGTGATGCTACTGCAATCAGTCAAATACAAAGGTCCTTATAACCTGTTGAAAGTCAATACAAGACAAGGGCAAGATTTAAGTCTATTCATTGCTCTGCAAAGGTACCTACTGTTGCAAGTTATAACTACCAGTGTACCAAAACACAAACACGTTGCTTTTGCTACTGATAGGGTTTCTAATGGAAGAAAAATTTGTACAACAGTGATGCCAGATGAAGAAAATTACTTACAATTGTTCATTGTCAGCACCACTGTAAATACACGCAGATACATTTTGGGAAAGACTCTATTGAGTTCTTTGGGATATAGAGGTTCTAACAAATGGTCTGATTCATGCCCGTTTAGAATCTACACCTTAGGCATTGCCCTAGTTATTTGTACATAAAAATTTTCTAACGTACAAGCATGATAGACATATGTATAGGTATTAATCCATAGGCGTTCAAGTTTCAAAGAAAATGAAATAGCAATTTGAAATCTAATCTCTATTCGTATGCGAAAGTGACCCCCACAAAAATCATTATTTCAATTATGTCAGAAAGATACACCAATTTGAAGCAGAAAACAAAAATATATAATTTACATATACTGAATAAAATTCTGCCAAAAAACCTTTTGTAATGTTCAAAACTATGTAACTGGACTAATTTAAAATTGGTATTTGCCATCCATTGTTAAGCAAGTTTTGTTACATATACTGTTCTGAAATAAGCCGTGATGGCTTCATTTGTATAATGAAGTCTATAATAGTGAAGAATTTCAATAATTTAGACAAATTTATGCCAGCATTCTTATACAGATTACTGGGAAGTCAGCTTCACTAAATTGCTTTTTCTAGGTAATGTTTGATATGATATGGATCTAATGCTGTAATCCTAAACAGTATTCCTGTTCCTATGAATATGTTTAGGATTGTGTTTTACTTTGGGTTAATTGTATTACAGAATATTACTCACTGCAACTCAACTTTAAATATATGAGTTTTTGTATTTCAATAACAGCTAAATATCAATATTTTCCTTGAATTGTGATGAGCTGTTTTCTTAACATTTTGTATTGTATGAAGTTTTCCTTCTTATTCTTCTGCCAATTAAAAATTATTTCTCTTTGAAATTACAATAATAAATTATCAACTTAAACATGTGAAAAAAATTAATTAATCACTCTTTATATAAATATACAATTTCTGTTTGCAGATAATTCAGTGTTCTCAGATCAACAAGACCTTTTCCTCATAAATTGCAAGATAGAAATAATAAGAAACTACAACACTGTAAAATAATTGGCAAAGAAAATTGCTCAAAAAGGATATAAAACTACAAAATGTAGACAATTTCAAGTATGAGTTTTCTACTACTTATTCTAGCAATTATAAATGACATGAGACAAGGTCAAGGCTTTCCTTGTGAACTTTTCATTCTGTCTGAACACGCCTATTACTTTCTCTTTCTAAGCATTGCTTCATTTATCTTCCTGTGTGTGTGTGTGTGTGTGTGTGTCTGTGTGCGTGCGTGTGTGTGTGTGTGTGTGCGCACACAAGCACATCTTACCTTTAGCAGTTTTACTATGGGACTGACATCTTTCATTTCTAGCTTCCCACTTGGAATTTTGTAGCATATTTAAATCATTTTACAGAATCACAGAATTTGTTGTAGAAGATATGCAATCCAGATAAATGCACATGTCAAATTTAGCTTTAAAACTATAGGACGTATAAAATAAACTCTGAAGTGAATGGAACTTCCCTGTAAATGCATCTGATCACAGAATACCACTAAATTTAAATATATTGAATTTACTTTCAAGTAAATGTCTTAAGAACTGAAATGTAATTGCAGAAATTCTACACTTTTTGCTTTACATTGTTATTGATCAAAATTGAAATTCACTTCTATTTCTTCCTAAATAATGCTTTATGCTCTTTATACAAGACTATGTACGGTATAAAAAGTGGCATTTATTGTGGGTATTTAAATAGTATACTGTACATACTATTCAGTTTGTAGTCTCTACCTGAAGAAGTTGCACTATGTGTATGATATAATTTACATTGTATCTATTACACAAGTAGTACTGTAAACATCTGAAACATGTACTTCTAATTTATCAGTTTATGTGCTTTTCAGAGGCAGGACTCTCATTTTATACATCAAACTGTTTACATATTTGTGTGTAACCCTCTTAATCCATAAAACCAACCAAAAGAATAACTACAAACTTCTTCCAGGGATAGAACTTGCATGCTTCAATTATATATTAGGCAACCCTAAAGAGAAACGGGCTCCATGACTGCTCGTGGCGCTTCTTCCAAAAGCGCGCAGCAGCCTGCGACTCTGAACGGGAGGGAAACAAAAATCTGGGGAAAGGAGGACTGAATGGAAACCCTGGTGTCAGAGATGCACACGCTAATCCGGATTCCGAAGCGAGTCTCTCCACCCCGCCCCGCCGGCCAAGGATTTTATGGTCCACCACCTGATGGTCCCGGCATCTCTCTGCCCGCGATGAAAGGTCTAGAAGGCGAGGCGCTGCGCTCTCCGCGTCTCCCCAAAAGGTGACTTAACCTCACCAAAGGAGCGCACCAAAGAGGAGGCCACTTTCTTCGCCAACAGCCCGATCCACCTGGGGGTGGGTTTCCCCTTTTCGACCCCCGACCCCACCCACCTACCCACCCAAGAAAAGACACGAGGGGCGCGTTTACCTGAGCTGTCGCTTTTCCGCTTGCCGGCGCGCTTCTCGGTTTCCACCGGGGACAGCGCCTGCCTGCCATAATCTCCCGGAGCGCACGCCGCCCCCGTCGGGGTGCTGCTCCCCAGGCTGGATGAGTTCGAGCACAGTCCCGGGGGGCTACTGCCCAGCTCCGGGGGTCCACCCGAGTCGGGCTGCAGGCACAGGCTGTGCCTGGCCGAGGCGGAGGGCGGCGGCGGCGGAGGGGGAGGCGGCGGCGAAGCCATCTGCGCAATGTGCCAGTTCGTCTGCAATGGCTGGTGCTGCTGCTGCTGCTGCTGCTGCTGCTGCGCCTGGTGGTGGTGGTGGTGGTGATGGTGATGGTGGTGCCCCCGGTGATGCTGGCTGCCGAACATGCCCTCCTCGCTGGGGTATCCCGCGATGATGCAGGAGGAGGCCGAGGGCGAGAGCTCCGGGTAGGACATGTGGTCGGAGCGGCCGTGCAGGGCGAGCGCCGACTGCGAGAAAGGGTGCAAGCCCTGGCCCGGGGCATGGTGCGGGCTGCGCAGGCAGCCGAAGAGCGTGTGATCCATGGCGGCGCGCAAGGCGGCCCCGCGGCCCGGGGAAGCCCGCGGCTCAAGAGGCGCCGGGGCGCTGCGCTCTCCTCCCGGCCAGCCCCCCCCCAAGCCACCAGATGCCGCCGCCGCCGCCGCTGCGCGCTCGCCAATAATCCAGGGCTGGTGCGCCCGAGCGGGGCCTCGATCGGATGCTCCCGATCGGCGCGCTGTCCGCCGGCGGCGGCAGAAAGGAGGTGGTCCCGCGCAAGTGCTCCGAGGGGGAAGCGGCTCGCCGAGGTTATAAATACAGGAGTGTGTAACGTGAGCCGGGGGCTGGCTTAGCGGCGGCGCGGCGGCACTGACCACAGGCGAGCTGCTGCCTCCGCGCGCCCGCCCGCCCGCCCGCCCGCGGCTCCCCTCGCCCTGACCCCGGCTCGGCCTCCGAGGCGCGATCGGGAGGCAGGGCGAGCTGCGGCGGAGAGGGAGCCCCGGGCAGGGACAGGGGGGGCCAAGGGGGCAGCTGCTCCGGCCAGGGTCCCTCCTTCCGCCCCTTTGGCCCGGAGGGAGAGCGCCGAGGAGCAGGTGGCACGAGGAGGAGGTTACTACTCCCTATATCTGGGGGGCACCGCCATCGAAGGGAGGGTGGGACCCAGCCCCTGGCGTAGGCAAGGAGGGGGACAACTGCCTCCACCCCTATATCAAGTAATAAAATATTGCTCCCCGCTAACATAAATCCTGGCTACGCCCATGGAGCCAGTCTGGCAGGCCGGGATGCGGAAGCCAAGAGGAGAGAGCCAGGATCTCCCTCCGGACAGCCGCCCAGGGCAAAATGGGATTGGGCCTTTGCGCAAGCAGCCGCCTGCCATGACTTGTTTGGTCCACATCTTCTCTCTGGGGGAGAGGATAGGGCTTGCTGGCAGTGGGGCTGGCGGCCTTGCTGGGCCTGCTCCCTCTTAACAGGAGACCAGGACGCGCGGCCTCTTCTTCCCCGCTGGCTTGCCCGCTCTCAGCCGCTCACCTGCACTTCCCCATCGAGCCAGCCTCCCTTGCCAGGCCAACCCAGAAATAAAGTGGCCGAGAGCAGCCGGTGTCCCCCTTGGCTCATTTGCCTGCGCTCTCCCTTTGAACAGTCGAAGGCGGCACACGGTGGAGGAAGTGGCAGGGGCGCTTCCCATGTGCGCCCACTTTCACACCCACACAAGGCGTCCCAAAGTTCCCCACGGGGGAGTCTGTAGCTGGTGGCACTTCAGCAGACCAGTGCTGGGGCCTGACCAGCTGGCCTATGGTCCTGATCCTAGCCCTGCTGAGAGGACACTTCGAAATCTGCAACAGGCAGCATTATCCGCAACAGAGTACCCATTTCACCTTGTCAAGGGTTTTATTTGTGCTTTTCTTATCTTTTGAACCAAGCTGAGATCTTTGGATAAAGGGGGGTATATAAATCTAATAAATAAACAACGGCAGACAAATCCATAGAAATAACACAATATCTGCCTTTGGGTTTAGAATCTAAGAAAACATGGGGAAAGGAAAAGAGGCAAACAAGCAAACTCAGGCACCAAATTCTTAATGTTACAAAATTCTTATAATGATGAGCTTGGATGGAAGTTTTGTGCTACACAACCTCACATATATATCCAGTGTCTTAAAAAAACAGGAGGGGGGGATGCCACATGAATATACAATGTTAACATCTACCATTATATGCTTCGTTGGCTAATAAAACTCTGTCTCTGTCATCCTCTCAACAGGATTTCAAAATTAATCTCTCTCGTGCAGTATGTTGGCTGTTTCCCCATCCCCACACTAGTTAATTTGCAATATGGGGAAAGCAACGTAATCTGGGGGTTATAAGGAATACTGAAATAAGGTATGTGATCTGTGCAAAACAAATGTTGAGGTTCTCCCTCCTGGCTAAATATTAGACTTCTCCCTCCCCTCTGATAGATGTGTGCACACACAATGGCTGTAGAACATGTACCAAGGGTGGATTTATATGAAGTAAGTTTGTGCTCTGTTTGCGCCACTCTTTCGCCCAAACAGCATTTGTCACAAAGGATGCACAAAATGTAAGCCTGATCTGAAGTGATGCTAATAGGGGCACTCTATTTGGAAGTGAATGAAGTTTCATTTTTTCGTCAGCCCTTATGAGCCTGAATGTGTATATATCAATAAAGTGGGTTGTCTCTAACTACCGCTGAGAAGAGGCATCATCCCACTTTCATTCTGGAGCTTTTAATTGTTTCTCCAGGACGTGGATAACTTGGACTTGTTCTGTATATATGAAAAGTAGACTCTTGAGAACAAGACTTTCCTCCAAATCAGCATGCTTTTTGCACTTGCATGTCTCTCAAGAAATGCTTTGACTGAATGAAGGGAAAACTTATCAGATGGACTAGAAACAAAGTTTACAGGAGAGCCCAATGCAGCTTTTATTTTATTTTATTTTATTTTTAAAAAAAGGTTTTGTGTCATCTCCCTCTTTCACTTCTTCAGTTGGGGCATTTTCAACAAAGGGAAAGGACTCTCTGTTTGGGCCAATGTGGGGCCAAGCCTCAGGCCTATTTCAACAAAGTGAATATATTTCAATATGGCAAACAGCTGGTGATCACTTGCTTTACTGAGCAATTGCAGGTGTGGAGAATTCATTTTACGCTACGGTTACCCACACCTGCCCATTACTTGATCACCATCTTGAAGGGCGTCAGCTCTGTGACTGGAGATTACGAATTTAGTGGCACAAAGCTGTGAACAGGTTTCTCTGAGGCAAATTCTCCGCCTGCTAAAGTCTTCTTAGATTTGCCTGATCCTAAGAGATAACTGTGACCACCTGAATCAGTTCGCTGGCTGTCAAACTGTGTAGGCTAGGGACCAATGACAAGATATGAATCCTTCAGATACTTGACACCACCCCGCTTTCCCCTTGTAAATTTAGGTCAGTCTCTAAAATAGCTAAGCCACCCACGGGATCCAGGTAAGATCTATTGACATCAGATAGGTCCAAACAGTATGGTGATCACCTCACAAAGGCGGAACTGCCTTTCCCTATAGCTCTTTACAAAGAAAAGGAGGAGGAAACTGTTGGCAGATGAGCCTGAAGCAGAAGGGAAGTTTCAGGATCTGAGCACTTAAATACTTCAGCTTGATTTGGGGCTGCTTCGAAGGGCTAGAAATAAATACAGTATGTGGAGGAATAAATAAACGCGGGTGGAGTAAACAGAAAAGAGTGTTTGCTTGAAGTGTACATGAAAACGAGACGCTTGTGGGGAGGGGGCCGCCTTCGAGGCGGAGGCGCGTTCGGAGTCCGAGGCGCTGCGTCGCGTGAGGCAGAGCGCGGGAGCGACGCTCGAGCGCCTTCCCGCCTCAAGCGCCTGACGGGATTCCCTCGCCTGCCCAGCTAGCGGGGCGGGCAGTTGTCGCGCGCCTCTCCGGCGTCCCTGAGGCGCGATCTGATTGGCCGCTTCCCTTGCTTTCCCCCTACCTGACAGAATTCGAGCCGTCGCGCTCGACGTTGCTTGTTAATAATAACAGCAATAACCATAGCCAGAATCTCACCTAGAGGTGCGAGTGGGGCGGGGAAACCTCTTTTTAATGATAAGGTGCCATGGAAGCTGAGTTAACTTGACAGGATCGACGTGAGGAACCGATGGTCATTTCGGCGCTCGAGTTCGACTGGGAAACAAATCATGGCTTTGGGAGGCAGACCCCTCGCGACCCCTTATGTCAAAGCGCCGAGTCTCTCCCCTCCTCCCGCTCCACAGAGCCGATTTCTCCTCTGAGTAGTAAACAAAGATATTCACAGGGCGCGCAAAAGAGGTCGCAGGTTCTTGTGCTTTCAAAACAAGGCATCCCGCCCTTCCCCCATTTTACACACAAACACACGAGACAGTTTGTTCTGTTCCCTTTGGCGAGGCTGTTTGTATTGTCTCAGGTGTCAGGAGAGCCTCCGAGGGCGCTTCGAAACAGCAAACGGCAGAGACAGTTGAGCTGACCGCTGAGAAGCAAACGATTTTATTTTTTTTTAAAAAAAGTGTTTCCCGCCTTTTCCCCTTCTGTGTTTGCTTGTGAAATCCCAAACATTTAGTCCCCCTTTTCACGGCATTATAAATTCTCGGGCGTGTGAAAACGCGCGCGCTCTCTCTTTCCCTTTCCCCCTCTTTCTCTCACACAAGTCATTTTCATCTGCCAGTGGGGGGAAAAAAGGGTTGTATGAGATTTGCAAGAGGTAGTTGCTTAAACGGAAATTGAGTCCTATTTGTGGGAAATTAGTTTTGCAGACTTTCTCTTTTTTTTTAAAAAAAAACACAACACCAACAACTAGAAGTTTTGTTCAGCAGCTGCTGCAGTTTGCCTCACAGTTTTAGACTGAGCTGGAAACCTGCAGCGCTCTGTGGCCGGTAAGAGTCTTTCCCACTTTTTTGAGATCTGTTTTCTTCTTATATTTATAACTATCTTGAAGCGGTTTTTTTTGTCAAGTGGCATTTCTCAGAAGTCCTCCTGGAAGGGCCAGCGGTGGCCATAAGTGGCTGGGCAAGGCCAGAGCTGCCCTTCCCCACCCTTTCCTCCAGGAAGGGGGAAAAAAGAGGAAAATCTATGTACTCAACAATCTTGATGAAATATGTTGTGCCTTGTGTTTATCGTTTCAATATGTGCTCTAATATAGACCAAGGCAAAGGAAACACAATGGCTGGACTCTCCGCCAGCCGCCAGCCCCCTTTTTGGTACTTGGAGCTGCTGTTTCTGGGGAAGAAGCCCTGGTCCCATCATGGAACATTTACCAACCATCTATTTAATCTAAAATAGATGGATCTATAGGTATAATGTGGTACCAGATGAATCAAATTATGTAGTAGGACGAAACCAAGTTAACCTGAAATACTGAAGTCACTTGCTAAAATTCAGTATGACCAGAGTCATGTTAAGCTTCCATTATTTAGGAAAACAAGTAACAGGGGGAATCTAAAGTCCCTTGGTATTTCAGGTGAGCTATAAACATGGTCCTAGCTTTCATCTCTAATAGGTGTGACTTCCCTTAATGTGGCCACTAATGGGACTAAGTTCTCTCCCCTAAAGTGTCAGATCTTAATGTGCCCTGAAATTTCTTCCCAACCTGTCGCTGTCAATCAGTCACTGTGGATGTGGGACAAGAAGAATCAAAAGGGTGACTGCTCAGTTTGAGCCATAAAATGCTCCAAGCGGCTGGAACAGTTAATGTTCCAGATCAAAGGCAATATGAAATATGTCTCCTTAATTCTATCGTTCGGAAGGATGCCTGTCATGCTTTCTTCCTAATTCATTCTTAAGGCAAACCTAAAAAGGGTTTCGCAAATTGCATGTCAAGAGAAAAAGCAATAGACTGAACCAAATTTTTCTATGTGTGTGGTTTGTGTGTGTAAAAGTCAGTAGATATCAGGGAAGGAAATAATAAAAAAACCAACAGTTGAATACTGCACAGATTTAAACATAATGCACATAATCAGAAGCTGATTTCTTTTATTTTGGTTTCCTATCCATCGCATCAACTGCCCTGCCCCTCTTCTGCCATCTCTTCATTTTTTCTTACAATCAAAACATTATTGTTTAAATGGAACGTATTTGCTAGTGCATCAAGCAAGCCATGCAGACACAAACAATAATTTACAGTGTAAATGTTTCATTAAACAAAAGTGGATATATGCATACATATCAATGGATTGTTACCTGAATAATATGGTTACTTGTACAGCTTTTCAAATTAGGTTAATTAAATGTTAGATTTTTAAAATATTGATTGTTTTTTAAAAAATTCTACTTCCAACTTTACTGATTACAGCAAGTCACGGTTTGCCTTTCTGGAATGCTTATTTGATCTGGCTCAGCAAGAAAATAAACAAACTAGTGTCAGCTTTTTTATTATTACTCCAAATACATAATCATGGATCATGCAAACTATAAGAAAAAACAGTCTGTTAAATTTTCTAAACCTGAGATTAATAAAAAAATTATCTAATAAGTAAACTGATTTCAAAAAGCAATATTTCCCAAAATGTATGGAAATTCATACATTGCTTCTTATATTCATAGCTTCTTATATTAAGTTGCAGGACTTGGTTCTGTTTAATATAGCTGTTTGCTTTAATGTCACAAAGGATTATCATCCGAAATAGCATTAATTTATTGTGGTCTCCATGTTTAACTATGAATGTGTTAAATTTGCAATGGCTAGTTAGTGGCTGCCATTTAAAACTTTAAATCCAAAACTGTGTCTTTAAAAAAATAATGCTGATAGTAGGTTTCATGAAATGTACTCAGTACCACAAACCTATTTGCCTTCATTCATTCATTAAACCTTTATTATGTTGAATTGTGAAATATATACTTTTTTGGTCGTCTGTCTGCATTCACTGACTCCAAAAAATTACCTGGACATATTTGTTTCCATATAACCTCCTGATGCTAAACACATGTACACAGGAGTAAGTTCTGTTGATTCATTAGAGCTCAGTTTAGGTAAGCATGCTTAGTTTCACTGACTTTCACCCTGATCTTATGATCTACTGTGGAAGGCAAAGTGTAAGGTTAGCTGCCATAATGTGCCAGGACAACAGTGTCAGTGTGGTGATGTATGCACCAACACACAATATCTTGTGCTATTGAAAAAAACAGAGGGCACTGCAGTAGAACTGTTAAAGTTCTTACATGAGTGAGGTATGGACAGGAAAGAGTCACGGTATTTAAAGGGAGAAGTTGGATAAGCTGAAACAACACTATCTTGTCCACACTGACAGGGCAATGGACTCCCTCATATTGAAAAACCCACACCATAGATGCATATTGATCCATATGCATGAGTCTTACATATGAAAGCCCATAACCAAACCCTAAAGAACACAGACTTGCCTTATTTGGCATATTCTTTGCATAGGATGCAACTAGCTAGTGCCAATGTTTGTGCAGCCACAACCTTTTACAAGCATTCATAGGATGTGGCTACAAGTTTCTTATTCCCAGTTCCCACCAAAACCCAGGAATCATCACATGCAATTGAAATATGGGCTAGAATGATACATATAATTCTCATTTTTTATTCTTTTGAACACCTTGTTCATACACTTTATTTATGAAATAGGCTACTCATCTAATTCCACACATTGCATTTTGAAGATGGCTTATTATTTAGAAATATTCCTCTGGAAGAAAGAAAAAAACCTACTGACAAATATCTTGAAACACTGGCTGTAATGAAAAATCTGTCATGCTGTCCATTGGTTTTGTTTTAATTCTCACAGGAAGCAACAATGTACCATACACTTGCAACTTTTGTGAAATTAATGGATATATAATGAGGCGGCGGTGCATTGTGGGTTGCAACCATGATTTCAACCTGATCCCCACAACCATGATTTCAACAGGCACCGCCTGATCCCCACAGGTATAAATTGATACAAGACCTATAGTAATGGGTGGGATTTATACAGTACTTTTGGAATGCAAGTTATGAAAAATAATTAAATTGTGTATGATTATATAAATGTCAAGTTTTCAGGCTTGTAACATGAATGGAGGAACAAGAGGGAAGTATCAGTGGGGGAACTCTGAAATTTCCAGTAGTATACACACACACACAAATCCTAATGAGACAGATGCTCCAATAAAGACTGAGCATGCTTAGTGGCCACAGAAAGTTAAGTTATGGCTGAGGGGGAAAACAGAACAACGGTGGGGGTGGGTTAGAATGCCCTCCTTTTGGGGGAATGATGGACTAGTATTCTGAATAAGAACACTCCTTTTAGAAGTGGGGAATACACTGCAACATTTTGTTGCAGATCCAACTTGAGTCTCTTCTAAGCACATTTACAAATACCCATTTAGCTCAAAACTTTCACATAAGCATGCTTGAGAACACAGTCTAAAGCAGATGTGTTTTATTTTCCAACTTGATATTATCTGATACTTACCTAGGTTTGAACTGTAAAGTTTTTGGACACTTCTCTGTAATACATTTCTTTGCATGAAGTGAATCAGTAAAACAGTACTAAGTGGGTATTATAAATAAAAGGGTATATTTCTGGGTTATGAGGTTTTGAATTATTATTTTTTTGTATGAATACTTTTATCCCATTCCAGCTTTCATTAAAATCAAAAGAAAAATTCCTAGCAACTTCAGCAATGCCAAAACAAGTCTTCCTTCAAAATACATATTGCAATCTGCTGCAGCAGGCCCTAAAGCAGAATATTTAAGATCCTCTTCATTTTTAGAAAACTATACATTGATTCTAGGATCTCATCCCATCTCCTCAAATCAATGTTCAATCCTAAAACTGATATTTGAGCCAAATTATATTACAACTTTGGTAAGAATAATTCAGTTGTACTTTCTTTATTGTGTTAATTGGCTTGATTTTTTTTTATCATTTTGAAGTTGAATTTGTTCCATATTTGATAGGAGCTTTCAGTATTTCATTTCATTCACAGCATTGAATGCTGTATGGTCCAAAGAGTCCCTCTAGGCAGGCATATTGCCACAGCTCCTTGCACTATATTGGGGGACAATTCTGAAGTGTGTGGCACAGAGGGAGCTACTAGAAGATGATTTAAAAGCCCCAGTACATGAGTTATCATAAAGCTTTTGCTCTCTTGCCTTCCACAATTGGTGTGTTTGTATGTTTAAGGGAGGGTGATACCATCTGGGTACAGCATTCCTAACCCCTTACTGAGGGTTGTATTTCACAGGTCACATTCAAGGTCTGGAAGGCAGCAGGGAAGATGGAAGTATGAAGACTGCCAAGGAAGTCCTGGGCATGGTATCTGGCATGAGGAATAATCAGTTTTGGCCATGGAATGAGCAGTTGGATTTTTAGTTCCCAGACATGTCCGCCATGGCTGTGTCAGTGTTTGTTCCAGGGGTGCACACCTTGCAAGGAAACAACACAAGAAGTTGGAGGTTCATATACAGGCTGGCCTTCAGAGTGCTGGCAGGAAGATATATTATGCCCAAGCTGGGAATAAAGAGGCAAGCTACTTATCAGCGGATTAACTAGGACCATGTTAGGGACATGGGAAGCTGCCTTATACTGGACCCAGAGTATTGATTCATCTAGTTTAGAATTATCTACACTGTCAGGAAGCTGGTTAGCATTTCAGACAGAGTTCCCCCGCCCCCAGTCCTGCCTGCAGATACCCCTTGGAGTATTGTCACTAAGATGTCTGCCCAAAACGAGGAGATCTGCAGTTGTCATGTGGTCATGTGGCCAGCATGACTAAGCTGCTTCTGGCGAACCAGAGCAGCACACGGAAACACTGTTTATCTTCCTGCCGGAGTGGTACCTATTTATCTACTTGCACTTTAAAGTGCTTTCGAACTGCTAGGTGGGCAGGAGCAGGGACCAAGCAACGGGAGCTCACCCCGTAGCGGGGATTTGAACCACTGACCGTCTGATCGGCAAGCTCTAGGCTCAGTGGTTTAGACCACAGCACCACCCACGTCCCTTATGACAATTTCTTGCTGCCTAGATAATGGAGAACACAATCTTTTCCTGAGCTGCAGTGAGCTCCTGATAGCCACACCTTTCCAGCTTGACGTTCCTAAGTCACTACCTTTCCAAGTTCCAAGATTTTAGCTGTGTGATCTAGGCAATCCCTAAAGAAAATTCTTCCTTGCTTCTGGCTCTCAAATCCCTGCTCTTTTGCCATCTTGGTGGCTGTGTATACACTCTAGTCTAGTGACTGCTTTTAACTATTCCTTTCCAGCTCTACCCTTTCTGTTGTGATCAGCCTTTTGATTCTGTTTATGGCAACACACCCTAAATTAATACTCAGTTTCCAAAAGAAAACTGTGCGGAGTAGACTTTTTAACAACAACAACAACTTGTTTTCCTTTGTCAATATGCACACACATCTCCTAAGCAAGAGTCCCATGGACTGCAAGAAGATCAAACCTATCAATTCTTAAGGAAATCAGCCCTGAGTGCCCCCAGGAAGGACAGATCCTGAAGCTGAGGCTCCAATACTTTGGCCACCTCATGAGAAGAGAAGACTCCCTGGAAAAGATGCTGATGTTGGGAAAGATTGAGGGCACAAGGAGAAGGGGACGACAGAGGACGAGATGGTTGGACAGTGTTCTCGAAGCTACCAGCATGAGTTTGACCAAACTGCGGGAGGCAGTGGAAGACAGAAGTGCCTGGCGTGCTCTGGTCCATGGGGTCACGAAGAGTCGGTCACGACTAAACGACTAAACAAATTACTCATAACTGTTACTGAAGTGGATGGCTTTGTTGCCCATATACAGGGCAACAGAAACCTCTCCCCTTTGTGTACCTTGAGTTCTGGTCTTGACTGGGCTTCTAGGCATGTTAAAAAAGAGGAAAAACTTTACAAACATGATATGCAGTCCTTTGAAGCATTGCTTGGGTTGCTGGAGGGTAGTGCTGTTGGGTGTTACTGTTCTGAGTGTTCTTGGGTGTTTACTTGCTGTTGTGTCTATACATCTGTAGATTTTTATATTTCATGTCATAGATAGCGAAATACTTCCATATGAGAAACGAAAACAAAGCAAGCGAAAAATCTTTCCATTCCTCTATAACTGCTTCAAAATGGCATTTTTGGGAAAGCACAGACCAAATGGAAATAAGTTGCAACATGTGCCATTCTTCAGCTAGCAACGCAGATTTTGCAGGTCCTTTAAGCAAGCTGGTGGCAAATGGCACACATCAAACCAAAAGGGAACAATTGTGATGATGCAATAGTGTGTGTGGCCTTAGGTCTTTAGCGTTGCTCCAGTCACCAAACACCAATATTTCTGCCAAACATATAATGGAATAAGCTGTTGATGGATGTTTTTTTAAAGAGAGAAGACATTTGAATATTCTTACTCTTCACAAGCAATAGAATATGTCTTTGAAACCCCCCTCCCCAAGTATTTGCAATAGAAACTGCTTTATTAAATTTATAATCTGTTATTGAAAACTGATTTATACTTCAGTCATAAAGAATTTCATTGTATTGTGCTATTTGCTGTGACATTGTTTAGCTAAATATGTCACCATACACAGCTTTAAAAATTAGACTATAATTTAAAGGAAAATTATATATATATATATATTTCCTGGAGACACTTGTTAAGAAATTACATTTTAATATACTAGTAATTTAGTCTTCCTGTATAACCTATGTAGAAATGCTAGACGTGTCTGTTTTTTAAAACAGCAAAACATATTTAGTGCTCTATTAACTGCAAGAACTGTTCGGAAATAATATTCAACAATGAATAGGTAAATTTAAAGCATACTAATTATGTTTAATTACACTATATTTGAAGGATCACTGCTAATATCTCACTTTAAAAAATGCTAGAAAAACAAGATTAGGACTATAAGATGTGAGACATATTTATCCTGCTATTAAATCCTAACATGTTAAGTGAGTTGTGTATCAAACTATGGAACATCTCATAGGAAAAATATACTGCAGGTAAAAACAAATATTTGCATATAAACAGATTGTGTTGTGATCATGTTTTTAGTAATGGAGGACATATATTATTGGTATGATTTCTCACACACATATAATTTCATCTCGTGCACAGTCCCTAAACATTTAAGTAAACTCTGCTGAATCCTGTTCTTATAGCTTTGTGCAGCTTTTTTGTATGAAGGGGAAAAGATGAACAGTGTACGGCATTTGTAAAAGTTACAGCATATGGTAAAATAATAGATTTGTTATCCAGGCGAATCAAGTAATTCACTGACTCCAAAAAATTGTATTGGAATGACACAATTTGTCTATTTGTGATGGTACAACAGCAATCAAATGCAACATTGAATCCTATGCTATCATAGTCACAGATCTCTGTGAAATGAAAAATTGTAGATATATTTGGGTGCAATATCCCCACTTATCATAAGAAGCATATATATATTTTTACTTCACATAGGTCTTGACCATTTCAGATGCTTTTTATATTTAGCATTTTCAAATGCATGCCCAGTTCTTTCATTAAACATCACACTGCAGCTGTGGTAACCAGATTCTTTGTTTAAAATATACCTTGACTTGATGATGAGAATATTTGGCTCTAAAAATAGGACATACATTTCACCGCTGATATGTCAGAAATGGCATGGGTCCAGAGATGTGGGCAAAACATTTATAGTTAACCAAGCATTTCCAGCTAGGTCTCATAAACACAAGCAGGCATAGCTTGTTTGTTTTACATTAAAGTAAAAGTTTCCTCTATCGATTCTTGCAACACTTCATTCCAAAAATAAGAAAATAAAACTGTATCACATTAAAATCCAGGGACATGCTTCCAGGCATTTATTGGGTATAGCTAGTAAACATTTCCTGGCAAACAATTTAGTGTCCATAAATTCCATCCTAACACTACTTCCGCAGCTACATGCGTACACCATAATACACAAGGGTATTAGCTCAGACTCTCTTATCCGGAATGTGTGGAGTGGAATTGAAAATTCTTCACCACCTTCTTTTCTGCACCACATGCCTTGAAAACTTATCCTTTCTCAGGACAAACTGCGCCTTCTCAGATCCGCTTTGTGCATTGCAAAGAATTCTGCTGCCCTCAAGAATTCCATCTAGCAGATTTCTAAGTATCTGTTAACATAGCACAATGCAGCTTGTATCCCACTAGCATTAGCACAAGCTAAGTGCACATACAGAGGGAGGCTGGAATGCCAGAGTTGAGACCTATTATGCCAAGCAAATTTGTGGGGAAAATCTTGCTCTGAGGTCATGGGTGGGAAGGGAAGGAAGGGAAGGGTAAAGCGATCACAGCTTCCTGATTCCCTGGATGGTTGCTTAGCCAGCTAATGATTCTTATTCAGCTAGCTCCAAAACATCTTCAGTCTAAGAAGACTGTGTCGAAGCCTCAATTTAATTGCGTTTAAAATATTTTTAATATTTTCGACGTATAATACCCGGGTATTGATGAATTCCACAGGTAAAAACATTCTTCCCTCCTTGTGCTAAGTGTCAGTAAAAATGTGGAGGCTTCAAATCAACAGTGAACATTTTAACGATACCATTATCTGAACCTGAGACTTCAGAAGTGGTTGGGATAAGTATAATTGTGTAACCTTGTGGGCTTCTTCAGCAGCTTAGCTGGGCAGATTCTTCCTTCAGAAGAATCTGATTGCCCACCATAATTTTGAATTTTGTGGCCCACCAAATTTTTTAATTTTTCAGCCAATCAGGGCCCTGGTGGAGGGCGAAGCTTATGTAGCAGACAAGAGTGAACAAATCTTCACTTTGGTTTGCCACTGAAGGATAAAAGCCAGCTGCACATAGGATACAATACAGTCAATAGATAATACATTTTCCCTCAAGGACATTTAGTGCCCCCCTGAATCAAAATCTTTTCAAAAGGGGATGACTCCATTAACGGGAATCAGCTCTTAATAATGCTCTTACAGTATGTCTAATTTGAAAATACTGAAATGTCATGGATCTCAGCCATCTAGTTTGCTGTGCTGTTGAAACTGATTATGTGATGACATTATTCCATTCCTCAACTAGGCCCTCAGTCTAACCAGTTTTCTGTTTTCCCATCAAGGTTAAGGTTGAAAAGTTTGGTCTTAATAATCTGTTTGTATTCTCACACCAAGAAAATGGCACACTTACATTTTACATGAACAGCTTTACATTCTTATTCTAATCAAATCTTATAGTGTGTTTTTAAAAGACAAAGTAATGTCACCTTACTGAATTTTACATAAAGCAGATTTTTTTTTCAACCACCCTTTCGTATTTGCCAAACAGGCTGCTGGATAATATTAGGGAGTTCACATTTAGGCAGTTTAATTCCACCCTGGTTGTAATGCAGAAGATGCTATCCTGGCAGGTTTTACAGACCATATGACTTTTCTATGTAGTTTTTGTCATGCTTGTAAAATTGATTTAAACAAGTGCATGGTCTTGCCCGAAATGGCCCAGTTCACTGAATTTCCAGTACACTTGTCTTTCTGCAGTGTAGGCTGTTTGTAAAAGTCTCTGCTTTGCCTCGATTGGACTTTTCTTGCTTTCTGGATAGTGGTGTTGTTTCAGGACTGTTGTCATCGCTCTTGAAGTTTTGCTGCTTCCCTGGTGCAGTTTTTCCACACTTTTAAGTGTTCTGTCAGTACCCTCATCTGAATCACAGGTACCCTGACTATCATGGTCTCAAAATCCTTCCATGTATAACATAAATATATATTACAACATAATTCAGCCAGGATAAGAACCATTTCCAGATCCACACCATTCCTTTAGTTTCCAGGCACAACTCAGAGTTTGACCTTTAATATCCTACAGGGTTTTAGACCAGGCCATATAAACCTTCCAATATATTAATATCTGCTGCAGACACCCACTTCAGACACCTGGACCACCCTTCCAGTTGAGGGGCATTCTAGCTTTCTGCTAGCTTTCTGACAATTTGAATCCCTTTGACCTGCTGTATTAGGCATCATGCTGTTGGTGTATTTGCTGTTGTGTTGATGCTTTTAGCTTGTTTTTGTAAAAATAAATAAATTAAAATAAGTATTTGGTGTTCTTTGTTGTGAGCCACATAACAATGGCAGGCTATATGCTTTAATCTCCCTTCCTTCCCTCATTAACCCCTTGAGCTTATCTTCTGTTCTCCTCCACGGCTGTTGAAATAAACCATTGGGTTTTATAGCCATGAAAATTACTGACATCTATTCAGGGTTAGTTTGCTGGGGATTGGCTTAGGGGTGAATCAATCATTTCCACCTCTTCCTGCAATCCCTTAAGCCACTAGGGGGAGTCCTCATTGCAGTTTAGGAGATCTATGGATGATACAGTTCAACCTGGGGAAACAAGTGCTTGAGGCAGAGACAGTTCAGCCTGTTTTGCCACCTGAAGCGAAATGGAGAGGTGCTGCCCCGCATTCCCACCTCACTCCCCTGCTGCCTCCACCCGAGTTGTTTACTGGGGTCACATGGCTGTGGCATCCAAATTCTGGTGAGACAAGAGCCCTGTGGAATCTTGTGTGATCTCACCTGAACTCGGAAGCCTCCATAGCCTCTTCTCCTTGCTTCTCTAGTGGTGGCAGAGAGGCATGCCTATGGATTCCACTGCCTGAGGCAGCTGTCTCAGTCTGCCTCATGGACAGCCCGGCCCTTACCTGAAGACTCACATTTGCTCAGTCCTTTAGGCTGAAAGTAGGTATGCTATCCTTCAGCCCAGCAACTACCCAGTAACAGGGAGCTTTTAACCATCGTGCAAGTCTCTCCTGCCATGATTTCATGGCAACGTGAAGACTAGAGACTATGTGTGGAAGTTTATTTATTTATTTATTTATTAAACCACTCAAACTTTTATTGCACCCTAGGGATGCAGAAACACCATCCTGTTCTCACCAGGGTTCATCTGAGTGTCCATATGTGGGATACTCTCATGAGAGAGAGTGAGAGAGAGGCCTGAACCTGTCAAAAGCAGGTCCCTGCCCCAAGGAGTTCCAGTCAAAATTGACAGAGGGCTGTGTTTCAGTTCTCATATTGTTCCAGAAAGTGTGGACTTCATAGATTCACCTTTAAATGGGAGTTCGAATTGAATTGCGCCCCATCTTTAAGTACCATGTTAAATCAGATTACAAAAATTAAAAACAGCAGAGTAAATTAACAGAGCCTAGAGTGCCCAGTTAAAACAGCTTCCTGCAGAGCTGAGGTACTAATGTTCAAAACGCTTTCTTTAAAATTACTATAACAACTGATTTTTAACATGTGGCAAAAAACCCCCCATTAATGACAGGTAAAGCAGGCTTTCCTTGAGATGGCGTTCCGGAGCCTTTGTGCAGCTATTGTGTAGGCCTGCCCTGGTCACAACCAGATGCGATTGTGGTATGGGATTATTTCAGTTTATGAACAGCTGAGGTTTTGTAGAATAGATTGTGATAATATCCTGTTAATAGAATGCAAAAAAAGCAATTGATAATTAAGAAACAGAATAGTTTGTGGTATGGCATGGGGCTGTAGATGTGATAAGAATTTGTGGAAATTCAGTTTCAAATCTTCTTTTCAGCCTACTGAGTGTCTTTGGCCATGTGTCATGCATGTCATTATCTCACAGTTTAATCTATCTGCCTGGATTGCTCTGATATTTAAAAGGCTGTTTTAATTTCCTTGGAGGAAGGATGAGATGACGGTGTAGCAAAATGAAAATAAATAAATAAGCAAACAAACATTTTACACGCACTTATTGTACATTTTATCATTAACAACCAGAGTTATCGAATTATGCCTTTTTGAAAACAGCTAAAATATTGGAGAGTTCCCAGGTTTCTAAATCAATTTCTTAGAAGAACATATTAACCGTTATCCTTTCTTTCTTCAAGGATCTTTTATTTTAATTTTCTGATCTCCTGTGCCCCCACTCCAGTGTAATCTTGCAGTATAAGGACCATTTAGCTTTCGTTAGGGAGAATATTGCAGACTTAATGTAATTTATCAAAATAATGTTTGCAGGACTGCCAGATCCCTTTTCTTGATTTATATGACAGAGGTGAGACTTACAAACATAAGGATTTTGTTTTTACTCTGATACTTAAAAGCTCACTTTTCGCTGGCTACTTTTCAAATTTGTCCTGCTCTATATTGTGCTAACTGTTCCCTGTTTTATCTTATTAATACAGGTTGGTTGCTGGATCAAAAAACCCCAAATAATTGGGCTTCACTCTATCCTAGTAATTACAGATTTATGCTTTTTGTTCAGAATGTGCACCAACCACAAGATTAGGTTTGGACCTGGTTTCAGCACTTCAAAAAACAGCCCACCCCAGTCCAAAATGCATTGGAGGCTGCCCAACTCAGCTCGGGAGCTAAGTATGCTTTGGAAAAAATGAGGCTTCATTTCCACCCCATTCACTATTGGGAAAACAAAGCCAGCTATAATTTTTCCCCCTTTTGACAGTAGGTAAAATTTGTACACATAGCAAGTCCCTCCAGAGTGAATAAAGGCTGCCAAATTACAGAGAAATAGGTCCAGGGTGTTCATGCTGGGCAGTTCTGCATTTTAAAAGTTTTTCATTGGCAAAAGTGCGTGAAATTTGCAGGAATGCTTTCCCTTTCTGAGGGGATGAATCCTGCCAAATTTCAGATGTATAGCTATAGTAGTGTCAGGCGTGGAGTATCCTCTCCTCCCCCGCTAGCCTCAGAGTCAAGAAGAACAAACAGTTCGTATTTTATGGCTTTTTATTCAGGCATCTGGTTGCAAGACAGAAGATCCATGTCTCCACGCATGGGAGACGTTGGCTACTCTGAGTCCCTCCTCTTCCGTCTCCCACAACATCCTGGAAACCTACGGGAAGGCATAGGAGTCACATCCCTCTGCATTCTCTGTTCCTGAATGTGGAGGGACCTTCTAGCCCTTGGACTAGGAGGGTCTCCCATACTCTCCAGGGAGGTCTCTGCTGACTGCTCTCTAACTTCCCCCTTCTCACCCTGCACTATCTCATAACTAGGGATTTCCTCATTCAGCTGTACATCACCCCTGTCTCCTTCTCCTCCTGAAACTTCTGGAGATGGGGAGGGTGAAACTTCCCACTCCTCCTAGGGGCACAGGAAGGGGAGCGTGGTGGAGGCGGACCGCCCCGAGTGACCTCACTGAGGGGGGTGACATTCAGCGCACCGCACGCCCATGACTCCCAAACCTACCTCAAGCCCTCGGGGTGAGGAGGGGGAGCCAGCAGCATTCCCCCTTTCCCCCTTCATTTTGACAGCTTGGGGGAGGCTTGGGAGTTGCGGGCGGGCAGTGCGCCAAATGTCCACCATGGGCAGCTCACTCCGCCCATGGCTGCAGGGTGTGCGTGCTGCTCTGGACACCCAAGCGGCTATCCCGCAGCTGGGAGGGCACCCTCCACACCATGCCCCCCCCCTTGGGAGCATGCCCGCCCTGGGCAGGGCGGACATATGCTCTGCCACTGACTCCTCCTCTCTTCTGAAAGGAGCTGATCAGACTGAGGGCTCCATTCCCATTCCTCCTGCTCAGTCCAGCCCCTGACAAGTAGCTTCCCATAAGGTAAACCTTTAAAGTTGGGCTTGTTGGTGGTAAAAATTGATGTTCCCCAGGGCTTTGTGGGCAATTTCTCCTAAAGAAGAGCAGAGAGAGTTGCCTCTCAGTAAGAAACATTATGAAAACCTGCTGACCCCTATTTCATGGCCCCAGCTTATGACTTGTCCATTGTGGGGACTTCCGGGTTAGCGCCTCCGGCAATGGCGGAGCTCCTCCGATCGGGAGGAACTTGCTCCGTGGAAAGTAGGGTCTGAACCGCCACGGCGAAGGCGGAGACCCACTGAAATCACAGGCAGAAGAAGCCTGTGAACTTGGGATTCGGCTGGCACCCTTTGCGCCTCCCCTACTCGTGGGGAAACCCTGTTTTGGGGATCCGGAGCGACGTGGGGTGAGCGGCGCGGTGCTTTGAATCGACTGCATTTTTCACGGAGTGAAGCCGCATTGCTGCTGCCGGAGAGCGCTGACTTTTTCCTGTGGACAATTGGACTTTAAACAACAACCCGTGAGTAGTACAGAAAATTGGATCTTTAAATACCTTAATTTGACATCGAATGGGGAAGGTTCAAAACAGGAAGTCCGCCTTCCCCTTTTGTAAATAGACTGAAGCAAAGAGCTTACATGTTAAGGTCTTGGAAAGCCTTATGTAAAGGATTAAACTTCTATCAATTGAAATTATTAGACCCCCCTTGGAAGCAGGAGAAGAGGGGGGAAATTTTGGACCGTGTATCCTGCAGGAGAGAGTGATTAGAATTAAATTACCACTGCTCTGAACCTGGGAACGGACTGACAGTGGTTGACGTTTTAGGAGAGTTCATTGACAGCGAAGAGAACGGATGTTGACAGTCGGTTGAATAAAAGAAATATATTGTTTCCATTGTCCACTTCTGCATTTAAAAGGGAGGAAAAGTAACTGAAAATTGAAACCAACTTTACTTTTTGAACTTTCTTTGAAAGGATTGATACAAGTGGAGACTGTTCCCCTCTAGAGGGAGCTTTTGAAACTGTTACAAGAGTGGAGCTGGGAAACCTCCAGCTGCTTGATAAGAAGTGTGGGAACTAGAGATTGACCTTGGACATTCGAGATGTCGACAGGAGAAGACTTAGTAACTGCATTTTGCAAGATAAACTATTAGTCTTACAGAGGCAAATTGAAGACTATAAGTTGAGGCCCTTTATG
This sequence comes from Podarcis erhardii, assembly GCF_964252035.2. Classification (NCBI taxonomy): domain Eukaryota; kingdom Metazoa; phylum Chordata; class Lepidosauria; order Squamata; family Lacertidae; genus Podarcis; species Podarcis erhardii. Next base: position 26,784,861 of record NC_138513.1, read on the forward strand.
ATTGAAACTAGAAAAAGTCAGACTCTGAAGATCGGAACCCGGCCTGGACTGGAAAAGGAAAGTTGGAAAGATCCCTCTATGCAGGGATTAACTGACTTTTGGAATACGGACTTGGGTCAGGAGGAGATTGGAGCTCGGGGGGCCTTTGGAGTTGGAGGAATTTTGAAATATGCCCTGAAATACTTTATGGATCCTAGCTTTAATTGTGGAAATTTGGCTGACCTGTCGAGAGGGAGTGGAAGTGTCATTGGATTGGAGTTTCCTCGAGATCTGCTCTTTAACATCAAAGAATATGAAGAACTGCAGAAGGGACGTGGAAAAGAGTTAAGCGCCTCGGACATAAGATCTCCAGGTTGATGGACTGTATGGAGTAGACGGAAGTGTCTGGCAGAGCCCGAGACTGGGGAGAGGAGATGGTGGAAGAAGATTGGAAGATTTAAAGTCTATATATAGAAATATTGTAAAATTAATGAGTGACAGGAAAATGTTGGAATGAATTTTTATGGCCTTAGTAGAAATGCTATAAGGAGTTAAGCTTAAATAAGTATACTAATTTAAATGGAAATAAGATTAAAAATAGGTTAAGATATTTATATGATAGAAAATGGAGAAAGATGGAAAGGAATTGCTGAAACAATTAATGGAAGTGGAATACAAAGAGGGAGGTAAGAGGAGGTTGATGATATAAGGGAATGAAAGTTAGAACATGGAAAAGGTATGATGTATGTTTTTAAATTGTTTTTGTTTTGTTTTGTTTTGTTTAGTTCATTGTGTTAGATAATGGGTTAAGGTTGTGTTTTGTATGGTTTACATATTGTATTGTATTGTTTTATTTTTTTTCTTGATCTTCTTGTTTTTTTCCCCTCTCTCTTGTCTCTTTTTCCTTTTAAATAGTAATAAATATTATTAAAAAAAATAAAAATATGACTTGTCCATTGGAGTGGGGAGGCAACACCAACAGTGCCATCAATGTTGTATGTTGGAGGGAGTGACGGGTGAGTAAGAAGGGAGGTCAGCACCTTGCAAATGCAGCAGTGATAACACTATATTGGGTCCACCTTTGCAACCTCACAGCATCCATTTCCTGCCACGCCATCCTTCCCAGTAACTGGCAATGACACCACTACTGGAACACCAGGTGCGTGGTGGGCCAGCCCTCCCAAGCAGCTGCTTGTGGTTTGCTGCCGGAATTGAAAATATTCCTCGTTGTCAGAAACAATGTGAGATGAACCGGGCTGTAAAAGGTAAAAGATAAAGGGACCCCTGATGATTAAGTCCAGTCATGGACGACTCTGGGGTTGCGGTGCTCATCTTGCTTTACTGGCTGAGGGAGCCAACATTTCTCCTCCGAGAGCTTCCAAGTCATGTGGCCAGCATGACTAAGCCACTCCTGGCGAAACCAGAGCAGCTCACGGAAACGCCGTTTACCTTCCTGCCAGAGTGGTACCTATTTATCTACTTGCACTTTGACGTGCTTTCGAACTGCTAGGTTGGCAGGAGCAGGGACTGAACAACTGGAGCTCACCCCGTTGTGGGGATTCGAACTGCCAACCTTCCGATCGGCAAGTCCTAGACTCCGTGGTTTAGACCACAGTGCCACCTGCATCCCTGAACCGGGGTGTCATTGTGTTAAATCATAGAGTTGGAAGGGACCCTGAGGATCATCAAGTCCAACCCCCTGCAATGCAGGACTGTGCAACTGTCCTATACGGGAATCGAATCTGCAACCTTGGCGCTATCAGCACAGTACTCTAACCAACTGAGCTGTGTGTGTTCTTGTTATGTTCCGCTTTGCTGCTTAAACACTGCAGTCTAGTAACAGGCAATTTGTGCACATGTGGAAAACAGGCACCCTAAAGACACTAATAATAATGATGAAGATAAATAGATATTCATTTGGACACACAGACAGTGACACTAATTGTGGCAAGCACGCAGAGACAGAAAGCAATAATTAATAATAATGATAATAACTGATGAATAAAAAAATACTTGGCGCACACACAAAGCAATAAAAATAAGGAATGAAAAAGGCTCTATGATACATATATAAAATAACTCAGAGTGATTAAAACAGACTACACAGAGTCACACAGAAGCAACGCCGTTAGGCCTAGAACTGGAATAACACTGCATACCATGAAACAGACCAAGCACAGTTCTAACAACAGCAAATAAAATCAAAACTAAATGAAGGACTGTTAATGGTAAGAAGGGGAAATAAGGTGGAAAAAGAGGGTAATAAAAATGAAACGAAAAGGATTAAAGAAGATAGCTGAAGAAAGTCTGCTGCAGGTATCCTTTTACCTCAAATGTTAGACAAAATGCCAAATATTGAGGTAAATCACCAGCTACACCCTCCCCACATATATAAAGCTTTAAACTGAATGAAATATACTTGAAATGGTCTTTCAAAACTGCAGATTTTTTTAGAAGAGACAACCTTCCTAATAGGGAACTTCATGAGTTCTTTTTTAATGGCTTCCGTAATCGAGATTGAATTGAATCATACAATATCAAGAGGTTCCTTTAACCTCGGAGATCAAGGATAAGTCAGCCTGTGCCAAAATGCCTTTTAGTCTATTTTTAAAGGCCACTTTAGCTGCCACTGTTCTGAGAGAGATAAGCTTGAGAAAAGCTGTAAGATCAAATCAATCATTCAGTTTTCTGAAGCCATGTATCCCTTCTAAAGGGCCTATGGAACTCATCCCCTACAAACAACTTTTGGGTAATCTCCTCTGATTTAATTTTAATCCAATAATTGAAAAGATGAGGAAACATTCCAAGCACCATGGGTAATATTCCTGTTTCAACTCTGAAGGATAATTGAGGATATACATTTGAGATCACCCTCAACAGTTCTAGGTGTCATAGGCCCCATCTGCACTAGACATTTAAAGCAGTATTACTCCACTTTAAACTGTCCAATTCCGGTAAATTGTAATTGGCTCCAAATGCTGGAGCCACACAGTAAGTGAGAATAGTCTTGGATTTAACCAACCTGTCTTATAAATGGTTCAAGAAATGTGCATCAGCCATTGAATTTGGCTATCATGACGACTTCCTTAGGCTAACTTTGTCTAAAACCGATCTTGGGAGCCAGCGGTGTGAAAAATGGATATGCTGGACCTTAGATTCCATACCCATACTCAGGGTGAACTCCAATAGCATCCCTGGAGAAGGTTGGAAGAGCCTTATTTGTAGTATAAAAAAAGGACCTAGAACAGGATACGGCCTGGAAGACTCGCCACTCTTCCTTTCCTTTAATCAACGTATGCAGCACCCTGATTTGGGGCACTATCCTTCTGAAGTCAGAAAAAAACAGAACCAGAAAAAATATTCCAGGTGCAGTGGTACCTCGGGTTAAGTACTTAATTCGTTCCGGAGGTCCGTTCTTAACCTGAAACTGTTCTTAACCTGAAGCACCACTTTAGCTAATGGGGAGCACAATTTCTGTTCTCATCCCGAAGCAACGTTCTTAACCTAAGGTACTATTTCTGGGTTAGCGGGCTCTGTAACCTGATGTGTATGTAACCTGAAGCGTATGTACCCCAAGGTACCACTGTACACAGAAGAGGCAAAGTTAATTTGGGAAAGGGGCATGTGAAAAATGACTTTATTTTAAGCTGTCAGAGATTCAGCATGGGAGAAGTGGAAGAGAGGAACTAGTTGTTGGGGTGGGGTTTACTCTGTCCCACTCTGGCTCTGGCTCTGCCTATGGGGAACAACCTTTTGAAATGACCGTGAGTCTAAGACACCAAAAAGGGGGAAGTTATTTCCAAAATGATAGGGAGAGCCTTTATTGATTTAATTCATTCCCGTTCCATTAAATATATTCAGCTATTGCTCTCATGCTTGCCCTGCACTGTAGACTAAATTTTGTATCCAATTAGACCCACTGAAATCTGTGCACGTGACTAACTTAGGTCTATTAACTTCAGTGCATTTAAGTTTAACTTGGTCAGATGCAACTCTAAGCTTTTAATTTGCAAAACCACGGTGAGAACTGTATTTATTGATCATTTTAATTGACCCTGCTTGACAGCAAAACCCTATAGGCAAATAAATAAACAAATTTCAGTAGCTCTCAACTACTTCAAACTTCACTATTGGCTCCCTGAACTTCTCTGAAGTTTTGTCCTCCTTAGATGAGAAAGAGTTCTGCTGCTCATATCCACAATTAATAGGATAAGAGGAAGAAGCAGAATAGCTTTCAGGGAATTTTTTTCCATGGGCAGTCTGCCTGGAGAATGTGACAGTTCCTGCTGGTCGATGGAAGAGACTAGGAAAAATCAACACAGGCAGTATAGTCCACATTTCTTTCAAGTGACACTTTTTCTTTTTTGCTTTAATGCTAAATGGCCAGTGGGGGGGGGGGGACTGACATATGGACACACAGCCTAACTAAAACTGTGTGGGTTTTGTGCTTCATTAAATGTTTTTCCCTCCACATGCAGGTAATGGCTTTTCCACCGTGCATCCAACAAGTATAAGGTCATGGGAGCAGGAGAGTAGATTGGATGAGGGTGGATACCAAAAGAGTCCACAAGGAATGTAAGACTTTGGTGTGTTTTTTAATGTCCTTAACACTTTTCCTTGCAAGAATGGCAGACTAATAAGCAAACAAATAAAAAAAATAAAAATGAAAGACTGAATCAAACGAGAAAAGTGTGCAGGGATATCAGTACTGCTTGGCTGTTTTTGAATTTCCACCTTTGGAGAGGAAGGGCAGAGCGGAACTTTGAATGCTGGAGAAAAAGTGGGGCTGGCTATGGTTACTGAAAGCTGCTGAACACAGATGCCTCTGGTGTGGGATTGGTCTCCTTTTGGGAGTGGGATGGTTAACAAGAGAGTTGTAGATATCTAGCAAAATGGTAAGGCTTCAAGTTTCATTTGCTTTTTCAAAACTAGGAAACAACAGAGAGGGGCGACAACAGAGGGAAAGTTTGCAATTTGATTTGAGAGAAAATCTAACTCTCTTCTCCCTTGCTGCAGTCCTGATGAAAATCTCTGAAGGTGCTATTTTCATAGAATCAGAGTTGTAGAGTTAGAAGGGACTCTGAGGGCCCCTTCATTAGGAGGAGTTCCCCCATCAACACTGATGTGCATTTCTACCCAAATCAAAGCAGCTAGCAGCTTCAGAAGAGTCCCTGCAGCAGGACTATAGAAAGAGAGGAAAGGGTTAAATTTCCTCTGAATCCATTAAATGTCATTAATGAAATATATGTCACAAGACCACCACATGGAGCAGCTTTTTTTTGCTTAGTAGCTGTCTTCTGTATTTCAGCCAATCTCTTGATTATTTCAGGCCAATATTTGATGGCTGTTCTCCCCCCTCCACATCTCAACCCTTCTCTTAAGGTAAAGGGACCCCTGACCATTAGGTCCAGTCGCGGATGACTCTGATTTATTGGCCAAGGGAGCCAGTGTACAGCTTCCGGGTCATGTGGCCAGCATGACTAAGCCGCTTCTGGTGAACCAGAGCAGTGCACAGAAATGCCGTTTACCTTCCCGCTGGAGTGGTACCTATTTATCTACTTGCACTTTGATGTGCTTTCAAACTGCTAGGTTGGCAGGAGCAGGGACCAAGCAACGGGAGCTCACCCCATCATGGGGATTTGAACCGCTGACCTTCTGATCAGCAAGTCCTAGGTTCTGTGGTTTAACCCACAGTGCCACCCACGTCTTATCCCTGGATAAATATGTTTGAGGGAGGGACCAATTAAATTTCTAAGAAGCATGTCAGCTACTGCTGCAGCAGAGTAAAGCAGGTGAAACCAAACCGAGTGGTCTCCAACTTTATTCATACTCAGAGTAGACCCACTGAAATCAACTGACTTAAGTACGGCTTCTTTGGATATTGCTCTGGGAGTCCATGGGGTGGAGAGCCCATGGGGTGCATGTATGCGATACCATCAGTGCACACGAACCAATATTTTAAACTGGAAAAGGACTATCAGAAAACAGATGAGCTTCTTCTGAATGCTTGCCAAGAAATCCCATAAATATTGAGATGACTACAAATTGAGGCTGTGAGAGTTCTCCTCTCCCTACTGAAAGTATAGCATTGCTGCATTTTCATTTGACACAGTAATTGCTGTTTAAAATTAGTTTACAAGGAATTTGCCTTTACATTGATATAACATGTAAGGCTAAGGAAAATTAATGCTTAAAAATATGAATTATCTGGAAAAAGTGCATTTATATGTAATAGAGTATCACTGTGACTAGCGGAAGAGGCAAGGTGTTTTATGAGACCATGCAGTTGCAGCAAAGGCTGGCATGTAGCCCAATCAACTAGCTGTTCTTTTCCGGTGTATTTCTACATCAGACTTTAGCTGAAATGCCCACAAGAGACTTGGATAACTGTACAAGTGCTTTTTGCAAGTAGTGAGTGTTAATATAATTTTAAAAGTCCAACGTTTTTCTCTTCCCCGCCACCTTATTCTGTAAATTGTAAATCATTTATAGGCAAACACCTTGTGGGATTTGCAGAATGGGCCACAATAAGACTTTTTCTCTCTTCGGCATAATGCTAAGTAATGCAATGTGGAATTTTGAAGTGACTGTTTATTAGTTCTTATTTATCGAAACTGTACACTATTCATCAAAATATAATGAATCTCCTTAAAATGAATAATAACCTCAGCAGTAGACATATGGAGATTCCAATTAGCACAGACATTTTTACACATTAGTTTCAGGACGAAGTCCCCATGAATTGTTTTATTTTTCAGTGGCTCTGAATGTGCTTGCCATTTTTGTGAAAGTTTTAGACTATGACAAGGTTATAGGTTCAAGGTTCAAGAAGAAGTTGTCAAAAAGAAGCAATAAATTATCACCGTGACAAATTTCAAGCCACTCAACCTAGCTTTGGCTACCTGGTCTGCTGAATGCTGATCACACACATGTAGAGAATCACACTTCACTTTCAGAGCTGCAAGATAACTTTGGGAGAAAACAGCACTTAATTCATGATACAGCCAAGCATTGCGAGCTAGACGTTCATATACAAATTTGAATCATTATGAACTTGGACATCATCACCAACTTAAAGGTGTGAGTTTATTCTGTGATGCCTACTTCAGGCCTCACAGGGGTGCAGAGGTGATGACAGTATACAATTGTTTGATGGGTTGCATCGTAACCCAGGCAAAAAGTTCAGATCATGGACCACCAAAGAGGACAGTGGTGGAACCTATAAGGCTGTTCTCCTGTTCTTTTTTTTTTCCTTCTTCTTTTTTTCCCCCTCTGGTGAGAAGGGAAGCCTTATTTTTTTTATATAAATATTTATTCAAGATTTTTCAAATACAATATAAATGAACAAACAAAAGTGTTACTTAACATCACATATTTTCTTAATTCCTTTAGACTTCCCCGCATCTCCCGCTCCTGCGTTCCAAATTATAAGCATTAAACCAGCAATTTATCCCCTTGTCTCCATTCTTTCTATCAGATTTTCCATTATTATCTCTCAAATTTTAGAAACAGTTTGTTTCAATCCTTAAAAGGAAAATTTAGTTTTAGCCTGATCATTATCTAAAAATTTGTTTTTTCTTAAAATTAACTTATCTTCATACAACACTTCATCTATTTAAGTGGTGCCAAGTTAATTATATTCAAGCATCTTATTTAGCATTCATACAATTTATAATATTTTTGCAAATAAATCTTAAATTTTTTCCAGTCTTCTTCTGTTGTCTCCTCTCCCAGGTCTCGGATTCTGCCGGTCATCTCCGCCAGTTCCATGTAATCTATCAGTTGCATCTGCCATTCTTCCAGTGTGGGTAGATCTTGAGTTTTCCAGTACTTAGCGACGAGTATCCTTGCTGCTGTTGTTGCATACATAAAAAATGTTCGGTCCTTCTTTAACACCCCTTGGCCGACAATACCCAAAAGGAAGGCCTCTGGTTTCTTAGAGAAGGTATACTTATATACCTTTTTTCAGTTCATTATATATCATTTCCCAGAAAGCCTTCACTCTAGGGCAAGTCCACCAAAGGTGAAAGAACGTTCCTTCACTTTCCTTACATTTCCAGCATTTATTATCAGACAAGTGGTATATTTTTGCAAGTTTGACTGGGGTCATGTACCATCTATATATCATTTTCATTACATTTTCTTTCAAAGCATTACATGCAGTAAAGTTCAGCCCAGTGGTCCACAACCTTTCCCAGTCCTCAAACATAATATTGTGCCCAATGTCTTGTGCCCACTTTATCATAGCCGATTTGACCAATTCATCATGTGTGTTCCATTTTAACAGCAGGTTATACATTCTTGATAGTACCTTAGTCTTAGGCTCTAGCAATTCTGTTTCTAGCTTCGATTTTTCCACCTGGAATCCTAACTTTTTATCGAGTTTGAAAACTTCTTTAATCTGAGCGTAATGTAACCAATCTCGGACTTTGTCTTTCATTTTCTCCTGACTCTGCAATTTCCAGTTATCCCCATCTTTTTCCAATATTTCCCAATATTTTGGCCATTTGGCCTCCATATTGAGCCTCTTCCGGGCCTTAGCTTCCAATGGTGAAAGCCACCTTGGAGTTTTATTCTCCAGTAAGTCTTTATATTTTGTCCAGACATTAAACACTGCTTTTCTGACAATATGATTCTTGAAAGCCTTGTGAATCTTAACCTTGTCATACCATAAATATGCATGCCAACCAAACGCATTGTCAAAACCTTCCAAATCTAATACATCAGTGTCCTCGAGAAGCAGCCAATCTTTTAACCAGCAGAAAGCTGCTGATTCATAGTACAGCCTTAAGTCTGGCAGGGCAAAGCCCCCTCTTTCTTTCGCATCAGTTAATATCTTAAACTTAATTCTGGGCTTTTTGTCCTGCCAGACAAATTTAGAAATATCTCTCTGCCACTTCCGGAAGCACTCTGTTTTATCCACAATCTGTAGTGTTTGAAACAGAAACAACATTTTTGGCAATACATTCATCTTTACAGCAGCGATTCGGCCTAACAAGGAAAGTTTCAGTCTTGTCCAACTTTCTAAGTCTCTCTTAATTTCTGACCAGCATTTGTCATAATTATCCTTAAATAAACTCAAATTTTTTGCTGTTATATTTACCCCTAGGTATTTAACTTTTTTAACCATGTTTAAATCTGTCTCTTTCTGAAACCGTTCTGACTCTGTAACTGTCAAGTTTTTCCCTAATACCTTAGTTTTCAGCTTGTTTAACTTAAATCCCGCGACCCGACCAAACTCTTGAATCAATTGAAATACTTTTTTCGTACTAGATTCTGGCTCCTGTAGTGTGAAAACTAGGTCATCTGCAAACGCTTTAAGTTTATATTGTTTCGCTCCGACCTGAATTCCTTCGACCATCTGGTGCCCTCTGATCATGTTTAAGAGCACCTCCAGGACCGAAATGAATAACAATGGGGAAATAGGACAGCCTTGTCGTGTTCCTTTTTCAATTTTGAACTCTTCTGTAATCACACTGTTAACTATCAATTTAGCCTTTTGTTCTGAATAAATAGCATCTATCCCATTTTCAAAACCCCGCCCCACTCCCATTCCTTCCAAATTTCCCTTCATAAATTTCCAAGAAATGTTGTCAAAGGCCTTCTCCGCATCTATAAAAATTAACACTGCTTTTGTATTAATATTTGTTTGCAAGAGTTCCAAAATATCAATAATGTTCCTTGTATTGGCAGACAGATGTCTGCCTGGGAGAAAGCCTGCTTGATCCTTATGGATTACTTGATTTAAAACTTTTTTGAATCTACTTGCTAAAATATCTGCAAATATTTTGTAATCCACATTTAAAAGGGAGATGGGGCGGTAGTTCTTAAGTTGTGTCTTCTCAGTTTCCAATTTTGGTATCATTGTGATAAAGGCTTCTTTCCACGATTCCGGCGCCTTCTTCCCCTCCAAAATTTCATTGCTGACCTCCATCAATGGTTGTATCAAATAGTCCTTCAGTGTCTTATAATACTTGGAGGTAAGCCCATCTGGCCCTGGAGATTTGCCCAATTGCATGTTCTGAATGGCTTGTTCAATCTCTTGCTGTGTTATTTTACCGTTCAGGATTACTCTGTTTTCTTGTGACAATTTTGGTAGTCCATTCTTTTTTAGGAATTGTTTTATCACAGCCTCATCTTGCGGCCCTTGGGTGTACAATTTTTTAAAGTATCTCTGGAAACACTTTCTAATATCTGCAGGGTTCTGAATATTTCTTCCTTCAATTTCTAAATTTGTAATTATATTTAGTTTTTGTCTCTTCTTCAACTGCCATGCTAGCAGTTTCCCACATTTATTCGCCGATTCAAATGGTCTTTGTTTCATTAATTTGACTTTCCACTCTATTTCCTGGTTAATCAGTTTAGAATATTGTGCTTGGTAGAGTTTAATTTCTCTTAGAATCGGCTGTGACTTCGGATTTGATCTTAGCTTCTTCTCAAATTCTTTAATTTTCTCCAGGATCTTATCTTTTTTCTCATTTTGTAACCTTTTCTTTACCGCATTCTGTTGTATCAAGAACCCCCTCATCACGGCCTTACTTGTGTCCCAGATGGTCCTTTTTTCCACTGTCGTGTTCAAATTTATCTCAAAATAGTCCTTCAAGGCTTTTTGGGCCTTCTTGATAACCTCCTGATCTCTAAACAAATTGTCATTCATCCTCCATCTAAAGGAGCCGGATGGTGAAATTGTCATGTCCATCTTTACTGCATTATGGTCGGAGCAGGTCTTTGGGCAGATTTCCACCTTTCTGGTCTTTGGTGCCAGACCTCTAGATATCCATATTTGGTCGATTCTCGTCCATGTCAGTTGGGCTTCAGAAAAGAATGTTCCTTCTCTTCCCAAGGGGTTCTTTGTCCTCCAGATGTCGATCAAGTCCATATTGTCAGTCAGTTCAAAAAAAGTCTTAGGTAGTCTTCCATCTTTTGTCACGTTTTGATTTTGTGACCTATCCATGTTAGTTGATACCATGCCGTTCATATCTCCCATCATAATGATGTTGTCATAGTCCGTATAGTCCAGGACGCTCTCATGCAATTTCTTGTAAAATTCCGATTTCCCCTCATTTCGTGCGTAAATTCCTAATATCAAAAAATTCTCTCCTTGATATTGTATCTCAATTGCCAAAATTCTTCCTTGCTCATCTTTGAATAAAAGTTTAGGTGATAGGCTCTCCTTTGCATAGATCACCACTCCTCTCTTCTTCACTCGATCCGAAGAAATAAATTCTTGGCCTAGTCTTTTATTTATTAGCACTTTCTTATGGAGCCTAGTCACATGTGTTTCTTGCAAACAAATGATGTCCAATTGTTCTTTTTTCAATATATAAAATATTTTCCTCCTTTTTTCCGGGGAGTTGCACCCATTAATATTCCAACTCAGCAGTTGCAGAGACATCCTGAACAATTCTATTATTTTTCCAAGGGTGGTATCTTTTTCTCTGGGTCCTCAGGTTCCAAGGGTTGAGGTACAGCCGGTGCTCCAGGCCCTGGAGGTGTTTCAATACCTTTCTGAAGGTCTTCTCCGTAAGCGATCAGAAATTTATCTCTATCTTCAAGTGTTTTGATTTTAACTTTCTTCCCTCTGAAGGTAAAGGATAATCCCTGAGGAAATTCCCACCTAAAGATGATTGAGTTGCTCCTTAGTAATCTAACCAGTTCAAGATAGGCGGATCTAAGGTCAAGCAGCTGTTTCGGGATGTCTTTGTAAATTTCAGCTCTTCTGTCCAAAATGTCCAGTGACTTTTCGTAATGTAGGCCCAATATCTTGTCCCTTTCCTCCTTTGATCTCAAAGTTATCAAACAGTCTCTGGGCTTGTCTTTCTTTGCAAATTTTCCAAGTCTGAAAGCTGACACAATTTTAAAGTCCTTTTCTTCCTGTACAGGCCAGAACTTGGAAAATTCTTTAGTCAGGAACTCAATTAAATTTCCTTCTTCAACTTCTGGTATTGACCTTAATCTTAGGTTATTTTCCCGATTCCGTAGTTCTATCATAGACAGATACATCTGTTGTTCTCCAACTTGTTTATAGAATGGTTTTACTTCTTGTTCTAGATTTTCAACTTTTTGGCTGGTTGCCTCAGCCAGTTTACGATTTTCTAGGGTGGCCTCAGTTAACTGCCCAATTGCTTGTACATTCTGTGCCACCTGGCCAGTTATTTTATTTAAACATGCTGTATTTTGATCAATTTTGTCTGTTTGTTCATCTGCTTTCTTGTCCAAAGATTCCACTCTCTTGTCCAAAGATTCCAATTTTTCATAAATTTTCTCTAAAATTGAGGCAGTTGCCCCTGAGGCCATATCTTCCAACTGTGGCTGCTCAGTTTCTTCTTCCCCTGCCAACGGCAGAGTAGATACAATTTCCTCTTCCCCTGCCAATGGCAGAGTAGGTACAGATGATCTGCGTGTCTGTAAGGCTGAGGTTAAAGTTGTTTGTCTAGTTCTTGCTCCTCTTTTTCTTGTGCCGCTCATTCCAATTTTATCTTAAAGTCAAGGTCAAACTAAGTTGTTCCCATGAGAACAGCCCGAGAGCAAACAGACAAATAGGAGGAAAGGAAAGAGAAAGTAAAATAATGTCACTGCTGTAAGTCCAAAATCCTCTAGAGGGAGCTTAAAAAATCTTGAGGGAAGAAGTCAAATCCAGAAATAATCAATAAAGTCAAATTTAATGTCCATAGGCCTTCAGTAGCTAAAATTTTGCAGAGTTAGTATTAATATCATCACATTGTTTCTGGCAAAAGTCCACTATTGTTTCAAAGTAGCAGATTCTAAAGCTCTCAGGCTGCTACCAGTCCAAATACAAAGTATCCAAGTCTGTAAACTGACAGTTCTATTGTTCAGGCAGCACAAGCACCCAGGCTTCTTAATCAAGGTTTGAAATTCCCAAAGAAGAAGATTAACACAGTCCAAATCAACAGTAGCTCATATAAACAAATTAGGTCCTTATTTTACTTTTAAGCAGTTTCAGTTGATGCTCAATTCAGTTAAATAAAAGCCTTTTAAATGACTCCACACCTCCAGCACTTTGCTTTGAAGTTTAAGTAGCAGCGGAAGACCAACTTCCTGTTTAGATCTTTCCGCTTTTAGCCACAATTTTCCACAAGATTAAGTTCAAATTGTAAGGTTCCTTTCTTACTCACGGGTTGTAGTTTTGCAGTTTCGAATTTTTTTCAAGAAGAAAGGTCAGCGCTCACCGACAGCAGCTGCGCGGCTTCGCTCCGCAGAGTAGTGATTGACTCACAGCGCCGCGACCCCCTCCACATTCAGAGGCTCCTTACGGGGTCTCCTCTTCGTTTCAAGGGCCGCTTCTGGCACCCGCCGAGTCCCACGTCCCCAGGCTCTTGCTGCCTGGGGTTTTTCAGTGCGGGTCTCCGCTTTGCCGTAGCGGACGACCCGATTCCGCGGAGCTTCCTCCTCACAGTGCAAGGAGGACCGCCATTGCCGTTTCGCGCTGCCTCCGGAAGTCCACCTCCTGTTCTGACCCATTAGCTTCAGGGATGCCTACATTGTTCTCTTTCAGACCTGCTTGCCACGAACAGGTGGCTATTTCAGGTGCTAGCACTTGTACAACATAAGTGAAGAGATGATAAGGGAGATGAAAACAACTTCTAAATACATTTTTGACTGATCTCACAGAGTGCCGACATCAGAGACAGAGCAGATCACTGTACAGAACAACATCTTCCATAAAGAGGCCAGCTTTTACTGGTCTCGCATTCCCATCAAAATTTGGAGCTTCATCCCTTGTATCTTGGAACCATCTAGCCAGGTGACCAAAGATGGTCAGAACCTCTCTTTTGCAAGAATAGGCCCTGAAACCCAACCCTCTCCTCTGAAACCAAACACTCAAGCAGTTAAGATATAACTAGCTAAGTTAGATTGACTTTATTTTATTTTCTAGTCTGTATGTTCCTTCCTGCCATCACTTCCAAATAAAATCCTTTAGACTTTGGCATTTGGGTTTAAAATGAATTTCTCTTGAATTTTTCACTATAATTTTTCCTGTGTGCTACACTGCATGAGTGTTAAGCTACCTCTTGCTACCTCTTGTATTCTAAGGATATCCCCTCATGTTTCGTCAAGTTTGTGTCCCCTGGGGTTTGGGGGGGGGGAATTCAATTTGTTCGTCTTTGTTTTATCCACCACCACCACCACCTTAAAGCTGGCCTTAGCAATTCCCCAAGAAAGATGAGCATGTCAGGAGGTTCGTGGTGTGGTGACAGCCTATTGTAACTGCATTTTGGGGGGAACTGTAATACAAAAAGGGGTTCTGCCGGTGAGGAAATGCCATTCCCAGAGCCACCATAATGTCTAGTACGGCAGCACACATACTTGCAAAGGCTCACTTCCAGAATAAACATGCATAGGAGCCCTCTCTAAAATTATCATGGGTTTTACAGCAGCTTTTCTAGCAAAAAAGGCAAAAGCAGGGCTGGGGGGAACCTGTGGCCTTCAAAAGGTCTCTGGACTGCAAATCCCATCATTTGTGATTGCTGACAAGGCTGGCTGGGGCTGATGGGTGTTGGAGTCCAAAAACTTCCTGTGGGTCAAAGCATTTGAGGCTTTTTAACTTTAAAAAATAGAACTAAGGACAGTGGAGGTTGATATTTGTTTGTTTTTATCAACTTTTGTTGATAATTGCAGATGACAATTATTCTACATTAGGCTCAATGCTGATAGAGGTTATCTGCTTGGTAATCTCCAAAGGACTGTGCAAATCAATGAGACGCCTTCTCGTTCTTCTTTAAAATTTTATTTAAAACAAAGATAAAACAAATACATACAATCAGCACCTATTTTAGATATTTTAGTTATTACTATTTAGTTATTAATATTTTCTCCTTCCCTCCCACCTTTGTATAATAAACCCTGCAGACAAGCATTGCTGCTGATACAATATATCTTTTTAGTTGTGGATAATAGTCCAAGGAATGGAGGTTATTATGTATCATTGGGTGTTTGTTAAGATTGTGGTGATTTTAGCCTATACTAAGTTTTGTGGAGTACTCAGATGTTGATATTTATTATATAATATGATTATTAACATTTTCCCTCCACCCACCGGGTAATGGATGAAGTTGATTGGCAGCTATTTCAAAACCAAAGAAAGTACCATTCTGTACACTACGTTGTTAACCTATGGAATACCAGTGGCTTAGATAGCTTTAAAAATTGTTAACAAATTCTTGGTGGCGAGATCCATCAATGATTACCAGCCATGAGAGCTAAAGAGAACCTCCATCTTCAGTGGCATTATACCCATCAATATGAGTTGGGTGAAGGATGTTATAGATTTCCCATTAAGTTGGCCAATGCTGGAAACACAATGTTTAAATAAGTACATTCAAAGAACAAGAAGGAATGTCAGTTTCAAAATACGAAATTTTAAAAAGTCAAAATATGATATATATGAAATTTTAAAAAGTCAAAATATGATATATGTAATAACTTGATTTTTAAGAGTTTTTTGCTTTTTGTTTGTTGTAAAATGAAAAATATAAATAATTTTTTTAAAAAAGGAATATCAGTTTGATCCAGTAGAGATCTTCTTATGTCCTATATTCACATTGGTCCAGGACTTTACTTCTGTTTCTCCATCTATACACTTCTCCCCTCACAAATAAAGGAAACCTCTAGCTTGCTGGCTGGTGAAGATAGCCTTCATAATGTAAACAAAGCCCATTCATCTTGCGGAGTCGGCATACTATCAGCTAAAACAATAGCTTCAAGAGAAATTAATACCCCCATTCATCATAGAGGCCTTGTCATTTACAAAGCATAAATACAGTGAAGAGCCAACACTGTTAACTACTTCGTTATCTGTTTGCCTTTCTTCTTTTTTAGTCTATTCCTGGTGTTAGATTTATTCTATTTATTCTATTTATTCTATTTATTCCTGGTGTTAGATTTTATTTTATTTCGGTTTGTGTTATTGCTCTTTCACCCATTTGTTGATGGGTTGTTATTGTTGCTTATCATAAAATCCCCAGTTATAAGTTGGGGCCATTAAAAATAAGAACAATCTAGGAGAAGAAACATTGGAGAGAAGAAAGCCTGAGGATCAACACCATCTTGCAAATGACCTCCTCCTATTAGGCAGTGGTGGTTAGTCCATTATGTCAAATGAGGCACTGCCCCTGTAACCACAGTCTTGATTCCTCCAAACCAATCTGCCACTTAATCATATCCACTCAGCAGAGTGGTCTTGGCTGTCTCCTCCCTCCTCTTTAGTCTCTGTTTTCTCCTTGTAGAACTCAGGAGGTAGGAGGATACAGCCAAAGCAGAATTGGTTGACTCTGTCTGCTATTGGGTCTGGCTCCACCTATCACTGGTGTCCTTGCTGTCTGCTCTACCAGTGGGGATTCTGACACACAGGTCTATGCTTCCGAGATGCATATGTTTTCATTGAAGTTCTTCATATGCCAACCACCTGCTCCCCTCCCATTCTGATCAATACACTCTGTTTTTCCCTATGCTCCATTCATCAGAGGTCAGTGCAAGGAAAAGCAGTTGCCTGAAACCTTCCTGGCACAGGAACGTTCAGGTTTAATTATCAGTATGATAGCTTAGGATCGAATATTTGCGCAATGAGAAATTGTGTGGCTGGTATGTGTGTGCATGTGTGTGTGTGTGTGGCCCCCAATTTGGATTTTGACCGTCGGAGGTATTGGGCAGGAGGATTTCAACCTTCTGCCTCCTGTCGCCCTGATGTAGATTAGGTCCCTGTTACTTGCATTTGAAGAATAGCTTCGGTTGATGGTGGTGGGGGGACAATTAAAAGCCCAAGATCCCAAACCAGGTTGATACCCTCACACCCACCATTTACTTATTAAAATGCAATAGCTAAATGCCTGGATGCCTGGATGATGTCTCATATAGTTTGGCCCTTAGAATAAGAAAAAAGAGGAAATAAATTTTCTGATCAAAGAGTCATTATGATGGCTCTCTTACATCATAATGCTGTGCTGGTAATTTCAACCTTTCTTTCTTTCTTTCTTTCTTTCTTTCTTTCTTTCTTTCTTTCAATTTGCTTTCTGTAATATAATGGATTTATCCAAAGTTTACAGTGCAATCATAGCTCCTTGCTGTTGGGGAATGATTTATTTGACTAGCTTTAGCTTTTATTCCAAAAGGCAGAATGCCAAATCATTACAGTCTATCTGGTGTTCTATTGTTAAAATATATGATCTAGCATTACGATGCTATGCAGAGATTCAAAGAGCCAGAGAAAAGAATTGTGGTAAATCTAAACCTCATAAATACTTTATAAAGTTCTTTTTAATCTCTACCCTGATGTGCAACAAAAAGTAGTACTTTATTTGCCATTATAATGGCAGGGTCTTGAGACCTTATCCTCCCACCTTTGTTTTATAACCAAATGCGTACATTTATCCTTTGTAGGGACTTGGAAAAAAGCAGCAATTGCTTGTTGTCACATTACATTTCCTGGACTACTGCACTGTTAATATTTTATTTTGCTTCTAACCTTTCCTGTCCCATAGGCTCCTTGCACCTAATGAAATTTGTACAATACCAACTACATGAAACATACTAAATACATAAAAACATGCAAATATATTGATAAAATATACAACTACCTGTGAAATTTTATAGGCTGGGTTTTAAAAAGTTTTTTTTTACAAAAGATAAGTCAAATACATTCTTGTCGCTCCCTCCTCAGCAACAGGAAACTATTTATTTATATCAGATATGTATATATTGCTTAATAGTCAGATTTTTTCTGCAAAAAGTTGCAAATGTCTCACTAGCCTGGATCAGTTGAATGACAACAATAGGTATAATATCTGGGATGGCCAAGGAATCTAAAACAATTGTGCAATATTTTACTATTCTTACACACTTTGGAATTTCCACAATAATAAGGATCAAATGAAATGCAACAGTAAAACCTATTTGAATTCCAACCTTTGATGCTTTCCCCCCTTTAAAAGGGGGTCTGTGAGGGATTCAAATCAAGAGATGGGAGGGGAGAGATGGATAACCCTAGAAGCCATCAGTAGCTTTGAGGGCAAATACCAACTTTGGAACACATTCAGTTGAAAGATGGCAGAGTGAGGAAGGGTTAAACTTCACTTCCCTACAGACCTGATCTGTGTTGCCCTACCTGCTTCCTGATGCTACAACTAAAAATAAAATAAAAATAAAATTACAGGAGTTTTAAATCCACAGGGCTCAAAAATGTGTTTAGCTTTGCTTGTAATCTGACCCTTATTTTCTTGCAATATCCAAAACACTAACATAGAAAGGCCCAAACTATGAGGATGAAAATCAGACCCAATCATGTTCCATGCAGTGAACATGCAGGGTGGGTGGCGCTGTGGTCTAAACCACTGAGCCTCTTGGGCTTGCCAATCGGAAGGTCAGTGGTTTGAATGCCCCAACAGAGTGAGCTCCTGTTGCTCTTTCCCAGCTCCTGCCAACCTAGCAGTTTGAAAGCACACCAAGAGAAGCAAAGCTACAGGGAACCAGGCAGAGGGCCTTCTCGGTAGTGGCGCCCACCCTGTGGAACACCCTTCCAGCAGATGTCAAAGCGATAAACAACTACCTGACATTCAGAAGACCTCTTAAGGCAGCCCTGTTCAGGGAAGTTTTTAACGTGTGATATTTTACTGTATTTTTGGTTTCTATGGAAGCCGCCCAGAGTTTCCATGCACTCTGGTTTCCATCACGGTGTTCCATTTTTCCGTTTTGCCAGAAGTGGTTTAGTCATGCTGGCCACACAACCCGGAAAGCTGACTGTGGACAAATGCTAGCTCCCTTGGCCTGAAAGCGAGATGAGCACCTCATAGTCGCCTTTGACTGGACTTAACCGCCCAGAGGACCTTTACCTGTACCTTATAGGGTAAGGCAGCACTTTGGATCTTAGGCAAATCAATTGAAAAATCATGGTTATTTGGGCATTTTTTGTAACAAAAAGCTCAACAATTTGGAGGGTTTCCTAAAAACCTACAGATGGTTATGCACCAACTAGTCTGATTGTTCCATTCTTCTGTACGTATAAATTTATTTGTTTGTCAATGCATGGCGATACTCCTCACACTGAAAATAAAACTTATCCAGCTAAGCAGCAAAATAATCATTCTGCAGAAACACTATATAGTGCACACTGAATTTGGCACATATATGTGGCCTAATTTCCATTTGCGTGATTAGTCCATAATATTATACTCTTATAGATGCAAACACAAACAGCTTAGAAGAGGAAGCATTAAGCAGAGTGAACATAGATATAGCCCATGAAACCTCATGTATTCCTAATAAGAAATGAAATTTTATAATAAAATAATACAGCTATTTTTGCCCATGAAATAACAGGTCCCTCGGCCTGAAAAAAGGTTCCCCATCCCTGAACTTAACATCCTCATGACTTCAGAATTTTAAATTACTTAAAAAGGAAAACAAGGTTGCATCTCTTTTCTACCCACCACCTGAATTGTTGTATGGTGTAAGGCAGGCATAGGCAAACTCGGCCCTCTAGACGTTTTGGGACTACAACTCCCATCATCCCTAGCTAATAGGACCAGTGGTCAGGGATGATGTGAATGATAGTTCCAAAACATCTGGAGGGCCGAGTTTGCCTATGCCTGTGTAAGGTGTATTTTTGGATGTGTTTTGAGTCTCTTTGGTAACCCCCATCAAAAAGCGGGATACACAAATCTCTTGAATAAATAGTATTATTTATTTGATTGTTTGTCTAATGGCTTCCCATGAAACATCCTGAAGCGATTAACAACACAAATATCAATTTAAAAAAGCAATACACAAACAAACAAACAAACAAACAAACAAACAACAAGCAAAATTTCAGATCCATTGCAAAGCACTTCAATCCAGTCAGCATCTGATCACAGATTTGTGTACTACAAGTGGACATGAAGCATAGTCAGATAAAAACAGCTGAAAAGCATAATATTTGCTCACTTTCTCCCATGAATTAAGACAGGTTTAGGGTGTGTGGGATGTAACTGCCTTAAAGGCACGTTCTGTGAAATAATCTTGGCTTACTTTTGTTGGTTTGCCAAAAACTACCTACGTTTATTAACAGCCAGTTGTGATCAGGATGCTGATTTTAAAACCCAAATTAGACTGGCACTTGTCTTAACAGCATGCATCTTAAGTCAAAACCAGAAATCTCAGTAGGTGGTCTTTGTGCTTAATTTATACAGCATCTGTATTTTCCTTGGAGTTCTACCCAAAACTTGACAAGGTCCAGCCCTGCCTTTAATTTATGATACAAGATCACAACCCATGGTGATAGGAATTCTGGCACGGATTTGTAAAGAAAGCTAGGACTAGTTAACAAATATGTTTTATGTTACAGTTCAATATTCAAACTTGCACAATGTGAAATATAGAGATCAAAGAGACATTCAGCACAAAGAACCTCTTGTGTGAGATTCATGTCTATTCTATGGCTGGGGGCAGGGGGGTGGGATATTGTTGTTTTTGAATTCAGTTTTCCGATTAAGAGCTGATTCAAATATGAAATGTGGTGAGTTTGCTGTTTTCCAGTAAATCACCTCTTATACTTTGTTACTAGTGATTTATATCTCCTTTGAGCTCTATTTATGGGATGCCATTTAATCATGTGGGGGTGGGGGAGGGCAGTTCTGGGGAAGACTCTAACTGAAGAGGGAGATCACACACCTTGCTTATAAACATGGATATAAAATTGTACTGTATTTGTTTTTTAAAAAATATTTTAAGCACAGTAATAAATTAAGAAAACACAAAGTAAATCCTCTGAAATAAATTTTCAGATAGTTAACATAGTAGCATACAGAGAAAGGGATAGCTTGATATTGTTCAAAATGTTCAAATATTACCTTAAACATAATAGTTGCACTTTATGTTGTACATGTACAGTGAATGTACATTCCGTTTATGTGAAAATGCTATTATTAATTCCATAGAATTGAAAGTTGGTGTTGAAACTTCTTTTTGACCGTGTAAGGTGTATGGATTTATTGCAGCTTAGACTTTATTATTCCAACAAGAAATAAAAAGACTCAGTTTCTATGAGTTGTATCTAAGGTTTGTCCTATGGTTTTAAACTCATGGTTTGTTGGGAAGAGCCAAACCATAATGACAGATGACACACTAAGCCCAACAACAGCTTAGTTCAGCAGAGCACGGCAGCAGTACAACTGGGAAAAGCAAAACTTTCAAGGAGCCTGCACACTCTTGCATTCATGCTAAACCATGGTTTGACTTAGTGCAGCTTGTGAACCAGGTCGTGGAAAGGGGGTACACAAAGGTCTAAATATAATACGATAAAACAAATTTTCCAGATGTGGATGAAATCCCAGTGGAGGCTGCTGGGTGTTAAGTGTGGTGTAGTGGTTAAGAGCGATAGATTCGTAATCTGGGGAACCGGGTTTGCATCTCCGCTCCTCCACATGCAGCTGCTGGGTGACCTTGGGCCAGTCACACTTCTGTGAAGTCTCTCAGCCTCACTCACCTCACAGAGTGTTTGTTGTGGGGGAGGAGGGGAAAGGAGAATGTTAGCCGCTCTGAGACTCCTTCGGGTAGTGATAAAGCGGGATATCAAATCCAAACTCTTCTTCTTCTTCTAGGACAAATGGGGCACTGCCTCACCAAGCTCAGTCTCCACTCAGCTAGCTCCCCACCAGCTTGTCTTCTTACTTACTACTCGTCAAGGTGTGTCACTGGCTATCTGCTTTCTCTTCCTAAGTCTCACTGTGGTCCGTAAAGAGCTCAGGAGGGTGAAGGCTACAGATAAAACGGGAGTTATTTGCCCAGATTTGTTTACTGCTGGTTTTCTGGTCTTCCACCCTACCAGTCCCAATGGGTTCCAGCCACCTCTGTGACACGGACAGGTAGCAACTGCTGTCTGATGCTGAAATAATCCTAGCAAAGGGTTAATTTGGGCAGCTTCACAAACAGGGTGAGTTTATGTGTTAATGGCTCTTCCCTTTGCCAGAGATCTTATTTTGAAAAAAAAGAAAAGAAAAAAGAAAGTCTTTCAAGATCTAATGTAACATCTATTTTCTAGGAAGAAAACAGGTTAATAAATAATATTGTCTGAGGTTTATTGGCCTTTTTTGTCATTCATCCCCAGTGGGAATTACAGCAAGGAACCGTTGCCCTTGTTAACCTGCAAACATTTTTCACTCAGTTAGATCATTGACTCTGACTCCAGGGTCCAATTTTCTTTTTATTCATTAAGCACATTGGGAAGTGGAGTTCCTAACCCTTTCCAGTCTAAATGTGGAACAATCACATCCCCTCACAATCAAACGCCAATGTGCTGGGACCTCCACATTTCAGTGCAATCTCTCAGTGACGCAAGTTTTTAACAATTGAAGGATATTAAGTCAAAAAGTTGTTTTCTAATTGGAGGCGCTCAGGGGAATTCAAAAACACACTGGAAGTTGGTACATGTGCCTTTCCAATTATCTTTGTTGAAATCAGGGGAGAGGGCATCATAAATCTCAGGCAGCAGCTTCCAGAAGCTGAGTTTGGGAATTAAAGCCTGTTAGGATAACACATCTGATGACCACAAGTATTACTGCTTTGGAGAGCTGACACGACATGGTGGAATATGTCGTTTCCGTGGGTGGTGTAATATTGACATTGCAATTCCACTTTAGGATAAAAGAAAAATAGACGCCGTACAGAAAGTCAAAGGTGTTGACATGCACAGAGGGTGGCAAGGGCCCTCAGTTTTAGCCAAATTCCCCTTTCATGTTGCAGTCCTCTACAGTCTATGCCATTCTGGAAGGTTTCCCAACCCGTTTTTTGAGAGTGCAGATGGGTTGCAGGAGGAGAGAAGAAATTGAAAAGCCCCATTTCGTGTGCAGAAGACCATTTGTTGTACTTGGGATTCTATCTGACATGTCTGGTTGTGTTTCTGTTTCATATCATGTGTATTACATCAACTTCAAACTCCTGTCTTAAGCGCAATAACTGGTGCCTACAAATATGTCAGATTAAACGTGTGCTGTAATAGCCAAGTGAACTCCTGAGCATAGCTTGAACCTGCATATATAGGGAAATTTATTTGGGACTATTGAAAGAATTGAGCTACAGTCCCAAGTTACCCAACCGTCGTCATCCAATGCAGTTTAAAATGACACTCCCCACTTTGAGTATGCCCAACAAAGTCATGGACCTTAATAGAAGGCCCCAGGGGAAAGAGAAAAAGGAAGTGGAACTTAATAAAGTTCCCAGGCCCTCATGGGAGCATCAAGGTTTGACTCATTTGGGATGTGAACCAATAAACAAGCTTCAAGATGATAACACTCACATGCTGCCAGATCTATTCATGTGTCCACACAGACATACATGTGATCCTGTACCTTACATGTATGTACACAGAATAATTACTTTGAGAACCTCCACTTATATGCCACAAATATGTGATGGGCTCAATTGCTCTGTGCACACCAATATTGACTTTTTGGGGGGGAAATTAGCAAAACCATTAAATGCCAATCTAAATGAATATCAATGTTAATTTAGAACAAAATGGCAGCCAACAAGTGAAATGGCTTTGTGGCTTCAAGTGCGATACAAAAACATAAAGGGTCAAGATGGTTAGCTGTTGCAAACTATCCAAACCCACATTCTCTGGAACATAAACCTCATATCACAGAGGCAGAGGTAGGGAGAGATGTTGTCTTATATGGAGTCAAGAGGGCCATTTTAAGTTCAGTTCTTTTTTTAAAAAAAAAATTATTAAAGATTTTCTTGGTTTACCTGCATTGTTCATAAACCTTCCCCAATGACAACAGGGTCTAAATTCAACTATATCACAAAATTAAAATAAACTGGCCTGTTTAGAGGCAAAAATATGAAAAAGGCTTTAAGTCCGGCCACATAAAAGCATAGCCTTGATTTATGAACTGGAAAAAATAATATGCCAGTCTGTGATATGCCTTTTTATTCATAAGAATTTGCAGAGTGTTGTGGTTGCATTTTAAAAAGGAGCTCGCCCTTCACACATACACAACATTCCTGCAAGGGTAAGAAGCAAGGGTTTGTTTGTTTGTTTGTTTGTTTACAGAAGAGTGAGCCAAATAAAGGTGAGATTCTCATGACTTCCGCATGGTAATTTTAAGAAAATCCCTAATAATGAGAAACATGGTGAAATGGCCGAAACTGGTTATCATTGCTGCTATCTGACATGACATCATTGTGTGAGAGGCTTTGACTCTCAGTTGAGACATCAATTAGGCTGGGACAAAACTGTCAATTCCAGTTTTTCCTCAATTCCTTGTTACTTGTATATAGAGTCTGAATGAAAATTCATCATGAATTTAGTGCAAATTTCTTCTGAAATATAATTTGTTTGCAATTTGCCTGGTAGTCACATTTCCGCAAACAATTTCCCTTAACACAACACATTTTTATGTTACTTTTACTAATATTTGTGCTTTTATGCATTGCAAAATTCAGTGAAGTGCTTTGCTTCACAACTTGTTTCAGCAACTGTGAATTAGGCAGGCTCACTTTAAAACCCTAAATAAACCAAATTTCTCTTCCACCTCTCGTGTGACTTGAACATACTCAGAACAGTGCTCTCTCCTTCCTATTTTCCATCACACAAGACTGTCCCAAATCCCAGCTCAGGGCCCCTGCAGTAGCTATATATTTGTAGCCTGCCAGAGACAACCGTGTTGGAAGGTAGTGAAAAGCAAAGAAATTAGATCACAAGGTCCGAAGAGGAAGCCCAGAGTACAGTGTCATCGATGTGCTCCACATAGTCCCTAATACCTCATAACTTCAGTGAGTAAACCATGTGGTACAATACATCTCTGTCCAGGTGTCTCC
Source organism: Podarcis erhardii (assembly GCF_964252035.2). NCBI lineage: Eukaryota > Metazoa > Chordata > Lepidosauria > Squamata > Lacertidae > Podarcis > Podarcis erhardii. The sequence continues at coordinate 26,809,653 of NC_138513.1, forward strand.
CTCGTCCAATGTCAATATCCTCATAAACTTCATGGCCAAGAACATTTTTCATTGTCTTGGTTTCATGTTTTCAGTCCAAACCCTTAAGAACTTTTTTTTAAAAAAATAAAACCATGCATTTGAATAACTACATTTCTGTAACTGTGTTGGTGCTTTTTTAAAAAAACCTCACTATAAATAAAGAGTGACATTTACATATATTGGGAATGGCAAAGAAAAGTCCAGCTATACCACAACTCTTTACAGGCAGATTGACTCACGACTGTTACCTACTGATGCCAGAAATACTTCATGATGGAGTATTGTTCCCGCATTGACCAAGTTTTGTTTGTTTGTTTGTTTATTACAATAGCTTTGTTTTGAGGGGGGAGCCTTCAGCCACTTCATCCTTAATGGTAAGCCCCCTCCACCAAAATTATTAGAATTTACTCCTCCACATGTCACCAACAATCCCCTCGCTTTCATATGGCACAAATAGTCACACACATGTGTACATAGGAAAGGACGCCTCCTTCAGCCCAGCTCTAGAGTAAGTCAAATTTATATAATCAGCTTCATAAGTTGAAAAGCCTGGGAGACATAAGGTGTTGTTGAGCGATTCATGCTTTATAGAAATGCTGGCACATTATATCTTGCCGATTTGAGAGTTTCCCACTACCTAACCCCCACCCCCTTTTCAGCTATACCCCTATGCCCTTGGTCAGGGGTAGTCAATGAGGCACTTTCCAGATATTGTAGGACTACAACTCCCATCATTCCACACAAGACCAATGATCAGGGATGATGGGGTATCTTTGTTTGTTTGTTTGTTGTTTTGTTTGATTTCATTGTGCATTTGGTCCAATTCCCCTCCCCTCCATAGCATTAAATGTTCATCTTTACATGTATCTATAACAAAACTATAGGTTTTTTTTTTTTAAGGATCTATGAGCTTCAAGGTTTTACAGAACGTTCATGACTGTTGAGTCTCTAACATGTTCAGGAAATGTTAAAGTAACTCACACCATTGTCTGGAGATAGAATGTCCTGCTTCATCCCGACCATTGACAAAAAAAACAACTCCTGTTCTTGCTTCTTGCTTTGTTTGTGGGACTGCTGCTGTCCAATCACAGCTGTTTTAAAACCCCAGATTCTGATATTATTTCACATGGATGGTTTTAATTTCTGTCCTGGAAAGGAAAAATAAAGCAATTTAAGGGAACCAGAAGTTGGGCCGATTCTGTGAGATTAACATATGTCTATGGTCGACAGCAGTTGAAACAGAGAATGTTAGCATACTCCTCAACTATTCCGTTTTAAGCAGGGCATCCTGGAATCACAGATGGCAATCCTGGTTTCTGATTGGATCCTAGAATGTTCTGTTTTGGTTCTGTGTTCTGGCACGAGACGCCGGCCCAAAAGATGCTCACTCTGGCATGAGTCATCTGGGTCACACAAGAACAAAAGCTGCTCGGTTTTTGGTCTTGTGAGACCAAGAAAAAAGCGTCTTTGGGTCTTGTGCTCTTATGCAAGTGCAAGAGCTCAGGACCAAAATAGGAGCATCCTGACTTTGGTCCCAGGAATGTTGGGGGGGGGGGTATGTGTTAGGGTATCCGTTGAGAAAGGAGGCAAGAATGAAAGGCAGGCTAAGAGAGCAAATTGGCTTACTAAAGCCACTAGCAGCCCATAATAAGCATCCTGGATGGGGCTCATTAGGGGTGGGAGGATGAATTCATGTTGTGAGGTTAACAAACTCCTTTCCCTGCACCATTCAGGAGGAAGGAAAGGAAAAAGCACCCCTTTTCCCTTTCCATTTATGTAGAACCACCACCACCAACCTTCCATAGTAATAAATTGCTAAGATTTTGGCAGCCCGGCACTCAATCTCATGCCCAAGGCCTCTGTTGCAGTAGAGGAAGGTACCAGGGGAGGGAGGGATGGAGGAAATCTTCTTTCTCACCTACTTCTTGTCTCCTCCACCCTGAGAGGTTTGAATACAGGATTTGTTTAATGGGACACAAACACTGTAACATATTGCAGTGTATTTTCAAGGATAATCATATTATTACCTCACCCTACATCCAACGAGCTCACCATGGCATTCACGTGGTTATCCCATTTTATTCTCCCCCCCCCTCTCTCTCTGGGATGTGGTATTTACTGAAAGGTAGTAACTGGGCTTGGAACAACTGTGTAAGATTCATGGTTGAGTGGGAATTTCAACCCATGTTTCTCTGATCCAACATTCAGGGCTAACCCAAGATATTTTGCTGCCTGAGGCACAATAGCAAGTCTCTCCAGCTCCTCCGCCTATCCTTGGCAGTAAAAATGCAATGGTAATGAATTAAATAACTGACCGTTTGCTTAACTTTGGTGACACCCAAAATCAGCTGCCTAATGGTAGAGATGGTCTCGCCAACATTCTTACCACTACCCCATATTGGCCTTGGTTTTTTTTTAGGTATACTGTGTAACTTTCGGAAATTGCCTTTCCCCCTTTAATTAAACATACACACCCTGAATGAGAAAACCTACTATTTTGTAAAAAGTTGCCTTTTGTATAATGTTTTCATGCTACTGATCTAGTTTCAATAAAAATATTGGGGCATCTGTTTTTGCATATTCAAAAAAAAAAAAAAAAAAAAAAAGGCAGAGAAGGAAATGGAAACAGATATGTCCAAAATAAAGCTAGTCAACTGAAAATAAAAGAAATCCAGTATGGAGTTAGATGGTTTCAAATGGAAATAAAGAGGATTAATGGAAGAAAGTGTGTTAGTCAACAACCTCTTCATGACCTTCTGGCCACATAAAGTGGGGAGGAGGTGATGGACCCTTTAGTCAGGCAGGAAGTTAAGAAGTACAGATCATTCTTAAAAATGCACACAAATGCAATATTTGAATGACTGTAGTGGAAGAGAGAGAAATCTCTGAAGACCAGCAGGAGGAAAGAAAATGCATCATATTTTCCTGGCTCACCAATCTTATTAGAGGAAGTAAGGAGAACCCAGACCCATTGCCAGATCACTAGGATTCACTTAGCATGCCAGAATATTTCAAACTGAACTAAAGAGACTGAGAGTGGAAACTACTTCTTGCCTAATAATCTATTAATTGGTTGCAAGGAAGCAGAAATAAACAACTGAGTAGACGAAGGACTGTATTTTTATTCAGAACAAAAGGCTAAATTGATAGTTAACAGTGTGATTACAGAAGAGTTCAAAATTGAAAAAGGAACACGACAAGGCTGCCCGATTTCCCCTTTGTTATTTATCTCGGTTCTGGAGGTGCTCTTGAATATGATCAGAGGGGACCGGTTGGTGGAAGGGATTCAGGTCGGAGCGAAACAATACAAACTTAAAGCTTTTGCAGATGACCTAGTTTTGACCCTGCAGGAGCCAGAATCTAGTACGAAAAGAGTATTACAATTGATTCAGGACTTTGGTCGGGTGGCGGGATTTAAATTAAACAAACAGAAAACCAAGGTGCTAGGAAAAAATTTGACAGACATAGAGTCAGAACGGTTTCAGAGAGAAACAGAATTAACTATGGTTAACAGAATATTTCAAACTGAACTAAAGAGACTGAGAGTGGAAACTACTTCTTGCCTAATAATCTATTAATTATTGGTTGCAAGGAAGCAGAAATAAACAACTGAGTAGACGAAGGACTGTATTTTTAAATAGAGAAAGCATTTCTCAGCCAGTGAGAAACAGGGATGCTGGGAAAGTGACCTTTTGTAAGACTGCAGAGACACCTAACAAGACATGGACACTATCTGTCTGCCCTTTCCAGGCATAACAAAATGTGATTGCTAGTGTTTCACCCCCAGAAAATAACTAGTTCTTATGCTTCTTCCCAGTCTCAGGACACCATCCCACTTTCTGCTTACGGAATTCCAAAACAATATGGGGTATCCTTGCACCACTCTCTTGGATAGTCAGGAATTACTTAGAAATACCTCAGCTGGGTGGCCATGTGTCCAACTTTACAGAAGCCAGTTCTCCATCTGAAGGAGTCCTCTGTATGCAGGGCTGTCCAGTTTAAAGATGCAGAACCTTAAGAAGGAAAAGCAAGCTTTGATGTTGCCCATCCAAAGTTGGCTTAGCACATGACGACAACAGACTGAGCCAACAGATCAACTTGTTACAGTTTTTTCCACTAGTCTGAGAAATGCTGCACTTCTGTTTAAATTATATTAATTACTTATAAAGTCGCAGCTATGCAAATAAATTTGCATATGCATATTTAAATGCAAATTCGTATCCTCAGCTGCCACCTCAACCTCCTACTTGGAACACTAACTGCCCTGATGAAAGATCTCTATTTTGGAAAAGGTCCTGCTTCTCAAGATGTCCTTCCTGTATATTATTTCATTCTTTCATGTTTATTGGCAACAGAACAATATGGAGTTCATTTTGATCACTCTCAGGCAAAAAGATAAACAAATATGAGTTGTTTCTAATGTGTCAGAAGTTGCCGTCTTGCATGGACTTTTCCAATAAATTTGTGTGGCTTCATACTAGCAACACAACCTTGACCGTAGCGCCCAAGAAAAGCAAAATATGATACCTGATTCTGAAATATATACATGCAATATATACATTGGGTTTGTGTGTAACAAAATGCTATAGAGTGCATATATACCTCTTAAGGATACCCAGTAATTGCACTGAATACAATTAAATCATACCAGTGTAAGTGCCAATCTAGTGAGATTCTGTTTGCAACAACGTCTAGCTGGTATTCTGAAGACATGGAATTTGGAATCTAGTCAACAGAACAGATGTTGGGGAAACGCCCTTGGTGACAATTTGTATGTTATGGCAGCAGTCATATGGAATCAGCCAAGTAGTTTTTTCTAAATGACAGCACTTCACACGGCAGGACAAAACATCTGTGCTGGGCTTAGTATGTGAGGCAGCCCAAGTTACATGGCTTCTCTGTAACAGACCTGCAGATCCCTGGTAGCAGTAACTAGTGCTGGCATAAATATGTTCCCTGCCATTGCCAGAACCACAGTCTGGTCACCCAAGGAACACTAGGCACAGAGAAACACTTCTAGCGGGGTCAGTAATGTATGATGCAGCCCCTGTTATGAACCAAAATCTTCCCAGAACACTTTTTCAAAGCACTAGTTGGAGTAGTTATGAGAACAATGTCAAGAATTGAAGAGATCATTAGGCACATGAGCGTTGTGCTTCCTTTGACTTCAGGGTAGGTAAACATCTAGAAAATGAACCATTATATGGAACCAGAAAAGTCATGCCTCTTGCATCATTACCCCCAGGCATATTATTGTATTAATTCCTTCAGAAGAGCTGCTGTCAAGCAGTTGGCTCCACTGCACAAATGGCATGAGCTATGAAAGACACATGAAATCAAGCCTAACATAGCATTTAAGGGAAACAAGCTGTCCACAGAATCGACTTTGAGGCTTGTGGTGATGATTGAGAAGTACATGCAATTTTGAGGACCCCTGACTAGTGAGACAGAAAGGGTTTTCTCCTCCAGACAAATAAATTCCACTCGTGTTATTAACATTATTAATTCACTCTGGCGCATCATGCGTGCCAAATGTGTTGATCAATCTTGTTTCTTCGGCAGTTCAATTGTAAACAGTAATAACTGCCAGGTTTGAAATGCTAAAGGAAAGCAGTTGTTATGAGACTAGAAAATAGAAGCAACCCATATTATCAGACCACCAAAAATGCTACGAAGTTTGGCACAATTCTAAAAGTCTTTGTTCTACCAAACCCAAGTCCAGACCACACACACACACGGCTTCAATTAAAGCATATTTCATTCTCCAGTAAAGCAAGGATGATTTACATAATCCACAAAAGAATAATCCTGAATCATACTTGGAAGGGCAAATTAGGAAAGCTTTGGGGTAACACCCAACTTAATGACTGATCAAACAAGTGGCAAAGCCTCATTTTAGAAACCCCTCCAGGTTTATCACCTTTGTGTGTACATTGTTTATTATGACTAAAATGCAAGGAATATTCTAATGCAATAATAATAATAATAATAATAATAATAATAATAATAATAATAATAATAATTTATACCCCACCCTCCCCAGCCAAAGCCGGGCTCAGAGCGGCTTACAAGCAATAATAAAAACAAGTTGAATGATTACAACTTAAAAACAAAATTAAAATACAGCATTAAAATATTGAAACATTAAAATATTAAAATGTAGTCTCATCGCAGGAGGAGAAGGAAAAGAAAAAAGAAAGAGAGGGAGGGAATCAAATTGGCTCCAAGCCAAAGGCCAGGCGGAACAACTCTGTCTTACAGGCCCTGCAGAAAGAAATCAGATCCTGCAGGGCCCTGGTCTCATGAGACAGAGCATTCCACCAGGCCGGAGCCAGTGTTGAAAAGGCCCTGGCTCTGGTTGAAGCCAATCTAACTTCCTTAGGGCCCGGGACCACTAGGGTGTTGCTATTTACGGACCTTGAGGCTCTCCGTGGGGTATACCGGGAAAGGCGGTCCCGTAGGTATGAGGGTCCTAGGCCGTGAAGGGCTTTAAAGGTCAAAAGCAGCACCTTAAATCTGACCCTGTACTCCACCGGGAGCCAGTGCAGCTTGAAAAGCACTGGGTGAATATGCTCCCATGGCAGAGACCCCGTGAGGAGCCTTGCTGCAGCATTCTGCACCCGCTGGAGTTTCTGGGACAGCTTCAAGGGCAGCCCCGCGTAGAGCGAATTACAGTAGTCAAGCCTGGAGATGACCATCACATGGATCACTGTGGCCAGGTCGGGGCGGGAAAGGTACATTACACTTGGAAAGCTTTGCTGTGCCATCTTAATCTGAAATTTCATGACCATATCTGAAACCAAAGCCTGCAATTCAGCCTTACATATTGTTTCCCTTCATCTCTTTATCCTTTTAACTTGTTTCTATTTATTTACTGATGGCTCCTAATTCATCTCTTGGGCAGGCTGGTCTTGTTATACTGGCAGGTCTGACGCTGAGACTAACATGAGTATAGACTCGGCACTGTGGAAAAAAAAGGCCAAAGGCCAGGCAGACCTGCCATTTATCCTGGCTCTGAGCGCGGGGCCAAGCACTGCTATTGGGCAGTGTGTCCCGTGCCCAGGTGAATGCCCTCCAAATTGGTGGCAGGGAGACAATCTGACCTGCCATTTACCGGCTCACAGGGAGGCCCGGGGCAGGGGTGGGGTGAGCTGTCCATGGGGGTGCCGCAGCGATGAGTCAAGCTCCATGCTGCCGTTTCGAGCATCGCAGGGCCCCGAGCCACTGCGTCACTCCTCAGGGATGACACCCGGGGCGGCCCGCACCCCCTTCCTATGCCCCTGATCCAGGGCCCACCTGCAAAACTGCCCACCCAAGAAGGGACAAATGGACTTCTAGAAAAAGGTTCTCATAGAATGGCAAAGGCACCTGGAACTCACCAGAAAGGTTCCGGGACCCACCTGAGAGTTATCCGAACTAAGTTCCAGTGAGTTCCCCCTGGGGGGAAAAAACCCTGCATGAGTGTAACCTAGTCTATGTACACATTAGTGGCTTAAAATATAGCAAGGTTGTTTATAGCTGCTGCATTTCAAGTCACAACAGAACAACAATCATCTGCATTTTACTGTGAATTTCTCCTAATCTGCGTATTTTTGCCTGCAGTTTAACTACAAATTTTTGCAAGCAATTTTCTCCAGTATAATGGATTCTTTATGTCATTTTCAATAATGAATTGAGTTGTTAGGATACTCCATTCCCCTCACGGAGGTACAATTCCTAGGGCACTTTCATTCCTAGGGTTCCCTCTTCCCAGGGAACTTTGGGAAATGGAGTTCTGTGAGGGCAGCAGGAGTTTCCTAACCACTCTCAGGGCCCTTAGCAAACTACAGTTCCCAAGATTTTTTTTTTGGGGGGGGGAGTCATGGTTGTTCAAAATTATATGGTACTGCTTTAAATGCATTGTGCAGATGGGGGCCAAATTCTCTGAGAGACATCTGAGTCTTATCTCGCTCTGCTAGAGATGTTTATACATTTGAACATGGGAGACTTGGACACTGGACAAGGAACACGATAAATTTTGTTAATCAAACTGGGTATCAAGAGGAGGCCTGTCATCGTTGCTGCTTTCCCTTTAAGAAAAGGAAATGCAGAGCATCAGAAAGTCATCCCCCCCCCCAAGTCATTAAACATTCTCTGGCTTTTGTCAACAGTCGGGTAAACATCCAGAAAAAAAGGGAATCTGAATCAAATAGTTTATTTAACATTCTTCTTCTCCAACTGCTGATTAGGATAAATAGTTTGGTTGGGGTTTTTTTTTAACTATCTGCTCCAACAATCACACACAAGGGGAAAGGGAGGGAAGCTTTCAGCTATCAGCTGAGTTTAGACTGGGCTTCAAAGTTTTTAAACAAGGAAAGATTCTGGGCACTCTTTGATATTTTTGTCTATCCGCAGCACGTCGTGTTAGCACCATGTCATAGCAAAATGGGAACATTTTTTTAAGAAAAAAGAAAGAAAGATCATTAGACAGTGGACTGTCTATAGGCTGCAATTCCAGACACAATGCAACACTTGGAAAGAATCCAGAACAGAGAGCAATTTGAACAGCCTATATATACCGAAGTGGGGGTTTCATCTGGCAAAAGACCTTTATGGGCAAAACACCTGAGGAACTTCTGTATTCTATCAGACCAGTGAGGAATCTAATCCAGTAATCCTCGACAGGGTGTTAATTGCAGCCTCCCCAAGAATTCAGGGACAGCCTTGTCCAGAAGTCATGGGTATTGTGTGTGTGCGCGCGCACACACACACACACACACAGAGAGAGAGATGTGGCTTTTCCAGATGAACTGTTTAATAAGGACCCAGCTGCAGCTGGTTGCAGAAAGATCAGATAATGTCGGCTATTTAATAAGCATTCATCCTGATTTGTTTGTTGGGAGAATAGACAACGTTCCATCAAGAAAGTGTTAAACCACAGCATTCTGTTCATTTACCCATCACTTAACTTATCTCAAAAAACAAACCTTTAGGAAATGCATTTGTTTCACAAAAGCTTCATTTTAGTTTTAATTATGCAGCCCGAATGTGCTGGGTTGTGACTGAATTCCACCCGAAAATGCTGACAATCTGGAAGCACCCTCACACCCAAGCTGGTGAAAAAAAAGAAAGCGAAAGGTGTTAGTGTTAATTATTTCAGCACCCTCTTGGCATCTGTCAGTTTGCAAAAGGCGGGGAGAACCTTATCGAAAAACACCATAATGATTCATTACTTTAGCACAACCACAATCTATTATGTTACAGAGCGTGCCTATGCATGTTTACTTGAAAGTTAGTCTCAAATAACTCAACGAGTTTTACTCCTAAATTAGTGCACACAGGATTGCAGTCTTAGTACCAGATAAATCCAGCCTAGCTAATCAGGGATCACAGAGTGAATAGGATTATATCACAATGTTATATAGTAGGGGTTGAGAACTGGATCTGGCCAACTGGATCCTATTTGTTGGCTTGGTTGTAACTAGCCTTGGGTTGCCCTGGGCATGATAAAGGAACTAACAAATTCAGTAAATAGCAACAACAGCAACAGACAGATCATTATCTCCTCCACACCCTGTGGACCAGGTTTGGCAGGTGCGTGGGGCACCCACCTATCAATCTTCTCACCTCACAGGTTTTTGCCCACACAATTTGAAGCCAAAATGTGCAGACAAATTCACAGTCTGCACAGCATCAAAAATCAGCTGATCCTTAGGACCTGTGAAGAATCTTGCACCTGGCTTTGCAAGCTCCAGTAACTAGAGCTGAACAATCGAAGTTGCAGAGGCCATCAATCAGCTGATTGACAGTGTCTGCAAGTGCCCTTTCCGCTGAGACAGGTCTTTGCCTGCCTTGGAGGACAGCTGTGCGTGGCTTGGCTGAAATGGCCTTGTAGACCCAATGGGGAGGCCTGGTGGGCCTGATTCAGCCATTGAACTGGAGGTTCCCCACCACAGCTATCTAGTACAGTGGTGCCCCACAAGACGAATGCCTCGCAAGACGGAAAACCCTCTAGACGAAAGGGTTTTCCGTTTTGGAGGCGCTTCGCAAAACGAATTTCCCTATGGGCTTGCTTCGGAAGACGAAAATGTCTTGCGAGTTCCTGCGGAGTTTTTTCCCTCCCCCCCCTTTTCCTAAGCCCTAAGCCGCTTATCAGCTGATCCGCTAAAAGCCGCTAAACCGCTAATAGCGCTAATCCGCTAAGCTGTCAATGGGCTTGCTTCGCAAGACGATAAAACCGCTATACGAAGAGCCTCACGGAACGGATTAATTTCATCTTGCGAGGCACCACTGTATATAGACACAGTGGCTTGGCAATGTGGTGCAGAACTGAGGTCAACTAAATGCTGTGTAAAGGAACAAGTCAACATTTTCAGGAGTGGACAAAAAAGGGCCCAAAGGAGTCATGTGTGTGGTTTTTGTTTTTTGTTTTTTTTGCACTGCTGAAAATGCCAGAGGGGAGCTTGTTTTTGCTGAGCCATGCTCATTACTCCAGCAGAAATCCATTTATTAAAGAGTTCTTAGGTTACTGCACTAAAAGAATATATAGAGTACTTTCTCTATATTTATATAGAGTATTTTCTCTACATAGTGCCTTTAATTTTGAGGATTTAAGCAACACATTTGTACCCTGCCTTGATAACCCATCCTTCTTGTTAACTGACAGTCTGAATTGATAGGCTTTCTTTTCTCGATGGTACTGAAAATAGATGAAGCATTTGCATTCTGGCCTCTGTATGCTCTTGAATCCCTGTGTGGTCTTGGACAAATTACTCAGTATCACTTGGCATGGATTTCCTTTCTATAAAAATGGAAGGATATTGACCTCGTTTAGTAAAGGGGTACAAGATGTTAAGCAGGTCTCAGTCCACAAGGACTTTCTCCCCATTGGTGTGTTCTGCACTACATTACATGTGGCATTAATGTTGTTTGGAAGTTGGAGATCGTTTCTTCATCCATGTGGAAACCACATTTGTCTATGCAACAAAGTTATTTTTAAGTGCAAATATGCCTATACAGTTTATGTGTGTGCGGAAGACAGAACATATGGAAAATAGGTGAACAACACATTCTGAAGTCACGTTACTACAAATTTGAGGGCCTTTATGTTTAATATTTTCTTGCCGACAGAACTGAAAATGTTGACATGCGGAAAAGTCCCTGACTTGGGTTTTATTTAATGCTGGTGGTGTGCTCTGGAGTTAACTTTTCCCAAAGGTATGCAAAGATGGCTCCCTGTGTCCCCCACATTGCATGGCTCTCTGGTGCACGCAGTGTTTCCACACAGTATTGGAAACTCAATCCCATGGAGATTTTGTGATGACATGGAAACCTAGGGGCAAACAGCAATGCTATCAAGGCTGCAGGAAAGCTATTCCTCTGCAGCAAGAGCAGAGAAAACAAGGCAAAGTCCTTTTTGATGAGTTTGTTCAATCATAATAGTGAGAGGCAAAAGAACGCAGCAAGTCTTAACAATGGCATTGCTCCAAACTTGGCTCCTCCTCCCTCCATCCTAGCAACAGCATCTTCCCTTATGGTGGCCTGCACGCTTAATAAACACTGAGTTCTGGGAGAAGGGGGATCAGAAATACTGATCTGGCTGCCCTGCTGCAACCCCCCCCCCCTAACATTTCCCAACCCTTCTATCTATCACAACTGTTCATCTGTCTCTGAGTTATGACTTTCCTCAAACCCCTCAAAGCCCTGCTGTAATTCAATGTTTCATCCCTCTTCTCTTGCAGCATCAGGAGAAGGGTGTGTGTGTGTGATCTCCACCATTCCTCTTCCTCCATCTCACCCTCTCGAGTCCAGTCCCTGACAAATGTGCAGACAGGTTTCCTCTAGTCAGACTTCAACATGCAGCATGTGGGAGTTAGGGCTGAGGTGCTGCATAATGTCAGGGGCAGCAATGTAGTCCTGATGCCCATCCTGCATGTGGAAGGGCTACAGCCACGAAGGGGGAAAAGGTGAGGGAGGAATGTCATATCACCGTCTCCACTGACTCCAATTGGAGAGTTTTAATTCTGCCACATTGGGAGTGGGGCCAATTTCTGAGCAAGCGTTGGAGTCTGATTAAGTGCTGTTCCTTCCCAAATATACCCCACCCCACACCTCCCTTTAGAGTGGTTGTGTACCAGCATAATTACACCAGAGAAACTGCGTGGCAAAAATGTTATAGTGGGAAAATGGTACTTAAGTAGTAAAGCACATGGAGTGCATGCAAAAGATCCTGGATTCAGCCCCTGGGATCTTCAGGAAGAGCTGGGGGAAACTCTTATCTGAGACCCTGGAGAGCTGCAGCCAGTCAGCATAGACAGTAATGAACTAGATTAGGGATAGGGACGTTAAAAGGCAGAAATTTCCATTCTGACCTGTGTTCATCACAATCAGTGCTGTTTCCAGTCTGCTGCAATTAGGTTTCTGCCAACTGCTATGTTGCATGTAACATAAGTTATATAAGTTATATAATTATTTACATAACTTACCTTAATTTAAATGCAAAGGAAATGCCAAAACAATGTAAAAAAGTAATTAATTGCATATTGTTGACAAGCTTAAAAAAACAACAACGATGTAAATGAATATCAATTGTACGTGCTTTGCTGATTTCCATTCCTCACCACAGACGAACCAGCAAACTGCTGAAATTTCTGCTTCTTTTTCCGTTTTTGTTGGTGGTGCTCTCTAGAGTTCGGCTCCCATCACCCCAGACAATTGCCATGAGCTGGCTTAACAATGGGCACCATGCGTGTTCAATGTTTATTTTAATGAACTGAATAAAGTGAAAGATTATGAGTCAAGGAGGCATGGAGAGTGCTCAGAATATATTTTTAAGCTGCTCTTTTCTCTATGTTGTTAATAATTGTTTTATAGATTCTAAATGCCTTGTTGATTTGTTTATCATATAATAGGACTTCTGCTATAATTGTGATGCTTAGCTTATTTTTTAGTTGCTGTTTTGTTAATAGTGTTTTATCAATTGTAATTGCTTTATTGATGATTTGTTAATTATTTTATATGATTTGTGCTGTATTTGTGATGCTAATGTTCTCAATTGATTGTAAGCTGCTATGAGATCCGAGTGAATGAAAATCGGCACAGAAATACAATAAATCAAATCAATTATAGTAGCATGTAGAGGGCACCAGTCTAGATACGCCTTCAGCTAATCTGGCTTGGTATGAGGCAGCTCTCTATGTTCGTTTTGTGCTCCTCTAGTGCAAGGGAATTTTGGAGTGATCCCATCCTCATCTAGCCGGCCTAATTCAAAGGAGTGGGTTGCCCCGAAAGAGATGCTATAATGAACCTAAATTCATATCGTAAGGCAGCTCCAGGTTGAGGCTATTGCCAAGCATTATAAAGAGGCTGGGATTCTTGTGCTAGGTTGAGTGAAATGCCATATGGGCTGCATTACTACTTAGGCAAAATGAGGGAAGTTTCACAGTGGAAATCTCGGGGTTATTTTAATTCAGTTTTTATCATTTAATTTCCTTTGTTTCTTCAATAGTTAAAGGCCCAAAGAGAAGAAATGATGATGTAGGTGTGAGTCTCCCATCATTCGAAGGTCTTTGACAGCAATCAGAGCTTGACACAGGGAGGCACAGCCTATGCAGACCTTGATTGAAGATCTGACACCAAGAAACACCTAAAAACATGTGTATGGGAAGCAGTTCCCTAGGGATACATGCAAAAAAGGGAAAAAATGTGCCTGCAATGTTCCTTCCTTTCGGTCCTACTTTTTTGCTCTGCATTTTGTTCATATGTTCTGTTTTGGATTTCTCTTTTGTTCCCATAAACCCTCTTGCCAGCTCAAAGCTAAGAAGAAAGGCACTCATGTAACAAAGGCGGGGGGAAAGAGCTTTGCTTCGTTTTGGCCCATGAGAGTGTTTCCATTAATGGGGGACATACCTTTCACCAACAACAAGAAGTAGTAGTAAGAAATCTCCAAACCCAAAATAACAAAAAATAGGAAATCTCCAAAAAAGCAAAAACAAACCCAAACTCCAAGAAATAGGAAACCCTAGGAGGTAAAACACAAAAATATTCATTGGGAATATTTTGAAATCTGTTAACAACAAATGACAAACCTCCTTGTAAGGAGATTTATATGGGAGGAGGCAGCAGGAACTGCTAAATGGGAGAGCCTTTTAGTTTGTGCACAGCCCTTCTGAATGTAATAAATTGTCATTAATAAGGTGTGGTGTTTCATTTTTATGATGTTGTATGCACTGCACACGATGAGAAAACAGTGATGATGACTGTAAACAACCGAATATTTGGAGCCCACACTACTAGATGTCTGCCAGCCTTCCACAACCTACTGGCCACCAGATGTTTAGGACTACAAATCACAACAACCCCTGCCATCATGCTAGCGATTGCTCACATGGTTCAGTGCTATAAACTACAATTGGTAGGGGCGGGGAGCATTTGCCCATTACAGATTGCGTATCTGATGCCAGTCCTAAAACATTTCCCATTTGCACAGCCTTGTCAATGTTAAATCTCAGCATTTCATTATACTGAGAAGAGGATGGAAATTCATGGGAGAAATGAACAGATGAGAGCAACCTTGGATCTTCATCACCCTCAAATGAAAGTAAGCAGTTGATCTAATTTTACCACTACTCGAGGCTTCACTGTTGATTTCAGCTTTGGCTGGAAGTAAAACTTCATCCTTCGTGATGTATTGATCCCAGCAACACCCGTTGATTTTAATATGGCAATGCATTTGCAAATCTCCCATGATCCATTGATGGGTTCTTAGAAACCTCTGAGACAGATAATGGCTGGGACACCAGCAATTCAAGAAACAAATTTACTTTCCTCAAATTAAATCCCACACATTGTTTAGAGTCTCTTGTTATGAGCATAGTATTATTATTTTTTTAGGCTTGAATGCCCATTTCCTCTGAAATTTTCAAGAAAATTCATTTCTGGCTTCATATACTAACATTATTTTGTGTTTCCTTTAACTTTTATTTGCAAGTAAAAAAGAATGGCCTTTGGTTGGCTTAGGAGGAGCTGGAAATATATATTTTTTCCAGTGCTAGAAAACAGCTAATGTTCTTGCCAGCAAGTTAAAGCCAGAGTAGCCCTTTGTCATGACCACATTTATAACACGGATCAAAAACTATAAAAGGTAGTGTTGCATCCTGCTATTACGGAGAATTTAAATTTTCAGTGGCATTTTTAAACAATGTTTTCCCAGTGTCTCTTGTTAAATGCTGATTGTTGACTTTTCATTCTTGTATGCCAAACACTTTCACTGAAACTCTAACAAGACTTTCATCTTAACAACAATTATTTCTTAATAGACTTGGATGCAGGCAGCGTTTGGAAATGGGTTTCCTTTTCAACGCTCTGTAACGACCCGTCATTAGTGAGCGGGATTCCGCAGAACTATTATGCACAAAGACATTTAAAGCATTTCCAGAGCGACATGCCACTTTTCCTAAAATTCAATTCATGCGCCATCTATTATATATTGCAGCAATGTTTCAGCCATAACCCGCTTTTAAATATCTCTGTTCTGATTGCTTCTCTCTGTGTGTGTGTGTTTGTGTGTCATACAGTAAAAGTCATAATGAATGAGATCATGCCTCTTTCTTTTTTAAAGTGGATTTTGGAGAACTTTCCCCTCATCTTGGGCAATAAATCTGCCTTTGAAAAACCACAAAGCCCAAACATCTGACCATTTGACAAGAAGACCGTACGGTGACATCACTCATCACTTATTTCTTATTAGTGGATAGATTATACGATTCAGATTTGGCAACCAAGCATTGCCCATTTTCCCCATTTCTATTCTTGCTATTTTTAGTCATTTTTCTACCCGTTTAGCTGGCTCCGACCTTCTATCTGTCTTGAAAGGATCCTCTCCTTGCTTGCACTCTTGGGTTGAGCACAGAGTGAGTAAATCGCTTTCAAAATTGCCCACTGCAGCCATCAAGCTTTTGCATTCCTCGTAAGTGTTTCTAAAGATTCCTCTGCAATTACATACCCAGATGTAGCTTTGGAACATGTCCACTTCTGGTGGTATTTTGAATCACAGCCGTATTGGCAGCAACTTGAGTCAAAGTAAAGACCTTGCAGGGTGATGCCATCCATTTTAAGAAGTTCAGCAATATTTTTATATCTTCATTCAGGTTTTATTTCAAATGCTAACTGGCTTTGCAACCTTCATTAAGAGAAGCTGGCATCTGTGCAGACATGCATTCATTTTTCCATTCTTCAATCCCTTCTGAAGTGAATTGGGCCAGTTGTGTAGTTTCCACTAGCTTATACTATTCGTATACTAGGCATGCCTTTCCATTTTAAGATTTTCTAACCTCGAGGACTTTGAGCTTGCCTTGTATTTTCTTCACATCATTCCCTTGCTGCCCATAATGTTTTCTCCCCCCCCCCCGCTTTTTGTTCAAGAAGGTACTTTCGTTGGTGGGTTTCATAACATTTTTTATAGCATACTCTGAAGGCAGTTTTCCTGTGTTCTTTGACAGATGGAGCACAAAAGCTGTAAATGACTCCATTTAGCCTCATTCCTAATTAAATCCAATCAATTAATTCAGGGTTTCATGAACTTGGGTCTCCAGTTGTTTTTGGACTACAGTTCCCATCATCCCTGACCAGTGGTCCTGCTAGCTAAGGGTGATAGAAGTTGTAGTCCAACAACAGCTTGAGACCCAAGTTTGGGAAACCTTGCTTTAGATGTTTCTATCCTGCTCTAGTCTGGGTTGGAAAGGTTGGTGGGGTGGTTTGGGGGTAGCAATGGGAAAGCAATGCCCAATCAATATCAACGAAACATATGATATCTCCACTAAGAAAACCCAAACAGACTGGAATCCCAAAAACTCTTTGGCTGCACTCCTAGACCTTGCAGTGCTGACCCAATAAGATTGTCAGTTTTGCTTCTTTGAACAACTGGTCCCTCGTGGCATATCACAAACTATTTAAAAAACTATCCTCGGATTGAAAAGCAGTTTGCCTCAGCCCTCTTCTCAACTAGTGCTTAGAGATAGGCTACCTCTCAACTTGGGCTGCCTCTGTCAGGTGTGCGTGGAGAAGCCAGGCCCTATGACCAATAGGACTTTGCAGGACTGGGGCCTTCCTAAGTTTGTTCTGAAGAGGCAAGGTGTGGCCTCACAGGTGAGGCCGATTTGTAACTCACAGCACCTGGTGGCAAGAGCTGGGAAGGGATATAAGGTCAGAATTTCCCTTCGGCTCTTTGCCACAGCAACACACTTCCTGTCTTGCTGTGTTTGGCTTCTTGCTTCCTGATCCTTGAACCTTGGCTTGGTGACTCCTTGCTTCCTGGCTTCTGGACTCCTGTTCCTGCTCCCACCCCGCCATCTTGCCCCTGGTCCTGACGTCCCCAGCCGGGACTTCAATCGCCCATGAACTGGACCGTGAAAACCTCTACCGTTAGACAGAGTGAGGCTGTCCCCTCCATTAGCAGATGAATGAAGCAGTGGCAAGGGGTAGGAGGACTCCGCTGTGTGTGCCACAAAGCCTGCTTTGCTTCCCTTAGGCTTCCTTGCTACTCTCCAGTTCAGGGAAGGTCACCTTTCCATTATCAGTGTCAAAGCAAGATTCCAATATGATCAGGTTTTTGGGCAGTGGGACAGGCGGTGCTATCATGTTCTTAAGAAGCAGATTGTTTTCAGATACCTATAGGACTGTACAGTAGTTAGGCAATTTCGGACTCTGGACATAATGGCCTGCTCTCCTTTTTAAATTGCAAATACCTATTTCCAAAGGTGGTAAGCTAGCCCTAATGCACCTGCGAGCCCTCCTCCTCATTCTGCACACTTGAGCAGACTCTTCAAGTGTTCCTATTTTCCAGGGACAGTCCTGGATTTAGAGAAGCTGTCCTGGTTTCTGATTTGATCCCAGAATGTCCCGCTTTTCCTTAGGATGTTTCTATTTTCATTAGAAAAATGTTGGAGGGTATGGATTAGGACATCCCTAGTTTCATTGGGGGGGGACGCGGGTAGTGCTGTGGTCTAAACCACTGAGCCTAGGGCTTGCTGATTGAAAGGTCAGTGGTTCGAATCCCTGCGACAGGGTGAGCTCCCATTGCTCGGTCCCAGCTCCTGCCAACCTAGCAATTCGAAAGCATATCAAAATGCAAGTAGATAAATAGGAACAACTCCAGCGGGAAGATAAACAGTGTTTCTGTGCACTGCTTTGGTTCGCCAGAAGCGGCTTAGTCATGCTGGCCACATGACCCGGAAAAACTGTCTTTGGACAAACGCCAGCTTCCTCGGCCAGTAAAGCGAGATGAGCGCTGCAACCCCAGAGTCGTTCATGACTGGGCTTAACTGTCAGGGTTCCTTTACCTTAGTTTCACTGGAGAAATTTTGGAGGGGACACTGGAGCCCTGAACTTCTGCTCACAAAGCCATGCCTTGACATCACCGTTTGCCAGACCTGCTTTCATAACTAGTAGCCCATAAAGGACAAAGTGAATTGATCACTAATGTGCCTCATATCCTGCCGTATCCCAACTTCATTTCTTTTTTCTTTTTCCTATGCTCCGCAACTAGAAATCTTTACCCATGTGGATGAAATATTGGCTATTTCAAACAGATGAGTTAAAGGGCATGTAAAAAAAGCTACTCACCAGAATTTGAATTACAGGTTCTGAGCCGTATTTCTTTTATCTGAGCCCATACAGCTTTTGGAAACAAGTTCCTCCCTGATTGGTAGTAGTCTATAAGATTTAGACTTTTATGCCATATTATTTTAGCAAATCCCGCTGAACTCATTCTGTTTTATATTCCTTCTTAGAGGAAACTATTATATGTAAACGGAATCTCTTAAGTTTATCATATCCAATATAAACACCCTCTTTATAAGACACACCTCATACCAGTATGCAATGTGAAGGCGATTCTAGCCCAAATGAGTTTAACTACTTCGTTGAAAATGCTAAACCAGACGGCAAAAACTATCGCACAAAAGAAAGAGCAAATGAGTACGGAAAATGAACGTGTGGCGATATTGCATGAAACTGAAGAGACAAGTTTTAAAGGCTCTCTCTCTCTCTCTCTCTCAATGCTTTTGGCTTTTAAATGAAATATTCAGGGACATTTTCCCTCTTTCCCAGAGAGCATAGAAGTAAAGGAGGTGGGTTGGGGCTCTGCTAAACACTGCAAATTGTTGCAGAATCCAAACCTGTTTTCATTTATTAAACATTATTACATAATGGAAGAGGGATGCTGTAATTCAACCCAAATGGAGAACTTCAGAAAAATGGGTGGAAATGATTCAGGACATTAAAGAGAAGCTGTTTAAATTACAAATCTTTCTTATAATCAGGAGTGAAGTGGTTAATTTAAAGGATTTACTGAAAAATAGGCTGGCAAAACTGTTTCCAGGGATGTGGAGATATTTCTCTCCCCCCACCCCCCGCCGTCCCTTTTTGTCAATAGGGGTTTAGAGAGTAGGCTTGGAAGGGAAGGAGGGCTCCAGTTCCAGGTTCCCCACATTCCCACGAGTTCCATTAAGGAAGGGGGAAGGGTTTCCTGTGGAGTCAGACATCTGCAGCATTCTGCAAACAGCAGGAACCAAAAAGACCTGGTAAAAGGAGAGCGAACCCAGGCTGACAATTTCTGTCTGGGCTGGAACGAGGCAAGGAGAGTGGCTGGCTTTTGATACACTAATACATTAATAAATTAATAAACCATACGAGGTTTTCTTTCTTTCATCCATTTTCTGGCAAGCCACCTCTCCACACCCCACCCACCCCGCCCACCAGCAACAAACAAAACCCCTCTTACAAATATAATGGAGTGTTAATTGTGGCAAAACAATAGCAGAGAAGTAACAGGCGTGAACACACCCAGACATCTCTTTCCTGGAAAGCACTGATGTTCAAAAAATAATAATGATAAAAACCGAACTGGGATTGTCATCAGCATCATCCAGGCTACCCCCCCCCCCAAAAAAAACCCCACCTCTGCAACACCATTTTTGGAAGATCTGTGGGTTTATTTATTTATTTAGTGAGGCTCCCTTACATTTGCCTCTTCAGAGCACTTTTGATCGGGGGTTTTATTTTTTTCTGTGTCGCTCAGTATGCCTGTTTTATTAAGGTTTTATTTTATGCTTATAAATTTGAGGCTAACACAGCTGCTATTTCCTCCACTAGCTTTGATGAGCGTTGCCGGTGGAAAAGGAGCAGAGAGTGACACTGGGTAAAAATAGCCAGGGGATTGTAACTTCCACCATCTGGAGAAAACAATGTGAGGAGAGAGAGAGAGACCATGAACAAATAGGTAGAGCAGCATACCAAAAGAAAGCCCACTTATTTTTTTTTTAGTCAGAAGAGTCAAACGCAATAATGGAGAAGGAAAGAAGACCTCAAGATAAACAGTTCCAAACTCAGCCTTGTTGTCCTAATGCTGAGCCGATAAAGGATACATTAATGAAAAAAGGGCCTCATTATATATATTCTCCCCCACCCTCAAAAAAACAAAAACAAAAAACACAATCCAAAAAGAAATCTCCTTTCAATTCTGTCTCCAAAACTTCCCATCACAAAGGTTTCAATAAAATTTTATCATTGTTGCATGTAATTCCAGGGATGCTTCTTAGAAGAATTAAGGAAATTCTACTCTACTTCAAAAAAAGCAAGCAAGCAAAATGAAATGCAGTAAGTAGAATAATATATATTAGGATTAATAGTGCAGAGTACTCTTTGTAGGTATGTGGAAGGAGGAATGTCACTATTGGTAATATTATTAAAGGAAAATTCATGAGTGTTTTTACTCATATTGGGGGTGGGCAAGTCTTCAGGGAAAGAAAAATCTTTTCCTCAAGGCTGAAACGATTTCACAAGGTACTTTTAGCAGACATAAAAAGAAAGAAATGTGCTATGCAGTTCTCATGATGGAAACACTACATTTCACAGCATCCCTGTGTCTTCCTTGTTCAGAGGATGGGAGGGGCGGGGAGAGTTGCCTGATATTTTTTAATAGTGTACATTCCTGAGCACTCCCATTTGTTGTCTGAATTCCTGTTTGTGACCTTCAGATTCCATATTTATGATGTCACCACCTGTTTTTCTCCCCTTTCCCTTGGCATTGCATTCGAAAATGAAAACAATACAAAAAAGGCTTCCCTCCCCACCCTGCTTTGCCCTTTTAACAAGTATGGCTTTGACAACCATGAAAGAGATCCAACAAATGACCACAGATAGCTAAAGTGGAATAAATATCCTGTCTTTATCTCGGCTCATCACAGCTATCTGCCAATCACCCATTCCCACCACCCTTCTCACTATATAGAAGGGTCTGGAAACTTCTGTTTCAGTGTATCTGAAGAAGTGTGCATGCACACGAAAGCTCATACCAAGAACTGACTTAGTTGGTCTTTAAGGTGCTACTGGAAGGAATTTGTTTTGTTTTGACTATGGCAGACCAACACGGCTACCTATCTGTAACTATCCTGTCTTTAGTTTACATGCACTGTTAAGGCAAATTTATGTTATGTCAATATTTGGGCTTATGTACATGCTATCTGAGGGATTCGGGGGGCGCTGTGGGTTAAACCACAGAGCCTAGGGCTTGCCAGTTAGCGGTTCGAATCCCGGCGACAGGGTGAGCTCCCATTGCTCAGTCCCAGCTCCTGCCAATCTAGCAGTTTGAAAGCACGTCAAAGTGCAAGTAGATAAATAGGTATCGCTCTGGTGGGAAGGTAAACGGCGTTTCCGTGCACTGCTCTGGTTCACCAGAAGCGGCTTAGTCATGCTGGCCACATGACCCGGAAGCTGTACATCGGCTCCCTCGGCCAATAAAGCGAGATGAGCGCCGCAACCCCAGAGTCGTCCGCAACTGGACCTAATGGTCAGGGGTCCCTTTACCTTTACATGCTATCTGAAGGACTGTATTCTCCCATACGAGCCTGCCTGGGACCTGAGATCTTCTGGAGGCCCTTCTCTCAGTCATGCTTGGTGAGGACGCAGAAGCGGGCCTCCCAGACTTTGGACGTTGCTTCCTAGAGAAGCTAGACTGGTTCCCTCCCTGTTGTCCTTCTGCCAACAGATGAAGACCAGGGCTTTTTTTCAGCTGGAACTCACCAGAACTGAGTTCTGGCAGCTCAGCGGTGAGTTCCGGCACCTCTTTGGTGCATTGTAGCACCTCTTTAGTATTGTGTTCCTTCCTTGGGTTTTTGTGGCTGGTGGCATAGCAGTTTCCCTAAAAAAAGCTCATCCTTTTCCAGTGGGCGCTCCCCTAAAAAACAAGTTCCGGCACCTCTTTTTCTAGAAAAGGCTATTTTCCTGGTGAAGACTATTTTAATCCAGCAGGCTTTGGGGAACTGACTGTTTTTAAGGAAATGTCTTTTAATAGTGCTGTGCCGTTTTGATTATCTCCATTTTAATAGATTTGCTTGTTACATTGTTTTCATTCTGATGCAGTTTAATTAGTTCTTAGCTATTATCTTGTGTGTGTGTGTGTATATATATATATATATATATATATATATATATATATATATATGCTTTCGTAGATTTTCACGGGTACAGGAATGCAGGTTTTGGTGTCCTCGGGAAGACACCAAAACCTGCATATATATATATATATATATATATATATATATTTCAGCCATGTTTATATGTTTTAGCCATGTTTGTTTAAATTCTTTTGAGGCATCCGGAGTCCCAGTTCTAGGAAGAAGGCAGAACCCAGCATAAGAGCACTCTTCACTGCTGTGGTTTTCAGCAACTGGTATTTAGAGGCATTACCTTGTAGGAGGAAGATAATAATAATAATAATAATAATAATAATAATAATAATAATACAGACACAGCTTTTGGAGAGCATAAGCATAAGGCCTGCATGCAGCCTGCGTGAGTTGATGTACCAAAATCCCACAATCCACCAGGTAGCACACAAAAGCCTAAATGCAACTGTGTGGCTCTCTAAATTACACCTGCATTCCAGGAACTATATATTCCCAAATGATCTCTGACTAAATCCAGAGCATAGTGTGAAGCCTGACATAAATAATAAATAGTAAACTCGAGCCTTCGAGGTGTTGGGAGTTCTTTAGTTTCAGTGGGCATTATAAGTGGTGCTCCTATAGATCAGCCTCAAAGTTCCTTTTTTTCTTAAAGATTTATAAGCCAAATGTGCTCGCTTTCCTGAAGAACATCTAGAGCCCCAAAGCCACCGGAACTAGGCTGGCGTGCCTGAAAACCTGTTACAAAGAAACTGAATAGGGGAATGTTTCCTTTCTCTGTCTCGTTTTTTTAAAAAAGGTTTTTCTCCTAAGGGATTTATGGACATAACACAGATTCCCAGTGCTGAAATCTAATGGCTAAAGATTCCCAGTGCTGAATTCCCAGATTCCCAGTGCTGAAATCTAATGGCTGAAGTAATATCACTGTGATATAATAGTACATGTGTTTTAAAAAGCCCTCAACTCTTTGTTTTATTAATTTTACATTTTTAAGTGTTCAAAGGGACAATACAATCATTTCTAGCTTTAAAAACAACAACAGAAATGGTTTTGCAATGTCTGTAACTGAAGTAATGAAACCTATTATTATTATTATTATTATTATTATTATTATTATTACTATTATTAATAATAATATTTACATTTCATGGCCTAAAGGGCATTGTTAGGCATATTCCATACAGAGAACAAATATTGCCCTCATTGTTGATTCTTGTATTATTTTTAAAACCTGTTTTGGTTAGGTTAAGCTAACTTTACTAACATATGGGATTGTGGGTCTGCAGAAGTGGAGCTGCTGGAAATTGGAGAAGACAATAGGTTGGCCTCATGGAGAGAGCTCATAATTAAAGTTCTGCATCCAAATCAATCTGACCTGGAAGTTCTTGACCTAGGCTGGATTGGGTCCATTTTTAATCAACGTTCATATTTCCCACTGCTATTTAAGTCTTTGAAAGAGGAACTGCCTGAGCTCAAATCCCAACACCTGCGGAACTCTGCCCCACCAGTCTCAGTCTGACCTTAGCCAGCCTCCACCTGCCTGCCTTCTGACAAACAAGCGCAGTGGGTGCCACTGCTATCAGCTTCCTCCTCTTTAATCTCAGCATCACCCTTTGTGGAACTCAGCTGGGAGGAGGATGGGGACAAAACTAGAATTAGTTGGCTCTGTCTGTCATTGGCTCTGGCTCTACCAAGGTTGCCCTCCCTGCTTCTTTGCTCTGCCACTCTCAATGGGCACCAGCCACCACTACCTGCCACTGGGTCCGTGGCCACCTTAACACACCCTCTGAAGCAAAATCACAGGGGAGACATTCTAAAAGCAGTAGCAGTTTCATTTTCTGTGGCTGGCTCTTCAACAGAATGGCCTCCATTGTGATTACATGGGGGAAAGGATGTCCACCATGGTGTTACAACATTACGAGATTATGGAGGGAAATGTTCAGCTGAACAACAGCTGGGGTTGGAAAGAAGCAGTTAAAAGCCCACAGAGGAAGAGTGGAACTGAAGAATAATGTTGAAACATATAAGACATTTTAGCATCTGTGCTATACTTCCTAGGCCATAAAAAACGTCTTCTGTATAACGTAGGAAGTTCTTTGATGCAATCTGGTTACAAAGAGTTGCTTAAAAAAAAATAATCCATAGTAACATCATCCTATCAGTCAAAGCAAACAAAGGAATTGATTCCAGGGTGTACAAGCTGATACAATTTGTCCTGTTCTTTATTTTTGGAAGTTTTGAGGCACGAAGGGCTGTTTTCATTCCACCACATTGCAAGGTTTCCTTTCATCTCCCTACACCTTCTTTTCTGCCCACTTTTCCACTAAGGAAGGGAAGAGAGCTCAGTGGAAGATCCCATGTAGAAGGCCCCAGGCTCAGTCCCTGGAAACTGCAGTTAAAAGGAGCAGGTAGAAGATATTCTTGAAAGGAGGGAACTCTGTCAGAGACCTGAAGAACTTCTGTCAGCCAAAGTGGGTTGGGCTAGTGTTGAAGATGTGCAGATTAAGATAAAGCAGATTCCCCCTAGTTCTCAGTTTCTCAGGCACTGTGCTGGTCAGTCTGGTGGGTTTTTATTCTTCTGTTTCTAATCTCTGGCCAGGATCCAAAGAACTGCGAAGCTAGTTCTGTGACTCCAAGGAGGCTTTAGGCTTGTTTTGCTCAAAGTCAGCAGCCATCCACATTGCATGGCAAACTTGACATAGCAAACTGTTTATAATATGGCACGGGAGTCAGCTGTTGACAGATAAAAAGCAAAGGCTCCACTGAGCTAGCACAATCCTTTATGTGAGTAGAAGGAGTTCTTTGGGTCCCAGGATCTATCTTTACTGAAATTGTTTTGGCCTTGCTTTGTCCTCCGTTCCTTACTCATTTGGGGTTTATGAAATAGTTTCCTTTTCTCTTTCCTCAGAAATAATCTGCAGCAAATAAAGACCCATCATCACAACAAACTCTGTGTCCGTTTGTGTGTACAGTAAGGATTAGCCCACAGTTTTTGCTGTAAACATGACAGATAATTAACATGGCAAGAGGATCTGTGCAAAAGCCCTATTTCAATGGCCTCTAACTTTTTCAGACAGTTTTGACTCACACACACTCTGTATAAACCAGCATTGCATTCCCATGTGAACTGTAAACTGGCTGGAATGCAATTTGTGACACATTAAAGTGACATAATTTATCATGTAACCTTGAGGAAGCACACTATCCTGTTTTCTTTATCTGGGCCACAGATGTCTTGGCCTACCATCTCACTAGAAAAACCACCAGTTAGGACCATTGGCCTTCTTTGATTAATGCATCATGAACAGCCAGTTCATTAGCTTCTTTTATAACTTTTTTTTAAAAATAGAATTGCATTGATTTGTACCATGGAGTCAATGCTTCAGTGAGACTTCCTATTCACAATGAACATCAAGGGAATAATAGATGTTGGACACAAAATTCACTATTGAGGAAGCAATAAATTAAAGAGATGGGGTGGAAAGCTGCTGGCTCTCACAGAATGGTGCTTCTTTGTTACTTTAACAATCTGTTGCCTTCTGAAGCTAACCTTTTGCTTCTTAAAGAGCCCATCCAAACAGAATAATACAATCACAAGGATGGAGGAGGCTTTATAGACATCCCCCATCGTTCAGCCTGGACACTGAGGTCCACCTCTGAGGGTCTTCTGCCGGTTCCTTCACTGTGGGAAGTGAAGTTACAAGGAACCAGGCAGAGGGCCTTCTTGGCAGTAGTGCCCTCGCTGTGGAACACCCTTCCATCAGATGTCAAGGAGATAAAGAACTACACAGCTTTTAGAAGACATCTGAAGGAAGCCCTGTATCGGGAAGTTTTTAATATTTGGCATTTTATTATTTTTTATATTTTGCTGGAAGCTGCCCAAAGTGACTTGGAAAACCCAGCCGGGCGAGGTATAAATAATAAAATTACTATTATTATTATTACTATTATTATTATTATTATTATTAGTCCAATTTCTTGCTAGATACAGGGATTCCAGAGGTGGAGTGCCTGCTGTCCAGTGACTGCTTAAAGACTTCCAGTAATGAAGAGGCCACTATCCCTCTAGATGGTGGTGGTGATTCAGTTGTTGATCTGTCCATACCACTAAGACATTCCTCCTAATATTAAAGTGAAACACATACCATCCAATAATTTAAGGCCATCAAATAGCTCAAAAAAAGCCATCCCTCATGCACACATCAATGGGAATGATTTAATGTAGCACCATTCATGTGGGGACTTTTGGCCTATATTTGGTAGCTGAAATGGAATGGTAGCTAACTCACTATTTGACGCATAGCTCATTTTGGGGTAAATAAGGGAGGGGGAAAGGGGGGTGGAGCATGTCATTTTGCTATAATGTAAATCTACCCCACTCAAAAATGCTGTGACTTTTGTCCACTCCCAAGTCAACAATATTCTCCCCACTACCACCTTTGAAGGGGATGATCCTGCAAACAGGTGTGTATGTGATTCCACCCAGCCCTAGTTTCGATTTCTTATATCTTGTGTGTATCAACCACTTTGACAGAGCCATCCTATATGGTCTACTCAAATGAAAGTCCCATGGAACTCAATGGGACTTCCTCCCAGGTAAGTGGGTGTAGAAGTGATACGCCTGATCGACACTCAACAGATCTCTTCCTATATGAGAAATTGCGCAATGTGTGCTTTGATTTTGACGTTCCACAAATCTATGAGCATGAACTCTACTTTAAAATGAATTAATTCTGTCTCATTACAGATGTTAGTTGAAAAGTTCTCCAGACGTGTCAGAAACAGCAAGGCTCGGCATGTATTATTTTTACGTCCCTTACCGGTTGGAACGCATGGGCAGTTGGC
The DNA here is from genome assembly GCF_964252035.2 of Podarcis erhardii. Taxonomy (NCBI): domain Eukaryota; kingdom Metazoa; phylum Chordata; class Lepidosauria; order Squamata; family Lacertidae; genus Podarcis; species Podarcis erhardii. The sequence goes on from NC_138513.1 coordinate 26,836,961, forward strand.
CCAGCAGATGATGATGCTTATTTTTAAACCAATCTCGATAAACAAACCCTTCCATTTTTCATCCTTCCATTTCTCTTGTTTGCTATAATTAATCCTCTGAGAAGTTACAAATTAAACAGCACTTACTCAACCAAACTGGAAACTTCTTATAACGGTTCCTTTTACAGAGAACAGACCAAATATAAAGTCACATTTTTTATTATATATCTATTGAATATGGAAATACTCCTAGTGATGAAAGTTATACTTAGTAAATGTTGGAATGCGTACTTCATATTTTAAGTGTTTATAAAAAAACACTAACCATGCCAGTGAACTTCGATATGATGATGTTTAATGGGCCCTGGAGCCATCTCAGATCCAACAGTCTGAATCCAAACATTAAACTTACATCAGAACTGGAAGTTGAATAATGCTGAGCATGAAAGACACACAGTTTGGTTTGTACTAGTGCAAAGAGCATTTAGCTTATGGAGAAGATTGAGAATTTGGGCCAGATAATGCTCCAGCCGGGATTAGGGAAGGACAGGCCATTCAAGTCCCAGTTTGTGTCAGTTTCACACGTATTCATTCATAAATCTTTTCTGTCCCATTTCCACATCTCTCTGTGAATTCTTTAAAAAAAAAACAAAAAAAAACAACACAACCAGAATCCTCCCAAACAGGCATTTTTGGTAAGCATTTGATTCTAAATCACTTGGCTAGAGCATGGTGCAGATAACACCAAGGTTGCAGGTTTGATCCCCATATAGGGCAGCTGCAGATTCATTCCTGCATTGCAGGGGGTTGGACTAGATGTTTCTCAGGGTTCCTTCCAACTCTACAATTCTATGATTCTATATAAAGAAATACCCATTTTAACCCAAAACGTGCATTTTTATAAGTCCCTTGCCCTGCTTTTTCTGCCTTGAACTGTATTGCAAAATGGATAAGTGTGAAAACCAAAGGGATAATAGTGTCCCCCAAAAGTACAAATTAGGTCAGTTTGGTTTTTTTTTAAAAAAAAGGTAGACCTAACAAATTCTTCAAACATTGCTAGTTGGAGTTAACTATGAAAAATCACTACAGTTAACATCAGTGTATTGTCAACGTTTTCATGTGATCTGAGATGGCTGCAATGGAAGATAAACAGTTATTTTCTTATCTGAATTTAGACCCAACCAGTATTGCTCTTTGGAAAGTGCAAATTGGATAAGTTGGCCTTCAAATGTGAACCTTCCCTCCCCTAAACAAGTTTCATGGTTTCTTGAATGAAATCTTAACCTGGGTTTGTGTGTGTGTGTCCATTGCTGGGTTATCCTGATCTAAAAATAAAATATATTCATAATGACTTCTTTTTAAATCTAAAATTAGAAAATCGCTTCAAACCACTCCCCCGCCCCCCAATTATTATGCCTATGTAGTGTTATTGTCTTGGTTTACTCATAAAGGGTCTGTACTGTAAATACGGTCCTTGAAGCAGCTGCATCGCATTTGCACTGAAAGAAAACATGCTGAATTGTTTAGACAGAGCCATAATATAGTGGCAATTTCTTTCCCCCTTACTTCTGAATTAACAGTTTGAAATACTGTGCCTGAAGCCCCATAAAGCTCGGTATGCCTTGGGGAAAGCACTCCAACCTTAATTTAGGCCAGGCTCCTTTCTACTTTGAAGGAACCAAATGAGGGTTTAACAATTCCAGGAGCCCTTAAGCAGTTGCGGACTGAAGACTTCAAAAGCAATCGAGAAGGTATTGTTGGTGTGAAACACTCCAGAGAGGCCAGTTATACTACAAACGTCAGTGCCTACCATCACACATCTAGGACAATCAGTTTGGTTCCCCACTGTCAGCACTGCATGCAAGTTTCAGATCTCACTGGTCCATATTAAATGTATGAATGTACTGCATATTTTCCCATTTCAGTTTTCAGGCCAAAAGCAGCAATGCTCCTGAACACTTTATGAGAATCTTCACCATTTATTGACCCTATTCATTCCCGTGGCACACTTAGCTTTAATGTCATTCTGCCACTGCCCCCTATGAACTGCTTCTTTCTCCTTCCTAGATTTTAACATAGGTGATCCTGGACAATCAGGGATCACCGAAGGAACAGTGTGATGTCACTGTACCATGCAGATTTGGCTACAAAGGCTGTTTTCACAGAACAGTTTATTCCATTTTCATCACTTTCCTGTTACATTCCGCATTAAATTTGAGCTTTCACGTGATGTCAAAGCCATCTCTGGGTCTAAGTAAACATAAATTTCTCTCTGGGATATTGTGTAAGTTTTGTGCTCATTACTATGTTATTTGCTTCCAGGAAAAAAAACAACCTTTTTCAAATAATAAGGAAAGGAGTACCTATTTTTTGACAGCGAGTGATATGCAAATACTTTGAAAGCATGTTGCAGATGTCTGGTTTATGGCTATATGTAGTCAAGAGCAACTATATTATTCTTTTATATCCTAAGCCAAAGCATAGTGTGTTAAGCATGAGTAAAAACACTGTGGTTGCAATATGAAACACTTTAAAACAGTGTGCGGTGGTCACATGGGGACACTCTACCAACCATTATTCCAGCTAAAGAACGTTTTTCCATTTCAGTGATCAGGATCTCATTGGTTGCCTCCTAGACTAGACCTACAAGAAATGTTACTTTCGCATACTCAAAGCTCCATCCCTTATTTCAAGTTTGACTGAAATTGAAATAAATGTAACTTTGAGAAAGGCGCCAACAAGTAAACAACAATTTCTCTTCTATGAGAGGATCAAAAGTTCAGAACTAATACAACTGAAGCATGCTCGTGCATATTCAATTTCTCTCAAAAGAGCCACAACTTCTGGTTCTGAAGTTCACTATGTTAAATCATGTGAAATTTGACATCAGCATTTGAGACAGTGTTAAACACTGCTGTCCAGAACAAATATTAATGGATATCTCTGGTCAAATGCTGAATATCATTTCATGTCACTTCTCAAATATCATGAAATGCCAAAAGTTAATAAATAATAATAAAAATCCAATATTGAGACAGATATTGGAGTTATAAAATGGCATCAGATATAAGATATTGTCAGGTGTCAAATGTTGTGATCATATGAATAATGTTCTCCAAAGAAAATATTTGGTTCCTCAAGAAAATGTTCAGCAAATACTTTGCATGAAATTTCTAACTGCAGAATTATTTTTGCTCCAGAGAACATCCATGTTGCAGCCCTGTTTAGGGAAGTTTTTATTGACTGATGTTTTAATGTATTTTTAATCTTTTGTTGGAAGCCACCCAGAGTGGCTGGGGAAACCCAGCCAGATGGGCGGGGTAGAAATAATAAATTATTTATTACAGTGGTACCTCGGGTTACAAACACTTTGGGTTACAGACTCTGCTAGCCCGGAAGTAGTACCTTGGGTTAAGAACTTTACCTCAGGATGAGAACAGAAATTGTGCGGCGGCAGTGCAGCAGCAGTGGGAGACCCCATTAGCTAAAGTGGTACCTCAGGTTAAGAATGGACCTCTAGAACGAATTAAGTTCGTAACCAGAGGTACCACTGTATTATTATTATTATTATTATTATTATCATCATCATCATCATCATCATCATCATCATCATCATTATTTGCCACAGCTGCAGAAATACTGCTTAAAGTTTAACGGACAGCTTACTCTTAAACTGTGTTTATATCACTGCCGCTAAAAGACCACAGTGTTCCTCAGTGCTCTCTTGGGATATTTCACCCCAGTTCTGAGGAAAGACCCTACCTTATTGTGAACTAGGATCCTTCTTCAGAGTGAGGCAGTGTGGGTGAAATGGCCACCCAGAGTGTTTCAAGGAGTGCTCATGCTGCTGTCTCTACCAGGGTCTAGTGAAGCCAGCAGGTTGGTGCAACATGGGGCAAAGGAAGTGGAAGAGAAGTGGTTGCAGGGAGTAGCAGCATCTATTGGTCTGCCTCAGGTACCAGGATGTTTTGAGCCGGCCCTGCTGGCGAGCATCTCTGCACTGAAACCAAACAAACCAGTCTGGGCCACCCTCCACAGTCATAGAATCATAGAATCATAGAGTTGGAAGAGACCACAAGGGCCATCGAGTCCAACCCCCGTCCTTCAGAAATAATCAAAATGGCCTCCCAAATTTGCCCTCTGAAGAATGGGGTGGTGAGTTTTCATTCTGCCCCAAACACACACAGAAAGGAATGCCTCTGTGGACACAGCCTCCTGCTGCGAAGAGCTGTCGTCTGGATGGTTCTCCAATCTCTTCACAGCAGGCCAGCTGCCTTTCTTCTGACAGCAGATACACTTGTGGGAAAGCTGAGCAGCTGCCTGTTGCCTTCGTGTGCAATTTTGGCCGATTGGCTCCATATAACCTTTAAAAGAAAACACCGAAGGGCAGAATAATAATAAATGTTTGCTTCAACAGCTCCACCTATGATTGTGTGCTTTGGTGTTTGGCTTTTCTCTCCTTCAAAAAGAGGTGGATATCGGATCTGAGCAATCCCATAAAAATGTTTGGTTTGGCTTCCTTGCCATTTTCCACAGGTCTGAAGTTAAGAAAAGTAACAAAGATTCTTGTTAAGTTTCCACAATGCTACTGACTCACCCACCACGGTACATTCTAGGTATGAAGTATGCACCGCACAACAAACTTGAGAAGCGTTGCTATTGCCAACTGAGGGTCTTCTGAGGCCTGGAAGGCCATCTTTTGTTAGTTATGTCAACTTACGTAACCCGCCTAAGCAATCCTAGTTCTCACTGTGCCCAGCCAAGCGATGTATTTAATTAGCAACCACTATTTGTCATTAATTATTACAAATGCATGTTTAATATTCAATCTTAATTAAAATAAGCTGCTTTATGTGTTCAAAATCTTTACCACAATAATGAGAAGAGGCAGACCACACCGATGACTTATGTGAATTGCTTCTCAAATAGCCTATTTTCTTGGGGCTGAGTTCCATCAGTGAAGTGGGACTTACTGCAAAGTAGACATGTACCGTATTGTGCTGCTGTTTCATTTTAAAAGAACCCTGCCTCTGAAACAAGCCACATGCATGTTGGGAAAGATCTTCTATCATTATAGTCATCCGTATTAATCAAGACAAATGATTTTAAACAACACTACGATATGAGTCGATTGGCTTGCCAATGCCAGAATGTATGTGTTGTCAGCAACTGTTTTGTGATGAACCCTGTTTATTATGTTATAATAATAATAATAATAATAATAATAATAATAATAATAATAATAATTTATTATTTATACCCCGCCCATCTGGCTGGGCCTCCCCAGCCACTCTGGGCGGCTTCCAAAAGAATATTAAAATACTATGATACATCAAACATTAAAAGCATCCCTAAACAGGGCTGCCTTCAGATGTCTTCTAAAAGTCTGGTAGTTGTTGTTCTCTTTGACATCTGGTGGGAGGGCATTCCACAGGGAGGGCGCCACTACCGAGAAGGCCCTCTGCCTGGTTCCCTGTAACTTGACTTCTCGCAGTGAGGGAACTGCCAGAAGGCCCTCGGTGCTGGACCTCAGTGTCTGGGTAGAACGATGGGGGTGGAGACGCTCCTTCAGGTATACTGGACCGAGGCCGTTTAGGGCTTTAAAGGTCAGCACCAACACTTTGAATTGTGCTCGGAAACGTACTGGGAGCCAATGTAGGTCTTTCAAGACCGGTGTTATATGGTCTCGGCGGCCGCTCCCTGTCACCAGTCTGGCTGCTGCATTCTGGATTAGTTGTAGTTTCCGGGTCACCTTCAAAGGTAGCCCCACGTAGAGTGCATTGCAGTAGTCCAAGCGGGAGATAACCAGAGCATGCACCACTCTGGCGAGGCAGTCCACAGGCAGATAGGGTCTCAGCCTGCGTACCAGATGGAGCTGGTACACAGCTGCCCTGGACACGGATTTAACCTGTGCCTCCATGGACAGCTGTGAGTCCAAAATTACTCCCAGGCTGCACACCTGGTCCTTCAGGGGCACAGGTACCCCATTCAGGACCAGGGAGTCCTCGACACCTGCCCGCCTCCTGTCCCCCAGAAACAGTACTTCTGTCTTGTCAGGATTCAATCTCAATCTGTTAGCCGCCATCCATCCTCCAACCGCCTCCAGACACTCACACAGGACCGTCACCGCCTTCACTGGTTCTGATTTGAAAGAGAGGTAGAGCTGGGTATCATCCGCATACTGATGAACACCCAGCCCAAACCCCCTGATGATCTCTCCCAGCGGCTGCATGTAGATGTTGAAAAGCATGGGGGAGAGGACAGAACCCTGAGGCACCCCACAAGTGAGAGCCCAGGGATCTGAACACTCATCCCCCACCACCACTTTCTGAACACGGCCCAGGAGGAAGGAGCGGAACCACTGTATGACAGTGCCCCCAGCTCCCAGCCCCTCAAGACGGTCCAGAAGGATGTTATGGTCGATGGTATCAAACGCCGCTGAGAGATCCAGCAGAACTAGGAAACAGCTCTCACCTTTGTCCCTAGCCCGCCGGAGATCATCAACCAGTGCGACCAAGGCAGTTTCAGTCCCATGATGAGGCCTGAATCCCGACTGGAAGGGATCCAAATGGTCCGCTTCTTCCAGGCGTGCCTGGAGTTGTTCAGCAACCACTCGCTCAATCACCTTGCCCAAGAATGGAAGATTTGAGACTGGGCGATAGTTGGCCATCGTGGCCGCATCTAAAGATGGTTTTTTAAGAAGTGGTTTGATAACCGCCTCTTTCAGCGGGTCTGGGAAGGCTCCCTCACGGAGGGAAGCATTCACCACCCCACGAAGCCCATCACCCAGTCCTTCCCGGCTAGCTTTTATAAGCCAGGATGGGCAAGGATCAAGGAGACAGGTGGTTGGTTTCACTCGTCCAAGCAGCCTGTCCACATCCTCGGTGGTAACAGATTGGAATTGATCCCATGCAATTTGACTAGACAGGACTCTAGCACTCTCCCGCCCCGGCCCTGCTCCCACGGTGGCGTCTACCTCTTCCCGAATCTGAGCGACTTTATCTGCAAAAAACTTTGCAAAATCATTGCAGGAGATCATGTGGCCCGTACTGGGCCCCGATGTAGCAGGTGGTTCCGCTAAACTGCGGACCACCTGAAAAAGTCTCCTGCTGCTGTTTTCTGCAGATGCAATAGAGGCAGCGAAGAAAGTTTTCTTCGCCGTCGCTACCGCCACTTGGTAGGCTCGACATTGAGCTCTAACCTGTGTCCGGTCAGCTTCAGAATGAGTTATCCGCCACCGGCGCTCTAGCCGTCTCAACGATTGTTTCATTGCCCTCAGATCCGTGGAAAACCACGGGGCTCTCCGGGCTCCATGCAATCGGAGAGGGCGCTTCGGAGCCAAACAGTCAATAGCCCTGGTGAACTCCACATTCCAGCGGGCCACCAGGGAATCAGCTGAAAGGCCATCAACATGGGATAAAGCATCCCCTACCACTCTCTGGAAACCATTTGGATCCATTAAGTGGCGGGGGCGGACCATCCAAATCGGTCCCACATCCCTGCAGAGGGGAAGGGTCGCGGAGAAGTCCAGTTGCACCAGGAAGTGATCTGACCATGGCACTTCTTTTGTTTCACTTTTAGTTAGTGTCAGATCACCAACATCCGTAGAGGTAAATACCAGGTCCAAGGCATGTCTGCGGCTATGGGTTGGGCCAAACTTATTCAGGGACAGCCCCATGGAGGCCATGCTTTCCACGAAGTCCCGAGCGACCCCTTGTAAGGTCGTGTCGGCATGGATATTAAAATCCCCTAGGACAACCAAACTAGGCGTCTCCAGGAGAACATCCGCCATGACCTGAAGCAGCTCGGGCAGGGAATCCTTGGTGCAGCGGGGAGGTCGGTACACCAAAAGGAATCCTGTACTGCCCCTATTGCCCAACTTCCAGAACATGCACTCAGAAAACTGGGTCTTCCCAATAGGACGCCTGGTGCAAACTAATGACTCTCTTGGATTATAACTCTCTTGGAACTTTGTGAATTTCATTTCTCTCTGACCTTACTGTTTATAATTCCATCTAGCCACCTCAAATTATGTATAAATTTACATGTAAACTAATGTAACACTTCATGCATAAGATGAAGTGGACTGTACTCTTCAGAAGCTTACAATGCAATATATTTGACAGTCCTTAAGGTACCACAAGAGGGACACGGGTGGCGCTGTGGGTTAAACCACAGAGCCTAGGACTTGCTGATCAGAAGGTCGGTAGTTCGAATCCCCGCGACGGGGTGAGCTCCCGTTGCTCGGTCCCTGCTCCTGCCAATCTAGCAGTTCGAAAGCACGTCAAAGTGCAAGTAGATAAATAGGAACCGCTCCGGCGGGAAGGTAAACAGCTTTTCCGTGCGCTGTTCTGGTTTGCCAGAAGCAGCTTAGTCATGCTGGCCACATGACCCGGAAGCTGTCTGTGGACAAACGCCGGCTCCCTCGGCCCATAGAGCGAGATGCGCGTCGCAACCCCAGAGTTGGTCACGACTGGACCTAATGGTCAGGGGTACCTTTACCTTTACCTTTAAGGTACCACAAGACTCTTTTTGTTAGTTTTGCTGAAACCGACAAACCCAGGAAATACATATTTTAGGCACATTCTTGTTTGCTTGTTTGACCTATCAACAGCTAATTGTACTGGAATAACCTTATTTGTGAAGGACACATTGTGCAGGACTGATGGTCTCCAGTGTGGGGAGAGAGGGAAAGGTGTGTTGGACAGTCACAGCCTTTCATTTTAAATAAGAAACTGACATTTTAGGCCTTCTCTACGGCTGTGTAATTTTCACAAATTACTCACCGAAGCGAAAATCTTTATGCTGGAGTAAATCCTATTAAATTCACACAAGTTTACTTCTGAGTAAACATGCACAGGATTGTTCCAGTCTGTGATTATTGCGTCAGCAAGCAAATTGCTTAAGACAGAGCACTAAGACTGCTCAGTCCTTGCCAACACCCCAAATTGCAGTTTTACATGGATGTGACAGTGACATAAGGAAGCTGTTGCAGGGAGATAGACTGGTGGAAATATTTAGCACTGGAGTGCCAGTAAAATGAAACATCCTGGTTTCTCCCCCCTCCTCCTGCTGAGACTCATTCCTAAAAGGTGTGTGAAGAACTTCTACATTTTTCCAAATTATTAAGTGTGTAGATTTCTGGGGTTCTGCTTTATAGACAAAAATACATTATCCATAAAGCAGAACCATGTTGATAGCATATGCTTCTACGATGCCTATTTTAACTCAGAGGTGTCATCCATTTGGGCAGGAAATTAACTTTTCAACCATGATCCTTGGTGCAACACCTCCTAAAATGCTACACGTATACCAGAAAAAGAGGTTATTACAATACTTGACAGTGAGATAATAACCAAATATCGCAACAGCTTCCATCTCAGATACTTAGCAACTCCAGGTCTTGTTTTTTAATTTCAAGTCAGAATTTCACTCCCCCAATATAGCTCAATATCCTACCCTGCAAAATCCATTTTCTTGCCAGTTCTCTCTTGCATGCATTTAAACATGTCTCAGTAATAATTACATGAATTAAAGAGGTGAGGATCAATGAAGGAAACATTTTTTTTAAAAAACACACACCAGGAGTGTGTTTGGATGACACCCCAAATTTTCTCTTATTATTTACTTTGACTTAGAACACAGGTGATAACCCCAGAAAAAAAACTAGTTTGTAGATGTCAAGGAGTAGCAAAGATCTTTTTTTTTTTTTTTTTTTTTAAGGAGCAAGGATTTTCTATGCACCTTAAATACAAATATTATGCAACTGAAAGCTGGAGGAGTGAATGGTGTACCTGGTAATATTTAATGGGAGTGGGAGACACCTGCTACTGCTCACTACTCATTGTAATCATCCCTGCTACAACATCATCCCACACTACAGAGGAGATACCACAGGTTTTCTTGTTACCATGCAATAGCCTTTAGTGTCATAATTATCAGTAGATGCATTTACTGTATACAAACTTTATGGAAATGTCTGAGTTTCTGAAATATATATTAAACTTGTTGCTCTTGTCCAGCTGGGGATCCAAATTCTTGTTGGATATTCTCTCTTTGTGTATGAGTCGTTTGTTCCAGAAACACAGAAGAAAAGAGGAAAAAGTTTCAAGAAGAAGCAGAAGGCTGAGATTGTTTTGTCTATGCAAGGACATTTTCTGTGGAAACTGTTCTTTGCACATGCACAGTGTGACAGGAAGTACTGATAACAAAGGTAACTGTGCAGCACTGGATTCCATCCAATAATAAAAAACAACAATACACCCTTCTGCAAATCCCTTAATATTACATAGATAATAATGTTGTCATTTGCTAACCCAGCTACAAGCATCAGAGACCCTCCAAGTGTCCCTATTTTCCAGGGATGTCCCTGATTTAGAGAAGCTGTCCCGGTTTCTGATTTAATCCTGGAATGTCCCACTTTTCTTTAGGAAGTCCCTATTTTCATTGGATAAATGTTGGAGGGTATGGAGTAATCTGACCCCCGAGCCATCTGAAGGCAATCCTATATAGGGAAGTTTTAAATGTGTAATGTTTTATTATGTTTTTATATATGTTGGAAGCTGCCCAGAGTGGCTGGGGCAACCCAGTAAGATGTGTAGGGTATAAATAGTAAAATTATCATTATGGAATGGGACGTCCCTATTTTCAGAAAGCTGCAGCCCCCTGGCCACTTTTCACCATTTCCACAAATGTCAGCACAAATCCTACTCAACCATTCCACAGAATTTGGGGTGCTGCCCAGGGGGCGGGAATTCAGACCTGTTGCAGCCTATGAATCTAGGACTGCTAAAAATGAGCACATTGATGATGTCCAAGCTGTTTTTGTTTTTTGTTTTGAACTGGTTATGAGCACATCTGGATGATAGCCTATTTGATTAAGCTCATATGTTACAAAAAATGTAAAGAAGGACACGCACCAGATAAACTCACTGAAAGAAAATGGAGCTTATTCATAAACCATTGAAACAAAAAGTCTGGATAATATACTGCCACATGTATCATTTTCACTCATATAACTTAACATGATAAATTTGTAATAGAGCAATCGGATGGAGCTATAGGGTGCAGGAGAACCCATGGTGGGGCTCTTCCTGAGGCTGGAGGAACATCGCCTGATTGTGAGGTGTGAAGGCAGCTCCCTGCAAAGCCCTTTCCACCTGGCCTAGGGGGTGAGGCCCAGACTCAGCCAGCTCTAGAAAGAGGCTCCTCATGAGGCCGGAGGAACATCGCCCGGCTATTGTTTTATTGTTTTAATATGCTGTAAACCACTTTGAGATTTTTATTAAAAATATAAAGCGGTATAGAATTTTTAAAAATCAATCAATCCAAAATTGTTCCAGGAGACGACTTTTAAAAAATCATTTCGTTTCATCTTCTACCCCTTTCCCAATAGCTGTAATAGGAGCAAATTAACTGCACCAACTCCAGGGATGGCATTCAACTCAGATTTACTCATGGTACATCATCTAAGATTAAGTTAGGTCCATTAATTTCAGTGTATCTACTCTGAATACCAGCCAGGGTTGCTGTAGTGTTGGAGCAAGGCTGAGGATGTGGGGACTTAGGATCCTAACTTCAAAGCCTCTCCACCATGCCCTGGTCGCATCCTGCTTTCACTCTCCACTGCCCAAGGAACACCACAGGAATATCAGTGATGGGGCAGAACTTTCTGTGGCCACCAGTGACAGACCTCCTTCTCCAATGGTGGAAATGGAAATTCACAGCATTCTGTGGGTCCTCTGCTGCCCTCCTAGGGAGAATAGCATTGCTCCCTGAGTTTTCCGCCCTTCATGTTGTAATTTAAGTGTCTGTTTTCATTATATTGTTGTATTTCATTGCTTAATTTTATGTATAATAATAACAAATACAGGATAACCTCTAGGACAGTGGGAAAGAAAAAAGAACTGGCTGACACTGATTTGCTTTGCAGGAATCCCCATCCCATCTTTTGCTTTTGGTTCACAGTGAGTTCATGGCCAGTCTCTGTGGCTCCCTTGGTGGGGCTATAAAGGCCAAAGGATGCGGTGTAAAAGGGTACAGATGGAATTTAATTTTAGCGTTTATTTTTATTTTTATTTTAAAAACCCAGCCTTTTATATCCATTATCATCTCTGAGAATAAGAGTGGCAGGAGAGGGAAGAGGAGTTGTAATGGGACAAGGTTTTGGCAGCCTTCTTAGCTTGGATCATAGGTACAAATATTGGTCACAACTAGGAACAATGAAGAAATTGGATTCTTTTCTCATTCAAAGGCAAACTTGTCAAATACGCATCTCCCAAAGCAAAGACATATTTCAAAAATCACACTTCTCTGAATTTTGCAGTTACAAATTTTGCAGTCCCCCAGCCAAATAATGTGTACAAAACTGCATGTAGTATTGTTTTTAAAAAAGACTCTATTTCTGAAAGTAACATAGAAAAATGTGTTATATTAAGGAGAAATTGCTCTGCAAAAAAGTCGCACATAAGCTGTGTATAGTGGAGGGACAGGAATAGGGACTGGTCATGCCCGTTCCTTTTACTGCAGTCTGACTCCTGAAAGAAATACGTCCCCCTGTAACACTTTCCCCAGTGCAAAATCAGATTGAAGTGAATGATGATCTTTACAATGCACAACGACGGTGCCTGTATATTACACTTACTTACACACACACACCCCTATTAAATCCCACCTTGAGCTATTCATAGCCATTTCCCCTTTCTGTGGGTTAAAAAAGTAAAGAAAACCAAAAGCTTATAAAAAGCCCACTTCCTGAATGAGCAAAATGACTTACACCTGGTAGCAACACCTGGTTACATAAGGTCTCTTTTCCTATCCCTGAGTGACTGGCTGTTGCTGACTCCGGCTTCTCTACCGCCAGGCTTTGATGTATTACCAAGGGACAAGTAACGACCCATTAAATAATAAATAAATAAACACTGGAGTTGGTATTTTTTTTTTAAAGTATGCAGTAAACCTAAAGAACCATACAAGTTTGTGGGGGAAGGGAATACAGAGCACATCAGTGCATATGAATCTGCAGCTTGAATATTATAAAAAATATCATCAGTGGAAGATGAAAAATCTGTATTGTATAGTGTTTTCCATTTTTAATCGCAATAAGAGCATTTTCACACTGTGCTTGAATCAGACTCGTAATACAGCTGAAAGCCAACATTGACTAGGCTGTACATTCAGTCGCTGCTCCTCGTTCTATTCTATATGAACAACATCTACACATGGCATAAATAGAGTGAGGGGTTCAAAGGCCCCTTTAGTCTCACTTGTGAAAATGGTCTAAATTAAAACTATATTATTCTCTGCAGAATTGTTATCACAAAGCAACAGAACTATAAACATATGTCCTAACCGTATGAGATTCCTTCCCCTTGTTATTTCCCAGCGTTATTTTCTTTTCATTTAAATATAATGTCATGCAAATGGATTCTCTAATCATACTCTTGGGTTCAAGTAAGTGGCCATGGGTGGGACTTCTTAAGCACGCTTAGTGAGAAATATATCCTTTCAGCTCAGTGGACTTACTGCTGAGTAAACATCCATAGGAACAGATTGTAAGTCATCATGAGAAACTTCTTTTTTCAGATCTGCGCATATTTTCCAAACAGTGAAACAATAGAACAGTTTTCATGTCACAGCCATTTACTCAAGCATTGACTTCCTTTTTTTTAAAAGTTCACACTTACCGAGATTCATTTTGATTTATAGGCCCAAATTAACTTGAAATCACAGCCAGATATTCAGCTGGAACGAATCAGCTTGGAAGCAGGTAGATTTACATCAGCTCAGAATGCATCCCTGATCAAACCAAAATGCCATAGCTAAATTTCACCCAGTTTCTGTTCTCGCTTGCAAACAAGGGAAGCTGTAAATGTCACATGGTTTAAACATGCAATGGCAAACTGGCCACAGAGGGCCATAGGTACATAGGAAGCTGCTGTGTCAGAAGATGGAGCCATCTACCTCAGCAGTGATGGACTTTGAGCTTTAAAATTTCAGTGGAGCCTAAATTCGGTGCCCACCACATTTCTCACCTTCCATTCTAAGTTCATTGTTGTAGCAAACCCTTCAGCATCCTTTCGGCTTAGCACCCAGTACGAATGAACAGGTCCCACTCTCCTAAATCCATCTCTGAGCTCAGTATTGTCTCTAGGCTGACAGGCTGTGGCCCTCCATGTTTAGGCAGGAGTGTCACCCAGTTCTGCTTGGAGATACCAGGGGTTCAGTCTGGGACCTTATACAGTGGTACCTTGGTACTTGAACGGCTTAGCTCCTGAACTCCGCAAACCCAGAAGTGAGTGTTTCGGTTTGCGAATGCAGGAAGCTCCTGCAGCCAATCGGAAGCCACACCTTGGTTTTTGAACCATTTCGGGAGTCAAACAGACTCCTGGAACAGATTGAGTTCGAGAACCAAGGTACCACTGTACATGGAATGCAGATGCTTTGAAACAGAGCTAACGCCAGCTCCAACGCATGTGTTTTTTAACAACAACAAAGTATTTGATTTGATGGAAACTTTTTGCATTTCTTCCTTCCTATCATCTTTTCTTTTCTACAGTTTTGGTGACTCCTAAGACACAGCCCAATCCTATGGAGAATTAGCCACAACTGAGCTCATTGAATGCTGAAAAAGGATTGGACTGTTAGAAAGTCCCACACTGATACCTAACTTTTATGAGGGATTAGCAAGTGAGCTCTGGGTCTGGAGCCTATAGCATTTAATAGGCCCAGAAGTGAGACAAAGAAAGGTCTCGTGAAGAGCACCAGAGGACCTAACAGTCTGGTCTTCCACTCCGAGAAGAATTAAATGCTGGTTAATGAATGTCAGTCACCGCCATCACACCACCTGTGTGCAGCTCTGCTTTGGGGTTAGGTTCATGAGGCATCCACAGACGAGCCATGTTCCCATGGCTCCTTCTTGTATGCTGCAGTCTTTAGTGGTGGGGTCATAAAACCCTGCCCAATTTGCCTGCAAATCTTTCCTTCTTGTTTGGAGACTGGCTGATAAGGCTCCAGGTACAGTCCCCATAACACAGCTACTCTCACTTCTCTCTGTCTCTTTACTTCTTTCATCTTTCAAGTGTGGCATTAATCAGTACTGCTGTAACTTCCTGTATCAGGAGTCTGCTCTCACCACAGCCTCCCTGTATCATGTTCTAGAAGGGAGAGAAAGAGAGAGAGAGAGAGAGATTTTGGGGATAATTATGCTAACTTATTAAGAGGAATGTTGTAAGCATAACTGAGATGCATGCAAAGTTCTTTGACTACTCTAAAGCACGGGTCATCACATTTTGGGGACCAATTTTGGGGACATCTGGACTTTTTAGAAAGTGCTGGGCCCATTACAAAATGGATGTAATTGGGGATGGGCATAACACAATATGGCTACCAGTGGCTTATTGCATAATACCAAATAGCTGCCACGTCTAATAAGAGCAGAAAAAGAGTCAGGAACAGAAAAATAGTGGGTGAAAAAGACACCTACCTCAGCCATCATCACCCTCAGTCACAGAAAGAAGGTCCTTGCACCTCTTTTCTGTTCAGAAAAGAAGGGAGAGTAGGTGTCAGATCTTGGCATCCCATTAAATGCAGACATGCTGAAAGTTGTGTGTGTTTGTTCAGTGTAGGAGAAGCCAAGCTACTGCAAAGGGAAACTAAGCAGAAAGAGTGCACCGTCTCCTGTGCATTGCAGATTTACTGAGTACTTTTGTGGGCACCATAGTATACTTTTGTGAATAATGGCAGCCACAGGTTGGCGCTCCCTGCACTAAAGGTTGATATAAATTTTATTATGGTGTAAAGAATGTTGGACTAGAACTGTAGAGGTCCAGGTTCAAATCCCCACTCAGCCATGAAACTCCTTTGGTAGCCCCAGTTGCTGTGAGGCTAAAATGGAAGGACGAGTTGAGCCGTCTACATAGTAAATGAATATTACTGCATCAGTATTTGAATGTTGCAGCTTGTATGCTGATGGAAGCTGTTTCCTGGAACAGTCACCAGTGTTTTAATAGTCCCCTACAGAAGTACCACCCAGACACAGCATTCATGCACAAGCAGGAAGAGGGGCTTCAACAACTAGCCCTGTCCATCATGCAGTCTCTGTTGCAGATATTAATACAGTGAAATTTGGAGTGACTGGAAGCATAAGAACTGGTTCCTTTTGGAATAAACCATTGTCCAGACCCATAAAAATATTACAGTGGTACCTCGGGTTACAGATGCTTCAGGTTACAGACGCTTCGGGTTACATACTCCGCTAACCAGGAAGTGGTTGCTCCAGGTTAAGAAATTTGCCCCAGGATAAGAACGAAAATTGCACACCAGCAGCGCAGCAGTAGGAGGAGGCCTCATTAGTGAAAGCAGGCCTCAGGTTAAGAACCATTTCAGGTTAAGAACAGACCTCTGGAACAAATTAAGTTATTAACCCGAGATAGCACTGTATTCAAACTTCTACTGGCAGAACTCTTTAAAATAAAACAGAATACATCAAATGATACATTCAAAATATCCATACAATGTTTTGTGAGGTCCAACTCAGGCTCAGCATCTTACAAAATATGAAATAATCCAAACAGACCTAAGTGCAAAAGGTCTCTCTCTCTCTCCACAGCCTACATTCCAGCCTCCAGGCTTCATTTTACATTTTTCACTCCATTGAATTTGGGAGAAAAGACTAAAGGCAACTCCCTTCAAAACGGAAATTTGCAACTCAGTTCCTCTGTCACCTGATCTAAGGTTACAACATTCACATATTAGCTACCAGAGAAGGGCAATCAGTTAGTTAACCATTAACTTAGCAAGAGCTCCAAGTGCTCTCCTTGGCTTTAATATAGCCCCATGGAAAACCCCCATGTTAAACCTTCTGCAATACACCTTCAGCCACTTTTCATTTCTGTGTCAGCCATTCCAATATACTTAACAGCCTTGCTTGTCCCTCCTCCAAGGTAATACCTTCTGGCATCTACACATGTTGCAAAGGCCTCTGGGTACGGTTGTCCCTTATCAAGGCTTTCTGGCTGCAGAGGTTTGTGCGGTACACACAGATGCTCTGGGCGGCGCCAGCCAGAGCTCATGATGTCGGGGTGGGGCTGGTTGGCACAACCCTGCTCACATATTGAGACAATATGTGAGCGGTACTGTTGGAGGAGGCTAATATTGAAAACAAAGGGCCTTTTTTCTGACTGACTGCAACGTTTGGAGAAAGAACACAAACTGTAGATACCACTGGCACCAGCCTTGCAGCGAAGCATCGTGCTACTTTATTCAACACGCAGGAGCCATAATGCTAGCATGATTAATCAGGCCCTGAGACCAGAATGTGCTGCTGCCAGCAACTAGCCAAACACCATATCAAAGAATTACAATATGCCAGTCATATATTTCCCTAGAAAAACATCTGCTGCTGCCTGGCTTTCAGCCACATTGGTACAGAGGTTTCCACTTTGGCGAGCTTTCAGAAGAGGAAGCAAACGTAAATATGTGGTTCCATCGCAGCAGGCGAATGAAAGATAAAACTGCCCCTAGCTTAGAGGAGAAAAATGGAAATGTGTGAGGTATTAGAAAATACTTCCACATCCTTTGGAAAATTTATGGTTTTGTCAATGGGACCAAAAATTATACCTTTTGCTGTGGTCTCATGTAAAGTGTTACTCTTGGTCAGAGGTGCCTCATAAGCATTTTTCTTGCCAGAATCTTTTTGACTCCTGCTGTTGGTTCCATATACAGAACAGGAGAGCCCTGGAAACAAAGCTCATAGTTTTACTTGTAAATTTACTTAGGTGGATGTCCTCTCGAGAAACCCATTAAAAAAAGCTGGATCTCAACTGAAAATCCAGTCAAAACCTTTATTTCCTCCTGAAATATTTCACCCAGAAAACAAGCCATTGCTTGAAAAGCTATATGGGACCTCAACTGGAGCAGAACCTTACAAGAATGTAAATTACCATGGCATAATATAGAGGTTTCAGGTGAAAAATAGCTGAATATAGTGCTGCAATCCTGCATCCTCCACTGTTTTTACTAAACCTACATCAACATGGGCTGCAGTTTTAAGCAGAGCAGACTACAGAGCCAGAGTGGGGCCAAAATGAAGAAACAGCTAAAAAGGGGGGGGAGGGGAAGTGTTGGCTGTTCATGAGTGAGTGAATTGATGTGAACAAGGGAATAATAATGATAATAGTAATAATATTAATTATTATTTAATTTTAAGACATAATGGTTTTATCTGCTTAGTTGTGTGTGTATATGTGTTTCCACACACAAATTGCCAATCGTTGTTGGCTGGAGCAAATGTGTATCTACCAGCTGTATAAGCACACAGCTCTCTCAATACACTTGCACCCAGCCAGAGTTAGTTGTGACCGAGCCCAACTAAAACCAATGACACAAGTAAGTCATATCTAACTTCCTGTTCTTTCCAACTAGGTCTCATATTCTTGCTTCACTCTCCCTACCATTGTTGTATAAAACGTCACACGCATTTGAAAGGATTGTATGTTTCACCAGATATACCCATTGATATGAAGTGTATCCCATCTCAGATCAGTTCCCAAGGCTGCTGCAATCCTAATTAACACACTTACCTGGGAGTAAGGCCCACTGAACACAGTGAAACTGACTTCTGGGTAGACCTGCATCAGATTGCTGTACAAGCTGGCAATCCTATACACACTTATCTGAGGCATACCTGCCCACGTTGTTGTTGTTGTTGTTGTTGTTGTTGTTGTTGTTGTTGTAAATACACCAGCCATCTGTGTGGGTTGCTCCAGCCACTCTGGGTGGCTTCCAACATAAATAAAAACATAACAAATGGTTAAACCTTAAAAAACCTTCCGTATACAGGGCTGCCTTCAGTTACTTATCTCCTTGGCTTGGGAGTCCATACCCAGGGCCACCTTTACCCGGGGGTGCAAGGGGTGCAGGGCACCTGGGCACCAAATTCTGGGGGGCGCCAGGTGCCCACCGCTTAAGCCACTTAAGCTCTTAACTATCGACCTGTTATGAAATAATAAATAATTTTGATCAAGCTAGAAAAACAAAATACATATATACCTAGGTATTACCGAAATGTATACCTACTGTTTCACTAAAAGACTTTCGACTTTGTGCGCTCATTACCAAAGACGTGCTGTGCCAGCAGCGCCATGTGTCATTCACAACGGCGCTGTGCATGTGAGATTAACTCTTACATCAAAATATTATGTTACTTATTGTATTGAGCTGCTATGCGGCAGCGGGGTCAGCGGCATCTTTGACACGACTGATGTTTCTCCTAAGTAGGTGCCTAAACAATACTTATAAGTTTAAGTGTGGTGGTGTTAATTTGGGGGCTAAACTAAATTTGGGGGTGCTGGGCAGATCTTTGCATCCCGGCGGTGCATATGATAAAGACAGCACTGTCCATACCCTCCAACATTTCTCTGATGAGAATAGGGACATCCTAAGGAAAAGCAGAACATTCCAGGATCAAATCATAAACAGGACTGGCTTCTTTAAATCCGGGGTTGTTCCTGGAAAATAAATACACTTGGAGGGTATGTGAAAGTAAGCTCCATTGAATGGAGTAAGCTCCATTGAATTGGGACTTAACACAGATGGCACTGTGGGTTAAACCACAGAGCCTAGGACTTGCCGATCAGAAGGTCGGCAGTTCGAATCCCCACGACGGGGTGAGCTCCCATTGCTCAGTCCCTGCTTCTGCCAACAGCTCGAAAGCACGTCAAAGTGCAAGCACATAAATAGGTACCACTCCGGCAGGAAGGTAAACAGTGTTTCCGTGCGCTGCTCTGGTTCGCCAGAAGCGGCTTTGTCATGCTGGCCACATGACCCGGAAGCTGTATGCCGGCTCCCTCGGCCAATAAAGCGAGATGAGCGCCGCAACCCCAGAGTCAGTCACGACTGGACCTAATGGTCAGGGGTCTCTTTACCTTTACCTTTAATTTCCAAATAGGCACTCATCAGCTTCTCAGAGTGGTTTCACAGTCAATCCCTCTTCCCATGGAACTCTGGGAATTGTAGCTCTGGGAGGGGAACAACAACTGTCCACACCCTACAGCTCCTGGGATGCTTTGGGGGAAGCCACAACTGTTTAAAGTTGCGTGATTCTGCTTTAAATGTATAGTGCAGATGGTGCTTTAGATGACAATATGCTCTAAGTTTGGTTTCCCCAAAAATGTTTTGAAGGACCATGCAGGAAGCTCTAAAACAAAGGAAAATGGAAAATGATGGAATTATGTGTCCTTCCTCCTGTGTCAAGTAGTAGCTAAATTTCCCCTGCATTTGTAATAAGAAATTCAATCACCGACAGCTAGTGCAGTAGGTGAGGTCATACAGAAGCTATTCAGCGGAGGATACAGTCCTACACACTAGTGTTACTTCTGTTGATGACATCTTTTTCCATCCGTTTGGCTACTGCCTTTCTCTTTTTATAGACTCTGAATTAATGTGCTTGATGCATCCCAGCTGCTGCAAGAATAAAGGTGAAATCTGTATTTCTCTTTGCTAGAAGAAGTCATAGAAGCAAGGATGGGAATTGCTGGGGGGGGGGGAGGGTTCTCTAACCATTTCCCTGCTGAAATACAGCAATCCTTAAAACCTCCTTGAACAGCAGACGGCTATTCTGCTTTGTTTTTTCTTGCAAGACCACTGTATCCACTCATCTTTGGAGCCTTCACACGGGATGCCGTGAATGATTTTCATGGCAGCCATAATAAGTCTTGGCCCTGGGTGCTTGGTGGACAACTGGTCTTGATGGGCAAATGCCCCATCAAAAAGAATTGGTGTGGGTGTCCGCAGAGCCCCTGACACAACTTCTGAGGTTTTGCAAAGCATCTCCAAGGTCTCACAAGGCCACCGGAAGTCAGGTTCTGAGGCTGGGGAACACACATGATAGGCTGGGGAACACACATGATTTCATGACATGCCACACGTGATGTCATGACATCACGCACACTGGGCACCCATAACCTGGGGCCCAAGTTAGCTCCCCTGGTGTTAGCAGCATCGAAGTCAGCTCCCCGGGTCACAGTCCAGGGCAGTGTGGATGGAGGTCCTGGGCTCCCCAGATGACAAGACCTCCCCCCACCCTTCAGCCTCGCTGATGTGGTCCAAAGGAAAGCTGAGCAATCTGTTTGGCACCAGCTTAGCTGTGGGAGTTGCTGGATAGAGGCATATAAGGCACCATCCAACTGTCTTAAGGACTTCACTCCAGATTAGTGTAGGGTCTACTCCTTAGCATTTCTTCTCCCAAAGATATCCCACAAGGTAGTGGAGGTTTAGGACAGAGCCATCTCCCCCTCACTTCCCTCTTCAGGATATACAGAAACTGCCTTCTAGAATGTTGGACCTACTATTGGTCTCATCCATTCAATCCACTGGAACCTGTCTTTGCATGAAGGTGAAGACCCTAACTCACTGAGGGTTTGGAGACCCATCAGCTACCCACACCTGGTTTAGCCAGCCAGTTGAAGTTGTTTCTTGGGGTGTGGCTGCTGCTGCATGCTGACAACTTCTAGGAACCACAGATGAGAGGGGGATGCAGGGTGGGGACCAACTATGTACAAACTAGCCCCAGAAGGAGCACAATGTGTCTCCCAGCACTGGTACTACCCCTCCCTGATTATAAAAGGTGGATAATAATAATAACAACAGGAGTTTTTAAAGCTAGCATAAAAAACCGGAGTTTTCTGCTGCTTTTGATCCTCTTGAATTGTTAGAAAACAGACTCACTCTCTCTCCCTAAATACTGCTTTCTATTGCAATAGAAATCAGATTCTGTGGCTGGCTGACCCTGAGCAAGAAAGTGAAGAGTGCAAGTTAATGGCACCATCCAAGTTTAATTGTTTCAGACCTAGTCTGCTAAGCTGTTAGGGTATCATATCCATTTGAGGCCAAACAGGAAATAAAAGTGCTGGTATGCACAGTTGTCTCTAAACAGAGACATCATCCATCATAAATGTTTAACATCTACCCCTGGCTCACAACGTTTGCTTCAAATGATCAGCTACGAAAGGATGTCAATAAAAATCGGAAATGGGGGTTTCTTTTAAGGAAGATTGTTTCCTGCTGTGGAAATTCTACAGCCAAAAAAAGTGCCAAATTTCATCTCAGCCCTTAAAACATTTGCTGTGTATACTATGACAAACTGACATTAATATCTAAGCATGAAATATAAGTTGAAGCAGAAAATATTTGGGTCTCCTTTTGTGAGAAACTATTGTAAGCTGATACCTTTCATTGGGCCTATGCTTTATGGAACGCAGTCATTCCAAGTCCTAGTTTGAAGGTTAAGTATTGCAAAGCATGGTCTGAAGAGTTTGTTTTCTCAATCTAAATGCTGAAGAGTTGTTTGCTTTGGCTGTGTTTGTGCTTCCTTTCAACTGATACTCAGTTGACTGGGCTTCTTCTGCTCAAAGAAAGTCACGAGAAATAGCTGCATTCTTAAAACTGACATGACAGTGAAAGAACACTGGGTTGAGTTCCTCCAAGCCAAGTCTGGAGACTCTTGGCAAAGTGGCCATGTCATCACCTCATGAGATGTCCAAGTCCTGATGTTTCCTTCAGTATATATAAGTGTTTGACTGCTGGCCTGATGACCAACTCTGAGAAGTTTTCATGACAGCAATGGAAAATGCTTGGGAAATTATGGCTTGGATTTGCAGAGACACTCATCTCACACAACCACTTCGCAACATGTTTCAAAACTTAGTCCACCTATTCCCAAACCAATTTTTCACCATGTGTACAAATTATCCTCTACACAGATATGTAATCAGTGCTAAGTTGAATTTTACTGAGTTTTGATTTTCATGTTGAAATTTCCATGTGTCCCTGGGGCGCAAATCAGAGAAGCTCATGTGAGGCAGCTGAGCAATACCTGAGCTCAACTGACCATGTGAAAGCAAAACTAAACATCTCTATGATAAACTAATCACAAATCCACTGGAATTCTACTCAGAAGTAGGGATGGGGGGAGAAATCTCATTCAGTTCACATTTAAAGATGAATTTACCTAATTTACACTTTCTGAAGTAAACCAAAACACAAGTATCCCTTTGAGATTTGCATTTATTCTCCAGTCAAGAAATGGGTACAAAAATGTACATACTAAACTAAAGTGTGCATTCAAATACATGTATAGTGAAAATAACATATAAATGCATTATATTAGGGAAAATATGGTTTGCAAAAAAATGTGTATTGTGGGGAAAATTGCATTAAAATGTATATATTAGGAGAAATTTGCACTAAAATGCTGGTGGATTTTCATGATGTTTTTTAAAATGTTTGCAAATTGACATGGAAGTGTGAAGAACAGAACTTAAAATTGGAAAAATGAGAGAAACAAAAATCAAAGGATTCAGGTAGGTAGTCATGTTGGTCTGACACAGTTGAAATATATTTTAAAAATTTAAAAAATGTCCAGTAGCACCTTAGAGACCAACTAAGTTTGTTCTTGGTATAAGCTTTCATGGAGTTGCCCATACGTGCTCAGATGTCTTCTTCTTTGGCAATCACTCGTAGCCAAGCAAGATTGTCTTCCATAAACACGGTTTTAAAAGTGAGTCCGTAAGTGACTGTGAAGGCCAATTCTAGATCCACACGTCCTTCCACAGTGGGGACATAGGTTTCGGGGCAGGAGTTGATCATGGTGAGGGTTTGCCAAGCGTGCCTTCCTTTTAGCGCATTTCTCCCTTTCATCCTGAGTTTGAACATCTTCAGAACCCACGACACCTTTGGTAAAGGCCTTCACAGCTGTTGTAACATACTGCTTGTTATCTTTTGCCTGTTCTGCCACTGAGGACTTTTTGGATCATTCTTTGTCTAGCTCCTCCCCTTTGACCTTACCGCCTTGGGTCACCCTGCTGGGAGTACAAGACTCCCAATGGCTTTGCTCACAATGGTCATGGGAACATGCAAACCCACTCACCACAACAGGGTGATGATCCAGCGAGTGAGGCTAAGATGTAGGTTGCTTGAGGAGGCCACATCCTAGCAGTGGCACCATATTTCAGAAGCAGAACACCTGCTTTGCCTATAGAATGTCTCAGTTTCATTCACTGACATCTCTAGTCTAAAGGGACAAGTAGCAAGTAATGTGAAAGACCTCTGTCAGAGATTTCTGCAGCTCAGAGGTGACAGTACTGAGCTAGATGGAACCAGGATCTCACCAAGTATAAGGTAACTCCCTGTGTTTCAGCCTTATAGTTGAAGTTTCCCTTGTCAGAGACTCTTTATATTCTTTATGCAACTGGTCAGAATAAGCAGACCCAAACTGAAACAAGTGCTGTCTGAAAACTACACCCAAATGAGGATGATACCTATCCAAAAAAAATTACATTTAAAAAGTTGATTATATCAGTACTAATCACAGGAACAGTATAGCCAACTGTAATAAGTGGTTTCCATGTCTTTGCCAAAGTAAACTTGAGATGTAAAGTCCTCCCTTTTATAAATTCCCCAAAAGAAAGGATGGATATCGTAGCAATCATAAGGGAATGACTGAATGAGATCATGGAAGTTTCCATGATTTACTAAGGCTTTTAAAAATGAATACGCACAAAGCTGTTTGATGACACTATGAATATAAAGGCTTGATAGATCATTAACAAGTCTCGTCACTGTGAGCAAATTGCTAAGGTTCTCATCACACATTTTCTATTGTATCTTGATGGAACTTTGCTGCACACATACACATATGTTAAGGGGAATGTAAGTTGAGTGGTTAATAGGCATAACAACCAGCCATTGTGCACATTGTCCGAGCCTCATGGATTATGTACATGAAGAGGGAATTGTGTACATAACCTAATCAATATACAGTATCTCCAACAGGCCTTAGGGGATGTGCATAGCTCAACTGCATTTTGAACATTCTTTGGACAATATACACATTCTCTGGTCAATATGCATACTATCCAAGAAATACACCTTTTCTATCTCTGGAGAGAACTAAAAGTAAAGTGGCCATTTTAAGCCACGGGAAAGAATTTCTCATCTGATAAGATATGCTGTGGCTGTGATCTTAACATGGAAATATTAAGGTAAACTGAGTTGCTAACAGTAGCCAAAACTTCAAGGTACCTTTGAATCTCCCAGTGACTGTTGGTATTGTTCAACAGTTGGTGGCTGAACAATTAAAAATGATCAGATGAGTGATTGATGAAAAGGGGAAAGAAAATGAATAAGAGTGATATTAAATGGAAAGTAGAAATGGAGAATACTTGAAGTCAATCATCATTGGAATTGCAGGGAGCACAATCCATAGGTTTTTGTGGGGAAGCTGGAAGGCGTATAGTTTTGTCTTCAGTTAGAGACTTCTACATGGTCTTCTCAAGTTCATTAGATGAATCCCAATTCTATTATCCTTCCCTGTTTCTAAGGGTGCCTCTAAACCATCACACATGTTTCTTTTTTTGTGATTTGCATGCCCAAGAAATGTGTTTCTTTTTTTGTGATTTGCATGCCCAGGCACAGTCCCACTCCCACCCCCCATCTATAAAAACTAGACATCAATATAAAAGGAGAAGACATGACAACATATTTTGGGATTAAATGGGCCACAATTTTATTAAAAATTTCAGATGTAGGAAACCTTGGCATAGGCATTGGGTGTGTATTCCTTTCAGCCCCCAGCTAGGGGTCTGAGGCATGACAGGGTCAAACGGGAATATGGGCCACTGCAAAATGTGTGTTTATGCAGGTGGCTCTTCCCCCCGTGATACTTGGGGAAGTTCTATGGCCCACCTGTTGTGTGCTTGTGGACAGAGACGCCCCCCAAGACCCCTCTAATGGGATACCCTGTTATCGCTGCCACGGGAGGGATGAGTCATTGCTTCACCCCTTCATCAGTTATTAGACTAAAGGATTCCACCCAAGGCCTATGGGGAAGGCGAAACCTGCAGAGCAGGGGAAATTCTTTCCCAGCACTGAAAGACAGCAACCATCATATGACCATAGCAATGCCCATGTACCTGGAAAAAGGGGGGAAAGGTTAGCCTGCAAGAAAAGACATGGTTAGGAGCTGGGCTGGATGGGTGAAGCAACAGCCTGGGGAGCAGAACAATGGTTGGCAAGGCAGCATGGCTTCAGGAGGACGGGAGTGGGTGAGTGGCCATTTCTGACCTACTGGCACAGTTTAGGTAATCATTCTAGGTTTTCTAAACCATGGTTTGTGAGCCCCGTAAACAATGGTTTATGAAAAAGAAGGACCAAGCTCTCTTCCTTTGCCCCTTGCCTCCTCCACTTGTACACAGTTTTAACATTTCATTCCTGTCTTATGATCCTGCTTCCTTAACTGTCATGAAGACAGAGTAGACCAGCTCTGATGCAACCAATACCTATGGCAGGTATACAGGGCAGGAGTATAACACAAACAGCACAAGGTGGGAAGAAGAAAAAAGAGAGATTAAGGAAGAGTGCTCAGCTCCAGTGCCCATTACCCACTTTATATATCAGGGGATATGAAAGCTTGGATGGTGATACAAAAGGACTTATAGGTTGGATGGAACCCTAGTCAGTTGCTGAATCCAGTGCAAAAGCAGATTTCCTCTGCAGACATATCCAATGCCAGGATGTGACCCAGGGGTGGTCTGAGGAGCAGATGTTTGCCAGAGGAACGCTATGCAGATGGGTCCAAAACACTGTCTTCATTGCCTATTATATATAATGATCTGCCTCTTAATACCTTTGTTATTTTAAATTAGCACAATAACTGACCTAGTTATCTCAAAAGATGCTTTTTATCAACAAGTAGAGATTGCCAGCATTAGGAAGATGGATGCTGGATTTGGTCAGGGTGTCTAGCCATCAACGCAGGAGGGCCACTTCCTCCCTCCTCCTCCCCCCCCCCAAGAAAAACCCCACACTCCTCCCTAACTAATGCAACTAAAATGAGAAACATTTCTCTACCCAGAAGGAAATTTAGATCATAATTAACGACTCAAACAGGTATTTCATCCTAAACCAGACAGTATAGTCACAGAAAAATATTTGTTTTTTATACTTCTTTCTTTCTTTTTCATTTTTTGAATGCATCACATAGAATTCCTAGCCAAATTTCCTGTATGTGTGGGTGGCATTTCCACATCCCTTTGCGTTATGATTACAGATAGGGAAATGATACACTCTGCAGAATGGAAATAACGGACGCTCCATCCAATCACACAGATTTTTTTATAGGAAAAAAACAATTTAAACCTCTGCGCTAGGGGTAGGAAACTCAATACGATTTGTTTTAAAGAGCAGAGCATAAATTAAAGAAAAAATTGCTTAGCAGACCAACTACCAGGTCCAAAAGGATACTGGAGAAAGGGTGATTCAGATTACTGCATCTGAAAAAGTATAAGAATTCACATTCGCACCTGAACAAATATAGATAATATCGGTTGGAATAATGGCCATTTCAAGATGTTTTATTAAATGTGACAATCTTAAATGATACATGCTGGATGTACAGTTACTTGGAATTTGCGCTTTCATAACAAAAGTGTTTACACTGTAGCCAACTATCCCCTAGACATTATCTTTAGTTGCTGGAAATGTTGTAGGTTATGGTGGTGAACAAAAATGGAATGTGATGCCTTGAAACAATGCGGATCTAACGTGTCAAATCCCCAACTTACTCCTTCCTTATAGAGACAGAATGCTGCTGGCTAGAGTACTTCAATATGGCATCATGTCTCCGTCGTTCACCAACAGACGGATCAAACGGGGTCCAGAGAATCTAAATGGCACATAAAGACGTAATGGGAATCTGTGGAGAACGATTATCTGCCCTAACTGTTTGCCTCTTCAAAAGCACAAGGAACTTGTGCCAAATGTGGGATATCGTTTAGGAGGATTTTGTGACTTATGAAACGGAACACCCCAAATGGAATTCATGTCTGCTAACTCCCACTTCTGCATAAAAACCCCATTTTCACTATGAGCAGAATTCAATGTTGTGTGAGTGGATTTCTGCTTGCATAATGGAACTTCGCCTCTATCCCCTCCCATTGCTGCCCCACAACCTCCAGAGACGCCACCTCTTTTTAAACTATCTGCACTCTCAAGAGAGCTCGGAGTAAGGCCAAGACTTCCTCTCATTTGCATGAAGGTTTGGAGAAAGGCTGACACACAGCTGGAGGGGCTCCTATTTCTTGCCTTCATCATATGCTGATAATAATAATAATATTATAATAATTTATTATTTATACCCCGCCCATCTGGCTGGGTTTCCCCAGCCACTCTGGGCAGCTTCCAACCAAATATTAAAAACAATACAGCATCAGACATTAAAAACTCCCCTAAACAGGGCCACCTTCAGTTGTCTTTTAAAAGTAAAATAGTTTATTGCATTGACATCTGCTGGGAGGGCGTTCCACAGGAAAGGCGCCACTACCAAGAAGGCCCTGCCTGGTTCCCTGTAATCTCACTTCTCGCAGCGAGGGAACTGCCAGAAGGCCCTTGGTACTGGACCTCAGTGTCCGGGCTGGATGATGGGGGTGGAGACGCTCCTTCAGGTATCACCTGGATATGGCAAACCATGGCATGGGTGCAGCAGGATCAGAGAAGGAGCAAACCCACATGTTTTGTTGGTGCTAAGTCATGGTTTGGCTTAAGCATTACATGCTGACTGCATGAACAAAACCAAATCACCGCAAGCAGAGAACACAAGAGAATGAGATGTGGCCATGTCCAATGTAATAATATCAACCCAGACTATGCAAGCAGCAGTTCCTATCACACAGTGCAGGGGGAAAGGGGGAAAGTCTAATACCAAGATTGCTGTGTTCTGTGATGTTTTCGCTTCCACTGGATACTAAATAGGGTCTTTTCAACAACCAGACTTTAACCATTGTTCTACGTCCAATAAAAACAAAATCTGAAGTCCTGATGAAGGCTAGTTTTAATTTGATAGATTTTCTTAAATATGCAGGAAATACTTTCAGCCTGTGCCTATCCACAGCAATTATTCATTCATTAACCTCTAGTGGGCCCCTCCACATCTTTGAAAATGGTGCATTGTGCAGCGGTCGGATCTGTAGAAAAACCCAAGCCATAGAAATGGTTCTATGTCATCTGCTGCCAACGAGTTATCCTTAACTTTCTATTAACTGTGTTTAACAAATGAATTTTGTAATTAATGTGGTATATGCAGGATTATCATCATTATCATTGCTGTTCTTCATTCTTTATACATACTTGGAAGCAAATGAGGACGGGAGAAGCACCTTCACTTTGAACGGTATTTTTCAATGGCTATCCTCATTAGCTGTGTCCTATACAGGGCATAGCAATCATATGCTATGTAATTTAAGCTAGTGGTGTGGTGTACCAGTCAGAGCGTTGGCCTAAGACCTGCGAGGCTGGAGTTCATTTTTTTTATATATATAAATATTTATTTTGGTTTTATGTAATAAAACAAATATTACAATCAAACAAAACAACAGAAAAATACAGTAAAAAACAACATAAAAAACACAGTATAAAAACATATAACAGAAAAAGTAAAAAAGAACAAAAATTAAAGAAAAATTAGTTTTTTAATTCTTATCTTTATAACCCTCTTTCCTGACTTCCTCACATCTCCCTTTCCTGCATTCCCCTTTACTCAATCAAATTTAGCAGCTCCTTACCCTTTTTCAAATCTTAATCAATATTATACATTCCAACCTATTATGTCTTCTATTTCCCCTTTCTTTTTAAATACATTCTTGCATATTCTTTGTAACTTAGTCCCTTATATCCTTTGTTTAGTTTCGACATAATTTTACTCTGGTCTTACCTTTTTTTCTTAAAACATTTTTACATATTTCTTTTTACTATGTCACTGATGCCATATTATCTTTATATCCAGCATCATTTTAACATTCAAACATTTTGCAATGTTTTTGAAGATATTCTTTGAACTTCTTCCAGTCCTCTTCCACCGACTCTTCTCCCAGGTCTCGAATTCTGCCAGTCATTTCTGCCAATTCCATATAGTCTATCACTTGCATCTGCCATTCTTCCAGAGTGGGCAAATCTTGTGTCTTCCAATACTTTGCGATAAGTATTCTTGCTGCGGTTGTTACATACATAAAAAGTGTTCTATCTTTCTTTGGCACCATTTGGCCGACAATGCCCAGAAGGAAGCCCTCTGGTTTCTTAGGAAAGGTATATTTAAATACCTTTTTTAGTTCATTATAAATCATTTCCCAGAAAGCCTTAACCTTTGGGCATGTCCACCAAAGGTGAAAGAATGTTCCCTCAGTTTCCTTACATTTCCAACACTTGTTATCAGGCAGGTGATAAATTTTTGCAAGCTTGACTGGGGTCATGTACCACCTATAGATCATTTTCATAATATTTTCTCTTAAGGCATTACATGCCGTAAACTTCATGTCGGTGGTCCACAACTTTTCCCAGTCAGCAAACATAATGTTATGACCAATGTCCTGTGCCCATTTAATCATAGCTGATTTAACTGTTTCATCCTGAGTATTCCATTTCAACAGCAAGTTGTACATTCTCGAAAGTATCTTAGTTTTAGGTTCTAAAAATTCTGTTTCTAATTTCGATTTTTCCACCTGGAAGCCAATTTTTTTTATCCAAGTTAAAGGCCTCTCTAATTTGATAATAGTGTAACCAATCTCGCACTTTATCTTTTAGTTTCTCAAAACTCTGCAATTTCAATGTGTCTCGATCTTGTTCTAGTATCTCCCAATATTTCGGCCATTTGGCCTCCATATTGAGTTTTTTCAAAGCCTTAGCCTCCATAGGTGATAACCACCTTGGGGTCTTGTTTTCCAGTAAGTCTTTATATCTTATCCAGACATTAAACACAGCTTTCCTGACAATATGGTTTTTGAATGCTCGATTAGCTTTTACCTTGTCGTACCACAAATATGCATGCCACCCAAAAGCATTATTAAACCCTTCCAAATCCAAGATATCAGTGTTCTCAAGAAGTAGCCAGTCTTTCAACCAGCAGAATGCTGCTGATTCATAGTACAACTTCATGTCTGGCAGGGCAAACCCCCCTCTTTCTTTAGCATCAGACAAATTTAGAAATATCTCTTTGCCACTTCCTGAAACATTCCATCTTGTCCACAATCTGTAGAGTTTGGAACAAAAACAACATTTTTGGCAATACATTCATCTTTATAGCAGCGATCTGGCCTAACAAGGAAAGCTTCAATTTTGACCAAATTTCTAGATCTTTCTTGACTTCTATCCAACATTTCTCATAGTTATCTTTAAACAAATTCAAATTTTTAGCCGTCATGTTAATCCCTAGGTATTTCACTTTCTTAACCACGGTTAAGTCTGTCTCCTTCTGAAACCTTTCTTTTTCCATTATTGTCAAATTTTTCTGTAAAACCTTAGTTTTTTGTTTGTTCGGTTTAAAACCTGCCACATGACCAAATTCTTGAACCAATTCTAACATCCTTTTCGTACTAGATTCTGGCTCCTGTAATGTCAACACCAAGTCATCTGCGAATGCCTTAAGTTTATATTGTTTGGCTCCGACCTGAATTCCTTGGATCATCTGATCCCTTCTAATCATGTTCAAAAGCACCTCCAGGACCGAAATAAATAACAATGGAGAGATAGGGCATCCCTGTCGTGTTCCTTTTTCTATTCTGAACTCTTCTGACACCACATTATTAACTATCAATTTTGCTTTTTGTTCTATACCATTCTCAAACCCCCGTCCCACTCCCATTCCCTTAAGATTTTTCTTCATAAAATTCCAAGAGATATTGTCAAAGGCCTTCTCCGCATCAATAAAAATTAAAACTGCTTTTGTATTAATATTTGTTTGCAATAACTCCAAAATGTCAATAATATTCCTTGTATTATCAGAAAGATGTCTGCCTGGAAGAAAGCCTGCCTGATCTTTGTGTATCGCTTCATTTAAAACTCTTTTTAGTCTGTTAGCTAAAATATCTGCAAAAATTTTATAATCCACATTTAAGAGGGATATGGGACGGTAGTTTTTGAGTTGTGTCTTTTCAGATTCAGATTTTGGTATTAATGTGATGAAAGCTTCTTTCCACGACTCCGGCGCCTTCTTTCCCTCCAGAATCTCGTTGCACACCTCCTTTAATGGTTGAGTTAAATAGTCTTTCAAAGTCTTATAATACTTGGAGGTTAGTCCATCCGGTCCTGGAGATTTGCCTAGTTGCATATTTTGAATGGCACCTTCAATCTCCTGTTCTGTTATTTTATGGTTTAATATTGTCTTATTTTCCTGAGATATTTTTTGTAATCCATTGGTTCTTATAAATTGGTCTATCTCAGTCTCATTCTGTGGCCCCTGAGTGTAAAGTTGTTTGAAGTATCTCTGGAAGCACTTTCTGATCTCCAAGGGATTCTGGATGTTTTTTCCTTCCACCTCAAGATTTGTAACCGTGTTCAACTTCTGTCTTTTTTTCAACTGCCACGCTAGCAGTTTCCCACATTTATTTGCTGATTCAAAAGTCTTTTGTCTCATTTGTTTAATTTTCCACTCAATTTCCTGATTTATCAATTTCAAATATTGTACTTGGTATAATTTAATTTCTCTCAGAATCTCCTGTGACTTTGGTTTCGATCTTAATTTTTTCTCTCCTTCTTTTATTTTCTCCAAAATTTTCTCTTTTTTCTCATTTTGAGTTCTCTTTTTTTATAGCATTCTGTTGTATCAGAAACCCCCTCATGACCGCTTTACTTGCGTCCCAGATTACTCTTTTTTCCACTGTAGTTCTCAAATATACTTCAAAATAATCTCTCAAGGTCTTTTGGGCCTTCTTAACAATCTCTTGATCTCTTAATAGGGTGTCATTCATCTTCCATCTGAAAGAACCAGTTAATGTTAACTTCATTTCCATCTTCACGGCGTTATGGTCGGAGCAGGTTTTGGGGCAGATTTCCACCTTTCTGATCTTTGGTGCCAGTCCTCTAGTTATCCATATTTGGTCAATTCTAGTCCAGGTCATTTTGGCTTCAGAGAAGAAGGTCCCTTCTCTCCCTAGGGGATTTTTTGTTCTCCAAATGTCAATCAAGTCCATATTGTCAGTTAAGTCAAAGAAGGTTTTAGGTAGTCTGCCGTCTTTTGGGATGTTTTGTCCTTGTGCTTTGTCCATATTCGTAGACACCACCCCATTCATATCGCCCATCATAATAATATTGTTGTAGTCCATATGATCCAACATTGTCTCATGCAACTTCTTGTAAAATTCCGACTTCCCCTCGTTTGGTGCATAAATTCCTAAAATCAAAAATTTTTCTCCTTGTATTTGAATTTCAATTGCCACAATTCTTCCTTGCTCATCTTTAAAAAGGAATTTTGGTGATAGGCTTTCTTTTGCATAGATAACAACCCCTCTCTTCTTTACTTTGTCAGATGAAATAAATTCTTGGCCTAGCCTCTTGTTGATTAAAACCTTCCGATGGAGCCTAATCACGTGCGTTTCCTGTAAACAAATTAAGTCCAATTGTTCCTTTTTTAAAATATGAAAGATCTTCTTCCTTTTCTGGGGGGAGTTACAACCGTGAATATTCCAGCTTAATAGTTGCAGAGTCATGTTGCAGTATATCTATTTTCCTCCTACTGCTCCCAAAAGTTCTTCTCCTTTTGGCGGTGGTGTCACTTTCTCCTGCACGTCAAGACCCAAAGGTGTGAGTAATGGTCTCAGAGGATCAAATCCTGAGGCCCCTGGTTCTTTTTCAGTCCCTTTCTGAAGGTCCTTTCCGTAGTCACTCAAAAATTTTTCCTTGTGTTCAACTGTTTTGATTTTACAGATAGGTAGCCGTGTTGGTCTGCCATAGTCAAAACAAAACAAATTCCTTCCAGTAGCAGAAACTTCTTGGTGAGCTGTCACCATCCAGTTCCCCAGCTTTCAAAAAGGTTTCTCTCCTCTGTATTTCTGCTTTATTGAATAATTTTTATTTTTATTTATATTTTAAATAATCTTGCTTTCTGAGGTTCACCTGAACAGCAGTATGTAAAATATGTATGTAAAAAATCTTTTAAAAGTAGTATAAACACCGACAACTGGGAAACACTGGCCTGTGAACACTCCAGTTGGAAAACAGCCTTTACCAAAGGTGTCGTGGACTTTGAAGACACTCGAACTCAGAACACAAGGGAGAAACGTGCTAAGAGGAAGGCACGCTTGGCAAATCTACACCGTGATCAACTCCTGCCCTGGAACCAATGTCCCCACTGTGGAAGGACGTGTGGGTCCAGAATTGGCCTCCACAGTCACTTACGGACTCATTGTTAAAACCGTGTTTATGGAAGACAATCTTACTCGGCTACGAGTGATCACCAAAGAAGAAGTATGTAAAGACCTGGAGGCCGTTTTCCCACACTTGCTTGAACTTACTTTTGAGTAGACATGCAGAGGTATACGCTAGAAAGAAATACTAACAGTATAATTGGTTACCATAAGATACTCAGACAGCTTATGTATTCTTTTGGACTTTTGTGTTTTTTAGAGAGCTAAACGTTGCTCAAAACATGGACAGTGTGTGTGGAGGGGTGTTACTTTTTTTACATAAAATAGTATCACTCAGAAAATAGAATCGGACATGGATTTCCTTGTTGCAGAATTTGGAAGCTGTAGGCACAGAATGCTTACTTTCCTGTTGCAGAACAAGAGGATTCTCTACACACCAGAAACTGTTTACCTACCACCACCTCTGGTGAACTGTAGCATATGAATTACCAAGAAATCACACAGTGGTCAGGAAATGTTGACAGTTTTCGCCAGCGCATGGATAGCTATCTGCATTTTGTCAACAGGAGTAAGTCACTTGTTAAAAAACCATTATCTCTTCAACTTTTCCAGTTACTGAGCACAACAGAAGGCATTTGAACTTGAATACTATACTGAATATCGCTGAATACATACGCTAGAACTGGTAACCTCATCTTTCTGGGGAATGCCTTTTTTGAACCCAAAGGCAAATGGAGGCTTGAAAAGATACAGTGGGGTATTATATTTAAACCATTTTCTTTCTCCCCTTGCATAGCTGTCAACATTTCCCTTA
This sequence comes from Podarcis erhardii, assembly GCF_964252035.2. Classification (NCBI taxonomy): domain Eukaryota; kingdom Metazoa; phylum Chordata; class Lepidosauria; order Squamata; family Lacertidae; genus Podarcis; species Podarcis erhardii. Next base: position 26,871,941 of record NC_138513.1, read on the forward strand.
TTCTGAATAGGATTCCTCGCAAGAAAAGGGAAAAGTTGACAGCTATGTCCCCTTGACTTCAGTAACATCAGTATATGCTGTTTGGGGACTCTGACCTTGAATACTAAAAATAGAAAGTGGGTTTAAAAGTTCCGTTTTCCGTGTCAAACTGGAAAATGTGTTTTGCATCACTTTTTCATTGTACACCATATATAATTAATAGGCACCGTACATTTCTTCAGTACAGCAACATATGCCCTGAAACAAGTTTCAAAAGCATATAAAGATGTTGAATAAATGACCCAGTTTTGCAGATCGTAGAGTGCATTGGTGTATATAACTTTGGAAATTTCAGGTTAACATTTGCTTTCTTTTAAGCCAAGCTATAATGGACACCTTTTTATTTTTTTAAAAAAATATATATCCAAAAGATTCTTGTTGAAGGTTCTGGACTTAATCCCGAATAAGATGTTCACAATCAAAGCCTTTAAATATCTTCCTTTCAAAAACTGTTTCAAGTAAAAGGTACCACTATCTCCTAATCAGGGGTGCCAACTTGAATAAAATATGGGGGGCAGGTAAACCCCGCCCTGCATAATTGATCACATGGCGCAGTGCACACACACCATTTGAATGGCAATACCCGTAAACTTGGGGGCGACGGCACCTACAAATATTTTATTGGAGGGCTGAAGACCCCTTGGCTCCTCACAGTTGGCTCCTATGCTCCTAATCCTATATGCCAGAGATGAGTCTTGGAGCCAAAAGCTCTTCTCTGTTTGGTCCTTGGGCCTCTCCTCATTCACGCTCCTTTTCTGAAGTAGCTCAAATGGGTGGGCTCCCTCCCTCAGCTCACTGGGTGTTAGAAGGCCAAAGGGCAAAGTTGAGAGTGGAGTTATGTGAGCTAGAAGTTGGCAGGTTGCAGGCTGGGCAGCTGGGAGACAGAACCATGCCTGATTTCTGCTGGAATCCAAGGCTGTGGCTACGGGAGAAGCAAGACCTTCTTGGGGTGTGAATGCTGTGAACCCCTCCACCATAGGCTCAGTTTGTATATACAGTGGTACCTCGGGTTAAGTACTTAATTCATTCCAGAGGTCCGTTTTTAACCTGAGGTACCACTTTAGCTAATGGGGCCTCCTGCCGCCGCCCAATTTCTATTCTCAACCTGAAGCAAAGTTCTTAACCTGAGGTACTATTTCTGGGTTAGCGGAGTCTGTAACCTGAAGCATATGTAACCTGTAGCGTATGTAACCCGAGGTACCACTGTATGTGTAAATAAGCCATAAAGACACTGAAGTCTCTGCCGTCCCTCGTTCCAAAGGAAACACGAACTCTGGTTAAGCACTCGGAGATTGGGGTGGCATGTGGCAATATGCATCCTCATCGCCATTGGCACTGTGTAAAGTTGTCTGTCTCTCAGTTTCGCCAACTACTGTGTTTGTGTAAATTAACGCTACATCACAAATCAGGAAGGCATGCTTTTTCCATCTGAAGTGTGTTTTTAAAAATATATTTAAAAAAGTAATAATAATAATAAAAAACATATCTGGTAATAACAGAACAAAAGACTCTTGCCAAAAAAATAGGACAATGCATCTGGATTAAAAAAAAGACTCAATCTGCAGTGGAAAATATTATGTCTTGAGGATGAGCTTTTCAACACTGTGGAGCGTGTTTATTTTAATAAGCCCAGAAATCCCATGCTCCTGCAACGTTTAGCTACAAAGAGATTCTCCTTCCATGAAACAAAATCAAGCAGTGGTGCAGTTAGATAATTTTAGATTCTAAATTAGGCTCCTTCGATGGCAATGTGTCTTTCTTCACTTACTTTGACATGTGGGAAGTCTGCCCTGCTTTGTGAAGGGAGCAGGGGTGGGTGGGTGACTTCTTGCTAAGTGGGTCCCAGCTCCACTGAAATCATTTTTTAAAGAAAAATGAAAACACCATGTAGGCAGAGATGGGTGAATCTGTCCCATCCCCCCCCCCCCAGTCTTAAGTTCCATTCTCCACATTTCCACACCAGTTTGAGATTTTTAAAAAGAATAATTTAAAAGTCTGTATGAAAATTCACCAGCTTTTTAGTGCCAATTTTTCCTAATAAGACAATTTTTTGTAGGAGATTTTGCCAAATGTGATGCATATTATAATGTTATTTTTTTTTGAAAATATCTATATCTATATCTACCTTTGCTTTTGTATGCTGACTTTAGCCTAGTATATGCATTTTTGCACACATTACTTGGCTGGAGGATTGGAAAATTTGGAGGACTGTGAATTTCGAGGGCTGGCTGTGCTTTGCTTTGCATATTGTTTTGGAAAAAGGAAATTAGGTAAGTTCACCATTAAAGGTGAATTGAATCAAATTCCTCATCCTTAACTGAAGGGCAGAAGTGGAGGGAGGAGGTAAAATGAAGAGAGGAACTGTTTTAAAATATGCCTGTTTTTATTTATGTTGGTAGGCTGTTCTACATTTGAAAACAAAGCATATGACATTAAAGCTTGAGAACTTACCATGGTTACCGTCATCTCAATTTCCTTCCCGCGTCTGGATATTGGTTCAGAAAGAAGAGTTGAAGGTGACTTGTAGGAGTGCAAAAGCAAAGCAAAACAAAACAAAAAATCCCATTGGCTGACAATATGAAAGCTCAAAAGGGTCTTGTTTAGAATTGCCCCCCAAGCCGACAAAATGCACGTTAAGATTTAGACAAGGATTACTGTGTCGCTAGCATGATTTCTCTGCAATGGGAAGGGCTTTGTTTAAAGTGCAGTTGTCATCCATTTTCTTAAGCTTTACTGCTGTGTCTAAGCAAGAGAGTCCTCTCTCTGACTCACAGTTATATGATGGTTTAATTTGGGAGCTGCCTACCTACATTACCTTAGGAACGCAAGCAGAAAAAAGGTGCATCTTAAATACGCTTCCCATTTGCATAGCTAAGGCTGCAATCCTAGCCTAACTTGCCTGGAAGTAAGCAGGAAATGGGCCTTATTCCGAGTAGGCAGAGGTGCCGGCTTCTCAAGACAACTGAGGGGGGATGACACAATATCCTGACATCACATGCAGAACGTTGCAAGGAGCTAGGGGGAGGAACTGAACACCCTCAACAGCAGCAGAATGGATCCAAAGGTTCTCTTCCTCCAATGGCAGCAGTCCTTCTCCAAATCATGTGCAATAATGCAATGTGGAGGTTTATCAGGGCTATCCAACATGGTGCTCTCCAGATGTCATGAGCTACAAATCCCATCATCACCAGGAAGCCTGGCTAATGGGGGTTATTGGTTATGTTTGTTTGTTTGTATATTTTATGTTCTCATTCTGTATTTTTATGTTGCGAATCAACCTGTGATCTTTGGGTGAAGGGCAGTATACAGATTTAATAAATAATAATCATTTAAAATGAAATAGATAGTGTTCAACTTCCAGAGGTTAAAAAAGGTAAAGATAAAGGAGCCATGGATTGTTAAGTCCAGTCAAAGGCAACCATGAGGTTGCAGCGCTCATCTCACTTTCAGGCCGAGGCAGCCGGCATTTGTCCACAGACAGCTTTCTGGGTCATATGGCCGACATGAATAAGCTGCTTCTGGTGCAACGGGACACCGTGACGGAAACCAGAGCACACAGAAACACAGAAATAGTGGTACCTATTTATCTACTTGCACTGGTGTGCTTTCGAACTGCTAGGTTGGCAAGAGCTGGCACAGAGCAATGGGAGCTCACTCCATCGCACAGATTCAAACTGCTGACCTTCTGATCAGCAAGCCCAAGAGGCTCAGTGGTTTAGACCACAGCGCCACCCGCGTCCTACTTCCAGAGTGCACCGCGTTGGCTATCACTGCATTAGCTGGTTGGTACAGAGGCGGTTTCTTTAAAGTTAATGAGGATGTTAATGACGTAATCCATTTTTTAACAGACTCTTGAGGATCATGCAGATATTGCAATGAAAATAAGTTTATATTTTACGTTGAAGAGAACATTGCAGGCAAGCTGAGCTGAGCAGGGCAAAACCTAAGGAAGGAGATAGTAATGCAACTCTTCCCACGTCAGTTCCATCTATGGGGAGACTGCCATCAAGGCAATTCTGAGCAGTGTGTATCTCCAACTCAAACTGCCTTCATGCCAAGAGTGCGCAGTTTGGCTTCTGTCTGGGGTACAACTTTTCCACCATAAAGTTCTGTGACAAAACAATGGGTTACTTTGAGAAAACGGTGTGGTGTCGTGTGGTATCTGAAAATACCCAAGCCTTTGTGTGGCTGCAAAAGAATGGTAGATTGTTGCTATAATTTGAGAGAAGGGAGGGGTTTTCTCCCCCCCTCTTTTTTTTCCAGAGTTAGCGGTTCAATGTGTATTGTGTGCACACATGTGCTTCATTGCAGATGGAGATCCAAATGAATGGCAGACGCTTTGGTGTGAGTTCAAATTTCCTTGAAGGTGTTGGAATGTCTGTAAAACATCAGATGCCCTTTTGGGTTTTTTTTCTTTTATATATATAAATATGATTTAATTCTCTACTGATTTGACATTTCACTTTATTTAGGAAAAAAGGGGGGAAAACATGGACAGCATAAATATTAAAAAAGACAGAAGGAGAAAAAAAGAAGAAGAGGGGAAGATATTGTATAAAAATTGCTTGCACGTCTCTGGCAGCTACCTGCATTTCTTCTATAAAGTTACCTCTGATTCTTCTACAACCACAAACAACCCAGCTTTTCTTTGTGTTCCCTCCAGAAAGGAAGTTCAAAAAATGTTCATGTATTCCAAAGCTATAAATCTCTTTTATGAGATTATTGAGGAGAGTAGAAAAGCTTTTGTCATCTTTCCCCCCTGAAAATACATTTCCCCCTGTACTTCAGGAATCTCATAAGTAAAGTGGCAGAAGGTCCTTTTTAACCCTTTTGCAACCAACTATGTGTCTGGGATTTGTTTCCTTATTCGCTGCAACTGTTACTGTTCAATAAATGGGCTATTTCATGTGATACATTAATCCTGTACTGGGTTTTTTTCTGCTGCCTTCCTTGTTCCCAATTCTGGTCTGGAGTATGTTCCAAGAGAATAAAATACATGATGGATTAAATAACTGCAAAGTATTTTTGGAAAGACAACCCCAACACACACCACAAAGCAGCCCAAATCTAATAATACCCCATATTCTTCTGGGCATCAGGACAGATTAAGATGACTTCTGAGAGCACAGTGAAGTTTCAAAAGTACAACACTCAAAAGTTTAATGGCATATCGTATAAAAGGACAATTGTGGACTGTGTAGTCACATCATGTCTACTCTGCTGAAGGGGCCAAAATGAGACACAGCACATACAAAGCAGGTGAAGAAACTGAAGACTTTTGTGGTACAATGAGGGTGTGGTGTAAGGACTCAAAGCAACAACTGTGGTAGCTGAAAATCTATCCCACTCTGGCACTCACACCAAGATACCCCTGTGTAAAGAGGTACCGTATGTCCCATTTTCCAAAATAAGATTAGGATAGTGATTTAGGTAAAGGACACATAGTAAAGGACTATCAAAGTGTTCCAGAACAAATGCTAAAGTGCAACTAAAAGGCATAGCTGTGCATCCTTTGTATAGGACAACATGCCCTGCCCTGGAACACCAAGAAAAAATATGGAGGGGGTGGGCAGGAATCACAAGCAGATGCAGGAAGGGAAATGTGCAAAGGAAATATCCTATAGGTTGCAGCTGGCATCAGTTGGAAGAGCCAGAATGGATTCCCATTGGATAACAAGCAGTATCAATCCCCTTTAAACAGTCATGGCTTCCCTCAAGGAATCTTGGGAACTGCAGTTTATTAAAAATGCTGAACGTTGTGAGGAGACCCCTGTTCTGCTCTGAGAGCTCTCATTCTTCAGTGGTTTAACAATTAGTTCCTCTTTGCAGAGAGCTCTGAGAACTGAGGTTCCGTAATGGGGTCTCCTAACAATTCTCAGCACCTTTAACAAACTGTAGTTCTCAGGGTTCTTTGGGAGAAGCCATGACTGTTTAAAGTGGCACGATACTGCTTGTAATGTATTGTGCAGATGGGGCCTACGATTGCACATCCTGTTCTGTACATACTGGCCACCTTTTAGAAGTAATGATCTGAATGCTCTGAATGTTGGTCCATGTGTAGCCAAAACATCACCGTTCACATATGAGAGGGAGGCGTCAGCAAGTGGGGGGGGGAGACCCCAAATTTTTCAGAAGTACAGTGGTACCTCAGGTTACAGACATTTCAGGTTACAGACGCTTCAGGTTACAGACTCCACTAACCCAGAAATAGTACTTCGGGTTAAGAACTTTGCTTCAGGATGAGAACAGAAATTGCGCAGCGGTGGCGCGGTGGCAGTAGGAGGCCCCATTAGCTAAAGTGGTACCTCAGGATAAGAACAGTTTCAGGTTAAGAACAGACCTCCAGAATGAATTAAGTTCTTAACCCGAGGTACCACTGTACAACAAATAATCAGGGGGAGAAACCCCTAAGATGCCTAGAAACCCCAAACAGCTCTATGAATACTGAGCATGCTCAGGAAACAAACAATGCTGAAAATGAGGAGGAGGATGAGAGAGAAATTGGGTGGAAGAGGAGCAGAGCGGAAGAGAGAATCTTGAACAGAGAACTCCACATGGCAACATTTTGTTGCAGGTCCCACTCACCTCTTTATACTTAGGGCTCTTGTCATGATTCTTTCTAACGTCTCTCCAGCTTTGAATCTGTATGTGGTGAACCTCTTTGGACTAACACGGCTACCTATCTGTAACTGGCTCTTTGGACTAAGACAGTTTACTATGATGCACGCTAAGCTGTGCCTCTTGTTGTTGTCCATGCCAGAACGGCTGGAACAATAAAACTGAGCCAGTTTCCCAGACATGTATTTACATCTTACTTTAATATTCTGTGACGGTGCTAATTAAAATCACCAAGTGAAGAAACCGCAGCCCTGTTGGCTAAACAAACATCTGATCTTCTGGAAAACTCAGTAGACGTAAACCAGAAACATGTATCAACCTCCATGAGATGTCTAGGTGTTCCCTCTCTTTATCCTCAAAACTTTAGAAAAGTTTGTCCTGTGTAAACTGCTGAATATATTGAATATATATATATATCACAATGCATACCAATAATGGCTATCATAGGTTTTCCTTGTATGCAGTTTATTAACTCTGATCTGAAGTTTCCTCAAACAATTCTTCTAACTTCACTCAGCTCATATTAACATTTGCACACAGTGCTACTTGGGTATTGATAAGAGTTCAGATAAAGTTATTTGTAATTAGTTCCCAAAGGGTTTGAGTCACGACTGACCTAATTAAATTGATTTCAGTGGGACCTGCGTGAAACTAACTTCATCTTCATCCAAGCTGCTATCATCAGTTTTATTTGTTGGCATCCACTTCCTCTGAAAATGTTCCAAAAATATAGACTGCAAGTCACAAATATAATGTATGCAGTTCTATCTTATATAAGGAGCAGCAGTTAGAATCGCTAACAAGGAAGAAAGGGGAATGTTCATGGTCACTAGGAATCGTAGCTGCAGCTACAATTGGATGGCAGATGTTCCACATGCTGTTGGAGAAATCTGGGATGAATTTATGCATTATTCTTAGCTGGCATCATGTCTACGGTTCGGCAAAATGTGATGTGTGACAGGGCTGAGCTCATGAGAGGAGAGTGCTTAACCACAAGCCTCAGTTCAGATGACACATCAATGTGGCATGAGAATAAAAAAGGCCAAGGAGGGGCAAATTGGCTGTGAACTCCTCTCCAGGAGTCTGCACATTTGCATGGTCTCGCTAAGCCATAGTTTGGCTTACCATGATGTGCAAACCAGACCATTGTTTTATTTCAGATCTGAAACACAAAGACAGGCTCCAGTCAATGGACCATACCAGCAGAAAAAAGTAGTTGCTCAAATAATTCACTAGAATAGTATTTCTGTGGAATAAAAGCCCTTTCAAACAGCATGTCTTTTTGACCAGAAAGGGAAATAACTTCCCTATGGTTTTCAAATTTATACTTTTCCTACACTATTGCACTTCTGTGTCATTAAAATGTTATTAAAACAAACAAACAGCTCTCTGACTTCTATTTTCATTCAAGTTTTTGTTTCATCATTTTCCAATATCCCAGCCTCAGAAGTGAGAAAGGAAAGGTTTTTAGCTGCCATTTTAAGTTAGCCATCTTGAAATCAAAACACATGGTTAATTGTAAATTCTTTTGGCTGTTTTTAAGGTTACATTTTTGTATTGTTGCAACCTGCCCTGGAGCCAAGCCTGGCTCAAGACATTTCACTGCCCGAGAAAAAATGACAAAATGGCACACAGGCACATCCATTCCATATACAATAGGCAACCGGTCTGGCTGCTGGATCCATCTTCAATCCTAGTAATGTGGCCCTGCACTGCCCTAGAGGGAGATCAATCAGGTATGTATGAAGGTGGAGGGCAAAATGCCTGACACACACCTCTCTTCTCCAACAGAAGGGCATGGTCAGAGAGGAAGGACTAAGGGGCACCACTTACTCCCAGCATATGCTGCTGGAGGGAGTTGCATCACACTGCCTAATGGTAGGACTGGCCCTGCCTGGAACCTGATTATGAAGGGCTGGTAAGAATTCCAAATAATAATGATGCCAATATAAATAATGGTAATGACAACACTTTCACATCTCCATGAGACCCAGAACACATGAATGAGAAGCTAACATCTTCAGTATAACTTCTGTGAATAGCTTCTATTGCCAGCTCCTGAACTATTTTGTCTTCCCATAAATCTTTCCTACACCTGAGAAGTCCACTTACCTCCATTTAGGGGTGCAGCAGCTTTGTGGGACGGCCAGCACCTCCCCTCCTGCCGATGATGCAGGGCTGGGTGTCGGGGTCTGATCCTTGAAATCCTGCTCTGTGTCAGCCTGAGCAGGCTGGTGCAGTGGGTTGGGCTCTCTGGGGCCGGGCTTGAGGGAACAATCGGGCTTCCCTCAGGTCCGCTCCCAGGGGATTTAAAACAGCTCATGGCAGCCCTCAACACCCAGCTCTTCTTCATCAGATCAACCCACTCCAGTAATTTTTGCATTTTCTCATTGAATTGACTTTGCTATGGCTGCGATGGTCACCGTATTTGTGGAGGGTGGGTAGGAATTTGCCTACCAGGCGAATTGGCTATAACCTGGAGGTTGTGCCTACCCTGTAGCAATTGTCACAACTTTGGCAGTTTAAGCATTGGGTAACCTTAGCCTTGGCTTTTGGGGGGGTGTTCCCCTCCAGAAATAGGGTATCCTGTTAAAGGGATCTGTGATGGAGTTGCTTCTGTCCATTTGACCTGCCAGAGGGCTTAGGCCTCAGCGCTCCTAGAGGTGGGGATCCCTGCAGGGAACTCCCTATTTGATGTAAGTCATAGGAATCCCTGCTGCCGGGTTGACCCTGTTGTCATTTCCGGTAGGCAGCCCGGAAATGAATGCTTACCCAATGCTTATGCCAAACCTCTTCATCTGTAGTCAGTAAAGTTGTATCCTGATTCTATCCCATTCAACTATGTGGTCTCCTTTATTGGTAGCTCACCTGAGCTGAGGGTTGGGAAGCCTGCAAGATACCACCCTCACCACCTTTCCCTTTTTGCCTCACAGCTAGGACCTGCCTTCCTCTTCTGCTCTTGCCTTCCTTGAATCCTCCTTCAAAACTGCCTGTTGCCATTATTTAATTGTTAGATGTGTAGAAAGTCCATAATTCTTTTCTTTTTCCCTGCCTTAACCTACCTCGCTTACATATTCACTTGAGAAGAGTTCCTCAGCAGAGATAATACTTGTTTTCCGCTGCCTCGTTTTATTTGCTCCAAAGGCTAATATAAATGTAGGCACTTCTGAAGAAGAAAGAGGAGCAATTTGACATGGTAAAATCTGGAATCCCTTTTACCGTATCAAATGAATCCCTGTGTTTTTCAAAGCGCTGTATGGGAATACCGTCACGTGGCTGCTATTAAAATCAATGCTTCCTTTCCTGGTTTATAAGGTCACCAGAACTCCTTGATGGAATTACACTCTGACAGGGTGGTTTCTCCCTCCCTAACTCTCTTCTTTTAAACAGAGAAAGATAACTCTTCTGCAAACCCCACCAGGTTTGGCTCAATAGTTTCCCATAGTTTTTTGCTGTTTTTTTTGTTGTTGTTTTTTTATTCATTCAGAGAGGGATCAGATCTTGGGATTAAATCTATAGATATTTGAAAACGGCAGGAGGGGAGACAGAGAGAAAAATCGTTTGCTAAGCGACTGTTAATTCGAACAGCCTGACATGGTGTCTGGTGCGCTCCATGTCCCTTGCCCTGCGATCTCAGGGAAATAATTTCTTCCTGCGATTCTGCTCGTCTCTTCTGATGAATGGGAAGACCGCTGGGGAAGATTCTGTAGAAAAACAACAGGTCTTCCTGTGAGAATGTGGTTTTCCTTTCAAAGCCTTTTGTGTGCGGAGGGAGGAGGCGGGTGCTTGAATCATTGTAGCTTGTATGGCATACAGGCTGTTCTGTGCATAAAAAGGGATTTGTTCTCTAGCCACCCCACCCCGCACAGCTCATTCTGTCATATTTCTTTGCACATACATTTCATCGTGATAACCATCCTTCACTTTTTAAAGAATCTGGCTTGAACATTAAGCTAACAGTAGGAGAGTCCTGCTAAACTCAGTGAGACTTAATTCTCTTTAAACATGCACCAATCCGGGCAATTACGTCTCTAAAGTACAAAATAACCACCTCAGGAAGGAACTGTATTAAACATCGTGCACACACAAAATGAAATGTCAGTGGCTTAGGGGCAATTTGAATTTTGCAGAACATTTTTGCTACGCCAATAAGTGTGTTGGATCTGGACTAAAAAAATCACACTAAAGCCCCATCAAAGGCAATGGGGCATAAATTAGTGAGGATAACTTGTCCCCTTGATTTCAATGGGACAATAGCATGACTAACTTAACCTTGATCCCACTCATCCAACTATGTTAGAACAGACCTATTAAAATTTAATACCTAACATTTAATGTATATTAAAACCTAAGTTTAATATACATTAATTTCAATGGTTTCCTCTGATGCCCAGTCTGCACTATTCATTTAAAGCAGTATCATGCCACTTTAAACTGTCATCAAAAAATCCTGGGAACTGTAGTTTGTTGAGGATGCTGAGAGTTACTAGGAGACCTCTGTTCCCCTTATTGGCGCTTCAATTCCCAGAGTTCCCTGGGAAGAGGGTCTGACCATTAAACCACTCTGGGAATGATACTGCTTCTCAGATGGGGCCTGAGAAATATTAACACTAGATACAATTCTGCAGACTTAACGGGGACCTAGGAAGCTGTCTTATACTGAATCAGACCAATGGTCCATCTAACAGGGGCGTAGCTAGCTGCTCCGGCACCCAGAGCGGTAGGGGCGGGGCGATCCACCCACAGGGGCAGGGCGAGGCATCCACAGAGGCAGGGCAGCGATCCGCCCATGGGGCATCGTGGCGAGCTGCCTATGCAGTCTGCCTAGCGAACGCAAGCCCCACGCTGCCATTTCGGGCAGCGCAGGGCCTGAGCCACCGCATCACTCCCAGGAGAGACACGCACGCTGCAGGCCAGGCCCCGCAGTAAGTGCTGCCCCCTGGGGTCTGCCATTTTGTCACCCCCTCAGGGATGACACCCGGAGTGGACCGCACCCCCCGCACTCCCCTTCCTACGCCCCTGCCATCTAACTCAGGACTGCCAGCAGTGGCTGGCAGGGATTCTATAGGGTTTCAGTCAGGAGTCACTCCTACCTGGAGATGTCAGGAATTGAATTCTGCATGGGAAGAGGATCAGCTTTGCATGCAGAAGGTGCATTTGAACAAGTGTCCATATAGTTATTGTCATTGGACGATGGAGGTAAGCAATTGTCTTACACTTCTACAATTGCTTTTCAGCCATTTGTTGCATTTTGCCTATCTGCCCCTTATAATGTTGCTTTTCAGGCCACTCGATGACTGCTCTCCTCCCTTCTTTCAGGCACCCTGCTTCTGGGCTCATCACCTCTTCATTTCCCTATCTCTTAAGAGGTCTTAACTTTTCCAACTAGTATATTTTCTGTTAAGAGTTTAACAAGGACTGACCTTTAACATCCTCCACAGAAGTTAATCTGTGTGCAAACATTTTATTCCTGGCAGTTTCATTTCATCAGTAGAATGTTTGTGAACTTTCTGTGACATCACATCAGCTCGGCCAATAAGCCTAAGAGTTTTCACCACCACAGTTGCCAACAGAAAATCCCTTAGTACCTTGTTTCAACAGCACAATGTGCATATTTTCACTGACAATTTTTTACAGCCCTTTTATTCAGACTATTTTCTCTCCCTGCATTGAGCAGTACTGAGATCAAATACCTTTTTTTTTTTTTTTTTTTTTTTTTTTTTTTTTTTACATTAATGGGTAACAATTAATCATTCCCCCAAAGGCTGAACTTAAAGGAAGTATCAAATATTTTGAATACTGTGCAGCTGGCCTCATATACACAATACGTAAATTTTAAGATAGTTCTTCTGAGGTTGTGGCAAAGTTGTTTTTGTTTTAGTCTATTTGAAAGAACAGCTGGGGTGCACACGACAGGAAGAAAAACACAGAAGCTGGTTTGGTCTGTGATTTCCTCTCATCAGCTGCTCACCTACTGAAATTACATGCTCAGTCACAGTATCCATGAATGGGAATTAGACTCTTGAAGAAAAAAAGAAAACCAGAAAAGTGAACCACAAAGTAAAGAGTTTCAGGTTCTAAATAATGTTAGACCCACCTAAACAAAGTGAAAGTAATTATGTTTTCTACATTTCAAGTATTCGCAGTGAAGAGAATCTGGGAAAATGGAAATAACCAAACTTTGTGCATTATGGAAGTTTGGATCATTGTGACCATAGTGAAATCTACACACATACTGTATAAAAACCATTCTGAAAATGCTTTGTTTAAAGCTACATTGAATTTTCCATAAGGCTCACCATGCCATCTAGTGTCACGTTGCATATTGCACTTAAAACATACTTAAAACGTTTTATTTGCAGCTCTACAGCTGACTCTCATGACTGTCCCCACCAAAGAGCTCTAGGTCTGTTAAGGGTGCTGAGAGTTGCCAGGAGACCCCTATTCCCCTCCCACAGCTACAGTTATTATTATTATTTATTGAACTGATATACTACCCAACGAATTGTACCTCTGTGGGATCTCCTCACAGCTCTCAGCAACCTTACAAAAACTACTGCTCCTGGAATTCTTTTTTGGGGGGGAGGTCTGTTTAAAGCAGACTCATAATGCTTTAAAATACGTTGTGAGTGTGGTCTTAGAGAGAAACAATGCTTTGGGTTCTAAGGTCGCTGCAGCTAGTTGTGGGGATTGATTCACCTTTGGTCTTACCGTGGACTAGAGATGGGAGAAGTTTCTAAAGCTCTCCTTGGTTTAACTCAGAATGTTGCGAGCTGCCCCCCTCTCCCCATAAACAACCATGTCAGTCTGGAAAGACAGGGACAGTATTCTTGAGTTGATCAGACGGGTTGAGAAAATACCCAATTCCTGTCAACCCTCAACACGCTCCAAGTCCTGACCAACCAGTTCCCCGCTCCACAACACCCCTTTCATTACAAGTTTCTGTAGTCCTTGAATTGAATGGGGGAGAAAAAGAAGGATTTTTTTTTAAAAAAAAATCACACACACACCCCTCTCTCCTTCATCTGCCATGTTGACTAGCAGTGTGCTGGGATTTGGATTTGTGGTTCGAGGACCCGATCCCCGCTTTGTGGAATGAAGACACACAAACACAGAGTATAAGGTTAATGGGCAAGAAAAGGCCACAACTTTATTAATTACAGCAAGTGAGAAGGTATTGGCTTAGGAATTGGACCACGACAGATTGACTCCACCCACTCGGAGAGGGGTGAGCCCAAAGGGGGTTTATTCACCAGAAGGTGGAGCCTGCTGATGCTAATACAACTATAAGCTCCCCCCTGATGTCACCGAGGGTCGTGCCATGGCCCCCCGCCACACAGGCATCAGACAGGATCCACGACCGCCGGATTCCTTTAACGGAATACCCAAATTTGAAGGGGTAGGCGATGGCCACACCTAGCCCTTCCACACACCATCAACACATTCCAATGCCTAACCTAACCGCCAATACCAATAAAGTTGTGACGATTGCTACGAGGTAGGCAAAAAAACCAAAAGGCCTAATGCCAATTGGAAAAAATCCTACCAGGCCCCCTGGGCAACCTGGGTGACCAACCTAAGGTCCATAGCAAGGTCAAGAGAAAAACTAAGCCCTAAGCTCTAAGGGAGTGGAGGGTGGGTGACTCACGACGAGAAGGCGGAAAATGAGGTGGAATGGCTGGCACAGCAGTAAGTTAAACTGCAAACCACGCCCCCTCCAAGCCACCTGGTTGGGCGCTTACCTGTGGGCATGGTGTGCCAGCCAGGTGAGTGGGGCAGGAGGCGTAATGCCCCCTGCGTGATGCAGAAATCGCGTCCCACCCACAACACCTCCCCTCTTGGATGAGGAGAGGCTTTTTAAAAAGCATAACCTGCAGTTGCAGCAATCCTTTGAGGAACACTTCTTTGTAAGCTCGCATTCTCCAGCATTTTCAGGGCCATGGATAGAGTGAAAAAGATTGAGACTAGCTCTTTTGGATCCGGTGGTAGGGACAGCTTGGGGAACAAAACCTAGGATTTTTCTATAGCTCGGATTTTGATTCAAGTCACAGAAGAATTCAGGGGCTTCTAAAAGTCACCTCCCATTCGAGGAAGATTTTTAAAGCCCACAAAGTTCATCCCAAGCCTTTCTCAGGAGAGTTTCACCGCCATCTTGACTCCTGCCCGTTTTTGTGTCTGTTGGCTTCCTGCCTGCTCAACCTCGACATTTGCAGGCCAAGAGATGTTACAAAACACTCAAATCCAGGAGTTGATTCCCTAAAGAAAGCTGTCCCTCTCATTCTTCCCTGGAACTTTCTGCTGCTTTGGGAAGGAGGGAAACAATACTGAAACACACCCTGAAAATAAACCTCAGTTATAATTTAAACAGTATCCTGAGGAGGACGGACAGAAAAAAGCTCTTAGGATTACACACTAGCCAAGACCTTCAGGTGTTGGGACAGATATCAGAGTATTATTACAACTCTATTTCCATACATACTGTGCCAAATAAGAGGGGGGGGGACATACATTATATGATTGCATGTCTCCAGGGTAAAAGAACGCATGAAAAAACAGTACCAAGAACCGCCCCCCTCCTAACACATAAAAATACAATTCACTGAGAAGCTTCCCAGTATTCTGCAGTACTGGACCATAAATCAATGAAATCTGCATTTCTGTGGTAGCAGGAAACTTTTCAAATGATGGTAATAAATGAAGCACATGTTTTACGTGTAGGTTACTATTTTTGGCAGTTCATCAACCCTCTTTGATCTGCATACACCAGGGGTTTCATCCAGAAAGCATACTAAAAAATAAAGGGTCCAGATTCCATTTTGTGCCAAGTTCTCTTGATGGCAGTAGCAGGGAGCCTGTAAAGATCTCTTGATTGTCCTGCTGCCCCTGTGCAGAACCAAGTCCTGGCCCATATCTCAGCGTTTGAGGCCACAGATGGCTGTGCCATAAAACCTGCCAAATGCCAATCTCCCCTAATACAGTTGTACCTCAGAAGTCGAACAGAATCCATTCTGGACTTCTGTTAGACTTCCAAAACGTTTGGAAACCAAAGTGCGGCTTCCGATTGGAAGCTCCTGCAGCCAGTTGGAAGCTGCGTGAAGCCCTGTCATACATTTGGCTTCCAAAAGAACGTTCGAAAACTGGAGCACTCACTTCTGGTTTTTGATCATTCAGGAGCCGGAACGTTTGACTCCCAAGACGTTCAGGAGCCGAGGTATGACTGCACTCTGCCAATAATTAAAAAACTAATCTAAATAAAAACACAAACCAAAAGGAGGAAAGGGGGAAAAGGAAGGAGAAAGAGAAAAGGAGAAAACCCCCTGAGAACTTTTGATTCTTTGTCTGTTAGCTACATATAGAAAATTATTCAAAACATCCATTCCAAGATAGCACCCAACAATTCCACTTTCTATAAACCAATATTTTCTTCAATTCTCAAACTCAGATATCACACATTCAATTTTCTTTTTCGTGCAAAAAATCTATAAGGAGTTTCTGATCTTTACGAAATATTGGCAATGATTTTTCAGCATTGCACTTCTTTTTTATATAAGGAAAATTGCATGGAAGTGTATATACAGTGGTACCTCAGATTACAGATGCTTCAGGTTACAGACTCCGCTAACCCAGAAATAGTACCTCAGGTTAAGAACTTTGCTTCAGGATGAGAACAGAAATCGCACAGCGGCGCAGCAGCAAGAGGAGGCCCCATTAGCTAAAGTGGTACCTCAGGTTAAGAACAGTTTCAGGTTGAGAACAGACCTGCAGAATGAATTAAGTTCTTAACCCGAGGTACCACTGTATTGGCATTGGCACTAAATAGCATTAAAATGCTGGCGAATTTTCATGAGGATTTCATTTTATTTTTTAGATTACAAACTGGTGTGGAAATCTGAAGAACTGAACTGGAAAAACGAGTAACTGAGGGAAACTGAAATTGATAGATTTGCCTATTGCTAGCGACAAGTGAGAGCAGGCTTTATCTCAGCACCCCTTAAAACTAAAGTCACAGCAACTGGGGCATGAATAATGCCAGGAAAATTTTGGGAATGGGGAAATATGGTGGCTTCAGATTAACTGAACCAAAAGAAGAGAATGCCTCATATCAACAATCAACCTTCACCCTCAGAAGCGAAGTTTTTACAAGTGATTTCCCCCCGCCCCCCAAAAAACAACAACTGCAGGGTGAAATTCTGGTCATCTGAAGAAGGGGTGAACTCTAGAATTGGGCAAAATAGCCCTGTACTATGAAAGAGATACTATTTTTTGCTTTATCGTTTTTATTAAGTCCTATCCGTCTCAGTCTGCTAATTGGTGGCTATCCCTGGATGAATAGCAGCTGGCTTATCATATAACTTTGCCAACTTTAGAATACCATTAAACTAAGCACAACCAAAATCGTACTGCCAGTGCCTGTAAGTCCAACAAAAGACTGACTTCAAAGAAAGGACTACTACTTTGCTTGATGCATTCATAAAGAGCTCTTGTTCCATCAGATGAAAAACTTCAAAGTGCCTAACACCTTTTGCGGATTAGATAAAAAAGACCTGTATGTAGGACTGTAGTCACTGACTTGTGTGTGTGTTTGAAAGAAGGAAAAATAGATCAGATCCTGGCGATGTACTCAGAGTGTTATAAGGTTGGATCCAGACCAAGTTAGTCATGCTTTAGTTATTACTAATGTCCGAATAGCGTTATATTCGAGAGAACTTCCAAGCAAAGTACAAAACAAAAATAAAACACAACACATTGATATCAGACATAAATTAGGGTTGGGCCAATTCAAGTCAACCCAGGATTTAGTCAGATTCAATTGAGGTAGTGCCAGATCTCACCGGGTCAGATCAGGTCCATCTGGAATGATCTGGAGCTGACACAAGGTGGGTGTCATTAAGATATAATGCTAATTAAACATATGGTTGGGACAGAAAGGTGGCATATTGCAGATATTAATATTGCACAGCTTGAAGCAATAGGATGAATAAAAACTGACTCCTTTGGGGATAAAAATTGCTCAGACCCAAAATCTCGTTTTAAAGCTTTACTAACAGAACTTTTTTCAAAAACAGGTTTAAAAATCAGTGTTACATCCAGATACAGTGGTACCTCTAGTTACGAACTTAATTTGTTCTGGAGGTCCATTCTTAACCCAAAACTGTTCTTAACTAGAGGCAGGCTTTCGCTAATGGGGTCTCTTGCTGCCGCTGTGCTGCCGGCACACAATTTCCATTCTCACCCGGGGCAAAGTTCTCAACTCGAGATGACTCTTCCAGGTTAGTGGAGTTTGTAACCTGAAGCATTTGTAACCTGAGGCATTTGTAACTGGAGGTACCACTGTAGTTGCGTAATATCACGTGCTTGCTCAGCACAGGCTCAGCTTCTTACAAATATGAAATAACTCCAAGTGGACCTGAAATCAAAGGTCTGTCTCTTTTCACAGCCTCCATTACCTCCTGGAGCTGTTTTGCCTTCAGGAGAGACCTCATGAGCCCATGTTTGCCTTCAGCACCTTGAGAACAAAAGACAACTCACTCACCCCAAATGGAGATTTGCAACTGAACACCACGTCATCTAAGTTAGGCACATGACAGAGCCAGAAGAGATACATCAATAGTTAATTATCAACCTGTCAAGTACCCAGGGAGTTCTTCTTAGCTTCAGTGGGATTTTTCAAACCCCTTTTGCAATACACATGCAGAGTTGTTTTCCATTTCAGTGTACAGTGGTACCTTGGGTTACATACGCTTCAGGTTACATACACTTCAGGTTACAGACTCCGCTAACCCAGAAATAGTACCTCAGGTTAAGAACTTTGCTTCAGGATGAGAACAGAAATTGTGCTCCAGCGGCACGGCAGCAGCGGGAGCCCCCATTAGCTAAAGTGGTGTTTCAGGTTAAGTACAGTTTCAGGTTAAGAACGGACCTCCGGAACGAATTAAGTACTTAACCTGAGGTACCACTGTACAAGGCATGTTTCCTCCCCGCCCTGAAACCAACTGTATGATCCAGATTGGGTCTGCTTCAAAGCACTGGGTTGGGCTTTGAACCGGATCAGGGGCATGCCCAGCCCTAATATCATTATACTGTTATGAAATTAACAGAGACCAGACCAGAATTATCCTTTTGGGAAGGTCTGTTTGTGAAAAAATGGTCTTCAACAGGTATTGAAACTGCCTGTCTGATATCTGCCAGGAGTGGAGCTGTTAAAACTAAAAGCCCTGCTCTGTGTCACCACAAAGTGGACCTTGGTTGCAGGGCTGTAGCTAGGGGGTGATGAGGTGGGCCCCCGCCAGGGGCGCGGGTGAGGGGGCATGCAAAATTGCCTTATAAATATGTCCATAAATTAAAATATTAATTATTGCCTCATAAGAAAAGGTTTTTGAAATATACTCGGAGTCGAGAGTGGATTTCATGCTCTTTATTTAGCTCATAGTGGTGAGGAGGAATGGAAGTTCCCCCACAATATCTGCTTTATATACATCATTTACACAATGGGCTACACGTGATTGGCTAATTCCGGGATTCCGTGGATTCACTCCCACCTGGAGCTGGATTGGGTGGCACCTGCTGACCAATCATACTGCTGCATTGTTCTAGGACCAATCAGACTGCTGCATTCTGAATCCTATTGTTCTAGGACCAATCAGACTGCTGCATTTTGGATCCTATTAAACTCAGTACATAGCAGTTTTAAATAGAGGGTGAATTGATTGGGTGGAGGTTGGAGGAGAGGTGGAAAGAAGAGCTAATTTGTCCATGGCTAAGGGGCGCGATCTGGACGGTTCTACCAGGGGCGCAAGATCACCTAGCTACGGCTCTGCTTCACTGTGGTACATAGCACTAAGAGAAACACATCCCCTGATGACCAGAGTGGCCACACCAGTATGCAGGGCGGGAAGCAGTGTCTCAGATCCTGCAAAAGAGAAGTGTAAGGCACAGGTTCCCAAATGGTGGTCCTAGGACCACCAGTGGTCTGAAAGTTTCATTCAGGTGGTCCATGGTGTGTCTGAGAAGAACAGTGGGAGCAGCAGATGGAAATGGGGGGGCACAATTAGTGTAGCTTTCCCTGATACTGAATGACCCCCCTATCCTTATGTTTAGTTAAGGCAGCAAGCTAGTATACACACTGACCCAGGAGTAAGCCCATTGAACTCAGTGAGTCTTCCTTTTGAGCAGGCATACCCAGGGAGGGCTGCAGTGTAAGTCACTTGCCTAATTTCCAAAACATCTCTCTCTTTTTTTCGTGGTTAAAAGATATTTCTCCATCTTTTCAAAGTGCCCTTATTAGCTTTGGGCCATAAATGCTACAAAACAGATTTGAAAACTGGAACAAGCCCAACAGAAATGCTTGCTGCTGGTGAATATAAGGGCATACAAAACAGGGCAGTAAAGTCCCTATACAATATCAGGAAGACCATTAAAAAAAGCTGGAAAAGCATCAAGATAGATGGCCTCTTTGTAGTTACAGCCCAAAAGTTGAGCCCTGTTTCTAAATATTTTCCCTAGTGGGAAATAACAGCTTGAAAATAATCCCAGATGTATTCATTTGTATAGAATTGTGCTGCTTGCAATATATAAGCATGGAAATATTGTTGAAGGTTTCAATTCTGGTCTTGCGTTTTTTAAAATGTCAGGCTTTTGAAAAACAGCATCATTTTCCCTTAGAAGTTACTCATTTACCTGGAATGTTGGCCTGCAGGCCTAGATTATGGCCTGGGTTTGGACTTCCTTGAGACTGAAAAATTGCCTATAGGCAGAGAGTGGGGGAAAGCAGGCAATTGTTGTGGATCATGTTCAATTGTAACACAAAAGTCAGCTGAAGGCTGGGGTCCCATGCCATTAGGACATTCACTGAAATGAACGAGCTTTACCTCTGAAGAGTGAGAAGGACAAAATTCAATTCCTTTTGCCTTTAATGGCGACCTTACCTAATGCACACTTTCGAAAACAGTAAGAGAACCAAAGAACTGTCCTTCAAAGCTCGCACCTATTCTGCAGCCCAGTTGTCCAGCAGCACAGGATTGAGAAGATCCATAATTGAGAAGATCCATTTGGGAGCACCAAAATTTGGCCTTGCTCAGGGCACCATATTACATAAAATTACCAAAGTCCACTCCTTTCTCCAGCCACATAATATATACTAGATATATATACCGTATTTTTCGTCCTATAGGGCACGCCGGCCCATAGGACGCACCTCGTTTTTTTGGGGTGGGGAATGAATAAAAAAAATTATTCCCCCCCCCCAGCCGCAGCTGCCGCCCCAAGCCTTGCACACGCCTGCCTGAAGCACGGGGCACCCTCCGGAAGGCTCCATGTGCTTCGGGCTGCAGGCTGCAGCTCCAAGCCTCGCGCGCCCGGCGGGACCTCCCGCCGGGCGCGCGAGGCTTGCAGACACACTCGCCCGAAGCACGGCGAGCCCTCTGGAGGGCTCCGCGTGCTTTGGGCGGCAAGCTGCCGCTCCAAGCCTTGCGCGCCCGGCGGGAGCTCCTGCCAGGCGCGCAAGGCTTGCAGACACTTGCCCGAAGCACGGGGAGCCCTCCGGAGGGCTCCCTGTGCTTCGGGCAACAGGCTGCCGCCCCAAGCCTCGCGCGCCCGGCGGGAGCTCCTGCCGGGCGCGCAAGGCTTGCAGACTCTAGCCGGGGCTGCAGGCTGCTGCCAGCAAGCCTTGTGAGCCCGCAGGAACTCCCACCGGGCTTGCAAGGCTTGCGGATAGCTTCCTGAAGCCTGGAGAGCGAGAGGGGTCGGTGCGCACTGATGCCTCTCGCTCTCCAGGCTTCAGCGAAAGCCTGCATTCGCCCCATAGGACACACACACTTTCCCCCTTCATTTTTGGAGGGGGAAAAGTGCGTCCTATGGGGCAAAAAATACGGTATATATATGGAGTGAAGTGTGCATGTGTTAATGAAAATAACATCAAAATGCATGATATTGGGGGAAATGGCTTTGCAAAAATGTGTATATTACACAAATATGTGTACAGGAGAAATTTGCACTAAAATGAAGGTGAATTTTCATGTGGACTTTAAAAATAAATCAATCACAAAAACCTACTTGTCCTGATTTGTGAGGTCAGAAGGACTGTGTGCAGAGGAAGGCAACCAAGATGATCAAGGATTTGGAAACTAGGCCTATGGTTGAAGAAGTTGGGTATGTTTAGCCTGGAGAAGAGAAGACTGAGAGGAGATATGATAGCTCTCTTCAAATATCTGAAGGGCTGTCACATGGAAAATGAAACAAGCTTGTTTTATGCTGTTCCAGAGGGTAGAATAGAGGAGCATACCATTCCCAATTGCAAGATGAGCAAGAATATAATTTTTGAATGCTCCCCATATTTTTTAAAAAGCACACAACTTCCAAGTAATAAACCAGCACATCAGGGGGAAGGGTCAAAGCTAACTTATTCTCTTTTGTGATTTTCAATTTGCAGTGGTTTTTCATTTTATTTTTTTACATTTCAAAACAGATCCCCAAACTGTGGTTTAAAATGGTGGAACCTATCTGACAACTTCAAAACACTACCCCCATTTCATCTCCTTATTTTGCTGCAAGTGTCAATTACATCTGAACTAGCCCTTAAATACTGACAATTGTCCACTGCATGGCAGCTGCAATTACCTTTACAAGAGTTATTACAAAGATCAGTTACAGATAGGTAGCCGTGTTGGTCTGCCATAGTCAAAACAAAACAAATTCCTTCCAGTAGCACCTTAAAGACCAACTAAGTCAGTTCTTGGTATGAGCTTTCGTGTGCATGCACACGAAATCTGAAGAAGTGTGCATGCACATGAAAGCTCATACCAAGAACTGACTTAGTTGGTCTTTAAGGTGCTACTGGAAGGAATTTACAAAGATCAGGTTTGACTCAACATGGTTCAGACAAGATCAATGATGTAAACAAGTTTGCAATCGTGCCTCATCAGATTAAGTTTGGAATCTGGAGGAGGAAATCAGACTGGAAGAGCTTCTTCTTTATATTGACCACCTAAGACTGCAGTCCTAAGGGAGACAGGAGAGAGCTCAAAGATGGATGAACCATTACATCTAATGCAGGCCTCTTACTGGCAGAGCACTAGTGAATATGAAGGAGTGCTCTTGTGCATCTCTGTTGACTTCCTTGAAAAAAACCACCCATTTCCCTCCTTTTGATCTACCTCTGGTCTTCCCGTGATACCTCCACAATCTGTTCCCAAGACACTCCCCTTTCCGGACCTCCCTATGTCAAAGCTCCCGTGTTGATAGGGTAAGGGTTGTGATTTCCGCTGAGCCAGGGAGGAGCCATTCAACATCACCTCTTCCTCGCTATAGTTTGACATTTCTCTATCTGCCATCAGAGAGAGAAATCTGATGTTTCCTATCTGGGATACCCCCTCCCTGGGGACCATATTCTATCCACTAAAAAAATTGCTGGAAGTGTAAGAGCAGGGATCATTCAGTGTGCAACTTAAGGGTTAATTTTGTTAACGTCAACATGCACAGAGGGCAATGGGGTGAAGGAGCTGCTTTGCATGGCATGATCTCTAGAGCTCTGGATGTGTAGTTATGAGAGAGTTCTTTCTCTGTATGTTTTGTTGAAAGTCTCCCTGCTACATACAAGGCCTGACCTACGAAAGACAAAACCTCTCTCTTCCTTTCCCTTCAAATTATACGCTGTCTTTCTTCAGTTTGTTCAGTAAAGTCTCTGTGGACTTCTCCCATGTTACTTAAGGGAATTTGCTAAGAAAAACCTGCAGGCAGAGATTCTGTGTCTGGAAGATATCTTCAAACAGATGCAACTATCAACCCTATAGCATAGGGTTGTAAGGAAGCAGTAGTAGTAAGGAAGAAGTTTCACACAGTTTTGATTTTGGTCCTGGCATTTGAGACTTATCTCACCCATCCTGGCTGCTCCACAATCCTCTTTGCTGTTGTTGCATTTTTGTTCGTCTTCATTCAATGTTTCTTTGAATGGGAGGCACAGTTCATAAATCACACAGGGGGAAAAACACAGGCAGGAAAAGGGTGGTATGAAATATATACAGAAAAGAAAATGTTTGATGGCAAAAGACGGTCTTTTTTAAGACCCCTTGTTATGGTTGTGGTCACTTGTTTATACCTCGTAATAACTACAGCAATGTTATCAGCGCTAGTCAAAGCAGAAGGATTTCTGTCTGTGCTGTGAATATTGCCTCCAACAGACCCATGTAATTGTTTATAATAGCTACTCAGTGCATATAACCAGAGAGTTGGCCAGAAATGTAGGTGCTTCTGGGAAATAAATATTGCCTCTGCTGATAGGCATGATGTCGTTCAGCTCAGGGTAAGCAAATTAAATCCTCTTAATTAAAAATAAAAACCTCAGCCCACAACTTATTTTCCCTGCTGTATACATTATCTGTGGAGAGGTTTGTAAAATATGTAATGTGATACACGGATTTCATTCCAGAATTCCAAACTTAACCTATGTTATATGTGAGACTAGTTTCACTTAAATTTATAGTCCAGTTCCTACCATTGAGCTTACAAGTTAAGTTTTACAAGGGAAGGGCAATAAATTAAATCTAGATGGAGGCATAACTTTGGCCCTCTAGCTGGTTGTACAGTTTAGCACATTAAAAAGAGAGAGAGCATAATGCGCACTTGTTAATAAAATTAGCACAGCGCTGACATGTAAAAAACCATTTTATAATTGGCGGGTCCATTCTAAGGGCCTGTTGACAACACTGAATTTCAGAAACCTGCTTTGGTAACAACATTGTAAATGTGGAAAGCTCATAAATGGATACAACAGAAATTCGTTTGCTCTTTGATATTACGTGTGTATGTGTGTGTCTCCGTAAAGCGAAAACTGTAAAATTACCACATAATAAAAGCCAGGGTACTGAGCGCTAATTGCCTATTTATACAAAAAAGGCTCTTTTCTACAGTCTTGTAGGTGTGAGGCGTAAACGTCTTGGATTTTACGAAGCTGCGATTTACATTTTCAGCCTGTCTGTTCTCTCTTGCATTTCATCTCAACCTTATAAAAAAGAAAATGTGATTTTATTAATCCGCTTCAAGTATTCACCGGGCATTAAATCCACAAAGCACCCTACAGGGTTTTAATTGTGACAGAAGAGCCAGCGACAATTGGGGCCTCCTGCCCACCACTGAGGCTGGCCCACCCTGGCTGCTGGGCACAAATGCTGGTTTTTAAACAGCAATACCCGGCCGGTCGTGATAGCCACTTTGTCAGCTGCCTGGAGGGAAGTTGTCAAGTCTGGGACCCCGCTGCTTTATTCCTATAACTCTGTTGTAGAAACACCTCACAAGTGGAATTGTGGTTGCCTCATCCAGAAAATGTGGAAAGGATTAATGTGGCATGTAAAACAAATCACTCTTGAGCTCAGCTGAGAAAGTGGGTATTAAAAGCACTCCAGTCAAAAGGGCTTTTAGTAAAAGGGTTGCTGTGATATACAGTCAGCATATGCTGGGCTGGTAAAGCTGCAGGGTGTTTGGAAATGGTAATGGTCCATGGGTGTAAATTCTTTCAAGACCTCTTAAAGGCACATATGTTTTTTGAGCATGTTCCTCAAACAAGGACCTGTTATGGTTTAGAGTCAATGGCGCTTTTAAACTTTATTGATTGGCTTGTGATATTCCGAGGCCACTTAACCATCTTTCTAGTATTCCTGGACAAGTTGCTTTTAAAAACCTGGAATCTCATACATTCTCTTGCCTGTGCAGTTGTGTGCATTCTGAAATTAGCAATCTCTAGAGGTCCAGTCATCCCAAGGAAACAGTTTGACATCTTCCCGGGGTGTGTGTCTGTGTGTGCCCTTTTATTGAGCTTTGTTTATTCTTACGCAGATTTATTTATTGGTTGATATACCACTGTTCTGGTCCCCAAAAGCCTTTAAGGTTGCTTACAATAAAAATAAGTAAAAACAGTGAAATACCTTGTCCCCATTTTGCAATGCATAAATACAGGAAAAAATTTTGGGAGGTTGTTTTCACTCAGTTATGCATATACCTGCTACTTCTTCTGAAGATTATGAACTCCTTTCAAAGCCACTTTGAAAACCACATTTGTAACCAGACATGTTACAAATGAAGAAGAGCAGAATCATTCCAATGCAAATCTTTTTTGAAGCCTAGATTTCACAAGTATGGGACATTGTACAAATTAACCAGGAGTATTGATCTGGCGGGGTAGGGAGAGCACTCACACCTTCTGTAAGACAAGTTATTCTATTATTGACTTTGTTTAAACAATTGAACATGGTTTTGATCCTCCCCAGACCCATGGAACCTTGTGGAGAGACACTTTCATTTGACTGCCTTTCTGGGAAGGTCTAAAACTACAACCATCAGCCGCCATTTTTGCTACTTGAAATTAATAGATCAATCAAACAGCAACAACAGCATCTCTCCAGGGCAACCCATCACCAAATGCACACAGAGGCAAATGTTCACCATACCATTTTGTAAAAACACACACTGAAGCACACATTTAAAAGCAAAAGCTCAGAGCGATGGAGAAGGAGCCAGTATGTAGCACTAATAACCTAGTAGGGTAGCAGTAAACAGAAGCAAGATGAAAATGGGATGACGAATAGCCCAGATATTCATCATGTGCAGGAGTGAACCTTATAGTGAGGCTGTGTTGCTCAGCTGACCACCATCTAGTTGTGTTGCTGCTGCATAGTAAAATACAGAAGAGGAGGAGGAGTCAGACAGCAGCAAGATCAGCCTCCTACAAACACATCAGCAGAGCTGACCTGGTAGCCCTCTTTCTCTCCATCCTGGTATGCAAAGAGAAATACCTGATTTAGGTATACAAACTCAGTGTAAGTTCTCCAACTGTCAGATGGGAACAAGTAGTTGCCTACATAGATCACAGGAATGTATTGCAGGTAAAGCTGCAAAGGGAACAAGAAAAAACTGAAGGTGAATACAGTGGTACCTCGGGTTAAGTACTTAATTCGTTCCAGAGGTCCGTTCTTAACCTGAAACTGTTCTTAACCTGAAGCACCACTTTAGCTAATTGGGCCTCCTGCTGCTGCCACGCCACTGGAGCACGATTTCTGTTCTCATCCTGAAGCAAAGTTCTTAACCCGAGGTAATATTTCTGGGTTAGCGGAGTCTGTAACCTGAAGCGTATGTAACCTGAAGCGTATGTAACCCGAGGTACCACTGTACTGAAAAGACAGAGGGGTTGTGTATTCTAAGTTTTCGAGTCCAGGAGGTGGGAACATGATAGTGTTTAAAGTCCTAAATAAATCAGCGCCCCAACACCACCTCCTTCCCAATAGACCCTCCCAGTTGGGAAGATAAACAGAGAGAGGGTCCTTTTGTTAGTTCCCCCTGGTAGTTCCCCAGTGGGGTAGTGGTGGTGACATAGGAGAGGGCATTCTCTGTGGCAGCCCCTAAGTTGTGGTGTTGCCTCACCAGACAGTTGTGTCCAACTCCTTCACCATATAGCTTTTGGCCCTTGACACCTGAGACGTGTGTTTTCATAGCCCACCCTATTCCTGCAGGTGCAATCTGCTTAAACTGTTTTAAATGTCAAATTATGAATTGTTGTAACCCACCATGGGACCTGCGGGTGAAGATTTAAGAGTAAGGAGCACATTGTGTAGAACCATTTCAGTGAGGTAGTCTACTGGCTTGACCTTCTACTTAGGGACATATGATTGCTTTATCCATACTTTAAAGAAGAGGACCCCTAGTTCAGTGGAACAGCTCATGTGCTGCACAAGGTCACAGGTTTAGTTCCCAGAACTAATAATAATAATAATAATAATAATAATAATAATAATAATAATTTATTTATTTATACCCTGCCTATCTGGCTAGGTTTCCCCAGCCACTCTGGGCGGCTCCCAACAGAAAATGAAAAACACGATAAAACATCAAACATTAAAAACTTCCCTAAACAGAGCTGCCTTCAGATGTCTTCTAAAAGTCAGGTAGCTTATTTCTTTGACATCTGATGGGAGGGTGTTCCACAGGGCAGGTGCTACTACCAAGAAGGCCCTCTGCCTGGTTAGATCCCTGTCCAAGATCCTGGCAAAACTGAACGAGATGGACCAGTGGTCTGATTAATGATAAGGTTCTTTGAGCATGTTAAATTTGTTTGTGGACTGAAATGATTCAGACTTATCATCTGTTGAGTAGTTCTGTTGTTCTTGAAAACTATGCCTGCTACTTTATATGTAAACCTAACAATGAATTTAAACGTTAAAACGAACATAAAATCGGGAGCAGCTGCATAGACTTCCCTTGCAGGTAATCACTGCATCTGAACACTGGCTTCACTGAATGGAGCTCATGTTACAATTGCTTTTGAGCTGTACATGCCAGATGTTTGTGTGTGGTTTTTTGTTTTTTGTTTAAAGAGCATGCAAGAGACCTTGTTGTATTTCAAAGTGGGAAGTGGCTGAAATGGAAATGAAGAACAATGCTGCATCTGGCTGTTAGATTTTATTTGCCATTGCATTCGGCAACTTTGCAATAACATTTCCTTCCACTGTCCCTGCACACTCACCAATAAACCTGTGATTTCTTTCAAAACATTGCTATTGTATCTGGACTCATTCTGGAGTCTTGAAATCAATTAAAAGTACAATGTTGGCTTTGATGGTGTACAGGAAAGAATGGGCACAGGAAACTGAGATGGTGGGTCCCTGCTACCTGCCAGATTTCTACCTGAGTTTCAGCAGGAAAGTAATAAAAATATATATTTACCGAAAATGTGCATAGTTAGTAGGAATGAACACACACAACAAGGACAAGTTTAAGTTTTTATCTGTCCAGAATATATCTCCATGGGTAATCTTTGGAAATAAATCATGGATACATGAGCAGCAATTATGTCAGAGTTGGGGGGCAAAAAAAGAAGAATATATATGTGTGTTTGTGTTTTGAATCACTGTATATAAAATTACTCATGGATTGCTCTTATTTTTGTTAATCCTATAAATCACCAGGACCGTCAAGCAGAAAGGTCATGGTTTCATGATCAAAAACGTACTTAGCTGAGTTAAAACAATCGTGCGGAATCCTGTGTGAATGTTGAATATTTTGGTTTCCCTTTCAGGTTCTGGTTCAGTGCCCCAGACTCTGCCTCTGACTGTAACCATGACTGAAAATATTGTTTCACCCGTTTCAGCAATGACACCATTTGTTACTTCTTTGCTTTACTACAGGGCTGGTAAAAGTCAAGATCAATCAACCGCCTTTAATATTTCCACCATGCAGAGAACTTTGCAGCCAACATGCAAAAAGAGATACAGTTGAAGTGAAGTCACGCTCTGGCATCTTCATAAAATGGAAAGCCGAACATGTAACTTCTGCATACCAGGACCAAACCGCCTGAATTTCACTGCCAATGCCCTGAGGTTGAGAAGAGAATTCAAATATATATTTGAATAGACAGGGGATAGGAATATCACATTGAAACACTGGTTAATTATTATTATTTTAATCGCAAGCTGATGTGGAAATGCAAGGAACTGAGTTTAGATGGGAAAAATGAGAAGTTGAGTGAAATTGACAATGACCGCTCCCCACTTAAAAAACGGGGGGCGCCCTTTGCGTGGACGCGCGCAGCCCTGGATCTGGAGTGGCCCCATCAACATAGGCTTTGCCTTCCCTCAGGTGGGATACCTGGAGGTCCCCGCCTACCCCAGTGAGTTGTCCAATCCCACCTGGGGGAAGTGTTGCCAGGGAAACCAGGCCAGGTAGGTGGAGGGATTACCTGCCCACACAATAGAGGGTGGATCTTAATTGGTAATCCTCACTTGGCTCCAGAGCTTCTCCTGGAAGGACGTCGCTGGACTTCCTTGCTCCAAAAGGTAAGCCTGGGGCCTTTGGCCTCCCCCCCCCCCCCCCGCGATTGGGTTCCAAAGGCTAGCGGGGGGGGTAATGGATTCCAGGATCCCCTTTTTAAAATGGATTCCAGGATCCCCTTTTCCCTAGGCGGGCCCTGATGCCCTGGGGTGCTGGGCGATGGCATGGGGGCCCCTCTGGCTGCTCCCCCATGCCTGCGGGGGCGTGTGGGCCGTGGGGGGGAGGCAACGCCACACGTGGCCACTTCCCCTTTCCCTGCCAGGCCTGGCGCCCCTGGGGTGCAGTGGGTGGTGGCGGAGCGGGTCCCCGGCCACCCCCCAGGGCCTTTGTGGCCTCCAGGCAGCCTTTTTTAGGCCGCAGGGAGGCCTGCCGCGTTTTGGGGGCCTTACTAGGCCTCGGGGGGGGGCTCCGCCGGCCTAATCGGGCCTTGGGCGGCCCCGGAGCTTCCCCTGGGCGGCGGGGGCCTTCCTGCCGCCCTTTGCGTGGACGCGCACAGCCCTGGATCTGGAGTGGCCCCATCAACATAGGCTTTGCCTTCCCTCAGGTGGGATACCTGGAGGTCCCCGCCTACCCCAGTGAGTTGTCCAATCCCACCTGGGGGAAGTGTTGCCAGGGAAACCAGGCCAGGTAGGTGGAGGGATTACCTGCCCACACAATAGAGGGTGGATCTTAATTGGTAATCCTCACTTGGCTCCAGAGCTTCTCCCACCCTACCCACCCTCAGTTAATGTCTTCTTTTGCAGGTTAACTTTTCTTCATAGGTTTTGCAGGTTAACCTGTCTCCACAGGTATGCGGGCGCTGCTACGATAAGGTCGCTGTTAAAGGGCCGGAAAGGAATTTCCCTGCATTGGCAGGTTTCGCCTTTCCCGTAGCAAAACGTCACAACTTTGGTGGTATCAGGCCTTGGGCGGAATCCTTTAGTCCATCTTCCTCTTTGCGGCGGCGATACCAGGGTTCCCCGTTAAAGGGGTTTTTGAAGGGAGGCTTTGGCCGTACGCCGAAAGGTCGTCATTGCTCTCCCCTGCGGCGGCGTAACGGGGGCGGCTATCTCTGCTTGAACATATGTTCTCCAGAGCCGGCCCATCCCCCCCACACACACTGGATAACCCTGATGCTCCCTAGGTCCCCGGCTGGGGACTAGGGAGGGAGAATGCCCAATGCCTGAGCCAAGGTCTACCCACATTTGAAATTTAATAAAGTTGTGGCCAATTTAATCCCATAGCACGTTGTCTAGAGTCGTTATTCCACATGACGGGGGGGACCACTCGGGATCTGGGGACTCCGCCTGTCCACGCAAATATTCCCATTCTTAGTAGCTCCTGTATCCTGCTAAATGGGAGATAGTTTGCTTCAAGGGGTACCATGAAGGCAGTGGGAGGATAGATACAAGTACTAATGTATTTAAAATTGTGGGGGGGGGCATTTGGACTCCACTTCAGGTATTAAAATTCAGTGGGCCAGCACAGATGTTGAGTAGCACTAATCAATATGTCATCATTAGATGTATGTTCTATCCCATATATTTTTGCATTTCTGTAGTGAGAAATGGTACATGGAAACGAATATAGGCCCACGGAGAAAAGCATAATATTCGGAAAAGAGACAAGCTATATAAGGATGTAAAAGGGGAGACTGAGAGAATGAAAAGAGGAAGCAGGAAATGAAGGCAACATTTGAAAAAGCAAAACTGCCACACCATAATTTATTAGGCAAACCAGGAAATGAATTACAGTTAAAAAATGACAAGAGACATTTCGGAAACTATATATAATAAAAAGTAAATTCTGGACTGATGGATCATGTGCTTCTGGAAATAAAATCACATTGCCATTTTCTCTTGCCAACTCACCAAAATGTTTTGGGGTTTTTTAAAAAAAATGTTTTCCAATTGATAAATATGACTAATAAAAACGGTATGCCGTAGAACTGATTGCATTCAGGCAAACAACAAACACCTTTTTATTTTTGAAAGGTCAAAAAAACCCTCACGGATTACCTTTCACAAAATTTAAAACAGTGCCACTCTGCCTATAACATGATGGGCTGCATCCAGCGAAGATACTTTACTCAGAGTGGACCCATTGAAATTAATGCACTCAAGTTAGTTAAAAGGTCTACTCAGATTATGACTAACAGTGGGTCATGTTGGCATTTCACTCATCCATTGCTGGATGTGTGGTTGTTATATCACATGTCTGTGTTTACTGTCTAGTGTGAGAACGGAAACTAGTCTTATCTCTTCCACTCTACTGTACTTTTGTACTTTCTTTCACTTCATTGGTCCTTGATCCAGTGAGAAGTATACATAGCTGGGCTTGAGAACCTCAGGCCTAGAGGCTAAAGGCAGCTCTAGCCAGCCCTAGAGAAGACCCCTACCTCCCTTTGCTCTGCCCTCCCTGGTCGCTTTTACCTGGCTGGAATAAACTTTGATAATGCATCTTGTTTGCCTGAATGGTGGGTGGAGAGATTTGTATGAGTGCAGAAGCCTCTCTATGTGTTAAAACCTCTGGCGGTTGTATGGCTGGAATGTAGTCTATGCAGCAAAGGTCAGGTTCATTGCTCTATACACTTGGGCCTCTAGCTTTGCCAACTGGGGCATGGGATCCCCAGAAGATTGTGCATGGAGGAATGTATATGTTTCCCACTCCCAGGGATGGGGGAGAAATTCATTTCAGTTCACACATAAAAGCAGACCTAATGAATCCACACTTTCCAAAACAATTTATAAAAACCAAATCAGAGCCATCCAGAATGCGGCAACTAGACTGGTGACTGGGTGTGGTCACCAAGACCACATAACACCGGTCTTGAAAGACATACATTGGATCCCAGTAGGTTGTTGTTGTTGTTTTATTTATTATTATTATTATTATTATTAATAATAATAATAATAATAATAATAATTTATTATTTATACCCCGCCCATCTGGCTGGGCCTCCCCAGCCACTCTGGGCGGCTTCCATAGAAACCAAAAATACACTAAAATAGCACACGTTAAAAACTTCCCTGAACAGGGCTGCCTTAAGATGTCTTCTGAATGTCAGGTAGTTGTTTATTGCTTTGACATCTGCTGGAAGGGCATTCCACAGGGCGGGCACCACTACCGAGAAGGCCCTCTTCCTGGTTCCCTTTAGCTTTGCTTCTCGCAATGAGGGAACCGCCAGAAGGCCCTCGGCGCTGGACCTCAGCGTCCGGGCAGAACGATGGGGGTGGAGACGCTCCTTCAGGTATACTGGACCGAGGCCGTTTAGGGCTTTAAAGGTCAGCACCAACACTTTGAATTGTACTCGGAAACGTACTGGGAGCCAATGTAGGTCTTTCAAGACCGGTGTTATATGGTCTCGGCAGCCGCCCCCAGTCACCAGTCTAGCTGCCGCATTCTGGATTAGTTGTAGTTTCCGAGTCACCTTCAAAGGTAGCCCCACGTAGAGCGCATTGCAGTAGTCCAAGCGGGAGATAACCAGAGCATGCACCACTCTGGCAAGACAGTCCGCAGGCAGATAGGGTCTCAGCCTACGTACCAGATGGAGCTGGTAAACGGCTGCCCTGGACACAGATTTGACCTGTGCCTCCATGGATAGCTGTGAGTCCAAAATGACTCCCAGGCTGCGCACCTGGTCCTTCAGGGGCACAGTTACCCCATTCAGGACCAGGGAATCCTCGACACCTGCCCGCCTCCTGTCCCCCCAAAACAGTACTTCTGTCTTGTCAGGATTCAACCTCAATCTGTTAGCCGCCTTCCATCCTCCAACCGCCTCCAGGCACTCACACAGGACCTTCACCGCCTTCACTGGTTCTGATTTAAAAAAGATGTAGAGCTGGGTATCATCCGCATACTGATGAATGCCCAGCCCAAACCTCCTGATGATCTCTCCCAGCAGCTGCATGTAAATGTTGAAAAGCATGGGGGAGAGGACAGAACCCTGAGGCACCCCACAAGTGAGAGCCCAGGGGTCTGAACACTCATCCCCCACCACCACTTTCTGAACATGGCCCAGGAGGAAGGAGCGGAACCACTGTATGACAGTGCCCCCAGCTCCTAGCCCCTCAAGACGGTCCAGAAGGATGTTATGGTCGATGGTATCAAATGCCGCTGAGAGATCCAGCAGAACTAGGAAACAGCTCCCACCTTTGTCCCTAGCTCGCCGGAGATCATCAACCAGTGCAACCAAGGCAGTTTCAGTCCCATGATGAGGCCTGAATCCCGACTGGAAGGGATCCAAATGGTCCGCTTCTTCCAGGCGTGCCTGGAGTTGTTCAGCAACCACTCGCTCAATCACCTTGCCCAAGAATGGAAGATTTGAGACTGGGCGATAGTTGGCCATCGTGGCCGCATCTAAAGATGTTTTTTTAAGAAGTGGTTTAATAACCGCCTCTTTCAGCGGGTCTGGGAAGGCTCCCTCATGGAGGGAAGCATTCACCACCACACGAAGCCCATCGCTCAGTCCTTCCTGGCTAGCTTTTATAAGCCAGGATGGGCAAGGATCCAGGAGACAGGTGGTTGGTTTCACTCGTCCAAGCAGCCTGTCCACATCCTCGGAGGTAACAGATTGGAATTGATCCCACTCAACTTGACTAGACAAAACTCTAGCACTCTCCCGCCCCGGCCCTGCTCCCACGGTGGAGTCTACTTCTTCCCGAATCTGAGCGATTTTATCTGCAAAAAAACTTTGCAAAATCATTGCA
Organism: Podarcis erhardii; assembly: GCF_964252035.2. Classification (NCBI taxonomy): domain Eukaryota; kingdom Metazoa; phylum Chordata; class Lepidosauria; order Squamata; family Lacertidae; genus Podarcis; species Podarcis erhardii. Next base: position 26,906,095 of record NC_138513.1, read on the forward strand.
GGAGAACATGTGGCCCATACTGGGCCCCAATGTTGCAGGTGGTTCCGCTAAATTGTGAACCACCTGAAAAAGTCTCCTGTTACTGTTTTCTGCAGATGCAATAGAGGCGGTGAAGAAATTCTTCTTCGCCGTCGCTATCGCCACTTGGTAGGCTCAACATTGAGTTCTAACCTGTGTCCGGTCAGATTCGGAATGAGTTATCCGCCACCGGCACTCTAGCCGTCTCAACGATTGTTTCATTGCCCTCAAATCCGTGGAAAACCACGGGGCTGTCCGGGCTCCATGCAATCGGAGAGGGTGCTTCGGAGCCAAACAGTCAATAGCCCTGGTTAACTCCACATTCCAGCGGGCCACCAGGGAATCAGCTGAAAGGCCATCAACATGGGATAAAGCATCCCCTACCGCTCTCTGGAAACCATTTGGATCCATTAAGTGGCGGGGGCGGACCATCCAAATCGGTCCCACCTCCCTGCAGAGGGGATGGGTCGCAGAGAAGTCCAGTTGCACCAGGAAGTGATCTGACCATGGCACTTCTTTCGTTTCGCTTTTACTAAGTGTCAGATCACCAACATCCATAGAGGTAAACACCAGGTCCAAGGCATGTCCGCGGCTATGGGTTGGGCCAGACTTATTCAGGGACAGCCCCATGGAGGCCATGCTTTCCACGAAGTCCCGAGCGGCCCCTTGTAAGGTTGTGTCAGCATGGATGTTAAAATCCCCTAGGACGACCAAACTAGGTGTCTCCAGGAGAACATCCGCCATGACCTAAAGCAGCTCAGGCAGGGAATCCTTGGTGCAGCGGGGAGGTCGGTACACCAAAAGGAATCCTGTACTGCCCCTATTGCCCAACTTCCAGAACATGCACTCGGAAAACTGGGTCTTCCCAATAGGACGCCTGGTGCAAACTAATGACTTCCTAAAAATAACTGCAACCCCCCCTCCCCACCACCACATTATTATTATTATTATTATTATTATTATTATTATTATTATTAAAATTCGCACTTCCCTGAATTTTGCAATTCTCAAGCAACATAATGTGTACAAAAAACTATATACTGTACAGCACTAATGGGTTCATATAAATGCATCTATTGGTGGAAATAGCATAATGTACAAAAACACATTGTGTTGTGGGTAATTGCTTTGCAAAAAAAATGCATATATAAGGGAAAATTGAATATAAGCATGTGCATACTAGGAGAAATTTGCACTAAATGCTGGTGAAATTTCACGAGAACTTTTCCCTACACAAAGTAGACTTAGGTAGAATTGTGGAGAGCCAAACCTAATACTGGGGCAAGTGGAATCAGAGGTATTGAAATGCCTATATTTGCCCATCCCTACCCGCCACTGGCATAAAGAAGCAGGTTTCTGGCCACAGGTTATCTCCTCCAAGCCCCTGTACATATTTCAAGATGTGCTTCTAACACAGCTATGCTATTGCAAATAGGGCCACATTAAAGCACGGGTGGCACTGTGGTCTAAACCACTGAGCCTTGGGCTTGCCAATCGGAAGGTCAGTGGTGTGAATCCCTGCAACAGGGGGAGCTCCTGTTGTTCGGTCCCAGCTCCTGCCAACCTAGCAGTTCGAAAGCATGTCAAAGTGCAAGTAGATAAATAGGTACTACTCTGGCAGAAAGGTAAACAGTGTTTCCGTGCACTGCTCTGGTTTCGCCAGAAACGGCTTAGTCATGCTGGCCACATGACCCCCCAAAACTGTCTGTAGTCAAACGTCAGCTCCCTTGGCCTGAAAGCGAGATGAGCGCCGCAACCCCAGAGTCGTTCACGACTGGACTTAACTATCAGGGGTCCTTTACCTTTACCTTTTTAAAGCCAGACAGTCCTAAATCTTAAGTTTTCTGTCTTTAAATGTTTACTGTGAGAGTTACAGCAGGGTTGTTATTGTATCTTCCGGATGACAATTGTTGCAGTATTGGACAAAATCTGTTGCCCCAAAAGCTCATTGCATTGGAATATCATAGAGGGTGGAATTCAATGTTGTATAACATGTCTATAAAAATGCATGTTAATGAACAGTACACACAAAAACGTGTATATACGTGAAAATGTACAAAAATGCATCCTACAATGGAAAATAGCTTCCAAAATGTATACAGTGGTACCTCGGGATGTGAATGGGATCCGTTCCAGAGCCCCGTTCGCATCCCGAATGGAACGCAAGACGCGACGGCACATCTGCACACGCGCAGGTCGCGTTTCGCCGCTACCACACATGCGCGTGACATCATTTTGAGTGTCTGCGCATGCGTGAGCGGCGAAACCCAGAAGCAACATGCTCCATTACTTCCGGGTTGCCGCAGAGGGCAACTCGAACATGCTCAACCCGAAGCGCATTCAACTCAAGGTATGACTGTATTTAATAGGCAAAATTGTGGTAAAATGAATATAAAGGTAAAGGTAAAGGTACCCCTGCCTGTACGGGCTGGTCGTGTCCGACTCTAGGGTTGTGCGCCCATCTCACTTAAGAAGCCGGGGGCCAGCGCTGTCCGGAGACACTTCCAGGTCACGTGGCCAGCGTGACGAAGCTGCTCTGGCGAGCCAGCACCAGCGCAGCACACGGAAATGCCGTTTACCTTCCCGCTATAAAGCGGTACCTATTTATCTACTTGCACTTAGGGGTGCTTTCGAACTGCCAGGTGGGCAGGAGCTGGGACCGAAAGACGGGAGCTCACCCCGCCGCGGGGATTCAAACCGCTGACCATGCGATCGGCAAGTCCTAGGCACTGAGGTTTTACCCACAGCTCCACCCGCGTCCCCCAAAACGAATATATATTGGGAGAAATGAGCAAAAAGGTATATGAATGTCCATACAACCTTTTTTTTAAAAGAAAGCTAAAAATGTGGCGAACTGAATTTAAGATAAAAAAATTGTGAAACTCAGAAATTGATAGTTTGTCCATCCCTTCTTTGAAGTAAGGCTTAAGATCACAGCTATAACATTAGCAATAATATTAATTAGGCAGTGCCCCCTTCCATGGCTCTTACTCATGATATGCTGTATAGAGCAATAAAATGCACCTAGTGCATATAATAAACATAAAGGTGAACTAATATGGAAAAGACCCTGATGCTGGGAAAGAAAAAATGGAGGGCACAAGGAGAAGGGGATGACAGAGGACGAGATGGTTGGACAGTGTTCTTGAAGCTACAAACATGAGTCTGACCAAACTGCGGGAGGCAGTGGAAGACAGGAGTGCCTGGCGTGCTCTGGTCCATGGGGTCACGAAGAGTCGGACACGACTAAACGACTAAACAACAACAATATGGAAATATGGATCCCATGCCAATATTTCTAAAAGTTTTCAACACATTTGTTGTTGTTAATGGTTTATTAGAGTTTCTTTAAAAAAAAAGATCTTACAACTAACAAGAGTTTCCCCTTCAATTCTCCTTCCCAAAATTCCCTCCTCCCTCTTATCCAAACATATTAATTCCAAAACACTTTAATTCAATGCATACACTTAAAATACTAATAATTTAAAGAAGAAAAAAACACTTCTCAACACTTTTAAAGCTGAATTGGGCAGCAACAAAGATGAAGAACTGGCCAAACATGCTTCACATCTTATCAAATTCATATTATCATTTGAATGCATCTGAATCCCATAATTCTTATTCAAATTACAGACCCTTGCAACTTCTGTTTGGCTGGCACCAAATACTAAATATTAAAGTTCAATCTATATTGGAAACTGAGCTTGAAACGGGTTTATAGCCTGGAGGCAAGTTGTGAATCCCATAAAGCATTGTTAGAGGCACCTGGTTAGTGTTCGGTACACCTGCTTAATGTTCCTCTCCCCTCCCCGAAGTCGCAAACGTCAAACGTCTTGGCAACGTAATGGGGTTTGAATGACAGCCATGCGCTTGAACAGCAGTTATGTTTTTTCACTACCAAATTGGATCATAAATGATGAAAAAGAGGTCAGAAAGGAAGTATGGAGGCAAACAAATTTGAAAGGGGAAACTGCTAATAGCCATAAACCGTGCAAAATCAAAGGGGCCGACAAGTCATTGTGGATTACCTGCCCCATGAATTACTGATCATGCTGCATTATGATATGGAATTTTCTGGCTCCTTTCATCTGCAGCACAACACTTTCTAATGGCTCCCAGATTAAAACACACAGATTTGCCTGAAGACTGCTTTCTTAGAAAGCAACCCCCATTGCTTTGCATACATAACATGCTTTATGTGTTGAGTATTTCTTAAAGATGAAGGTTTGACAGCTAGACTGCTTCTTGATTTGATTACGAGGCATGCCGCAAGTGCCATCCTCTTCGACACTTCTGAAATAAACTTAACACAAAATGTTGTATTTCCATGACAAAGCCATTTTGAATGTGCAGTAAAGTCACAGATGATTTGACGTGCCTTCACGGTTATTTCTCACCAGAGGAGAGTGCTGAATGCAAGTAGTCTGTCAACACCTAGTCACATGTTTTGAGACTGATATACTATCAAGGCCCAATGTACATATTTACACAAACAAACCCCACACACATATTGAGGCATCACTGGCATGGGACGCAGCCATGTCTTTGACTCCTTCCACATGACCTCAGAGTTATCTCACTGGGGTTGTACAGGAAATGGCCACCTTTTGGCAGCTTCCATGCAGTCAGGTCCGCCATGAAACAAATTATGGAGCACGCACATGTGACTGTGGGCCAGTCATTCTTTAGTTCACAGAACCTGATCTTTTTTAAAAAATGGGGACCACACCTGTCAGAGAGGGGAGGTTCAACCAAAAATAGTCGCCAGCAATCTGAAATTTGTAACAGAAAAAAATAACCCACTGAAGCTAATAGAAGGGGGATTCCCCCCCATCATTAATTGTGTTTTTTGCCCAGGGGTGTTTTTTTATTTGTCAGGATCATGGTAGAAGAGGAAACAGTAAAGTTTCTTCTCCCCATGAACTGGAGTCCCAATTCAAAACAGACTCCCACACCCCATGTATGTGCTAAGTTTTAAAACCCAGACAATACTGCAGGCAACACATTGAGCATTACATGTAGCAAGGTCTCAAATGCCTAAAGATTGTAACCTTCCCTAGTAAGGGAGACATTCCAATCCCCTTTTCTGCACTCTTCCCAGCCCTTCAACATCCTACTTGAGATGTGGCTAGTGAGAAAAGCTGTAAGATGCTTTATACAAAAAGCTACTAAATCTGGCCTGAAGCCTTATTTCCAAAAAAACCCCAGGATTTGGGAGTCAAGGGGGGGGGAGTCTTTACCAATATTCCTGCGTGCTGAGGAATGTGCATTTACTTTTGTTACCTCAGTCAGCCAACGAGGGGCACTATTGCATCACACCACAGAAGTTAACAAAATCTTTTTAATTAGTGTTTTGGCAATACAAATGATATTGCTGTTAATCTCTTGGGGGTGACACTCTTTTATTTTAATTCCAAAACATTGTCGTCATTGTTACTCTCTTTGGTAATACTATTATTAGTATTAGTATTGCTATTAATAATGCTGCTATTATTAGAAACTACATGAGAAGACCTAAGACTTCTGTTTGCTTTGAAGAATATCGACATTGTACAATGCCATGCGGTTTTTAGGTTGTCGGTTTTGCATCTGCCAATTGCAAAACACATTGGATATAGCAATAACTTGACCCAACACAGGTGAAAGATGAAAGAGAGATTATTTCTCTTCAGAATAGGGATGGAGAAATCCAATGTTTCTGCCACACCAACAGTCACACTCACAGAAAATTTGGAAACTAGAGAGAATATAATGAAACTGGCAAAACACTTTGCCCATGTCCTTGGCAATGCTGCCAATACACACAAATCAGAAAGCAGCATGTCAACACCCAGGGCCAGCCTACTCATGAGACAAAGCAAGACAATCACCTCAGGCAGCAGCATCCACAGGGCAGCAGATCCTGGTGTAGTTCTTTATTTTTCCCCTTGTTCCTATTGCACTAGAGTCTCGTCTAAGTAAACTGCAGCAGCTCTGGTGTTTTGATTAAGGTGGCTCAGCCTCACCACACCAACCTCTGCTACAGGTCCTCTTTTTTTGCTCTTGTTATTGTTCAAATGCGAAAAGGTAGTTGACACCAAGCAGCAGGAGGCACAGGATATCCTGAGGATCAGCAGCAGAAGGAGGAGGAGGAGGAGGAGGAGGAGGAGGAGGAGGAGGAAGAAGAAGAAGAAGAAGAAGAAGAAGAAGAGGAGGAGGAGGAGGAGGAGGAGGAGGAGGAGAAGGAGGAGGAGAAGGAGGAGAAGTAGTAGTAGTAGTAGTAGTAGTAGTAGTAGTAGTAGTAGTAGTTTGGATTTGATATCCTGCTTTATCGCTCCTCTTAAGGAGTCTCAAAGCAGCTAACATTCGCCTTTCCCTTCCTCCCCCCCAACAAACACTCTGTGAGGCAAGTGAGGCTGAGAGAAGTGTGACTAGCCCAAAGTCACCCAGCAGCTGCATGTGGAAGAGTGGGGAAGTGAACCCAGTTCACCAGATTACGAGTCCACCACTCTTAACCACTGCACCATGCTGGCTCCCTTGCTAGGCTGTGTGGGCCTCAGGAGGTGTTCAATAATGATGATTTCTGACACCAGTCCTGCTCGCAATAGTGTATCTCTAAGGACCACCAATGCAGGGGACTTGTCAGGATCCAGCTGGCAAATGGATGTTGCCCAAGGGGAGTTCTAAGAAAAGAGAAGCAGAAAGGCAATCAAGCCTTCCACACCTTTTGAGTGATGGCTCTCTGTTCTAAGAGGATGCAAGCTTTTGTGTGTCTTCTTGTTTTGCTTATGACATGACTTGACCAATGGATATTTTCAGGGTCATGAGTAATGCAACTCATATCACAGGCAGGATGATTTATAAGTAAGGAATTAGTATTCTACTAGGGAATTGAATTGCATGCCTAGTGAAATGGAGTGGCTAGAAGATCAACAGGTCCATTGCAATCCTTCAGTTTCATAAATCTATAATGGGGGTGGAGTGTCCTTCTACTTGAGTCCACAATACATACACACACACACTTTACAGCTCAGACTTAACAGTTCACTGCATGTTGACTGGCTAGACATCGAGCCTAGTTTTCCTAGATCACTGGTTAAAGGTGAATTGGCAGCCACAACTGGCATGTTGGAACAGCCATTTTCCTGGTGTCACCCTCAAAAGCCATGACCCCCCCCCCAACCTGCAATATTGTAAAGTCCCACTTCTAAAATCATATAAAATGAATGAAACCACCACAAATAATGGCTCTTTCCTAGCAGAAACCATGGCCCCACATTGCCTTTGAGCGAGGAACACAATAGAAAAATATAAAAAGGAGGGGGCAGGCTAATTTGTCCTTGTCAGCAAAGTTTGGCTGTAAATATACAGAACGAGTTGCAGGGGAAAATGAAACGAGAGAATTTGCAAAGCTGGGGGATGAGATCATCCTCCAACAACAAGCCCCAAATTCATAAGACACTTTTGAATTCATGAGGTGAGAATGACTAGCACAGAGGGCTGTAAAATGCATTTGAAGTGCATGACTTTTTTTGGTGGGGGGAGAGAAATATATACATTTTACAAACTATCTCCCATTAACAGAGATGTGGCTAAGTTGCACTAGAAGGGGGTTTGGGTGGAAAGATAATATGATAATTGTTCACATCCGTGAATGCTCTCTATAAATATTAGAGGATCAGAGCAAGCTACAATGTGTTATAGAATCAGAGCACTATTTTGAAAAGGGCTGATCTGGAATACATAAATTCCTATGCGTGTGATTATGCTTAGGACCAAAAGCTGACTAAAGTTAAGTGGGGAAACGGGGTTTGAAATTGATTCTACACATGACATAAAAACAGCATGTGGTGCTCTCCCTGTTCCTTTTAAATGCATAAATTAATGCACTACAACCAAAATGGCAACACTGAATCCTGACAAGACAGCAGTGCATTTGGTTCCTTATGTAAGATGTTGGGAGCTGCCAGAAAATCAATAGATTTATACTCACCATATCTATTGCCCAGGGTGACTAAGGAAGTTCAGACTCCAAGACGGGCTGAAAACTGTATTGGATGGGATTTCAATGAACAATTTCATATTTATTTATTTATTTATTTATTTATTTTAAAAAACCACCTCCCAAAAAAGACCTGAAACGGACATACCATCAGGCACCTTGCTCTGAAACAATAGCTGTTTGAGTTGCATAAACCTAGCCAAAGTTTGACAAACTCAGGTGTTTACATTTTACAGCCTGCTTATCTAACTGGTGTAAAATAAAAATATAAACATAATAATCAAGTTATTACAAAAAGGGCCTTCTTGGTAGCACCTACCCTGTGAAACGCCCACCCATCAGATGTCAAGGAGATAAATAACTATACAACTCTTAGAAGACATATGAAGGCAGGCCTCTATAGGGAAGTTTTTAATGTTTCGTTATGCTTTTATATTTGTTGGAAGCCACCCAGAGTGGCTGGGGCAACCCAGTCAGAGACGCAGGGCACAAATAACAAAATTATTATTAATGTTGTTGTTGTTGAGGATTTCAAATAAACATTATTATTATTTTTCATTTCATTTCTATACCGCTTTATATTTTTAAGAAAAGAATCTCAAAGCAGTCTACAACACATGAAAACATCAAAGAGGACAATCCAGAATAAAACATTGCTGAAAAAAGTCACATATAAAATGTACATTCAAAGCAACATAATTAACAGGAAACTAAAATATTCTCTTCAAGTTTTCAAATAAAACATTGCAAAGGAGGTCGACGACAGAATGCACATTTAGCGCGACAGGGTTAACAGAAAGAAATCTTAAACATTTAAAAAGAAAACATTACTAAAGGAAGTCAAATATAAAAACCACATTTAAAACAGCATAATTAACAAGAGAATAAAATATTACCATAAGCACAGAATTTGTCTGCCAATGGTGGTTCATGGTGGAAGCTCAGGCTTGATGACCTGGGTCTGCATGAAGAGACAGCCAATATGGTCTCCTAAACACCAGGAGGAACTTCCTGACTGCATGAATTTCTTGGCGGTGGGATAGACTGCCACAGAAAGTGTGTGGGCTCTTTTTAGGCAAGCCATATAGATATAGATATATACAGTGGTACCTCAGGTTAAGAACTTAATTTGTTCTGGAGGTCCGTTCTTAACCTGAAACTGTTCTTAACCTGAGGTACCATTTTAGCTAATGGGGCTTCCCGCTGCCACTGCATAATTTCTGTTCTCATCCTGAAGCAAAGTTCTTAACCCGAGGTACTATTTCTGGGTTAGTGGAGTCTGTAACCTGAAGCGTCTGTAACCTGAAGCATCTGTAACCCGAGGTACCACTGTAGATATATATACAGAGACAGGCAGGCAGGCAGACACACACACACACAGAGGGGGGGGGGAGCCCTAAAAACAAACAAAAAGTCAAACACAGCATCTCCAGGAGTTGGTTCTTCTTTGAGCAGGGAAAGAAAAATGAAGAAGAGAGAGAGAGAGAGAGAGAGAGAACCCAACACAGCCCCCCACCTTACTTTCCTCTCTACTACACCCCACCCAGCTACTCAGCCCCCCCCACGACCCCTCAAAAACATGTAGTGAGGTGCTGCCACCTTTCTCCCCCCACAACCTCGAACTTACCACAGCTGGTTTTGTTCCCCTTCCTCACAGTTTGCTTCCCTCACTATCCAGGCCTATCCAGGTCTCATTTGAACTCTTTCCTGTGCACCCCCCACTGTTACCTACCCGGCCCCCATCTCTGCCTTGACGTTATTGCAGCTAGAAGGGGATGGTGGCCCTGAGGGGCTGCAGCCCCTCCTGACAACACGAGGAGGTATGTGCCGTCATGCATCCGGCGGGTGAGCCGAACCAACACCACCACCTCAACACTTGGGCAAGGTGGCTGCACCAGCAGCTCCTGCAGACCCTGTCTCGCTATCTCCACTGTCACAACTGAGCCGCCCATGAGATGCCCCTGGCATGGGGTCCCCTTTTCAACATGCTGGGGGCAGCTAGGCTGCTGCATCACCTTCCTCCCTTCTCTGTCTCCTTCCCACCGGCCAAGAAAAGTGACCTCTCATTACTTCCGCTGCCACCAGGGCACAGCCTCCCCTGGAAAAAAAATCCAGAAAAACAGGGGGACGGGGACAGGAAACCGAAAAAACCCGGGTTGTCATACCTTCGGAAAATTCCAGAAATCTCTTAACATTCAAAAAATTCCCCCTGGATGCCATTTTAGGCATCCGATTTCTGTACATGTCTGGAATTTTCCAAACATATGGCAAGCCTAGCTCTTTTTCGCTAGAGATTTTGAAGCGGAGGCTGGAAGGCCACCAATTTCAGGGATTTCGCAGCAATGAATTTCCTGCATTTGCAGGGATGTGGGGTGGGATTCTATGGTCTTTGAGTCCCCTTCCAACTCGAAGGCTGCATTCAGATGATGGCACTTTATTCTGTCTTCCTGGTGCTCCCTTCATGTTTTATGTGATCTTTCACGTGACATAAAAGCCCGTTCTGGAAATCTAGTGGAATCTAGAGGAAGTCTAGCATTAGTTGCTTCCAGGGAGAAAAAAAAATTCTGTTTGCAAGGTCGTTAACTCAGAAAACCACAGGAGTTTTCCTTCATTTTTTTTCTGTGGTTCTCATGATTACACCACCATTGAACACGTAACAAAATTTGGGATTAGTCCCAAAATAGAGTTTTTTTCTGCCCTTTAAAATTGAACACAATATGGTGGCATATCAATAAAAAAGCCACAGTTCTGTAAAGCAACCAGGTACAGTACCTTGGTTTTCAAACTTAATTCATTCCAGGATTCCGTTTGACTCCCAAAACCATTCGAAAACCAAGGCATGGCTTCCAATTGGCTGCAGGAGCTTCCTGCACTCAATCAGAAGCAGTGTCGGATGTTCGGCTTCCAAAAAAAATTGCAAACCAGGTTTGAGGTGTTCAGGAGCCAAGCGGTTCAGGAGCCAAGCTGTTCGGGAACCAAGGTACCACTGTACTGCAGTGTAAAAGGAATGTTAGAAATTGGAACAGAACTGCTAACATTATAGCCAGTAAAATGAAATAAACTCTATGTCTGAAAGCTGCCAAAGATTCTGTGATCTTTGTCATATTCTATGATACTTTGCATTGCTCATGTACACAATATGTAACTCCAAAAATTTATGTTAATAGTGCATTCAGGCTCTCTGTGGGTTTAGTTACCATTACCTGCACTGCTGTGGATATAGTAGCTGCTCTGTTTGTTTGATGGTATGTTCTAGTATGTACTGTTATTTTATGATTTTGTTGGTTGTTTTTATTGCTATTTAGTTAATTAGTGGACATACTGATTGTTTTTCAGACAGAACAAAAAAAAACCAAACTTCTCAAGGTGGCTTACACACCAGATGTCAACACCTGCATGATAAAATATAATCTTAAAAACGTTATAAATATTTATAACAATCCACTTCCTTATTGAGAGCCAGAATAAACCATACAATAATGACAACCCACCTCGTATTCCAGAGCCAGATATTACTCCAGCGAAATAATGCCAAGATTTCGGAGCCAGACCACAATACCAATTCTACAGCCCAAGTCATGGTTAGCCTCTACTTGCCACGATAAAAAGATGGGGGTTTTGTTTTTAAAAAAGCATTTAGGAATTGAGGTTTGCCTGATCTCACTCGGGATCAAATTCCACAGCTGTGGAATGTTAGGTTCTACACCCTGCCTTCATATCTGTATAAATCAGCTTTTCAGCCTATATAAACCTGGTGCCTTCCAAATGTTTTGGAAATGAATGCTCTGTTCTGTGCCCTGCCCATATATCTGTATAAATCAACATTCCCCAATCTGGTCCCATTAGGACCAGTAGGGTAGAAGGCAGAAAGTCCAACAGTAGAGGGAGACAGACCCAATGACCTGAAAATGAAACGTTCATAGATTTTTTTAAAAAAACAAACAAAACAAAACTCAACTTACTTTTTTACCTGTTGGAGTTTCCCAGTATAACTGACTGTACATCATTTCAAACCATATGGACCAGACATATTTCCCTCATCTTAATTGCAAATATTTGGTCTGAGGGCATCTCATTTCAATCAATAGTGGGATGGCTCAGTAGATTATACCAAAGAATAAAAGTTTAAATCTGGATTGAAGAATTGTAACAAGCCTGGAAATTATAACCTTGCAGGCTCTTGATTCCAAAGCTCCAGAGATCCCCCCCCTTTTTTTGTATGCCAGCTCTCCCAATGATCTCTCAGGTGTCATAATAAAGAACTCTGCAGTATAATTATCGCCGAAATATAATTGGACTAATAGATGTGTTAGTCAGTCCAGAAGGACCAATCTCCAAAAAAAATAATCACCTGAAAGAATGTAAAGTAACTTTTATGTTGGGTCAATGGAAATAGTCAAATTCTCTCCAGGGAGATGTCTTTTAAAATAATTATATGCTTTTTTCCTTCTTCTATTTGGTATTTCCTGCAGCACTGGCTGATTAACACAATAGCACCTTGGCATACTATACAGGGCTGTGGCCCAATTAAATATTTAAAAAAAACCAGCAAATTCAGTGAGTGGAAGTTACACCACTGTCAGGAGACTATTGTTTTGCCTCCATGCCACTGGGTGATGATCTGGGATCTGTCCTGACATACACACTAAGTCCTGGCATTTAAAGCACATTATTCCCCTCAAAGAATTATGAGAGCTGTAGCTTATCCTTTACTGACCTACTGTTCCCAGAATCCTTAGCAAAGTACAATTCTTGGGGGAAATAATGCAGCCTCTGGCTCCCAAAGGACTGAAAATGAGCCAGACACCCTCTGGGGTCTGTTGCCACTTATAAAACACTGCTTTAGAAACTCCACTCATATAACATATGTGAAGCTACCTTATATTAAGTCTGGTGATTGGTCCATATAGCTCAGTATTATCATCAAATCATATTCCAGACCCCCAAAAAGGGGGTTGTGGGTTTTGCTGCTTCCAAATACTTGAGTGTCTGCTTTTCTTCTCATTCATTCTAGGGAAAAAACCCAACACTCTTTTCGCTTTGGTTGAATTGCCTCAGGTACTTGAGACTCTTTTGGGGGCTGACTTGGAAAAGAGACTAAATATTGTACACTATGGTAGACAATTCCAACAGACCGGGTCGTCTTGACAAAGGGTAATGTACAGTACTTGGGGAAGGGGCGGAAATCTGGCCTTGAGCCGCCAAATTGAATCCCTGGACACAGCAAGTCACAATAAAAGGGTATGGGGGAAAGGAAAAGAGGGGGAAGGGAAGCGTGCCCTGCTATGGATCATCCATTAAGCTGTCTGTTGAATCTGGTGTAATGTTAAGCAGACCAAAGAGAGGCTGCTATTCAAAATTATGCAGTCTGAACTCATGCATGCACTCAACCTTGTCCGCAGAGTTCTAGTGCTACATAAACCTATTTGCTAAGGCCCATATTTCTCTTTTTTTATTTTATGAGTGTGGAGAAAGAGAGGTTGCTGCCTCCTCACCTGTGTCCCACTGTGAGCCCGAACGTCTATTGAGAGCAGTCCTGGAGCACATTTAAACACGTGCCACGAAGAAAAGGCCTCAGAGCTTCTGCGTTGTGCTGCTTGATCATACATATGTATGAAATGAGGATTTGACAGTGTAGCAAACCATTGGAGAAAAAATCAAGGAACTCAAAGGAAAGTGGATTTTTCAGTCACCAGCTCCCATCAGCTCCAGCCAGCATGGCCAGTTGTCAAAGATGATGATGACGACGATGACAACAACAACAACAACAACAACAACAACAACAACAACAACAACAACAACGTTTATTATTTGTACCCCAATTATCTGGCTGGTGGGAGCTGGAGTCCGATAGTGTCTTAAGGGTCACCACAGCTTCCCTATCCCTGCCTTAGACTACTGGTGTGAGCTGTATCAGGTCCGAATATTATATGCAGGGCTTTTTTTCAGCCGGAGCTCACAGGAGCTCAGTTCCGGCACCTCTCAGGTGGGTGTCATTGCCATTCTAAGAAAACAAGAGAGAAGTTCATGATGAGCTCCGGCACCTCTTTTTCTAGGAAAATAACACCAATTATATGTAATGTATTTCTTAGTGGCTGACCCACAATTGTAGTTTTCTTTCAGGTATAATATTTAACGAAGACAACAGCCAATTTATATACTTGTAGCTGGGCTAGAAAATCTCCCAATGCCATCCATCAGGTCAATCAACCCACAGAAAAAAGTCAGTTAGGGACTGGGCCTGATAAGTGAGCAAAATGGGAGTCTAATATCATCTTTTTGGCACCCTGTTTCCCTGAAACATGGTTCGAGATCTGCCTGCCTGCCTTCTTCTGGGCTCCCCCCTTCCCCTGTGCCCCCACTTTCTTGAGCTAACACCAATTTATCTTTCTCTTTTGCTCCTCATCTCACTTTGAATGCTAGTTCTCTCAAGCCTGTGTTGGACTTGGACAAGAGAGGCCCAAGGATGAAGCTCATTAGGTGATCATTGGGCAAGTCACTATCTCTCTGTCTCTCCAACCTACCTCGCATGATTGTGATATGGATAAAATGGCATGAGAATGGCATGAGAAATCCACCCACTCCCAGCTCCTTTGAAGAGCAGGGCAGTTTAAATGTGTTATGTCGTATCTTGCAATTTTTAGTTGACTTGCAAATCTGCTCCAAAACTCTTCTGTATTTTTTACACGAAGGTTTTGTGTGGTTTTTAAATGTGACTAGTCTACATCGAATGCTGTAAACTGAATCTAAGCTAGATAAATGTAGTCTATGATGATAAATGTAGTCTGGACAACTCACTGGGGTAGGCAGGGACCTCCAGGTATCCCACCTGAGGGAAGGCAAAGCCTATGCTGATGGGGCCACCCCAGATCCAGGGCTGCACGCGTCCACGCAAAGGGCGCCCCCCGTTTTAAGTGGGGAGCGGTCATTATAATTATTTTTAAATCCTTTAGAAAATTCATCAGAATACCAGTGCAAAATTCTCCTAAAAAATACAGTTTTGTATGCAATTTTGCCTAATATACACATTTTTTAGAAAATTCTCCTTATATTGTGCATTTTTTGATGTCACTTACATTCATATGTGTCAGAGTCACCCGTGGTCCCAGCTCACAAGAGACCAAAGTCCACTGCAGCTTATGTACAAAAGCTTTTATTGAAGAACATTATTAGCTTTACATCCGAGGTCCGTGACTCTACGTCTGTTACACTTAGACCGCCGAAGTCCCCTCTGAGTCACTCCCGCCCCGACACCAGTTTAAGAGGCTTGTACTGGTCCACCTCTTTCTCTCTTTCCTTTTCCGCAGGGTCTTTCTGCCCCCCTGTGTTCTCTCCCTTCGGGACTCTCCAGAGGCTGAATCCTCTGCCGCCTCCTCCCCCCTCCTTCGGGCTTTGGGACCAGGCTCCTCCCCAGGACTCTCTTCATTTCCGCGCGCCTCCCATTTTGAACTTGACGCGCGTACGTTGCTCCTGACCTTCCTTTCGACAGTTACACTGCCCTCGATACTACTTTCCTCCCCTTCCGGCAGGACGTCTTGCCCTGATCTCCTTCCCCTCTCTGCTTCCTGTTCTGCTCCTTCTGACACACTGGTCACTCCTCCCCCCTCACTCCGTTCCAGCGGAGCAGCCGGTCTCGCTCTCCAACTCCCACTGGGGGTTCCCCCTTCGTTTCCCTGCTCCTGACTGCTTCCCCCTCTAGCTCCCCTTGGCTTGACCAGAGGGGCTCCCTTTTGGGAGTCCTCCGATTCACTGGACGGACTCATGGACAATCTTGGGTCATTGTCATCCTCTTCCTCGTCAGTCTGGAATCCTTCCCCCTCACTCTGCGTCTCTCTCCCTGAACCCCTGACAATATGTATATTAGTTGAGTGGGCAATCTTTTGTCTGTCAAGGGACACTTTCCCTTCAGGGAAATTTGTTGTGCTGCACTCCAACTAATCCAGAAATCAGCAACTAGACTGGTGACTGGGAGCGGCTTCCGAGACCACCTAACACCTGTCTTGAAAGACCTACATTGGCTCCAAGTACGTTTCCGAGCACAATTCGAAGTGTTGGTGCTGACCTTTAAAGCCCTAAATGGCCTCAGCCCAGTATACCTGAAGGAGCGTCTCCACCTCATCATTCAGCTTGGACACTGAGGTCCAGTGCCGAGGGCCTTCTGGCAGATCCCTCACTGTGAGAAGTGAAGTTACAGGGAACCAGGCAGAGGGCCTTCTCGGTAGTGGTGCCCACCCTGTGGAACGCCCTCCCATCAGATGTCAAAGAAATAAAAAAACTATCTGGCGTTTAGAGACAACTGAAGGCAGCCCTGTTTAGGGAAGTTTTTTATGACGGATGTTTCAATGTATTTTTAATCTTTTGTTGGAAGCCACCCAGAGCGGCTGGAGTAACCCAGCCAGATGGGCGGGGTATAAATAATATATTGTTGTTGTTGTTGTTGTTACTTCTTTGACTTCTGCCACCCCATATTTTCCTCTCTCTCCCTCTCCCTCCCCACCTAGAAGGACAGGATGCATTTTATACCACTGGTGGAGATACACATTCCTTTTGCCAAAGGTCTGAAATGATATCTCTCTGAAGGCCTCACGCTAAGGGCTGCAATTTGACCATCTCAGCACTATAGGTATAGAGGCTGAAGTTGGTGAAAGAGGCGATGTTTATCAGAAAGTTCAGGAATTGTGCTTTCCATCACTAGTCAGTAACTGTGTTTTGCTTAAGTATTTCCACATGTGTTAACAATGACCGCTCCCCACTTAAAAAACGGGGGGCGCCCTTTGCGTGGACGCGCGCAGCCCTGGATCTGGAGTGGCCCCATCAACATAGGCTTTGCCTTCCCCCAGGTGGGATACCTGGAGGTCCCCGCCTACCCCAGTGAGTTGTCCAATCCCACCTGGGGGAAGCGTTGCCAGGGAAACCAGGCCAGGTAGGGGGAGGGATTACCTGCCCACACAATAGAGGGTGGATCTTAATTGGTAATCCTCACTTGGCTCCAGAGCTTCTCCCACCCTACCCACCCTCAGTTAATGTCTTCTTTTGCAGGTTAACTTTTCTTCATAGGTTTTGCAGGTTAACCTGTCTCCACAGGTATGCAGGCGCTGCTACGATAAGGTCGCTGTTAAAGGGCTGGAAAGGAATTTCCCTGCATTGGCAGGTTTCGCCTTTCCCGTAGCAAAACGTCACAACTTTGGCGGTATCAGGCCTTGGGCGGAATCCTTTAGTCCATCTTCCTCTTTGCGGCGGCGATACCAGGGTTCCCCGTTAAAGGGGTTTTTGAAGGGAGGCTTTGGCCGTACGCCGAAAGGTCGTCATTGCTCTCCCCTGCGGCGGCGTAACGGGGGCGGCTATCTCTGCTTGAACATATGTTCTCCAGAGCCGGCCCATCCCCCCCCACACACACACTGGATAACCCTGATGCTCCCTAGGTCCCCGGCTGGGGACTAGGGAGGGAGAACGCCCAATGCCTGAGCCAAGGTCTACCCACATTTGAAATTTAATAAAGTTGTGGCCAATTTAATCCCATAGCACGTTGTCTAGAGTCGTTATTCCACATGACGGGGGGGACCACTCGGGATCTGGGGACTCCGCCTGTCCACGCAATGATAATCACAAATTGCGGTACGGAAATGGGAAACTGAGAGAACTGAAATGGATAGATCTGTCAATACCGGCTCCCATGTCAGCTCAAGCTCCTGTCAGTCATATCTACAGGCCTAGGACATGCATACACTGTCAACGCAGCAGTGCAGCAGCACTTATTCATTTTGTCCTCCCAGATCATATCATCTATTTTCTCCTTGTCCTCAACAGGCTCCAGAATTCCGCAGCCATTCCTTTTCAACATAGCACTACTTGAAACACAACCCTCGGCTGGTTCTGCCAAAAGCTACACCTGCGAGTCCTCCTGCATGTCTGTGCTGTAATAGAAACTTGGCAGCGCAAATGTGTTGCTGAGGAAGACCTGCAGCGTCAGTGTGTTGCTTCTCCTGTGCCGGTACACAGTGTAGCTCCATGCTGAATGTATCCACAGTCTTTTCCCAAGCGGCACGCACACTTTAGAAAATACGTTGTATAAATACCTGTCTTCCTAGCACCATCTGACAGATTTATATGGTTTTCTTCTGGCCCTTTGAGGTAAGAGGACAAAGTTGCAGAAACATAGAAGCAATTGTGTTTATAGAGTTACAGTTTCATAGACTTCCTGAAAGCCAAGATGCAATTGTGAGAGGTGCATGACTCCGGACTGAAGCAAAAACGAAAGGAAGATGCCCTAGTCCAGGTTAGACCACTGGTCGACTGGGCTCAGCATTGTCCACACCAGTATTGGAGAACCTTTGGCCCTCCAGATGCTGTTAGACTACAGCTCCCATCATCCGTGTCCATTGGCTATGCTGGCAAGGGTTGAAAAGTAGGCTGAAGTTGCCCAATCACATCTGGAAGGCTATAGGTTTCCCATTCTTGACCTAGGGGTAGTTAATATACTGTCCTCCATGTGTTGTTAAACTACAACTCCCAGCAACCCTAGCAGCATGAGGATTGATCAGGGATGATGGGATTTGTAGTCCATTACCTAGAGTTGACAATGATTGAGCCTGGGATCTTTTGCATGCAAAGGGCATGCTCTGCCACTGAGCTAAGGCCCTTTCCCCTTAATAATACAAAAAGCTTCCTATACTTTTCTTTTTAAAAAATAAGATAAAATCACAGATGCAATGATCCAAACAATGCAATGATAAAGCAATCACAAGCTTTGATAAAGTAGCCACAATATTTTCCTCCAGTGCTCCATTTACAACAGATCCAGGGATTTCAAGTTGAAAGCAATTAGCTTTGCCGGAAAACAGAGAAAAACACTTTAATCTGTATGCACTCTTTTAACAAGACTATCTGCTTAATTACAGTGCAAAAGAGCCATTTAGACAGGCTGCTTACACAGCACTCCCAACATGGAAAAGAACAGTTGATTGGGCCTTTATTAAAATCTGGTTGGAGGAATATCTGTATCAACATAGCATGCAGGATAGCAAAGTCATTCCTAGTCTAGCCCACAAGCAGGGGAAATTGAATGTGGGGACAGTTCCAGTGGACCTGTTTACTGAGCATTCAACCAGACTTGGGTATGTAGGGAGGCCAGACCACATTCCATCAACGCTGGTGCCATCACACACTTCCCACTGCATTTCCCTGTCACCCTCCTTATCACAAAAGGTTGATCCTTTGGCGGAAGTAGGTTTGTTGAGCCAGATCCCCAAATCAACTGGAAAGGCACAGCCTGAGCTCACCATTATGAGATTGAATCTCACCCCCAAAATCTGGAAGTGCCCAGAGAGACAGGGGAAAAGAATGGTGGATGTTGTTTAGGCTTCTGGAGAAATTACCTCAGAAGCAGATGGTTCTTTTTCTTCACTCTGGAATACAGTGGTGCCTCGGGTTAAGTACTTAATTCGTTCCGGAGGTCTGTTCTTAACCTGAAACTGTACTTAACCTGAAGCACCACTTCAGCTAATGGGGCCTCCCGCTGCTGCCACGCCGCCGGAGAACAATTTCTGTTCTTATCCTGAAGCAAAGTTCTTAACCTGAATCACTATTTCTGGGTTAGCGGAGTCTATAACCTGAAGCGTATGTAACCTGAAGCGTATGTAACCGGAGGTACCACTGTAATCATGATAATAATTTTATTATGTATACTGGGTTGCCCCAGTCATTCCGGGCACTTCTAACAAACATAAAAACGTAATATAACATCAAACATAAAAAACTTCCCGATACAGGGCTGTCGTCAGAAGTCTTCTAAAAGTTGTGTAGTTCTTTATCTCCTTGACATCCGATGGGAGGGCTTTCCATGGGAAGGACGCCACTGCCAAGGAGACCCTCTGCCTGGTTCCCTGTAACTTCTTGCAGTGAGGAAGCTGCCAGAAGGCCCAATGTTTGTGTAAAAAGGCGTATGATATGTTTTCTCCCACCCACTCCCATTTAATTCATAGGGACTCCTCAAAATTCTTAACTGTATCTAAATGACAAAAGCTCGCCACTGAAAAGTTGCCAGATCTCTTAGTTGCTTTGTTTTGCTTAGGTAGCTTCCATGAGGTGGAACGTGCCTCCAGCTTTGCGTGCTGCAGGATCTTCTTCTGCCTTCTTGGAGTTTCGTGTCTTCTCAGGGGAATCCAAATTACAGTTTGAGGAGCACTATGTTAAAGGGGGCACGCAGGTGGCACTGTGGGTTAAACCACAGAGCCTAGGGCTTGCCGATCAGAAGGTTGCGGTTCAAATCCCCGTGACGGGGTGAGCTCCCATTGCTTGGTCCCTGCTCCTGCCAACCTAGCAGTTCTAAAGCACGTCAAAGTGCAAGTAGATAAATAGGTACCGCTCCAGTGGGAAGGTAAATGGTGTTTCCGTGCACTGCTCTAGTTTCACCAGAAGTGGCTTAGTCATGCTGGCCACATGACCTGGAAGCTGTACGCTGGCTCCCTTGGCCAATAAAGTGAGATGAACACCGCAACCCCAGAGTCGTTTGCGACTGGACCTAATGGTCAGGGGTCCCTTTACCTTTATGTTAAAGAGACTAAGGTATTGTGCTTGGGTAAAGGAATAACTTTCTTAATGTGAAGAGGCAACTAGTGGACTCTCTAGGAGAGCAGCCTACTTATGGCCTATTTGATTCAATATGTTTTATTATTAAGCTGATTGAAGGAAATAGGAGCATGTTGATGGAATCTGCAGATAACACCAAGCTAGGCAGTATTGTTAATGAAGCGAAGGAGCAGGAAATTATGCAGGATGAATTTGGGTGACCTCATGAACTGGAGTAATATAAATGGAATGAAATTCAATAGCACCAAGTGTAAGATCATGCATTTGAGGACAAACAATAAGTATTATTTTTGTAACTGGCTGAAGGTTTCATTTGCTGGAAACAACTAAATAAAGAGATAATGGGGTATTTGGTTGATTACATGATGACAAAGAGCCACCAAGCTGCTGCAGTTGCCAAGAGGGCAAACTCACAACTTGAAAATATCCGTGTGAGGTCTCTAGACAGCCAATACAAGCAGCCCGGTTGAGTCACACTTTGGCCCAACTGGAAGTAAACACAGCCAGGCCGAAAAAGGGATACTGTGGTTCTGCCACATGCTCTGTGCATGCCTTATGTCTCTCCTGATACCCACATAGAGAGAAGGGGTAAGGGCCAGCCCAATATATTCTGCTGATTGTGACAGAAGGCAAATTGGTGTCTTCTCCCAATTTGACTTACAAATTAGCAACTAATATTTACTTCCAAACTGGTGATGGGACAGCATCCACTCTCATCCCTGAGGACAGAAGGCTAACTCAGGTGGTGCAGGCCAGGTTCAGTAGCACACAGACTCTGACTTCCAACAGCTCAGGGGTGGACCCCAGCATCTGCTGTTTGAGGAGGACATTTTGCTCTGCTCAGGGATAGGATGAGCCCTGAGTGGAAAGCTGACAAGAAGGGCCTACTCTCCAACATGTCACAATGATAAACCAGGATACTATCTTCTCCGCAAGTCACATGGCCCACACAAGATTGTGGTCCTGAAAGAGCACTTTGGGGCACAGCACCCAAAAAAATGAGTTTTGGGGTGCTGTACAAGATCACAGCCCCCCCCCAAAAGCACCTTTTTTGGGGTGAGATTGTGGCGTGAAATTGTCCAAAATGGCTGCCATGCTCTCTTGGGGGGGAAACAGGATGTTCTGGTTTTTCCAGGACAGTTGAGGGTGTCCAACTAAAAGGGAGTTTGGAGGCAAACAGTGGTATTGAGAAGCTCAGTTGACAAGCAAGGCCTAGATTGCCAAGGGGTGTCAACGTAAAAAGCCGCTGCCTTCATTATCCATATGCCAGTCCCACCATGAGCCTCTTTGTATCCCTACCTGCCTAGCAGAGACAAAACACAAAAGGGCATGAAGTATGATTGTTTTCCACATGGCCTCAGCTTGCTTAAATCTCTCCTGTGATTACAAAGTCATGGTGATGTTCTTGAGTTCTAAGGGGACCTAAACTGATGGTTCCACTGTAGTATTCTTTACATAAGTATTTCTACCATTTCAGAAAAGAGCAAGAAGTTTCATTGCTTTGAAAGGCCATTTGAGACTTTTTGATTTGGAGTGGGAGTTGACACCAGGCCAACTAAGGCTGATGGGAGTTGCAGTCCAACAACATCTGAATGGGTCACAGCTTCCCCGGCTTGGCTTTGGGGAATCAGAGTTTCCTCCCAATTTTCCCCCAGTGCAAGTTACCCTAAGAAAATCACTCCAATTTCCATAGGGAAACTGCATCTGGAAAATCAGCCAGAAAACCCCCATCACTGTCTTTACTTGATGACTATTACACTTGACCATTTAGCCATTAAAACAGCTCATGACAATGAATTTCGCAGCATACGCTCTCAGCATAGTAGAAAATAGTAATGAGCGGCTCTCCATTTCAAATAGCAAGTGCAATATTCTCTAGCTCCAAGACACTCGGATGCTTTCTGTTTAGATTGCAGTTTTCCATTCATTTTGTTGGATGAGGATGACTTCAGTAAATAATTCAGAGGAAGATAAAGTTGTGGATTTAGGCAGCTGTTGAGATAGCCTGAAAGATAAAGTCTTGAAGAAATAAGACAAAAAATAATGTAGATCTTTCAAGATGACATCATGTGGATAAGACATGACCACAAATAACCTACAGTAACCTTTCAAATTAGTTTTTTCCTGACTCCATAAAGCAATATTTTATTTGGCAAGCCTTCACTGGCAAGCACTTTTGACAGCTCTATTTGTTTTCTGTAACCAGGAAGATACAACCAGAGTTTTCACGTAGGCTTCCTCCAGTGCGGTGGTTTTTTGCCATTTTTGGTCTCTTTTATTACAGTTTGCTGCTGCTCAATATTTTTCTTTGGAATGTGTATTAAGAGCAAGGATATGAATAAAAGAAAAGCAATCTCTATAACTATGCTGGCTATACTTCCCCAGCTATAACATCGCCGCATCCGAAAAAACACAGTTATGACAGGTTAATACTAGCTGGAGCAGTTTATAGTTTGGATTTATGAAAGGGTGTGCAGCTGCGAACATATAAATGGGAGGAAATCCTTCTTTAGCTGTTGATGCGCTGAATGAAACTAACAATCCAATATGGAACTGTATAATGTGGATCTAGATGAAGTAAATTATTGGGGTGGGGAGGAAGATCCTTAAAAAGCATTACAAGTCAAAACAACAACAAAATGTTGCAGTATGGACTGCTGTTGGCGATTACAGCTGCTCCACTCCATTCTCCTCCCCTTCTTTCAGTTTATTGATCTGCCAACAACTCACAATCCCACAAGAAGCAGTCAGTCCCCATTTGGGATGCTCTCCCACTAAAATAAAATAAAATAAAATAAAATAAAATAAAATAAAACTTTGCCTTTTCCCCAAGCCTGTCACTTTTTTCCTCTTGTGTGTTGGTAGCTATAAAAGTAGCTTACATGTGAGAAGGGGAATGGGGAATCTGTCCCTGCTGGCGTTATTGGATTGTAGGTAAATTGCAAATAAATAAAACCTAAAAGCCATTAAAAACAAACATAACTGAGCAGGGCCGGATTTAGGTTTGATGAGGCCCTAAGCTACTGAAGGTAATGGGGCCCTTTATATGTCCAGCTGTCCTTTGTCAACAACAAATTGTCCCTGTTTTTTGTGTTGGATATAAGCTATATGGCAATTTATGGACCTAATAGGTATCTAAAGCCATTTGCACAGTACAAAATATGTATTTTATCAAAGTAATTGTTGAACTGAAATACAGTGGTACCTCGGGTTAAGTACTTAAATCGTTCCGGAGGTCTGTTCTCAACCTGAAACTGTTCTTAACCTGAAGCACCACTTTAGCTAATGGGGCCTCCTGCTGCTGCAGCACCGCCGGACCACGATTTCTGTTCTCATCCTGAAGCAAAGTTCTTAACCTGAAGCACTATTTCTGGGTTAGCGGAGTCTGTAACCTGAAGCCTACGTAACCTGAAGCGTATGTAACCCAAAGTACCACTGTACAAGAAAAAGCATATTAATTGTGAAGCGCTGTTGCTGTATTTACAGGTAGGTAGCCGTGTTGGCCTGCCGTAGTCGAAACAAAATAAAAAAATTCCTTCCTTAGAGACCAACTACGTTAGTTTGTTATTGGTATGAGCTTTTGTGTGCATGCACACTTCTTCAGGTACTGTTGCTGTATGTATGTTTTATTTTATTTGTTTTTTATCTTATCTTTTGGAAATGTACATCTAGTCATTTTTTTTCCTTTAAATTTTTTGGGGGGCCCCAAGAGAGTGGGGCCCTAAGCTATAGCTTGTTTAGCTTATACGTAAATCTGGCACTGTCACTGAGAGAAGACGAGAAAGGACATAGACATATACCGTATTTTTTGCACCATAACACTCACTTTTTTCCTCCTAGAAAGTAAAGGGAAATGTCTGTGTGTGTTATGGAGCGAATGCCTGCGGCAGGGGGGATCTGCTGCAGTCGTGAGCAGAGGATCCATGGTTCCCCTTCCTTCCCTCCTCCGTGGTTACAAAGCATGGATCCTCAGGATTTTTGCATTGGGCTATTCCAAACTCACTGTCAGATGTCTTTTTTTTTTATATAAATATTTATTAAAAAAATTTTGGATACAAATGCACAAATAATAAACAACCTTACTTATATCATAACGTGGTTTCATCACTTCTTTGGACTCCCTCACGTCTCCCGCTCCCATTTACTTCGTTAAAAGGTTTTTCCAAGCAAATTATCAGTCAGATCACATGTCTGTGGCCACAGCATGAACCACAAAAATCATATATCCACTATTTCGTTTAGAATTTTTTTTTCTTGTTTTCCTCCTCTAAAAACTACGTGCGTGTTATGGTCTGGTGCGTGTTATAGAGCGAAAAATACGGTACTTTATATATGGATGCTTTGATCTCATGGGGGCATGAAAGAGATAGTTGAAAACCCCATAATAAAGAGAAAAATAGTATAGACACACATAGGCCTACACATGAGATTTAAAACTGTGTTGAGAGGTAGGATCTGCACACAAAAATCTCCCCGCCCCCCGCCGCCGCCACATGTCCTCACATGAGCAGGTTCTTCTCAGACCTTTCAACGCTGAGTGCAAAGGTTCTGCTCCCTACCTCTCTCGCCCTGACTTAGTCACTGTGATCCACTTGATGGTCACCTCCAGGCTTGATTATTGTAACTCACTCAATGTGGGGCTGCCCTTGAGATTGACCCAGAAACTCCAGTGGGTGCAGAATGCCGCAGCAAGACTCCTTACGGGGTCCTCGCCACGGGATCACATTCACCCAGTGCTATACAAGCCGCACTGGCTCCAGATGGAGTACAGGATGAGGATTAAGGTGCTGGTTTTAACCTTTAAAGCCCTAGGACCCTTGTACCTATGGGACCAACTCTCCTGGTATGTCCCACGGAGGACCTTATGGTCTTCAAATAAAAATATCTTGGAGATCCCAGGCCACAGGGAGGTTAGGCTGGCCTCAACCAGAGCCAGGGCTTTTTCGGCCGTGGCCCCGACCGATCTGGTGGAACGCTCTGTCACAAGAGATTAGGGCCCTGCGGGACTTGATATCCGCAGGGCCTGCAAGACAGAGCTGTTCCACCAGGCATTTGGCCAAGGCACAGTCTGACCCCCTCCTTCTGTAATCCTCATAGAACTCTAGCCCAATGGTTGCCATTAATTTGATTCTGGATTCATTTTAGAATTAACTGACTGTGATTTTATGTAAATTGTGCTATTTTTTACTGTTATTAGCTGCTCTGAGGCTGGCTTTGGCTGAGGAGGGTGGAATATAAATTAAAAAATTATTATTATTATTATTATTATTATTATTATTATTATTATTATTATGCATTTAGAAACCTCCATGCAATCAAGGACCCTTATACAACAGGGACTCACAATTGTGCAGAGGCTTCTAAATGCACCCAGAAAAGTGTATAAAGAAGACCCTGATCAATACACAAAGTTCTAAGAGGACGCTTTTGACACAATTTTAACCCTTGTGTGTTCAGGTGAATGCCTGAAGATCACTACAGTCAAGGAAATCATAATTTACTAGAAAAAAATTGAACATGGGGCTCATGGGTTGACATCCAATGCCCTTTAAAAATGCGTTGGGGAGGGGGCGTTATTGGGTTGTTCTTTTATTTTATTTTTGTCATGTATTTTGTGTTTTTAAATTGTGCTTTTATGTTGAGAGCTGCTCCGAGACATGCAAGTATATAAACTTAAAAACAAAAAAGCAAAAACAAAAATTTGACCGAATACACAATGGCAGAGAGCACACAAGGCCACAAACATACAATGCAGATGTATCTTATTATACAATGCAATTGCACAATGCAATACAGTGCAGATGCACATCCTTCACATGGATTCAACGCATCATCCTTCACATACCTATAACCAGCTTTGGATTGGGGAAGAGGAACTTACATTGGCACCAGAAATGTGTGAGCTCATGGAGCAAGCAGCATAGACATGATAGCACGGCAGACACAGATTTCGCCTTGCACACTATGTCTGGTGCGGTCAAGAACAGATCCATCCTTGCAAGGTGCGTGTCTATTAACGAATAATGGATTATTTAAATGCAGCTAGTATACTGTTCTCGGATTTCTGAGCAATATTGCCTTCCAACATACAACTTGAATGGAAAGTTCCAATAATTAAACTTGCTCTACTGACCTAACCAAAATTAACAGGCTTTGCAACAGTACAGCCGTCCACATAAAAACAGGAAGCCAGATTTCCCCAAGTAACTCTGATTCACCATGAGAAAAACAGCTGGTTCTCTCCCTTAACGTGCAAGTTTGTAGGGCAGGGATGAAAGGATGTATATGTATGATATCCTCTCTTTAAAATGGGTGTGTGCGCATGTTTTTTTTCCCCCAGTGGAAGTTTTCCAGCACTGATTTCTGCAGGGGCCTGGCCCCAAGATAGTCTGAGTTAAATACAATCTTTTCTTTGCAAAAATGGTTTTATTTTCAATGAACTGGGGGTTGGGGGGGGGAGCCAATTAGCCTAACATGCATATTTTTCTACAACCAAAAAAACAGGAGTTATGTCTTCCACTTCCAAAGAGATCAGAAAGGAGGGGGGGGGCTCTCTTAACAATATTCACTGTTTAAAAAACAACAGCAAAACCCGGGGATTTTGTGTCACTGTTTCTCAGCAGTTATGCTACATTTTCCCCTGTAGACTGCTGAGACGTTTGATTTTTTTTAAGGAAAAGTTTTGCTCCACATGATTGCACATCTGCTCGACATGTGTGGCTGGAGCCTGGGTTTTCAGGCTGAATGTCCTGCTAAATGGACAGAGTGGGCAGATCATTCCTTGGAGAGGGGAGAATCTGCCTCTTGTGGATTGCTGCCAAATGCTGCGGTGTAATAAAGAAAAGAAAGCTGCTCATTCAAATTGCTCTGAAATGAACTGTGTCTTCTCCCAAAAATACCATCTGGCTGCGATCCCTCGAGGCTTGGTCATAACACCTAGGTTTGGCAGGCTTTGCCTGATGGCTGCAGGCATCTCCACGCGGCTGGGATGTGTGGAACCGTTTTAAAAGTGGAAGAAGGGTTGTTGTTGTTGTTGTTGTTGTTGTTGTTGTTGTTCCTCTTCTCCCTTTCAAGAGGCTCAGATTATGTCACAATGATTGTGAAGGGCACAGGATTAATAAAGGGTGGCGCTGTGGGTTAAACCACAGAGCCTAGGACTTGCTGATCAGAAGGTCAGCGGTTCAAATCCCTGTGACAGGGTGAGCTCCCGTTGCTCGGTCCCTGATCCTGCCAACCTAGCAGTTCGAAAGCACGTCGAAAGTGCAAGTAGATAAATAGGTACCGCTCTGGCGGGAAGGTAAACGGCGTTTCCGAACGCCTTGCGAGTCAAATGTTTTGGCTCCCGAACGCCGCAAGCCTGGAAGTGAGTGTTCTGGTTTGCAAACATTCTTTGGAACCTGAACATCCGACGCAACTTCCACAGCTTCTGATTGGCTGCAGGAGCTTCCTGCAGCCAATCGGAAGCCGCGCCTTGGTTTCTGAATGTTTTGGAAGTCGAACGGACTCCCAGAATGGATTCTGTTCGACTTCCAAGGTACCACTGTAGTTCATCCTAGGGGCTGAAGTCCCTTCGCCCCTCCCAATAAACAAATGAGGGGGCTGCCTCCCCAAGTTGATGGGCATTACCATTCAAATTCAAATGTGGCGCATCATGGGATCTACCATGCATGCTGGGGCTTACCAGGGCCCCTTCAATATTTTATTCAAGTTGGCACCCCTGTAGCCTTATGAAGATGGGTTTGAAGGGGTTCAATGCAGAAAATGTCACATCTTTCAGTCAATCTTTCAATGGTTTGGCACATGAGCAGTTCCTTGCGATCCCCATTGGCTTTATATGCTGCCCACCTGTTTTCTGTAATGATGTGGTGGCATGGTTAAAGGAGGTTATGCAGACGTTGAGGAAGTCACATGGATGCTTCAGAATGTGCCATGCTGTGTCCCAAGCCACCCAGCCCATACCTCAGTTTTAACATTTTCATATTAATCATGCCAACTGGCCTTGAGTCCAGCTGAGGTCAAAGGGAACTCACAGAGCTGGAGTGGAGAACCTGGGACCTCACAGATGCTGCTCAGCTGCAACTCCCATCAACCCTCACCATGGCCCACACTGGTTGGGGCTGATGGGCATTGGAGTCCAAAAACATCTGGATGGCCACAATGGAAGGTTTCAGGACCAATGGTCTGACTCAGTTGAAGGCAACTTCTGTGGTTCCCAATATCTGAATGTTCTCCTGTTATAGATAGCTGTGATCAGTGTTAATTACAAATTCATTATCTGCAGATATTTACAGATATTGAGCAGCAACAGGCTGGTAATAACTAAGGACTCAGCTAGATTAGTTAAAAAACAGTGCTTTAAATGCATTATACACATAGAATCATAGAATCATAGAGTTGGAAGAGACCACAAGGGCCATCGAGTCCAACCCCCTGCCAAGCAGGAAACACCATCAGAGCACTCCTGACATATGGTTGTCAAGCCTCTGCTTAAAGACCTCCAAAGAAGGAGACTCCACCACACTCCTTGGCAGCAAATTCCACTGTCGAACAGCTCTTACTGTCAGGCGCTTACAGATGGCGCTGTAGAGCACACAACTTTTCTGTGTGATTTTACATAGAGGGTTTTTTGTTGTTTTGCTATAATGATTTAATTTATGACTTATTTAAAGTCGTTTTTTCCCTTATGTGTAGATCCACCCTAACCGTAGGAAACAAGCAAACAGCCATGCACAAGGAATCAGCTTAATCTGCTAAATCTATAGTTATTTAAAGGCAAATGGTATCTTAAACTAAAGCTCCCATCAACTCAATCTACTTACACTCCATGGAGTGTTGGCGCAGTTACAAAAAAATGGGAATCTGGCTCGGTACGTTTTATCTGAAGAACAAGGAGTTCCTCTGCAATAAATAAACAGTGTAAAGAAGAAGAAAAGGACGTGACATAAACACAGCAAAAGGCAGTTCCTTTATTAAAGCCACATCATTGGCTGTTAACACATATACAAGCTGGCAGGAGACATGAACAACTATCCCGCCATGTCCCCCGTTATTTATCACGGATGATCTTTACGAGAGAGAGAGAGAGTTCGTGCATAGGCTGTGATACCGAGTCAACAGCTGTCAGTGGGGGAGAAGGCCCATGCGATGTTATGTCCTGCAAAAAAGGGAATGTTCCCTGCTTTGACCAACTCGAAGACCGCTATTAGCATATGCTGAAGGGATTGTACTCACAGCTGAGCAGAGCGTTTTAATCACACTAGGTACACAACCTCCCTGTTTACACAAAGTGCAATCTGTGTCCTGGTGGAGTAAAATGGCAAAGTTGTTACTGAGCTGAGTGGAAGTGGGTTCTTTCTAGCTTTGTGGCTCTTTCCAGCATGAGAAAGAAAGAGAGGAAACTGCCCTCTATAGACCATCGAGAGCAATATTGCCTACACTGACCAGCAGCGGCTCATGAGGATTTCAGACAGGCTTATTCCCCCATCTCTTTTGGGGGACTGATCCTGGGATCTGACTGCAAAACAGCTGCTTCACCACTTAGCTATGGCCTTTCCCTAACCCAGCAATGCTCTATTTTATAGTTCTAAGATAACTGCAACTTGGCATTTCCTCCACTGTGGAATCTCTTGTTCTTTTCGGCATTTTCCACTCCCCAGTTGTGAGAGGAGGTTTCTATGCTCTGTTGCACCCCATAGCACATCCGCCTAGAGAAAGCCAGATGTGCGCTTCTTTAAAAGTCAAGGGGGTTCCATATTTTAAAGGGAATATAACACTTCTATAAAAATGCCATAGTGATTCACCTGAAGACTCAAGTCTTCTGAATACCCAGCCCTGTTTGTTAAGTTTTATAATTCAGTGTCCATACCAATCCAAATCTTGGCTGCAAGTTTACTCTTGCCTTTCTGAACTTACTACCTTCTTATCTGTCAACATCTGCCTTAATTGGAGTTAAATAATAATTAGGACACTTTGAACAGGGCCTTTGATTGCTTACCTAAGGCATGACTCCAAACTGATGCTCAAACATTAATTACACTGACAGCAGCGGAAAATGCTGAATTAACACTGTCGATATTTTGCAAAGGAGTCCAGTGTGAACCAAGTTATACATCAGGAATGGGGAACCTTTGACCCTCCAGATGTTGCTAGACTCCAGTTCCCATAGCCCTTAGCCATGGGTCATACTGGTTGGGCAGATGGAAGTTGGAGTCCAAAAACATCTGGATGGCCACTAATTCCCCATCCCTACTATACGGAACTGGTCTACAGTTTGTGAGAACCAGAGATGGGGACTGCAATATTTAGGGGGTTCCCCCCCTCTAATGGAGGCTTTCGTGAGCAGAGTCTACGTTACTTTGATGAGTGTAGAAAAACTCATTTTCCCAGGTCCATGCAGCTGATAACCTTTGATAGTTTTGCGCTTTCATTGCAATAGGTAGCAGAGCTAACTTGGGCCTGTATTTTATTACATGTCCCAGATTAGAAATTGGTTACATGGATGGGTCTCCGGTGCCCATATGAGACTACTCTACACACAAAATCTGCCCCTGTTGTCTCAACAAGTACATCCTGTTGTGCATGTCAGCATATGAAGTCAACCCTAACATTAGGTGGAATGGGTATGGACCTCCGGATGTTGCTGGACTACAGCTCCCATCAACCCTGACTGTTGACCATGCTGGCTGGGGCTGCTGGGAGTTGGAGTCCAACAACATCTAGCAAGCCCCAGCTTCCCCCACCATGGAGGTAGAGTGAGATGGCCACCAAAGGCAACAGATGACAGGGCTAGATGCAACTCCCCTCTGCTGTTTCTCTTGAACTTGCTTTCCCATCCTCCTGAGCCAGAGCTGCAACAACAGCCTAGTCATGTCTTGCCGAGTCAGGTGCTCCTAACACATCAGAGGTGGTGCAGCTATGATAATCCCGCTAACTAAGGGACTAGGCAGAGAGGAAGCCAGTGCAGATATGCCACAAACTGCTGGTGGGAGGACCATCACTGTTGCACTGGGGTTGGTCTGAGCAGGCAGAGGGCAGGAGCCAGATAGAGTGGTCTTGGGAGTGGAGGAACATCTCGTCCCATCGCCCATGTTGAAGGAAGATTCAACTGCTGGTCTCTTTGGCTTCTCTTCGGAACAACAACCTTTTCTAGCCAGTGGGCCAGATCCTGATTTTCACCATCACCTGACATCAAAATGACATCAAGTGACCCAAAGTGATTTTCAGCTTTTGGAGTTTAAGTGTGCATCCCAGAAGGCTCCTGCCACTGCCGATTGGCTGATCAGTATTTACATCACGGCTGCTTTTAGCAGGGATCCACTGCCCTATGGAATTCCACATTGTGGTTCAAATCTCCACTCAGCCATGAAGCTCACCTGCTGGGTGACCTTGGGCCAATCACCATGTCGCGGTTTCACCTACCTCGCAGGGCTCTTATGAGGATAAAATGTTTGTGTGTGGAAGGCGGGACCTCCCCACCTGCCCCAGAGCTCTTTTGGGGGAAGTGTGAGATGAACATGTAATAAATAAATAAATGTAACAACTAGGCCATGGGTAGGCAAACTAAGCCCCGGGCCCAATCCGGCCCAATCGCCTTCTAAATCCAGCCCGTGGGCGGTCCGGGAATCAGTGTGTTTTTACATGAGTAGAATGTGTGCTTTTATTTAAAATGTATCTCTGGGTTATTTGTGGGGCATAGGAATTTATTCATTATTTTTTTTCAAAATATAGTCCAGCCCTCCACAAGGTTTAAGGGACAGTGGACCGCAGTGGACCGCCCCCCTGCTGAAAAAGTTTGCTGATCCCTGAAGTGGCTTTAAATTAGGCTCTCAAACTCATAGTGAGCATCTACGGGTTAAGATTAAATCCAACCCTAAGACAAAGCAGTGGTGTGTAAATTAATATTCCCTGTTCAAATGGCATGATCAAACCTGAAAGGAAGGGGGATATCAAGTTGAAGTGAGACCGCTGTGCACAGATGCACCATGCATCATTAAGCTTGACAAAAACATTTTAGAGGAAACACAAGCTGTTTACAGTGCAGAAGGTACATTTGTATTCCCTCACACTTCCCTCATTTATTTCTCGTCTTTTTTTTTCTTCCTGATCTCAATTATTTTCTTTACCTGTTTTGTATGGCTTTATTTTCTCTTCCAGCTAATGCCTGAGCCTTGGTTGGGGAATCCCAAAAGGCAGCCTAACCCAGAGAGAGAGAGAGAGAGAGAGAGAGAGAGAGAGAGAGAGAGAGAGAGAGAGAGAGAGAGATACAGAGCCACAAAATGCAAATAGGTGAAAGAATCAGCTCTGCAGCACAGCTCTAGAGGAGCTCTAGAGCAGACGGGGAGGGAGTCCCTTACTTTCAAGCCATCATTTATTATACTATGGTCCCTCTGCTGGACAAAGGGAAGGACTGCATTATTGGCTAATAAGACATTTCCTCCTGCTTCAAAGCACAGGCCCCTGTGACTGGGTGTGCAGCGCAGATGGAACACACAGAGCTCTTTTGATTAAGGAGAATGCATCTCAGATGGTTGGATGCTGCAGTCCTGCAGCCAGTCTCATGGATATGGATCTGGTTCAGACATCCGGCTCAGAGAAAACGTCTTGTACCTAGAGGAGAGAGATAGACCCGGCCTTGAAACACACCGCATGAAAACATCTCAGGGACTTAAGAAGCGATCTGCAGGATCAGCCCCATCTAGGCCAGCATTCTGTTCTCAGAGTGGCCAACCAGATGGACATACATCAGAAGGCTCAGAAGATCTACATGTGATTTCTCCCCCTCCCAAGCTTGGTTCAAATGTTGGGGGACTCAGGGAAGACCAGGACTGTAACTTGAAATGGGTGCATCTCTGACACCACATTTCTACTGTGTCTAGTTGGCCACTGTGAGAACAGGATGCTGGACTAGATGGGCCATTGGTCTGATCCAGCAGGACTCTTATGTTCCTCTTATGTTCTTGTTTGCAGACTCTATTTTCCCTATTTTCCAGGGACAGTCCTGAATTTACAGAAGCCCTCCTGGTTTCTGATTTGATCCTGAAATGTCCTGCTTTTCCTTAGGACGTCCATATTTTCACTGGAGAAATGTTGTAAGGTATGGCGTTATCCAACCCCCGAGCTATCTGTAGGGGAAGTTTTTTTAAAAAAATGTTTAATGTTTACTTATGTTTTTATATATGTTGGAAGCTGCCCAAAGTGGCTGGGGCAACCCAGTCAGATCAGCGGGGTATAAATAGTAAAGTTGTTGTTGAATAGGACAACCCCATTTTCACTGGAGAAGTGTTGGAGGCTTTGTATTTGCATCTGCAAATATGTAAGTGGCATTCCTACAATCTGTGTGACCCTTCCACCCCTTTTAGGAGTGGAAAATATAGTGCACATTGGCCCAGGTATGCAAACATGCTTCTGTAGCTCATTCCCAGCTCCCCATCATGCAAAGGATGTCACCTTGGATTCAGTTGTCTGAACTGGCCTTAATTTTCACATTGACATCAGAGAGGCAACAGATGCACATCTTGTCTATAGATCCAGTCAAGCAAAAAGTGGCTTAAATTCAGGCTAGTTCTACTGCTGCCCCCTGGTTAGCACAGCAATGGAATGCAATTGGCCCATTCCTAACATCTACAACACAACCTAAGCCACGGGACTGCAAACTTTTTCAGTAGGGGGCTGGTCCACTGTCCCTCAGACCTTGTGTGGGGCCGGACTATATTTTGGAGAAAAGGGGGGGGGGAGAATGAATTCCTATGCCCCACAAATAACCCAGAGATGCATTTTAAATAAAACCACACATTCTACTCATGTAAAAACACCAGGCAGGCCCCATAAATAACCCAGAGGTGCATTTTAAATATAAGGACACATTCATGCAAAAACATGCTGATTTTCAGACTGTCCGTGAGCCGGATTTAAAAGGCGATTGGACCGGATCTGGCCCCTGGGCCTTAGTTTGCCTACCCATGACCTAAGCTTTCCAACCTGGGTTTTGCAGCTATCATTGCAAACTTTCTCTTAATTATGGCATCTTTTCAAATGAGTCTGTGTCATCCAGATAATGGTGTCCTACAAGCAGAAAGTTGGGCAAAAAATATCCCACCTGCCTTTGGGGTAAGGAATGAGCTTAACGAAACAATGGAAAGTGCAGACACAGAAATTGTAAATGACTCACACAAACTTGCAGAAGGCAGATAGTAAATCCTGTTCTCTGGCAGAGAATACGAGGATTATCTATATCTATTTCAGTCATCATTTCACAGAATGGCTGGACTTCAGTCACCTTAAGGCATAATTGATGGTGAAGGCAGCACTGGGATCCCTGCTCGCTACAAGAGATGGGTGATTGTTGCAGTGTAGACAAACTAACATATTTAGTTCCATTACATAACTGACTCCCTCCTTATTAACTTTCAGAAGTCATCTGTAAAAAGACTTGTTCACCCAAGCATTTGATGCCTGGAAGATATTGTTCCGCACAACTTTAGTTTATTTGCTGTGAGGATATGTGACTGTTTCAAAAAAATATGTTTATATGCCCTTAACCTTTAAAAAAAGTGTTCTCATTTATATTTAATCCTTTTGTTTTACCAGTTTCTTGTTTGCCTACCTGGCTTTCTCTGGGAAGAAGGAAACGATAGAAATTTCGGCTTGCACCCCATGCTAGTCAGAGCAGACCCATTGAAATGAATGAACCTAGGACTGTGTAAACCTTTCTGTTTAGTCTGCACCCAAGGCACTCCCACAGGGATGCAACATGCACACATTAGCCACAATCTACACATATTCTGCTGTTTCTTAGGGAATACTCCATTTTGAAGCTTCCTTCCCGTAAAACGCCCAACTTCAATCAGAATTGAGAATTGAGAAAAAGAACAACCTATCTGCATTTGAAGCCAATAATTTGAAGTGTTGGTGCTGACCTTTAAAGCCCTAAACAGCCTCGGTCCAGTATACCTGAAGGAGCATATCTACCCCCATTGTTCTACTCGGACATTGAGGTCCAGCGCCAAGGGCCTTCTGGCGGTTCCCTGACTGCGAGAAGCCAAGTTACAGGGACCCAGGCAGAGGGCCTTCTCGGTAGTGGCACCCGCCCTGTGGAACGCCCTCCCAACAGATGTCAAAGAAATAAATAACTATCAGACTTTTAGAACACATCTGAAGACAGCCCTGTGTAGGGAAGTGTTTAATATTTGATGAATCATTGTATTTTAATATTCTGCTGGAAGCTGCTCAGAGAGGCTGAGGAAACCCAGCCAGATGGGTGAGGTATAAATAATACATTCTTCTTATTATTATTATTATAGAATGTGTACCCAGCCTAAGTTAGTCAGGTCCATTAACATCAATGGGTCTCACTGAATAGCGCTGGCATTGGATACAACCCTTAATAAATAAATAAAGCTATCACGCCGGCAGCAAACCTTCTGTAGGCCTTGCAACATCTGAGCCCACATTCGGCTGCTGGATTGGACCTGCAGAGAAGTCCCATGGATGCCAATGCCATGCACACAGGGAGCATTTTGAACCCTTTGAACTTGGCATGTGCATCACATTAGTTATGGAAGGTTCCCATATGTACAAATCATAGCCTTTCCATTTGAAGTGTTAGTGATATGTTTATTTTGTTGACTATGTAAGTATGTATTTTGTTGACTATGCTCTTCAAGCCAAATGCCCAGAGGGGCTTCCAATAAAATAATTACAATGAGAAACAACAAAGAAAATTAAAAACGAATATCTGAGCAACAGCAACAGAAAGCTGGATTTAAAAACAAAAATCTAAGAGAGCCAGGAAAATAAAGACCTGGTGCCCAAAAAGGCGACGAGCTGCACCAGGCGAACTCTCTCTAGAAAAAAGCCAAGGCCAAGCTGCCATGATAGGGACATTCTCACCTTCAATTGCCACAGGTGGGAATAGAAACAGGGTGGTCATTTAATGCATCACCTGCCCCCAAAGAGGAAATGCATAACCCCAAAAGGAGGATAGTGATGTTCTCAAAATGTGACTGTGCTAACTGAGATGCGTACATGCACATTTTGAAACAATGACCACCATTTTGAATGCAGCCACCATAGTGGGAAAGGCCTGGTGTCTTGTAAGCTTGCTGGGTCTACTGCCCGGTTGCCAACTGTTGGTGGACAACTTCAAGGTCACTGTTTTCCACCCTGGTGGTACTCTGCCTTTAAACCAGACTTGGACAAGACAGTCCTTCAGCCGAGGACTTCTTCAGAGGACTTCCCTCTGACAGCACCTTCAAATACAGCTTCTGGCTCAGCTCTAACCATTACTTGTGGCTCAGCCTTGATGCCCTATGAAGAGGGTGACGATCTGTGCCTGCGTCAGATGTATCTCCTTACATACAGCAAAGAAACACAGAGATAGGAAGCAAAAGACACTGAGCATGAGAAGAGACCTTCTGGATCATACAACTGGCCAGCACTCTTGCTACATTAGCCAACTAAATGCCTATGGGAAGGCCACAAGCAGGACAGGGGCTGAAGCAGGAGTGTGCTCCAGTTCATTATGTGCGAAAATAATCTTATTTTTCTTTGAGCTTTTGCTGCAAATTACCCAGTGTACTATACAGGGCAATTTGTTCCTATTGTACCACAATGCTGGTAGTTGCAGGTGTGAGTAATTCAACTGCAACCTAAGCAAGTACATAAGATACAGAGTCACAGCACAGTGGATTTACTCCCTTGAAATCCTTTGCATGGAGCCATGTTTAATAAAGTGAATTAGGAGGAAAACCACATGTGGTTTTTTTAACTGCACTCCCTTAAAAATTGTCCAACTGCAGGGGGCATGAAAGGACCATTGAACAGTTATGTATCTTACTCATAGAATTTTACAGCAGATCTGAAAGTTTTCTAGGTGAATAACGCGCCTTGTGTTCCTTCTCCTTTTTGAAGCTTTTCTAAAGCAATAACAATATTGACCAACATGCACGGAGCCCTGAAGAGCAGCCACACCTAATTGACAAAATGATGCTAATCTACAGTATTTATGAATACAATATTGATATTAAAATCCAGTGCTTTTTTTCTGGGGGAAGAGGGGGGATAAACATTTTGTGAATCTAGGTGTCAGGAGTGCGTGCAGGAGCCAGGCCCTGTGACCGGTGGGGCTTCACAGGACTGGGGCTTTCCTAAGTTTGTTCGGAAGAGGCAGTGGCGTAGCGTGGGTTGTCAGCACCCGGGGCAAGGCAAGTAATTTGCGCCCCTAACCCCTAACCTGCCGCTGCCGCCAGCTTCTTCTTGCTGCTGCCTGGGCTGGGGTATTTACGGTAAGGTAGCCACGGCGGCGGTGGTGGGTCCGTGTCAGGTGATCTGAGGCGAGTTGCCGCTGGCGCTGCCGCCCAAACGATGCCGCTTGCCCGGAGGAGGAGGAGGGCAGCGAGGCGAGGAAAATGCAACATGTCCCAGCTGCAGCAGTGGCGGCGGCGGCGGGGCTGTGAGGAGGGGCTGCCTGGCGCGCCCTCCGCGGCCCTGACGTGCGGGGACCGTGACGAGCGCTGAGAGCCGCTGCCTGCCGGACGCCTTCAGCCCGGATGCGCGCACAGCTCGTCAGTTCCGCGAGACATGGGGCTCTGCTACAGCCTGCGCCCGAGGCTCTTCGGCGACTCCGGAGGCGGCGAGCGCCCCCCCCAGATGTTGCACCCAGTGCGGCCGGCCCCCCCTGCACCCCCCACACTATGCCACTGTGAAGAGGCAAGGTGCAGCCGCACAGGTGAGGCTGATTGGTAGCTCACAGCATCTGGTGGCAAGAGCCAGGAAAGGATATAAGGTCAGCATTTCCCTTTGGCTCTTTGCCACAGCAACACGCTTCCTGCCTTGCTGTGTTTGGCTTCTTGACTCCCTGCTTCCTGACCCTCAGACCCTTGACTCCTGGTTTCCTGACCCTCGGACCCTTGGCTTCCTGACACCTGGCTTCCTGACTCCTGTTCCTGCTTCCACCCTGCCATCTTGCCCCTGGTCCCAACATCCTCTGCCAGGACTTCAACCGCCCGTAAACTGGACCATGACACTAGGTTTCGGGGGGGGCGGGGATAAACATTTTGTGAATCTAGGTTTGACCTCATTGAGGGGCACTATTTCAATATGAGTAGGAAAATGAGAGTACCCCTAAACATTTTTAAGAAAAAAAGCACTGTTAAAATCTAAGGCACAACCCACTGGGATCATCTGTGTAGGCCCCACTGGATAGACAAATGTGAAACTTCCACTCATCTATCTTAGGCTTACATGGGATACGTTCTGTGGATTGTGTCCCAAATGAGCATGACTTCTTTGTTAACAAGCAGACAAAAGCAGGCAGACCTGTAGATAATGTTCATGGTTTAGGCTGTCAAACCCTCTCTAGGAACTAAGGGAGCAAACTGAAGTCACCACCCAGCCCAGCTGAGTGGGACTTTATGGAGGGACATTCCTTGCCTGCTGAGCATGGCAACTGGGGCAGAAGGTGGGGGGTGGTAAGTGGACAGATTTCTCCACCACCCTAGAGCTGGCAGAGCTATGGGACTTGAACTGGGCCTAAGGCTGTCATCCAAGGCTGACTCAGCTCTCATTTCAAGATTGCTGGATGTCAGCACACTTACTTCTGCCTGCAAATGTGGCGCTTCAGCAATGAGGACAGTGGGCAGCAAAGCCAGGAGCGAAATGGCCCTCAAAACATCTCCCCCTTTACAAAGAGTTCCTACGTAGACCCTTTCACCGTTCCATTTCATGAGCAGCAAAGCGTAAAGAAAGCAAACAAGGACAACACTTCTCAGCTCTGCCTCATCCTTTCCAAAAAGCCCTTCCATGGGCAGAAGAAGTGGAATGACCTCAGCACATTCCCCCAACCTCAACAAACAACTCAAAGGAGGGGTGATGGTCCTTTCCTCTCCTCTCCAAGATGCTGATCCTAACGCCACTGCTGGAAGCTCTACAGCCAGTCTGCCCCACGCTCACTTGGCTTCTGGACAGAAACTTCCACCAAGACCCCTCTAACGGGGTGCCCTGCATATGTTCAGGACAGGGTGGTGCACCACTTCACCCCAAATCTTGAAGGCTAGGATTCCACCCAATGCCTTAACGGCCACTCGTGGTGCCTCTTTAAGATGCCTTGCCACCAATCCACCAACAGCTGCAACCAACCAGAGATCCCCTCAAACAAATCCACCACCCAAAACTCATTCCCTGAAGTGGATAATTCCTAATTACTGAATGATGTCAGGATGGGGGTTGGCACGACTACCAAGTTGCTCAGTTGCTCAACGCAATGCCTTGTTCCTTGCCACTGTTGCCGTGAAGGAGCTCTGACCAGACAATTATGAGGCCTGGATACTGAGGGTGCAGCATTTTGACATCAGCAACCGCTGCCTTGATGAGCTCAACACCCTTCATGGGAAACAAGTCGTTTCTTCACAGCTGGAGGTGGGAGACATGCAAGTTATTGCCTATAAGGGTGGCTGTGATTGGCTTGATCTGAACTCAACTTTTTGGTGGGAAGTCCTGCCCTGTGACCCTTCCAGCCAGGGAAACTCCCAAACAGCAGGCCCAACACATGTATTCTGGCTGTCAAGGATAGAGGGAAGGGTGAGGGGTCGCAACCGCTGCACACCTGAAAAAGAGGTGAGAGCCCATTCTGGACAAAATATGGCCTTGGGGAACCTGGCCCAAATCAATCCTGGAATAGTCCTAAATTCCTAACCAAAAATCGGAAAATTTGAAGCAGAGAGGGTTGGCATTTCTTTTTAAAAAATATTTTAATGTTATTTGCACTAGTTTACTGTTCAGCGTGGAGGGTGGAGGGAAGAGAATGCTCGTCTGAGAAATCCACTTGCCAGACACTGTTGCGACTGCTGCCCATTTGGTTTGATTTATTAAGAGCAGGAAATGCAGTAATTCTAGCTTTGTGTTTTAAACCTTTGTGGGGAGGAGAGACTCGTGCCCCTCGAGTCTCTGGGTGGCAGCTTTCCTGAAGGTACACACAACACACGCCGGATTAATGAAGGATTGTTGTACTTCCAAACAGCGAGAAGGTGGCTTTTGTCTTGTGCACTCAAGGCATTAGGAACCTTTTGTTTTTGCCAGCTTAGGATGATTTCCTTGAACGGGTGCTAAGCAGCCACTCCTCAAATCCTTTACAGACAGTTGGTTTCCTTCCTCCCTTTTCTTTCCCCTACCAAAGATGAGGGGAGAGAGGAGATTACAATTCCAACCCTTAAGACTTTTTAAAATATTGTTTTTATGGCAACTTTCAGAGAAAAGCATGTTGGAGGTCTGGAGTGCATTGAGGCTGGCCCAGTAATCCGTTTCTTACATGCAGGAATTGATTTTAAAGGAATTCCTGGCGGGGCAGACTGGGAGTTTCTAAGGATTTAAGTTCTGGTGCACAACGCTGCCACAAGCAGCTGCCATGGCAAAGGGTTCTCCCTTTCCACACCAGCTGTTGATCATCTGTACTCCGTTGGCAGGGGAAGGGACATCTGCTCTGAGCCCCACCAAGCAGAACAGGGAGGTGCCAAAGACCAACAGCCTCAGTTCCTGATCCAGCCAGGCAAGGAAAGGGATCTTGTGCCAGACCACGGTCTTGGGTTAGAACGCAGGAGGCGATTGCTTAAGTCAAGCAGGGTGGGCTTCAAATGGGGTGGGGGAGAGGGATGGGCTGGCAAACTAGGACACAAGGAAGCAGACAGGAAAGGAGGGGGTGGAATGGGAAAGCACAACAAATGCAGAGGAGATGCTGAGGAAGTGGGGTGAAGACAACGGAGAAATTCTCATGTTCTTTTGCAACAGCATCTGAGCAATCCAGTAGTCAGCTTTGTTAGAAATGAGGTGGGTGAAAGGAGCTTGGTTTCTTACGCACGCTGTGTGGGCTGGGTGTTGCAGGAACTGGGGCCTAGAGGCACAGATAATGAGTCAAGAAGCAAGCACCTATTTGCTGAAGAACACAACCCCTGGGCTGAGTCTGAAGGCAAGAGTGAGGTCTCTGATTTAAGGTTCCTGGGAGAACAGAAGTAAGCAGAGAGTGGTAGCTCCTGAGCTCCATCACATCAGGGTTTGGACCTTCTAGTTGTCTCCCGCTCAGAAGTCTCTCTCCTGCTTTGGGCTAAAGGATGGGGATAGCTTCAGGTCAGAATTCCTTCCCACCTATCACCAGCACCTTTCCAATATTGCTGGAACTTATTGAAATGGGCTAATGGGTGGCTCTCCATTCAGCAGTGCCGTGCCCTGTGGAGAAAGGCAGCTTTGCTTTTACACTTCCTCTTTCCCAGTGCTGGCCCAAGACATTTTACTCTCTAAGGTGGAGAGCAAAATGGCTTTCAACAGGGCTTTTTTCCCCCAGGCGGAGCTCACTAGAGCTCAGCTCTGGCACCTCTCAGGATGGACACCATTACCGTTCTAAGAGAAGGGGGAAGTTCGTGGTGAGCTCTGGCACCTCTTTTTTACCCCGTTTCATGTACAGAAGCCAGCTGGACTTGCAGTTGAATCTTACCTCAATATTAGCAACTGGATCGAGTCCACTAGCACACCAGAGGGCAACAATCTGAATTAAGAATGTGCAGGACTATTTAGGACACAATGCTCTATTTGTCAATAGTTGGGAGGAGCAACCGTGAATGAGCGTCTGCTGCCGCCCTCCATAATCTGTTGCTGGAGGCAGTTACCTACCTTTGCCTAATGGTACTGCTAGTCCTGCAGCCTTTAGCTCTTGGACTACTATAGCTGACTGCACCCTTTCACTAACTGGAAGTGGCAAGCAGGTCAGCTGCATTGGCCCAAGTCAGAATGTCGTGTTAGAGCGCTGCTGGAGGAAAACCATTCCTCACTCTTCCGAAGTGAGTCCAGGGCTTAGTGCCTGCTTGGGGCAGGAGGGAGAGTGGCAAGTCTTAGGCTATCCTGCCACATCTAGTTACATGATTTTCTTTTTTGAATTAAAGAAAACATGTGTATCTCATGTGGAATTAATACTAGCTTTCCAGTTTTGCAGATTCTACAACTGATGTGAGGTGGAGTCCGTCTTCATCCTCTGGCACAGTGGAAATGGACACGCCTAACTTGTGACTGACTCACCGGATCACAAATTTATGAGTGCTCAGTATTAACTTGCTCTGGTAGGTTCCAATTGGATAGGATTAAGACACTTCTAATTGATTTATCATGCAGTTAATTGCTTTCATTTTCTTTTAGGCACACGGCACAGAACCTGCTTCCGCAAACAGGAACATAGAAATGAAAAAATATGTATTTGCCAGTCAACTTCTTGCTTCATTGAAATGAGGAGTGCATTTTGTGGAAAAAAATTACCAGTGGGGAGGAAATGCCTTTGGGAGAATTGGCCACACCGTTGCAAAACTGTTCACAAAGAAGCAGAGGAAACAGATGCAGGTAGCCAGTGTTTTCTTGCATCAATTTGGTCAAAATAGGGATGTTTATTGGAATACACATTCCGTAAGAAGTAATTCTGCAGGGACCAACAACATCCACCTGCAGATGTGTCTTCCCTGTCAATGTTCTGCACAAGACGTTTCCTCCTTCCCTCCAAATCCATTTTTAAAAATAATATAAGCCTGAGGGCAGGGACTGCCTTGCATGTAGTGATCTGTAAGTCACTCTGGGAACCTTGGGTGGGTGGGGGCTAAGGAGTGGGATTAAAAAAAATACCTTTAGTCATACCTGGTTACATTGAACTTATTTAAAGTTGAATAGGGGTGAGAGCATTGGTGCACTCTGTTCCGGCAGACAACAATATCGCTAGTGCAGTAACAAGAGGAGCATAGGCACAGCCTAGGGGCCTGGACAAGAGGGATGTATTGCCTCAACTGGTGCTTCCCATGTTTCTGCTGTGTTTTTTTATGAAGTACGGATCTTGCCCACTTTGCTCCTCCCCATTTGCACACGGGAGAGAAAAACTATGATCGCTGACTTCGCATTATATCAGAACTGGGTTCATAATTGTTTTGCTCCAGACACACAATTACAGACAGAAATGTTGCACAATGTGGTTTGCTGCTTCTTCATGCTAGCAAGGAGCCATGTGAGCGATATCAGAGCAATATTGGTACTGTAAATGATTAGCTATGGCTTACAGCAGCCTTTGCCAATCCTGTGCTGTCCGGATATTTTGGACTATAGCTCCCATTAGTTGCATACAGCGGTCATGCTCACAGCA
Source organism: Podarcis erhardii (assembly GCF_964252035.2). Classification (NCBI taxonomy): domain Eukaryota; kingdom Metazoa; phylum Chordata; class Lepidosauria; order Squamata; family Lacertidae; genus Podarcis; species Podarcis erhardii. The sequence continues at coordinate 26,949,837 of NC_138513.1, forward strand.
AGAAAGTTGAGAGGATGCCAGATTGGTACAGGCTGGTTTATTGTGGTGTGAGAAGTCAGCCAATGTGTGTGTTTTAAAATTAAAGAAACACTGTCTAAATATTATCAGGCATAGGACACACAAGAGGTCCAAATTCTGGTTGCAGGATGTGGGGGAAAACAGAAGAGACAATATAAGGAAAACTTTTCAGAATAACTCTAGTGTTGTGAGTTTCTGATAAAATCTACTGAGATTTTATGACAAATTCTGTTTCAGGCACAAATAACTTCCCTCTAGTTTTTTTGTTTGTTTGTTTGTTTTTTAAAGGGGACTTCTATGTTTATCATCTGAAACAAAATAATTTATCAATTTAGCAGTAACAAAATGAAATTGCAAGAGATGATGAGAACCAAGGGGAAATAGCAAAAATCAGAGCCGTGTTTTGCCTGGGGGTACTGATCAAAGGGACACAAGTGGCACTGTGGGTAAAACCTCAGCGCCTAGGACTTGCCAATCGCATGGTCGGCGGTTCGAATCCCCGCGGCGGGGTGCGCTCCCGTCGTTCGGTCCCTGCGCCTGCCAACCTAGCAGTTCGAAAGCACCTCCGGGTGCAAGTAGATAAATAGGGACCGCTTACCAGCGGGAAGGTAAACGGCGTTCCGTGTGCTGCGCTGTCTCACCAGATGCAGCTTGTCAGGCTGGCCACGTGACCCGGAAGTGTCTGCGGACAGCGCTGGCTCCCGGCCTATAGAGTGAGATGAGCGTACAACCCTAGAGTCTGGCAAGACTGGCCCGTACGGGCAGGGGTACCTTTACCTTTACCTTACTGCTCAAATACAGCATCGAGATGTGTGACTGAAAAATAGAACTTTTATACTTGAGTCTATTGTACTGCATAAATATAAAGGTCAGCGACTCATAGAATATACTATCAGCTGGATCACATCAAGGGTTTATTTCTTTTGCAAGTCTTGGCATCTCTTCTAGTTAATTCAGAGACAAAAGCAAGATGTGGGTTCAGGTAAGTGATCCTTGAAACAAACAAGAGGAAATACCTTTGAATAGCTTTCTTTCAAAGTGATACCAAAAAAAAATATTTTATTCAACAAACCATGTATTTCAAGTCAGGATAAATATCCAATAATACATTTTTAAAAAGAAGAAGCCACTGGGATTAGAACTAAGTAATTCTACTGTCAAAAAAAGAGTATGGAATAATCAGGTGGGTTACTTTAAACAGTAAACATAACCAAACACAATGGTTTGAATGACATAATAATATTCGGTTATGCCTACAGTTGCTTCTCTCTAGTGCAGCGTTGATTTGAATTGCTTATGGAAGATTTGCTTCTTATTGCCTCCTCTTTTCTGTAATCCTGTGTTTGAAGTGCATCTTGTGTCTGCTTGAACTGAGGTAGACCAGAGCAAAAGGGCTTTCTCTCAGGATTTCTGGCATGACCAGGTTCCCAACATGCTTCAATCTATTTCTCTTTAAAAAGTAAGTTGTAAGAAGTGGTTTTTAAACAAATATGCTGGCTTTTAAGCTCAACCACTGAGCTGAGTCTAGATCCCTTCCTACTAGTCCTCAACACAAGATAGTATTCCTGACCATTCTGTTTCCCAATGCATAAAAACATTATACCCAAATTAAATAGTTTATATTAAAAAAATGGAGAAAGGGGCCAGCTGCTAGCATAATCCTGTATCATACTTTGCAGGACTCTAGTTAAAGAAATCCACAACTGGAAGACTGCCTAGATAGAAGTCCAGTTAGAATATAAATAGCCATGAGAAGGGAAAGCAAAGGCCTTGATGTTGCCCATCAAGAGTTGGCACCCGGACAGCACATGTGTCACCTGGCCAGTCTTCCCTACAATGGTGAGATGTACTGTATTTCTATTTGAATGACTGGGCTGTGTCTAATGCTGCTATTCCACTAACATAGCAGACTTCCACTTGTGTGATGGAACTTTCCCCTTCGCTTCCCTGCAGCGCTTTCCCCACACCCTCAAAATCTTCTCTGGAGGGCAAAATCTGGAGCAGATTTTGAGGGTGTGAAGGTAGAGGAGAGGAAGTCCTCTTGCATGAGTGGAACTCTATGCCCGCAGCGTTGGATGCAAGCCATAGCAGTTATTTCTATATTTGTAACTATATATATTAATTCACATTTATAAAAGTTATGTACATCTATTTTTTGTGATGCCTTTTTTGGGGGGGGGGCAGTGTGTAAGTTGTTATACTACCAACTGCTGCTGTTAAATCTGCAGAGCACAATCCAATCGGAAGTTAAGGTTCTTATGGGAGGACACTACTATTTGACCTGCCTGCCTGCCCTAGTATCATTAACTGTTCTTCCCTGATGTCATAGAATGTAGAGACATATTCTTTTAATGCCGTGGGGTTTGAGTGGTACAAAGAAATTTAAATCATTCTGGAGCTTTTTGCACAAATATTCTAGACAGAAAGCAAAAAAGGAGAATAGTCACAGAGCAACATGGCATTGAGGGTAGATGTTAAATGCTTAAGATTCAATGATGTAAATTCTATATTTGATAAAAAGTGGCAGGTAAAAGGTTAGTGAATCTATAGATAATAATAATAATAATAATAATAATCATAATCATAATAATAATAATAAATCAGAATTCATAGCATTATCCCATACAACAGTGGCTTGCCTAACACCTCTAGTGAATTCATGGCAGAGTTGAGTTGCAAAATCAAGGACTTTGATTCAAAGTTTCAGTCACGCATACTTTGTTTTGAAATTTCAGTCTATGCCTTAGGGAAATTAACACTACTGTGTTTCTTTGTCACCTACCCAAGCATTGAGAAAGGTTAGGAACAATTGTTCAGTGTAAATGCCTCCTTGCAGAAACTGCTGAGGCTCAACTGAAGGAGCACAACTGTACATATCAAACAAAAAAGTGCAAACAAATCTTTGTAAAGTTATCAAAGGACAAGAGAATAACAAAGATATAGAGCCTCACATCCCATGTTTGTTTGCTTTTACAACTCTCTATCAAATTGCAAGCCTGAAGGCAGGGACTTTCTTATTGATATTTGTAAGCTCCTTTGGTAATCCTTTGTTGGTTGAATAGCAAAATAAAAATGTTTTAAGTAAAATAATAGTTTATATGGCCAAATCATGCAAGACAGCTCTTTCACCTCCATTTCTGAGTGTTCTCTTCACTATACTTCCTTGAGGGTGCTAAAAATAATCTTGCCAACAATGACATGAGCGTTTGAAATGACCACAAAAAAAGTTTCGATGATTCAATCAGCCTTACTGTAATTGATTATATTTAGCTGCATTACACAAAGCTGCACCCAGGATATGGCCCAAGGGTCATAATGTGAGCACTTTTTATTTCCTTGTCACGCTCAAAGAGGTTGTGCATGAATACGCATGTAAAGCTGTGCACTGCTTATTAACCATTAACCATAATTGTTTTAGTTCCCTTACAGATTTACTGACATACTATATGAAGAGTTGGGTTGAAGAACATAAACATAACTGGGGTTTGCTCATTCTTATTTTACGTTAACAAGATACAAGGCTTCCCAGATAAGGAGCAAGAGGCACTAACCACCTACTCCAATACAAGAGCCCTACACTTAGGTATTTTGAGATGCTCCACCTGGCAGGCTCAAATATTGTGGATACAGTGGTACCTCAGGTACCACTGTAGAGACTGCCATACTTAATTCATTTCGGAGGTCCGTTCTTAACTTGAAACTGTTCTTAACCTGAGCACCACTTTAGCTAATGGGGCCTCCTGCTGCTGCCACACCGCCGGAGCTCGATTTCTGTTCTTATCCTGAAGCAAAGTTCTTAACCTGAAGCACTATTTCTGGGTTAGCGGAGTGTGTAACCTGAAGCGTATGTAGCCTGAAGCGTATGTAACCTGAGGTACCACTGTATTGTTTTCTGTAGCTATCACACATGAAGTGCAAACAATATACTAGCATCTTTAAACACAAAACATACCCTTCTCAACACATTCTGTAGATGTTTAAAGATGTGGGTCATGTCATCCACAACGTATATATTTGTTGCAGGAAACACTGGTGTAGCCACAAAGAGAGTTTCTGCTGCACAAAGTGTGGATTTGGCCTAAGGTTAAGTGTTGACAAGAGACAGAACCAGGAATTGGTCTTTCCTTGCTGGCACAGGGAGTCTAATGTATGCCTTTGAAATATGAGGGGCTTTCTTCTTTTCTTCATTGCAAGGGACAGCTCCACACATGAAAAGGTGAACATCTGAAGTCGAGCAAAAAGCCCACTTACTTCTTTATCTGGGGTTCAAAGCACAGCAAGGTAGTGCAATACACACACAATCCATTTAATAAATGTCAGTATGAAATGTTTTGTTCAAATAACACCCATAATTGATTTCCCCTGATTTAAACCAAAAAGTTATTTGAGAGGAGGTGAGGGTTGCCTTAAACCACAGGGTTGGATGGTGCTGTTATGCTTGGATCCTGATTTTGGGTTTCCAACAGGCATCTGGTTGGTCCCTGTGAGAACAGAATGTTGGACTAGATGGGTTCTTCTTATGGCTTTAATTTGCCAGTGTAATAATATAGTAACACATGCTTAGCACTTCCTCATGGAATAGCTGCATTTAAAGCCCTTTACTCTGGTTAGATCATGTCCACACAGCTTTGAAACAATTCACTTCTGCAGTTATATCCCTTTAGAATACAAACAACCTTATTTATCATAGTCCTTAGTTCTCGCTGCCCAAAGGCACTCAAGGTAACACGTAGCATAACATTCTGAACCTTATAGTAGCTATATTTCAAATAAGACCTCCCTCTTAAATATTTAACTGCCACCCAAAATATACTCTTAGTAGCTTCCAACTTAAAAAGGCTGCATTGACCCCTCCTTGAAATATCTGCACATCTCCTTTTCATGCTACTAGAAGCTGTCCGACGTAGGCAGGATTTCTGTCTCTTATGAATGCCATGATAAGAGCAGCAGCTGAATCCATGGTCTCTTGAAGCTTCAAATTGTCCTGAAAGAGAGCAAAAAGATACCCATTATCAGCTGCTTTCATTTCTAGGATGGGAAATCAAAATATGAATTTAAAATATTAATGGGAAAATGGTAGGAATTAGGAAGAAAAAGTAGGAAGCAGATAGGCCCATATCTCAGTAGCACATGACATCCTTTGGCTGCAGATGGCCAGAGATTCAATTTTTGAGATCTACAATTGAAAAAGAATCTTAGGTAGCAGGGCAGAGAAATAACTTTGCACAATACAGTGCAAGTAAACAAGTAAAGCACAACATTAATATTAAATTTATTTTTTAAAGAAATAAACTTAGCTGAATATTTCCTGTTCTCTTCATTCAGTTTGCACATTTTTGACTGACAATGGTCAGTGGAAGAGGGTCTCTTCTATTGACAGATCCTTTGAATCCTTTGAATTTACAGATCGCTAAACGTTTTTGCTGTGTTCCCAACATGTTTATGTGCAGAACCTTTAGTTTCTGAATGACTGCTTTATGTCTTGGATTCATTGAACCCAAATAAAAATAGAAACAAGAATCAGACAGTCTTTCTAATATCTAGCTGGACCTGTGAGTGAGTACTTCGTTCCAGTGATATTTTGATAGCAAAGAACCTTTCTTGGAGTTTCTACTGAATTAAACTGGCAGTGCAAACTGACTCAATAAAAGATGTCATGGTCAATCATATTTACAAGTGCTCCTGCCTTTCTTTCCATACAGCTTTCTTTCTATAGTGTTACAATCCTGCTTTTCAATATTCTCATTGAGGGAAGCCAAATATTCAACAACGGGAAACATCACAGACTTAGATACTTGAAAAGTTTAGTCATATTGTAAACCATTAAACACAGAAGGATAGGAAAAACAAAATGAGCAGCCGAGATCTTGTTCTTGTCCCACACCAATTATCTCACATTACCGACCACCCACTGCTGCCTCTATGGTTCTGGCATCCCAAATGTGTGATGCTTATGGAACATGTACAAAAAATGGTTTTACTCATCAGTAAAACCTGCAACAGCAGTCCTAGTAATTGATCTTCCCTATGTATCACGTAAATTCTGTGGTAATCTACTTCCCCATCTCCAAAATGCAGACTGTATTGTTGTTGAACCGCAGGATCCATTAACCTAGTACAGTTAATGCTGTATTGAAAAATCTATCTTTCTGGCGTGTAATATTTTTTTTTGCTGTTATTTAAATAGATGATTTACTGCATTAATATACCAACCAAAGAACAAAACATTTACAGCGCCATGTGAATGTAATTTGGAAAACAAAGCATTTTGGAATCTTGCCAGTCATACAGTCTATAAATTCATATTACAAAAGTTTGATTCCACAAAAAGATATGCACCCTCTCCTTTTAAATAAGAAATGCCTTGTAGCTCCAGATGGATTCGGATGCACACTTACTACATCTGATTCGAGCGGTTTCTCACTATGTGTGGGCGCCCATACCACACACTGATGTCTACTTTTGCTTCAATACAAGTTGGATTATGGTAATACGCTGCCGGAAAGCAGTCTCATATTTGTTTTCTAGTAGAGTTATTGGTGATCAGTAACTTGTATTCTATACATTCAGCTATGCCACCGTATGAAGCGAGACCACACATACAACACACAAAACAACATTGCCTAGACAAGTGTGCGGGCCTTGGGAACAGACTGGAGGGGAGCAAGCTTCACTCTGGTCTGCCCTCAGCTGCTTTAAGGCATTCTACAATTGGGGTTCCATTGCCAAGAAAGTCCTCCTTCTTGTTGACCGGGGAAAGAAACTGGGCTTCTTTATCCAGCCCTTAGAACCTTTCCCAGGCCCATGCCGCTCCCCAGCTCTGCACCACACCCTCAAGAGCTTTTGCCTGACTTAAGCATAGCCTACTATACAAATATATAGTACTTATTCTACAGCTAGATGCAGTTATTCCATAGCTAGATGTAATTAACGAAGATGTGGAAAGGGCAAATCCACAAACGGTCAGCTGCGTCATTCCAAGCACCTCGTCTACATCAGTGTTTCCCAACCTTGGGCCTCCAGCTGTTTTTGGACTACAACTCCCATCAACCTTAGCTAGTAAGACCAGAGGTCAGGGATGATGGGAATTGTAGTCCGAAAACAGCTGGAGGCCCAAGGTTGGGAAACACTGGTCTACATCATCGAGCCACAGCAACTACAAATTGATTAATTGTTTCCAGATACAGTGGGGACAAGGTTGGCATAGATAAGAGCCATTTTATCATCAAAACGTCTACAAGCATGTCACAGAAGTCCTCCAAAGGTTTTAAAATATCACCCAATAGGCCACTAACCCCTCAAAAAAACTCTGCTGAATAACTTCCTGAGCAACTGTGAGCAATTCAGTGGGAGGAATCATGTTAACAGCCCAATACAACTCACAATTTCATAGTGAGACAAGGTTTTTAAGAGAGGCACCAGCCACGTCAACTGGAAACTCCTAGGGTATTCATGAATTTATGGGATTCCTAAGTCTCCTAGGATAAACAAACTTAATGGGCCCAACTCTTCTGCACAGAGGAATGTTTCCTGTCTGCCTAATTTCATGAGAAAGAGATTTAATAGTCTGGCTCTGACTATGACAATAGGCTCTCACCTTCAAACCACTTGATAGGTGAAAAATACTAGGTTCAGAATGCGCCCTGGAGAATGCATAGGCCCAGTAACAACACATACCAGCCCAACTGTTGTCATGAAGCCATGACAGCCTGAGGTGACCCTGTTAAGGCTGTCTTGGCATGAATGTTGATCGATTCTGACTGCAACAGGTTAAGCCAACTTTTAAAAACCATGCTATTTCACTGGCAAACAATAATGGCTGGGAGACAGAAGGCCAAGGGATCATTGCCCACTGTATCTTTTCACCCTGGGTTCAGCTGAGTTCCACTCCAACTGAAATGAAGAATAAGCTTATATTTATATTGACAGCTGTGTGTAACTATATCAAAGATGCCCAGATGTTAGTTGCCGCAAAGAACTGACAAGAACGTGAGGTAATATTCTGTGCAGCACATTTGGCATTTCTTTTGGGTGGTCTCAGTAAAGAATTCTGAAATAAAATCCCATAACCAGTCTAACAGAATCAGCAACACACCTGCTTCCAACCAAGGGGGCAGGGAGAGACTGACTGCTATAACTGTATCACGTTTGGGAGGGTGAAAGCATTATTAAGATGCACGAACTTCACTTCCTTTTGCTGGTGAGGTGTGGCATCATCACAATGGTTTTGCTCCAAAAGCCCTTGGAAATCTGGATGATGTACTAAAACATACATTGTATTTTGAATACCCATCTTTCAGTACATCTGTATCAGTATAAACAGAAGATTGTCAGTTGGCGACAGAAGAGAAAGGATAGTCTGTAAACTATTTTTATGGCTGCTAGGAGTTACATTTGCAGCTTAGAACACCCACCACACTCCTGTGTTAAGGAAAACTGGTTAGACATTTTTGTACTACTGGAAAACACCCAACCATTCACCCAGACCATGCCAGGAGGAAAGGCAAAAGAAAACAAAGGAAAATATGCAAAATTACCTTTAAGATCACGGACAGGAAGCCTGTGACCCTCCAGACTGATTGAACTATATGAGGTATATGTTTCATATATATGCCTCATTCACTCACATCCATTTATAGCATGTCTAGTCTATTCTAAGAAAGTAAATTAACAATTTGAGGCACTAAAGGTGGACAAATCGTAACAAAAAAAAAAGATGATGAATTCTAGAATACAGACAAAATATTTGTGATCAGGAAACCTCTTTACCCAAAAACACAAGAATGCAGAAACTACAATCTTTCAGATACTATTGGACTAGAACTCCTGCCATCCCCGACTACTGTTCATACTGACTGGGGCTGATGGTTGGAGTTGGAGTCTAACAACATATGGAAGGTTGCAGTTTCTCTACCTCTGCAAAAAATACACCCTTGCCATTATTTATGCCCTTACCTTACAGTATTGTACTTTCACTGAACTGAATGTCTTTGGACAAGATAGTGATGCAGAAAAAAAAAAAACCACAGAAAGTGCAACTGCCCCATTGTTTCCTGTTTTCAAGCATCTTAACATCTCATCTAAAACAGAATGCATTCAAACTGCATCGGGAATCTGCCTATCTAGAGCAGGAGGGCAAGGGAAGAATTAAGTGTTCTACTTGTGATGAAGCAGATCAAGAAGAAAGCAATGTTTTCATTTTCTGTTTTCCTATGTTCATCATGCATACACATATTGAGAATACAACCTCCAAATTCAGCTTTCAGACTTCAAAACCTAGAAGTATGTCCAATGCGACTCATACTCAGAAAAGACCCATAATAATTAATGGACATGACTAACTTGTCCATTAATTTCAGCAGGTCTACTCTGGATATTGCCACAATACATCAAGTAAATTAATAAAAACCAGCATACTAATAAACAGAAAACCAATAAACTAGGGTTCTACTCATTAGGCCTTGGCTGTTAAGATTTGCCACCAACCATACTTAATCAAGAACATCCTTTTTCAATTTTGCATAAAGCTCATCTGAAAAGTGTTTCCTCTTTTGTTTTGTTTTTTAAGAATCTGCTTCTTATGCTATCTACTTCACATTGTTGTTTCACTGAAATGTTAGTCGTGCAATTTATTTCCAATGCAGACAGCAATTATTGCGTGCAGCTTGCTTTCCACCTTCACCCTGTTCTCATGGTTTGGGAGGTTTTTCTGTGTCTGCACTGCCCTCTAAACACTAGATTCTCAAATGTCTGGAATGCCATATATCCTAGTTGAATATGTTTTCAATTCCCATTTTGTTTCATGAAAGTTGTATTGCCCAGCACTAATTTGGAGTTTGAAACAAATAATTCTAAGTACAATTATGCTCTACAAAGCCAAGACTTTCTTAGTGACAGTGCTCATCTATACTCTATAAATCAGTGTTAGCCATCATGATTGGAGGTTTTCCTACTGTTAGTTGCTTCAAATCAGTTTTGAGAAGGAGGCCACACAGTTTTGAGAAGGCGTAGCCAGGGATGTGTGCAGCTGTCTCTCCCCCCCTCCCTTAAAGTAAATAAAGAAAAATACTTAACAAACTGACCAATTGCATCATAGATAACTCGGTTCTGTTTCCCCCTCCAAATAAATCCTGGCCATACCCATGAAACTACAATGTTTGTTTTTTCAATTCACTAAATAATGCAGATTAAACTTCACATTTTCACTCTGTTAATCAAGTACAGCTATTTTGAAATATTTTAAAACCAAAGCCCAAAGAAATATGAATGAAACGCACAACTTGAAACTCAGTGCGGTCTAAGGTTTACATTAACACATCTGTAGCCTCAGTTGGGAACATAGTCAGTGCTTTCTTTTGCTGAAAATTCAAATTAAAACCAATCATGTGCTGAAAAACACTGAATAAAAGAAAAATAGCAGTGAAAATATATCTTCTGCAACAAGGCTGAATTCCCATGCACATATCCCTGAAAGCAAGAATCACTGGGCCTACTTTTGAGTAGATAGGTATAGGATTGTGTTGAAAATACAAGTAAAACAGTGGGAGAGGAGGAAAAGAGCCAACAAACAAGGGCAACTGAGTAGCAACTAAATTCTAAGATAATCTAGTTGTTTTTGCTTTTTTCCTCATTTCCACTTTTGTTCCTACAAAATTGTTTTGTCTCTTTCACACAGATTTGTGTTTTTAATTGTGGCGAAGAGTTAAATAAAGATATTTAATTGCTCTGTGGGGAAAAATGTACATTTGTGTTTTCTGTTAAGAGTTCACCCTCAAAACTAGCTAGGCTTCAGCATAATCTAAAAAGAATGCTCTATGTTACTGATTAAAACAGAAAAATGACATGACAATACCCATGAGTAACTGCTTCCCCTCCAATAGTCAGACAGCAATAAAACTTGCTTTCAAGCAGACAGAAAATGCACCAACCAACAACAGTCTGTACTAGACGTATTTGCATAGTACACTACATAGCTCCACTGGTTTCAATTTACATGCCTGAACAGCATCCCCAACTTTGATTCTACTGGATAAGGATTGTTCTTGGCTACAGCTCATGGTTAGCAATCTAAACCATGAGCCCTGGGTTAGAAGCCAAACTGTGGTTTTAGCACAGCATAATAGTAAGAATGACCAGTGTAGAGCAAAGTGACTATCAACTCCTCTCCAGGTACCCGCACATTCACATGGTTCAGGTACACTAAGGTATAAACACAAAGCTTGTGGTGTTTTATGAACCAGGCCATAGTAAAAATCGTAAACTAAAAGCAGTGAACTACTTGAAGCTCCCATTTCACCCATTGCTGTAAATGGGCTCCACATTCCCTTATAGTTGATCTCTAGAAGGGAAAAACATGGGGAGGGGTTTCGGAACATAGTGTTATATAGACCTTTGCTGCTTCACCATTGACTTCCAGCACAGTGTTTTTAGACTGATTTGTTTTTATAAGACGTTTTAATGTTATGTCTTACTATGCATGTGAAGGTCTTAGCCTAGAACTATCTGAAAATATGGATCCTAAACATTTCCATTATCATTATTTGTAATTATTCTGTGTGGAAGTGGTGGGGTATTCTTGCAAAAAAGAAAAGAAAAAAGCAACGTATATGCACACTCCTTATTTGACTGTTTTATTTCTTTTCTACTACATTCCATGGTTTGATAGTGAAAGAGAAAAAGACACTGTGTTGATGGTTTCTGACAAACATTAATTTAGTGCTATGGTCTTATGGAACTAAAATGATAAAGTTATCAGAGACGAATAGCCAAAATAATATTTTTATGCCATTATGATAGATGCATAAAACAAGGGTTATCTAAAACATGTTACAGTAAACTAAATGCATTCAAGGGTTGTTTCACACACTGTGCAGGGATATTTTAAGAATATACCAAAAAATGTAAACTATAATTGCAAATGCAAGTATCACAAGGGCATACTTCCCAAGGAGCAATTATTGTGCCCTAACAGAGCCTAGGACTTGCCGATCAGAAGGTCGGCGGTTCGAATCCCCGCAACAGGGTGAGCTCCTGTTGCTCGGTCCCTGCTCTTGCCAACCTAGCAGTTCAAAAGCACGTCAAAGTGCAAGTAGATAAATAGGTCCTGCTCCGGCGGGAAGGTAAACGCATTTCTGTGTGCTGCTCTGGTTCGCCAGAAGCGGCTTCGTCATGATGGCCACGTGACCTGGAAGCTCCCTCGGCCAATAAAGCGAGATGAGCGCCGCAACCCCAGAGTCGGTCACGACTGGACCTAATGGTCAGGGGTCCCTTTACCTTTTTAACATAACCAAATATTGAAGCCTAAAACTACCAAATGAATGATTTTTGGATATTTGTAGTTGTACCCACAATTGCTGAAAAGATTCTGTTACTAATCCCACTTAAAATATTGTTTAAAAAATGTCAAACATTACTGAATCATAGTAGCTGGGTACAAAAAGAATGTCCTTGAACCCTGAATCCATTAGGTCCAGAGAGAACAGGCAACACAATCCAGGACAAAGTTTTCCATGGACCTAGGATGTTGAACTCCAACTCCCATCAGCCCTAGCCAGCATGTCCATTAATCAGGGGTGATGGAAACTGTAATACATTGACATCTGTGAGGCCACAGGTTCTCCATATCAGCCATAAATAGATGCAACCCAGAAAAGCATCTGCAGGACAAATAGTGCATGGTGACTCCAAGAATGAAGTCAAAGCACACTCTGGGGACTAAGCATTGAAACTCCCATTAGAAATATGTATTCTGTGATCAAAGCTGGAAAGCAAGAATGGTCACCGTTTAAACAGCATGAACACATTCATATAGAAAGAAATGTGTTTTTCAGCATTGCATTGTCAGAATGCATGTGCTAGCATGTCTTGTGTCAATATAAAATGTAATAATTTTGGCAATACATTTATAATTATAATCAGGACAAAATGAAGATCTATTGCCTTTTACTGTAATTATATTAATAAAACCACTGCTGACTGATGAAGAAATATGATATTTATGCTTCAGGGATTAAAAATGAGAAATCACTGACGGTCAAAATAGTTCAGCAATCTAGTTTCTGGTGAGGTATTCACTAGAAAGATAACGTAAGCCCTTCCTGAACTCCGGTTTCTTCTGAGCCCCCTATTTTAGACAGCCTCGTTTCACAGGCAACTGTGTAATTGACTCACTATCTTACAATTATAACATATAACAATGGTGACTATAAATAGAACAATTCCATTAAAAAATACAAAATGGTTGTAACTCCAAGAGCAGGTTGGTGCTAAAATCTCTTTGACCCCATTGAGCTTTAATTAGCCAGTATATACAGCTGTACTCTTCTTTAAACTGAAAAATAGTGTTAGAAAATTGTTTGCAAATTAATATTATTTATACCCCATTTTTCTGTACAAGTACACCTAAAACAGCTTATAAGAGTAGAATGGTATCTGCCTCATTTTAAGAGTCATTTTAGAACATTCCATTCTTACATTAAAATAATAATTTAGGGATGTCTTGGCTCCCTGGCAACTCCAGACAGGATTGGGAACATCCCATATCTGAAATCCCAGAAAGCTGTGGTCAGTTAATAGAGACAATAAATACTGAGTTAGATGGACCCCTTGATACTATGCAATTTCCTATGTTCCTATTTTAGCCATTGACTTCCCAAATTAATTTCTAAAAAGAAAAAAAATGCACTGCCGCATTCCCCCAGCCCTGTGTATTACAGTTCAGACACCTTGGATCATCTGCAATGAAGAACTACCGTAAATGTATTTTATTTCTATTGATGAGCTAGCTGCTGCTGTAAAATTTTCCATGGGGTAAAGCAAATTGAATTAGACAAACTGATACTCTCACAAGCTACATATGAAGAGGTATCACATGTATGCTGCCTTGGGTACTATGATGAAAGGAAGTCAAGATATAACTGTAAGACAATAAAAAAGTGTCCCCTCCCCCATCAGGCACTGGTTTGTGTGACTTTTTTCAATTTACTGACTTGTCAAGGGACACTGACAAGTATCATTTTTTTCCTTTATTTAGGAAGAACACATTGCTACAAATACACATTGCCACAAATAAAATATGTGTGTGTGTTTGTTTTGTATTTTGCTCATTATGCAGTATGCAAATGGAACCATGCACAACTGAAAACAATTTAACAAAAAGTACAGAGAAACATGGGGACACTCCACAAAGTAGGTCACATATTTAAAGGCCTTTTAAAAACATTCATTTCTTCCCATCACTTTATTTCATTTTAACCAATACCACATCTCTCTTTTGTAATTCTGCTCTCACTTTCCCTTCTCTTTGTGTGGCATGTGCTACTCAAAGAAATATCAACACTGTAAGCTAGACCTCAGAGTACATGGAAGGACACTGTATTGGTGGCTTTATTAGGCCGTAAATGTTTTCCAGCGTTACCTCCTATAATAATCTAAAGCAGAGGTGGCTATCCTGTGGCCCTCCAGATGTTGCTGGACTACAACTCCCATTATACCTTACCATGGCCATGCTGGCTGGGGCTGATGGGTGTTTATGAGTTTATTGGTGTCTGCAGAGCCAATGATTAGGCCCCACCCCAGTCAGAAACTGTGTTTTGTTCTTAATTCTGTTCTTGCCTGCCTGCAAACAGACATAGACAGCCTAGATACAGTTGCCTACATACGGTTCAATAAACCGAGTTGTGTGGCCCATATCTTCTGCTACATTGGATACAGTTGTGTTTTTCTGAACTTTTGTCATGATCCATCTTGCTGTCCATGAGTTGTTAGCAGCATGAGTAGCATTTTAAATTTTACAACGTCGTGTAATATCACATTACCTTTGATCAGCAGGGAAGTCAAAGAAACACAATCTAATTCAATGGATTCAACCTCATATACCTCATATGTGTTTATTTGGTACACACATCATTCTAGTACACACATCATCCACCCGTCATCCAATAAGCTTTATTACTTTTAATAGTAACAACCACCCTTTCCCTGGTGGAAATAGCTTCAGGTTCAAGAAGAAACAATTTCAGTGGGATCAGAAGTACATCTATGAGCTAGTTCGCAGATCAGGCCTACATGATTGTCTTGGGGAAAGAAAGTTAGACTGCATCTCTTTTTGGAAATGATATGCAAAGTAAATAAATATAATTTAGAGAACTAGAATTAATTGAATGTAACCAAAATTTGCATAAGGAACTGCTGATGTATCAGGAAAATTGCTCACTTCTTATCTTTGTTGAATTTAGTTAATTATAATTATACTACACCATCTTTTTTACTAAATCTACATGTACATCATTATGAAACACCCGCAGCCAGCATATTATTGCCTATCTATTGTAGAAAGCAATAATTATAGCATTTAGCTCCATTTGCCTTGATGTTCTGATACAAGTTACCACTGATTTAACCATTACATTCCAAGTACAAGACGTATTTGAAAGGCCAATTATATTATAATTATTATTTGTTCATATGGCAATTGAATGCAATTTTTAAAAATGTTTTGGCACTTTTATAATTAGTGACATTATTTACACAGCAAACACTCGCTACACTCAAAACAAAGAGCAGTGTAGTTTTTTACCTTTGGTTATAAAATACATTTCACCGTATGTGATTAATGAAGGAGTGGGTTTAGAATAGCATTTTGGCTCAAACCGCAAAAGATGTTTGCTTGAGTGATAGAAGGCTTCTTACATCAATGCAAATTACTGAGAGATCACTAAAGGGAATCAGGGCATGTGTGGAAATGAACCAGAGAAGGTAAAATAATATAGATGGCAGCAGAAATAATTTTAAACTGATTATAAAGAACTTTTGAAGTCTGCATGTGGGATTGTTAAAAAAATTCTTTCATTAGGAGTTACCCCCCCCCCCACCATGGTATGTTACTGCTGCTGTTGGCATCCATCTGTATAGGGCCTTATATGTTAACACCAAAAGCTTGAACTTGGCCCAGTAACAGATAGGCAGCCACTGCAAAATCTTGCAAACAAGGGGATATATGCTGGTGCTGCAGCATGCAGTTTGTCCCTTACTTGGGAATAAGACCCACAGGAATCACCAGGACATACTTCAGAGTTGGGATCTGGCTGCAAGCCCATCTGTAAAACTGATGTAACTGATCTATTCTGAAAAGGAATCAAACTGAGAAGTCATGGCAGAAGTGCCATCCATTAAAGAGATAATGGAGGGGTATTTAAGTAGCTGAACATATTTGATACCAAGCTATCCACAAAACTCAGTAGCATGGATGGAATATTTTAAATGTTTCAGCACCTTAAAAACAAAAACCTGAAATGCAAATATAAGAGATTACCGGCTAATTTCTCACAACAGTTGAGAAGAATGGTGTCTGTAAATTTAATCTTATATCCCAAGTTCTAAAAATGCTAGAAATCCCTTAAAAAAATTATCTGAGGATTATGGCTCATTCTGGGAGCACTAAAGAAAACCTTTGCTGGTGTGTGGTGCCTGCAGGGTTGGTAACCCTGCGGTAACAGAAGATAAATTTAGTCACTCGTCTTTATCACAGCCTTTCAAACCCAGTGAGCTCTGATTTATGACCCTGGCTTGTTCATTAACTAGAGTTCCCTCAGTTCAGACATAATAAGGAATTCCATTTAGTTAAAAACCAGTAACAAATGTATCCGAACTTCTCACATGGCACATGCCAGAGAAGGCAAGCACTCAAACCCAGTGCTCATCATGGTTCATGCACTTACATCAGAACTGGCTCAGTGTACCTCCAGAAGTCTCACCACTGCAGACCTGTTTAGAAGCATGGAAGTTATCCCCTCACTAGCAATCCATTTCTTAGATATGAATCATAACAATCAACACTGAAACATTCATCAGAATCTATGTTTTATAAAACAATGCAAGAAGCACAAAATACATTAAGTCAATTTTGGAATGAGTAATTCAGATGCCCTGTCTTTGACAACTTGTCTCTGATCATGAATCAGTTGACACAGTGTGTACTTTTCACTTGTTTTGGCAAACATGTTGGTTTCCATTAGCAGCATACTCATGTAGTGTTTTCTTTATACACTGTTATGTTTAAAACAGCAAGTCTGTAATAGCTTTCAAAGAGGCCTGATGTATTTGTGGTGAGGTTTTTGTTTTGTTTCATTTCAAGAGCTGGTTAAAAGATTCCTGGTCTGTGGCTGGCCTTTTATGTTTGGAATAAAGAACCTTTATTAGCATCTCATATCAATAAAAAAATCCACAATAATGTGGGTATTGTGGTAGTGCAAACACAGGATATTAACAATTTCCATGGTCTTTTTGAAATATCACTTTGTTTCTGAAAGGCATTATTCCTGCATACAGGTGGAAATTCAAAATGCAATTATCGTGCTGCTGGAAAAATTTAATATTTCCTCAACGAGTGTTTTTATTGGAAGTGCTACATGGTGTGGATTGTACCTGTGATATCACAAACAAAAAGGGATAGAACCCAGCCTTACCCATACCATTTATATTTTGTAGATTTCTAGCGTTCTGTAATGAACCTAAAGAGGCCGTATCTCTGATTGCAGTATTTAAGTGTGAAACAATCCTAATTGTCTAAAAATATGTTCAATAACTGGGTCTAGATTCTGTTCTAAAGCATAACATTATTTCACTTTTATGAAGTTGCTTGATTACACATAGTTATTCATCACTCAGCAATTGCAGTATCAATTGATGGTTGGAATTTGCAAAACAGTCTTCAAAGATAAAACTCCAGAGGGAGAGCTTTTATATCATCTCATCACCCTAATTTTCAAAGGAAGCAATTCACATACTGAGTTGCAAGTCATTAAGTGATGAGAAGTCAACTACATGCATGTGTGAATCAAAAGTCCAAAGAAACTAAACGCACATTGCCTAGATTTTGTGTTCTAACTCCATGAATAGTAATTTAATTACACCAAAAATGAGAGGCAGTTAAGATAACAGAATGATTTAATATGGAACACTACTTCCAAATTGAGTGGCTAGAGCAGATGCTTTCAACTTTTTTGAGTCCACATCTCCCTTGACCAACAGCACTCTTTCTGAAGCTCCCCAGTGGAGAAACGCTCTCCGAACCAGTTATGTCACCCCTTGCCTGCAGAGCTGACAGCCCCTCGCTCCTTTTTGAACACCCTCCCACGGAGTGTTCCCTCAGCCTCCTCTCCTCTCCCCTCTCCTTGGCAGTCCTCCAGGCAGACGCCACCACTGCCCCTGGTCTCTGAGCCACTGCCCCCCGCCCCAAAAAGAGGTGCCTCCTCACGCTGCCCCACAGGGGCAGAGGTTGCCTTCAGCCTTAGAAGCCTGAGGCCAGCACCTTATTCACCTTGGCAGGCAGCAGTGACAGCAGAGGGTGGCGCTGGGCCTGCATGGTGGAAAGGCTCCCCTTCGACACCGGGCACTCAGTTCCCATCAAGCACAAGAAAGGCCAGTGTGGTGCCTGCCTGACTGCCCAGCATCCCACATGTTTGTCCGTTCCCAACAGCAGGGGCTGGGGGACTGGCTAGTAAGGCTCCTTCACCTACTTGCTTACTTACTCTGAGGCCACCTCAGCTCCTGGAAACCAGCACCCCCTGACCAGCCCCAGAGGCACTATATGCCTGGGGAGCACGTAGCCAGGGCTGTTGGAACAAACAGCCACACAAGCCTTTGGGATGCAAAACAGCCTCAGAGGAGGGAGGGAAGGAAAGAGGGACAGAGGCCAGTGTTGCGTGCAGCATCCCTGACCATCATTCAAGGCACCCTAGGGTGCCACGGCACACTGGGTGAAAACTTAAAAAAACCAAAAACAGACAAAAATCACATGCAGTAAACTGGATTGTATCCAGTGATGCCCTTGTATTCATGAAATAGCTTTTGAGCCAGAGGAGATCTCTACTAAGGAAAAGTGAAGGCAATTTTCACCAATTCACCCTCTGCCCTCCAAATATACTCTACTGGGATCAGGGACTCTCCTGAACAATGATGGGGTACAGCAGAACTTTCTTTTGTTTCTTCTTCCCTCATCTGACTACCCTGCATAACAAAACATGGCAATGTGCAAGAAAAAAGAGGAAACAGCAGAGTAATTCATAGTGCCACAAGTTTTTAAAAAGCTAGGAGAAAGCAATGTTTCATCAGTCACTGACTACAGTTAAAATTTGTTCACCTCTCAAATGTGACTTACCCTCATCACTATAAGAATAATTTAGTGCCTACAAGATGTGGGTCACAACATTGATTTGAAGCGGTGGAAACAATTGTGAAAAATAAACCTAAGATTTACTGCTAGTTACGCTTTAAAAGAGAACTGTTTAAAAATGATCCACAGGTGGTATTTGACACCAAGTAAATTAGCCAAAATGTCTAGAATCTAGATCTAAGGATGACTTATGTTGGAAGTGTAAAGAAACATCAGGTACATTTTATCATTCATGGTGGTCCTGTAGAATAATAAAAGAATTTTGGGAGATGGTATATAATGAACTTAAGAAAATGTTTAGAAGAACATTTCCCAAAATGTTTTTGGGAATAATAACAACAGAAATATCAAAAAATCAAATTACTCTTTGGATGTATGCGGCCATAGACGCTCGAGTTCTGGTAGCACAAAACTGGACGAAGTACCAACATAAAAAGAATGGCATCTTAAGCTATTAGAATATATAGAACTGGTCAGCATGACAAATAAAGATGACAAGAATTTGAAAGAGGATTGGATATTACATATAGATTACCGTATTTTTCGCCCCATAGGAGGCACCGCCCTATAGGACGCACCTAGTTTTTTTTGGGGGGGGGGAATAAAGAAAAAAAAATTATTTCCCTCCCAGGCACGACCCGAGCCCCCAGAACAGCTTGCTATCCGCAAGCCTAGGGAGCCGCGCCGGTCTCCCCAGGCTTGCGGACAGCTGTGCAAAGCCCGGGCGCGCTTCACGCCGGGCTCCGGAGGGTTGCGCAGAGCTTCCTGAAGCCTGTATTCGCCCCATAGGACGCACCCACATTTCCCCTTCATTTTTTTGGGGGGGGGGAGTGCATCCTATAGGGCGAAAAATACGGTATATGGAAAACTATTATAACAAAAAAAAAAAACGTAACAGACTGACAAAAATACTCAGCAGTAGAGGCTATAATGTGGGATAATATAAGATAATGAAGAGAAGAGTAAGAAAACGCAGTTGAAAAGACAGCAGTTAGGAACCAAGGAAAAAGTGGAAGGGGAATTAAAGACAAAGTTTAGGTAAGTAAAACAAATTGGAGGAAGAAGCCATGTTACTAGTAATATTTACTTATATGTCATTTTTATGTTATTTTTCTTATTATCCTTATTATATAATACAGTATGCATTGATGATATGATAAAACAGAAAAACAAAGAAAAAAAGATTTTTAAAAAAAGAATAATTTAGTGCCTAGAAGTAATTTGATTTTTTTGGAATTTTAATGTTGGAAAGGCAGGATACAAATTTAAGAAACTGGTAAATAGGACAGAGGTGTATGCACATATTACAGTGAAGGATTACAGTGTAATCCTTCTAATATACAATACACAGTGAATATGTAAGTCTTCTGTGCTTTTTCTCTAGCAGGATGCAGCTTAAGAATACCAAAGGCAGAAGCATTGCCAGGATATGTTCATCTTATTGAGTAAACACAGGTTTACTCAAGCCAGATGCAAGTAATTGCATTCCTTTTGAATTTGTGGTGGAAAATTCAAGAATTTATAGGCTGGCAATTATGGACCGAGTACAATATATTTATTTTACATATTGTCTGTTGCTGCTACCTAGCAGAAAGAACCCCCTTTCAGAATTAGCACAAAATCATACTTCATGGAATGAAATAGTAAACAGAAGCATTTAGCGGCTAAAGCAAAATTAGGTTTCCAGATAGATTGTAAAAATCACATATAAGTGGTTCAGACTGTCAAAAATGGAAATTTGATACATTATGAGATTGTTCTTTTCCACCCATATGGTAGGAAAATGTTTCTCACTCTAATTCAAATACAATTGCAGACCCGTATGTATTTCTTCCACAAACTACATTCATAATTCTGAAGATTAACCCCTTCTAGGAGCAAGCACAGGTGCAAGGGAAACAATCTGTATAAAATGGCAAAACAAACCCTACTTTTCTAAATCTGTAGTGAACCACTAAGCAACTTTATGCACATGCATGCCTGCATACAATGGAACTTACCTCAGGGCATTAAACTGATTTCTAAGCATGGGTGATCTGCCACATGTGCAGGTATCAGCTACAGATATTAATAGGAGATGCTTCCAAGTAAATAACATTAGGTTCCGAGTGTCAAATTATAACAGTCATTCCAACCTAAAGGATTAAGCAGCACTTAAAATGGAGATTTATGGCCACACCAGAGGTAGATGGGGGCTCTTAACTAGCACCTGAATAACCAGAATTTACAGATTTAGAAAAGTAGGGTTTGTTTTGCCATGCTAATGTGTCTGCTTGGCCTTGCTCACATTCCTCTGCATCATGGCCCAAGTAACTGCCCAAACCACAGTCTGTGACTCATGGTTTGC
Source organism: Podarcis erhardii (assembly GCF_964252035.2). Classification (NCBI taxonomy): domain Eukaryota; kingdom Metazoa; phylum Chordata; class Lepidosauria; order Squamata; family Lacertidae; genus Podarcis; species Podarcis erhardii. The sequence continues at coordinate 26,971,376 of NC_138513.1, forward strand.
ATGTACTGATAAACAGTGGGCTGGCACTTAACAGCTTTGGGCACAAAGCCTCTCTTTGCTAGCATAGTCATGATCAGATTGAATAGTTTGCTTCTAATTTCCATTAACCACAGTTTAGTGTTATGGCCAAGCCCTAAACAGTAGTTGGTTGAAACAATCAGCTTCATAACCAATGGTTAACCATAGTTTGGCTAGGTTTGAACACAAAACTAAGCAGGGGTTAGCCTTAATATGAAGCAAAGTTTTCCAACATTAATGGAGGAGGAGAGGGAATGGGAAGCGCTTGAGCTAGGATTGTTCTTTATAGTCATAAACAATTTTTTATCATGACATGTAAATGTGGGCACTGAATCATAAGAGTCAGAAATACCCTGAAAGAAGACCTCATTCACACTGTAACAATTCAGTAGAAAAGTACTGTATATTATTGTATAAAAGTATAGGCAGCGACTATTTTGAGTGTCCCATTGACACACGACCACTGACATGTGTGCTGCTTTTGGCCTCAGAAGGGGGCAGAATGGGCTTACAATGTCCCAGAATGCAAGTTGCCTGTACTGTATATGTTTCCTAAACCATTGGATATGGGCCTGAGAGATATCCATTAAACCATTAAACACTGTAGGCGATGTTGCGGCAAATGCCTCACAGGATTGTTGTGAAGAAAAGATGGGATAGGTTCATATACTCTACTCGGAGAAGGATTATTTGCAAAACATTTCTCTCAGTTAATTGATTTATCTTTCTGGAACAAAAAATCCTCAATGTTTTCCCAGCCAAAAGCAGAAAAAGTAAGGTAATATTAGAGAAGAATCATCCAGTATTTAAATGCCTGAAGTAGTCACACAAGTAATTTCAAAAATTAACCACAAATTTAAATGCTCTCCCACAAATTGAAAACAAAATACCACCCTTGATGAAACATCGGAATTTTTTAATGACAAACACAGCCCTCGCTTGGAAATGGACTGAGAAAGGGAAACTTTGCCTTTTTAGAATAAGCATTTCAAGCTTTAATGAGATTAGCCTTTCTAGAGCTTTCATTTACAAGAACTACTAAATCAGGCATCCAGTTTTTAGTTTGTACTGAAAGAAAAATGTACTCAAAAAGCTTTTACACATCTGCTGTCGGTATTCTTCTTAACCAAGTTTACCTACAGTTAAATGTAAGCCCTGACATCACCCTTTAAATGGCAATTCCTGCAGCAAACATGTAGCATGAATGGTAGGAACATGCCCTTTAAAAAGCAGTGGAGATTCACAGGGAAACCCAGAGCTCAGCGGGCCCTCTGGCACAAGTACCTAATGATTTAGACTAGATTCACATATGAATTGAACTTCAACCATTCACTGTGAAAGAGAGGGTGGAGAAGCTACCAAGGTAACAACTGGATTTGTCTGGAAGCATTATTTCTGTGAACTGGTACAGTCACACATCTAGTATGTGCATAGCTGAATTCTGTGAACTACGGCTACAATTTCTGACATTAGCAAGCTGACAATATGCCATCTATGTGGAGGTGCCAATTCACATAAACCACGCAAATATCATCATATGTCCTGGCTTTGAGCCTCACACCTTGTTCCCTTCCAGCGTAATCACAAAGGGCCTCATGCGTCAACCAGTCCTATAGCACTCCCTGACGATATTGCTATGTACGTGATCAAGTCAGGCTGATCTTGGATCCTTTTAGGATTTATTCCCTGCTTCTGCACTATTATTTCATCACAGATTTGCCCTCATGTTTTTAACAAGAAAATGCAGCAATGCAGTTGATTTTATTTGAAAGCATAGATTTTAGTGAAGATCTGTCTTTCTTGGTTTCTTACGCACAGAAAGTGCTGCTGTGACACACGAGATATGTTCTTGGCATTATACATGGAATTATACTTACTTGACACCAAGAATGGCTCCAGGCAATTATTCAAGGACTGACATTTAAAATGACAATTTCCCAATGCAGAGTGTGATATATAAACAGAGCCAGAAGGAACTGTACTCCAGTAGCCCTCATTATACTGGGATTACATGGCTTTCTCAGAAACCTACTTAGGCTTTTAATCACAAATTCCAATCAGAACCATGAAGTTGGAAGGGACCCCATAGGCAATCCCATCCAACGCCAAGCTCAATGTAGGGAATTCAGAATTAGAGCATCCTCAAAAACTGGCTGTCTCCGCTTAAAGTCTTTCAGTGAAGAGAGGCCACCCCACTTTGTTCCAGGTAATTGGTTCCATTGTTGAACTGCTCTCACTTTTAAGGTGTTCCTCCTAACGTTCAGGCTTCTCCTCCACCCTAAACCCTTTTTCTTTTGTGTCAAGTCTCTCAGATTGTAAACATAGGGGCAGGGAGTTTTTTTATTACTAATATATGTAAACCACATTAAGGGTTCTGCAGAACAACAAAAATGGACAGGAACCTTTCCAACCTAAAAAACAGTTGTTGTATTTTTGTCACCTTTCAGATTTTTTAAAACTTAAAAAAAAAATCTTTAAAACTTTAAAAAAATCAAGTGGTTGGGTCACAAAAATGCATTCATAAATAGATAATTCACAGATACTTCACATTCATTTAGCTACATACCTTTTGGTAATGTATACTGAGACCATATAGCAAAATATTTTTCTTTTCCACTTCCTTTGCAAATTTAGTGAATCTTTGCATTGCACTGATAAAAGACACATTCTCAAAAAAATCCAAGTATACCTAACAAAGGGAGAGAAGAGAAAAACTATTTTTAAAAAAATTAATTAAATTCCCAAGAAACAAATAAAAAAGTAAAGAATGGTCCTAACAGTATCTGCAGGCAAAAAAAAAAGGACCTCTGGCAGAGAGGGAGGTCCTTCCTGGATCACAGTGAAACCTTCTCCTATTCCTGATGCTTTGCTGGTGGTGCTCCACCAGTGGTGGAATGAAAAATGGGGTGGTTTAGAGGTACATCATGAGTGACCAAAGAGCCACAGAATCTTAAGCTCTCTTGTTTCACTGACATGCCTCTAAACTGAGCTTGAATCTAGCATAGTTAATGCCCATCAACTGGAGTCAATGGGAGGAAGCAAAAAGGATACACACAACCAGCTTCCACAGGATGGTTCCACTGCCACCTGGACTTAGTAAAGTGTGACAGGTCTGCCACAGATCTTCACACCATCACCATCAGTCGGATTAGTTTGGCCAACAGATGCAAACATAATCACACTTCCTAGGGAGCAAGCTTGACTGGACACAGTGAAACTTACTTCTGATTTACCATGCAAAAAATTGCAAAGCAGATAGTGTGGTTCTCCAATACTATCAAAGAAAAGTACCATACCAACCCTGCTTACTATTTTAGTACATTGCTTTAAAGGTTATTCTGGTTCAGAAATTTCCCTTTAAAATTTCAGCTGGAGTTAGAGGTGACAAGATACACACCACCAGCATGATTAGACAATCCTAATCTGGAAAAGCATGGAATTTTACAACAAGTTGTTGGCATTCATCTGTCTCAAACACTATGTTAGCAGGACCAAAAGGACATCCCCGGGGCACAAGTCTAGGCAGTGTGTATGGAGGTCCTGGCCTGCCCAGATGACAAGACCCTTCTCCCAGCCTTGCTGATGTGGTCCAAAGGAAAGCAGAGCAATATGGTTGGCACCAGCTTGGCTGCAGGAGTTGCTGGAAGGAGGCGTAAAGGGCACCATCCAACCTTCTTAAGGGCTCCACTCCAGATTTTTGTAGAGGAATCACAGGGGAGAGCTGAGTGCAGGGTGTGGACCAAAGGTGGACAGACTATCCCAGAAGGAGCACAATATGTCCCCTGCCAGAGGCACTACCCGTCCCCTAAAACCCCATGCACCCTTACAATAAGTATTCAATAAATAATATAGTTTTGACTTGCCTCTACTTGGTATCTATTACATGTTACAGAGGTGACACTGATGCTTAAAAACAGAATCTCATATGTAGTCTGATGTATTAGAAAAGTTACTTTATAATATAATAATGTAATATATTAACCTACCGAGATAAGAACCACAGAGTATAAAAGAGAAGCATTTGTGTTTTCAAGTATTTCTACTAACTGATGTGTTTCTTGGAAGTTAGACAGGTTATCCTAAAAACAACAACAACACAGGTTTCCAGTTAAGAAGAATGCTTTCAAGATGCATAATGTACTTATTTAATTACACTATCAACTTCTCTTGCTCAGGGAGGCTGTGGCCTACCTCCCTCAAGCCTATACCCTACTGTAACAAATGAAGCACATGTAATGTAAATAAAAGGATATTATTCCCTAATTTACTACCTTCTCCCCTTCCTTCTGTTGTCTTTTTTGTGTTACTGTAAATCCCTCAGGGGAAGGACCTATCCCCTTGTACTTTATGAAGTTGATCTCCACTGAAGTGGTGCTATATGACCAATAAAATAACAATACATTTGTAGTATTGCACTAATATTACAACTGGATTCCCCTTTCCTGTGCATTGTAGGGTTACAGAATCTCAGGATTCGTAATGGACAAAAAATAATCTAAGCGAATTTTTCCATAAGGAAAGAAAAGTGCCTTTATGGAGCCGTAAACAAATGTAACTTCACTGTAGAAGAGATAAATTCTGCCTTGGCAACACAGCAGGTGCATCAAAAAAAATGTGTTGGCAGAGCAAATAGAAGAATGTATTTTTAAATAGCAATCTGTCTAATATGTTAACAATCATATAAATAACTTCTGATAAAAATCAATAATCTCATACAAACAAGCCAAGTTGCAGCATAATGAAAAAACAGGATTGCCTGATTGGGGGAAAATGTCTTACTGATTACAATTGAGGTAATCACAGAGACACTTTGGGATCAAAAGCAGTAAAGATTTTATGAAGTGTGTTATACTCTTTCAAATGTACTTAACCGTTTTCCCTAAAGTTGTGGCTTTATGAACATAAAGCAGTACATATAGTGGAAATACTGTAAAAAATGAAATTTAAAAGACAATAATTGTTCTAATTTAGGAATAACTTTCTACAATGTATTAAGAATATGAATACAACTTTAAATGGGATGTATCTGGTTGTAAAATATATCAACATTACTCCGCATGAGTCAACAGTCCAAGTATCAAACTGACAGAACTGATTTCTACGTATGACATATGGCTCTGTTAAACTAAAACCTGTCCTTCACAATTGCAGGCCTGAGTTTCATCAGTTTGACAACAGACCATGAAGCTTGTAAGGAAGCCAATTTTATCAAGGACAATGCATCTAAGTGATGCTGTAAAGTTAAAATATGTGCTCGGAGACTGCCTTTGATCTTCCATAATACTTACATTTATGCAAATAAAGTTGTAGCATTGTCCTAGTAATATATTTTGTAGATGACTTTCATTTTTGCAAAGGGAAGTTGATATAGCTTTAACCAGCTGAAAAGGGAAATTAAGATTGTGTTAATGAATACTCCCCTAAACAATGTTGTTATCCTGCACATCTTAAATCACAAACCACTGAAGAATCCATGTGTTAACTATCACTTTTAAACTATGTAAGTAACTCTTTGTATCATCATACTCATGAACAGAACAAGCATACTCAGGCCCAGCTCCCACAATGGTTTGATGTGAACTAGAAGTGTTCGTTGTGGGAAATTTCTAAACTATGGTTTAATGGAACCAGGCCATAAACTCATTTCATGCCCAGCTATAGGCCTCCTTAGCCAGTCCAAGCAGAACACTTTTCAAAATACTGGTCTGATCTGACTGTCTTGACTGACTGTAATAAGACCCAGTGAAGGAAGCACTGTATTAAATACCCTGGTACAAGGAGTGATTGATCAGCTGCATGTGTTCTGGGAATCAAAAGGAAAACCAACTCAGGATGCCAATTCAACCCAAGCTATAATCATCCCTTGGGGAAAAAAATTGCCAGAGGCCACTGCATTTAGTGGCATGCTAAAAAAAATACTTGTACATATCTTTCACATTGGAATTCTCCTTATGTTGATGATGTTGAGAATCAAAATCTAGTACTTACTTTCACATGGCTCTTCAGTGTTTCATGAAGGAGAAATCCTACTTGCACGGCATCTTCCTTCATATTAGTGAGAACACAAACTTGTTGTGATATGGTGTCTAATAAAGAAAATTTAAAACGGCGGGGAAAAACAGTTGTTATCATCATAATCATCAATTCTCTAACTTATTTCAGTAAACAATTATTTTAGACAGGGTTTGTTTTTATAGAAAGAGGAATCGTGTTTTCTGCACCTGGAAAAACGGTTTTATGACAAGGGTTATATATGGGTAAATACAGGATTAGATATATCATCAACTACCATGAAAATACTCCCTCCCCCCAACCTGAGGATTGTTAAATTTAACTTCTTGGCTACTATTACAGATACCATCCCTATCCAACTCAAAGACAACTCAAGTTTGTGAAAAAAGAACTGACCATAAACAGCCCAGTGTTTTATCCCATGGGTCCCTTTGGGAGGAAGGGTATTCCCTACTCTTTCTTTTTTGTGTTGTTTGGCAAACCACTGCATGTGTAAAAAACACGATTCAAAAGCCACTGTAACTCTGGAATAAAAATGAACTTAATAATATAATAAGCTTTCTTTGTTCTATTTCTGTTGGTGTAGTTGTGTATCCATTTCTCCCACTACATCTATCATCCCATGATCAAGCCTTGTGTTCCATGCACCGTTCTACTGCACACTGCACTTAATTACTTCCTCTGTTGCAGCAAACAATTGTTTGCATTTGCCCTCCAAAATCAGGCTTGCAAACAAGCTTCAAACCATGCTTTATGATTTTGGTTTGGAAGGCAAGCACCAACCAGTTGGGATGCAAAGAGCATACTATGATTTGCCTCAAGCCAGGAAAGTAACCAATTACACAGAGTGTGCAAGAGGAAGAGTTAGTGTGCTTGTTCCCATATTGCATAACTATGATTTGGCACTGCATATGAACTGACCTACTGGGTGCAATATTAAGCAGCCAACAGTGCATGCAGGAGCAAAGCATTCACATAATCAAAGGACATTTTAATAGAATCCCATCACTGAAAAAACAGGCAGCCCAGATAACTGATCTGTTCCCCTATATGACCAGCTACAACAAATAATAATTTCAGTGCTCTCATTTTTCACCCCATCTGTTCATTGGCTACCTAGGATTGCATTCTATGTGAAGAAATACTAATGAGCAAAGCCCTAAGTGTATTTAGCATAAAAAACTTAGATATATGATTATCCTTTGTTACACAACTCACTTAATTCAAGTGGGATTTGAGCACCCACACTCTATTCCTGTGATGTGGGAGCAGAGCAGAAGCTACCTACACTCCAGTAAAGGAGCAGGGGGAAAGGGCGCTACTGTCAATGCAAGTGCAACTAGGGGTAAGTTAGATACCACTGACATAAAAGGAGTATGTTCATTTGAATGGAGGAGCATGTGGCTGCACAATGAGGTAGTAAGTCCAAGCAGGGCATAATAAGTGATTTATTCCTTGACGGCAGCCCCACTGTGAATATATTAATTTCTAAACATTAATTTTTCATTACTGCTAGAATTTGGGATCACATAATTCAGTAGTCAAGCAAGTGTGCAAGGCAGAGCTATAGTTCTAAAAATTATAGGTTCATTCTTCACCTATTTTTGAATGCACATTTCAAGGTATCCCTGAAAGGGAGACTGAAGCTTTACATGTTTCAACTGGAGGTTCAAATATATAGTTGCCCTAGGGGAAGAAATCCTTAAAGAGATTTTTTCAGGATGTTTTTGTACTATCCAGGTTCTAACTACTTTTCTAAATGAGTCATCCTAACTGCAGGATGAGGTTTCCCTATTTGCAGACTAATAATATGAGAAGGGGGGGAGAGAGACAGACATGCGCCACATTGTCTGCACATCCAGCAAGTTCTTACCTGTTTTACTTCAAGAGCATTAGGAATGCTTTTTTTTTATTATTAAACATGTTCTATTATTTTTCCAACATTGGTTGTTAAAGAAAGACAAAGCTAAAAAATGGAACACCATTACACTTTAAGAAATCATTTTATGAAGACAGTGAATCAAATGTTTAACATATTGGAACCACATTGTTTGGTACTTGAATGATCATTATATTTTTCTTACCTACATCAGTGCTCAGTTTAAAAGAATGGAATGTGTCCTTTATCAACAGCTTATATTGCCTACAGCACAAAACTTTAGCTAAGCTTTCCTAAAGCATTTGGAACTTGTTAGCTGTATTTGCATAGGTAGGATTACATTTGTAATACAGATCACCAAATACTGCTCACATAATTAAAAGCAGATGATATACTAATTTCTTTTAAACTCTTTAATGTCATATCTTAATTGTGATTTGATCAATCACATTGGGAAACAACAAGGTATTATTTGCATTTATTTGTTGTAAACTGCTGCTCAAATGTCTAGGGAAATATTACTGAATAACAACTTAATGTTTGCACGGTGCTTTCAGATGGTCATAGTACTTCATATTCTGTATCTTACTGTAATCCTTATAACCACTACCATGTATAATTATGCCCATATTACGAGTAGCTGAGCGGAAATTTGGCTCCCTTAAGACCACCTAGTGGCTTTATGGCAGAGACAAGATTCAGCCCAGTGATTTCCTGGGTCATAGCTCAGAGTCACAGGAATGGGGAGCCTGTGACCTTCCAAATGTTGTAGGACTACAACTCCCACCAGCCCCAACCAGCATGGCCAATGGTCAAGGATGACTGGCAGGGACTTCTGGAGGGCCACCAGTTTCCCATCCTTGCTATGATAACTCTCCCTAATCCTGGCTCACCAACAGGAATGGGAGAGAAATTTGATTCAGTTTACATTTAAAGCCAAACCTGCCAAATATGTGAACTGAAACATAGCTATCCTTCAAATTTTACACTCACGAAATTGTGCAGTGCCATTCTCCAGCCAGATACTTGTAAGACTCTAACTTGCTTAGCTTCCCATTAGGTACCATTGGACAGCTCTTATCTTCTGATAATGGATATACTTAAACCAGGTTAATGTTTAAAAGTTTTATCCACTGTACTGCTATACAAAATAGTCTTTGATTATTATAAAACTGATCAGCTACTATATTATGCAAAATAAGAGGCCATTAAATCACAAAGTTAATATGATCACACATCTATAAAGATAATGTTAACCCTGCCTCTCCTAACTGCACCTCCCTTTTTACATTGGATTCCCACATCCTCACTTTTTACATGATTGAAGCAAGCTGGATTTAAACACATGGATATGTCATATTAGCATGGCCCTGGTATGACATATATGGCATTCTCCTTGTGGTCTCTTATCCAAGTTCTGGCCAAGTTGTGGAGAGCCAAATCTCATCCCCTTTCATTATACCTGATCATACAGTCTGTAAGATAAGATGTATAGTTTGGCTATGTACAATCCTAATTCTGTAGGAGAAGCTCACAACCACTGATTCAATCAATAAAACAGTGACATGCATTTGCATTAACATAGCCTACAGAAATGGGTCAACTTCAAACACTTGCATACCATTGTAAAATCCCATTCCTAAATATATTACATGGAAAGAAGCCCCATTGTGGTCAATTTATATTTAGGGTTGGCATGTAACGTTGCTGCTGTGCAAATATTTGCATTTTCATAATTCTCATCAAGGGTTCAGTGAGACTGCAGCTGGGCTAGTTACTGAAGTTGTCACACCTACTGATTTATAAACAGCAGCTATACTACCTAAGTACAGTCATTTCTAAGACAGTTGCCATTATGTAAAATGTCACCTAAGGAGCTATAATAAGTATAGGCATATGCTCGGAATAATTGAGGAAAGGTGGCTTGAGACATATACAAATTTCCTTTTATACTATGTACAAATTCCCCTATACACACAAATCTGGAATAATTTAAGCAACCTAGGGAATATGCTGTATTAATCTCATCTGTTACTTTATATGCATTGAAGTCATTCACATAATTTCAAAGGGTGCTCTCCTACTATGCTGTACTCAGTGTAGATCAACTGCAATTAACTGACTTAAGTTAGCATATAATTTCTCAGCAATTAAAAATATATTTAAATGTCATTAACTTCCATAAGATGTTCAGAGAAAACTGAATATTTTACAGCTGGATAACTTTGTTGGAAATATTTGTAGAACAAAAAAGAAGAAGAAATTGTATTCAAAATTCAATAGTCTTAATAGTCAAGTACCTTTGTGTGAAGACATCATAGATTACTGACTGGTATAACATTTATACTACAGAAGCAGAAAAATCTGAATGACTTAAGAAAATATTTTATAGAGTCAGTATTTGAACAGAATGTACTACCCAATTGTACCAAAAGAAGAAGGTAAAGAAGAAAACAGAAAACATAAGATGTGTCTGGATATTTTTAGTTTCTACTAAAGTGACTAGTAGAGCATGTGCCAAGAAGTGCTCATTGTAGAGAATAAGAAAATCCATATCGCTTCAGACTGGTTTGTTTATGTAAATTAAATTCAGTTTTTTTAGTCTTGGCATTGTTAACCAGTTTAAAAACTTGTTAGTCTGAGCTTGCACAGCAGCTGTGGGTGGGCGAAACAAGTCTGCACAACTAATACAATGTTGCTTTGCTTACAGAATATCCCTAAATACATAGGTAAACATACAAGATGAAGTGTGGTTTTAGCTCATTGTAACTAGTTCCGTATTTATTTGTAAATCAGTCCTTGACATAGGAAATCCCCATATTTAAACAGCTACAATTGTTTTAGATACCTAGGTGCACCAGAAATCACACTTTCCTGTGAATCTTCTAAATGAACAAATATATGCAAAATGAGGAGCCAGGATCCAATTTTGCTTCTAATTTGTAAGTGAAGTTTGAGTATCTCCTTCACACAGATGATTAACTTTCAACAACAGCCATTCAACTGAAAACCAGAGTAGTAGACTTAAAATTTAAACCACTTGAAGAATCAGGTCCAAATGTTTTCAGAATACACTGTTACAAAAAATAAAAGGCCGCAGTGTGGCAGAACCATAGTGTATCCACTGACTAATGGCTCCTAGGGCTGGTTTCCCTATGCAGGGAGAGGGAATTGCACAGAACAAGTCCCTACAGACAGGGCAGATGAGAAAGCAGCTCAGTCAGGCTCAGTTGGTTCTCCTCCACTGTTTCTCTAAGAAGCTACACTGATTGCTATCACCATATCCTATGAGGAACAGCAGCAGCTTGTGAGGAGTTTGGAGACAGAAAGAGAGATCTCTTTCTATCCAAACCTGTCAGCTAGGACTTCTTCCTCTTCTTCCTCCTCCTGGCTGCAGACCTTTGTGACTCTTAGACCAGCTCCACAGCACTGCCCCCTGGGAAGTTACTGAATTTGAACCTAGCTTCTCCTACTTGGCTTGCCTTGATTCTCCATGTGGACTGACATCCTGCTTTGACTTTAGCAAGCTGTGTGCTGTATGTAGTCTAACACCCCAAAGACAGGTCCCTCCAAGAGATGGAGCTGGCAATACAGTGCTAGATGGGATTTGATGAGTTGGGACTTGCTGCCAAAGCAGTCAGAATCAAAGCCCTAATGCTGCAGATCTGTCTCAAATAAATGTGGAGTGCAACACTAAATGAGATGTGATAATCTGTCTGTGGGATGTAAACACAGGAGCAGTCAATGACAACATTCCTAGAGTGTACATGTTAGAACATGGGGAGGGATGTCTGTCCAGCAAGCAGGTAAACTTCCTGGGGACGGACTTCCTCCGCATGTGACCAGAGGTGGGTGTGGCCTCACCTGTGCAGGTAATGATAAAAGCACAGGGCAGGCAGCCACTCTCTCTCTTGCCTCTTGCCTCTCTGCCATCTTCATCTTCTGAAGGAGCAACATGCCCTCTTGGCTCCCAGCCAAGAGAGGACAGTACTATCTTGCTACAAGATAGATTCTAAGTGCATGTAACCTTTTTAAGCCTGCCTACCTTCTGGGATCATATTGTGAACAGAACGTGAGTAAACTCTTTTATACTTTTATAAAGACTGTGTCGTGTCTTGTATTTTAAGAGGGAACAAAGGGGAAATTACCAGAGTAATTATTATAGAGGTTCTAGCGAACCTGTGCAAGCGTTACCGTTGCGAACTTAAAGGGGAATGTCTATAAACTCTGCTGATATTTTGGGAACTTGTTAGTACAAGTTGGATAAGGATATAATTAGTCAATATATCCTCTCCTGCACCCCAGAACATTCCCACAAAGGGTTATGGGCCCAGTATTGCATATTTCTGCGTATTTTTGAAGGATTGCGTTGGATTGTGATTTTGAGTTGAGTAGTATTTTTCTGAGTTAACTTCCTGGTAAGCACATGGTCCTTTGTTCCATTGTGCAGTGGGGATTAAGCACCCCCCCCCTTCCCTCAGAGTTCACAGTGACCCAAGGCAGTGAAGAATTGTTTTGAATTTTGAGATTTTTAAGATTTTGATTTTAAAATTTTGAGAAATTTTGAAATTTTGAAGAATTTTCAAATTTTTGGATTTTAAGATGGCTAGAGCAGCTTTTGATAGTGATGCAAAGCTAGGAATGCCTGTGCTGAATGAACACAATTTCATACACTGGAAGCAGCGCTTGATAGCATGTTTAGATTATAAGCACATTTTGGAAGCTTTAAACCCTCAACCTACGGGATCGTCTGAGGAAGCTTTAGCCAAGATAAGTGCTTGGAAACGCATGAACAGCGAAGCTAGACACATAATTTTGAGTGGACTTCGTGATGAGCAGCTATCATTAATAAATAGTACAGATGATGCATCTCAAATCTTAAGAGATATTGAGCGCGTGTATGGAGAATCTAGCATAAACTGCTTCAGAAACTTGGTGTGTAAATTAACCAGAGTGAGGATGAATTCAAAAGAGGAATTCACAGAGCACATCAACAAGTTCACTGAGATTATTCAGAGAATTGATTTGACTCCCAAAGCTTTTGATGAAGATACAAAGATAGCATTTTTGTTGTCATCACTTGGACCACGCTTTAGCGCATTTGTAAGTTTGATGGATCATAGACAAGGTCTGACTTTTAAAGACTTGATTGGTTATTTAAAAGAAGAATGCAGAGATAGAGCCGAATCTCCAGTGAGAAATGCTAGAAGCAAAGACAGTAGTTATGCATCTAGGCAATGTACAAAGTCCAAAGAGATGCCTAAGAAAGTGATTTGTTTCAATTGTAACAAAGAAGGACACATTGCAAAGAATTGCAAGGCTCCTAAAGCCAAGAAACCCCACCCCTTTCAGCCAAAAGGGGAAAAGAAGGGGAAATGTGAATGCACATGGCTACTGCAAGAAAGGAATTTAACTGTCCAGAATCGTGAGAATAGACGTAATAAATGGATTTTAGATTCAGGTGCCAGTTCACATTTTTCATATAAAGAGGACTATTTTAATGAGATAAATGATGAAGAAGGATCTGAAATTGAAATTGCAGATGGGAACATTGTTAAAGCAAAAGGTGCAGGTTCCATGAGTCTGAAATGCAATATAAACAATGAATGCATTGAGAACACAATCTCTAGAGTTTTGTATGTACCAGAGCTGAGCTGCAATTTAATCAGCGTGTCCACACTGGACAAGAAAGGTTTCCAGATCACATTTGGAAATGGAGTATGCAAGGTGACTAGAAATGGCAAAGTGTTTGCTCAAGCAGAGCTAATCAATGGTGTATATGAGCTTGATCTTTCAGAGAATCAGTCTGCAAAAGTGGCACATTCCAGCCAGAAGGATGAAGCAGATCTGGACCTGTGGCACAGAAGGCTTGGACATAGAGACACCAACGTCATTCTGGATCTACAGAAAAGAGATCTTGTAAGAGGTTTGCAGGTAAAGCAGAGCAACAAAGCTCCAGCAAAGTGCATAAGCTGTATTACTGAGAAGGCTGTAAAACCTTCATTTCCACGTTGTGCAGAACAAAGAAGCAACAAAGTGCTTGACATAGTGCACACTGACATATGTGGACCCATGAATGTTCCCTCACTGGGAAAGAATAGATACATTTTAATATTTCTGGATGACTTTTCAAGATTTTGTGTTGTGTATTTCCTCAAAGAGAAGAGTGAGACAGTGGACAAGCTCCAGGAATACATTGCCATGGTCAAGAACAAATTCCAGAGAGCTCCAGCTGTGTTAATGAGCGACAATGGAGATGAGTACTGCTCAAATGAAATGCAGGCTCTCCTGGCCAAGGAAGGAATTGCACATGTAACCACAATTCCTTACACACCACAGCAGAATGCCATAGCTGAGAGAAAGTTTAGGTCCATTATGGACATGACAAGGTGCATGCTAAAGGATGCATGTTTGCCACAGAAGCTGTGGGCCGAAGGAGTGTACACGTCGGTCTATTTGCAGAATAGACTGCCAACTAAAGGTGCAGAGCGCACACCATTTGAACTTTGGCATGGGAAAGCTCCCAATCTGTCGCACATACGTGTGTTTGGAAGTCCGTGTTATTTCCACGTGCCCAAGGAACACAGACACAAGCTTGACTCCAGGGCAAAAGCAGGTATCCTTGTGGGATACGCCTCTGGAGGCAAAGGATATAGAATTATGGACTTACAAACTGGTAAGACAAATGCATACCATGCGGTTTATTTTGATGAATATGGAAAAGTAGACACTAAGAACACTGTTGTGGATTCTTCTGATGAGTCAGAAAGGACTCAAGAACTTGTATATTTCCCTTTTGAGACCCCACAAAGTACTAATCTGCCTTCGAGTGTTACAGCACCCCCTACAGGCGACACAGAGGACCAGAACCCTGGCGGCACCAGAGACGAAGATGAGGACTCAGATGGGGACATGCCTGCGTTGGAGGAGGATGAGGAAGCTGATGCGGTCCCAGAACCAGAGGTCAGACGCTCGTCCAGAACCAACAAAGGTGTCCCACCATTACGGTTGTCCTACTTTGCAGGGTCGGCGTTTCCACAGGAACCTTCCACTTGGGAAGAGATACAGGAGATGCCAGCTGCAGAAGCCAGTCTCTGGAGGAAGGCCGCGCAGGAGGAGATGGATGCACTGCATCAGAACAAGACCTGGACACTCACTGAGCTGCCTCCCGGTAAGAAGGCCATTGGCAGTAAATGGGTTTTCAAGGTTAAGAAGGGGTCAGAAGGAGAAGTGCAGCGCTACAAAGCTAGACTTGTAGCACAGGGATTTTCACAGCGTTTTGGTGAAGACTATGATGAAGTTTTTGCACCAACCGTGAGGTACAGCAGCGTAAGAATGCTTTTAAGCATTGCAGCCTCCAAGAAAATGAGAGTGAAACACATAGACATTGCTACCGCTTTTCTACACGGGCAGATTTCTGAAGAAATCTATATGAAACAGCCCAAAGGTTTTGTGAAACCACATGAGGCACATTTAGTGTGCAAACTGCAGAAAGGACTTTATGGACTTAAACAGGCTGCTAGAGCCTGGAACCAGAAGTTGCATAAAATGCTGACGCAACTTGGGTACAAGCAAGGCGACGCTGACAAGTGCTTGTACAGTAAGTCAAATAATGGACAATTCTCATATATCTTAGCATTTGGTGATGGACCTGTTTCATGGGGCAGTTATAAACAGAGCTGTGTAGCATTATCTTCCACAGAATCAGAATACGTTGCAGCAACAGAAGCCTGCAGAGAGATCGCCTGGCTTGATCAACTCATAAAGGACTTTGGGTTGGTGAGAAAAGGGCCTGTCAGCTTGCTAGAGGACAATCAAAGTTGCCTGAAGCTGACGCAGAGTGAGAAGTTCCTGGCCAGAACAAAACACATTGGGGTTAAATACCACTACATACGCCAGATGATCCAGGATGGACTTGTGGAACTATCCTACTGCAGCACCCAAGAGATGACTGCTGACATCCTGACGAAACCCCTACCAAGAGAGAGTTTCCAGAATCTACGTGTGAAGCTGGGACTCTCGGTGGTTGAATAAAGTTGTTTATGTTTTATGTATGTTGTATTGCCTGAGAAGGGGTATGTGGGATGTAAACACAGGAGCAGTCAATGACAACATTCCTAGAGTGTACATGTTAGAACATGGGGAGGGATGTCTGTCCAGCAAGCAGGTAAACTTCCTGGGGACGGACTTCCTCCGCATGTGACCAGAGGTGGGTGTGGCCTCACCTGTGCAGGTAATGATAAAAGCACAGGGCAGGCAGCCACTCTCTCTCTTGCCTCTTGCCTCTCTGCCATCTTCATCTTCTGAAGGAGCAACATGCCCTCTTGGCTCCCAGCCAAGAGAGGACAGTACTATCTTGCTACAAGATAGATTCTAAGTGCATGTAACCTTTTTAAGCCTGCCTACCTTCTGGGATCATATTGTGAACAGAACGTGAGTAAACTCTTTTATACTTTTATAAAGACTGTGTCGTGTCTTGTATTTTAAGAGGGAACAAAGGGGAAATTACCAGAGTAATTATTATAGAGGTTCTAGCGAACCTGTGCAAGCGTTACCGTTGCGAACTTAAAGGGGAATGTCTATAAACTCTGCTGATATTTTGGGAACTTGTTAGTACAAGTTGGATAAGGATATAATTAGTCAATATATCCTCTCCTGCACCCCAGAACATTCCCACACTGTCATGGTGAAGTGTGAAGGTGCAAGGTGATGGCAAGGTGAATGTTTACACTTCTCACTAAGAAAGAATCTGTAAAGGCACTTTTAGAGCCTTGAAACAGAAGCCAATACAAGTTGTATCTGTGCAGCAGCAACCATGATGTGTACTGTCACTAGCCATATGGATCTTTCACACTGCATCTCCCTACTGGTGCAATGCCCATACACAGAACAATGAAGTCCTCACTAATGTCTTGATTATGTACTTCCTGAAGTTCTGTTTTCCCCTTGGATAGGCTTTCATTTTGGTTGAAAGGTCAGCATTGTCTGACTTGAATCAGAGACAGTGCCCAAGGCCTATTTTCCATTTGCCTGGTTCCTTTATGCAACTTTACATGATTAAAGGAATAAGCTAAAGCTATTTATGTGGTTTTATTATTTTACCAGTCAACTTTAATTTCTAGTGTTTTCACACACAAAATGTGGTTTCATCTTGGTGACTATATGAACTGGCAGACTCAAGGACAAGTACATACCCTTAATTAAAGAGTCAGCTGCATACAGATCTCGCTTGTAGGTCACCTAAAGGACAGATAAACCTAATTAGTTCTTCCACAAGTTTTCAATAACACACACACACACACACACACACACACACACACTACCTAAAGACCATTTTCCACACTGAAAGACTGTCAACACATAATATTGTCATTTTATTATTGTTGTTATTTTTAGTAGCCTTCCATCTCAAGGCTATGTACAAAGCATAATGGATGAACTAAAAAACAGTTAAAACACACACAAACACAAAATACGATTTTAAAAAACACACAGAATGTATGCATAAGGCAGAGACCTATTCATTCAGCTGGGAAAGCTTGTTGCGAGAAAAAGGTCTTCAGTTATTCCCAGAAAGTGCAGATAGTGGGTACCTGTTGTGTCTTGACAGGAATGTTGTTCCACAGAACAGGGACAGCCACACTGAAAGCTCTGCTCCAAGTTACTGTATTATATTTAATTATATCTTCATTATATCTAAATTATATTTAAAAAGCACTAGAAGCCATGAGAAAAAATGTAAATCAGAAGATCTTCCAAATCTGTATTTGTATTAAGCTTTAAAATCTGTTCAGTATTAATTTTATAATTCTTTTTAAAAATGGCTACATTTGGTTTACCCACATATGTCTGCCATATTCTTTCTAAGAGTGTTCACCTTTATTCTGTTTTAGTGAAATAGTAAATTTACCATTTGCATATCTTCATGTCAAGAAGTTCATCTAAATGACTATGATAATTATATTGCTTCCCTTACTATGATAATTACATTATTTCCCAAAATCTAGAGTTAACATCTTTTATTTTAAAAAACAACAATCCTCTTGCTGTAATACTCTGAATGTATTACTAGTTCTGATCTAAAAAGTACTTTGGAGCAGGAGTGTTTTTTGAACAAGACACCTCATAAAGGAGAGCTCTTATGTCAGTTTTGGTAGTGAAATGAATAGGTTGCTCTGAACCTCACATGCTTAAAACTGATGCCAGAAAATAAAGAGAAATTACCAAAACAGATTTTATTTACAGTATTGTGTATTGTGTGTAGTAACAAATGTCTTATATAAACTGAATATACTGTATAGTGATACAGAATGATATATAAAACAGTTGTTACAGTATGATTTTAGCATAGACATAATAACAAAAATGTGGAAGGATAAGTCTAGAAATTCTTTTAACACAAGATGTATAGACTATTTTTTTAATTAAAAAATGTATCTCCATTCATTTATAATTATGTCACATACTTTAATGATATTGTAGTAATCCTTGTTTTTTAGAGACTAAGGGTACAATCCAAATCCCCCTACATGGTGGCAAGCACAGGAGGTGGTGGAGGGAGAAGCCTGTGTCAGCCTAGAGCTGAAGCAACAACTGGGCCTGAAATAGAACCAAGGTGATCATAGGATGCAGTGAGAGTGGCTTGGGATCCAACAATACTTAGCTGGCCCAGTCCTAACCCCTCCAGGAAACTTGTTTCGAGCTGCTGTTGACACTTCTGTCCATCCACACATTCAGTAGGTGGAATGGAGTAGCACACGGACAGAATGACATGCCAGGAAGCTGACTTTGCCAGGAGAACTAGATAGAGAAACAGGGAGGCTTGAATTCTCCTGTAACTTGTGCTTTTATGTATTATTACCTCTATTCAACATATTAAAATATATATGTTTGATGTATTTGATATAAACACATCAAAATGTGTTGTGTATATAATAGAATATTATATAAAAGAATATTTGAAGAGTATCATTCTGTATGAGCTAAAAGAGAAGTCTACCAAAGTTGAGCCATTTCCATAAACTTCCTTTCTTGAATCCTGCCTAGGTACTTAAAACCAGAGGAGAATGGGTTTTCCTAAGAAAAGCTCGATCAGGCTGATGAGACAGGCATCTCAAGAAACAACCTGCATCTCAATTCTACATTGCAGAAGATTTATTACATTCATCTGTGGCAGTGAAAAGAGAGTTGGGCATCTTAAAAGCTCCAGCATGGATATACAGCTTGTTATAATTAAATTGCATTCATGGTTTGTAGCATTTGAACAATATTTTTTCAGAAGTGCAATCATGTAACTATCATCAACTTTCCAAAGCTTCCCATTTACTAAAGAAAAATGTTGCTCCTACCTTCCATAAGTCAGGGGGCCCTTCAATAAGTTTCGCCTTTGTTTTGTTGTATTTTAGTGCCAGATGCAAACATTCTGTTCCATAATCCAGGTCATAGTCATTGCACTGTAGACAATGTTGAAACAAAAATCATTGTAGCCTACGGAATTTATATACAACATGGCATTTTAAATTACTGTTTCTCAAGCTTTACAAATATACAATTCACATCTGTGTACAGATTGACTGAGCACCCTAGTCCAGGTGCAGTCAATGTTTGGCTAATAGACCTATATCAGTTGCATTTGTGTGATGAAATGTTACTGCCAACATCAGGTTGTGCCACCATGGTAATCACTGCAGAGGTCCAAATAAGCCATCCTGATCCATATAATTTTCTGCTTTATACTGTTATATGCCACATCAGAAGATGATAGCAGTTGCTCAGCTAACAGCATCAATACTAAGATTATCATATCTGTTTCAGATTCGGCCTACATTGCAAGCACACACCATGACCGTACTACTGTGCTGCACAGCTGTAACTGTACTTCTCCTAAACATGTATTTTCTAGTATAATGCCTCGCAGCAACAGGACAGTAACCTAACATTATGTAACTTTGCCAGTTTACTCTCAATAAACTGAAAGTGTTATGTCAAGAAAGGGCTAGATTATTTCCTGAGCCAAGATCTTCTGTAATTCTGTCCTTTGTTAACTGTGCCAGTGGAGAATTGTCAGAGTTAAAGCCCTTTCAATTCTGACTATACTATGTAAGCACAGTATAGCTACTAAAATGGTAGAATCCCTTCTGTAATGCATCTGAGACATTCTGGAATATTTCAAAGCAATGCAAATTCACCAGTCGCAATTAGTAGCTTTCCCTCTACACATTCTTAACTACGGGAGGGGGGGGTGAAAAACAGAAAAGCAACAGGAAAATGAGCTGTCCATAAATTCCTCAAAATGTTTGTTAAGATCAAAATAACTAGGAAAATTTAAATCAGTATGAGGTAGATTGAGATGGTGAGCAGTAGTTAAGTTTACCTGGAACAAATATAGAATTTCAATACCTCTTTTTTTTTTTAGTGATAGCAGTAAGTACTGGTTTTCAGGAGTAAGAGAGGGAAATAAGCTAAAGCTTCCTGCAAACAGGATTTCTTGTTTGATACTGTCGTTTACCAAGTCAAACTCTCCTGTAGCTGTGGGAGATGCTACAATAGGAACAAGCAGAAAAGAGGAGATTGCCTCCTCCTAAATGCAGGGTCTGTCAGTCTTCACATTTGGTTACCAAGATGGTGTGCTTCCACAAGAAAGGAAGATGCACCACATCAAAAATCAAACATGACCAAAGAGAAACTAGATGTGTGTGATCCAGTGGCCAAGATGTGAAAATAGGTTTAGCAGTCATGCTGTGAGCTTGTGTTTCAGAAACTCAGTAGAGGATAACTCCAACCAGTATTTTAAAAACTATTTTAAAGGCAGGTTGAATGGGTCCCTCTTTCATTCAGAGGGCAATTCCATCATGGGCAAATTTCCAGAAGCCACCTGCCAGTGGAGTGTGTGGGCAGAGGTAAAACTGGTCAGAGCCTTGGCTGTGACTTTTATCATTGTGCAATGAGCTGTATACCAGCCATGCACAAGTCTGAGGTTTCTATGCACCCACATAGGGTGGTTTCAGGTTTCACCTTCCCCAATCAAAACAAAGAGAAGGCACGCTTAGAAGAACAAGCATTTGTCCATTTTGACTGCAGAATCAACTACACAGACTGGTACTGTAGGTTGTACACACCCAACACATAAACCTTTTCGTACATTTTGTGTGGATATTTGTGTGGAAGTTTATGTAACATAACATAATTATACAAAATGCTACCATTTGGTGGCAAAAAACCAAAAATATAATTTATTAAAATGAATATTTACTAATTCACTCCCCAAATAACACATGCAAGTCAGTTGCCTCTTACAGTATGGGGGTGGGGGGTGGGGGGGTGAGGAGAAGAGTAAGTTTCTTTTTTAATTGCCAAAATTCTTACCTGATGATATGCTTGATGGATTATATCAAATAAGAAAGCCTGAGGCATTTCACTTGCTCTGTACTTGGCACGATCTAGTGAATGGTCTAAACATCCGTCAGCAGAGGAAGCAATAACAGTGGAGACAAGAGGACAAATTGCTCCTGCTGCCTTGGGAACCAAGAAAAAAAAGGGGGGGGAGAGATTTTAAACACAGATTTACATGTTTACCTTAGTTAATCTCTGCTTAAAGAACAAGTCCAAGCAAATTTAATATTTTGACTTCCACATACACTGTTGGCCTGATCCAGACAGCCACTGAACTCTTCTTGATATATATTGCACATCCTATTCTGCATGATGTTGATGAAAGTTGAGCCTCATACTATCAGAATAGACAGCTGCATGCATTATTTTTATCATGTTGTAGCAAACAGTGAAAATTAACACTAAAACCTTTCCCAAAAATGTTTAGCACCAATCTTTCATATTTGTGAAAAACTATCTAAAGCACACACATACCTATCGTATTTTCAGAATCTTCTATTTATGGGAGGCAAAAAACTTACTTCATTATGGAGGCTGAAGAACCAACTGACAAATTATTTTGATTGTTCTGAAATATGGAATGAGTGTAACCATACTCTGGTGGATAAATGGCAAAGTATTAATGTGACCACTTCACCAAACCCAGATCTATATTTGAAACCATGACAATGGGAATGTGGAGAAACAATCAGATGACCCAAGCCATCAAATTAAATATGACTCAGACTCTAGCGGCATCTTTTAAAAATAATAATAATAATAATAATTAATTAATTTTCCAAATTATTACAAATCAAACCAAATTACTTTAATTTAATACTATTTCATAAACATGGTTAGTGAAATTCTGCTGTGTTGACTTCATAGGCTTATAAATATCTTAGTTTCAAACGTTGATGGTAAGTAGTGAATGAATTCATAGGACAAGCAATCAGGTAAGAGTTATGACACAATAGGTTAAATTTAGCCAACAATTCTACAACACTACACTGGAATATGTACTGCGTAATTAAGTATTTTGGTGAACTGTCAGAGTCTCCTGGCTATTCACCCAATTAGTCTTATTTTCAATTCTCAACTTCCTTCTGATTGGCTTCAAATGCCAGCAATAATCATGGAGATAGTCAGGACTTATGCTTAAGAAAATAAGCATGTCTTAGTTGGGATCTTGTCCTCTACTGCAGCAGAAAAGAAATTGAGACGCGGCAGTTGTCTAGGGCTGACCGTTGACAACAATGGTAGCATTATAATACACTTCCTCACTTACAGGCATAATATTACACCACTGAAGGAGACAGGAGCATGACCTGAGAAAGCACACAATACTGATTAAGCTCTGCTCTTCCCTTGCCATTCCCTATTCCACCCACTTTTTGTCCCTTGTACTGGTGCCAACGGAAAGGGCAGCAGGGATGCGATATATTGAGACTGAAATCTATCCCAGTGTATCTTCAGGCTGAGCAAATGCACAGGAACTTAGAAGAGAACCTCTCCCTGCCCAGGAGGCATAAATAAACTCAGGGATAGTATTGCTCTGTAAATGAATATGATTAATGTCTTCACATCCTAATTAATCAAACTCTTTCCACATATTACTGCACAGAAAATATTATTTTACACCATTGAAACAACTTCCATTAGTGGGCATTCAAAACCACATGTATTTTCTAAACTAAAGTAGAAGAATTACCTGTGTATTTATGTTTTTAACAGGTAGAAACATGTACTTCTATTCAGACATCTGCGCTCCCACCAATTATATCTCTAGTAATCAACATGCTTCAGCCACATACTGTAATTACCACTTCTGTTAGCAGAACTGTCTTAAAAGAATACTTACCCTAAATTTACAGAATACCACCTTCAAAGATAAAGCAACCACCAGCAATTATGAGATTAAAATATTTCAACTATTTCCAAAAAATATTTTGTTGTATATTTGAACATTAAACTGATACCGTATTAAGCTACTCTTTAGCATTAAACTGTACTGTATTAAACTACTCTTTTAGAGTTAAACTGATTTTAGAAAAACTATTCTAATTTAGTAGCCAACAAAATCCAAGATTACTTCACAGCAACTTAATCACCAAAACTTATGACAAAATTCATGTGCCTGTCATTGATGCTTTCATTATGCTCTTTTGTAAGACCTCAAACCCATCCCATCTTCAAGTAAATGTCAGGGATGCCAACAAATTTGTCCACACCTGGCTTGGAAAGAAGCTTCTAGGATTCTTAAAAACCCACCTCCCCACAATTCTTCTCCAGCTCATTTCAGTAGTCAGGTGCACAGCTTCTCCCCAGTTTTACTAACTGGAAAGTCACACAAGAACTCAGGGCTTGATAAACGGTGCAGCGTTGACTTGATCACTTTAAGAAATTGAGATTTGGCTTTAGTGCATCCAGGTGTTCCCCTGGCAAGTGAGGGAAAGAATGGGAACCTCTCTTTCCCATGTCAAGGAGAGGTTGTCAAAGGACCTACAAATACTCCTTTATTGGCCTTTACAAACTAATGTTCAAGAAGCAGTGGCGTAGCATGGGTTGTCAGCACCCGGGGCAAGGCAAGTAATTTGTGTCCCCTAACCCATGGATTTGCGCCCCCTAACCCGTGGATTTGCACCCCCTAACCCTAACCCCCAGATGTTGCGCCCGGTGCGGCCGGCCCCCCCTACACCCCCCACGCTACGCCACTGTCAAGAAGGACTAAAAGACAAAATGACAGTGTGGGGACAAAAACTGAGCTGTCTTTCCGGTAACAATACTTTGTGCTTGTTTGGAGTCCAATGTGGCTGGTATCAAGACTCTGGCCCAGGATTTGTCTGTCTATCTTGTACAGTGGTACCTCAGGTTACAGACTCCGCTAACCCAGAAATATTACCTCGGGTTAAGAACTTTGCTTCAGGATGAGAACAGAAATCATGCTCCGGTGGCACAGTGGCAGCAGGAGGCCCCATTAGCTAAAGTGGTGCTTCAGGTTAAGAACAGTTTCAGGTTAAGAACGGACCTCTGGAACGAATAAAGTACTTTACCCGAGGTACCACTGTACAGTAAAAAGGTAAACTTGTGGGCGATAAATAAATAGTCCATGGCATTCGATTGAGACTACAAAACAGGCCTAGACAGAATGGTTACACACTAGAGTCATTTTGGAATGTTAAAAAAGACAGTACAACCCAGAGTCTTAAATTCCTTAATTTGTAATGCTGAGAATGAACTGTTGAACCTGTGTAAACTACTCTGTGAAAACGGAGAATGATGTCATGAGTCACTGAAGAGAACATTTAACATAATTTTGAATTAAAGAGAAGAGGGCAAATTAGATCCTTAAGGCTGTTTACCCAGCTGGAAGGGGCCAGTTTTAGAACTTGTTGGAATAAGGTCAGCAGGAAGGAAGTTTTAATCTGTTTATTCCGAAATGCAAAATGAATAGATAATCAGAAGCTTAAAGCAAACTTTGAATCAATGACCTGACACCTGACACCATGGTGCATATTAAGCAGACTTTAAAAACAAAGGTTTAATGTACACAATGTAAATTTATAATGCATAATTACAAAATTGGATATCTACTAAGTAGTAATTTCTATTGAATTCAGTGGGGCTTACTCTCAGGTGGGTGGGGTTAGCATTGCAGTCTTTGTTTCAAAATTTCTTCCTTTACACAGTTTCTACTATGTTTCTGAAAATCCTAATCCTAATTTCCAGTTAAAACTGCTTTTCTCTTGGCCTTAAATTTACAGTTATGCATAAAAAGTTCCACACACATGTGCCTGCTTCAACTGAGCACAGGCCAAAGTGCATTACGGCACTTAGCATACGGTGATAGCAATGGAGAAAGCTCGCTTCTCCATCATCACTATGTCCATAGTAGCTGTCCAGCAGAGCTCTTCCAAGTGGTGAATGGGCTTGTGCCATATGACCAAGAGAGCATTGCTATGACACCCTTTAGCAGCCTTGTGTATACTTGCAAGGCACTTTAGGCTAGGGGCAAAATCACTCAGATTTGGACAGTCAGATACCAGTTAGAGCAAGTCCAATGGAAGTGTCCAGAACCCTGCCTGTTCTATCTCTACTGGATCATTTTGATTATCGTGGTCTGAGGATGTGGACCAGTGCTTAGAGAAGTGCAGCCTAATCCCTTGCCCCTTGCCCACATTGGCTTCTTAGAGCTAGCGGAAGGGGATTTGCTGGGTAGTGAATGATTAATGCTTCATTGTAGGAAGGGAAGCAAAAGGAATCACTATCCAACAGGAACTCTAGGGCTTGAGCTAGAAACTTCATGACTGAAGGCTGGAGTTCAGCCCAGAAATGAAGGGATGTCAACCTCTGTAGTTTTCACCTCTGGATTAACAAGGTACATATACTAGAAGCCTGACCATCTGCCATTGTGTGGTCAACAAAGCTGTTCTGCCTGCTTCAATTTTCTGGCTTTAGTTCAAGCCCTCTCTCTCACTCTGTTACTTTCCAAATGTGGATTTAAGTGTAGGACGCCAAAAAAAATTGCCCTTTTCTTTAAAATACTTAAACTGTTTTTTAAAAAGTTAAACAATCCTTTTTATTTTTTTAACTACAAAGGGCTATTCACTTGTTATTTCTATCAAAGACACCTCTAATTTCTTGAAATGTCCTGATTCTGTCAAGATACTCTAGAAAAATTACAATCAAATCCTAAATTTAAAAAGCATTCATTTTAAGGAGCAGTAATTATTTCTTTAGAAACAGTGGTTTTCTTAAGCTACATAAATTTATTTCTAAAGATCTGTTCATAATAGATAAGAATTCCTATTCCTATCAAAAACAGATACACAAGCAAACTGGATTCTAGTCAGTAGCTGCATTATTTCCTGAGGATTCAAGGTTCCCAACTTTCTACTGTATTAAGTCTAAATTGACCAATGTTTCCTTTTGGCTTTTACAGCCTAGTTTTACCCAACAAAATCCTTTCATGCACAAAGAAGCTTTGTTGAAAGTTTTTCTACAGTAACAAGTTTCGGAAACTCAGGTCTCCTTAAATACTACCTGCTCCACTGATTCATAAACCTGTTAAAAAGGTGAAAGTATGGAATAAAAATAGGTTTCAGTTCATAAAGTCCATTAGGAAGGGTTTCATTGTCTTTTAAAAAGAAGCATCTAGGAATTTTGAAGTTGTAAAGGTTTAGAACTCTACAATGAGTATCATTACTGTGCTCTCTGTGCACAATAAGTTATTGGGGAGGGGAGAGTCCAAGTACAAGAAATATTTCTTAGAACATTGGAATTGTCATAACTTAAAAACAGTACCACTTAAACTGTTTTTCTGCAGCCTGATTTGAGGTAGTCATAATTTTATAGCTGAATGGTGTATAGTGTCCCACAAGTTATGAATCACTGGGAGAGTCCTTTAGACTGCCTTGGGGGAAATAATATTTCACTAATGAGCACTATAATGAAATATCTAAAATTTGAAGGAAGCCAGGAATAGGATCCAGAGGCTGTACCAGACCTCCTCCGTCTCAACCCACAGCTTGTTGGCTTCTTGCCCAACAACAAAGGAAGTCAAGAGAATCAAAACATTACTAGAAGGTTCAAAGCATACCTGAAAATTTAAACACCGAATAACATATACTGCACAAGAAGGATTGCATGAGATCAGTGAGCTTTGGGGAGCAATAGAGCACTCAAGGATTTTGCAGGGGCCCACTCTGCTATGTCAAACAAAACCAAAGCAGAGCAATTTTGCTGTCTCTCTTGCAACTGGTGAAGAAAGAAGGAAAGCTTTCCCTAAGTTTTCAATACTGCACAAGAACATTTGCTGCATTTTCTATCCGATAACAAGTTGCTGCAGGTATGTGCAAGCACAGTAGCTCATTTTGTGATAGCACTAAGGCAAATTAGAAATCAGAAGAAAGGCACATGCCTTAAGGATGTTGATCATTTAAGTTACAAAGTTGCACTTCTCAATGAAATGACATGCACTAATTGCATTAGGAATGTTTTCAACTAGTCCCTGGAGCCTCCATGTATGGCTTGGAGAGCGGGGCGGTGCAAGCCATGAAGCAGCTTAAGAAAAAAGAAGCACAGCAGAAAACCTTGCTTCTAAGGAACCTTCAGTCATACAAATAGTATCTAAAAGAACAATGAAATTCACCCACAAGCAATTTTTTTAAAACCCTTCACTGAGACTGTATATTAAGTGGTGTTCTTGAAGTCAACCCAGGAGCAAATAGTCCTCGGAGCACTAACTTTCTGAAAAACAGTAACGGGCATAACAACCAGAAAATGCTGGCTCTTATAGAGTTCATCTAGTTATTATTCTACGTGTTCAGCAAAATGAAGTAGTAGAGTGAACTCTACCATGTCAAGGTTGTTGTGTTTTTAATCTCTCCAAACAGAAAAAGAAGGGAGAAGAACAACCTCATAGATTCTTTTCTACTTTAAGCGAGTGGTTTGTTTGTGCATTTCACAGAGGTGATTTTTTTATTTTTATGAAATGCCCTCATCTGTAGCCTGAAACAGTGTACCACCCTAGGACAACCATGATCTAAAGCTAGGGCCCCCAACATGGCAGCCATTGGGTTATTTGATTGCCTGTTTGGGGGATGTTGATTGCTTTTTTGTCTGTTTTGTTTCTGGGGAGTTGTAGAGGGTTGTGAGCATCACCAGCTGTGATTCTAGGAAACTAGTATTTTGTGAGACCCATGACAGTTTCTTATGGTGGTAACCATCAAAGTAGTTCTGCTAGCACAAGGATTCTGCTTGCGTAACAGAACTTTCCCTCCTCACCTTTCCCCATGTGCAAATCTGGGGGGAAACCCCAGAACAGATTTAGATGGGTGCAGGGAGAGGAGCAAGAGGTGAAATTCTGTTTCACAGCCAAAGTCCATGCCCTAGCAGAACTACTTTGTTTCTAAGATTTCTAAACATGCCCTTGGGCTCAAAAAGGTTGGGTATATATCTGATCTAGAGCTTATTCCAGGGAATAGTGCATTTTATAAATAACTGATAGAAGGGATGACAGAATGGCCATCTTTCACTAGAATGCTATATAGTGGTAACTGTCCCACAGACTCAGTGGAGAACTGCTCATTATTTTTTTTCACATTTGCCTGCTGCAACCAACATACAGCATTCCTAATTAGGGGATGAAAAATGTCTTCACAAGCTTAGTAAGCATTCTCAGAAACTTCATCCTAAACATATGCACAAGGGTATCTTTATGTGAGGTTGACAAAGCCTCTCCTTTTCTTTAATGCAGCACTTATGCAATTGTTCTGGTGTTCTATTGTAATTGCAGGTGCGGCTGGTTTTGAAACAGTGTCTCCAAACTATGTCTCATCTTACATGTCAGTCACCTATACAGCCAAAATCAGATATCCAACAACAAAATTTCATTCTGAAGTATAACAAAATCTATACACATAAATTTCTTATTGTGCTGCTCTAGGAGCAGCTGTATAGTTAAAACAGCTGTTTCAGAATTCCATTCATAATAAAATCAAGATGATTCATCCTATCACTATGCAACTTGGCATAGCGAATCTACCTGGCAAAGGGTTTAAGCTAGCCACATTACCAAAAAGAAAGAAAGCCGGGAAAGCGAAAAAAGGAAAATGACTGAATTAAAGCAGTTAATTTTTTATCATTGAAGTGCAGGGGGATTCCATGTTTTCTACAATTTTTGGGTACCTTCCATTTTTCCTTTTTTAGTTTAAATTATGTAAAAGAAAAGAGATACTACAGGGGTAAGTTAAGTGTAAGTTAATTCAGTACATGCTCATTGCCAGATTGATGTTGCCTAGGTAAAGTTGGCCACCTCATGAGAAGAGAAGACTCCCTGGAAAAGACCCTGATGTTGGGATAAGATTGAGGGCACAAGGAGAAGGGGACGACAGAGGGCGAGATGGTTGGACAGTGTTCTCGAAGCTACCAGCATGAGTTTGACCAAACTGCGGGAGGCAGTAGAAGATAGGAGTACCTGGCGTGCTCTGGTCCATGGGGTCACGAAGAGTAGGACACGACTAAACGACTAAACAACAACAACAAAGGTAAAGTTGGGTCCCTCCTCTGCCCTCTGAAAAAAGGTACTTATCAGGCTAAAAGGCTGAACAAAAGTCAGGAGGTAGGAAACATTAGTGCTGTGTCTGTTTTTATATGTGAAACACTGCCAGATGCATGTGAGCACCTTACAGTGCTGTTGTGTGTTTGCCTGTGTGTGCAAGGATGTGCTATGGCTTCACTTGATTTGCAGTTTCTGGCTCAGCTTAGCTTCCTTGAGTGACCTGTTTTACACCTCTTTGTCACATGCTCTCAATTTGCAATCTTTGATAACTGCAGCAGACTACATTCTAGGGCTGCAATAGACACTCTGTCTCACCTTCCCCTCCCATAACATGAGGATAACAACAGATTACAGTATGCCAAGTACACTTCTTAAACTACAAGATATACCGGGAAGATAATAAAAACTAAGAGAAATACTCTTAGAGGACTGATGTAGAGATTACTACTATAAATAAATAAATAAATAAATAAATATTTTCAACACGTCAAATCACAGTATAAATGTTAATGAATATAGAGCCACAATTAAGTTAGATTTTGATGGATGCCTCCCTCCAAGGTGATCTATGTCATTCAGTGAATTTCCTTTAAGAAATACAATGAAATTATAAGATCAAGAAAACTTGGGGCTAAGATGCTTACAAACTCGTTCACCGAAAGCATGGAAGTTATGGGCATGGCAATTCCATTCCATGTAAGGCCAATATATACTATATACTGTGCTCATCTGCAATGGAGCTTCCATTTATCTATGTGATCCTTCAGTCCAAATTCTGTAATTCTGGAGTTTGGCAACTCTGAAGGTGATTTTTCTAGCCCTAGAATACACATACACCTGGTCTAAGTAAAAGTACACAGGCACTGAACACAAACACAACAACGTCCTGAATTCTCACTCAACAGAAGCTAGATTCTACACCTGGGTATTCTGGCAGTCAACTCTTTTCAAACTAATCACATTGTTATATCCCTAATCAATATTTATTTTCAAAATGTACAATTTCACATTTAACACTAAATGTTTATTTGAAAGCATGAAGAAGCATCATTCTCATCTTTCAATTGGCTGCCTGTTTCATGTGAAATACAAATCCAAAAAACAATCAGGAAAATTCTAACTTTTGAAAACGTGAAAGTTTTTGAGTCACTTTTTACTTATAAACAGCAATAATTGTAAGGAAAGAATCAGACTTAATTCAATACTTGTAATTATAGAGACTCTGTCTCTCAATTCTATCTTTCAAGCTGGACTGACAAGTTCAATTTAAAGAAAACATGCTGCAAGCATTTTTCTTTGTCGTGCAGTTTAAATTGTTGGCAATAAAAAACTTGCTAGGGGCTTTGGAATGCTGCCTTCTTCTGTTTCCACTACTTTCCACAACTTGTATTGGCAACAAAAATAGTGGTTTTTAGAAATGTAAAATTTTAATTATAAATTGCTTCAAAACATAAATGGAATCTAATTGGTTACAAAATTATATTCTAACATTATCAGGAGATTGTTTCATATAATTAATTTATTAAGGCCTAATTTGGAAGGTCTGGAAAGTTGCACATTTTGAATCCTTCAGGCAAATAACAAACTGATTAGTAAATGTAATAAAGTAATTTATTCCACTGACAAGTGGAATTAAGGAGTGCAATATCCTACTTGATCAATTGCCATTTTAAGAACATTAAAACTTCATACAATTATGCTATCTTTATGGTATGCAGAACCTGAACTCTAAATTAGCATCATCTTCCTTGCATGAGTGATTTAGTATGAAGTTTCAGACAGGTTGTGTTTTTTTTAATGAAAAAGAAAGGAAAGAAAACCAGGAAGTCTCTACACACACAATGTAAGAGGAAATCATTATTTTTCATAGAAATTTAAATAAGCGTTAAATGTTCTTTAACTCATTTTAGGATATCTTGGAATGCTTAATTTCCAGAGTCTTTCTCTGTATGGATCAGCATAACCAGATCACTGTAGTCCATGCATTGGTAAACTCAAGGTTGGGTTACTGTAATGTGCTCTTTGCCCTTTAGCCTAGTCTGGAAGCTCCAGCTGGCACAGAAGGCAGGAGCTAGGCTGCTGGTGAGGTCAGATGGTAAAAGCATGTGACATCTCTCCTAGAAAATCTATACTTGCTGTCTCTATCCTACCTATCCTATCCTACCACGCCAGGTTCAGGATACTGAAAACCCTTAAAAACTTGGGTCCAGGATACCTTATGAAGGGCCTGAGCCCTTATATCGCAGTCTGATCACTGAGATCATCCAAACTCAGAGCACTGTTAGTTGTCTCTGTGTTACCACCTACTATCTCAGCATTAGAGTTCTGTGATTTTACAGTACTTACCCCATGCTCTTTGGCAGCCATAACTACTTTAAAAAGTATGTCCTCCTCAACAAATGGTCTCACGGCATCATGGATTATTACTACTTCTGGTTTCTGAAGTGGTGAACTGAGAAGGTGGCTCTCTGCAATTTTTTTCAATCCATTGAAGATCGATCTATGACGAGTCATTCCACCTTCGGCTACTGTTGTTCGTTTGTGACCATATTTTTTTATAATAGACTTCATTACTTCAACGTTCTCCGGAGACACCACCACAACAATATCAGATATCCAGCTGATTCTATAAGGCATTGAATAAAATTATTTAATGCACAATATTTGAGTATTTTTTTTTCTAAATATGTAAAAAAAAATGGTAAAAGTATCTTTCAGAGTTTCTTTAATTTTACTTGTTTGCCATTTAGGAACACTAGCAAAAAAAGCAAGACACAATTCACATGTTCAGAACAATAGTGAACTATGTTTTACCCAACAGAAACTTCTACATTAGATCTTCGAATCATAAATCTTCTCATTTACTCAACTAAATAACCAACTTTGTGACCAGAATTTACTCACAACTGCAATCTATTTGTTAAGACACAAAATATTCTTAGACATATACTATTTACTAGAGGCATAAGAAGATTCTCTCCTATTATGACTGGGATATAATAGGGTATGGCCTTAGGGAAACCTGTAGTGAATTTGCCAACTATGACCCCATCTGCACTATACATTTAAAGCAGTATCATACCACTTTAAATATTTAAATCCTTGAACGATTCAATCAACGGTATCTCTGAAAAAATTTACACGTCACTGGGGCAGATAGGTGAACTAATGTCCGTGTACTGAAAGAAACAAAGATCACCAGTGTCAAAGCAATGATTCTTCAACATCAACTTAGTTGGACTGGTCATGTTGTTCAGATGCCTGATTACTGTCTTCGTAAGCAGCTACTCTATTCCCAACTTAAGAATGGAAAGTGTAATGCTGGTGGTCAACAAAAGAGGTTTAAAGACTCTCTCAAGGCAAATCTAAAACAGTGGTACCTCAGGTTACATACGCTTCAGGTTACAAACGCTTCAGGTTACAGACTCTGCTAAGCCAGAAATAGTACCTCAGGTTAAGAACTTTGCTTCAGGAAGAGAACAGAAATCGTGCTCCAGTGGCGCAGCAGCAGCAGCAGGAGGAGGCCCCATTAGCTAAAGTGGTGCTTCAGATTAAGAACGGACCTCCAGAATGAATTAAGTACTTAACCCGAGGTACCACTGTATTGTTTAAACACCAACAATTGGGAAACACTGGCCTGTGAGTGTTCAATTGGAGAACAGCCTTTACCAAAGCTGTTGTAGACCTTGAAGATGCACAAACTCAGGGTGATAAGGAGAAATGAGCTAAGAGGAAGGTACATTTGGCAAACCCTCACCGTGATCAACTCCCACCCAGAAAACTATGTCCCCACTGTGGAAGGACGTGTGGATTCAGAATTGGCCTCCACCGTCACTGTTTTCATGGAAGACAATCTTACATGGCTATGAGTGATCACCAAAGAAGAATGAGATATCACTTTATATAGCCATAGCTTTCCCCCCAACAATTCTGGGAACTTAATGTTTGCTACGGGTACTAAGAGGTGTTAAAGGTAAAGGTAAAGGGACCCCTGATCATTAGGTCCAGTCGTGGCCAACTCTGGGGTTGCGGTGCTCATCTTGCTTTATTGGCCAAGAGAGCCGGTGTACAGCTTCCGGGTCATGTGGCCAGCAAGACTAAGCCGCTTATGGCGAACCAGAGCAGCGCACGGAAACGCCGTTTACCTTCCCGCTGGAGCAGTACCTATTTATCTACTTGCACTTTGACGTGCTTTCAAACTGCTAGGGTGGCAGGAGCAGGGACTGAGCAACGGGAGCTCACCCTGTCACAGGGATTCGAACCGCCGACCTTCTGATCAGCAAGTCCTAGGCTCTGTGGTTTAACCCACAGCGCCAACCACGTTAGGAGACCCCTATTTCCCTCACACAGCAACAGCTCCCAGGGTGATTTAACAATTAATCCTTCTTCCCAGTGAGTTTGCCGTAGTGGAAAGTGTTTTCATTCACAGAACCCATTTTCAGCAGAAATCTCCTGCCAGTGCCATAACCCATGCTGTTCCAGATGGTACCCAACCCTCAGAAACATATTTTTAGGAAGCCTTAGGTGGGTAAAGGGGATTGGTGAAAACTGGGACCGTGCATGAACTGAAGTACTTTTCACCAAGGTAAAACCACCACTGGATAGAGCTGAACTTCTAAGTAGATGTTATTTCTACCAAAATGCAAGCTCAAAAATTACACTAAAAGAGAATATTTATAAAAAAAAATAGTTACTTAGTTTTCCTTTAAAATGTATCAAAACATCTGCATGTTTTCAGAATGCATTCTATTTTGAAACAGAAGCTAAATTGAATGTTTTATATTAAGGAGTATATTAAGCTCTGGAAAGCAGGTCAAAAGGCAGAATATAGCACAAACAATATTTTTATTTTTTAACCCAATACAGTGCTCGCTTCACTTATGAAATAGACGGAAGAATACAGTGTGTGGTGCTCATGAAAGAATTCATGAACTAGTTTTATCAAGACGATGAAGCAGATAACTTCATTCAAAGAAGCAAAAAGTAATAGATGTCTTTTAGCAGACTTCATCAAGACGTAGATCCAAATATATCACAAAGCTAATCATGGGTCATAACTCCTTGAAAAGAAAAAAAGATTCTGGAACATAATGGAACTTGCAACTTTGTGCTGAAATGTTTTCCAGATGTCCCTTATTTAGAAGACGCCAGCTCTCAGAAAGGGTACATCACTTGGTACCCTTTCAGGGGTGATGGGATATTTGATCTTTCCAGTTAAAGACACCTTTTAAAATTTGACCAAGGACTAGATGATGCCTGTTCGGGGCAATATGCCATCAAAGAGCTATTGAAAAGGGAAGAAAGTCTGCAATTAGAATATACTGGAAAGCAAGGAAGCCACAAATGATTGGAGTGGGGGGTCTTTTCATATGTTTTCTAAGAAGGGTACTAGCTGCTGATGAGTCCCAGAGATTGAGGCAGGAGCCAATTAAATTGTTAGCATGACACTGTATAAAGTGCTGCCAAAGCTCAAAGCAAGACACAGTAATCCTCTGGCATCTGTAAAGAATGAAAGCAACCCACCCAGGATAGGGTCAGAGAAGGCTTCTTGGAAAGACCCAATACAGATGGAAAGAGAGAAGGGACATGCAGGGTGGCACAAGTGGGGGGCTAAGACAGCTAAGAATGAATGAGCATAAGTTGGGGTGCCAAAACAATGCTCATTCATCATGCATAAATACCAACATATGCATTAATTAGAGATAATGGAATATTAGTCAGTGTTAACCACACACACTAGCTTTTCCACCACTACCACCACAGGGTTTTGTTGGAGAGAATGGTGATAAATCTATTCCTCTGGCACCATTGGCATGTAATAGGGAACACTTGCAGGGGTTCATCACAGTCAGTTTAAACCAATATGTTGATTTTGTGTGGGTGACAGCATCACTCCGTTCCCTTCTAAAAACTGTATTTTTAACTCAGCTTCTGTATATTTTGTATCTTTTAACAAATTCACATGCAAGTACTCTCTTCTGCCCAAGTGTGAAGCCTTTCTGGAACAGAAAAACACTCCACTCCTGTTGTTTTTTTTTTATAATATTTATTAAAGTTTTCCAATTAATTACAAATTAATAAAACATCCAATTTCAAATCTTTTTCCAATTACATCCTTTCAGGACTTCCCCTTCCCTCCCCCCCTTGTATTCCAAATCTCTCAAATGATCTCAACAAGTTCTTCTCCTCAATTCAAACTTGTTATCCTTAACCCAATTTTTTTTTTTTTTTAAAAAACATTATTTTCCATTCCCCTAAAATCGGCTTATTCCCACCACGAGTTCCCCACTTTAGAATACCATGTAGATGTATATAGCCTAAATAAAACATAGTTTACGCCTTTAAGGATTCCACATTTCCCACCCCCCCTTTTCCCGGTTGCGTTCCCAATGTTCCTCAATGTCCGATATTTCCACGTCTCTCTAAATCATAGTCCTTTGCCAGTCCTCTTTAGTTTCGAATGTCCAATCATGGAAGGATTCTGTCTCAAAGAGAGGCCCATTTTTTCCATCCAGATTTTTATATCCAGGAGTGAAAAACTCCAAATTATAATCCTTAAGCTTGTCAAATCTGGATGTCCCAAATGTCCCCACTTTTGACTTGGTCCAATTCTTGTTATTTTGTTGTTCTTATTGATCACACTCCTCTTTCTATTTCTTTCTGTCCCTGTTTTCCTGCACAAATGTCCTAATTCCAAAAGTTAGTTCCTTTACAGAGGCTTGTTATTCAGAAACAAAACATTACGTCAAGTTCCTTTCATTCCACAACAGATGATTCCATTGTCTTCTTCGGTGTAGTGGCCTCTGTAGTCATAATAATGTTCCATTTCTGCAGTTTCCCAGGAGATAAACAGTTCAGTTCCAATTTCCAGCTAAAACTTGTAATATCCCTCGGCTCCTCTAGGTGGATTGCAAAAACTGAGTTCTCTTCCAGATCGCATCCATTAGCCCTAGTAACTTTGTAATCCTTATTTAAAACAATTTGTATCCAATTTATAACAAATATAACCAGCAAAGTCCTTGTAACATAGTCTCTATCTTATTTTCCGCTTTGACAGCTCTTTGACAGCTGTCAAAACTTGCCTTTCTCCTCTCCAAACTCCGTCATCGATCGCTCCCGGGGTTCCAGGGGGGGTTGTTTTTAAGTCCGAATTCTACTTTCCTCCTCCAGCTCAATCTCATATTCTTCACTCGTGAGGTTAAAAACTTGCCAAAATGATGTTACTCCGATCTTAGTTATCAGATCCTTTGCTTTGACCCTTCTACAATGGAGGGGGTGGCTGACTTCCTTTTTTGCGCCTCCCCCGCTCGCTCCGAAATTTTTAAAATTTTTGTCCCTCTTTTTAGTCCAAGTTCCAATTACTTACAGGTTGTTCTTTTAGGTCCGAATTTTCAAAGGAAGAAGCCAGCGCTCTCCGCCGAATGGCATGCGGCTTCGCACGGCAGGGATAGCAGAGGACTCAAAACACCACGCTTCTCCCCGGCACCCGATCCGTAGCCTTTAAAAAGGCTCCTTCACGAGTCGGGAGGGCGCTAACGGTGTCAGCCGAGTCTCCATGTCCACGGCCCCCGTGGCCGTGGTTTTTAAGGGTCCCCGCATCGCCGGTGCGGTAGGACCCAGCCCCTGCCGTGCAGGCTCCCTCCGGAGCTCGGAGGGAGTCCGCCATTCGGCGATGGCGCCGACCCGGAAGTGAAAAACACTCCACTCCTGAACTCAGACACCTCTTTATTGATTCACATAAACAGCCATTGTATTAGAAACAATCTCCAGGGCTAAGCCCAAGGAATTTCTGACTCTGTATTCCTATTGCCCACCTTAACACACTGTTTGAAAAACTGCTGAGTACAACCATTCTTCAAATATCCAAGTCATTTTCCTTTCTGCACATTTGCACATGGCAAAAAGGTCACTGACCGAATCATTCTTCACAATCAAACACAGGGTAGTGGTGTGCAAAATTACAATTTATGCACCTGCCAAACTATTAAGACAACACATTCAGTCTATGAGGAACAACAAAAGCTAAGGGGAAGCCACAAAGGGTGGTAGGCAACATAAATGGGACACAACAGGGGCAGAAAGAATGTTATTAAAAATGAACATGAGAAGGCAAGATTGAATTCAACAGATGGGGTAGTAAGCATGCACTGTGTTGTTTCAAAACACAATAAACTTGACCTAAGTCAATGTTATTTCAGGCTCAGTCCTGGAATCTATTTTCAGCATGCATGGCCTCAGTCACATATAAACCAGTTCCTTTCCAACAGACTCTCATGCAGAATGTTCAACCTTTTCAGACTCAGAAGCTCCATTAGCCCATACATGCAGTACAACACTGATCCTTAATTTACCTCCATATGCAAGTAATGCTGTAATGCCACTGGGCTGATCCACCTTAGGTCAGGATACAACCCAGCTTTGAGTCCTGACCAGCTAGTGAAAGACTATTGCCCTAGTGGGGCTAAGAACCCTGGACTGGATTATGCAGATAAAGAGAAAAGCTATACAAAACAGGGGTAGGCTTGATTCTCAATGGAATACTCTAGAGTCTAGAGTACAGGCGTCCCCTCACTTATGCAGGGGTTATGATCCTTCACCCACAAGCGTAAATAAAATTGCATAAAGTGCAGAGCACCCTCTAAAAAGTCTCTAAACGTCTATTTTTTTCTGCTCTCTAGTTCCCTCTCCAACCCAGACCAAAATATCTATAGTAGAAGCTCTGGGACCAGCTGGAGGTTGGAGGACACACGGGAAAGTGGCAGCGGTGGCTGCTGCTGTGCTACCCCACATGTCAGCTGTTATGTAAACAAAACCCCACTGTGCCACAGGTCTCTTTGGGGCTTCCTCCGCCCTCTTCAGGTTCTGGGGAGGGTCTCCTTGTAAGCTGCGAGGACTCTCCAGCTCTCTCCCACCACTTCCTGGTACAGTATGATTCTATTTATTTATTTCCCAGCACCATGCAAGCAGAACACAGGTAAGTGGGGAGATGCTTGTAAGTAATCAGGGCCATGGAATAGATTTAATGCCAATCACAATAATGTATCCAAGTGATACCTTCCTATTTTATATATTCACCCATGGCAGTCCAAATTTTATGGTATCCATAATTGAAAGCAGTCCAGACTAAAGTACTGCCCCATGACTGTATGGCTCCCTGTTTGCACCAACTGGGTATAGGCTTTGACATCAGCATTTCTGACAGTTCGGAAAAATGACAGTTGGAGGAGCTGGAGCAATAAAGGCCTGCCATGAATAGCTGGGAAATACAGGATGGGGACGGTAGCTATTCCAAAATATTAACTGTGGAGTTAAAGAGTACAACAGCATGGAGTCTATTCTTTGTGGGCTCTGACAGTGTCTCTCTAACTTTTCAGGCAGGCCTCTTTTTCCAGCCATACCAGGACTTGACAGGGAGAAGGACTTGTGACCCAGTGAATGCAAAATATGTGATCTACCAAAGAGTTATGGCCCCGTTCATCACATTATTTACATGCTTACAATTACTGATGTAGGGGTTTCAGTGCCATATTTTCCCCACATAATTTTTTCCATTTCATAATTTCATTAGTAACAGTAAATAGATGTCAACTACAACTACAAGTAAATATTAGGCAATGCCACTAGCTTCATTTACTAAACAGTTATGCTAAATTAGATTACTCCCTAGGACATCATAAAAATTTCCAGTGTAAATTACCCTAATTCCAATTCAATTTTTTTAATTAAAAAAAATACCACATCACTTGCAATGATTTTTCTTTTCTTCCCATCAAACCTACAACTTTAGGATTTGGAATTACCTGGAATATGAAATGACCTGGGATATAGACAGCTACATACTCAAGATCATTTACAGACCAAACCTGTGAATACTTTGAAAAAGCCTACTCATTTCAAGCAGCTTAGGTGTACCCAGCTGCATAGGATCAAATTCCAGAGCTGCAGTTCAAAACACAGTAAGAGCTTCCCTGAAGTTAGTGGGACCTCCAAGTCAACATGTACTCCTTAGAAAAAAGGTGGGGTGTAAGTGTAAAAGATAAATAAGTACAACACATGCTTAAGCTAACATTAGTGATCATGAGGACTCAGAACTGCAAATACTTTTTACTAGCTGAGGCTCCATAGGACAAGGGATCCAAGCAGGTGGGGCTTGTGAGCCAACTTCTTGCCTTTGAACATCTCCCTCATCTTAGCAATAAAGCCGTGGAATCAAGGCTGCAAAACTCCTCGTGTTTAATCAGAATAAACACCCCTGTATTCAGCAGGTACGTAAGCACGACTCTGAAAGGGAATTCTCGTGAAATCAATAGGTCTTTTCACGTGTGCACATAATACAGAGCTGAATTTGATTTTCTGACTCCCCTTCCTTTTAAAATGTTTCTAAGGAGGTAAAATTGTAAGCTTCCAGGCAGAGCTGCGTCTTGTTCAAAATCTCAGATGCCTGAAGTGCTGTTGCCATGACTATGACCCGCATTTTTGGCAAAAAACCTTATTGTGACCGACCCCAACGTTGCCCAATGCGATATTTGGGGGGGGGGTTCCCTCATACACCCACACTGCTTGCTTTGTATTTTACACATTGACAGTTATTATTTCTCTCAGAAGGCGGGGGGGGGCTGAAGTAAGCGCGCCATTCCTGTCAGCCCTGGAGAGCGTGTGCGCATGCGTGGGTGAAGGGAAAAAGCCGTTGGCCACGCTAAGTCAGGCTGGCGTGAGGGAAGAGGCGGCGGCGGCGGCGGCGGCTATTTACCTTTCCATGGCTCGCACCGTGTAACTAACAAGCGGCCTCCCCAGCAGAGCGCAGAACTGCTTCGGAGTGCAGCCGCCCAGGCGCTCCCCGCTTCCTCCGGCGGGGAGCACCGCCGCCACAGACACCGGCGGGCGTCGCTCCCGAGGCGCCTCCGAGCCCTTGCCGCCGCAACTGCCCTCCCTGAGGTCAGTCACCGGCAGCTCCATGGTGGAAATCCGAACTGTGGCTCCTTTTCTCCCTTCCCCACCACCCCGGAAGAAAAGGTTGTTGCGCGCGCGCCAGGGACGGAGAAGGGGCTTGTCTCGAGCAGCCGCAGCCGCCCGCCTCACTTTTGACCCCCAAGCCTGGCTGTGAGTCGCAAAAACCATCGGGCGCGCTATGCCGGCTGCCTGGATAGCTCGCCCCCGTTGAATTGATCTCTTGCCTCACATATTCTCAACAAGCCACCATCCTTTTACTTGTTGATCCTCTCCCGCCCCCGGCATTTTTAAAATTTTTATTAAATTTACTTTGTTTTTAAGTGGGTTTGGCTGGCCCTTTAAATTGCCCCTCTTAGAAACGAGGGAGGGAGGGCGACGCTTGCGTTCTTTCTGCGCATGCGCCTTGCCATTTTTTTTTAAAAAAAGGGGCTGGGATTCAAAGCGGAAGCCACGTGGCTGCCGTCGGCGTCACACTGCCTTCAGTTTAGTGCCTGCGACGCTGTGGCTAGACCTGGTTATCTTGTAGACTGTCTACGTTAAGGATGTTGCCCTAGTTTTTTTACTACAGTTCGATGCATATGTAATGTTTCAGCACAGAGACCAGTTACTTACTTTGTGTCACTCTGCAATTCAGTAGCCTGGGTTGCAGGACAGGACAAGGCTAGCTATGGCGTGCGAGGAGTGCTCTAGCTACTTTGCTGCTCCCTGGCCGTTTGTGCTGCCTCCTCACATGCACTGTCCACATGGGTAGAGAATGTGATGCCCTTCAGATATTGCTGGACTCCAGCTCCCTTCAGTTCCAGCCAGAATGACCAGTGATTCGGGAAGAGGGGAGTTGGAGTCCCACAACTTCCGGAAGTCACCATGGCCCATGGGTGTAGCTGAGTAGGCAGCTGACCCCCATCAAGTAAATAAAAATACTTAACTAACTGACCAATAATGCCTGCCCCCCCCAAAAAAAAATCCTGACTATGCCCATGCCATGGATCATGACAACTCCAGGGTTAGCATGTTGATGGAAACGGCCATCACAGGTGAGCTCTTCTTACTAACTACAAGCTGTAGCCAAGATCTCTAATGGTTTTAGCTTTATAATACTGTCTTGGGATCAGTGCAAATTGTTGCTAAGTGGCACCAACAAGGTTGGGTACTAGATCACAGACACCAGTCCCCAAGATAAATGCTGCAGAGTAAACCCAAATTAAATCAATGGAACTTAATTCAGAGTTAACTTGTAGCAAGTGGTTGTGTTAATTTATTCTGGGAAAGCCCAAAGGAATTATAGAATAATACCATTATTAGAGGTAAATAAAACACCACTAGGTAGTAAGGTGGTTCTGGGAACTTCAAAAGCTTGTTCACTGTATTGTGATATTTTTAGTTGACCCTAATGACATTAGTAGAGTGTTTGACTAGCAACAGGGAGACATTGCTGAGTTCAAATGTCAACCCAGCCATAAAGTTTACTGGGTGACAATGGACAACCTACTGTTTTTTCAGCCTAAAGTAACTCAAAGGTTTGTGAAAATAAAATGAAGCAGGGGAGAATCTTTAGCTCCTTGGATGAGATATGGGAAATAAACATAATAAATAAATTGGCATTTATAAAAAGCTTACCCAAGTTCAGCATTAGAAATTCTCCAGGCGCATTTTGTACCTGGCTACTGGCCACTTGCACCCAAGAGAAGATGCCTGGATGCCAGGATAGCTCCTGATGTCTCTACCATGCTGAGGTGCATGCCTGGGGATCCTTGGATCTTGACTATTTTCAGACACTAGCAACACATCCTGTAGAACTCTATCCATTATATTTTCTCTGCACAAGCAGAATTAATTTCGTCTGGTCCAAAAATGGCAACTAGGCATTCTGTTTTGGCGACTGTAACCTTGGTTTAAGGAGCCATTTAGCGCCTAACATCTGAAGCAGGAGAACTGATAACACTCCAAGAGGCAGAGCTACTTATGTAGGTACTGGAGCACATAGGGTTACCATTAATTCTGCCAAAAGATCACAGTGTTCGGATGTCAATGTAAACCATTGCTAGGAAGCCTGGACTACCTTACTGGACTACATCTTTGACTATTGGCCAGGCTGACTGGGGCTGATGGGAGTAAATCTTGCAAATTCTGGATGCTCCCCACCCCTGAAGTAAACTCTTGTTTCTGACTTTTATTCATCTGAATGACACTTCCAGACTGACATTTAGGGAAGTGGGATAGAGCTAACTATACCTCTTTGTTTCCCATTAAAATGCTCTTGACATATGTAAATAGTCCTTGTGCCCTACAATGAATGGCAGCTGTCTTTAAATATTTCAGTACAATTGCTTATTCACTGTATGCCCAACAATATAAGCTACTGTTGATTTTTTTTTGAAAGGCCAAGGCAAAATTATAGCTTTGAGAGAGTTCCTGGTTGTCTGCTAAAAGGTGCTCATTGTGTACTGAGATGGAAGTTAAATGCTTCCTTTTCCCAAGTTGCTTATCCAACCAATTGGTGACTGCAAACACTTCTATATATCAGTTGGACCTTTCTTTTTTAAAAG
The DNA here is from genome assembly GCF_964252035.2 of Podarcis erhardii. NCBI lineage: Eukaryota > Metazoa > Chordata > Lepidosauria > Squamata > Lacertidae > Podarcis > Podarcis erhardii. The sequence goes on from NC_138513.1 coordinate 27,014,214, forward strand.
AGCTACTAAAGAAGGTATTTCTTAACCCACAACAATAGCTGCCATTCTATGCACACATATAACACATTGTGGAGATTAGTATCCCTGCCTTAAGAGATAGCATGCTGGACATGCATTTGTTTACTTGACAACACAATCCTATGCATGTCTATTCAGATGTTAGTCTCATTAAGTTCACTGAGGCTTCATCCTAGATAAGTGCTTGTAGGGTTGCAACCTGAAATACTTAGTGACCTGGACAGAATCTAGCAAAAATCAGCCATGACTAAATTCCACTAAAAGCAATAGAATAGGATTTAGTTATGGTTAAAAGTGGGACCTGAAACAAAATGCCATTGTATGTCTTCTCACTTTGGGGCCTTACCTGTTGTGCTATACAGCGCCGAAGGGCTGCCAGCTGACCCCAAACCTGAGCGTTTTATAGCTATATAGGGGTGGGCCATGCAGTTCTGGAGATGGGAATGGCATCCTCCAACCTAATTCTGCCCTTCAGAAAACTACAGCATAAGCTATCAGGGGGAGCATGAGCAGGCTGAAAAAAAAAAAACCTATGCAAGTGTATACCTATACAATACAAAAGACAAGTTATCCAAGCCACTATGGCCACTGTAGAAACAAAAAGCTCTCCAAATAATGGGGTTGATGGGAATTGGAGTCCAACTGCATGTGGAGGACCACAGATTCCCCACCCTTACGTCCTTGGGGTTTACTCCTGAAGCTTTTCTCATGAATAGCTGCAAGGCAGTGGAGGTTCAGTTTTCAGTCTCCTAGAAGTGTAATAATAAGTACAGTGGTACTTCAGGTTACATACTCTTCAGGTTACAAACTCCGCTAACCCAGAAATAGTACCGCGGGTTAAGAACTTTGCTTCAGGATGAGAACAGAAATCGTGCTCTGGCGGCGCAGCGGCAACTGGAGGCCCCATTAGCTAAAGTGGTCTTCAGGTTAAGAACAGTTTCAGGTTAAGAACGGACCTCCAGAACGAATTATTTAACCCGAGGTACCACTGTAATTAATAATTAGAAAAAGTTAATATGCTCTGAATTGTATGGTTATTGTGTTCACTAAATATCTAATGAGTCTAAGCAATAAATATCTGTGGTTTCTCTTGCTGTTACATGTTTGTGCAAAGCACATGTTGGGGAGAGGAGGGAGTATGCACTGAAACCTACTCGGTGCTCTCAGTTTTTGAACCGATGGGGTTAGGTCCAGTATTTAAAGAGCCCCCACCCCTGTTACATCATTAGAACCTGAACATAAACCTATGAAACTAGAAAAGAGCAAAAAATATCAATGTTTGGTCCAGATCCTAGGTATTGCACCCTCACTAAAGGAGACTGTATTTCTCTTTATCTTATATGCGGCTTTATTACAAGAATGACGACTAGACTACTGATCCTATACTGAATATTTAGTTGCCCAACCACCCCCTCCAGAACCCACCATTCTCAACTGACTCTCAACTGCCTCGCATTCAAACTCCCTTTCAAATCCTCATCCAATCATCACTCACCACCAGAATTCCACAATCTCTCTTTCCCCCTCCCTCCTTGACATTCCCATAATAATTCTGATACAATTACCTTAATGACCCTATTACATTCAGTATTTTATACACACTGCTTCCTATAACCATACTGTTAGAAGCACTTGAGCTTCCCATTCCTGGTTCCTAGGAAATGGGGGTGAGCAAACTGCAGGTTCTTCATCCCTGTTCTAAACAGGTGTCTTCCCCCAAATGATCCTGGGAATTGTAGTTTGTTAGAGGTTCTGGGGATTGTAGGTCTGTGGCACAAATCATTTCGGGGGAAGTAATGTGCTTTAAAGGCACATTGGATGCTCTTTAAAACATAGCATCATAGAATTGTAGAGTTGGAAAGGACCCCGGGGAATGAAGGAATCTCAACTAGATGATCCATGGCTGATGGCCATCCAAGCGCTGCTTAAAAACCTCCAAGGAAGGAGAGTCACTGCTTCAGGCCCTAAGGGCCTCTGGAGCAGGAGAAAACAAACTTGCTCCATCCTCCATGGGACAGCCCTTTAGACTTTAGTTATTGAAAGGGCTGTATGGTGTGGATCTCATATCAGTGTTATGAGAGTGTAAGCAACACATTTCTCTCTCCCCTTTCTCCACACCATGCAATGGTAACCAATTGCAATGGTAACCAGAAAGCTAGAGTTTGGAGCCCAGCCAGGGCTGGCTGTGGGCAGGATCTTTGCATTGCCGGGGGTTTGACTAAATGACCCTTGGGATCCCTTCCAACCCTGCCATGCTATGATTATATCAAGGAGCTAAAGGACCAAAAAGATGCTTCTGAAACATTTGGGAATCTTAGGAACACACTCCTCACCTGTGGCTTCCAGCAAGAGCTTGCATCTTCCTTAGCAGAGCGGCAGTCCAGAACAAGGGGGAAAGGCTCACAGTTCAGGTAGGTGGAAATGCCAATTGAGTGCCCTATACCAGGGGTGGCCAACTTCCAAGAGACTGTGATCTACTCACAGAACTAAAAACTGGCAGTGATCTACCCCCATTTTATTGGGGTTCAGGTCACAGTTGTTGAGTTTTTTTAGAGAGGGTGTTCAGGAGGCTGAAGTTGCTTTGCTTATTTAGGGAAGGGAAACGCCACATTGTTAAAGTATTTTGGGGGGGGGAGAGAAACAGCAACTCACAAAAGGATCACGGGGGGGGGGGAATCGCCTCGGTTTGTAAACTCCATCTTCAGTTCTCCAACAATGCGGGGTGAGGGGCGGGGCCAGGAGGCGGCCAGCAATCGACCGCAATCAACAAAAACATCACAGGGATCTACCAGTAGATCACGATCGACCAGTTGGACATCCCTGCCCTATACTATAGGAATGCTTCCTTCCCGTGTCCCCCACCCTCATGTGCCAGACTGGTACTAGCATGGCCGGGAGCCAGGCGCCTGTTGATTCCTCCATTTTCTTTGCAGGGAGGGAGCCTTTCCCCAACAGATATTTTGTTCTAGCCAAATACCTAGAGAGATGTGATGACCCTCAGGTACTGGGGCAGATGGAAGGAAGGGGTCCTTGTGAAACACGTTTGGGGCGTTTGTTGCTTCCAGCAAGTGCTTTTCAGAAGCATTGTTCCCTCCAACGGGAGGCTGAGCATAGCCATCACGACTAGTTGCCTTTGATAGGCCTCTCCTCCATGCAGTTGTCTAGCCCTCTTTGAAAGCTATCCCATCCAAGATGCTCTTGTGGTGCATCTGATTCTCCTGTGCTTCCTTGCTCCTGCAAGGAGATGACTATTGTGAGATCCTTTGGTTAACATCTATCTGGGCTGAAAAAAATTAAAGCATCAGAGGAGACTGGTTAGCTTCCCTTGAAGCACAACTGATCAAAGGCAGGCAGATCTGTTAGATGCTCAAACGACAAAAGATGCTATCATACCCCGCAAGCGTCTCATCTGATGGAGAAGAGAGCAGTTAAGTGGTCAGTGGGGCTCCAAGTTGTCGTTCCTGGATCCCACCACAGCCCTTCCAAGTTGCCCAAGAAATCAATGTTACAAGAGTTTTTTCCTTGCACCTCCTCCCCGTGATCCCACGTGGGGCCTTCTCAGACATTTGCTGTGTCTGAACCAACAGATCCCACCAAACCAAGTAATCGAGGACCCAGTGAGAAAAGGAGTGTGCGCAGTCATACCAGAAATAAACACAACTAAACAGGTACTAGAAGTCACCCCAGAACTGGCCCTACTCAACATCTTCCAAGATAACAATGCCCACTCACACTATCAAGAGCTCATAACCCACCGACAGCATACCATTCAATATGGCTAACTTAACCTGACAACCCCACTCACCCACGCACAAACAAATCCCGCTGCAGCCAGCCAAAGATGATCACCCACACCCTAGGTCAGCCTAACCTCTTCCACCATCAATGAAACATAACAAGTGAATAGAAAGAGAACTTCCCCAAGTGACACTGACAGAAAAACCCCAAGCATACACTAAATAAAAGAACTTAAGCTTTGCCACCCCAGTCCCTCTCTCCCATCCCCCGACCCCCTTCCAGGGCTGGATTTAGATGAAGACAGACCCTAGGCTACTCCACTTGGCATCAGGTGCACTTCTGTCATTTCTTTGCTGTTCCCCCACTCTTTGTCTCCTTGTTTTGTGGTCAACATTTGGCAAGGTAGCTTTTGCTTGTTTCTCATGCTCATCAAAATCTTCTCTTTAAAAAATCCAGAAGTGAACTGTACAAACTAGCACAAGAACTCAATAACAGGTCTGATTTCTGAAGGGCTTTGCTGACCTTGTGAAAATGACCTAGCACACTTATACCTCTAAGATTCTGCAGACTTTGGCTGTGAACTAAGGCCCCACAAAAAAAAAATCAAGTTGGGCCCTAGAGTTTCAAATTGGTCCCCTCTGGCTGGCCCTGAGTCTCATAGCTGCTGGGCCCAAGTTGCCCTGCCCTCACATGAAGTCTTGGGTTTGCAATTTTGGGAGAGGGGAGACTGTCTGCTGGGGGCAAGTAGGCTGGGGAGGCCCCCTAGATTTAGAGGCCCTAGGCTTCAGCCTACTTAGCCTATACATAAATCTGGCACTGGTCATGCAGTTTGACGTTCTCATCCGTGTATCTCTATTAATTCCTGACACTTCATTTTAATCCCTCTACTTCTTAGCAATCATTGGCTCTTAAGCAGGGTCCAGTGTAGCACAGATGTTTATTTCCTTATTTCTCACACTGATTTCACAGCATATAGCTTGGCAGTAATTTCTTTCAGTTACTGTTTAATGCTGTTACCCTCTCTTCTTGAGTGATTATAGGGTAACATCCGAGTGCTACTGAACTGACCAGAAGCCGCTGCACTTGTCGCCAGCCTCTTCTGAGGTCTAGGTCAGCTGTTTTTGTGCAGCCTTTTGAGTTAGCCGCATGGAACGTACAACAGCTGTTTGTCAATTACTGCTGAGGATTGTACTTACAAAAGCAGGTGTTAGGAGAAGGGGGGGGGACCATTGATTTCCCAAAATTATCTAAAGTAAGACAAGCTACTATTCCAGTTCTGAAAATATAATCCAGGGCATAGGACTCTCACAGAAAATGGAGCCCTCTAAAGAACTGTGACAGTTTCACCCATGTGCATTTCATTACAAATGATCGTACGTTTATGTGGAAAATCAATTCTCAGGGGGGCAGTGGTGGGCGGGAGGGGAGCCTGATGGGCTGCTTGGTTGTGCAATGTAAGCAACACATGTTGGGGGCAATTGGCCGGGAGGCTTATGCTTCAGCAGTGCTTGCATAACCAGCAGCTGAAACAATTAAAACTGTTTATTTTTACTGCATTTATATATCGCCTTTCTGCCAAACCACACAAGATGGTTTATTTTATTATTTTATCATAACTGCTTGCAGTCTAAATGGCATGACATAAGGGAGGCAAGGCGAAAATAAGCAAACTGGGGCATCAGCTCTTTATCCTGTTACATAATGACCAGCTAAAATGGCCACTGCTGGAGAGAATTGTGTTGGGTTACTACAATACTTTCCATGTGGGATTGATCCAGTGTTTGCAGCTAGCTTGCTTCTGGGGTATACTATCAATATCATATAACCCCTTGTTTGCAGGATCTGCACTGACTCCTAAAACGCTTCTGGGCCACGTTCAAAGTTTTGGTACTCATGTTTAAGACAAGTAGGAACCAGGTTGCATAAGAGACTGCCTTGCCTCTTACATACCCAGTAACTCACTGTATTCTGCAGAAGAATCTCTTCTTGAAGTTCCTAAACTATCAGAAGCCCTCTGCAACAATTTGGAGCAGGACCTTCCCTTCAATGTAGCTGCCTCTGTTTTGTGGAAAGCATCCTTGCTGAGATGTGACAGGCACCCATTCTCATTTTGAGAAGTTTTTCCAGCTGAATGAAAAAGCTTTAAATTTTTGCTTTGGGTATTTATCTATATTGTTTAACATTTATCTCTAGGCATTTTGTTATATGGTTGTGAATCACTTTGAAATCAATATGGAAGGAGATTAATTAATAACAACTTTTGACCCACCAAACAATGCAGCCCATAAGCCATGCATTGTGCCACACATATTTTTTTGTTACCTGAGTTAGATGACAAGAAAAGTGAATCAAATGCCCAGCATTATGTGACTGATGGGTGCCTTCAGCTTGAGAGTTACATCTTGTTTACATCTGCTGCTTAGCAAGCAACTTCTTGATTGATCTAGAAAAGGGTTGGAGAAACTTCTTTGGTCTGAGGGCCACATTCCCTCAGGTACAATCTCCGAGGGGACTCGTGCAAGTGATGAGCAGAACTGGTCACAAAGGTAGGAGGAGCAATAGATGTGAGATTTATCTTTGTTCAGTAGTCTACATTCCTGCCACGCAAAAGTCAGAGGAGTCTACACATCCTCCACACACATCTCTCCATCCAGGTAAGCAAAAAGCATAATCACAGTTACCAGCACACCCTAGCTAGACAAAAACGTCCTACATTCTAGAAAAATTGAATTCTAGACAAATGCTCTGCTTGATCTTAACTATTCAACAACTTAGATCCTTTTAGATTTGTCAGCAGCCTTTGACATGGTCGATCATGACCTTCTGGACCACCGCCTTGCAGACGTGGGGATACAGGGCATAGCCCGTAACTGGTTGTGCTCTTTTATCTCTGGTCGGGGACAGAGGGTGGCACTAGGGAGGGAAATGTCGTTGCGCCACTCCTTGGTGTGTGGATTGCCGCAGGGCGCAATTCTCTCCCCGATGCTTTTTAACATCTTTATGCGCCCCCTTGCCCAGATTATCCGGAGCTTTGGGCTGGGCTGTCACCAATATGTTGATGACACTCAGCTCTATCTGCTGATGGATGGCCACACCGACTCGGCCCCGAACACACTGACCAGATGCTTGGAAGCTGTGGCTGGATGGTTTCGTGGGAGCCGATTGAAACTAAATCCTTTGAAGACAGAGGTCCTATGGCTAGGTCGGGATGGCATGGGGATGAGGGACCAACTCCCTTCTCTTGCAGGGGCCCAATTAGTGCCATTGCCTTCCGTTAAGAGTTTGGGTGTAATCCTTGACGCCTCCCTTTCCATGGAGGCGCAAGTTACAGCAACAGCCAAGGCGACATTTTTCCACCTTCGCCGCATCAAGCAGTTGGTCCCTTACCTTTCCCGCCCCGACCTGGCCACAGTGATCCATGCGACGGTCATCTCCAGGCTTGACTACTGTAATTCGCTCTATGCGGGGCTGCCCTTGAAGCTGTCCCAGAAACTCCAGTGGGTACAGAATGCTGCAGCGAGGCTCCTCACGGGGTCTCTGCCATGGGAGCATATTCACCCAGTGCTTTTCAAGCTGCACTGGCTCCCGGTGGCGTACAGGGTCAGATTTAAGGTGCTGCTTTTGACCTTTAAAGCCCTTCATGGCCTAGGACCCTCGTACCTACGGGACCGCCTCTCCTGGTATGCCCCACGGAGAGCCTCAAGGTCCATAAATAACAACACCCTAGTGGTCCCAGGCCCTAAGGAAGTTAGATTGGCTTCAACCAGAGCCAGGGCCTTTTCAACTCTGGCTCCGGCCTGGTGGAACACTCTGCCTCATGAGACCAGGGCCCTGCAGGATCTGATTTCTTTCCGCAGGGCCTGTAAGACAGAGTTGTTCCGCCTGGCCTTTGGCTTGGAGCCAATTTGATTCCCTCCCTCCCTCCCTCTCTTTTTTCTTTTCCTTCTCCTCCTGTGATGAGGCTACATTTTAATATTTTAATGTTCCATTATTTTAATGTATTTTATTTTTGTTTTTAAGTTGTAATCATTCATCTTGTTTTTATTATTGCTTGTAAGCCGCTCTGAGCCCGGCCTTGGCTGGGGAGGGCGGGGTATAAATAAAAAAATATTATTATTATGGGGCTGAATAATAAATAATTATTAAACATTAAAATTAAATTATACCCAAATGGTTTTCTTTTTATTAAATCCTATTATATCTGAATTTTTTGGAAAAGAAAAGGGTTGAACCAAGAGATGTTTACCTTGTCTGCTACTCATTGAAATCGTTATTTTTCTTGCTAAACATCTCTGTGTGTGCTTTTTTAATGGCCCAGTGGATTGAAAACTTAGTAAGTAAGTTTGATCATAGCAGAAATGCTTGTGCTTCAGTATGACTGATGTGAATGTGCTACTCGGTTCCTAGTTAGAAGCATAGGGAACGTTTGCGCTTTTAAAATTTTTTGCTAAAGAACTGATGTGTCACTGGCACAATTTAGTTTTGCTTTCAAGTAATGTAAATGTAGTTCACCAAAAGATTTATCACCCTGAGTTAACGATCTTGATAAAATCTTGCTTCTCTTATCTTTTACACTACTGTTTTGGGAAGAGGCCATTGCTCAGTGGCGGAGCTCACACTTCGTTTGCAGAAGGACCCAGGTTCAACGCTTGGAGCTTCCAATTAAAAAGGAATTTAGACACGTTTAGTAGGGCAAATGGCAGGGGCCCATGTGCCCCAGAGGAGTGAGGGTGTTTGCCAGCATCCCTTTCTCCTTTTTCTTATCAGGATGGTGCATTGGCAACAATTTGCACTGTGAAGCCACCCGCTAATCTTCATTTCATCAGAATGCCTCTGGGCTCTACCCTAGCAAAAATGTTCAAAAGAAAAGAAAAAAAGAATGGTCTTCCATTCCTGCCACAACTGGCGTGTGCTCACCCCCAACATGAATTTGACCTTTGAGCATTCCATTCAAATCGTCAGAACTCTTCAGCTAAGGGCTGACTGTTCAAAATAAATCTTGAAAGGCCCAGTTGTTCCCTTGGCCTGCTAACTCATTGCTGAGGGAGAAAACCACCTCAGGGGTGGTTCTCCATGCTACTCGCAAAGTGAATATGCTTTGCTGGAGACCTCCATCACCTTTTACGTAATTCCCGAGTTCTTTGTTCCATGAGGGATGGTGTAACGGAGGGGGGGGGGGAGTGGGGTGAGACTGAGCAGAAATGAAATGGGTGCAATCTGCTCAGTTCTCCTTGGAAGAATTTAACAGCTGGAGCAGACCATTTCTGGTGCTAGGGTGCTCATCAGGTATTGTTAGGGAGGGAGGGGATATGGGTATTGTTTCCTAGATTTTCTTCCATTCCCCATATGCCATTCCACATATTCCCAAACGTCTGCTGATATAAGGCAGCTCTCCATATCCCTATGCCATGGGTCTTGTGAGGGATGGATGCCGACCAACCAACCAAGTGTCTTGCTGTATATGTGATCTATATTCCCTTCTTGAGAGCACAAATTGAACAGATACTCATTATGGTATGCCATGATCAACTGTGAGAATCTTAGCACCCTAAGAAGCTTATCCTGGGTCAGATTGCTGGCCCATTCACTGAGCATTGTCTGCAAAGGCTAGCAGAGGATCTCCAGGATTTCAGACATGTATTTTTCTCAGTTCTTCTCAGAGATACCAAGGATCGAAAGCATTAGTTCAACTCCTGAGCCTTGGGGTAGATCCTAGGGATACATCCTATGCATAGTCTTAGCTGTGGGGTGGGGAGAAAAGGGGTCCTGGTTTGCGTTTTTCCATTGACTTCAGTGGGAGTATGTAATTTACTTTACCTCTTCCACTGCCTTCTTAGAGCAGCAGGGAGTTCCTCCTTTGTTCATGCCCTGTGTGCTCCTGCTCCACCCATTATTCCCTCGCTTATGCTGACGGTATCCTGCCAGAAGAAAGGCTGCTTTGGTGGTAGACTTTGCTGGCATAAGGGTATCTCTGTGCCCACATAGAGTCTAGTCTATTGTTCTTATCCCCACATAGTGGTACCCCCTTAGGGGTAGGATTGCATTGTGAATCATCTTTTCAAAACTTCTGGCCCAGTTTCAGGAGCCATTTCTGATTTAAGGAATATGTGTAAAAACCCGTATCCTTGCGTGGAAAACAGCCCCTGGCAAAAGTTGTAATACTCCCATTATGAGCCAGGATTATTTATTTATATTATTTCTTTCATAAGCGTTTTTTTTTCGGGGGTTTTTTTTGGTGTGTTAAATTTACAGCAACTCTTACTCACCCTTCGAACATCCTTAATCCTTTCAGAAGTATTCAGTTGGCCACCGTGCTTCTCATCTTCTTTGGAAGTGAGAGAGAGAGAGAGAGAGAGGAAAGGAATGTACTTGATCTGCCAAAAAGAAAAGAGGAAAAAAATCACGGAAGAGGTCCCTTGGTATATAAAGTTTGCAGCCAATAAACTTGTTGTTGTTTGAAATAAGATTAGTAAATGAACAATAACTGCAAGTGTCGCCAAGGAGAGTAGAACACCATTAGAAGCAAACCAAACCATAAGCAACCATGTTTCTCCTGTGTATTTTCCCCACTGCCACTCATACATGCAAAACTTGGAGTGTTTTATGGATCTTTTTCTGATTTTATCTTATATGTTGTACTCTGCCTTGCTATATTTTTATGAAAGTGTGGGTTATCCATAAATAAATAAATAAATAAATAAATAAATAGAATAAGCCATGAGATCACCTCCTCCAAAGTGGAAGAGTGTAGTTATACTCCATATCTTGTCAAGTTATATAAGACTTCCATAGGTCTAGGTCCCTGCAAAAGGATGTCTCCAGCTAAGTTTTACTCAGAATAGACGAACGAAAATTAATGGACCTAAGCTAGCCATGCCCATTCATTGTCTATTCTAATTAGGACTAGTGTTGGATACAACTCAATGACCATCTTCCTGTAACTGCCTTAGGAGCAGAACACACTTCAGCCATCAGGGCCCTCTTGGAGCTGTCCAAGGTCCTGTTCTTGTTTGCCCTCTGATTTGACCTGCCTTCACTGGACAATGCCTGCTTCCCCAGTGAGCCTCAACCTCCCACAAATCTGAAAAAGCAGAAATTGCAGATTAAAGGTGTTCAGTCCAAACGGGGATTGGGACACAGGGAGATGGGACCTCATCTGTTTGTTCCTGCTTTGATCAGATGTTTGGGGAGGGGCAATCTGGAGTTAAATGGCTAAAGACTCCTCCATGCCATAATCCCAGTTTGGATTGCCCCCCCTCCATAATATACTACTGGCTTTTCAAAATATTTAGCCAGTGACTAATTGAGTGAATAATATCATGTCTGATCCCAAAAAGTTCTAGAATACTATCTTAAAAGCCCTTAGCTCTCATTCAGCCAATGAATTAATGACACATATTGAATGAGTTGCTGTGCTACTCATACCTTGTGGGGAGGTGTGTGTGAATCTGAATTTCTGATACGGTTTGTCTCTGTAGATCATGGCATAAGTATAAGATTGACATACAGTAGTACCTCAGGTTACATACGCTTCAGGTTACAGACTCCACTAACCCAGAAATAGTGCTTCAGGTTAAGAACTTTGCTTCAGGATGAGAACAGAAATCGTGCTCCGGCTGCATGGCGGCAGCAGGAGGCCCCATTAGCTAAAGTGGTGCTTCAGGTTAAGAACAGTTTCAGGTTAAGTACGGGCCTCCAAAACGAATTAAGTACCTAACCTGAGGTACCACTGTAACTCTAATATGACATAAGACCCCCCCCCCATGATGAACTCCAGTAACCATGAAACCAGGCTGATTCCAGCCACCTGCTAAAAAGCATCCAGGAATCTCCTGAATTCACACACATCTTGGCTTAAACGTTATCACATGCAAATTTATTTGTCAAGTACAAGATACTCAACTCCTCAGTGAGATTCAGACCTGAAGCCAGATCGCAGACAAGAGATAGCCAGGTTCAGATAATGGCAAACCACCACAAGTCTTTCACCCTTTTTGTTAAGCAAATGGGAACAGGATTACCAAGGCGAACTAGGCAGGAAATTCTGGAAGGGATTATGGAAACTGCAGGAATCACTCAGTCCACAGCCCTCTCCCATCTATGCTGGTGTACCTTAGAAAATTAGTATTTAAAAACCCATTCAATTCAAAGGTCAGTTAGCTCTCATAGCTCCAACAGGACAGAACTTACCCAGTGTTTTCCAGAACTCTAAGGACAGGTATACTTTCCTTCCCCCCTCTCCTAGTGAGTCTATGGCAAAATTGTCATGCCCATTCTTCTGTAAGCTTCATAGAATAGTTAGGAAATATTTAACTCTTTAATTAAAGTGCGTATGTATTGTAATTTGCCACCTGCTTTGACTGTAACTCTGCTGTCTAAAGTAGCATTTATATATACAGTCATACCTCGGGCTGAAGTAACTTTGGGTTGAGCATTTTCGGGTTGCGCTCCGCGGCGACCTGGAAGTAACGGAACGCATTACTTCAAGGTTTCGCCGCTCATGCATGCGCAGGCGCTCAAAATGACTTCATGCGCGGAAGCGGGGAATCGCGACCCGCACATGCGCAGACGCAGGTTGTGTTCGCTTCAGGATGTGAACGGGGCTCCCGAATGGATCCTGTTCGCATCCAGAGGTACCACTGTATATCTATTCTGTCACGCCTATTTTATATAATAAACCAAGCTTTCTTTATTTCTTTGTGTGAGAGCTTCTTGTGGGCATAAGGTTATGGGTTAACACACATCATAACTCCCAGCAAACCATCCTAAAGCTCTCAGAAGTGTGTATATGAGCATGCATGAGTGCTGGCTGCACACATGTGGACACACAAACCTGCAGCCTTTAACCATACATTTTTTCAAGGATTTCATAGACTGGTCATTTTCTTATATTGGTGCATTATGCTATAAAGTCACAGCCTCACAGAACTGCTAGTCTCACCAGGGAATTTTGAAGATCTCCTCTGTAATACCCATCACCCTTGGTTCAGTTACCCTAGCAGATAGTTATCAGGTAGCTGTGGTGAACCTATAGCCTCATCCTATAACCAGATTAGTTACAGTATAAAATGTCTTATTTACTTGATGCACATTGGTGCCCCTGAGTGCATTCTACATTTCAAGAAGTTGCATTCCAAATTCCAGGCATCCCTGCTTCTCATTTCAGGAACTGGAAGATGAGAAGCTTGGTTGATTTTTAAAAACAGAACAGGCTGTTCAGCCATGTGGCAAAGATACTGCCATTTCCCAAATGTGTTAAGAACAAATTTGGAGCATTGCAAGAAGTTAATTGAATTCAGTATTGTGATCAATATGGATATATTCTCGTTATTAGAGTATGGAATATCTCCATACCAGGGGGAAACGGAGAGGTCTTGAGTTGCTGTTTTTTTTAAAAAAAAAAAAATGTGCAATGCAATCCTATTGCGTGTTTACACAGAAGTAAGTCCCACTGTGCTTAATTTACTTCCAGGTAAGAGTACATAGGATTGCAGAGGTTGATGTAGAGGAGGAATGAGAATGGACAGATCTGTCTGCTTCTGTTTATATCAGGCTCTTCAAGCATGTTTCCACATCAAGCTGCATTTTAAAAACAACAGCAGAAATATGCACATTGTATTTTCTCCATAAAATATGCATTTTTATTCTACCCTAAAATACATATTTTGGTGTGCATGGTAACCTAAAATGCTTGTTTTATCTGTATTTCAATATTCATTTGTTTTTTGAATGATCAGTTTGTGGTTCTGTATTGAAAAATTGAAAGATGTGCAAAAACCAAAGCTATTTGTGTTCCACTCTGCACCTTAGCCTGTGAAGTGAATGGAGTCAGCTCACTTTAATATTGCAGACCCAACAAGATCTCCCAGCATCCCTCGGAAGAAATTGACATGGACAAAACGTGAAACAATTTGAAAAGCTGGATGGCTTTCAAAAAGATGCTCAGGCAAGTCTTGTTGTGGGGCTGATGTTCAAGCAAAGGGAACAAGTCTAGTGACAGACTGTCTGCCCGGCTCATAAATCTGCAGACAAATTTAAGTTTTCACCTGGAGCTACATTTACAAGTATGTCAATGAAATTAAAATCAAAGCCCCTTGCCTGGCCTGCGGGAAAGGAAATGCATCATGAGAAGAGAATGCTTTCCAGCACTCGCGGATCCTTCTAAGTTTCTGAAATCCTCCAAGTTAGCACTGTAGCAACAAGAATCCCAGAGTGGAATGTGTTGAACACGCTCATGATTAATGTGGCAGTTCTTCAGGAAGGATGTAAAGGTCAGGTTGAGGAGGACTCTGGTTATTTATGAGGCAGAAATCTTTTAGGTATTTCCAAGGGTGTTATTCAAGTCAGCATTATTCTGTGACTGAACTTGGATTTGACATTTCTGGGTTTCAAAGACAGTTGAGGAGAAATGCCTAGCAGGTTGTGTGTGTGGCGGCAGTTGAAAGGGGAAACAGAATGAAAATTAAGCTTCTAATCATGGTTGCAAACATGTCACAAACTTTGTCTCCCAAACTGGGGATCTTTTAAAGATATTGTGGCTCGCTCCTTCCAACCATCATCATATGTTGTTCCTCTGTATTTCCATGGTGCTCTCAAAATAGCAAACATGCCAGAGGAGAATGTATTTCCTTTCATTAAATATAACCCTTATTACTCCTTGGCTCTAGGCATTTTTCATCAGCAGATAACAGTTCACTAATGAGATTGATATTGCTTTTTCAGCTGACTCATGCCAGCACTGGGATTAATCAGTTAGGGGGGGGGGATGTATATCCTTGTTCATAGACATAGTTGGCACTCTATATTTTATAAACCAAATGACAAAATAATTGTGTTCTTTTCTAGGAGACTTCTCTATTATATATTCCAGCAGATTATTGCTTGGCTTTGAATGATTCTGCTGTTTAAATGGTGGCACCTTTTTCTTCTTTTTTTTCTTTTGCAAACTGATTTTGCATTTTAGCATTATATATTGGCTGGATCCAGAATGATTTAGTCACACTTTAGTCCAATGGATACATCTGTTTCTTTGTTCTCAGTGGGACTAAATGACCTCTGATGTAGTCTTAATCCAACCCATTGAATTATTAGATTTTTGGATGGCCTTGCCCTAAAAGGTTGTCAAAAATGTTTAAATAAATTAAATATTAATTAAAATGATGACAAAGTGTATTTACATGATGTAAAATAGATTATTTAGCCACCAAGAATCATCAGAACATAAGAAGAGCTCTATTGGATAAGACCAAAGGCCCATCTAGTCCAACCTTCTGTTCTTACAATGGCCAATCTGCGTATGGAAAGCTCACAAACAGGGCAAACTGTCTGGTTGCAGCTTCCAGCAACTGGTATTCAGAGGCATATTGCCTCTGGTTCTGGAAGTAATATAGTTATCATAAAATAATATGCATTGGTGTTGGTTAGAGCATGGTGCTGATAATGCCAAGGTTGCAAGTTTGTTCCCCGTATGGGACAGCTGCATATTCCTGCATCGCAGGGGGTTCAACTAGATGATCCTCAGGGTCCCTTCCAACTCTACAACTCTATGATTTCTATGAAAGTCTTATCCTCCAAGAAATCCTCAAATGAAATGTCTGGTTGGTTAGCAGCCCTTGGGCAGTTCCCATATGTGCCCAAAACTTTGCCCAAGTATCGTGTACAGCTGATTTTACAGATAACTAATTCTGAGTATCTCTGGAACCTGACCATAAAGTTGCTGTGTAGTATTTAAGCATTGTTTAATTGCTTGATGTGCCTATGTCAATAAAAAAAAAAGCCTTCCCTGGTAAATTGCAACATGGCTGGAATGGGGCTGTTAATTTCTTTTGCAGGACGTGCTTGCCCCACCTTCTCTGTTTGCAAACGAATGTGGCTTCGAGACACTACTGGATGGACTGCTTGCTTGCAAAATGAATAATGTTCTTTGGTTCAGCATGAAGACATTCTACGCACATGAGGCAGAGCTACCACTGACCTCCTCTTTTTGTGCGTGTTTTCCTGCTGTGGCAGTAGTCTCAGTGTGTCAAGGCTCTCCAGGGCTTCTCATTTGGCATTGTCTCCCTCGCTGTCAAAGGACCCTAGGAAATGTCAGGTCCTTCCAGGTTCAGAAGACCTTGAAGAGCACCCGCACTACTACTGTAGTTTAAGAGTAGTTCAGCTTGAAAGGCTGCTGCTGTTCAAGTTTAGACAGTATTGGCCATGGCAAAGTGGCAGTGGTATAGCCCTTTGCCCACAGTGCTTTGCTCTTGAGGAATAACCATTCCTCAGAGCAAGATTGGCTGACCAGAGAGCCCCGTATGAGTGCTACTGACTGCTTTGCCGCAGGGGCAAAGTGGTGGTCTTGGGTCACAGCCACACAATACATTTAAGAATTTAAGAAGAGCCCATTGGATAAGGCCAGTCGTGCAGCTAGTCCAGGGTTTCTGAAGCAGGTCTCCAGCTGTTTTTGGACTACAACTCCCATCATCCCTAGCTAGCAGGACCAGTGGCCAGGGATGATGGGAGTTGTAGTCCAAAACAGTTGGAGACCCAAGTTTCGGAAATGCTGATCTAGTCCAACTGTTCTCACAGTGGCCAACCAGTTGCCTATTGAAAGCCTCAAAGGAAGGACCTGAGTTCAAGAGTGCTCTTCCCACTTGTGATTCCCAGCATACTGTCTCCAACACAGAGGCATACTGTCTCTGACATGGAGGCAGAGTGTAACCACCATGGCTAGTAGCTCCTGTTACTCCATGAATTTACCTAAAGACATCCAAATTGGTGGCCACCATAACTTCATGTGAGAGCACTCACAGCCATGTCTCCCCCGCCCCCCAAGAATACATAAGACTGATGCATATCCCTGCCCTCCCTGGGCTGCCTTTCCAAAAGAAAGGTGTGATTGTTTCTGAGCATTCATTTGTATGTTTCCCATATGCTATGACTCTTAGAATTAAAGAACATGCTTAGCCCAGGATTCCCCCCGCCCCCTTGCAACCGAACCCACAGCCCTTCCACACAAAACTCCACTCCGTTTTCCTCTGACACTTTCTTCATTTCAGAAGCCTAAGTGGGGAGCCTCTCATTTGTTGCTATTTTTTAAACAATTGAGAGTCAGAAAATCTTTCTGATCTGCCACTTACCCTGAGGTCAACTCATAGATCCCAGTTTACCAGTAAATCACTGCTGTATGCCAAGGCCAGATGATGCCTATGTTATAATACAGTCTTCAACCATCTTAAAAACAATTCCCTTCCCTCAAGCCACTAACTGCACACTGCAGTGGCGTCACCGAAGGGAGAAAGCTAGGGAAAGCTCTGAGAGTCTGCTTCCTATGCAGCCCTCTGAATACTGGGGGATGAACATCGGCATTTCTGTGGGTTCCCAGAAAGCACACCCTGCTCTTCCCCTTAGGCAATGGTGATCATGCATGATGTGTGGGGCAGGTGGGGAGTGCTTATATGGTATGAAACTAAATAGATACACTAGCGCAATGATTTCTGCTTGTGCCTTTTCCTCTCAATCTCTCTGCACAACCTCCCCAAATCTGCTCTAGAGGGTTGAGGAAAATCCCAGCACAGATTAAGCAGGGGGCAGGGGGAGTCCCTTCGCACAGCCCAAAGGATTCTTGCAGTAGTGAATCTATTTTCATGTATAATGCCCAAGGGCAGTTTCATCCATGCCACAATCAATGTCCCCTCCACAAATGTCTGGTGGTGGTTTGAACAATAGCACTGGGTGTGGTAAGGAGGAGCTGCCCTCTACAAATTGGTGTTGCTTGAGTTTATTTGGACAGGACCAGGACAGGGCAGTGACAGGGCAGTGACAAGATCTAGGCTGTGTAGGTGCACCAGCAGAGCCCATCTGGCATTTCCACTGATGTTCACCAAGCCTGGACTCACTGCCGCTGTGCCCTGCTTCAGCCCGATCTAGGTAAGCTGCAGCAATGTTGGAAGGTGGCTTAACATGTCCACCACCCCAGCAGCTATGGGGTGCCAACCCAGAGTACCTTGATGTGATCTGCCACTCAGAAACAGCCCTTACTTTATGTCACTGATGCACCATTCTTTTATGTGCTATTAAACCAAGGACAATAACAATGTTGTTGATATGTTTTTATTAAAAATGGATGAAACTGATATGAAGTAAGATCTACTTTTTTTTACCACACACATAAAAAAATACAAATGCACTTTACAGTGTATTTACACAACATTTCCCACGTTTCAGCTTCCTTGAGTTGAAAACCAAAATGAGAAACTACAAAGGTTAAAATATCTATTTTACATTATCTACAAAATGTATATTCTACTCTGACCAAAAATCATAGGAAAACACTTTGATGCATGTGGGGAGGGGAGTGATGAGACATAAAACAGGCGTCTTAAAAAATATAAAACACATCAAAGCTCATTAAATAATTACATTAATAAATAGCTTTTTGTTCAAATTTACTTTTGAAGCTGCTGTCATGCGTATTTTGCTTTTGTTTACAATTCTATGGATACAAAGGTTTGGAAGAAAATGATCAGCATGAACAATGCTCCCCCCCCCCCCCGGTGTGAAATCCAAATCATTCCTTTTCTTTTAAATGAGAGGTGTGAGACATGGATTAAATACTTGATTGAGAACATGTGCCCATAAAAACAACAGCAGCTCTCTACAATATAAAACATCGCATGTCCATGTCAACAGCTCTTTGTTTCCAGTAAAAAGAAGTTCATTGAGCTGCAGGTCTGGAGCCCATCTTGAAAATATAGATGCTCAACTCACCCCCCCCCCCGAAAAAGGTCCTTATGCACAGAATGCCCTTTTGAGTTTGGTCAAAGCCACAAGTATATGTACACCCAGCTGTGAAGCAAACAATGACATGATAGAGTTTTCATTAGGCAGTGATATCTGTAAAGCAGGCAATTCATTGATAAGTTCAAATTTTAAGATGCATGGCTGAGTTCTAACTTGGGGGATGCTTCATGGATTTGCTGTTCCTTTTCCTCTCTTTATGATGCTGCGCGGGCTTTGTTTGAGACGCTCCTTCAAAGTTATGGCTGGATTCGTTGTGTTGCCTGGTGTATCTCTTGCACTTGCAAGCTGTAACAACAGTTACTTTGTAGGTTCTTGTACTTCCATCTTGACACTGAAGCTGAATCCTTTGGGTGCGGGTCTTGTCATTGACACATCGCCACTCCTGTGAGCTCCTTCTGCTCCAGTACTTAGAACCATAGCCTCCTCCGATCCAGTTAGGCAACACCGGCAAAGGGAGACACTCCCCAGCACACACCAGCTCTTTCAGAGGGTTTATACTGGTACATTGGCCATCAGAAATGTATTTGGTGGATCTCAGTTCCCGGCATCCAACTTGAACTCGACCTGTCAAAGGCACAGAATATGGAGGTCAACACTCAAATTCCAATGGCTTACATTTATTTCTTGCATCAGAGTAGCTCACAAAGCCTTGGTACCCATGTTTATATGTCCTTCATGTGGCCGTGGGATGGAGCTCCTTCCTGCTGCACTATGTGTAGATGATGTAATATGCAAGCCAGGAAGTCCATGTCAACATCCATATTTCACATTATTGCTCCTCCCCCTTGCTGCTGCAACCAACTTCATAAGAGTAACTGTTTGTGGATCTGCTCATGCAGGGATTCACAGAGTATTGCAGCAGCTACTTCTGTGATCACAAGATACTTCCCATCAACCAAGCAGCCACTGTAATTTCCCTTGATTCCCTGCAACACACATTTTACTGCACATACACACCAGCCACAATAACACTGGCACCAAATCTCTTTTGAGGGTGAGAAATTGTGTCAGCAGGGCTTCCATGGAAGCTGGTATTGTGCATTCAACTCTTGTTACACCATCTGAATGGTGGAGGAATGAGAGGGGCATGTTTCTCCTCAGTCACATGGAGACTGGGCAAATGTCTGAACTGGGGCACAGAAAAGGTCGACCCCTGGCAGTCAGTTGATGTTTCATGGATGTTCTGGGTGATTATTTGGTATATTTCCCCACTATAGATGTGTACTTCATCTAGCCCAGTGTTTCCCAAACTTGGGTCTCCAGCTGTTTTTGGACTACAATTCCCATCATCTCTGACCTCTGGTCTTGCTAGCTAGGGATGATGGGACTTGTAGTCCAAAAACAGCTGGAGACCCAAGTTTGGGAAACACTGATCTAACTCAATGGAGGCCAGGCACTGATTATTGGCTTCTACTTCTCCCTCTGGCCCAGGGGTGGAGAACCTGTGACCTTTCAGATGTTGGTGGACTACAGCTCTCATCAGCCCCAGTTAGCCTGGCCAAGAGACAAGAGTTCAAGTCCAACAGTGCCTGGAGGGCCACAGGCTCCCCATCCCTGTTCTGGGCCAAAACTGAATCACTAAAGCTGTAATGTAATAGTGCAGGTCTAAAAGCTAGTGGGATTGCCCCAGAGTAAGTGGGTTGCTAATTGTGGCCTGTTTGTATATAAGCTGCCTCAGCTTCTGATGGTATCAGAAGTAATACTGTGTTAAAAGCTTCCATCCATCTACCTGACTTGCATGAAATCATTGTCCTGGATCTTGATATAAGATGGATTTGTTCCAAGATGTTAAGTATTTGTTTAGCTAGTGTGAAGATTTATGCGTGTTGTTTGGGGAGTTTAGGAAATTAATATGCTGGATTTAAATATCAACAATACAAAAAAGCTCAATGTATGCATACCACCTTCAAGGAAAACTCTAGCTCTGAGGAAGATTCTTAGAAAACTGTATTCTATACATTTTTCTTTGTCAAAATACACAGTTTTCTTCAGGCGACAGTATTACAGTATTGCAACATTGCTTGTCAGTATGCTTACTTAAAACAGGTAATACTGCTAAACCTGAGGCAATATTATTTCATTTTTTTAAAAAGGCAACTGACATTGTACCAAGGCACTGAACCAGCCGCAGATAGAGACATGTTTGTGCCTGCTTACATCTGCAGAGATATACCCTCAACGAAGTAAGCACAATTCCTTATTTTAATAATTACCCTTTGAAATGAACACACACCATGAATTTCAACACACACCTTTCACTCTTCTGCTTTCTCTTTCTTAAAGAAAGTGGAAACTGTGCAATGTTATTCAAAAGCAATGCAAATAAGCAGAATTATAGTTAATTAGCAAAGCGTCACGCCCATGATATTTCAATTTATGTTTGCTGCTTTGATTTCAAGAAGAGTTGAATGACCATTTTAAAAGAAGAAGAAGAAGACATATGGACTTTTTTGCAGTCTCCTCAATATGGAGGGATATTTGTCTGGAAGAGCTTATGCGAAAGGTTTGTCTTATATAGGCACAACAGGCCAACTCAAATTTACCAAACCTTTTGTGGAGGGAGGGTGTTAGGTGTAATCTAATACTCCATGCACAATGGATTTTTCAACCAACTCCATTTTTCAGGAACCAGGTACAGTATTCCTTAAGGCACACTCTGCAAGGACGTTCTTTTGTGCAAGATGGCACCAAGAGATCTTCTCCAAATTCTAGTAAGGCAAAGCTGAATTTGCTAATGTGCCAACATGCCATGTCCATCAACCAATTCCCTCTCTATGGTGACATTCTGCAGGAAGTCTCCACCCAGGTTGTGTGTGTGTGACTATTTATTACTTGAAGAGACAGCAGCTTCACCAACTATTCCCCACTGACTATTTTAAGAGGAATAGATTTCTGCACACTGTTCCTCACCCAAATAATTTTGATCCAGGTTTGCATCCTGCACCTGGCTCAGGAATGTGAGTGAAAGGAAGTGGTTACCACTTTGCATTGTCTGTCTCCTTTAGTGCTTGCATGCGTACAACTTTAGCTCCCCTCCCACCCCCGTAGTGACAGTTCGCTGACAATGAATGCATACCGGGCTGTTCATGTAATCTTGCATTGACAAGATATTTCCTGTGTATTTAAGCTACGCTTAGCAGAAATGCAGGCAAGCCTTTTTTCCTTGTTTTAAAAAACGTGGTCATCAACTTTTTTTTACTCTTTTGGGAGACAAGGATGTTCTGGTTTATGGCTCAAGTCAACTCGACCACCCCCCCCCCGGAAAAAAAAAAACATTTCCCAACTGTGCCCCTCTTTTTTTTTCCAGCCAAAAGCCCAATCAGGGGAGCAGGGCATTTCCAAAGGCAAGTTGGAGCAGAGATCCCGGGTAGGTTGTGAACCTGTTTGTTGACACTGACTAGAGGAGTTAAGCAGGTAAGTGCTAATTCAGGAAGTAAAAAACAAAAATGCTGGAACAAAATCAAAGCTTGGCTGCTGAAAGTAAATGTTAGCTTTGTGAAGGGGCACAGACGAGTGAGCTAGCTGAAAAGCCCGGAGAGAGAGAGAGAGAGAGAGAGAGAGAGAGAGAGAGAGAGGAGAGAAAGCATTGTCTCTCCTGAACTACACTTTGTCCCTTACAAAGACGCTTTATGAGAAATGAAAGGTAATCTCAAGTAGCCCCCGATCTGGAAGGAGAAAAAAATAAATAACCGAAGCACTTCTCTTTTTCTCCATTTAATATTCTGTCTTTTGCTCCCTGTTCAGATCTCATGAGCACAAGATCCAGGAGAGAACTCCCAAATGCAAAAAGCCTGGATCTAATTTGGAATTACTAATAATAAGCCTGCCACGTTTTTGGCACGAGAACTCATTCATTTTTATTTTTATTTTTATTTTAAAAAAGCGTGCTTGGAGGACCCCCCCCCCCTTGAGACGGAATTCTCCACAAGAACTTCTAAAGGGGTGCATCCTTAATGGCAAACACAATTCGACTTTTGAAACATCGTATGTAAAATAAAATAAAGGGCAGGGAGTGTACTTGAGGAGGGGATAACGAACAGAGCGCATCTGTACAACTCCAAACAGATACTTACTGGTCCGGTCGAATCCCGGGTGTCTGCCTCCATTTCTCGCTTGGTTCAAGGTGCTGTTGTTGCTGGAGCTGGCCGGAATGGGTTTCACCACGTGGGAATAAAGGATCTCGGTGGCATCGTTCTTGAAAGCCCAGCAGCCCTTCAGGAACAGGCAGGCGAGCAGAATGCCAGAGAGCTGTAGAGCGGAGAGGAGCATGGCTGGCTCAAGCTGTGTGCGCGCCTGTTGAATCCCAGCTCCTGCTGCTGCTGCTGCTGCTACTGCTGCTGCTTCCTCCGCCGCTTTTTCTGCAACTGTGAAATTCCTCCCAGAGACTCCCTTTATATAGTCCCAGAGGCTTGGCGCTCGTGGAAGTGTAAGCTTGGGGAGAGCTTCAGGATGAAAACACAGACAAGGAGAGGGTGGGATCCCCTGGAAGCAGCAAAGGATTCTTTTTTTTTTACCAGTGGAAGGCTGGAGCAAAGGAGGAGCTTAAGAGGGAAAAGTCACTAATTGCAGGATTCCTAGGCCAGGTTTTTGAGGATGGGGAGAGGGGGGGAGGAATCGAAGAGCTGTTCAGTAGCAACCAGACACTGCAGAGGGGATAAGCTGGTTTGCCGTTTCTGACACTCTGCATACCTGACTCCCCCTCTCACCTGCTGCATACTCACAATACCTTTAAAGCACATTCGAAACACATTTTCTCCTTCAAAGAATTCTGGGCACTGTGGTTAAGGGTTGCTGGTGGGAATTGCTGGTGTAGTTTAGCCTATGGAAGGGCTAAACTACAGTGCCCAGAATTCTCTGAGGGGGGATGATATGCTTTGAACATGTTTGGATTCAAGGTTTCAGGAGTATGCAGCCTGAATCACTGTTGCCAGCAAATATTTGTCTTCCTAAGACTTTCTACTACTGTACTGGGTGGGAGAGAGAGATGGATTTTGTCATTTATGTGAAAGATGCAAAATTGTTCTGCACACTGCGGAAAAGGTTCAGGGCAAGCATACTTTTCTGGAAGGGGGAGAAAACGGCAGCCCACTATATGTGTCCCGTGAATAATTTAATGATGGCCTAGAGAAAGATTTTAATAATGTAGCTTTGATCAACGCAAAGCTTTCCTAAAGCAACGTTTGTGTTAGGGGAATTGTCTCTTCTCAATGTGCTAGAAATTCTCTGCTGTACTTCTCTGACACTGCTGACAAAGATAATACGCATTCTTTGCCCCAAAGGAAGTTTCTTTAGACAGCTTCGGCAGCTCACATGGCCCAAGTTAGCCTCATTAAGCCCAGTGGGAATACTCTAGCATAAGTGGCACATAACTTGGAACTTTCACTTCATGAGTCGTCTCCTGCTATTTGAAGGATGTGAAAGTATATTTTACATAATGAGTAATAATAAGCTGTTCTGCAAAGAGGGGGAGGAAATCTCACTTTGACCTGTAGCGTTCTGCTGATGTCTTACTTCCAGATATTAAGCATTCATTTGAGATTCCTCTCCCTGAGATACGGGGCAACTGGTCCTGCAATGACCACATGCAGTGCCAAGCCACTAACCATAGTTTAAGCAAATTAGTCTGGCATGCCTCCACTTTGCTCCTTCCTCCATTGGAGAGGAACAAACATGCAGTATAGCTGACTTAGTGTTATGTCTGACAGCCAGTGAGATGTAGTGGTTAGAATGTTGGACGAGGAGGACCTGGGAGCTCTGGGTTCTAATCCCCACTTGGCCATGATGCTCACTGGGTGACCTTGGGCCAATCACTGTCTCTCAGCCTAACCTACCTCACAGGGTTGTTGTGGGGATTGGATGAGGAGGGGGAGAACCATGTATGCCACCTTGATTTCCTTTGGAGGGGAAAAAAGCTGGGGCATAAATGCAAAAAATAAACAAATAAATAAACCAGCGCTCTTAGCTGGCTTTGTTCCAACAACCAATGTTTGTGGTACCCTGATTGTAGCTTTTTTGGCAGAAACACACGTCAAAGCTGGATTCCTGCAAGGCACTGTCTGCACTTGATCTAGGTCAGGGTTTCCCAAACTTGGGTCTCCATCGGTTTTTTGGACTACAATTCCCATCATCCCTGGCCACTGGTCCTGCTAGCTAGGGATGATGGGAGTTGTAGTCCCAAAACAGCTGGAGGGCCAAGTTTGGGAAACCCTGGCCTAGATGCTGCAGTTAGTGCAGAATGCTGCAGCGCTGTTGTCAACATATAACACTTGTGCTCGGAGGTTGCACTGCTTGCCAATTTGCTACTGGGACAAATTCAAGGCGTTACTATATAAAGCCCTTAACAACTTTATTTATCTGCAAGTTTATCTGCAAGATCACATTGCTTTATGTCTACTTGACCACTTCAACGTATGGAACTGGCACTGGCCACATTAGGCCCATTTTGCATTTGTAAGAAATCACTTTAGAACTCCCAGAAAGTACATCTATTTCCAAGTAGTGCGTATTTTGCATGCACATACTGAACTTGTGCAAACAGAGACAAAGGACACATGGTCAGAGCAACACCTCCAGGTGTTGTTGGACTACAACTTCTATCAGTCCCAGCCAACATGATCAATGGTCAGGGATGATGGGAATTGTAATCCGGCAAATATTTGGAGAACCACCGTGAGCTAGATCTAACACATCACAGGGCACTTCATATGAGTTCCTGTATAGCCTCTTCTGTGGAGCAACATTATAGCACATGCTTCCTCTGTTCAATGCTTAACCGGAACCCCCAGAATAGGAAAAAAGAAAAACCACCTATACCCCAAACATTTGTGCAACCTCAGTTCTTTGACGTACGATTTAATCCAATTCATACCGATGTAGCTAAATTTAGTTTGAATGCCAAATACTGAATTCTGGCTGGATGTGGCATCCCCAAGGCTTTTACCTTCACCATTTAAGTTAATGAGAACGATGCCACTCATGTCAACGATGGGAGATCGCGCACCACCCAGGTGACAGCTTCTGTGGAAGAGACGGAGGCAAGCAGGAGGTGTTGAAAAGCAGAACCCATAAGTCTCTTGGCAGCTGCGAGTGAGGAGAGCTCAATCCGTACCTGCCTGTGTTATTATAACTGGCCACACCCTTTTCTGGAATAGCAAGAATGTTGCAGGTTGGAACGGCGGTGTATTAGCAGTTGCTTTTGTGTGGAAAACCTTGATCAGGACTTGACGGTCCTGTGTCTCGCCACAGCCAGACGATCAGCTCTCCTCTTTTATACCTATCCAATTTAACCCACCTAAAAAAAAAAGTAGACATGATGAAATCTATTTTGCTTTTATAAAGCAATTATAAAGTAAGGCTGCCTTGTATTAAACGATTCATAAAGGCACGCTCAGCTGTATCAGAAAAATATTGTATATAATTATGACTTAACCCAAAATATGCTTCTTTTGTTTCTCCATGTGCAGCCTTCTTCCTCTGTACTACGTAATGGGGAACAGAAGAGCCTCGTGGAAGTGAGCGCTTTCTGTCCAATAAACAGCAATGGCAACACACTAGGCATGCTGCCGGTCCCATTTTCGAAGTGGAATCGACACAATACAGATTTCCCATTGTTCTGCTTTGGATTTCTGCAATGGTGTGGTTGTAAATTCTGAAGTGCTTCTATGCCACACACATACACACAGAGAGAGATATACACAGAGAGAATTTTTGACCAATGCAGACATTATGGCTTCAACATCAAACCAGCTTTTTTTCCCCTCAGCCCCACTTCCCCTGCTTTGCTTTATGTCCAACCTGAAGAACAGCTCTGGTGGACTCAAAGTATTGCTCACGGCTTTGTGACATTTTGGTTGGACTCATAATAAATGGAATTTTTCAGAACAGAAGTGGCAGTTTAAACCTGAGCCAGTAGTGGTCAGTGAGGAGGAGCAGAAGTGCTAACCTCACCTTTTATCACAGACATTGCTGTGGTTTACTGGGAGGAAGCAAAGTGAGGTTGGCTTGGTGCAAATGCACTGGCAGAACCAATGTGTCTGCACCATGCAGAGCTCACCACCACTTCTCACCTGCAATTGGATCTGCAATTTCAAAGTGGTCTAGTGGTTAAGAGCGGTAGTCTCATAATCTGGGGAACCAGGTTCGCGTCTCCGCTCCTCCACATGCAGCTGCTGGGTGACCTTGGGCCAGTCACACTTCTTTGAAGTCTCTCAGCCCCACTCACCTCGCAGAGTGTTTGTTGTGGGGGAGGAGGGGAAAGGAGAATGTTACCCGCTTTGAGACTCCTTAAAGGGAGTGAAAGGTGGGATATCAAATCCAAACTCTTCTTCTTTTTGCAAGCATGTGAAATTATCCAAGTCAAGCTTATTTCTTACAAGTATTTCCTCTCCAATAACGTTTTCTCTTTGTTCAGTGTTTTCCATATGCTCTGCAGACTTTATGGATATTTGCTCCTACAATTCTCTTTGAGGCTCATCAGGAGATTTTTAGATCATTTGATCTGTGAGGTCACAAAAACATGGGCGACAGTTACTAATACGTCATATCCAGAAGATGCAGTCTCAGCATTGTGTGTGTGTGTGTGTGTGTGTGTGTGTGTGTGTAATGGATACTTTATGTAGTCCAGATAACCATGAAATCATCTTGGTAAATTGCTTCACCTTTTGTTAAGGTATTCTGCAATCTGGAAGTATTTCTGAGTGACCATCTGGATTCTGGATTCTAAATTGCATTTCTTTTCTGTCTTTGATCAGAAGACTGTCAGCATCTCTCTAATGAAGGCTTTGCCAAACTTATCTGTTCCTTTATGATCTCCTGATAGAATAAGTGTGACATCTTGTCTATCGGCTGCTCCTGTCCCAGTCTACAGCTACTCCTCCTGTTAAAAAGGACTCCTTGATTAATTAGTGGTATTGGCCATAGACAGCATAATGCCTTTGAAGTCTATATTGGCTTCCTTTTTGCCCCCCAGGTAAAATATTGCTATTGATCTATAAAGACCTATCCTCTTGGAGCCCTGCCTGACAGATCTTCTATCCCAGTTGTGTCGCACTGACAGCTGACATTTTTTTACTTCCTCAAAGGTTCGGGATCTGGAGGTGCATTTTTCTCAGAGCCTCATTGGTCTGTCAGGAGCTGGAAGAGCTGCCAACTGCAGAAGATTCATCACTTTCTTGTCAGGCTGTGGGGAAAGTAATCAGCTCATATCTCCAGGCGAGATGGATCTCTTTTGTGTTTGCATGTTGAATTTAATATCTGGTGACTGGGCAGTAGAAAAATGGCAAGTTGGCAAAGTGAGGCAGTTTAGAGCAATTATGGTTTGCCTTCGGAGCAGTTAAGAGCAATTATGACCTAAAAGACGTCCCTAGCTCAGCTATTGGCGCGTAACTCAGTGGGTGGCCTTACACAAGCCACTGTCTCATGCCCTCAGTCCAATCCATAATACATGGATAATCACACTGCCCTTAGGGTTGCTTAGTAATTTATGGGAAAGAGTTTGAGTACTTAGGGGAAATGCTATAGAAATACTTAACTGATGTACTGAAGAACTCTGTAACTTGAAACAGCTTAAAAATATAAAGTCAAAAGAGTAGCCAAAACAGCAACAGATTGGGCAGTATCTGGCCTTGATCACAATGAGAACATACCTGACACCCCCCTGCACCTAATATGCCTCCCTCACTTCTTAAGTTGCTAACTTTATGTAGATAAAAGTGGGGAGTGCAGATTTTGTAGGGTTGGGGAAATGGATCTGACAGGTGGATCAAATCTTTATCGCCCACCCCCATGAGCCACAATTGACATCTGTCCACCTGTCAATCACCTGACCTCACAATGACACCAGGTGCCCCATTTCAGTCTGCATTTTTGTAACCACCACCAATCAGCTGATCATTGGGGTTTGCAAAGCATTGTGCATGGGGCTAACGGCCCCAGAGGTTCACTGCCACTGATGTAGATCTGTTGATGTTTGGATGTGGCATGCATGCATCAAACTAACACGTGTAGGTTAATTTCCTGGCAAAAATCCCATAATCAACAGCACAGTTCAGTCCAAGCCTAGACATGCCCCACATTGGATTTATGTGCCCAGGCCCCACTTTGATGTTACTGCCCTGCATGAGAGTCTGGCAACATAGACATCTAGGGACGCTGCAGGTGGGACACATATGGCTGGTGAGCATGGAGGGCCCAGCTTTGCTCCTCTCCATGCATATGAGCTAGACTGAGAAGAAGAATCTGATCTATCCCAATATTGGCTAGGTTTCTCAGAACATCCATCCAAATTCTTAACTCCCTACAATTCCCAGAGACTTATTGGAGTCTTTAGTATCCAAAAAGCATAGGAAGTTGCCTTATACTGAGTCAGACCATTAGGTCCCTCTACCTCAGTAGCGTCTACACTGACTGGCAGCTGCTCTCCAGAATTTCAGACAAGCCCTACCCGGAGATTCTGGAACCTGGAACCATTTGCATGCAAAACAAATGCTTTACCACTGAGCCATGTATGTCCCTTCCCAAGAATTTGGGAGTGGGGAGGGGACAGCAGAGAACGCAGTATCTATTAATATCTGGTGCTAATTAAAATAATTCAGACTTCCCCTCATGCAGCTGGATCTCGCCAATTGCAGAGAAAGGATTATGGGCTAGAAGACATCGGTGTTTTCTGATATAGTACAGCTCTTTCTCATGTCATGAAGTCAAGAAACCTACTATAATATCTCCATAGTATGTTCAGTACAGAGATGTAGAGTTACACCCATGAAAAATACATATTGTTGCTTTGGTGTAGGTTTTAGCAGTGCTGGTTTGCTGGGGTACATTTTCTCAATGACTAAAGGGATAAAGGGATCAAAAGGAAAATTTTCAATATATGACATCCAATTGATTTTACAGTTTGGTAGGATAGTTCATCCGGGTTGCATGTTTCTGCAGAATTGGTTAACTATGCTTCTCAAGATGCTTATTCTTGCTTTTTGCAACTTCATGGGAAAGCATGCACCCTTTCAGAGGAATGAATTTATAATAATGCACTGCATAAGTCCTGTAAAGGTCATACAAGATCATTCCCTTTCCATATAATGTTATGGTCATTTATAAATCTGTCAAGATCCCATCCCCATTGTGCCCTAGGCATCAAGATGATATCTAAAGGGGAAGGTATTTTTCAGAGCAAACACCTGTCAAGCAACACAAAAGTTCCAGAACATATGCATAGACAAGTATAAATTACTAGTTCAGAGGCTTGCCCATGCAATCCTCACTTCCAGTGTACATCAAAAAGTTAAAAGCTCTGCCTTCGCCAGATAAGACTGGAGTTGGTGAATCAGCCCAAGCTGATAAAAAGACATTCCTGGCCCCTGATGATGCCTTTAAGGGAAATGCTGAGTTGAAGAGCATCTCCAAATGACATGTTTGACCCTTGGGACGGGGCATGCAACCCCATCCAGAACCCACATAACTTCCCTCTTGTTTGGATTAGGTTTCAGTTCATTTGTCCTAATCTACCCCAAGACATCTGTTTGGGGTTTCCATCAACTTCTTCGGATAGAAAGGAGAGTTACAGCTGCATGTCATTCACATATATTGATATCTCCAGATGACTTCACCCAGTGGTTCCATGTAGATGTTCAGAAGCAGAGGGGGGAGAGATGGAACCCTGAGGCACCTCTTTGGAACAGACATCCCTCAGCACCACTTTCTGAATGCTACTGTCCATGTGCGACTGGAGGCACTGCAACACAAGTCATATCCCAGAGATACAACTGAAAGGATGCCATGGTTCAGGAGAACCAACAGGGTTGCTTGCAGTTGCCCTGTCTATTCCCCAGTGCAAGTCATCTGCAAAGGTAACCAGAGTGGTTTATTTCCCAGATCCAAGCTAGAAACCATTCAAATGGATCTAAACAAATCAGTGTC